>NC_047674.1:49212883-50475365 GCF_011762505.2 Arvicanthis niloticus
TTATACAAATTCAGTACTCCTATATAATATTTTCAAAAGATAAATAATTATAAGAAGAGAAAACAACCTATAAAATCAGAAGTAGGATTAGTTTAGTGGAAACTCTACAATCAATATCCTCTGTTATTCACTAACACACCTGCTCTAATATCAATATATTCCTTTGTAAACAATAAACATAGCAATAACTGAAAATATGACTCTAACAATACCTATGCTTTGTGATCACCATTTGTCTAGAAAACTCCAACTGAAGGGAGAAGAGAAATAATTTTTAAGCATAGGGTGAAAGTATCCGTGTGTCATTTACAGAACTAATGAGCTGGCCATTTCTAGAATTTTGTACAGTAAGTTTGAACTATGGGAAGTATTTAAAAGTTTGTATTTCCCTTTCCATGTATAATGTATATCTTTAATCGTTTTTTACACTATGATAATTTAAAATGTTAAATTGCATTTGATGTTGTTGAAAATGAACTCTAATTTGCATACTTACGCAGGACAATACTGACAAACATATAAGAATCTCAATGAGTTTCCAGGGCATTCAGCAACTCCACATGCAACTTGAAAAGTTGAATTCCAAACAACCTGCATACCCAGGGATGAAGCATGTGTCAGAAAGAAAAATAATGCAGAAAAACAAATGGGAAATGTAAACTTAAAACACCTTTGGTATACTTTTGTTTCTATATACCTTCTGGACATACATAAATTATTGAATCAGACTACAAATGTTAAAAGGGCCCACAGGGCCTAATTTTGGTCAGCTAGTTCAACAAAGCTTACAGGAAGCACCTATGGGAGATTAGGGAGGCTGACAACTGCTTCATCCCCATCTCAGAGATTCTGTTGTTTATCTAGCGCATTTTTGACTGGTTCCAAGATAATGAGGATGCAGAAGGCTGGGCTAAGGTCAATCATCTTCATGTCAAAATGAAAGACATCAAAGAATCCATGGATAAACGGAGGACCCTGATGAGATATAGAATTTCTCTACTTCCTACCTTCTAGGCATGTGACAATAAACTACAAGAGGGTAACATGGATATTATGTCACTTCCTAGTCAGCCATCAAAGTAATCATAAATTTTTCCCAGAGAAGAGGTGTTCAGTTGGATGCTAACACATAGACATGAGTATCTTCCTTCCCAGGTGGGCAGAGATCATGACTTGCTTGCAAACCTTTTTGGTCAAGCCTGGAAGAAGGCTACTACTCAGTAATCATTTATACTTCCTGGAAGTTGTCCATAGTGAGAGCTTCAGCGTAGAACTTTGACCTTGAATTTTCTGGTTTCTTCGTGAAACTGGGTTTCAGCCCAAGTATCTCAGCATGTAGAATCTGATCAGATCAAGGAGTTGAAGTTGCTTCCTTCTATATTAGTCAGGGTTCTCTAGAGTCACAGAACTTATGAAATGAATGTATATGTGTATTGAAATGACTTACAGGCTGCAATTCAACTAACCAAGCAATAACAAGCATGAATGGAAAGCCCAAAACTCTAGTAGTTGCTCAGTCTTACATTGCTGCAGATTTCAGCTGGTCTGTATAACCCAGTATACTAAAAAAGTAGACTCCAGTGGATGTGATGGACAAGAAAGTGTAAGCAGGTGAAGAGTGAATGAACCCATCCTTCTTTCATTGTCTTTATATAGGCTTCCAGCAGAAGGTATGGCCCAAGTGTGCCTCAAGATCAGGATTAAAAGTATTTGTTGATACAGATAAAAAGTGTGTGTCATCACACCTCAAGATCTGTATCAAAAACTTGTGTCTTCCAGCCTCAAGATCCTGATAAAAGACATATTGTCACCTTGCCTTCAGATCCAGACAACATGTATGAGTCCATTGCTTGTTGTAGTTTATTCCAGATATAGTCATGTTGGTAGTATCCATCATAATCCATCCTTTGTCACTTTGACACAAATCATATTTTATGTCCAAATGAAAACAATAACTATGTGATAATAATGTATAAGATATGACTATCCCTTGTACAACCACAAATGCATAAATAATAATCGGGTCATAATAATGTCTAATGTGATATAGTTATTCCTAATATAACCATAAATGCATTGTAAATTTAGAACAGGTAGCAGTATCTCTTGAGGCACATCCTTTTAGTACTTCAAATATAAATATGGGAGGGAGAGAGAGAGGTTTGTTTCATAAGTTATGTGACTCTAGAGAACCTTGATTATTGCAGATTTTGGTACCACCATAGTGGGGTATTGCTGTGTCCTCCCTGACCATATTTTTTGAAGGATTTTGGAAGGATTTTGGAACTTTGAACTAGAAAAGCCATTGTATATTGAGAGCTCTGTGGGAAGATTTGGGATCTTGGATGATAAGAATTTTGAACAGTACAGAAGAGGGAGGCCTGGCATGTGAAATTTCAAAGGGAAGATTAAAGACTCTATTAGGGCCATTTTCTATTTTGCTTTAAGATTCCATGGTTCTTGTTAGCTAGCTTGTTATTAACAAGATACCAGAACTACTGAAGTAAACCTTTCTGTTTCGGGGATAACTGATGTTGGTTAGCTGGAGATAAGATTAGTGGTGATTAAGAAAAGACTAGTATCATTGAGGTGAAATCTGCTGGGAAATGTTTTCCTAAGAGCACAGAGAAGCTGTGTTCCAGATGTGGCCAAAGTTGTACCTTTTGCTTGCAGCTGGACTTGGAAATGTAAAAGAGTCTCACAAATGGTACATGTTTTGATGGCATGAAAGGGTCATGGAGAGTAGCTGAAGGTTGTAAGAGACCAGGAGAGGTGCAGCCTCAGTGGCAGTTGAAGGCTCAAGACTAAAAGGGTCATGCAATAAATTTGAGGCTTTGTACCAGGAAGAGATCCTATGGGAGGTTATTTCTGAAAGCCCAGCCCAGTTGCAGCAGAAGACCTCAGCATTTTTAAATGAAATTACCACACCACCAACACCAACAACAAAAGCATCTGTGAAGTGGAGACAGCTGGAAGCCTAGAAGATAAGCTGTGTGTGTCAGAAAGGAAAGAGGTGAAGAAATGACCTAAGCCATTTGGAGGAGGCCAGAAGATTATGTGTGGATCCAAGACATTGGACATTGAGTTATTTATAGTTTTGGGGTTTAGTTGTTTTATGGTTCAGATTGTGACAATGCCCTGCTTTTTCCCTCTTGAAAAATCTATTTCATTTAATTTTGATATTTATTGGAATATAAAACTGAAAAGTTTTAAACTTTTAGAAGAGATTTTGGATTTCTAGAGAGATTGGTTAGTTTAAAGAGACTGAAATTGTAACGCTTTAAATTCGTAAAAACTGTGGGACTTAAGTTATCTATGTTTTTAATGCGAGATCTTGGGGATGAATAAAAAAGAAAGTATTTGACTAAAAAGTGATTTGTGTGCCAACTTGACAAGTGGACAGTTGTACTGGTTGGTTCTGTATAGCAACTTAACAAAGTCATCAGACAAGGAGAAACCTCAGATGAGAAAATGCCTTCCTGGGATCTAGATATAAAGCATAGTTACTGATCAGTGAGGGATGGCTCAGCCTATGGTAGGTGGGGCTATCCCTGGGTTGGTGGTCCTGGATTTTATAAGAAAGCAGGCTGAGCAAGGCACAGGAATCATACATGTAAGCAGCACCTTCCATGGCATTGGCATCAGCTCCTGCTTCCAGGTTCCTTCCCTGTGTGAGTTCCTGTCCTCACTTTTTTTGGTGATGAACAACATGAAGTGTAAATAAACCCTTTCCTCCCTAGTTTGCTTTGTCTCCTGGTGTTTTATCATTGCAAAAACCTTGACTAAGATATCTGTCAATATCACATCTGGATCTTTTCTCCAATCAGCCATTCAGGATCCCCATAACACTTCCTTTCTCTCTCAGCTTTGGTAGGCCCTATTTGACAGTGGCTTGGATTGAGGAACAATTGTATAATTCTTGCTAAAGCAGGTACCTTGTTTGTCTGAAAATCAGCTATCAGGGAGGGGAATCTGGAAAGAAACCTTTAGGAAGACTGTTCCCATTCTCCTTCAGGAGCTATACAAAACTGATATGCAGCCCTGGTCAAGTAATACAAAGCATGTTCTTGCCTCTCATTTACAGAGAATATTTTTTCTTACCTGAGTATAATGTCCAACTTTACTACCACGTTCCTTTGGGCCTGAACCAAAGGCAAAATCATTGACTTCATCATACCAGTCTTGGATTACAGAAGACCACGGTGCAAGGTAATTTGACATGAACAAATTCTCACCACATTTTAAATCTATGGGAAAAAATAATAGACCACTAATTAGGGCAGCAGGAAAGAAAAAAGAATACACACACACACACACACACAGAGAGAGAGAGAGAGAGAGAGAGAGAGAGAGAATACAAAGCCAAATTCCTGCTCTTTAAAGACATTGCTAACAGTTACTTTTGATTATTTCATAAGATGCATGCTTCAGACTTGATCAGTCATCTGAACAATAGCCACAGGTATATAATGTGTGGGCTGAACCACATATGAACTCACTAGATATAGAAGTCATTTGCTCAGCAACTTCTTTCCTTGCATTGATTTATTGACACACTAAATTCTCCATACCTATGTGAATATGTGTGAGGGGGTGTGTTTGTGTGTGTGTGTGCCTCATACACAACAAATGTTGATTTGCACTTTAGAGAAGACAAATACTAACTCTTTAAATTTCTCTCCTGTTTTTACTAGTGATTTTTATGTGAAAGGTTCCATTTTTAGTGTTATTGTTTTGTATAATCCTTCTTTTTGTCATTACTTAAAAACTACAAGTACAAAGCAAACAAAAGCAGAAGTAAGAATAATGTTCACCCACCTGGACTGTATATAAGTTTCTGTCATCAACAATGAAGACAGAGTTTGGCACATACACAGTGCTGTCTTAAACACACACACACAATTCTAGAATTTAGGAAGCTAAAAATTGAAGTCATCCTGCACTATACAATGAGACCTGTATCCCACCAAAACAAAAACAACAAACAGAAATAAAACAATAAAGGAAGTAATTAAAGGTAATACAAATATTTGCTATTTCTTGAGAAAATTGAAGAATTAGTTGTTCAGATTAAATACATTTTTATGATTAAAAATATAACTTGTAAACAGAAACAAGCCACATCAAAAGCTAAGATACTCGAGTTAGGCATGGTGGTACATCTCTTTAATTCCAGCACTCTAGAAGCAGAGGCAGGCAGCTTTCTACGAGTTCCAGGCTAGCCTGTTCTACAAACTATGTTCCAGGACAGCCAGGAAGACAGAGAGAAACCTTGACTCAAAACAAAGAAACAAAGAAACAAAGAAACAAATAAATAGTATAAAAACAAAACAAAAAACAAAACAAGATAGATAAGATACTGGCTTAAATTATAGAAATTTAGAAATTCTAATTACAGAGGGCTGGAAAAGTGACTCTACAAATAGGAGTATATCCAGCTACTTTAGCAGACTTGAATTCAACTGGTACCATTCATATGGGATGGGTTACAACCACCTTAACTTCAGCTCCCAAAAATTCAATGCCTTCTTCTGATCTTTACAGGCACACTTCTGTACATGCACTTACATTTACGTGTGCATATATACACAAGAAATATATACAAATAAATAAAAATAATAGGCTAAAATTAAAAAGAGATTCTAATTTCAAGTTCCCTTCAAATTACTTTAATTAGTAGTTTCATCCAGACAACAATTTTAATCTTTAAAGGAGAGAATGAGATAATTCCTATCTTTTTTCTCTTGTGATCTAGTTACGAGACACAAAGCTGGCATTGTGGAAAACGGTCTGGATAAAATATGGAACACCCAATAAGCATAATACGGAGCCTCTCTGAGCCATCCTGGTCCAGAGATATTTAACTTTTTTTTTAAAAAAGATTGTATCATAATAGGTGTTTCCTTTGCAAAGTTTTGTTAGCACAATACCAGAAACTGGGCCCTTCTGTGTTACTCTCCAACCACACATAAGTGATTTTTAGTTTACATACTGGTTGTCCTGAGTTCTATAGGACTGTGACTGTATGTGCACTTGTCTGCCCAATCTTGAGCATTCACTTGAACATCATAGTTCCATTCCTAAAAAGGAAAAAGAAAGAAGATAGCTATATAATAACAAAACCCTCAAAGGCACATTATCTTTGAAGGCAGGCTGGTAGGACTGGCTTATATCATTGCAAGATTTCTGTAGGCACCATATGACTTTGATCATAATCAATACATAAAATAGTATATCTCTAAACTTTTATGTTAGCATATATACTATCAACTTAAATTGTGACATTTATAATAAGCTTATTTTTATATGTTTTTCTTCCCGATCCTGCTCATCCTACCATGCCTTCTCACCCATAGCCTCCCTTTGATGTCACGTATGTTCTATTTCCTTCCTCTTCCCAAACTTTCCATGGCACTTTTACCCTTGTTTGTCTGCTTGGTAGTTTCATAATCTATACTCAAAGTTCCTCCCACTTATTTATGCCTTTTTTATTTCAAAGAAATACAAATAGCCTGTCTTCCCAAGATCACCAAAAATAGTAAAATATTTAACAGGCTAATGACTTATAGAAATCACAACAGGAACTATAAAGACATTATGCAATTGCTGTACTATAGGAAGCACTAACTATGGGGATACACTAAGACTATTTTTACACCTGTAAAAAGTTGCCCATAAATGCTAGTTTCATTTTTACACATTGAATAAATTTAAAAGAAATATAGACTTTTGATCTGCATCTAAGACAGAAGACTGTTTAGATGAAAGGTCATGAAGTAGAGATGTCTTGACCTAAACTGAGAGAGAGAGAGAGGGAGAGAGAGAGAGAGAGAGAGAGAGAGAGAGAGAGAGAGAGAGAGAAGAGGAAAGAGGCAATAACACAGTGCCTTGTCACTAAAGAGAAATGTCGAAAGATTTATTTTTAGTTCTGTGACTGTAATTAATGTAACTGTAGAACATTAATGAGTCACTTTTATTAAGGGAATTTAATAAATTCTGCTCTAATCATATCATAAGTGAAGACGTAGAAGCAGAGAAAGAACTCTGATCTTACATGTATCTCATAATATGTGGACACATACACAGATACTCATGCACATAAAGAAACAGTAAGTATATTTTTTAAAATAGAGGCTAAAATGGAGCCAGACCCTTTTAAACCACACAGGAGAAGCCAGGTGCTATCAGCAGGCTCCAAAAACAGCTCTCCAAAAGCACTGTCCTGACGTGAGCGCTCACCATTTTTAGTAAGTCACTAGCAGATGGAGAAACCATTCGTCTCAATTCGTTGTGCTTGTTTACAATCTCTTCCTGGACTGATGTTTTTGTGGTTGACAAAACCTCAAGACCATTATTCTAAATGGAAATAAAATGAAAGTTACATTAGTGTATGATAAGGTTATATGAAATGGTGAAAATGATGGCTAAGGTGAATGAAGGTCATTATTAAAGATCTCAGACAATATTAGTCATTGACCTTAAAACCGAATGTTAAGAACATCTGTTAGTTTTCTTCAGAAGCATTTTAAGAGAAATTTTGAAAATAAGGAATGAATCCACGGCATGTCAAAGTAAAAGTGAAAAGAAAAACATAGTAAATACTCTACGGATGCTACAAATATCAATTTTTATTTAAGAGAAGCCTATAATGATAGTAATGCATGGTAGAAAACCTTAAGTCATTAATTAAAGTCATTAAACCTTAAGCCAAACAATTAGGCTGTAGCAAGAAACTACTAAGGATTAATTACATGATTTAATATAGATCTTTGAAAGAGATAGCCAAACTTTGACAAGGAATTTGGAAGCATATAAGATAATGGAGTTCTAGACACACTGTATGTGTGCATTCAATTATCTCTTACAGTAAGAAATTTTTATATGTAATAGGATTTTGTGATCACTCCTAAGAGTTTTATCTAATATAATATTAAAGTCGATTTATAGGCAATAGGTTCTTGAAAATGCTTGAGTATTGTTGGCTTTACAAATCATTAAACATAAATAAACTTGTTAACTCAGATGCTGATATTTAATTTTATGGTTTTGTGTTTATATGGGACAGGTAGATAGTGTGATATTATGTGAACTGACAAAGATATAAAAAAAACTCTTGATGGTAGAAGCATACTTCAAATCCTCTCTTCTTTTATAGTGTAAAGCAAGTTGTTACAGCTTAATTATCATTGGACAGACCCTCACATACATCTTATCCTACTGCTGGAATAAGTTGTTTCTCTTTCCTGCAGTGCTAACTTCTCTCAAGTTACTGCAGACATTACACACATAAATCTAATCACACTATATCGCTAGTATTTGCTACGTGTCCACATCTAACTGTTGCATTATGTTCTGAATGCACTAATGAATGCCTTGAGTCAAGGGATTTTACATGGCTAGTGATTTCTAAGACAGAAGGAGTGTACATTTTTAAGTCATTGCTATAAAATCCTCGTATTTTATTATAAAATGTAGTAACAATATTCTTCAGTGTTTATTTATTAAGGAAAAGCATCATTTTCTTTAAAAAAAAAAAAATACTTGGCTTTAATTTAGTGTATATGCGCACAATGCCTGCTGAGGCCAGAAGAGGGTAGCAGATCCCTTTGAGTTGGAGTTATGGATGTAAGCCACTTGAGGTAGGTTATAGAAATCAAAGTACATTCTGCAAGAGCAGTAACTGTGCTTATGCACTAAGGTATATCTCCTTAGATATTCCATTTTAACTTGAAAACCTTACTTAAGGTTATTACCTTTCTAAAGACATAATACATTCTTTCTGAGAAAGTCATTATTATTTTCTGCTGGTTATGCTACCTTCCTTGGTACCTAAGAACTCCAAGAGATAATTAATGTGCTTCTATTTTCTTAACAGGCAATGGTAACTTTTTAAAAAGAGATACTAGAAACATGAAAATGTGAGAATAAAAACTTGTTAAATGGTTTATATTGGATAGGTAATATGATCTCATAGTTACAACAGAACAAAGTTAAGACGGGGGACTAGAAATGAGTGACAGAGATATTAGCTCTTCATGGTAAATATCAAAGAAACCTTCATTTGTCAAAGGTGACTCAGAATTACTCTGCTATTTGTATCTTGAAATTCTCTAAAGAGATACCAGTAGACCAAAGAGAGAAGAGAGGTGTCAGGAAAGAAGGGAGGGAGAATAGGTGCTTCAAAGGTGCTAAAAAACACAATAACTTTAGGAAAGAAACTGGGAAAACAAACAACTTGAGTGAACACTTATATGATATGATATAATAAATAGTATCTAGATTACTAATTTGGTTATGCTAACAAACAAAAAACCCCATACAACTTATATTCCAAAACAGGTTTATCCAGTTATTGGCACTCCCTACTCTTGAGGAATTCCAGTTGTAACCAATGCCCAGGCCAGAGAAGAGTGTGAGGATTATAGCAATTTGCATTGCTTTTAACTTTAATAGCTTTCTGAGCAGATGAGAAATATCTTTGCTAGTCCCTTATACTCTGTCATTTTAAAAGATGACTAAGCCTCACTGAGATTATCTAAATATAAAAACATATTACAAATAACTCTTATTTGGCTCATGTACATACGTACTGTTTGCATAGTAGATGTACTTAACAACTTGGAGTGTGTGTGTGTGTGTGTGTGTGTGTGTGTGTGTGTGTGTGTGTGTGTGTGTTGCTGAGGATCAACCCTAAGGACTTATGCATTTTAGGCAAGTGTAATTTAGTATCATACCTAGCTATATTCTAGAAAATGTTTAAAATTGAAAATAGACACACAATACCTATAAAATAAGATACAGGAAATATATATATATGATGAAGTTGTGTTATTTGGAGTATAATATGAAGTTTCTGTGAGGACCACACTGAAATGGACTAAATAAGATAATAACAATTCTTAGAAGAGAAACTTTCAGAAATAAATCTAGAGACATAAAAAATCCAATACAAATATAATGCAAATATCATATGTAAGTTTAATTTCTTGACCACATTAAAAAGAAAAAGATATTGTAAATTAATATCAATATTTATATTTAAATTATATAGCAAAAATTCAATTTCATTGTTCTTGATACAAAATGTATTATGATATATTTGTCTCCAGCCTTTTCTTTGATATCTTCATTGTGTAATGAATATATGCCTGTTCATTTAAATATTGCATGAACCTAACCATTTTAATTTAACCAATCTAACTGACCATGTTTAATATTCACTTATAATTAGGGCTACAAGTTCATTCACCACAACTTTAAAATAATGCCATGTGCTTTGAACTATCAATAAATACTTTGCGACTTACAACACACTCTGGTCTTTTAAAACTTTGAAGAGTGATCTAGTTGCTTGCTAGCCTAGCCTTCATAGCTGCCTAAATTGTTCTGAGAATATACTAAATCTTACCCATACCTCATAGTCATCTTGAAGAAGGGATGGGGGCAGTACTGCAGCCAGGAACAACAGCACTAGCATTGATGCCATGGCTAGACAACAAAGAAGAGAACAAAGATATGCATTATGATGTTTAATTCATGGAGTTCTGAATAACACACCTACAAATGCTCTGGTCATTAGCTTCTCCCCAATGCACTGAAACCTATATAGGTCCTCTCTTCAATTCTAGGAGTCCAGCAATTCTTTCTTTGTCCTTCCAAGAATATTAAGAGCTTCCAATTATTTCCATGACAGGGCACTAAAACTGGTAAGAATAAGTCCTTTCTGGATAAGTGTTTCCTACCCCATTATAAATATATTCTTATAAACACATCATCCAATTAGAAGTAAGAATTTGTCATATCGTTCCTGTTAGGTTATGGTGTTTTTAAAAACCTAAGTAAATCCTAAGTCTTAGTTCTGGTTATTATTGCTGTGGTGAAACAGCATGACCACAAACAACTTGAAAAGGATTTAGATGGCTTACATATCCCAAACTACAGTCCACTGACTGAAGCCAAAGGGGGATCTCAAACACGGAAGGAAGCTGGAGGCAGGTTGATCAGAGGGGTGATGTTACTGGTTTGCTCCCAATGACTTGTTTAGTTTGCTTCCTTATAGAGCTTAGCGCTACCAGCCCAGAACTGGAACTATCTCAAATGTGTTGGGGTCTTCTTCATGAATCAATAACTGAGAAAAGTTCCTAAAAGATGGCCTGTGTACAACATGCTCTTTTAGAAGTGTTTTCTCAAGTAGGGATTTCTCCTCTCAGATAAAACTGGTTGTGTCAATTTGACATAAAACTAGCCAGAATGTTCTCAACTTAGGATATGTTTATTTGTTATTTATTCACTAAAAGATTTTTTTCTCTTTCTTTCTTTTTTTTTTTTTTTTTTTTTTTTTTTTTTTTTTTTTTTTTTTTTTTTTTTTTTTTTTTTTTTTTTTTGTGGTTGGTTGGTTGATGTGGTTTGGTTTTATTTTGTTGAGACAGGGTTTCTTCATTTAGCCCTGACTTCGGTGAAACTCCACTCTGTAGACCAGGCTGCTCTTGAACTCACAGAGATTCACCTGTTTCTAGTGCCTAAGTGCTGGGATTAAAGGTGGGAGCCACTGTCTGGCCCTTTCTCTTCCATTTGAAACAAGATTTTACCATGTATCCACTCTGGCTTCAAATGAACAAACTTACCTCAGAGTTTTTAAGTATTGAGACATACATGTACACTGTCACACACAACTCCACTATATTTTTCAACCAATGTCCTTAACTTGGTTCTTGTGTCCACTGTATTTACACATTTACTGTCAATGTCTGGTCCAAAATACCAAGACTAAAACCTCCAAAATCTTAAAGTTTCATCCTCATATTTTGCATATATGGTAAATACATAATAAATTAATTTTGAACATGATAAATGCATGTTTAAAAATAGGGAAATAAACCATTTAAATAATTTTGAACACATTCTCTTATTAATGGTATTCTGTAGAACACCCACACACCTACACATAAATATACAAACATTTGAAAGTATGCCAGTATGCAAGTATATGTGTATGCTTTCATGTGGAGACCTGAGGCGGACATCAGTTGCTTTCCTCAACTGTTTTCTCTTGTATAAGTTGAGAAAAGATCTATCAGAGCACTCAGAGTTCAACATTTTAGTTGGTTTAACTACACAATTGGTTCTAGGTACATTCTGTCTCAGCCTTCTGCCTGCACTAAAATGAATAGCATGCAAGAATACCCATCCGGATTTTATATGGGCTCTGGTTATTTGAAATCTGGCTCCCATACTTGTATAATAGGTACATTGTCTACTGAGCCATCTTGCCAGCACTCACAGTTTCTTTTTAAAAGACTATTTAATGATTTCCCATAAAAAGTAAGAAAATTTTTTATTACTGTATAATTAATAAGATCAATGTAAGGTGGATTCAGTGCATAAATAATTTTTATAAAATGTATCAAAGCACCACTTGTCCTAACATAGGCCTTCACAATAACAGATACAGTGACTATGCGTTTGGTGTCACGTGTCATGTGACTCTCTATGGGCTTTATTTCAAACTCGTAAAAACCTAGTGAGGAGATACTGTGACTCAGTACTCCACTTATATACATGAGCATTCTCAGAATTAGAGATTTAATGAGGTGTCATAAGAATTCAGGTAGCAGAACCGAAATATAAGCACCATCTCTGTGGTTTCAAAGCCTTCAATTCTGAAAGCCAGAGATTGCAATGCTTTAAAGGTTATGTAGACATGGACTATGTCAATAAAACCCCAGCAGAAGTGCATTGGATGAGCACATTACAGGAAAAATAACATGATTCTAACTCATCACATTCTCCCAATTATCTACTATAATATTTTCTAAATTCCTATATAATATGTAATCTTCACTCTGATTGCTTTGTCATGTATTTCTGAGGTTTAAATCAGTTAACAGAGAACATAAGTTCCACCAAACTGCTAGAAATCATCATGGACAAAATGCTGCAATAACAACCTTGTCAATTCCCACAAAGTATTTTTATCCAAGAAGGAATATCTTTGCTTCCCTGAATTTGCTAGGCAGTAGCACTGGAATTCTGAACTATGCCTGATCTATACTTCTTGAAATTTCTGACATTCATTTCTGCAGTTCACACGTTGTCTCATAAATTAGCGTTTCATTATCTAATAGCTTTCAGGATTTACACTAATGATAACTAACTGCTTTTTATCCAACTTCAGAAGGTAACTTGACAGGGACTGTAGACTCAGATGTAAACTAGCTGAGTACATCATTTAAACACATGGAAGAAAACATCCATAAATGCTCTTTGGGATTATAACCTTCTCCAGTAGCATATAACTCCTTTCTGATTGACATTAGTTTCATGATATGCTAATATCCCCCAGAAACATTTTTGTCTGCCCCAAACACAAAGTTATATGTGCTTTGTCATATAAGATAGATACACAATTTATACATTTAAGTAATCTACAAGGTAACAGAATATATTCACCTTTGCCCACAAAAATGAAATGTTTTGTTTTGTCCTTCCTTTGAATGTATTTTATGGACACGTTATATATTCTGTTGAAGATCATCCGTAACACGTTTAGTTCATGTTCACTGCTATCATGTCGTTGTGACCAATTTAAAATCACTAGTAATGTTATCTTCCCATCCATATTCTAACAACATTTACATCACTGTACAGAAATATATTTTAAATAAAATACCTACACTCCTAATTCATAGTTTTAGTAAAGATACCTCTAATAGAATTACCTGGAAAAATCATAGACATTATTTATGATTTTAAAACTAAAAAAAGTTTCATTCCTATTATCTCTGTACCAAAGCATTTCTAAGATAACAAATATGCCACATAAATCACATATTCAGCTTTACATGACTAAATAAAAACAATTATTCTCAATAAAATTATCAGTATGATTCTGATAACAACCACACATGCAATTATTATCTGTAAAATTTCACTGCTCCTGAGTTATAAATGTATTGGCATTAGGAATTTGATTTCATAATAAAGGAGAGCTACTTACTGCTGGTTTCAGAGCAGAATGAGGCGTTCTCCTGCTGGAAGAAGAAAGGCAACATCAGACAAGAGGCCCAGTTGTCTATATGTACTCTGCATAGTTCCTGTTTTGGCACAGTCTCATTGTGCAAGCACTTCTTGGTTAACCAGGTATGACACAGGATTTGTCATGCCAGATTTTATTGCTGGTCATCTAACTGACATTTTGACATCATGGGATGACTCTTTATATGGCTATTAGAAACAAATTTTGCTAACTCTTTCATGCTTATCTAGTAATATAATGTATCTATACATTTATCAGTAGATACTTCAAAAACTATAATCAAATAATTTTTGTCTTATCAAAGCTGTGAGGATTTTTTTTTTCTTTTAAGGGGACTACAGAAGTGACTAGGTTTAGAAGTACTCTTCATGCTCTTACTCAAATAATGAGTTTGGTTTTTTTTTTCAGCCATGTATGGTGCCTTATTATTGCTTGTAACTGCAGGGGATTGGACACTTTCTAGTCTCCATGAACACATATTTACATGAACATACCTTGACACAGAAGCAAATACACACACACGCACAAGTTAAAAAAAAATTGTTCCCTTAAGAATAAGTGTGAGCTTATACTTTTCATGATCTTTTGAGAATTCAAGATTTCCTCACAGAAATTGAAGTGTCGGCGCTCTAACTCAGGCAGTATCTTAGAATACACAGCCTTGGTGTATCTACTCATCAAGTATACAGAGCAGACCTGCCCAAACCTCCGATGTCCTGGAATTCCATCTGGATTCAGTGAAGACACAGCATCAGAGGATTATCAACTTACTCTTCCCCCCACCCCTCTTCTAATATCTCAACGCCCGTAATCAGCCTGAAGAAGTTACAGAAGAGTCAGCGCCCCTATTCCCTGGGCTTGGGGACTAATGTGGTTAATAATGGTCTGTCTTTCTAGGGAAAAGTAGTGGTTTTGTTGGAACAGGGAGGATTAGTTAGGACTTATTGCACAGCCATAACCTATTGGTAGAAATCTGTATAATTATTTTCAAGATGAAGTTATAATTTCTTAAATGGTACAAAATTTACTTTGATTTCAAATTTAAGGTTTTCATTGGTACGAGCTCCTTATTAATATAAAAGTGAGATGAATATTGATACTCTCATGGGCAATGTGCTTGTATAACACATTTAGGAATACAAGGCCTAGACCCAGTCCTTCCTTAACTTTTTTAACTGATTTGGGATGGTTAACCTATGAGTTAAGGGACTATAGCAAATTTATGGCTTTGAGTTAATTGTTAGGAGGTTAACCATATTTTATTTAGAAATAGCCAAGAGGAGTGAACAGACAACAGTCCAGGTGACCTTACATGGATAGTTGGTTTTCAAAACGTCAGAAGTCCATAGAATTGACGCTACAAAAATTTATATAAATGTCCATTCTGATTAGAGACCTGTCTGCTCCTGACAGCTTCCTGTTGTGGATTCTAAAAAGAAATTGAGCATCCTTGGAGTTATGCCAGTTGTGTGGTGACAGCCACTAGGCAAGAATTGCCTCTTTCCATCTACAAACTAACTACTGTCCTGAAGAGGACACACATGCAGAATAGTCGACCGATTATATCTGCCCAGACAGAGTAATCAGCCCTTAATAATCCTGCATCACTAAGGTCTGTCAGATGACTCTGGGCCAGAAGGCTGAAGATTTGATGCTCGAACATTCGGTAGTATAGGGGCTTCTCAGGTGTTCAGAGGTCTCTATAAATTGGCTAAGTTTTAGAAGCTATGTTTAGTGCTTCCTATAACTTCAGTTAACTCAGTCATTCTGGATTTCTGACGAGGTTGAAGACCCATAGTCTCATAGCCAATCCTGGCTATTTACTTTGAGAGAAAAGATCTGAGTAGATAGTTTTCAGCTGACATTCATTCTAAAGCCAAAAAAAAAAAAAAAAAAAAAAAAAAAAAAAAAAAAAAAAAAAAAAAAAAAAGGCCAGGATCAAAAGTAAGTGTTTTAGTTAGAAGAGATGACAGAGGTTCTGGTTAGTCAACAAAATGATGGACTGGGTATTAGAACTATCTTATGCCTCACTGGTACAATTAGGAATAAGTATGCTCTAACTGTATTTTGAGAGAAAAGTTTTACTTTAACAGGAAGAGTGATATGTAGGAGGAGCTAAGTGGGAAGGAGTACTGAGAGGAAGAGATGGAGTAAGGAGAGAAGATGAAGGAGAGGAGAAGCTAGGTGATGAGAGAGAGAAAGAGAGAGGGGTCATGGAGGCAGATGTTCACAGGTCTCCACCAGTCAAAGATAGTCTTTATATCTAGGTTGGGTATTGGATTACCCTTCTGATTGAGCATTACCAAACTTATAAATCCTTTGATTAACATTTTAAAAAAATTGTATAAAAGCAAAAAGGAAAGGAGGGCATGGGACAGGGGTTTTCTAGGGAGGGGAAATGGGGAAAGGGGATGGCATCTTAAATGTAAATAAAATAAAATGAAAAGAAAAGAAATTGAAATGTCCAAATTAATTGTTGAAATTAGAAAATTGTTGAATGCTTTGGAAAACAAGTGTGTCTTGTACCTTTGCAAATTCAATGTGATAATGCCTTCAAGATTGTATTGACAAAGAACCCCAGTTATCTTTAAAACCACCTATATTGGCCTTTATTTTCTGGTTGAATAAAGTTGAACATAATATTGAGCATCATATCAAATTGCTCTCATTTAGTGTGTAAATCTACACAAGGTTTTATGCTTTCTATGCTTGTTTCTATGTCATAAAAGTGAAGCAGGATAGAACACTAACAGCAAATTTCCTAGGCAATAATGTTAAGAAAAGTGTTTTGATAAATACAAGAGAATTATTTACCAATCTCAAGTAGTACATACATAGTACTGAGAGGCATTTCTAGAGGCTCATGTCGTATACGTTATAACAGGTCTTTATGGTCACCTGTCTATGTGAATAAGATGTACCAGAGAACAGAATCTATTCAATGTATATTTTAATTATATTTCATTATTGGGATAAACATTAGACACTGCTATGTATAAGACAATCTTTAAAGGTTTAAACTTTGCTTAACTCGCTCACCACGTCATCACGTTTATTTTTTTAAAATATTCTAGTGAATAAGAGCTCTAAGTAATTAAATAACATTCCTAGCTCATGTTACCTTTGAATTTGCTGGGTTTGCCTCCATTTTTCTATTGAAGAATGTGTTAAGAGCATGCTCAGAACAGTCTCCAGCCTTATCTTTTTGGTTGCCTAATGCTGTGCAAAAGTTTGATAACCTTGATATTTTACTTATTGTGAGCACTGGCAAAATTTTTATAAGAATGTGCAATAAAGAATGTCTTTATTGACATATATTATAGTAAATGCTAATTTTTACAATCTATATTTTCTAATTGGTTTTCCCAGGTTTTCTATAGCTTACTTTTTGATTGAAAACCTCATCTCTGTACTCAATTGCTCTACCCGATATATATTTAAATTGGTGTCATAATAAAACTTGTAACTGAGTACTGTTATTTGTTGAGAAAACATAATTCAATGAAAATCTGTAAGAAAGAGAATGAATCTATTTATGGAGTGACAAAATTGTACAGAAGAATGTGTATTCAGGTAAAGTCTACTTTACCCAATGAAAATAATAAATATTTCAGACAACTATTTCAGAAACTGTCTTTTAGATTTACTGGTCTATAAAATAATTTTTGATAATAATAAATCATCATAGTGACCCCTTTGTGTTCCATAGAACATCAGAGCTTATTATTTTTATGTTTTAGGATCTGCTCTTCATCTCTCTTCTACAACACACCATTGCCTTTGATAGTTGTTATTCTATACTCAGATTACTTTTTTCTCTTCATCAAAATTTTATACTGGTAAAAAACACATCTAAGCAGAAATTCTATAATATTATGATAAACATCTGGAATACTGAGACATAATTATTACAAAAGGCAATCTCTACTAATCAAAATAAATAAACAACTAGAAATGTTTTTTCAGTTCCGTTACTCAGCAGCTAGACAGTATCCAGCATTGAATCTAATACATATAATTTGAAAATGATAAAGTTCTGATTAATATATTCATACATATATTTACATACATCTATAACTGGAAAAATCATATATATGAATTTATATTTGTATGAATATATGTGAATATATATATATATATGGGAGATTTTCTTCCTTTTTCTTTTTTTTCTTACTCAAAATTTTATTCATGTGATAAACACATTAAAACAGAATTCTACATTCCCCATTTTGCTCATCTATTACCACTTAGTGGCAATATAATTAGAAGAATTTCATATATTGGTTTAAATATGTAATCCAAATAATGAAGAAATCATTTTCTTATTGACAGTTTTATTATATCCATCAAAATATGATCATGAAACAGACCCCAAAATAAATTCTTATTCTTGGCAGTTGATACTGTTTCAAGATACAAGATAGGCTCAAATGCTTATACTACTAAAGCACCTTCTTGTTTTCTGTGATGAGTTTGTAAATCTGTAAAGATAACAAGAGTGCAAATGATATTTCTTCTTTTATATTTTCAGTACATAAATGATTGTGTTTAACTATTTCATGTAAAAATACACATAATTTTCCCCATCTTGTAACTTATTTCTTAATTTTTGAATTTAACTATTTTACCTTTAAGTTCTCTTTTGTACTAGTTATAAGACTGTCAGAAATAATGTTAAGGTAACTGAAGAAAACAAATAATATTTTCTGGATAGGTAAGCTCAAAGTTCCTGCAATTTGATAAAATCATATAAGCATAATTAATATATTCACTCAGAAACACATGCCTGAATGATTAAATGATGTTTTATTAACTTTTTATCATCTATGATGATGTAAAAACATGTTTTCACCTATAATAAGTCACATTAAATGTCAGTGGATAGATAAATCTTCCCCAGGATGCTGAGACTGTTGGCATTTGTTGATCCAAAGAAATTTCTTGATCAGTGCCAGCTATACAACATCTGAGAACAGAGTCCTTCTTTCTTCAATATCATTTCTTTGGAAGACAGAAATAGAGTCTATTATACTATGGCATTTTCAGTGTCATAAAAGAACATTTTGTACTAGCGCAAACTCATTTTCATATCTGAAGCCTACATCTTTATTCTAGCCTAAAATGTAGATTCTTGCCTGAAATTACTTCTTTGTTCTAGCTTAAGATTTAGATTCCTGCCTGAAATTACTTCTTTGTTCTAACCTAAGGTCAGATTCCTGCCTGAAGCCAAGGACAGGGAAGTAGGCTCAGATATTTTGGTCATCCTGATAAGCCCTTAGAAATAGTGATCACAGGAGTGATCATGGAACTTTGTTTATTGCCTTGCTTGTTCTTTGACTATTTATGGTTATGTCTTGCTTGTTCCTTGACTATTTGCATTTATTGTATTGCTAGTTCCTCAACCTAGAACGTACCTTAATACTTGCATGTAATTAAAATGGTATAAAAGGAAAAAAGAGGAGGGGGTAGTATGGGGGTTTCTGGAGTCAGGGAATGGTGAAAGGGGATGACATCTGAAATGTAAATAAATACAATATCCAATAAAAATTTAAAAAGAAAAAATAATTGAATAAAAATTTAAATGTATATATCATCTTATTTTTATTTTTTCCAAGAAAATTTTATTTTCTTGGAAAAAAAGAGAACATTTTATAAAGGCAATTTTGAATAGTTCAGACATTTATCTTATACATGACTCACTCATTTTCATTAGTATGTGTAACTGTGTGAGAGTTATGGAGAACCGTTGGAAAAAAAACAATGATTTTCTTTTGAGAACAACTTCTGTTTGTTTCAGCACTAGATCCTTAACTGCCAGTGTGGTGACAATGTCATTTTATGGTCTTATTTCCTATGGAATCTCTCTTCAACATTTATTGGCTTTCCAAAGTAAGATGTCATCTGACACCAGGATATTGACTTCTCTGCTACTCCAACAATGGTCCAAAATAAACATCCACCCCCCCCCCCCGATCGTAACTGTTTTCCAGTTTATATCTCAGCAACACCAGTAGATTAAGAAAAAAATATATCATATTATATCATATTATATTATATCATATCACATTATAGAGATACAGAAACTCATGACCCCAGTTTACTGAACAATAAATAACAACCTCAACCCCATGTGTAGTTAGTTGTCTTAACTTCTTAGGAAGAAGAGCAAAGGAGAAGACAAAGGAGAAAGGGGGAGAATGTGAAAAATGGAGATAGTGTATGTGCACGTGCTTGTGTGTGTGTGTGTGTGTGTGTGTGAGAGAGAGAGAGAGAGAGAGTTAAATTAGAAATATTCCACGTTGTCAACTTAAGAATTTCATTAGTTAGGAATGTATTCTGTATACAATCATTTTTAATAAAGCTTCTAGGTAACTAAATAAAATAGGATCACTGGTAAATAAATATATTATTTAAAAAGTTTCTTAATTACTTTCACCCAATATTATGAATGATGTTTCCCACATGCTGAAATAATGGAACATATGGAAAAGGTATAATATTCATGGATATGTTAAGTTCTCCTTTTGTAAATGAGAAAGAGGATACTATCTGTGTAAATAAAACATAAAATGAGTATAAAAAGTTAAAGATGATGTGGATTAGCAAGTGAATACATTTGGAGCCTTAATAAAGTTAATTAAACAAACTTCTCCTTTATATATTAGCTTCTCTGGAAAAGGTGTGTATTGCTTCAAGAAATGTAACCTTTTTTCAATTTTCTTATTAACTAGAAGGTAGCTACTGTTATATATTTCTTAAATGATGGCTTAACCTGGGTGAAAATTAATAATGTTGCAAAAATAATTAATCAATTTGACTTACCTTAAATTACTAATTATCTTAAATTAATAGTATCATGTTTAGTCTTATTCTCAATATTTAGTAATTTAATTTATATACATATATCATGTTCTTATTCACTAAACTATTCATAGACATTTGCTTTGGTACAATATACTTAGACTAATCTATTATTTTCCAAGTATAAGAGTTAGATATATGTTAGTTCTCAATGGTCTAGAATAAAGTTTTAAAACTTGAATACTGACCTAATGCTAGAAATAATGTACTCTTGGGAATTAGGAACATCTTAAGGGTAACACAAAGGTAAAAAACCTACTTTCTCACAAATGAATAAAACAAGTTTAACCATATCATTGTAAGCCTTGATATTTGTGTAAGAACATCCATTAATTTTGATGTCCATATGGGATTCACTGAAATTTGTTGTATCATAAATGTTTAGATGTACAGAAATTAATTCCATTATTATGGAATGTATGTATGCATGTATGTAGAGATAGATAGATATAGATACAGATAGATAGATAGATAGAGATGATAGAAATGGAGATAGAGATATATCACCATGTCTATGTCTAAATACATAAGATAATTGCATTTGCTTGTGTAAGAGATTAGTAAAGATTAATTCTTCATTGTTGTGGAAAAGTATGGGGAAGGAAGACATATATGTTTTATGACTTGATCAGGAAATGTCTGTGGGTAAACCTATGAGGACATAAAAGGTGAGCAACACAATGTATAGAAAATATATTTTTCTTTGGTTAAATAAACAGTATGGTACCTATAAGCACACAAAAGGTCATCTAAAATCAAAATTCAATGGATATTTACAAATAATCTTAAGCACTTTTCTCATATGACTGTATAAAAAATTTTTAACACAGTTTATATTAATATCATTCTCACTAAAGTGTCTTTTAAGATTATTACAATCTCTGATTTTTCTGCTAACAATAATAGTGTCTTGAAATCTTTGTTAACACATTACCAGGATTCATCTAGGAGAAGCTAAAAACTCACAGATGATCTTCCTGAGATTGTTTCACCATGGACTGTCAAAGTTAATGACAAATTTTCATATCTAGGCAAGGCTAAGAAGATTACATCAAGAAAAGATTCCTGCTATTACTATGCCTTTTCTTTTACATGTATGTATGTAAAGTATGTATGCATGTATGTAGAGGTAGAGGTAGAGATAGATAGATAGATAGATAGATAGACAGATACATACATACATACATACATACATGCATGCATACATAGAGATATAGATAGAGATAGAGATAGAGATAAAGATAGAGACAGAGATGATAGAGATAGAGATATATCACCAGGCATTAGCCCTCCCTTTTGAGCAGATCTTTGCAGAACAATGAAGATGTACTGCCTAGTAGTGATAATATATGGACAAATAGATGATTTCTTAATTCTTAATAATGATCCTATAAAAATTCCTAAAATTATATTAGTAATTATTAAGCTCTTTTATAATAGGACTTCTATTAAGTCATTTCTGATGTCAAGTCTGCAGTGAGAACTCTGTCAGTCTTCAAGTGTCCTAAGTTAATTGCTTCTGAGATAGCAAGCAGCCAACTACAATTTAGAGAACATTCAAAGAAGTTGTAAAACTATTAAACAAAGGTTATAAAAGTGAACTAATGATTTACTATAGGTGCATAGACAGAAGATAAAATATTGGCTGGGTTTTTCTATACTAAACTTTATTAATACCTTAGTCACAAAAATTATGATTTTTTTAACATTCAGTGATCATCATGTAGAGCTAGTGACAAATGATGAATATTTAGCCAGATAATTACTCTGAATGGATATGCATGTAAACATTCTCTGTTGTAAACTTCTCTTTCAATTTATGATTTGAATTTATATGTAAACTTGTGATCTTTTTACCATGTGATTATGTATTCTGAAAGATATATACGTGCTGAGGATAAAGAGAAGAAATTAAACTCAAGAAGAAAGAACTTAGTTGTAAAGGCATTGGGAGAAAAGGACATTGGGATTAAAGAATTCTGAGCAAAGTCATTGTTATATCAGAACATGAGGAAAGGGCAAGATTAGGAGAGAGCTGGGAGAATTTTTTTTTTTAAACAAAACTGAAGAACGGTTTAGAAAGAAGAACATTTTTTATTGCAATCTTGTATCATACAGAACTGGGATATTAAGTTCTGATAATGCTTTATGTAAAAATCTTCTCTTTTTACTTATTTTCTCTCTCTCTTTTTTAACACACACACACACACACACACACACACACACACACACACACACACACATTTAGTGCCATCATTGTCCCCCTCCTGGTCTGCCCTCCCACAGTTCCTCATCCCATTCCTCCTCCCTGCTGTCTTCCAGAGAATGTTACCCTCTGCCCCTATCTCCCTCCACCCCTACTCTCTGAGGCCCCAAATCTCTCTAGAGTTAGACAAATCTTCTCCCACTGAGGCCAAATTGGGCAGTACTCTGCTGTATGTGTGTGTGGGGGGGGAGAGGGGTGTCTCGGACCAGCTCATGTAAGCTTCCTGGTTGGTGGCTTACTGTCTGAGAGATCTCAGGGGTCTTGGTTAGTTGAGACTGCTGGTCTTACTGTGGGGTTTGACTCTTCATCTTCTTTCAACCTTTTTTAATTCAACCACAGAGTTCACGACCTCAGTCCATTGGTTGAATGTGAGTAACCACTTCTGTCTCAGTCAGTTACTTGTTTGGCGTCTCCAAGAACAGCCATGCTAGGCTCCTTTCTGTAAGGACACCATATCATCAGTAATAGTGGAGCCTTCCTTGAACTTAGATTCCAATTTGGGCTGGTTATTAGACCTCTTTTCCCTCAGTCTCTTCTCCATTTTTGTTCCTGCATTTTTTAGAGAGGAACAATTTTGTGTCAGAATTTTTGACTGTTAAAAAGAAATTTCATAGAGAATTGTCATAGAAAACATTTTGGAGAGAACTTAGAAACAAAGATTAAAGTCACTTTTCAAAGTATTCTTGATTTCTTCAACTAACTGGCTAAAATTTAGAGCCCTGCAATTCCTGTGAACATAGAACAGAGGCTACTTTCCTTAATCTCCTGCTGTTTTAGAACGAGGGGGTAAAAACCAAAGACTACAATTTCTACCCTCAAAGGAACTCAGGCCCATAAGGGACAGCAACACAGTGACTAATACTTAAGAGAGGTAAATGTTTTTATTGAACAGCAACCCTAAATATCTCCCAAAATCAAGTCTTGCCCCTGCAGATGCTCTTCCTACTCCACTCCCTCAAGAGGAGCTAATAAAGATTAAGTGCCAGGGATGGGCTCCAGCACCAAAAACCCTTCACTTGAAAATAATATCTTTTTTCTACTGAATGATTTTGGCTTCTTTGTCAAAGATCAAGTGACCTTAGGTGTGTTATATCTGGGTTTTCTAATCTCTTCCATTGATTTATCTGCCTGTCTCTGTACCAATACCATGTTTGTTTTTTAAAAATCATTATTGCTCAAGTACAGCATGAGGTCAGGAATGGTGATTCACCCAAAATTCTTTTATTGCTGAGAACTATTTTTTTTCTATCCTCAGTTTTTGTTACTCCAGATGAATCTGAGAATTGTTTTTTCTATCTCAGTGAAGAACTGAGTTGGAATGTTGATTTTCAACAAATGGTGCTGGTTCAACTGACAGTCAGCATGTAGAAGAATGCAAATTGATCCATTCTTATCTCCTTGTACAAAGCTCATGTCCAGGTGGATCAAGGACTTTCACATAAAACCATATATACTGAATCTAATTGAAGAGAAAGTGGGAAAGCACCTCAAACACACTGGCACAGGGGAAAATTCCCTAAACAGAACACCAATGGCTTATGCTTTAAGGTCAAGAATTGACAAATGGGACCTCATAAAATTGAAAAGCTTCTGTAAGGCAAAGGACACTGTCAATAGGACAAAATGGCAACCCACAGATTGGGAAAAGATCTTTATCAACACTACATCTGACAAAGGGCTAATATTCAAAATATACAAAGAACTCAAAAAGTTAGACTCCAGAGAACTAAATAACCAAATTTAAAAATGGAGTACTGAGCTAAACAAAAAAAAAAAAAAAAATTCAACTGAGGCATCCCAAATGTCTGAGAAGCACTTAAAGAAATGTTCAACATCCTTAGTCATCAGCAAAATGCAAACCAAAACAACCTCGAGATTCCACCTCACTCCAATCAGAATGGCTAAGATCAGTAACTCAGGTGACAGCAGATGCTGGTGAGGATGAGGAGAAAGAAGAACACTCCTCCATTGCTGGTGGGATTGCAAGCTGGTAAAAGCACTTTGGAAGTCAGTCTGGTGGTTCCCCAGAAAATTGAAAATAGTTCTACCTGAGAATCCAGCTATACCACTCTTAGTTAGGAAGTGTTGAACAACTGTCCACTGTTGTTAAGCATATACAAAATAATTATGCATGACATGTGCAAATGGGTTTATGCAATTTATTTTATACTACATCTATGCTTACAATGATGTGCTTATTGCAAATTATTATGAAAAAGAAAGTTAATTCTTTTAATAAAGAATAGTCAGATCTCACCCAACACTGAAGGGTTTTCTTTTTTCTTTTCGTTTTGTGTTTCCTGCTTTGTTCTGGCTTAGTCATTCACGTTCTTTTAATTCTTTGCATCAAAAATTCTTTCTTATGCTACAGATCAGACTTCAGTTCCCAGTTGTTGAGCTACATTTATGTTTCTTGATCTCCTTAGTGTATATGCCTTGCAGTTCTGTGGTAGCCTATGAGTCTAGCATTTTCTAAAGATCTTTAGTGATATAAATATATAAAAATTGTTATTACACACTGTATTTTCATAATATTATTTTCTTTATTGTTATTTTATGCTTATCAGAATATACAATGATATATAGTCATATACATACTACTATTTAGTTTGATGGGCACACAGTTACAGAATTTCTCTAGATCCATATAAGAAATTGTCCTTAATATCGCATAAAGAAAAACTAAGATAAAGATAAATCATTATGGGCTGGAGGATGGCTCAGTGGATAAGAGCACTAACTGATCTTCCAGAAGTCCTGAGGTCAATTCTCAGCAACCACATGGTGGCTCACAACCATCTGTAATGGGATCCAATACCCTCTTCTAGTGTGTGTCTGAAGATAGCTGCAGTGTTCTCATATAAAAAAACATAAATAAATCTTTAAAAAAAATCATTATAACAAGCAGTTCTCTTCTTAGTTATAAAATAATTGTTAAAATGGCAATACTAGAGGTGATCAATAAGGGAAACTACTATAGAGAAAAAGGCAAAGAATAACAAAAGAGGAAAATACAATAGCTTCCCATCCTCCATCAGTCATTTTCATATTTAACGTTACTGTTACTGAGTACATGCTTCTTTTAACACACATTTATAACTTATAATTACCAAGCACCTTAGTCTTTAATAATTTCCTATGCTTAATATAATTGAAACCATATTCTGTGATGGGATTTCAGAACTTTTAGAAAACATAAATGGAACTTAGAGTAAGTTACACATTGATTTATAGATGCTGGAAATTATCTGTTTGAATTTCTTCTATATGAGAGCAAAACAGTTTAAAAAGATTCAGTTTCTGATAGGTCTACAGTGCTTCAGTGTATGGCTACACACCACAAATATATAGGGAACACTAATAGGACTTGGGTTTGGTAGATATAAAATGGATGTAATCTGGGAGAAGATTAGAGAAAAGGATAAATACTATATATGAATACCTCAAAGAATAAATAAAATTCATATTTTAAAATGACCTCATTGGGGATCAACTATTATAATATGGTTGTTATAAATAAATTATGAATGGAGTATACTTGTTGCTTAAAACAACAATTATTCTATCAATTACATTAGTAACATATTTAGTATTTTAAGTTATTGTAAGGCCAAGAAAAAATTTTAAAGCTGTTGTCATAAAATAATACAGCCTCAAAACAGATAATGATGAACTCTCTGAAAAAGGTTACATTTTAATGGAAGAAAAACATTTTTCAATAAGAACAAAAATAGTAAAGCAGTTATCATTTAAAATTGAGGTATATAAAGCAAATTTTGCTAAGGAATATTTTATCATATTGTGACTTTTATTGCTAATACTAAAGTAATATAAAATCATGATTGAATTCTTTATCCATACTCTCTATTATGCATGAAAATCTTAACTGTTGATACTTTATAGATCTTAGAGTCTATGAATTCCAAGTCATACAAACAAGAATCCTGAGATGGGATCCTTTGTTAGGCTGCATCAAGAAAGGTTGTGGTGGCCTTCTTCACACTGTTTTTATATCCTAAGGCTGCTTAAAGAACACTAAAAGAGCTTGTTTCATGTTTGCTATGAATAACACCTGTCTTGTCGCTTGTCTATCACTTTTATTTATCATTATATAGTTTACTAGTAGTATCAATATTTTGGACCTCTTGTTCAATATCAGTTGACCAACTTTTCCTGTCCTTAACTCTTTACAGTGCCTTCTCCTACTGTACAACATCCTATGCCCTGTTTGCAAGACCACCATGGGTTTTTCTTCAGCTAGCCACAATTACATCAAAGTTTTGTTTAGTTTAAACCAAACATTCTAATCACTCATGCTTGAGATATACTACGTATGCAGTATGTGAAATATAATCACTGAGAACAAATCTCCTCTTATTGTGATTTTTTTACTTAAAATTTTAAATTAAATAGTTTTAATAACTTTATACATGAATACTGTATTTACCTCATTTACAGCTCTCCTTTCAGAGGTAGCTGTGAGATGTACCCAGAGCTCCATTCTCTGGCTACAGCTCTGCTAGCTTCCACGAGATATGCCACACAAAGAACATCTAGGCCTGCTACACCAAGAACATCTGATCCAATGCTTCTCACCAGAGTGCTGCTGAACTGGGAATATCCAGATTAGGCTTACTTTCATCATATCTGCTACACCAGGAATATCCAGGGACAACCAGATGGCTGAAGGCCTGTGTAAGAACACAATCAACAAGAACCAGGAAATATGTGGCACCTTCAGAACAAAGCTATCCCACTTCAGCAAGCCTTTCATATTCTAACAGAACTGAAGCACAAGAAAATGACCTAAAATCCAACCTTATAAAGATGACAGATGCCTTTAAAGAAGAAATGAATACATCTTGCAAATAAATACAGGAAAATACAATTAAACAGATAAAGAAAATGTTCAGGACCAGAAAATGGAAATAGAACCCATAAAGAAAAAATAATCTGCCAGAATCCTGGGGATGGGAAACCTAGAAAACAGAACAGGAAGAACAGACTCAAGCATCACCAACAGAATGCAAGAGATGGAAGAGAGAATCTCAGGTGTAAATGATGCAATAGAAGAAAATAACACATTAGTAAAAAAAAATCATTAAATCAAAAAAACTTATGTAAATAAAATATCCAATAAAAAATTTTTTTAAAAAAGAAATCAACCAAAGTAAACCTTTCTACCTGTCTCTCATGTGCTGTTTCAAATTCTTTCAGGATATTCTTCTGTTGGTATGGGCAAATAGCCAGTAGCATTTCAGTTCTGGTTGAAAGAGTCCTCCTTGAGAAGCACTGATGCAGACTGTGAAAAGGAAAGCTAAACAGAACCACTGGGGCCCAAAAATAGAATTATTCAAAATAGAGATAGCTTGGTGAAAATGGACAGATTACAAATTTTCCTTATTTCTTTTCATTTTCTTCCTCTGAATAAAAGTCATAAACTATAAAGCACTTGACATATAATTAATGTTCAATAAAATGTGGTTAATTATATAAAAAATCTTTACACAAAACATTAAGGAAATCTGGGAAAGTATGGAAAGAACTAACCTCATAAAAATAGGAATAGAAGACAGTAAAGAGTCCCAGCTCCAAGGCCCAATAAATATTCTCAACAAAATCATAGAAGAAAATTTCTCTAACCTCAAGAAAGAAATGTCTATAAGCTTACAAAGAGCTTACAGAACACCAACTAGATTGAACCAGAAAGAAAAAAAATCCTCCCACAGCATAATGATCAAAACATTAAATCTTCAAAACAGTATTAGAACCTACAAGGGAAAAAGGACAAGAAACATACAAATGCAGACTTTTCAGAATAACATTCAAATTTTCAACAGAGACTCTAAAACCTAGAAGAGCCTGGACACATGTTTTACAGCCTCTAAGAAACCACAGAAGCCAATCTAGACTATTGTACCCTGCAAAACTCTCAATCTCCATAAATGGATAAAATAAGATATTCCAATAAAAAACTAAACATAAATAATGTCTATCTACAAATCCAGCCTACAGAAAATACTTGAAGAAAATCTCCAATTGAAGAAGGTTAACTAAACACAAGAAATCACAGGAAATAATTCCACACAAGCAGAAACAAAATAAGGGAAGCGCACGCACACACACACACACACACACACACACACACACACACACACACACCACCACCACCACCACCACCAACAACAACAACAACAACATCAAAATAACAGAAACTAATAATCACTGGTCATTAATATCTCTCAATATCAAAGAACTTAATTCTCCAATTAATAAAACCACAGGTTAACGTTTCTCCTTCTCCCAGTTTTCTCTTCCACAAGTCCCTGTCAAATTCATAACCTCTTTCATTCTAAGTACTACTGTTACACACTCACTGACACAAAATTTTCTAAATCTATTTAATATTACCATATGTACATGTTTTCAGGACTGATCACTTGAGATCTGATAGCCTATCAGAAGGCGCATCCCTAAAGAAGACTGATTTTTCCATCTCTCACCCTCACTGATTGCCTGTAGCTCTTCACCTAGGAGTGGGTCTTAAATTTCCCCATTACATTGGCATATTGACTAGTGACCTCATCATGCTGCTACTTTTCTTTCAATAATTTTTTTCAATATTTATTTCTATATATTTGAGTATTTGCCTAGATGTTTCCTGTGTATTATATGTGTGCACTCTCCTCAGCTGCTGGAAGTGAGTTTCAGATCTTCTTAGGCTATACAAGGGGATAGTTGCAAGCTTCCATGTTAATGTTAGATACCAAACCTAGGTCCTCTGCAAGAATATTGCTAAGATATTATGATTTCATCTTTCATGTTGTGTAACAACAGAACCTCACAGTAAGCATGCTGGTCATTTGGCTTTTTAAGACTTTCTGCCTTCTCTGAGATATTCATTGAATGTGGTTTGTAAGCCTTACCTTGTTACATATATTATTATAGCTTAGGCACCTCATGATCACTAGTGCCCTGCGTCTCTAACTCTCCATTAAGAGGAACAAACTCCTCTGTGGCCTGGCTTCTTCTGAATTCATCCATATTATGATCCATACCTTTCATTCTCCTCTGTCAAATCTCTGTATTTTTGTAGGTAGTTACAGATAAATACTCTTATCCCATTTTCCTTTCTCATAAATTCTCACTCATTCAAGCTAACTTGATAGTACCCCCATTGGAATCTTATCCAGCTCCTTAAGGAAGATATGAATATTTAACTTATGTTTATATTTTCGTTTGCAGATGTCTCTAACTCAATGGCATTTGAAAGATTCACTTATAATATATGTGTGCCAGAATGAATTTATGTGCACCAGGAGCATGAAGAAGCTCAGAAAGGCCAGAGCTGAAGGCAACAGATCTCCCAGAACTGGAATTACAAGTGAATGTGAGCCATTCTATTTAAAATGATTCAATTAACTTAACAAATAATACTTTAGAATGATACATCAATGAAAAATACTTGGTTAAGAATGTTTAGATAAAGTTAATGAATGTAATATGCTTCAAGTTGAACACAGTGGTTTGCATTGAGCTTGATTCTCATCCCCAAGAGGATAAAGATAAATTCAAACACAGGAAGGTAATGACCACACTGGCATTACAATATCAGTATATGGTTAGTTAGTAGATGAGTCAGAAGGAAGAGAACTATTTTTATACTGTTTATTATTTTATCCCGGTATAAGGAACTTAGAGCAACATACTTGAAACCACTAAACCCGTCTTTCTATCACCAACACAAAAGCTGAGTTTCATACAATTGGCAGTTTGCTTTTCCCTGGGCTCGGTTCCAAACTACACAACATTGCAGTAGGACAAAAAGATATAAATCCCTGCTGAGTTCTCACTAATCTCCTTGTACCTGTGTCTACCTGTTCTCATAAAGGTCAACCAGTGACTGCTTTGGCACTCAGTTTTATTATCTTCGACCATTTCTTCCTACATTTGTTCATGCATTAAAGAAACATTTGACTTATTTATCTGAATATTGTTATACTGGGCTCAAGCATCTGTTTGACATGTGAATGTGTTTCTCTAATAACACACAAATATCCAAACATCATCTGACTCATTAGGAGCCAATCCTTTCATCTATGAAATTAATATTTAACCAACTTCCAAAGAATCTCCTTGGTTTTCAGCACAAAGCTTGAGGATTAAATAAACTAATATTAAAATTTATCTCTGAAATACTTGTAGTCAGGGTGATTAAAAAAAAAACATTTAACCATCACTGGATTATTAACATGCCTTAGAATTTTATTTATTCCAGTGTTCACAAAAAATGAATATTTCCTTGTAGTCTTTTTAAAAATGATCACCTTCCTACATAAGATCACAAACTGTAATTTCTTTTGGGTGATGTCAGATAATGTTATATAGACTTTGGCCAATGTTGCTTGTGAAAAAAGGAAACTTCTTTTGACTATAGAGCCTTCTGGGCTGTAATGACCACTTCCTTTCTCCCAGGCCTCAAAACCAGCTGGGTGGCTTCATACTCCTGCTTATTTTGCCACAGGCTTCTATGGTTTTCAGAAAGATTCTCAGCCTAAGGAGGCACTTGAAAGGAATTACTCCTATAAAGAATGTTTTTAAAGTTATTTCTAACTCAGCTTTAACCCCTTACACTGCTACCCTTCACTTTATGCCTCAGCCTATTGAGAAGTGGTGCTTACTTTAAGTTTTCTTTGAGGTGCACCTACTCTACAGAAGATTGCTCAGGCAAATTGCAGTCCCTCTTTTCCCCCAAAGAAGCTGTTTCAATTGCTCACTCCACTTCCTAAATGGTGGAAAGTCATGTTGGCACCAGTTGCTCATTTCATGGTATCCAGGAAAAGACAAAAACATACATGCCCTATACTGGTTTCTTCCAACTCCATCATTTGTTTTAGATTATAAGATGATACTGCCTGCATTTACTGTAGAATGCAACCCCTTTGTGTATCTTTAGATTATTCTTTACAGCACAGTTGTGCAGTTTAATCAGTCTTCTAAATGTCCTTTAGTTCAACCAAATTGAGAAGGTAAACGCTCACAGCTCTTTGTAAGAAAGAATTCCAGTGCAAATGACTGGATAATTCTGACATTAAAAATTTTGTTTGGGAGGAGATGGAATAATGTTCCAGCACTCAGAATGTACATAGGAATGAAAAAAGAAAGTTAGAAATAGGTACCATTCACACTATGCACGTTTTCTTGGTACCTAATGGCTTGCAAACAAAATCCACATATGTTGCATATTTGAATGTTCCTTCTGAGAGAAACTTGTCACTACATTTATCCTCCAGACTTCTAATATTTATTAATCTCCTATGGGAAAATAAGAATTATAATATTATTTCCAAATTTTGTGATTTATACTGTTTTGTCTTATAAAAGTTGTAACCTAAGTTGCAAAAGTTAGATGACTTTGAATATATAAAGTATTTCTTACACATTAATTGCATTTTAACACAAAAATCTAATTAATTTTTAATTTATATTTATAAAAACTATGAAAAACAATTACATGTTTCTATTTTATTTCACAACATTTTAACAGACTAGTTCTGGCCATACATAATACCTTACTGATTTGTGGTTTTGTTCTTCAAATAAGGAAAAATAACTTCATATATGATTGTTAGAAAGGTTCAAATCCATATATATACATGTGGGTTCAGGTTAATGGACTATGTTACATAGTCCATTAGTTAATTATTCCATTTTTCATGTTGAACATTAGTTTGGTGAATTAGGATATAGCAAGAAATTTAATGCTGTTCAGAAAAATAAGTATATATTATTATTACATGGTAAATTGTGTGATAACTATTCCATATATATAAGTAATTTCTGGTTGACATTTATTGCTCACAAATTTGCTTTTATAACTTTTATCAGCAATCTAGACACTCCAATGATTTAAAATCAAATTACTTTTTAAAATAATATAATTAAAAGTTTTAATTATTAAATAGTCAGAAAGTCATTTTAATAGCTTTAACATATTCTACAGCAGATTTTAAATATATAACACATATAGAGAAAATATATTTAACTTTTGCTCTCATGAGAACCAATTTTATAAATAGATTTTAAATTGATCTTAAACACTTTAAAACATTTTAGAATGTGAAACTACTGTTTCAGTTGCATACAAGAAAATAAAACTATAAAATTACTATTTCCTGACTTGAACTCCAATAATTAGGTAGGTCCAATTTTAGAATAAAGCACAACCTTTGAAATATGTAATACATTATACTTAGATAATGTTTAATATTTTTAAAGTGCTCATAGCTTGTAAATTCTTTGTGTTTGTCATCCGGGCCAATCCAGTACTGTATTTTGTAGTGTATTTTAATAGCTTATTTCTATGATATGAAAGGAGAATCCAACCTTCTGTGGACAATCAAAAAAGAAAAAATATACATTTGTTTCTTAGGAGTGAAAAGGAACAAAAAGTGCAGATGATTTCAAGACAAAGAGAAGGCTGGACTCTAAATGAGGAGATCAACAATGAAGGCAAAAATATTATACTTCATAGGTTATCTGTAGTATTAACAATGTCATGTGTGTATTGCAATCATTACCTCTATATGAAGATGTATATAGAAGTGCAGGCACTTCATGTGACTAAGCAATTGTACAATGAATCCACAGCTTGACTTGCAACATTAATAAGTCATTTTTATCTTAACTGCTCATTTACCCCCGAATTCATCTTTATTAAGTATAGTGTTAATCTTCAAATGAGGTAAATAAAAACTCTTGTTACAGTGTTTCATTGTTTTCTTGATTCACAGTTTAGAAAAAAAAGCTTGCAACTTCACTTACTTTTAAAATATTATTTTCTGGATAATACTATACAAATGCATATTTAGAACCTTAAGCAGTCATCAGGTTCCAATGGGGAGACATCAGTTACTATGTATCATTTGGAGTGTATTTGCAAGGAATTTTAACATCTCAAATATCAAAACTTTTGGTTTTGCTTTTAATAAGAAATTTTTAATTAATTAATTACTTAATTGTTTTTAAAAGTATTTATTCACTTTACATCTCAATAGTAGCCCTCCTCTTCTCCCAGTACACCCCTTACACAGACCCTCCACACATTTCCCCTCTTCTCTTCTGAGAAGGGGGAGTCTCCCTGTGTGTAGCATCTTCCCACTCAATCCTCCCTCACTCTCCAGCACATCAAGTCACTGCAGGAATAGGCTCATCCTCTCTCACTGAGACAAGACAAGGCAGCCCTGTTATAGGAATGGGATCTATAGGCAGGTAGCAGATTCAGGGAGAACCCCTGCTTCAGTTACTGGAGGACTCCCATGAAGATCAAGCTGCACATCTACAGCATATGTCCCGGAGACTAGGTATAAGCAATGCCCACTCTTTGGTTTGTGGTTCAGTCTCTGGGAGCCCCCAAAGGTCCAGGTTAATTGACTCTGCTGATCTTTCTGTGGAGTCCCTATCCTCTTCAGTTCCTTCAACTGCAAGTCTGGTAATACCATGTAAGAGGCAGTGTGACACACTACCTGGCCCTGGAGCATCCCCAGGTCATTGACCCACATGTGTGCGGATAGGTGCTGTTGCCCTGAAGCTTTTCTGCTTCCTCTTCTATCATACTTTCAGTCTCCCTTTCAGGGGCATATACGTCATTTATTACTCACAGCTAATCATTCCCATAATAAATTAAACAGATATGTTTCTTAGGAATGATGAATGGAAGTAGTCATGAGGCTGTGAGGAACAAGGAACAGGTCTTCAGCCTAGGATCTAGACAGCATAACCACAGAGACCGTACAAATACAAGGCCCTTTGTAAAAATCATTCATTACATGACTTGGACAAACTTGGAACTATATGAGGAAATACATTTACCCTCCAGTTCAATGTCTCCTGTATTAATTAGTCAGGGTGAATTGGGGAAATCAAAGATAGAGTGTTGAAGTAGTCTCAAGAAGAAAAGGTATGTATAGGAAAAAAAGGAGTAATCTATAAAAAACAAGCAAATGAGAAATGGGGTTATGTTACCGTAGAAAGGCTTGTATATGACCTAGAAACAAATTAGGAGAGTCAGGTTCAACGGAAAAGGATGGTAGGCTACTGAATTCATGTTTATGAAGAGGTTGTCAATTTTGGACATGCAGCAAAGGAATTGCTAGGATAAGGAAACAAAGATTAAATACTTAACATATGATGTTCAAGCCTATAAAAAGTAACTAATTAATTTTCCTAGCTACTTAAGAGATTCGAGATGACAATGCCTAGAGAGATATCAGAGGGAGCCAGCTTCTTTACTAGCATAAAGTTTTAAACTTCGTAAGAAATTATTTTTAACTCAGGAGTCTGTCGCCTTTCTATTCTTACATAAAAATACTTACTAATGACTGCTGTTTGCTGTTCCAGGAAACCGCAAGAGCTGTGCCCAGCTACCCATGAAGAACAGGCTGTGGAAGGACTATAAGGAAATGTGCTTTTGCTTTGTGTTAAGGAGGTGGGGGTGGTAGTTAATGAGCTGGGATTCTTAGAATCTATGTAAATTAAAGGATTTCTAAAACAATCATTAACAAGGGTTAAAGCCTTGATGTTGTAGTTTTAGTAAATCAAAAACTGGGTTCAGGCTCTTTGGTCAGGAAGAATGTTGAGAATAGTTGGACAATGAAACAGCATTTGAACTGACAGCTTGCATCTACTACTGACTCCAGGTCCTTATTAAATCAGCACTGCTCCCATTCCTTTCTCAGGACCCTCCTCACTCTGAGGCTGGACCTCCTGGGCACTCAATTCTTCCCCTGACTCTTCTAAAAGACTCCCTGAGCTCCATCAAATGTTTGGCTGTGGGTCTCCGAATGTGTTTACATTGGCTGCTGGTTGGAGCCTCTCAGAGGACAGTACATCAGAGTACTATTTTTTTTTTTACACTTTTACAAATTTTATTATATTAGTTTTAAATCTATTATATTTACAATGTACATTTTAACTAAAAGAGAGATAGTGTGAAACTGGAAAATTAAATAACTTAAATCCTGCAGAATTCAAATGTTCCCTCATTGGATTGATGTGTTCTCGCCTATACAATTCCTAGGCCTTCACTCCAAGTTATATCTTCAGCTTGAATATCTGATTCTGCCTCCCTTGACCCTCTTCTGAATTACATTTTTATACTCACAATGTAGACCCCATCAGAGTACTATTAATAGTGTCAAGGATTGGTTCATGAGCCTCAATAGGCCAGTCATTGGTTGGTCATTTTCTCTGTCTCTGCTCTGTCCCTGCACATTGTGTAAGGATAGATACATTTTGGGTGGGAGATTTTGTCTGTGTGATGTTGCCCTTATCCTTCTACTGGGAGTCCTGCATGGAAAAAAAAAAAGGTGTTCACTTCAGGATCCATATCCCCCATTGCTAGGAGTCACAGCTAGAGTCACCCTCTTAGGAACCCTGCGGCATCCCTCTGTCCTAGCAAAAAGGACTGATTTTTTTTTTAAGATTGTTTATTTTTATTTTAATATGCATGGTTATTCCTGCATGCATATATGTTTGCCATGTATGTGCCTAGTGCCTGCAGAAGCCAGAGGTGGATGCCATACCTTCTGAAACTAGAGTTACAAATGCCTGTAAGCCACAATGAGCTTTTCTAATTATTTGGAGTAGAGGCTTTTGAAGTAAGCTCTTAGTTTCATTGATTCATTTTATTGTTTTCTGTGTTTCATTTTATTAATTTCACCCCTGATTTTGATTATTTCCTGCCTTCTACTCCTCTTTGGTCTGCTTGCTTTCTTTTACCTAGAGTTCTGATTTCTTTATGGAGGCACTTAGCGCTATGAACTTTCCACTTTGCACTGCTTTCATTGAGTTCCATAATTTGGGATATATTGGGCCTTCATTTTCATTGAATTCTAGAAAGTCTAATTTCTGTCTTCATTTCTTCCCTGATCCAGTGATCATTGAGTAGACCATTGTTCAATTTCCATGAGTGTGTAGATTTCCAGTGTTTATTGTTGTTGTTGGCCAGCTTTAATCCACGGAGGTCTAATAAGATACATGGCATTATTTCAATTTTCTTTTATCTGTTTGAGCTTGCTTTGTGGCCAACTGTATGGTCAGTTTTGGAGAAGATTCCATAAAGTGCTGATAAGAAGGTATATTCTCTTATATTTTGTTGAAATATTTTATAGATGCCTAATAGATCCATGTGACTCATAATGTCTGTTAGTTTCATTATTTCTCTGTTTAGTTTTGTCTGAATGTCCTGTCAATTGGTGAGAGTGGGGTGTTGAAGCCTCCGACTGTTTGTGTGTAGCGTTCTATGTGTGATTTAAGTTTTAGCAGTGCTTCCTTTTCAAATGTGGATGCTCTTGTGTTTGGGGCAAAGATGTTCAGAATTGAAATATAATTTTGATAGTTTTTTTTTTTCTTTGATGAGTATGAAGTGTCTTTCATTGCCTTTTTTGATTAGTTTGGTTGAAAGTCTGATTTATTACATATTAGAATGGCTACTCCAGCTTATTTCTTGGGTTCATTTTCTTGGAAAACTTTTACTAGCCCTTTACTATGAAGTAACATCTATCTTTATTGCTGAGGCTTTATTGCTATGCAACAGAATAATAAATGCTATTTTTGCATCCATTCAATTAGTTGTGTCCTTTTATTTGGGAATTGAGGTGTTGGTGTGTGTCTGTTGGTGTATGTGTGTGTTGGTGTGTGTGTGTGTGTGTGTGTGTGTGTGTGTGTGTGCATGTGTGCTGGGTTTTGCTGGTATGGAATTACTTATTTCTTGTATATTTTGGATGTAGTTATACTCCTTGGTGTTAGTTTTTCTTCTAGCATTTTCTGTAGGGCTGGATTTGTGGATAGATACTGTTTTAATATTGATTTGTCTTGAATTATCTTGTTTTCTCCACTTATGCAGATTGAGAGATTTGCTGGGTATAGTAGTCTAGGTTGACATCTGTGGCTTTTCAGAGGATACAAATTATCTGTCCAGGCCCCTCTAGCTTTTAGAATCTCTGTTAGAATTCTGGTGTAATTCTGATAGATTTGCCTTTGTATGTTACCTGTCATTTTCCATAACTACTAATATTCTTTCTTCTGTAGATTTGTGTTTTGATTATTATGTAGTAGGAGTATTTTCTTTTCTTGTCGAGTCTAATTGGTGTTCTATAAGCTTCTTGGATGTTTAGGCATTTTTTTCTTTAAGTTGAAGAAGTTGTCTTCTACAATTTTGTTGAAAATATTTTTGGGGACTTGGAGCTGAGACTCTTCACCTTCTATTTCTATTATTCTTAGGTTAAGTCTTTTCATTGTATTCCAGGTTTCCCTGGATGTTTTTGTTTTGTTTTGTTTTGTTTTGTTTTGTTTTGTTTTGTTTTTGGTCAGGATTTTTTTTCTTTGACTGATATAACAATTTCTTCAACTGTTTTGCTTATGCCTGAGACTTTCTTTTCTATCTCCTGTATTATGTTCCCTTCCCTAGGTTTTCCATCTCAAGAATTTCCTCAGTTTGTGTTTTCTTTTTTGCTTCTATTTCCACTTTCAGGTCTTACACAGTTTTATTTATTTTCCTCCCCTATTTAATTGCATCTTCCTGTATGGTCTGTATTGTTTAGGATCCACAAGATCTGTGTGGTTCAGGAGCCGCAGATCTACTAAAAGTGGGCAGAGATATAACAAGAGAATTGATGTCCACCTTGGCTAGTAGCCTGCTCAGAGCACCTTGGGGTGTCCCAGAGGACTCAGTGAGTAGAGAAGATGGGTGAGGGATGGGAGGTTAACCTGAATGTTTCAAGATCCACAGGTCTGACGAAGGTGGGCAAAGAGGTGTGGAGAGAACAGGGGTCCTGGGTGGATAGCCTGATGCTTAGGGAAGCTTGGGGTGTCCCAAAGGACACAATAAGCAGGGAAGATGGGTGGGATGAGTGAAGCTTATCCATATGGTCCAGGATCTGCAGGTCTGATGAAGGTGAGAGAAGTGATGGGAAAAATGGAAGTCTATATTCTATAGCAGGCTCCTCTTGGCACCCTGGTTTGCCCTAGAGGTCTCAGCAAGCAGGGAAGATGGGTTAGGGAAGGCAAGCTTATCTGAACAGTCAAGATCACCAAATCTGATAAAGGTGGGTGTAGAGATGGCTTGAGAATGGAGGTCCCTCTCGGATAGCAGGCTGTGGCTTCCCCAAGGGAACTCAGTGAACATGGAAGATATTTACTTCCAATTTTATTTTCTCATTATTAATTTTTTTTCTTTTCCTTGTATTCTTTTGAAGATTTTCTGATTTGTGTTGTCTTCATTTTCACCATTCCTGATCTAGCTGCTGTTACAGGTGTGGTTGCTGTAGTCATTATTTGGGTTCCTTTATTTAGCAGTGTGCATCATTGCTGTTTGTTTCAGTAACTGTTCATTGTTTTCCTCCTTTTGACATGATGCTGATGATCACAGCACATTATTATGTTGTGTAGATGCTCTAACCCTGAACTGCACTCCCATACCAGCTTGAGTCATCATAGTACTACATTATAAAATTTACTATGGAAATCCCATGAAGAAACAATGAATATACATGTGTATATTATTCTTTATTCATATATATTTATAGAGCAAATCTTAATTGTTTGCAACCTATTTTCTGTTCTTATCTCCCTTCTTCTTCTGAAACCCTTCTTGGTTCTCATAAGACCCCTTCAGCTTGTGTGTGTGTGTGTGTGTGTGTGTGTGTGTGTGTGTGTGTGAGTGTGTGTGTGATACTGAGTTTAATTATGATGGTATACATAAACATGGAGGAGACATAATTTGTTCTAGTATGGCCTATTTCCTTATGTTTATACTTCTAAAAAAACTGACATTTCTTTCTCTAGCATCTCTTAATTGATAACCATACCTCATAGAGGAGGGGCCTCATGAGCCCTTCCCTCATTCAAATGAATACTTTCATGGTTGAATCTGGTGGAGGTCTTATGCTGCCAAGTATGTTTCAACATGTCAGAACTAATGGATGTAATAGCTATTGTTAACTGTTAACAGACTCTAAAATTACCCATATAATTGGCCTCAGAGCATGCCTGTGTGAGATTATTTTAGCTACATTATTTTATATAAATAGACCTGTTTTGATTATGGGTCAGACTGCTCCTTCAGCAATAAATTCAGTACTTCATAAAGTGGAGAAAAAAAGATTATCACAAGCTCACCTCTTTGCTTTGCTATTTCCTCTTAGTAGAAGTGTGCTGTCCAATATGTTAAAGTATTTTTTTCTACTTGAGAAGGTATTGTTTTACATTATTTTCCTTAAATCAAAATGACTATATTAGGGGTTTTAAAAACATAAATATATGTGATGAGAAGAAATACCCAGCTTCAGTCACTTTTAGTTCTCTACATATATGACTAGTATTTACCCTTTACTAGTTTTTATTTCCAAAAGAAGAAGCTATTTCACACACACACACACACACACACACACACACACACACACACATCCATGGACAAAGACTCACTAACAAATACTTACATGTAAGTTTTTTTTTAAAGACATTTATTGTAATAGATAGAGGCTTCCCAACAAATGGTAGGAGAATACATGTGTAAAACATTGACTCTAGATGTCACATCCTTTACAAAAGTTAATTCAAATCAAATCACAAATACAATAAAATGGAATTAAAAGAGCTTCAGTAAGACTTGGGAGGAAGCCAGGAAGATCTAGCTTTTTTTTAGTTCCAAACAAAAAGTATCATCTCAGAAAGATATACTTGATTATGAGATCTTCACCACAGTAAATCTTTGTGTCAAAGGTTAGTTCAAAAAAGGATTAGGAGACACATGTTACACTAAAAAAATGTGTAATACACATTTTGATAAGTGACTGCTATTGCAAACACAGAAATAAGTCCTCACACAGTACTGAAATAAAAGTAGGGCAGATTGCCCAGTAATAAGAAGTGTTTGTTTCTGAGTAAGTATGACAACCTGAATTTATATGACCAGAACCCACATAGAAGAAGATTCAGCAGCATGAGTATCTGTGTTCCCACTTTACCTGTCCTGGGTAAAGGGATGAAAATACATATGAACTTCTGAAACATAGCTGGTCAGCTAGCATGGTTACATCAGCAGAAGGATACCTCATCTCAAATAGGGCTAGGATTGACACTGAAAGGAAGTTCTCCTCTGATTTCCATACATATGCAATGCCGTATAGACATTTGCACCCAAATAAAGGAAGATGTAAATGAACACATACTTAGTTTTACATAACACACACACAAATGAACAAAATTTGAAATGTGATTAAAAAGTTAAAAACCAAATACATTTCTAAAACAATCATAAAAAGGCATTCAAGGAAAAGAAAACATGATTTCTAACAACAAACTTTTTAAAAAACCTATCATTGTACTCTTAATGATACCTCTTGGAAGACACCCAAAAAATTTTAGAATCATTCTCACACTAAAGCCTCTATGTGGATATTTATAATATCTTGGCTTACAACTGACAAAACTTGGAAGTAGTCCAGATGTCTGTCAATAGGCAAATGGTTTAATGGGCTGTTGTGAAACAATGAAATGTTATTCAGTGCTAAACCAAATTGACTGCTCAGGCTATGAAAATTGAGAAAATAGGCTATGAAAAAGAGAATATAATGTTATTGAATAAAAGATTCCAGTCTGCAGAAGTGTCATACTGCAAGCATAATATGGAAAAACTGTAGAAATGGCAAATAAATAAATTAAAATGAGAGGTATGGAAAAAGAGAGATCAAAAGGCAGAACTTAAGAAACATTAAAAGCAATGAAAATATATTTCATACTTCAGTGTTGGATACACTTAACACATATCTAAAACCAGAGACTGTATAAAACCAGAGTAAATATTATACATAAAATAGGGATTATAAGCCTGGTGATGGTGGTTCACGCCCTTAATCTTAGCCCTTAGGAAGCAGAGGCAGGCAGATTTCTGAGTTTGAGGCCAGCCTGGTCTACAGAGTGAGTTCCAGGACAGCCAGGGATATACAGAGAAACCCTGTCTCAAAAAACAAAAACAAACAAACAAAAACAAACCAACAAAAAAAGATAGGGACTTTAAATGACAACAGTAAATATAGCCTCACTGATTACACCAATTAAGAACATGTAGTAGTAAACAGGACCATATAAAAATCATTATATTATGAATGTTCACACACATAAAATACTCTAATAATAAAATATATTTATTATAATTTTAAGAAAAAAGACAGCTTTAAATTCTAGCATGGACATAATCTAATTTCCATATAGGTGCTATGGAATTTGGAAATTGCACCCAGACAAAGCAACACTCACACACATACAAAGACAGACAGACAGACAGACAGACAGACACATACACACACACACACACACACACACACACACACATACACACACACACACACACACACACACCAATACACCACATATATACACATTCAAACACACTTACACACATGGACCTATTAAAACTTATTGATGTGCCAAAGCGAGGTGGTACCCAAGGGGGCCTTCCCCTTCTCAGGAGAGAAGGAAAAGGGAAAATGGGAGAGGAGCTGTGGGAAGGGTTTCTGGAAAGAGACGAGAAACATATTGAAATGCAGTCTAAATAATTTAATTAATTAATGGAAAAATTATTGTTCTGGGAACAGCTGTGGGAACCACAGCCTGACAATCCTGGAACTTCCATGTCTTCCACAGTTCATCCAGATCAGCTCACCTGTGGGACAGAACTATGAGCCCTAGATGGTGAAGAGAGGTAACTGTAGCAAAGAATTCAACCTGTCCCCTCTCTGTGTTCAGTCTTATCGTGCATAACTCTAACGACAATCCCCGATGCCTGCAGCCATTAGAGATGACCAAAAAAGACACCTACCCCTATTCCCAGCCTACCAGCCAATCTGGGCAAACTTAGCAGAGCAAGAAGTTCTGCCTTGCTTCTCTGTATTTCATTTCTATGGTCACAACTCCAGCTGTATTCCTGGGGTCCTGCTGCCACTCATAAAGACCAACAACTCACAGTCATCAGAGACTACCAACTCTGCCTGCATGTCTGGAAATCTGCTGCCTCCACAAGTACCCAGCTCTAGCTGTAGCCCCAAAGGTCTGCTCTCATTAGGTTCTACAAGGCCTGTCAACACAATGGATAACAAGATGGTTAAAGGTCAGTATAAGAACACAATCAATAGAAGTCAAGGCAAAAAGGCACCACTAGAACCAGCTGTCTTACAGCATCAAGCCATGAATGTTCTAGAATACCCAAATTTCAAGAAAATGACCTTAAGTCTAATCAGATGATGATGATAAGTGCCTTTAAAGAAAAAATGAATAAACCCCTTAAAGAAATACAGAAAAGTGAACCCAAAGAGGTAAAGGCCCTTAAAGAAAAAAAAACAAATAAATATGAAGAAATACAGAAAAATACCACCAACCAGGAGAAAGAAATGAACAAAATTATTCAGGACCTGAAGATGAAAATAGACACAATAAAGAAAACACAAACTAAGACAATCCTGGACATGGGAAACCAAGGAAAGAGAACAGGAATTAAAGATACAAGTATCACCAACAGAATACTAGAGATGGAAGAGAAAATCTCAGGTATAACAGATATATATTTTTTATGAAATTGTCAAAGAAATTGTCAAAGAAAATGCTGAAGCTTAAAAGTTTCTAGCACAAAACAGTCAGGATATTTGGGATACTATGTAAAGACTAAACTTAAGAATAAAAGAAAGAGAAGAAGGGGAAGACTCCCAACTCAAAGACCTCCCAAAAAATTCTTCAACAAAATCATAGAAGAAAATTTCCCTAACCTAAAAATTGTGCCTTTAAATGTATAACACACTTGTAGAACACTAATAGAGTGGGGGGAAAAGACCTTTCTGCTACATAATAATCAAAACACTAAATGTCCAGAACAAAGAAATCAAAAGCCAAAGTGGATGAAGAAATAGTAATATATAAAGGCAAATTGATTAAAATTACAGCAGACTTCTCATCAGAGAGTTTAAAAACCATAATGCCTGGGCATATGCCTTACAGTCTCTAAAAGTTTAGACATTAGTAACCATAGACAGAGAAAGCAAGATATACTGTTTTTAAAAAACTAAATTTAAACTAATCTAGCCCTACAGAGGATACTAGAAGGAAAACTCCAACACAAGCAGGAAAACCACACCCAAGAAAACACAAGAAACAAATAACTACAACCAGCAAAACCAAAAGAAGAAACAGACACACACACACACACACACACACACACACACACACACACACACACAAACATATACAGAGACATACACAGAAACAAACACACTACCACCACCACCATCAAAATAAGAAACTAATAATCATTGATCATTAATATATCTCTCAATGTCAGTGGTCTTAATTTCCCAATAAAAAGACATAGGCTAACAGAGTGGATATGTAAACAGGATTCATCATTCTGCTACATACAAGAAACACACTTTAGCAACAAATATAGAAATTACCTTAGTGTAAAGGTTTAGAAAAAGTTTTTTCCAAGCAAATGGACCAAAGAAACAAAGTGGACGAGCCATTCTAATATCTAATATAATAAACTTTCAACTAAAAGTAATCAAAAGAGATGAGGAAGGGCTCTTGATACTCATCAAATGAAAAATCATTCAAAAGGACATATCAGTTCTGAACATCTATGCCCCAAATGCAAGGGCACACACATTTGTAGTAGAAACATTACTAATGTTTAGATCACTCAATGAACATCACACATTAATAGTGGGAGACTTCAACACCCCTTTGACCAATGGACAGGTCATTGAGATAGAAACTAAACAGGGAAATAATGAGACTAATAGAGGTAATTAATAAAATGGACCTAATATAGCTACAAACATTTCAATAAACACAAAAGATTATTTTTTCAGTTTCTCAAAATATAATCTTCTCCAAAATGGACCATATACTTAGTAACAAAGCAAGCTTCAGAAGATAAAAGAAAATTTAAATAACTCCATGTGTCCCATCAGTCTACCATGGATTTAAGCTGGATTTCAACAACAGAATGCCTACAAACTCATAGAAACTTAACAACTCTCTACTCATTGATCACTGGGTCAGGAAAGATATCAAGAAATTAAAGACTTACTGGAATCCAATGATAACGAAGGAACAACATACCCAAACTTACAAGACACAATGAAAGCAATGCTAAGAGAAAACTTATAAGCATTAAGTACCTTCAAAAAGAAATTAGAAATTTCTCATACCAGCAATTTAAAAGTACACCTGAAAGCTCTAGAGGAAAAAAAAAAAAAAAGCAAGAACACCAAAGAGAAGTAGAAGGCAGAAATAATCAAATTTAGGGCTGAAGTCTATCAGTTAAAAACAAAGGAAACAATAAAAAGAATCAACAAAACCAAGAGCTGGTTCTTTGAGAAACTCAACAAGATACCCAAACCCTTAACCGAAATAACCAAAAGTCAATGCGACAATGTGCAAATAAACAAACTCAAAAATGAAAAGTGATACATAACAACACACACTGAAAATTGAAAAATCATTATGTATTAATTCAAAAGCTAATATGCCACAAAATTGGAAAATCTTAATGACATGAATGATTTTCTAGTAAATACTACTGACCAAAGTTAGATCAGGTAAACTATTTAAACAACCCTATAATCCCTAAAGAGATACAAGCAGTCATTAGAATTCTTACAACAACAACAACAACAAAAAGCCAAAGGCCATGTGGTTTTAGTGCCAAATTCCACCAAACTTTCAAAGAGGGGCTAATACTAATACTCATCAAAATAGTCCACAAAATGGAAAGAGAAGTAACATGGACAAACTCATTCCGTGAGTCAGTCACCCTCCTACCTAAACCACACAAAGACTCAACAAAGAATGGTAGTTTCAGACCAATTTCCCTTATGAACATGGATGTAAAAATACTAAAATACTCACAAATTGAATCCAAGAACACATCAAAGATATCATCTGTTGTGGTAATTTCTTGCACCAATAAGCCTGTATAAAAATAAACATCTCAGTTATGATATTTGTACGCTACCTGCCAAGATTTGGGCATATATATCACTGTAGTAATTTATTCCTCGGCTATGAGACCCGTTGCTACTTGAGGCTTCTCCATGCTATGTGGTTCTGCACCATCTTTCTTCTACTTCCTCCTCCTCCATTTCTGAGATCTCCAGCCTGACCTTTCCCTTCCTTTGCCCAATTATTGGCTCTAGCCTTTATTTGACCACTCAGAATGGGGAGAAGGTTCAGTAAGATCACCTGAGTACATTAAAAAGAAGGATATCACGAATTTTGAAGGCAAGTGGATAGAACTAGAAAATACCATCCTAGATGATGTAACTGAGACCCAAAAAGATATGCATGGTATATACTCACTTATAAGTGGTTATTAGTCATGGAGTACAAGAAATCCATACTACAGTCCACAGAACCAAAGAAATCAAATAACAAAGTTGTTCCAAGTGAGGATGCTTGAACCTTTCTCAGAAGAAAATAAAATAGATAGTGGAGGTGCATAGAAGGAGAGAACTGGGTGAGAGAGGGAATGAGGAGGGGACTAGTGCAGGGTGGAGTACTCAGGTGTAGTGAGAGCAGAGGAGAGAGAACAGAAATAGGCTGTGAGCAGATAGTAAGGCATCTCTAGGATGTAACAGAGACATTTCCCCAAAGAGCACATGGGGGTGACTCTAGATGAGTCTCCTAAAGTAGAACATATGGAGCTTTAAGTGACCAACTCCTGTAGCTAGGGAGGACTTTCAGTGGAGAGATAAGGACAGAAACCCACCTACAAAACCTTTGACCCAAAGTGTTTTGTGCCTACAAAATGTGCAGGCACAAAGATGAAGCAGAGACCATGGGAATAGCCAACAAATGACTAACCCAAATTCAGACCATTCTCATGGGCATGAACCAGTCCCTGATACTATTAATCATACTCTGTTTTGCTTGTAGACAGAAGTCTAGCATGACTGTAATCTCAGAGGCTCCACCCAGCAGCCAATGGAAACAGATACCCAGACCCACAGGCAAACATTAGATGGAATTTCAGGTTTGTTGTGGAAGAGTTGGGGGAAGGATTGAAGGACCTTAAGAGGATAAGGATTCCATAAGAAGACCAACAGAGTCAACTAGCCTGGACTCTTGGATGCCCCCAGATACTAAATTATCTAACCAATGACACACACATATGTAGCAGATGTGCATCTTGGTATTCCTGTGAGTCGCTCAACAAATGGAGTAGGTGGTGTCCCTTAACCTGTTGCCTGCCTGTAGATCCCTTACTACTAACTGCCTTGTCTGTCCTGAGAGAGGATGAACCTACTTCCCAGGATGGGGGTTGATATTCGAATGTGATGTGAATAAATAAATATTAAATAAATAAATAAATAAATAAATAAATAAATAAATAAATTATTGGTATAATAAAATATTGGAAAAAATGACAAATTAAAATTCAAATGAAATTACTTATCAATTAGATGTGTCATGGAAGAAATAAGGTCTCAATTATTTGAATTTTCCCTTGAGATAAAGGAGGAATGGCAAAGACTAAGTAGAATATCTCCTAAAACAACTAAGAAGATAGCTGACATTTGGGAAATATGATCAGAGAGAAGAAATAAAAATGAGCCTACCCTTAGTTTTTTGGATTTCTAGACAAAAATTTCCAGTTCATGAGGAAGAAAGGTCCACTTTTGTAGACTTCCTGGGCTCCAAAGACAAGACACAAAAATCAAAATAATTTCTTCCCATATCAAAGTACAGAACCTCTTCCAATTTGCCATATTCTAAAAACTCATTTTCACTCTTTACCATATCTTTCCATTTCCTGCATCCCTAGTTTAACATAAGCTCATATAAGTTTGAAGAGTTCCAGATGGGCACCAGATTATCCGGAATAGTCTTTTCAGTTATAGAAAAACACCCAAATGTAAAGACAGGGTGTTTTATTTATTTCATATACCTTCCTTCTCTAATGTTGTACAAATATGTAGCTTAATATGGATAATTTTGCTTCAAGTGTATAGATACTTAAAGCACATTCATACTCAAACAAAAGTAAAAACTTAGTCAATTTATATCAGAAAAACCACCTCACACACTAAAAGCAATTTTGCCATCTTGTGGCTACATGCTAATGTCAACTTTTAAATATTTTCCCTTAACTCATAAGAAAACTAAATAGTTAACACATACAAAAGTATAACTTGTCATTATATAACTAGTATAATTAGCAAACAACCATAATAAATATACTTATAACGAAATCAGACAATTTTAATGTTCTCACAAATATCTTTCATAAATGAGCAATGAATTGTGGTTTTTTTGTTATTCTTTTTAATGCTGTGATCTTTTGATGCAATGCATCTTTTGGTGTCTTAAAAACTAAGCTTTAAATCTAAGAAAACTCTAAAATGATAATGATATTTTCAAAAGACCCACGAATAAGTACATTTTTCTTAGTTCAGTAACACAATTTCATTTATTTTCTTCAAAATGTTTTTTTAAATAATTCCACAGATTTTTTGTATATGGTCCAACTCTCTCAATTGAGTTGCTGTTTTATTCTGTTGTATTTTTTCATGGCCCTTTTATACTATGACAACAAACTGTCAAATCAGAATCATGTTTCTATGAAGTATCATGATTCTCTAATAATGTCAAGGATAAACAATTCTTCCTTTCAACAAATATTTGTTGATTAAGATGATAAGGTGAAGGCAAATAATATTCAAATAAATACAAATGGAAAAAAAGAACAAAACCTATGTAATCAAAACTGAGACAAGCACTGAAGGAAGGCAAAGAAACATTGCAGTGAAAAGCAGAATAAGGAGAACTAGATCAAATACACAGATATTTCTTCATACGGTCACAAGTAGGAAAACCCAACTCTGTCCTAAAGTGCTAGACAAAATGTGGGGAAAGAGGGTAATTCTCCTCTCTCACTATGTTGATTTAAAGGGGGCAAAAGAAAATTCCCTGGAGAAAGACCACAATAACAAAATAGTGGAAATACTAACTAAACAAGTAGATGCTGGGAAACTACTCAGGGCTGCTCTCCCATGTCACTCTCTTAAATATTCGGATCAACAAATAACGGAACAGTGAAGAAACTCCACTCCACTGGGGACAGCAGCTGATGCTGCACAACTACATCTGGCCTCAAGACACTAAAGTTCTGTCCTCTACCCAATTAAACCGGCAACCCAGAGAAACAGAGAGCCACTGAAGCACAGGAGCATGTACCAGGAGCTGACCCTCACACAAAGTCTGTGGAACAAGCAATTCAAGTTAAGACCATAGAGTGTGAAAATGAGTTCCATTGACAGTGATAGTATTTACAAGGGTGAGAATACACTGGCTAGTGACACATCAGAGCTTCCCTGTTCGAAATCTATGGAGAAATTGTGGGTCTGCTAGCAATCTGAGAAATGAAACAGATCCGGTGAGACTATAGAGCAACTCACCTTGGTGATGACTAGATTATTGATTTCAAATTCATTTTCTCATCTGCCCATAATAGAAGAGTGAGGGCACATTTTGCCTAAACTTTAAGCCCAAAAGTGAGTATCACAGGAAGCTAGACCATTACTTGGGATTCATTCTTTACTGACCCAGTAACTGCAAGAATAAAGGCTGTCATTCTGGAAGGTACAGGCACTGGGTGTAGGAAGATGCAGAGTGACCTGGAATGTTTTCTGTATTCTGGGCAGTTAATGGTGTCTATGAGGAAGACCAAGAGAAAAGTCAGTACATGTCTTGGTGACTAGTTTGACTCATTTTATTCATGAATTGCAATGAAAAAACAGGCAGTGAATTTGAAAGAGAGCCATACAGAGTACATGGCAAGGCTTGAAGGAAAGAAAAGGAAGTGGAAATGGTTTTTAAAATTGTAAAATACACTAGACTTTTGTGGATAATGGCTTTTTATATGATTGAGCCAGATATACAGAAAAAGAAACATCAACCTTAATTGTACAAGGTTAGTCATTTATATGTGTTCCAGAAGCAAGTCTAGTACACCCCACTCTAAAAAGTCTTTTTGCAGAATAAAACGAATGAAGATCTGGTGACTCCTTGAGAAAGAACCTTATGTGCAACGAGCAGAGTGCACATACCTAAGACACAATTCATAGACCACATGAAACTCAAGAGGAGGAAGGAAGACCAAAGTGTGGGTGCTTTGGTCCTTTTTAGAAGGAGTATCAAAATACTCAACCAGAACTCCCAGGGTCTAAACTTCCAGCCTGAGAACACAAAGGGAGGGACTCATGGCTCCACCTGTATAGGTAATTGAGGATGGTCTTGTTAGGCATCAGTGGAAGTGGAGGGCCATGGTCCCCGAGAGTTTGGATCCCTAGTGTTGGGGAATGAGTGAGCAGGGAGGCAAGATTGGGAGGATGGTGGGAGCACACCCTCATAAAAATTAGAAGAGGGGGTATGGGATAAAGGGTTTTGGGGGAGAATGGAAGTGGAGATAACAGTGAAAGGTAAATACATAAAATATCCAATAAAAAAAAAAAAACAGATAATGTGTCTGGCAAAAAAAAAAAAGATAGTTTACTTATATCAAACGATTTTCAAAAGTTTCCAGGAGATGTTTATTGACTAAGATCTTATTTTAAGGTCTTCACAAAAGAATTTAAGTCTCTGTTTAATATTCTCAAGAGAGATGCAAATCCTAATTTCCCTCAACAATTAATTGACAGAAGAGGACTAATTTTACAAAAAAGTAGAAGCCATCATTAATTGATTGATTAATTGTTGGCTGCTTTATAATAGTCCTTTGATAAAAGAGATTATTAATAAAAATTTATATATTTTTTTAAAAATAGTGTCTTCATGGCTCTCTGAGGGTGGAAGGAACATGCCTTGTTCACTTTTAACTTTTTTTTAAAATTTTTTATTGGGTATTATATTTACATTTCAAATTTTATACCCTTACCCCACTTCCCCCCACCACCCAGAAACCTCCTATCCCATCACCACTCCTCATGCTTCTATGAGGCTATGCCCCCACCAAACCCCCCACTCCCACCTCCCCACCCTCACAATCCCCCCCACACTCGGACTTCTTCCTTCATGAGACCAAGAATCTCCTCTCCCACCTATGACTGACAAGGCCATCCTCCTCTACATATACAGCTGGAGTCATGGGTCCTTCCATATGTGCTCCCAGGCTAGTGTTTTAGACCCTGGAGAGCTCTGGTTGGTTGGTATTGTTGCTCTCCTCATGGGGTCACAAACACTTTCTGCTCCTTCAGTCTTCTTTCGAACTTCTCCATTGAAAAACCCTTGATCAGATAAGTGGTTAGCTGTGAGCATGAGCCTCTGAATGTGTCAGTCTCTGATAGACCTCTAAGGAAACAGCTATATCAGGTTCTTGTCAGCATGCACTTCCAGACATCCATATTAGTGTCTAGCTTAGGTGACTGTACATGGCATGAATACCCAAGTGGAATGGTCTCCAGATGGACCCTCCTTCAGTTTCTGTTCTACATTTTGTTTCCATATTTGCTCTTTTGAGTATTTTTGTTACTCCTTCTAAGTAGGACTGAGGCATCCCCACTTGGTCTTCCTTCTTTATGAGCTTCATGTGGTCTGTGAGTTAAGTCTTCACAATTCCAAGCTTTTGGGCTAACATCTGTTTATCAGTGAGTAAATAGCATGTGTGTTCTTTTGTGATTAGGTTAACTCACTCAGGATGGTAATTACTAGTTCCATCCATTTACCTAAGAATTTTGCGAATTCATTATTTTTAATAGCTGAGTAATACTCCATTGTGTAAACGTACCACATTTTCTGGGTATATGCCCAGGAGTGCTATAGCTGGGTCCTCAGGTAATGCTATATCCAATTTTCTGAGGAACCACCATACTGATTTTCAGAGTGGTTGTACCAGCTTGCAATCCCATCAACAATGGAGGGAGTGTTCCTTTGTCTCTGCATCCTCGCCAGCATCTACTATCACCTGAATTTTTGATCTTAGCCATTCTGATTGGTGTGAGGTAGTATCTCAGGGTTGTTTTGATTTGCATTTCCCTGATGACTAAGGATGTTGAGCATTTCTTAAGGTGATTCTCAACCATTCGAGTTTCCTCAGTTGAGAATTCTTTGTTTAGCCCTGTACCCCATTTTTAATGGGGTTATTTTGTTGTTTGGCGTCTAATTTCTTGAGTTCTTTGTATATATTTGATATTAGCCCTCTATCAGATGTAGGATTGGTAATGATCTTTTCCCAATCTGTTGACAGTGTCCTTTGCCTTACAGAAGCTTCGTAATTTGATGTGGTCCCATTTGTGGATTCTTGATCTTAGAGCATAAGCCATTGGTGTTCTGTTCAGGAACTTTTCCCCTGTGCCTAGGTATTCGAGTGTCTTCCCCACCTTCTCTTCTATTAGTTTCAGTGTATCTGGCTTTATGTGAAGGTCTTTTATCCACTTGAACTTACTTGAGCTTTGTACAAGGAGATAAGAATGGATTTATTTGCATCCTTCTACAAGTTGACCTTCAGTTGAACCAGCACCATTTGCTGAAAATGCTGTCCTTTTTCCACTGGACAGTTTTAGCTCCTTTGTCAAAGATCAAGTGATGATAGGTGTGTGGGTTCATTTCTGGATCTTCAATTCTATTCCATTAATCTTCCTGCCTGTCACTGTGCCAATACCATGCAGTTTTTATTACTATTGCCCTGTAGTACAGTTTGAGGTCAGGGATAGTGATTCCCCCAGAAGTTCTTTTATTGTTGAGAATAGTTCTAACTATCCTGGGTTTTTTGTTATTCCAAATGAATTTACAAATTGCTCTTTCTATCTCTATGAAGAATTGATTTGGAATTTTGATGGGAATTGTATTGAATCTATAGATTGCTTTTGGCAAGATGGCCATTTTCACTAAAGCAATCCTGCCAATCCAGGAGCATGGGAGACCTTTCCATCTTCTGAGATCTTCTTGTATTTCTTTCTTCAGAGACTTATTTCTTTCTTTAAGGGATTTTTGTGTTTCCTCTTTAAGGGCTTCTACCTGTCAACCTGTGTGTTCCTTAAATTCTTTGAGAATGTTATTTATCTCCTTCTTAAAATCCTCTATCATCATCATGAGAAGTGATTTTAATCTGAATCCTGCTTTTCCTGTGTGATGGGGTGTTCAGGGCTTGCTATGATTGGGAAATGGGTTCTGATGATGCCGTGTAACTTTGGATTCTGTTGCTCATGTTCCTGTGCTTGCCTTTTGCCATCTGCTTAACTCTAATGCTACCTGTACTCACTGTCTTTGACTGGAGACTGCCTTTCCAGTTATCTTACTTGTGTCTGATCTCCTCAGGGTCCAGATGTCTCTGTAATCTTTTAATCCTGAGCTCCAGCTGCTCAGTGGTTCCTATAGGATGTCTCAGGACATAGTGTCTCCAAGGTAGCAGACCAGCTAGGTGTCCACTATTCTGGGTGCAGTTTCTTCTCTAGGATGTCTCAGGATAAGATGTCCACTGCTCTGAGTGCAGTGGCTCCTCTAGGATGTCTCAGGATATGTTAGCTGTCGCTCTGAGTTCAGTTGTTCCTCTGCTGCTCTGGGTTCAGTGGTACCTCTGCCACTCTGGGTTCAGTGGACCCTCTAGGATGTCTTGGGATCTGGTGTCCACATAGGAGCAGACCAGGTGGGGGGTCTGAGCCAGGCCTCAGTTCCACGAAAGGAGCAGAAGGAAAGTGGTATTCTGCCACTGTGGGTTCAGTGGACCCTCTAGGATGTCTCAGGATCCGGTGTCCCCAGGCCTCAAATCTGGGAGAGGGGCGGAAGGGGAGTGGTATTCCTCAGGGGCAGGGTTTGGGTGTCTGCTGGGATGTGAGCACTCCCTGAACCCAGCTATTTGCGTAAGGCAGTGTGGGGGTGTTCTCACCTACCACTCTGGGTTCAGCGGACCCTCTAGGATGTCTCAGGAGGGATCCAGTGTCCACACAGGAGCAGACCAGGATGGGGTCTGTGGCAGGCCTCAGATCTTGGAGACACTTTTAACTTTCTAAAACTGAAAGCTCATGGCAAATCTGCCACTTGCTGCCTCTGGCATCACTAAGACCAATAAAAACTATGCCACAGCTAAGTGGAAAGACCCTCTTACTCTCAAATGGAATGGCCAGGACCCAGTTCTCATCTGAGGCCAAGGATTGATATGCCTGTTTGATACCACAGAAGGCATAGCTAAATGGCCTCCAAAAAGATTAATGAAATAAATAGATACCCCCCACAAAACTAGGCCCAATTATAAATAAGATGAATAACAATTAACATCCAAAGAAGAGAAATCTCCCTGGGAATTGTCTTCTTTTTTCCTTTCCAGGTAAAAATGAATCACCCGTGATGCCTGCTGTTAGGAGTTCTAATCCTGATGCTGGACTCCAAACTTATACTACTCAGACCTTCAACGGGTCATTGACAAGGACATCAAACAGCTAGAAACTGACAACAGTAATTTGAAGAAATCCCTTGTTTTGCTGTCTGATGCAATCTCCAAAAATTGCAAAGGACTTTATTGCACTTGATTTTCTCTTTTACAATAGAAAGGACTACGTACAACTCTAGACTGTGTACAGCCCTTAAAGAAGAATGTTGCTTTTACATAGACAAAACAGGGATGATGAAAGAGAGCATGAAAAAGGCAAAAGAAGGTCTTGAGAAAAGACAGAGAGAGAAAGAGAAAGATGAGAACTGGTACAAGAACTAGTTTTCAACCTCTCCATGATTGTCAACCCTACTTCCTTCCATCTTGGGACTATTAATTGGGTTATTTTTTATTATTTCCTTTGGTCCCAGGCAACTTTGTGAAACAATAGATAAATAATCTGGTAGCAAAATCTATTCAAATACATTATCATAAGTTAGCTATGGTGGACCACGAGACTCAAAATGAGGTTGTTACTCAATCAAGGTGTTCCCAAATCCCATCTCCCCTCAACCTAAAAGAGGGGACTTCTGCCCCTAGACCAGAGAGGAGCCACCCAGAATCCCCTCTGACTGGGAATCTGGATTCTTGCTTAGGCTGCAAGGCTAAGCACTGCAAAGGAATATAAATAAAAGTTAAAAATATGTTTCTGTGTTCCCTGAGGGACAAGCCTAATTGCATAGGGGTTGATGTCAAAAGTATCCTCTCTCCAGAAAAAAGACATTGGGATGGGTATGGCCCTCATGCCTCACTGGACAACAACAGGAGGACTGGAGCCATTACAAGGTTCCCTTTAATTACTGGAGGTCAGGCCTCTATCCCCTCCTTAGCAAGATTAGAATCTCCATGGTCGGTTGTTCTATACTTAGGGAAGGGGGGATATGTCAGAGGCAGCCCTGCTTATACACTGAAGGCCTAAAATCAGCCATAAGCCTAAAATCAGCAATAGGCCTGACATACATGCCTGCTAACACAAAGTCTTGGGTCTCTGTGGAAAAACACTGAGACAGATGGCTATAAGCTATTGTAAATAGGCAGCTTCTATGAAAATCTACCAGCCTGAGTAGTCATAGACCTTGTAAATAGGCAGCTTTGGCAGATAGCACTAACTTGGATAAGGACAAGTGAATCATAGGCAGAGTCATAGTGACCTGTCCCCTGAACCTTTACCCAGCTAATACCCTGTTCTGAAAGAAATCTGTACTCCTCCTGAACACCTGTGCTCATGTGTCATCCCCTTCCCCACATCCTGCATTTTTGTGTTTATAACCCCTGTGTTAAAAAGTAAAAATTATGATTTGATAATAAAAAAGGGAAAAAATCTAAAAAAGATGAACTGAAAAATAGTACATCAAGTCCATTGTCTACAAAAAAAGTATTATTTTTAATTTATTATTGTCTATGGGTGTTTGTTTAACCAAAAACTGGCATTCAAAATTAAATAATATTATATTTTTCTCTGATAACACTTTCCTACAAAATGTCTTTAATTTCCTCTCAGGGTTCTTGCACATTCTTCAAAATTATCAACTGAGTTGTTGTTAACTCTGTGATCCTTTTCATGAGTTTTTGAGATAATGGCAGAGACATTTTAAATATGATTTATGTAACTGCAAATACGCTGAAGATTCCAAAGTGCCCTGACCCATGGGGAATTCAACAAGCACCTAGGGGGAGAAATTGGACAAGTGGAAGGACAAGAGACACAAAGAAGGAGTCCAAGTCTTGAAAGTCTTGATCAAGTGCTCAAACTTTATTGTTCAGGCTGCTGTTATAAAGACAAGCAGGTGGGAAACTCATCTAACAGTCAGGATCCAGGGCCATCCCATAATTGCAAAGTTCTCTATTCCCACAAGCATTCCTTAGCCCAAACAACTTAGCTAAATATTTTCTCACAAGCAAGAGGGCAATAAAACATTTCTCAGCTCAAGATGCTTAACTTGCTAATATTTTCTCTCAGGCAGGAGAGCAATAAAGCATTTCTTAACTCAGGCTGTTTAACTAACTGGTATTTTCCCTCAGGCAGGAGGGCAAAAAAGTCTTGGTTCCCAGCACCAAGGAAAGTTAATTTTTGTATTCAGTAAGTATTTGTTGGTATGAGAAGGACCGAATAGAAACAAGTAATGTTCTACATCCCCTTTAATCTAGAGGAAACAGTCAATCACTGTCTTCGACAATATGGACACTATCAAGGGAACACTATTGATAAGCAACTGCAAGTGACTTATGAAATGCAGAAAGCCTGATGTTAGATCAAGAAAACAAATTATAGACTTTACCTAGACTGCTAGGGATACAGAATGGGGAAATCCACCTTCTTCCCACTCATTTGACCATAAGCAAAAGCAAAAATTAAAAAGAGAAACAAAAATCAAAGTTTGAGATGAGAGACACAATAAACAGACACTACCAAATTACCCAGGACTGCTTTAAAGCATCACTACCTGCAATACCAGAACAAGGAAGACAGAGATACCATGCAAAGCCTATAATTAAACCTCTCTGTTGTGAAAAACAGACAAGAGTACACAACCACAGTCACAGACCTGCTTCCTATAAATTATGAGCTAGAGAACCACATCACCACAAGGACAAGGACTATGAGCTGACTGCTGTCGAGGCTTGCTGTCTGGTCACAGGTAAGATGCATATATACAACCACGTTATGGGTATATCTATATCAGAGCCTCAGCCATTAAGACCTAAAGGGGAAGAGTGGACTGTCCCTACACATTTGTCAAACAGAAGCTAGAAGGGTTAAAAACTAATTTGAAGTAACACCATACTAAGAAATGAAAATTTCTATTAGAACGGATTCCCCTTTCTCTTCATGAATTCAGAGTGGGAACAGCGTTGCTCAAAGGTAACTCCCATGGAAAACAATGAGAATACTCACTGTGCTTTGTTGTTTCTTAGTTCACCAAACAGGTAATCATTCTAAAATTTATGGCAACTAAGTATGTGGCGATAATAGTAAAGCAAGATGTTTTCTGGGTCAGCAAACTTACGGATGTCTATGAGGATGAGACCACTGAAGTACATCAACATTTAGTGCAACTAAGAATCTAGAAACTATGCCTATTCATATTTTATACTAATCTCTGTATTTTCGCACAAGTTCTAGAAATGAGTAACATATAGGAGTAACATTGGAGACCTATATACGGAGATTTAACTCAAAGTCCAGATAGTAAATGCAATCTTGAAAGAACCACAATAAGACCTCATCATGTTAGCTTTATGGTTCATTGGAAATAAGTGCCAGGTAGACACACTGAAATGAGGGAAATGGTATAAAAATTTCAAGAAATTTACATTTTAAGTGTCAGTGTTATTTAATCTACATCCTAGTATGGCCAATGAAAAATATGAAGAATGACTCACCTACCAGATATAAGTAAGATGAATCAAATCCACATTGTGACATGTGACATAACATCTGACTTGCTATTTCAACTGTCACTTCCTGTTTGGAACCGGTAAAACAGAACAGCCAAGCATATATCTATGAACCATAACATCAAGACTCATGAGTCATGGATGTGGAATATTTGTACTAAAAACTAAACATTGTATAGAGCCTTTTCACAGCAGATGCCAGAAGAGCCAGAAAGAATATTATATACACAGGAAGTATCTACGGGGATCCAAAATGTGGACTCGAGGGTAAGACTGCTGCTACAAACCAGATATACCACAAACAGCATCATGTTCCTGTTCACAGGAAGACATGGATCGCTAAATATCTGGACATATGCTTTGGCTTACAAGCAGAAATTGGATCTGACATAAACTACGCACCCACAGCTAAGGGTATATGAGCAGATATAAAATCATTAATGTGGAACAGGACATAGCTAAAATACACTGACTTGGAGGTGGGTACAACAAAGTGTCAGGTATATTACTACTACTTTACATGTGAATTGATCCCCAGAGCTGTCCAGCATATGCAATGTAAGAACTCATTAACATTTTAGCAAACAGTAAATGGTATAAATTTTCTTTAACCTGTGTAGACAAACCTATTAGCTTAATTCAAGTCTAAGCTAGCCCTAGAGGAAATCCAACTGTTACTATAATTTGCAGACATACTGAACTGACCTGTTTGAACTCCTGATCTCAGGAACTTTCAGCTGCATCCAATCAGGACACAAACATCAGAGACTAAAAATATCATTGGTGTGGCCTTCTTAAGGCCAACCAACTCACACATTTTCCTTACCTCACCCACCCACCCCTTCAAAGATATTTCAATGCCCATAATTCAGCTGGAAGTAGTTATGAACAGTTGTCACCCCGGTTTTCTGGATTTGGAGGTCTGGAGGTGGTTATTCTAAATTGTCTTTCTGGGGAGTTTGGTAATGGTCATTATTTGAACAGGGAGAAAATAGCTAGAATTGTGTAGTCATAATCTCATTGCATAGAAATCTTCACAATAGTTACTAAGTTGAAGTCATAATGTCTTATTTTGGTACAGAATTTATTTTTATGAAGAATCAAGATTTTCATTGGTATGAATTTCTTCTATTGATACGAAAATTTTAAAAGTACAAGACTTGGACCCAGTCCTTCTATAAATCCCATTACGAACTGATCTGACATGATTAAGCCTGTGAATTAAGGGCCAACTAGCCAATTCATGGCTCTGAGTTTATTGTTAGTTCTTTTCAAGATATTTTAATTAAAAACAACTGAGAGTAGTTAATGGACAACAGCCCAGGTTACTTTATGCAGATAGTTTTCAAAAACATCAGAAATCCACAGAATGTGACATCCAATGTTATTTATTCACTTGTTGTTGAGACATACCTGCTCCTAACAGCTCCCCATTCGTGGATTCAAAGAAGCAGCTAAGCATCTAGGTGAGGCTGTACCTTGTGGCTAGATGGCCACTGGGCATAAATTGCCTATTTCTCCTACAGACCTGTACCTTTTCTGAAAGGACACAAGTTATAGGTTAGGACAGTTTAGTTCTGGAAGACAGAATAAGCTAATCCTTAGTAATTCCTATCTTTTAAGGTCTGTCAGATTATTCTGGGCCAGAAGGCTGAAGATTGATGTTACAACTCCATGACATACTAGGGCTGTATAGGTAGGCAACTATCGCTACAATTTGTCTCAGTTCTGGAAGCTCTGTTAGACTTCCTATATTTTCAGATAGTATTGGTTGCTCTTGGATTTCTAACAGAGTTGAAAGACTACTTATAGTGTCATAGCCAACCTGAGGTGTTTGGCATTGAAAAAGATGATATATATTTGAGAGGATGGTTTTCAGATGGTATACAAATTAAAGCCAGGATGTAAGCCAGGTGTATAATTGTAAGTCTTTTAAGTTAGGATAGATGGCAGAGTACTCTATTTAATTGAAAAAAAAATGATGGACTGGGTGTTATGTCTATCTTGTATTTTGTAAATTACAGAATGGTATTATACTCAGCTTATATTTGAGAGAAAAGTTTTTGTGTTTTTTTTATTGGACAGAAAATGTGAAATGTGGCAGAACCTTCCCCTAATAAATAAAGGTATCAAGGGACCAATCACTGGGTTATTGGTTAAAGTAGGCAGGACTTCCAAGTGGAAGAGAGAAAAAAAGGAGAAGAAAATAAAAGATAAAGATATGGATGGGAGACAGGTGGTTAAGATGTAGGTATCAGAGACCCCCAGTTCACATGGTGGATCCGTTGGGATCTGCTACTGGAGGAGTAAACTTAGAATGGCTTACAAATTTGAATGCCAGTTGCTGCATCCAGCGATTTGAGTTACCTTTTGATTCTGAACTAAGTTTGTGTGGTGTTTTCCTTCACAGGGCAACTCAACTGGATTCTCTCTGTGTTCCAGAGAGAAAGGTACAGTGGCAAGGTGTGGATTTGAAAGAAGTGCACGTTAAAAGGCCGTGGGAATTTGGAAGAGTGGGCCTGGCGTGGTACTGGGAACTTAGCAAGCTGGGTGGAGAGATTTCAGAGCTCCAGGTCAGAGAATCTCCACAAGATGAGAACAAGGCCTGCTGGTGCCTTGCCAGCGATAATGTGGGTTGCTTTTTTGTATTTATGCTACACGGAATGATTTCATTTCTTTTTGTGACTCCACTGAGCATATATAATATTTTGTTGTTTTGTTGTTTGTTTTGTTTTGCTTTACCGTTGATCTGTGGATAGACATTAAAGCTGATTCTATTGCTTATCTGTTATTAATAGTGCTGTTACAAACACTGATGATATGACTTATGAATTTCCGTCTCAAGGTAGCATGTAATAGACACATTATCATAGTATTATTCTTTATGTAGTTTATAAAGCATTATCTGATGAATTATTATGAAGACCTATTTATCATTATAAACATTAGAGAAAAGCAGAGTAAAATGAGGATCCTACTTTATAGAATCTAAAACTTTCTTCACAATGCTTATTTTTAACATGTAATGAACTTCTAATCTATATCTGACTAATACTAAACATAAATTATGTTCCTAATTTCAAATATCTATTACTTTTTACCCATTTGATGCATTATAACTTAACATCTAAAAATATCTCTTTTTGTTATATGTAATCTACATGTATATGTGTGTGTGTATGTATATTTGTACATACATACATGTATAAACCAGAGAAGAATTTACAGTGTTTTTCTCTATCATTCTGTATTTTATCTTCTGAGACAGAGTCTCTAACTGATCATGGAGCTTGCTATTTTTGAATATCTGTTGTTAATAAAAATTATGTTAAGTTTTAAAAAAAGAAACACTGATGCATATGTATTTCTGTAGTATGTTGATATGGAGTTCTTCACATAAATATCCTGAGACTCATAATGGTTCTATTTTTATTTTAATTGTTCAAAAAATTTCTGCATTGAGTTTACTAGTGACTGTTTATTTATATCCTATTCAGTAGAATACATTTATATCTATATCAATGTTGGTGTATACTGCAATTTCTTTTCGTTGTCTTATATGTTTTTCCAACATGTGTGCTTTGCTCTGCTATACCAGGCCGACTCTAGTCCATAAGAGATGATGACAACTGTTTTGTCATGTCAAATAGGATAAATTTAATTTACAAGTTGCTACCAAACTTGAATCTGTCAGTCAGTTGTAATTTACTCAGTCATTTTTTCCTGTATTTACTGACATCTACTCTTAGCAGGATAATTATTTGGTTGTTTACAAGTCATACTATAGAAATTCAAATTTATTCTCTTCATTCAATATAATCATTGGCAGAAACACTTGGTTCCTAGACTGTTTCTAGAGATTCTGAAAAATAATATTTTTATCTGCATAACTGTTCTCTTGATTTTTTTTTCTATATGCAACTCTAGTGCTACTGTTGCACTATTGCAGGGATAGCTCAACATACACCATCCAAGTAACTTAAACTCCCACAGACTGAGAATATATAAAAGAAAAATATACAATGAGATTTTAAGAAAATATAAAATGATAGCAGTAATGAATTCAGCTTGGCCTTGGGAAAGTCATCCTCAGACTCAACTGTCATCTTGGTCCCTTTGGCTTTTAATAGTCTCCCAGCAGAGCACAGTGAACAATTAGAGTGTTACAAAGAGCTTTATCAGTGATGCCTATGTCAAGAACGCATGTGTTTACCATAATCTATCACTTTAATTCTGGTGAAGCTGTGTTTATTTTCATTTTTGAGACTTGACCTTTCTGGGTACAGCAGGAAAACCTTCATATTATTGCCAAAACATTTTGTCTAAGACACAAAGAGATAGTTAGTTGGGAGCTAAATCACTTTGATATCTTTTGACTCAAACATATCTCTAAGCAGAATACTAATTTATTTCTATTCATTGGGATGTTTGCTTAATATGGAAGAACATATGCATATCATTTATAGGCCATTTGTGAAAAAAGACTCTATATAGTCAACCAATTGGAATACCTGATCAACTGGAAGCTGACATATTTATTCATGGATTCTAGGCAATTTCATTAAAGAATTTCTCTGTTTTTATTCTTTGATTTTTGTGGCCACAAGAGCACTGTGAGTGGATAAGGATTTTTTTTCTGTGAAATCACAAACCTGGTATCTAGAAAGGAAGCCTAGCACAGATGAAAGAATGAACATTCCATTCAGAGAAAATAGAAAATTGAGTGGCAATCTATACTGAAAATAAACTTCCCTCCTCTAATTGAGACTGAGTATTTTTCCCATATTGTCTTATTAGAAAATACATCATAGCTAATCCATAAGATGCTAGCATTCCACTAGTCCCCGCAGATGTGCTGCAGCAGCATTTACCAAAGTCTTCAGTTGTCCACTTTAGAAATAAGTGGGCTCCACTGTGGTTACATTTTCTTTTTCCCTTCTTACATTGCTAATAAACAATTCAGTCACAACTGGTCTTCCTGAACATAGGTCATTGCACTGTTCTCTGAGTCTGATACAGTACTGACCTCATTGTAGAGATTAGTTTGCTTTCCTTCTTTACAAATGTGGTTTGCTTCCTGGTGATGCTATTTCTTGTCATTCTGCAGCTACCATCTTTGCTCACTGAAAGCTTGATACATTTAAAATGGATGGTCATGTGAGAGTTACACAAACCCTTTATAAAGAGGAAGCCTACATTGAGTTGAAACAGGAGCGTCTGATATGGGACACCTCTGAGTGTCATGGAGACAAGAGGTTAAGGTCATGCTCTCCAACACATGTAGCCATGAAAATGATCATTGATACCATGGTGCTTTGGGGCAGCTGACAATTTGAGGTATGAAAGAAGGAAAAACTTACCAAATGCCAAAGGTGGAGCATAAGAGACCGCAGACTTACCTACTAGGTAAAACACTTGTCAGGCATGCAAGAGGACATTTCCCACATGGGAAATGTTTAATTCCAGCATTAAGATGAGGAGATGGGAGTCTGAGACAGGAGTCTTTGGAAGTTCATTAGCTAGATAAACTGACTTTCTCAGAAGTGAACAAAGGATACTGTCACACATGAGGTAGTAGATAAGGTCAAATGGCTGATGCTTTCCTCTGACCTCCATGTAACTGAGAAGCATCCTTCACTCTAGAACACTGATCCATCATTTCCGATAGTGAACAAACTTATCCTGTCACATTGTTAATCTATTACCAATTCAGTAAGAACTCAGTAGGATATCATGTTTTCTTTCTCGTAAAATTAAGAATAGTTCTACCCTAAGACCCAGATATACCACTCCTGGGAATATACCCAAAAGGTGTTGAGAAGAAGGTATATTTCTTTGTGTTTGGGTGAAATGTTCTGTAGATATCTATTAGGTCCATTTGAATCATAAAGTCTGCTACTTCCATTGTCTCTCTGTTTAAATTCTGTCTGAGTGACCCACATGCATCCTTTGTAATATTAGCAAGAACATTCTGGATCATGGCATTGCTAATGTCCCTGTCATTGGGAACTTAAAAGAGGATGTAGGCATAGATCAATAGCAGATATTAACCATACTGTGTGGTCATATTTATGAACATCCATTTTCAGACTTGAAGTGACTCAGCCTTTGGGGTAAATGTAATTAACATATGCCAAATTCTCATAGAAAACTTACAAGACATACTGGGCAGAAAACATCAAAACTCCTTGTCATACGCATGAAACATAATACTTTTCCACAAATTACGCTTAGAACATATTCCAATGATTCACAAGATTCATAACTAGGATTGACTTTTCACATATACATAGTACAAAGATAAACTGATTTAAAAAAAGAATACCTATGTTAATACTTTACCTCTTGGAATTTTATTACTAAATCTAAAATAGAAAAAAAAATGAGCAAAAGTCTATCCCTTGGGTGAAATTACTTTCCCCATGAAGACTAGAAATTTGGTAGTTCATATTTGAAATATTTGTATTAGATAACCCTGGAAATAGGCTATGAATATATTAGGCGGACTTAATGGAGTTGTGAATGAGGCATACAAGTACATTACGCCTGAACAATCTCTCTCTAGAAGAAAATGCTATGTTATAACAATGATTCATATGAAACCTGGAAGTGTTCTGCAAGTGTACTCTTCAACCTGCCATTTGTAGCATTATCAAATGTTACTGGTTATGTTTTATGATTCCCATTATGGACATCTGTGATTTAAAAAAAAAAGTCTTTACATTCTGACACAAACTGAAACCTTCATGTTTGATGAAAAATAGACCAATGACAAAAGTGTCTTGAACAAGGTATGGTAGATAGCAATTTGAGGACCAAGACTGGATGCTCAGTGATTCCTCCAAAGCCAGAATATATTTGAAAAAAATGATCAGTGCTAACCAAATTATGCATTAGTTAAGCTTATTATGTGGATGAAACAACATGACCAAAGCAACTTGGAAAAGAGGGAATTTATTTAGCTCCACAGTGCCACATAACAGTTTGTCATCAAGATCAGTAAGGGAAGGAACTCAAGTAGAACTGGAACCTGGAGACAGAACTGATGCAGAGACCATAGAGGAGTACAACTTGCTGTTTGCTTCCCATGGTTTGCTCAGCCTGCTTCCTTATGAAACCGAGGACAACATGTCCAGAAATAGCACCACTCATAATGGAATGTGAACTCTCTCATCAATCACTAATTAAGAAAATGTCTTCTGAACGGCCAATCAATAACTGACCCAACCTGAGACCCATACCATGGGCAAACACTAATCCCTGACACTATTAATGATGCCTCCATATGTTTGCAGACAGGAGTCTAGCTTAACGGTCCTCTGAGAAGCTCTACCCAGCAGATGACTGAAACAGATACAGATGCATACAAACAGTGGACAGAGGTTGGGCACCCTTATGAAAGAGTTGGGACAAGGATTGAAGGCCCTGAAGGGGATGAGAACCCCACAGGAAGACAAACAGTGTCACCTATCCTGGACCCCTAGAGGCTTTCAAAGACTGAGTCACCAACTAAAAAGCATGTACAGGCTGGACCAAGGCCCACTGCACATATGTAAAAGAGGGCTGCCTCGTCTTGCCTTAGCTGGAGAGGATGTACCTAATTCTGCATAGACTTGATGTACAAGGGTAAGGGAATACCCAGGGTCCTCTACCCTCTCTGAAGCTAAGAGGAGGATGCATGGGGGCAGGATTCAATGAGGGGTGTACAGAAAGGAAGGCAACATTTGGGATGTGAATAAATATATAAACAAACAGGAATGCCTTCTTGGCTTACCTCCAACCCAAACATGGAGACATTTCTCAAGTGTGGTTTCTTCTGTTCTGATAATTCCAGCTTATGCCAAGTTGACAAAAAATTAACCAGTACATATGGATCATCTTCTGCCTTGACATTTCAGAGTAAATTTGATACCTATCAGAAGCAAATGACTATAATAAACTTTGTACTCATGGTCAACAGGCTGATGACGACTAAAGCTGAAATCCAGAAAGAGGAGGAAGGAGGAGGAGGAGGAAAGGAAGAGAAATAAAGAAGAAGATGAAGAAGAAGATAATGATGATTTTTAACCATGTAGTCCTTCACTTGTTTTACCAGCTATTAGGACATGAATAAGCTTTGTTGAGTTCCTCATAATGTTAATCTGAACCAACATAATATACCTTGAACCCTGACAAAGTTATAAACTCTGACTGCACAGTAGCACTCAGGGTCTGACTAATCTGTATGAATTGAGAAAAATGTTCTCTTATATGTTATGATAATAATATAAATACTGAAAACCCAAGAAACTGACATTTGTGGATTCAGGGAATTTTGTCTAATCAAAGTTATGGTCACAATCAAGGCTTCTATCCAGTACTTTCCTATTCTAACTCGCAGCTTTGACACATATTCATTGGCAGTACTTAACAGTTAATCTTTTCAATATTTTTAGTGTACCATATTGTAATTAAATTTTTTCTAATGCCATGTTTAATCACTAGCATTTATTTTATTTCAGTATGCAAATTTTCTCATTTAGTTAAATAGATGAACACAATTACACACCATAAATAAAGACAATGAGCTATGAAAATATATCTCTCCTCATACCAGTATACTGAATGGTATTCCATTCTATATGTAATGGCATTTTCATTATTTATTCATCTGCATAAAGATATTTAGATTGCTTATATTTGTTAGCTGTCACAAATAGAATGGCAGTGAAAATGTCTTTGGACTTAAACCAAATCCAATGGCCAACAAAACATCTACAGAGATTACTATTGGAGAGAATCAATAGGGATATAAATAGCATCTGATTCCTTTCAGAGACAATACATAAAAGGAAAATAGTCAATTGAGTTAAACATACTGACATATTCCTTATTGAAATCTCATCTATATTGTCCAAATATATTGAGAGCAGGCATACAGAATGTGCATTCATCCAAGTAGTGTGCACACTGTTCAAAATAAATGAATGATATTACCATCTTATATACCCTATATATAGTTCATGGTATGAATATATTTCTATGACCTGAATTAAAAGGGTTTATTATGAACTGAAAAAGAGGGTTTGGTCACATCTAAGACAAACATCACTATTATCAGAGTGATTATACTTGGGTTCTACTTGCTTAAAACTAGCAATACACTTCTGTAATGTTTCTTTCACACAAAAAAGGAAAACCTAAGTATTTTTTCTCTCAGTGCACAGGCTATCTAGCTCTCTGAAACTGAGGCCATTATTTTGAGATCAGGCTCTGGAGCCAGGCAGTGGTGGCACACGTCTTTAATCCCAGCACTTGGGAGACAGAGGCAGGTGGATTTCTGAGTTTGAGACCAGCCTGGTCTACAGAGTGAGTTCCAGGACATCCAGGGCTACACAGAGAAACCCTGTCTCAAAAAACCAAAGAGAGAGAGAGAGAGAGAGAGAGAGAGAGAGAGAGAGAGAGAGAGAGAGAGAGGAGGCTCTGTCCCACTCTAAGTTATTCCATATTGTATAAAAGAGTGGTTTTCAGACTATGCCTTGGCCTGGATGACTCGCATATGCACATAGTATTTAGTCTCATTCTGAATTTAAAAAGAGGATCCTGCATCTCTGTGCAAAAAACACTATCCTATGTCTAGCAGCACCAATGCATCTCAGACTAATAATACATTACTTTATTCCTAAAATTTAAAGGGTACCACAGTCTAAGGTTACTAAAGTAGCCTTGGAACATGTAAGTATGAGGCTGTACTCAGAAAGAGAATGATTTGTACCTAACACTTATGCTATGTAAGAGTGCACCTCATAAAGGCAAAGGGAACAACAGCACAATGACATGGGCCCCACTCAATTCTCCCCAAAATGTGTGTGCATCAAAGTACTGAAATCCAGAGTACTCTTGATTTCCCCCATGCATTTTAGATTAGTTTGTTACTGTTTGTTGATACTGATTACTTGAATTAATGTCCATCTTCATAGACATACCTCTATTTGGAGAAGTCCTACATCTAACCTCTAATGCAGCTGATATGTATCTCATCTCTGAAGCATACCTAAACCCTGAGGAGGCTAGGAACAAGACTTGTGACACTGTGAATTGACTCTGCAATGAACAACTATTGAACTAGATACCTAAATATTCTAATCAAATACTAAACTGACTCTCTTTTGGCATTCATATTATCAATCAGAATCACAGCCTCTTTAAACGCTTGTGACATTTGTTACAGCCTCTTTAATCTGCTTTTACCTATTCGGTAATCTACATGTAGACATACACGTATATAGATGTAAAGAAAGTATATGATCTGCCATCTTGTTAGGAATGATATTTGGAATAAAATACTATTGTTTACTGATGGCCAACTATCAAAGGAAATTGGGACTACTTGGCAAATTGTGGCCAATGAAACTCTATTACCTTTTGATTTTGTTGTTATTTAATAAATCTGACAACATATAGTTTCTGGCAAAATATACTCAACATAACTGCCTCTGTGTGGATGGATGCACATGTGGATGTGTCTATCTATTCAGGAGTGAATCCTTGAGTAAACCCTAACTCTTTTTCCTCAGAAGCTACTATTGGCGACAGCTTGCCAGGTAGACATGAGACTTCACAAGCAACTCTGCTACTCATAATAGAATTTTGACTGACTTAGTCTTCTGAAGGTCTATATAGATTTTCTGGCGTTTTTCTTATAGATAAAGATAATTAGATTCCTGCCTGAAATTACTTCTTTGTTCTAGCCTAATGTAAGATTCCTGCCTGAAGCCTACTTCCTTGTACCTTGGCCAATATCAGATTCCTGCCAAGCAGCCCATTTTCTTGTCCTTGGCCCATGTCAGATTCTTGCGAAGCAGCCCCCAAAGCAATGCACTTCTGTCTTAGGTTGGTAGGGCTCTGTGCAGAATCTTACCTGTCCTTGGCTTGCCAGACTATTAAATTAATAACTCTGTTTGGAGGTTCATTTTCAGTTTCAAGCCATGTACTTTGGCTGCCAAAATATTGAGGTTGTGAAAGACAAGCTTTAACATGATGGGCAGGAATGAACGTATTCCCAGGACAAAAAAAAAATCTACCATAATCAAGCTATATATGCCATTCTTAAAGCTTGACCAAAATGAAAATACTGACCTCAGACCATAGGTAGTTTTATCTGCAGCATCAGCTGCCTCAACACTCAGCGGAGAAGTATTCTTTAAATTCATAAGCTCACTATGCAAAATTAAAACATCCAGAGAGTTGTTAGAATTATGCCAAATACCCTGAAAGTGTCTTTAAACTTTTTCCTACTTATAATGACTAACATTATAAATTTTAGAAGTAAGACAATTCCAATGGTCTTTGGCATGACAGTCAAGATGGGTCCTTACTCTTAAACTCTGAACCTCCTTCCAGAAGTAATTTCAAACAGGAATTTAAATCTTAGGCTAGAACACAAAAGTAGGCTTCAGACATGAAAATGACTTTGGACAAGGACAGGGAAGTAGGCTCAGATATTTTGGTCATCCTGATAAGCCCTTAAAAATAGTGATCATGGAGTGATTACAGAACTTTATTGCCTTGCTTGTTCTTTGACTGTTTGTCTTTATTGTATTGCTTGTTCCTTGACTATTTGCACCTATTGTATTGCTAGTTCCTCAACCTAGAACTGACCTTGATATTTGCATGTAATTAAAATGGTATAAAAGCAAAAAGGAGGAGGGGGGATGGGATAGAGGTTTTAAAGGAGGATGGGGAAAGGGAATGACATCTGAAATGTAAATAAACACAATATTCAATAAAAATAGATTTAAAAAAATAATTAGCACTATTTGAAGTGTTTTATAGCTCTTTGTATTTCTTTTTGGATACCTTTCTATATCATCACTTATTTTTTAATTGGTCTATTTTAGTATTGATGTATAGTTTCTTGAGTTCTTTGTATATTCTAGCAAGTAATCCTGTGTTAGATAAAAACCAGAAAAAATACTTTTGTCTCATTTTGTAGATTAACCCTTCAACTGATTAAGAGTATGCTTCACTGTCCAGAATGTTTTTGTGGTTACATAAGATCTATTTGTCAATTTTTGGTTTCATTTCCCATACTATTGGAATCTAATTCCAAAAGATATTACCATTGTGAATGAGTTAAAGTAAACACTGTACTTCTGTTTCTAGCTATTTCATGGTATCAGGTCTCATGTTGAATCAGTCTTTGATCTACTTATAGTTGAGTTTTGTGTAAAATGAATGATAAAATATCTAGTTTTCTTTATTTGTGGTTGAAGTCTATTATGCTCAGCACCCTTTGTTGAACTATGAAAAGATGCTATCTTTTTTTCAGTGCATAGTTTTGTTAAAAGTCGGCTAGATGTAGAACATAGATACAGTTCTCAATTCTATTCCACTGATGTATAAATTCAGCATGTAGAAACATCATGCTATGTTTCTGTAGTATACCTTGAAATGAGGTATAGTAGTACTTCCATCATGTTGATTTGTTCAGGATTGCTTTCTTTGTCCTTTGTCATTTTTGATTCTATGTAGATTTTGAGACTGTTTTTGTCACATCTGTGAAGACTAACTATATTGGTTGTACTAATTTGCATTGAATCCATAAATTGAATTTGGTAAAAGAACCATCTGCATAAAAATAAACTTATTAGTCTATGAGCAGGAGAAATATTATATCTTCTACTACTTTTTTAAAATTTTACTACAGTATCTAAAAGCTTTTCTTATAGTGATTTTTCATTTACTTGGTTAGTTTTCCCTCCACCTATCTTTGTGGCTATAGTGAAGGGATTGTTTCTCTGATTATTTCTTATGCTATGGTACATTGGAAAACTTCTTATTTGGGGATGTCATTTTTATGTTCTGAAAACTATCCTTTCTTAAGTTAAGGGTTAGCAAGATGGAATCAATATAAATTGATTAGAAATTACAAATATTATTACAAATAACATTGAGTTCTTATGACCAGGGTGGTTCAGCAGGGGAATATCACTCTAGTTGAGGGTTTGAAAATGGTAAGGAGGAGAAGTAGGGACACTCAGTATAGTGTACAAGAGAACCAAGTATGTGAGCATGGTTCCAGATAAATGTTCTATCTGGAGTTCTGTTGGCCAGTGTGGCATGAGGACAATCATGGAGTCTCTGTCTGAGCTGTGGACTGGAATATGTTAAGGAAGAAGAGATGATCCATTGAGGGTCCATTAGGCAGGTCCTGAGAGAGGAGAGGTGATCTTTAGGTGGTCAGTGTGACTTTGGTCAAGGAGGCAACCTCCACGATAGTTGTGTACTAGGATACCATGACAAGAAAAAGAGATATTACTGATGGTAGGGTGAATAAAAACTGAGAGGGGGCAATTTGCTAGCAGCTCACTTACCTCAAGTTCTGGTAGCAGTGTGGTCTTTAATCCAGTAGTTTTCCTTTGCTAGAGTTAGAAATTCTGGAATTTGGGGCCTCTGATCCAGCAGGGTACCTCTGCTGGTATTGGGGACCAGTATATGGAGATTAGGAAAGGAATGGCAGTTGGGGTATGGTGAGTGGACACTGGGAGAGCAGGCAACATACCTGAAATTCTGGTCTATGTTAATATCTGGTCAAAAGGGTAAGTACACTGAGGTTAGGAGATCAGATTTTATAAATAGTATGAGACGAGTAGTTGAGAAAATGTTAGGGTAAATTGATGTAGGAGGTGTTGTAGAAACACAAATTAAAAGCATAGAAGACTTATTTGGTGGAAGAACAAAATTTCTCCTTTATTGCAAAAGCTTTAAACATCTAAGTAGACATTTGGAAACCCCAGCAAATGGAACCAATAAAGTACCTTCCATGCTGCATGATAGTTAAAATCCCAAGAGGAGTGAAGAAGTAAACAATATTGAAAGGAACAAAACATATACCTTGATTTAAATGCAAACAAATTTGATATCTAGATAGGATCAAAGAGAGTCAGAAGATCACAGAATGAAACAGCTACTCATTAAGACTGTCATAACTAGGAAAGCCATCATTCTGAATTAAAGAAGAAATGAAGATATTTTAAAGCTAAAACTAAATTCAATAAATTCGAGATCAGTTATACAGCACTCAAATTAGAATTCATGGAATACTTAGGAAAAAAAAAAAGAATCAATAAGCCCTAAGTAGTATAGTTAAATGAGATGTGGAAAAGACTCTGACTAGGAAACATCAAAATGGAGCTAGGCCTGGTAGGTAGAACATACCTATGATTTCAGTACTTGGAAGATATAGCCTGCTAGATAGAATATCCAAGGCTTGCTACTAAGTGAGTTGACAGGTGTGCTGACTGACAGAAAACCCTGATTTGCCCCTCTCCCAGATCTGAGGCCTGGAGCAGACCTCTGCCCTGTCTGCTCTTGTGTGGACCCCAGATTCTGCCAGAGACATCCTGGAGGCTCCATGGATCTCAGAGCCGTAGGTAGGAAGACCCACACACTGCCCTAAGCCCATAGCTGGGTGCCTGGAGCCCTCAGATTCCAGCAGATACCCAAGCCCCCACACCTGCAGAATAGCACTCCCCTTGCATCCCTCTTCCGGATCTGGGGCCTGGAGCAGACCTCTGCCCGGTCTGTTCTTGTATGGACCCCGGATTCCACCCAAGATATTCTGAAAGGTCCACTCAACCCAGAGCCACAGAGGAACAACTGAACTAAGAGCATCAGACAACATATCCTGGGATATTCTAGAGGAGCCACTGCACTCAGATCAGTGGGCACCTTATCCTGAGACATCCTAGAGGAGACACTGCACCCAGAACAGCAGACACGTAGCTGGTCTGCTACCTTGGAGGCACCATATCCTGAGGCATCCTAGAGATACCACTGTACTCAGTGCAGCTGGAGAAGATCACAGAGACATCTGGACCCCTAGGAGATCAGACACAAGCTAGATAACTAGAAAGACAGGCTTCAGTCAGAGACAGCAAGTACAGGCAGCACTAGAATTAACCAGATGGTGAAAGTCAAGTGCAAGAACATAAGCAACAGAATCCAAAGTTACATGGCATCATCAGAACCCAATTCCCCTATCATAGCAAGCCATGAACACCCATCACATGAGAAAAATCAGGATTTAGAATTAAAATCACTTCTCATGATGATGATAGAGGACTTTAAGAAAGACATAAATAACACTCTCAAAGAACTTAAGGAGAACACTGGTAGACAGATAGAAACCCTTAAAGAGGAAACACAAAAATCCCTTAAAGAATTGCAAGAAAACACAACCAAACAGGTGAAGGATTTAAACAAAACCATCAAAGATCTAAAAATGGAAGTAGAAACTATAAAGAAATCACAAAGGGAGACTACCCTGGAGATAGAAAACCTAAAAAAAAAAAAAGATCAGGAGTCATAGACACAAGTATCACCAACAGAATACAAGAGATAGAAGAAAGACTCTCATGTGCAGAAGATACCATGGAAAACATTGACACAACTGTCAAAGAAAATGCAAAATACAAAAAGCTACTAACCCAAAATAAACAAGAAATCCAAGACACAATGAGAAGGCCAAACCTAAGGATAATAGGTATAGATGAGGGGGAAGACTCCCAACTTAAAGGACCAGTAAATATCCTCAACAAAATTATAGAGGAAAACTTCCCTAACCTAAAGAAAGAGATGCCCATAAATATACAAGAAGCCTACAGAACTCCAAATAGTTTAGACCAGAAAAGAAATACTTCCCGCAACACAATAATCAAAACATCAAATGTACAAAACAAAGAAAAAATACTAAAAGCAGTAAGGGAAAAAGGTAAAGTAACATATAAAGGCAGACTCATAAGAATTACACCAGACTTCTCACCAAAGACCATAAGAGCCAGAAGATCATGGACTGATATCATACAAACAATAAGAGAACACAAATGCCAGCCCAGACTACTATACCTAGCAAAACTCTCAATCAGTATTAATGGAGAAACCAAAATATTCCATGACAAATCCAAATTTACACAATATCTTACCATAAATCCAGCACTTCAAAGGATAATTAGTGGAAAACTCCAACACAAGGAGGGAAACTACAACCTAGAAAAAGCAAGAAAGTAATCTTCCAACAACCCTAAAAGAAGGTAGCTATACAAACATATCTCCACTTCCAATAACAAAAACAACAGAAAAAAAACATTCATTTTTCCTTAATATCTCTTAATATCAATGGACTCAATTCTCCAATAAAAAGACATAGACTATCAGACTAGATAAGTAAAGAGAACCCAACATTTTGCTGCATACAGGAAATGCACCTTTGTCAAAAAGACAGATACTATCTCAGAGTAAAAGGTTGGAAAACAATCTTCCAAGCAAATGGTCCCAAGAAACAAGCAGGAGTATCGATTCTAATATCAAATAAAATTGTTTTTCAACCAAAAGTAATCAAAAAAATAAAGAAGGACAATTCATATTCATCAAAGGAAAAAGGAATTTTCCAAGAGGAATTCACAATTCTGAACATCTATGCCACAAATGCAAGGGCATCCACATACATAAAAGAAACTTTACTAAAGCTTAAAGCATACATTGCACCTTACACAATAATAGTGGGAGATTTCAACACCCCACTCTCAGTTATGAACAGATCATGGAAACAGAAACTAAACAGAGACACAATGAAACTAACAGAAGTTATGAAACAATTGGACTTAACTCACATCTACAGAACATTTCACCCTAAAACAAAAGAATATACCTTCTTCTCAGCACCTCATCATACCTTCTCCAAAATAGACCATAAAATTGGTCATAAAACAGTCCTCAGCAGATACAAAAAGATTGAAATAATCCCTTGTACCTTATCAGACCACCATGGATTAAGACTCTTCTTTGACATGGACAAAACCAACGGAAAGCCCACATACACATGAAAACTGAACAATGCTCTACTCAATGTTAACTTGGTCAAGGAAGAAATAAAAAAGAAATTAAAGACTTTTAAAATTAAATGAAAATGAGGACGCATCATATCAAAACTTGTGGGACTCCATGAAAGCAGTACTAAGAGGAAAAATCATAGCTCTAAGTGCTCACAAAAAGAAATTGGAAAGAGCATACATTAATAACTTGACAGCAAACCTGAAAGCGTTAGAACAAAAAGAAGCTAATATACCCAAGAGGAGTAGACTGCAGGAAATAATCAAACTCAGGGCTGAAATCAACCAAGTTGAAACAAAAAGAACTATATAAAATATCAACAAAACCAGGAGCTGGTTCTTTGAGAAAATCAACAAGATAGACAAACCCTTAGCCAGACTAACCAAAGGGCGCAGAGACAGTATTCAAATTAATAAAACCAGAACTAAAATGGGAGACATAACAACAGAAACACTGAAACTAATAGAAGAGAACATGGGGAAGACCCTCGAATAACTAGGCACAGGGGAAAAGTTCCTGAACAGAGCACCAATGGCTTATGCTCTAAGATCAAGAATCCACAAATGGGACCTCATCAAATTGCAAAGCTTCTGTAAGGCAAAGGACTCTGTCAATAAGACAAAACGGCAACCAACAGATTGGGAAAAGATCATTACCAATCTTAGATCCGATAGAGGGGTAATATCGAATATATACAAAGAACTCAAGAAATTAGACGCCAAACAACAAAATAACCCCATTAAAAAAATGGGGTACAGAGCTAAACAAAGAATTCCCAACTGAGGAAACACGAATGGCCGAGAAGCACCTTAAAAAATGCTCAACATCCTTAGTCATCAGGGAAATGCAAATCAAAACAACCCTGAGATACCACCTCACACCAGTCAGAATGACTCAGATCAAAAATTCAGGTGATAGTAGATGCTGGCGAAGATGTGGAGAAAGAGGAACACTCCTTCACTGTTGGTGCGATTGCAAGCTGGTACAACCATTCTGGAAGTCAGTCTGGTGCTTCCTCAGAAAATTGGACATAGCACTACCTAAGGACCTAGCTATACCAACCTTGGGCATATACCCAGAAAATGCCCCAACATATAACAAAGACATATGCTCCACCATGTTCATAGCAGCCTTATTTATAATAGTCAAAAGCTGTAAAGAACCCAGATGCCCTTCAACAAAGAAATGGATACAAAAATTGTGGTACATTTACACAATGGAATATTACTCGGCTATTAAAAATAATGAATTCGAGAAATTCTTAGGTAAATGTATGGAACTAGAAATTATCATCCTGAGTGAGGTAGCCCAACCACAAAAGAACACACATGGTATTTATTCACTGATAAGCAGAGATTAGCCCAAAAGTTTCAAACAACAAAGATTCAACTACCAGATGACATGAAGCTCATGAAGAAGAAAGAACAAGTTACGATGCCTAGGTCTTTCTTAGAAGGAGTAACTAAACACCCAAGGGAGCAAATATGGAGACAAAGTGTGGGACAGAATCTGAAGGAGAGGTTGTATGGAGTACATTCCACCTGGGTATTCATTCCATGTGCAGTCACCAAAAGTAGACGCTGATATGGATGACAGGAAGGGAATGCTGACAGCAGCCTGATAAGGCTGTCTCCTTAGAGGTCCCCCAGAGTCTGACATACCCAGAAGCAGATACTCACAGCTAACCATTAATCTGATCAAGAGTTCCCAATGGAGAAGTTAGAGAGTAGACTGAAGGCGCCGAAAGGATTGGTGGCCCCATGAGGAGAGCAACAATACCATCCAGCCAGAGCTCCCCAGGTTCTAAACCACAAGCCTAGGAGCATATATGGAGGGACACATGACTCCAGCTGTATATTCAGGGGAGGATAGCCCTGTTTGGCATAGGTAGGAGAGGAGATCTTTGGTCCCATGAAGGCTGAACACTGAGTGTGTGGGGGAATCTGAGGGTGGGGAAGGGGTAGTGGGGGTAGGTGGGTGCATACCCTCATAGAAGCAGGAGGAGGGCGGATGGGATAAGGGGTTCCTGAGTGGTGGGGGAAATTGGGTAAGGGGATAAAATTTGAAATGTAAATATTATATCCAATAAAAGAGGGGAAAAAAAGAAAAGTTGTTGGAACCAACATCTTTAATAAAATATCAGCCCTGTTAAAAATTTATCATGATACTAAAATTTGTTTTGAGAATTGTATATTGCAGAATACACAGCCTTGGTGTATCTACTCATCAAGCAAGCTGAGCAGACCTTCTCAAACCTCCGAGGTCCTGGACTTCCATCTGAATGCAGTGAAGACACAGCATCAGAGGTTTATCAATTTACTCTTCCCCCCACTCCTCTTCTAATATCTCAATGCCCATAATCAGCTTGAAGAAGTTAATGAAGAGTCAGCACCCCTATTCACTGGGCTTGGGGACTAAGGTGGTAAATGTTGAGCTCTCTTTCTAGGGAAAAGTAATGGTTTTGTGGGAATAGAGAGGATTAGCTAGGATTTATTGCATAGCCATAACCTATTGGTAGAAATCTGTATAATTAATATCAAGATGAAGTTATAATTTCTTAAATGGCACCAATTTGCTTTGATTACAAATTTTAAGGTTTTCATTGGTATGAGCTTCTTATTGATATAAAAGTGAGATGAATATTAATACTCTCATAGGCATTTTACCAGTATAACACATTTAGGAATACCATTCTTAGACCCAGTCCTTCTTTAACTTTTTTTTAAACAGATTTGAGATGGTTAGCCTGTGAATTAAGGGACTACAGCAAATTTATGGCTTGGAGTTTATTGTTAGGGTGTTTTCTGTTTTATTTAGAAATAGCTGAGTGGAGTTGAGAGACAACAGTCCAGATTACCTTACATGAATAGTTGGTTTTCAAAATGTCAGAAGTCCACAGAATTGACGTGACAAACATTTCTGTATTAATGTTCATTTTGATTAGAGACCTTTCTGTTCCTGACAGCTTCCTGTACTGAATTCTAAGAAGAAATTGAGCATCTTTGGAGTTACTCCAGTTGTGGTGAGACAGCCACTAGAAAAGAATTGCCTCTTTCCATCTACAGACAAATTACTGCCCAGAAAGGGACACACTTGCAGAATAGTTGACTGATTATATCTACCTAGACAGAGTAATCAGCCCTTAATAATTCTGCAGCACTAAGGTCTGTCAGATGATCCTGGGCCAGAAGGCAGAACAGATGCTCCAATGTTTTGTAGTAGAGAGAGTGTCCAGGTGTTCAGAGGTCTCTATAGATTGGCTAATTTTTAGAAGCAATGCTTTTTGCTTCCCACAATTTTAGTTAACTCAGTCATTCTGGATTTCTGATGGGGTTGAAAACTTATGGTCTCATAGTCAATTCTGGCTATTTACCTTGAGAGAAAAGTTTTGAGTGGATTGTTTTCAGCTGACATTCATTCTAAAGCCAAGGAAAAAGCCAGGTTCAGAACTAAGTGTTTTGGTTGGGATAGATGACAGAGGTTCTAGTTAGTCAACAAAATGATGGACTGGGTATTAGGACTATCCTGTACTTCACTGGTACAAATTGGCATAATTATGCTCTAATTGTATTTTGAGGGAATAGTTTTATTTTAACAAAGGTGATATGTAGGAGGAGCTAAGGTGGGAGGAGTACTGAGTGGAAGAGAAGAAGTAAGGAGAGGAGGAGAAGAAGGAGAGGAGAAGCTAGGTGATAAGAGAGAGAAAGAGAGAGAAGGGTGGGAGACAGAGAAGCAGATGTTCACGTGTCTCCACCAGTCAAAGATAGTTGATATATATTGGTTGGGTAGTGGTTTACACCTCTGATTGAGCATCACCAAACTTATAAAGCCTTGACTAACACTTTTAAAAAGTATATAATGTATAAATGCAAAAAGGAAAAGGGGGCATGAGATAGGAGTTTTCTAAGGGGGGATGGTGAAAAAGGATGGCATCTGAAGTGTAAATAAAATATCTAATAAAAAATCCCAAAAAAATCCTGATTTATTTATTCACTGCCTATAAGAAACACTTGTTTGTTTAACACAGAAAGAAATTAAATACATTATAATCTAAGCAATTGTAAAGTAAAAACAAGTAGAATCATCCTTAGTCATAACCACCAAAGCAAATTCAAAGTATATTGATAAAAAGAACAATAAGAAAGATGGGAGCAAATAGGTATGCAACGAATGTTGGTGCAAACTATGCCACAGAACAAACAACATTAGACATGAACATCACCATCCAATTATAATTAATCATATAAATACCATATTGATGCCAAAAATCAACAAATATATTACAGAATAATAGTACATTATAAATCAAATGGTCTTACCAGCTAAGTATAGAGCTGCTTCCACCCAGAAACAGCAGAATCAATATGTCAGAAACTCATAACTGTCTCCAAAATGTAGTATGTCCTAGATGGCAATGCAAATACAGAGAGAGAGAGAGAGAGAGAGAGAGAGAGAGAGAGAGAGAGAGAGAGAGAGAGAGAGAAAATGACATGGGAAATTAAATTGTAGAATTTATAGAATATATAATATATAGAACCATGTAGAAATAAAGCTGCCTTTTAAAATGATACATGGGTCACTGAAGGAATCAAAGGACCACTAGGTATAGTATGTGCATGCAATGGAATTTTACTCTTATAAAGGCAATTGAAATCATGAATTTTGCAATTAATGGGTAAAACTGGAGAATATTATAATGAGGGAGATTAATTCTGACCCAGAAAGACAAATACCAACATATTATCTCAAATATACATAGTAATTTATATTCCAGTATATAACTTGAAGTAGCAGAAGAATCTAAGAAAGTAGAAAGGGATCATGAAGACAAGAAGGAACAAGAAGCTCTGTATTGGGGCATAGGATGATGTAGGTACTATGAAAATGATAATAGGAATCTTTGGGTACTTTAACAGGAAGGAGAGGGGAGAGTAATACAGGGGGAGAAGAAGTGGGACAGATGAATAACACCAGTAATATGTATGCTTTTAATTTATTGTTTCATATAATATATGCTGACAGCAGTACAGGCTTTGTAAGGCAACCCAATTGGAGAATATAGTCTCAAGAGCAGGCAAAAGAGTTAGAGATAACCCCATTTCCACTGTTAAAAGTCCCTTAAGAATACCAAGCTACCTAACCAAGATGCAGAGGACCTAGTTTAGACTCATATATGCTCTGTGATGCTCACTTTGGTTTCTATGAGCCCCTAGCAATCCTATTTAGTTGATTCTGTGTGCAATGTTCTTGTGGTATCCTCAGTACCTCTGCATCTTATAGTCCTTTTCTTTCTCTTTTGCATGATTCCCCCAGCTCCAGCTCTGCCTAATGTCTTTCTGTGTTCCCCTGCATCTGCTCCTATCAATTGCTGAATGTAGTTATTCTGATGATGATTGTACGAGGCTTCTGTCTATTTCTACAGCCAAATATAATTATGACATTTGCTTGGTTGTTCTGTTCTGTTCTAATTTGTTCTGTTCTGTTCTAATTTGTTCTGTTCTGTTCTGTTCTGTTCTGTTCTGTTCTGTTCTGTTCTGTTCTGTTCTCTTCTGTTCTAATTTATTCTGTTCTGTTCTGTTCTGTGCTGTGCTGTGCTGTGCTGTGCTGTGCTGTGCTGTGCTGTGCTGTTCTGTGCTGTTCTGTGCTGTTCTGTGCTGTGATGCTCTGTTCTTTGTTTGTTTGTTTGTTTGCCAATTCTTTGTTTTATCTAAAGTCTCTGGAATATTCAGCCTCTGGTTCTTAGCACTGCCAGCAGTATCAGGCATGGGCTTCTGCTCATTGAGGATGATCTCAAGCAAGAGGCAGGTAATGATCACTAGAATGATGCCAGTCTTTACTACATCAAATTCTGGCCCCAGTGTCTTACTTTTTCCATAAATAACACACTTTAAAGACCTCCCCAGTCAGCACCACCAACTGGGAACCAAGAGTTTATACTCCAGAGCCTGGGAAAAAAATCTATTGTTCAAACCACAACAGATTGTGAATAAATCATACATACAACATACATACAGTTACAAATGTATAAAACTATTAAATAGAGTTACATTTAAATGAGGCTATGATGCTTCTAACAACAGCCATGAACTAGCTAAGAAAAGTGTCAATTTCACTCATGGAAAACCTTCTCTCAGGTGCTTGGAGGAACACAGTTGTCTCTGAGAACAATATAGGCTATTGTCATTGAATGGGTAACTTTTAGATGTTAAAAGAGATTGTTATTTCCAAAGACATCATGTTTTTTGTACACGGAACTTGAAGGAATTGATCTGGAACTAAACCTGGTAGTCTTCTCTCTGAGTACTTTCTTTCATGGCAAGGAAAGTGTTATATAAGCTGCCAAGTGTAGGAAAAATGTGACTGTCCTACCCAGCTCCATAGCTGATAAACCACATTAATGACTGGTTAGGCAAGATATGCCCAACAATCCAATACTGACACTTTAATATTGGAATTGACCAACAGCTGTCTAATGGGTCATAAGGCAGTGGTGATAGGAGTAATTTATAACTAGTAGTATACCTTAGCCATCTCCTCATGGTTCTAGAGGTCATAGATGCTAGAAAGAAACATAGAACTAGAAATTCCCTATTGTAAATAATAGCACACTAAAACGTTATTTTTATGGTCACTTATAAGTATATCATTCCTGATTAAAGCTGAATATTGTTGCAGTGGAGGGTGAGACTATTACAGAGATATAAATCTTGTCAGAATGCAGAGAACTATCGATCAGGAGCCTAACCCTAATTGAAACTTTTTATTATAACCATTACATAAAGAAATTACTGTCAAAATTAAAGTGGAAAGAAAGATTGTAAGTGACAGGGTACCAAAACGTCTCTTCCCTCTGTATACAACAAAAGTATTCTAAACACAAAAATTTCAACAATATGAATACCTGAACAGGACCTTAAAAATGGTACCACAATGACTTGTAGACATAGATTTGGAACATGGGGTCCAAAGTCTCTTTGAAAATCTACAGGTGGTGAGTGGCTCTTGAGGGAGAATTGATGTCCTCCAAAGAGGAGCTCCAGCAGAGTTTATTTACCTGACAGTGTGCAGTGCTTGACACATGTTTATACCAAAAGTGCTACATAGCTTCAATAAGTAATATATTAATTGCAAAGAGGAAAGTTTATGAATTTTGGAAGGGGAGGGTAAATACGAGAAAAGGTGAAAGGGCAGTAATGATATAATGCAGTACTCATATGTGAAATTCTGAAAGAAAATATCTTAATGCAACACCAAGAGAGACAGTTCCAATGCATTTGACAAACACAGTAAGCTTTTTTTCTGGTACAGAATGTCTGCAAGTGAAATTCACCAACAACAGATCTTTTAAAAATGTACAGTATGGTCCAGTTGGTTTCATTCCAAAGAAGCAAGGATATTTTAACATGTCATAATTAATGAATATAATAAAGCTGTGATAGTCAGTGTTCATCATCAATGTTATGGAATCTAGATGACGGGCCACTGGACATGCCTCTGTAAGATTATTTTAGCTATGTTAATTGATGGGTGAAGACTCATATTGATTATTGACAGGACCATTCCATGAGCATGGGATCACAGGCTGTATATGGTGGAGAAAGCAAACTGATCACAAGCTTGCATGTTTGCCTTTGTACGTCCACACTTTTCACTTAGCGAATGTTTTACATCCAGTATTTTGAATGTTTCTTTTTTTCTACTTAAGGAGATATATTTTAAAATATTTTTCAAAAGACACAATCAGGAAAACATGTGAAATTCAAAAACCCATGTTGCTTCAGGTTCTTGTGGCCAAGGAAGCTTGGGCTACCATGGTATTTATCTCCAGACTCATAATTGAGAAGGAGAAACATTGAAGGCTTCTGCAACAACCTCTTCCTCTCACCCCTAGAAAAGAATTAGTCTCAACAGGAAGCTGATGAAACCATCAATTGTATAACAGCAGGAGTGGATTTTAATAGCATAAAAATTTTAGTTGACAATAAGTATAGGATCATTGATTACACCAATTTTAGAGTTAAGTAAAGGATATTGATGATGAAGTGGGAGCATGTTTCAGTGGACAGGAGCATGTAAAGATGATTATATCATGAGTTTTCACATGCACCTAAAATAATCTAATAATAAAATATATTAAAACATTATTAGGAAAAGACACAGGTGGAAATGCTGGGATAGACATTCAAAGGTTGTCCTCGGATTTCTATACACCTGCTGTGGGACATAGGCTTTGTACCCAAACACAGGAAAATGTACACAGAGAGAAAGAGAGAGACAGAGACAGAGACAGAGAGAGACAGAGAGACAGAGACAGGTGGGGAGAGAGACAGAGAGACAGAGATACAGATGGTGAGAAAGAGAAACACACACAAGAGAAAGAGACACTGAAAATTTTATTTCTGTACAAATATTTGAAACTATGAAAATTAAAAGCCAAATAAAAATGATTGTCAATTAAGTGTGTCACAAAAAATTAATGTTAAAACATAAAAGTCCTTTGAATTTTTACTCAATATAATAAGGAATTACAGGGACTAGATAAATCTTACCTAAAAACTACAGAAAAGATGGCTGAAATTTGTGAATTATTATCAAACAAAGAAGAAATAAACATGAGACTAGAATTGTCCTTTTGGTTTCCCAGAGAAAAATATCTAGTTCATGAGACAGAATAGGCTAATTCAATGGACTTGCTGGGCTCCTAGGAGAGGGCATGCCAATCCAAATATTTTCTGCTTATATCAAAGTAACAAGTTGTTCCAATTTGTTATCTTCTAAGCACTCAGTTTTCATTCTTTATCATATACTTTGTGACCAGAATCCCTAATTTTATATTGAACACATAGTGGTTTGAAGATTTCTATCTGAACCACCAAGTAATCTGGAATGTTCCTTACATCCCAGGAAAATAAATTACTCAAAAATAAAGTCAATGAAACAATAGAGGCTTCATTCTTTTCATCCATCTTCACTTAATAATACTGCACAAATAATTATTTTAATTTATAATTTGTTTTAAGTGTTTAAAAAATAAATGAACAGTCATAGTTAAGTGCAAGCAGGGCAATACAACTCTACACACTGAAAGTACTGTTGCCATCTTATAGCTACATGTTAATTGCAATTTTAAAATCTTTCAACTGATTTTTAAAAATCTAAATTTTTTAAATGTATACAATTATAACCTGTAACTTAAAACTTAGCACAATTATGCAAACAATTATACAGAAATCTGTATATAAACATATTAAATGATATTAGTATATTAACAAATATTTTTTCTAAAATGCATTGAATTCCGGTTTGTTTAGTATTTTTTAATTACATAGGGTTTTTCTGAAAAAAATTTATGATTCAGGCTACTGTTTTTGTCACATTATTTTAGAGATTACATTGCTGTCACCTTACTTCATTTCAGGTCCTTACATACCCACATCTACTGTGATGCTTACTTGTTCTGTATATTTCTTTCTTTGACATTGTAGATCCTAGGCAGATGTATGTTTTCCATGTATCTTCAAGTATATACAATTTTTAAAGATTCTTAGTTTAAAAACATTCTGGTTGTGATCATTCTCTTGGCAACTGCATTTCCTAGGCCTGTGACTTCCATTAAAAGAATACAGAACAAACATATATTCACCTTTAGACATATGTGATCTTAATCCTCAACTGAGCTGAAGGACAGGTCAGCAAACTTTATGTATATGACCATCTATTATTTTTCTCAAAGAACAATTATCTACACTGTTTTACCTCTACACACTTGGATGAATATGCCCAAACTTGATACATATCTGCTTTCTAGCAATGGACACCCAATGTAGATGAAGGCTTAGATAGGTCTTCACATGATCCTAGTAGAATGTGGTTATGCTAAAATGTTACAGAAGAAATAAAAATGTTCTATTTTCTGAGAAATCAAATTTCAGCCCTATTTATTACTATAATTGAGTCAAGATCAAACTTCTATACAATTTAGAATGGGTAATTATTTATTCCTAGAGGCTGTATTGTGTTTTAGTGTTCTAAGTATCATCCTTACTTACTGATGATGGATGTCTGTACCAAAACCCTGAATAAAATAAACAAAATCTTAATGGACACTCATGGTGAGGGGTTAATCTATCCCTGCTTGAGAACCACTAGTCCATGTAATAGTGTTGTGGCAATCATCCTATATCTTTTGTAATGCTTAATAATGCACTTAGAGTCTAAAGTAAAGCCTTCCTCTAAGTATCAGGTGGAAGATAGTAACCATAGCAACACAGAATTTTGAAAAATTGATAACAATCGTGTTCCTATTGTGCACATACTAAAGCCTGTGAAGCTGTAATTACCAAAATCTGTCAGTAAATGGACTGAAGCAGTAAGGCAAGTGCTTAAAATAAAAACAAAATTTCAACAACATTTAGTACTGAAAATTAATTTTCAAAAACTAAGGTGAGCTAAGACTGGAAACTCTAAAAGGCTGGACTGGGAATACATATTACAGTGGTTGGTTTTTTTTAATTACTTATGTATGTATTGGGGGATCATTCTAATATTGGTGACAGTCTACAATATATTCTCAGAGTTGAAAAACAACTATCATAAAACATAGAGTGCATGCATACAAACACACACACATACCATAAGAAAGAGCTTCTTCATTTTTCTATCTAAAAAAATCTAAGGAGTGAAATATCGTGAAATATTAAAGCAAATGGGGGAGATACAGTGGAGATGTGGCCTTCTTATTTTTTGGCTAGCTGATTTCTGTGCACATGAAGGAAGCATTGATACTTAGGTTACCAGAATGAGAGGTTGCTAGAAACTTTGTTTCCCTAAAACATTTATTATTCATAAAATATATATTGGTAACAGATTCTTTTTATTTTATTGTGAATATGTTACGTAGATTTAAAAAAAGTTCACTTTTTATTTAATTTTACTTATTTATTGTTTTATGTATTTACTTTACATCTGCTCACTGCCCCCCTGTCAATCTCCCTCTTTCACAATCCTTCCCCCATCCTCCACTCCCCTTCTTCTCTGAGTGGGTGCCCCTGCTGCCTATCCCCCAACCTTGGCAGCTAAAGTCGAAAGAGTTCATTTTCAAACTTCCCATGTTATACAGGGACAATCTTTCCACTGGCAACAATGAAAATAATTATGCAACTCATGCTGTTAAAACCAAACTGTGTTTCAGCTGCTTTCTGTCTAAAATTAATAATCTTTTAGCAAAATGTGAGAGCTCTCTCCTTGGTGTAATTATGAACTATACAGGGACAAACTGACAGTCAAGATGTGCCTCCTGTGTAGTGACAATGTTGTTGTTTGGGTGTAACTACCTGCCCTCTGATGACACTTAATGCCCTCTCCATAAAATTATTTCATACCTCTTACTATAAACTCAGTAAAAGAAGGTTATATGAAGAAGTCTTAAGCACTGGTTGGGAGCATGACATTGCACCATGAGAGGTAGAAGAATCAGAAACATAATTATTCATGCTATCTTCTGGCCATCGCAATTGTGACCAAAAGCAGTTGATGTCGCTTTCAGTTGGCCTTGAACAAGAATGGGCTGGTCACTGGTCAGTCATGAATCAAAGATGTGACATACTACCCTCTGCTTAACTTTGCTAAACTATTATTTATTAGTGTATAATGGGGAAGTGACTTATTAGAACACCCATACATGAACCCAACAGGTTTAAGTGGCCAGATCCAAACCTATAATCACACAGACGACTTATTAAAAAGAGTGTGACAAAAGACAAAAATATGGATGTAAGGAAAGTGGATGAAAGGGAAGGTGAAAAGGTGTCAAAGGGGTTAAAAAGTAAATATGCAAGTGTAGTAGGTTTGAGAGTAACTAGAATACACCATATAGGTATAGAAAATTAGCAAAAAACACATGTAAAATAAATACAATCAAAATAATTTAATTGGAACAGGACATTTATAATCTCAGAAAAAATAAACCTGGATTCAAACAAAGAAAAATGTACCAGATAATATGTCTGAATTTTCTAATGTTTTAACAAAATAAAATACAATAAGTTAAAGTAAAAATCATCATATTGAAATTGCATAAGCCAAGCCAACAGAAAAGTAAAAGAGCACCAATCAGACCTAATCATTTATGCATTCAGGAGTCTTGTAATTGTACTTTACTGAAAGCTATAGTGTCAAGACAGCCACTTCCTTAAGATTATCTTCATAATTATAGGAAATTTATACTTATAGGAAGTTTCCACTGCTCTAAGTTTTCCTATAGTCCCTCATATGCTTTTAATACTAGTTGTCTCTCCCCTCATTATCTCTCTGAATCCCATTTCCCCTATTTATTCCCACTTGATCTGCCCATTCTAGTTCCCCTTTATGGTTCCTAAGCCACATATCTTTGCAAAATGATTATTATATTAATATAAATTCATAAAATTAGTATTGTGGAAGTTATTCCTTAACCTGCTATTATCCCCAATAAGCACACAGAGAGACTAAGATTTATTAAAGTTGCCTTGAGTCAAATGCTGAGCAACTATTCCTCCATTCTAAACCTGAAAGCTTGTCAGGCTTCCTCCTAGACAATATTCCTGTTTACTTGGATTTTTTCATCCTTTCTTGATCCAGCTCTCATCTTTTGATGATTTCTTCACTACTTCTCTTGGATTCCTCCTTCACTTGCTGTCTCTTTCTCCACCCTCCTAGAATCCAAAGTCCTACCTTATTCTCTCTAATGTTTGGTATTGACTCATTGGATTTTATTGGAAAGGCAGATAATGAGTAGTCATACTTTTTCTACATGTTTATGTAGCTTTACAGGTAATGGTTTGAAACATTTGGCTCTATACATCCCTTACACCTTGTCAGGATTTCAAACTCTTTATTCTATAATGTTCTACCAGTAGCTTTCCATTGGCTTGTTTATATTGTGGTACTTCCATAAAGTTGCATTAGCTGATTATATGTCTGTTTCTGCAGTAAGTTAATTGTTTTTAAAAATAACTTGAAGCCATGTAGGAGATAATATGGAAAGCTACATCAAATGAACTTTCTATAAAATTTACTTAGTCTATAATTCCAACTACTTCTGAGACTGAGGTAGGGTAAGTCTAATTATAAGCCAAAAAAAAAAAAATCAGTTATAGTCGAACAGATTTTCTTTAAAATGCTACTGAAGGGTATCAGCTTTGTGAAAACACTAACATATGAAAACCAATGTACACTGAGAAAAAATTGTAGGCAACTAGAGAATAAAAAGTGACAGTTAAATGGAACATGGAATATTGAATCAAATTCTGGAAGGAAAAAATGAGATAGGAAAATTTATGAAGACAAAGAAAATGTAATTTTTGGAATACTGATGTTGAATTCTTAATTATAAAATACCATACCAAGCTAAAGCAAGATCATATAACAGAAAAACCTATCAGAATAGTATTTGGATTTTCAATATGTTTGCCAAATTTTTTTTAAATCCAGTAAAAACTCTAAAATGATATTTATTTGAAATGACCCAAATTATATAAATATTTTATTATGTCAATGAGAACATTTCATTTACTTTCTATAATCTTTTCTGATATTTAAACACATTTAATTTTTATATGCTCCAACTCCCTCTATTGAATTGGTGTTTTATTCTGTTGTACTTTTACATGGACTTTACATATTATAACAGTAGTTTATCAAATCTGAATCATGTATCTCTGAATATCAAGATTCACAAATAACATCAAGGATAAGTAATTCCCTCTAACAAATATTTGATGATAATGATAGTATAATAAAGGTAAACAATACTCTACTAAATTCTAACAAATCTGAAAAACAAAATCTGCCTAATCAAAAATATAAGAAACATTGAAAGGCAAAGGGACACTGGAATAAAAAGCAGAAAATAGAAAGACTAGATAAACTACACAGGTCTTGGTTAATGCCTTTAAAATTGGAAAAGCAAGCTGTGACCAAAAGTGTTTCACAAAGGAGTAGAGTGGAAAGCATACCTCTTCTCCAGAAATCTTGTTTTAAATAGGGCAAAGAAAATCACTGTAGCAAAGACAACAAAAGTAAAACAGTAGTTTACTGATACAACAAGAAGATGATGGAAGGTATTCAATGCTCCTGTCCCATGTCAAACTCTCATATATTTGATGTGCAAGAAACAAAACCCAGAAGAAATAGTGCAATTAGTGTACATTCTAGTAACAGCAGCCAATGCAATGCAAACACCTCTAGCCTCAAAACTCTAAACTCCTGCCCTCTACACAATAAAAGAAGAAGACACCAAGAACCACAAAAACACAGGAATCTACAACAGGAGCTGATATAAACAGAAAATATGGAACAAGCAATTCAAGCAAAGACTGGGGAGCATGAAAGCAAGTTCCATGGTAAGATAATAGTATTTACAAGGTTGAGATTTCAGAGACTAGCGACATATTAGAGATCCAGTCATTGAAACATACTGTAGGGAAATTGAAGGACTGCTCATCAATCTCAAAAAGGAAACCGGTCAGATGAGATACAATACAGAATAAATCACCACTCTTAACAGAAGAAAATGAAATTTAAATGGATTTCCTCATCTGCCCATGATTACAAGTGAGTCCAAATTTTGTCTAAACTTTAGGTCCTAAGGTGTCATAGGGAAAAAAATTACTTGTACTTTACTCTTCACTGAAAAGAGTAAAGAGTGCCTATACTCTGAAAGGTACAGGCACTGAGTGTGAAAATCCAAGGTGACCAGAAATGTTTTCTATATCCTGGACAATGATGGTGTCTATGAGGGAAGACAGAAAAAAAATTAAAGATCTATTTGAGAACATCGTGACTCAAATATTAATTTAAAATTATGAATAAAAACAGGCACTGAATTTGAAAGAGAATATTACAGAGTACATGAAAGTGCTTGAAAAGAAGAAATGGAAGGGCCAATGGCATCTAAAAATGTAAAGTGTGCTAGATCTTTCTTGATCATGGTTCTCCAATGTCAGTCACCCATTTTCTTAAGAATATTATGAGATATCTAATTATGACTTATATTTTCCCTATCTTAATCTCTCAATCAATCTATCTTTTTGAAGAAAAGAAAAGATTTGATATAATTTGCAAATGCTCTTCAAAAAATGCTACTTTTAAGGTGTTTGAACAATGATATCTGTAAAATCACAATCCTGGAACCCTGATACATGTCCAGTATAAACCAAAGCTGTAAACAGGAAAGACCAAAATAAGCTATGGTACACAGGAATAAATGAAATGGGATCTTTTTTCCCCCACAGTTGCCTTTCAGGACAGAGAAACAGATCTATGTAGAAAGAAGCTATGAATCCTTCAATCTTTGTAGGTATACATCAAGAACTCAATGACAATGCAGTAACCTGCCATACCATAAAAAATACTGATCTGTACACATCAGTCAAGTCTTTTGGTTATATATCCCAACCATTAGAGACATAGCTGGCACAATAAAACTACATTAATCCCTATTCTGCAACTTTTCCCTTATTTTGTAATAAATTTGTCACCCAGAGTTGTTTTGACTTATATTCTCTCAATGCATTGTTTTACCTCTGTGTCCCATGTGGTGCATGATTGAACCAAGAGTTCCTCTCTGTTTACTTTCAGCCATGGTTTATTTACCAGTGATGCTATTTCTCATAATTCTGCTGCTGCCACCCATGCTCACTGAAGGATGAATGAGTGTTACATAGATAAGTATGTCAAATATACCTGATAATTTTTAAAGTAGTACACTAAATAAAAATACAGATATCTTTTTTGTATGATAGGGTAGAGTATTAACATTGGGGTCTTAGAGAATATAACAGGGTTAGGAAAATATAGAGAAAGGTTGCACTCTCCACCACTGGCAGCTACAATTCTAATTAGTGAAGTGTGAAATAGACAAATATATCATATTTAACAGACAGCAAAGTTGCACATCAATGACTTGAAATACGTTTCAGTAAGTTGAGCATTAAAAGTTGACTTCCGTTTTAATTATACCACTGGGAAATGTGAGGTAGAGGGAGAAGAATGCAGCAGTGAACAAAGGACCTTATTTCAAATACATTTGAATATAAAGAATAACAATTAAAGTTATCTGCTAACCACTACAGCATGTGACATCTGCCTCAATCTCAAGAGATAATTTCATATTCCTCTGTAGCATGCATATGGTTGCTAATCAAGTTTGATGACGTACTGTTCATTCACAATTAACTTTTTTATGTTTTATGATCCTTTGAGCTATTATTTATTGAATCCACCTAATATTCACACATCACACTCACATCCCAGTCCCATATATGCCCCACTTATACCAAATCTACTCCCCAAAACAGATAAAGGGACCATTTTGAGAATATATATATTCACTAGAGCATAGTCAAATTCAGTTTTTTTTTCTCTGCTGCCATCCAAATCAGAAAGCAATAATTAAGGTGAATTGTGAGGTGGCCTGAGCAGAATGGAGTCGGCTCTTCCTTGCCAATTCCCTGCTTATACCTCAGACTTCTTGGCTAGTGATTGGTATGGCCAAATCTCCCACAGATATTAACAGGGCTTCAGTCAGCAATGCTTACCGTGGTCATTTATATGGGCTTTTGTTGTGGCCCGAGCTGCCCCACACTTGAGGGCCAGAAATGTTGAGAACTGCACTACCCCACGTTTGGGGGCCAAAATGTCTCGGACCGTTCTGTCAATGTTGGAACCCGCACTGCCAAAGCCTTGAGGACTAACTTGTTAGCCCGCACTGCCCCAAGCTGCTCCAGTCCACGGGTCGGGGTTCAGCAAGAGAGAGAGTGAGGACAGACTAGAAGAATAGAGACCAGACAGAGAGTGATTCAATCCCATTTATTCTTCAGTCTCTCTTCCTAGTCCAAGTCCCAAGTGTTGAGTTCCCAGTCCCTAGTTTCTAGTCCCTAGTACCTCCAACTTTCAAGTTCTTTCTTCCAAGTGCTAAGTGCCTAATGTCTAATGATCTTCCAAGTGCCTAATAACTAACTCCAAGTTGTACTCTCCTAATGCCTAATTTCTACTGATTTCTTCTGTCTGCCTCTCACCTTTTATATGTCTCACTTCTAAGCCATGCCTCTAAGTCACGCCCTTAAGTCATGCCCTTAGGTCTTGTCTCTAAATCTGATCTCTAAGTCATACACCTTTAAGTCTCACACACCCAAGGGAAGACCCTGGGTATCTAAAGCAAGATGTTATCAGAGTGTACTCAGCTGTTGTAGGCTATTGTAATCAAGTCTCTTATCAGGGTATATGGCTCAAGATGGCCACAAGGAAGATAGCCACCTTCTGTTGGCTCCCCACAGGCTTTGATGGTAACACAGGCTGGAGATGTCAACATCATAGCTAGCACTTGGCCATATCAGGACCACTGACTCAAGCATGTCACTCAGCAGTTGCACAGACCATGAATCTCAACATACTCACAGGTCATTACACATGCCATTAACATCAGCATGTTTCCCCAAGGCAGCTAAGCCTGAGATATTACCGATGCATCAGGCAGCTGCAGAGATGGCAAACATCCATATGAATCTCAGGCTTCACTGAGGTCTAAGGAAGAAGCATGGAGCACTGACAACAACATAGTCTCCAGCGACATTTTGGATGACAATGGTCCTTTGAGGTGATCCACTACAGAATGTGAACCTTTCCTCTTTTTTTTTCAGATCTACAGGGCCACCCCAACTGAGTGCAGTTTCTAGGGCTCAATCTGTGTCTACATTAGTTCCAGATTGTTCTACACTATCTTGCCAACCCATCCAGCTGAACCTTCTGAGCAATGACAGCATGTAGACCTCAATCATTCTATCAACTGTTCCCACATCTCCAGATTCTCCTTTCCCTAGCTCACTTCCTGCTCTGTTTTGCTATCTTCCCTATCTCTCTATCAGGTGTTTGTTCCTTGTAGTTACCCTTGAGATATTTCTAACTGTCCCTCAAAGGGAACTCTTATGTGTTGCTATATGTTATATATTATTATTAATATTTTTAAAAAACAAAATTCTGACCTCCTAATAAACTCCACTAAAACCCAATGGAAAACACATTTCTTCAGAAGAATTTTTCAGATAGCAAACAAGAAAATATGTAAGTAAAAAATTATGATTACCTTCTCTCAGAAAAAAAAAAACAGTTTTTAGCTTTGAATTATATTATCTATAAACTTAAGTTTAATTTCATATGAGAAATTGTAGGGATATAGCAATCTTGCCTTAGATAAAATGTGTAGCATATGCATTCTTTCTACTAGGTATTCGTAACTTTCTCAGATCTATTTGTTCAAATGCATAATAATGGTTTTGTTCCTGAAACATAAAACAGAAGATAGGCATAGACATAGACAACTGAGATACATTATTGTGGGAGGTTATGAGCACAGAACTGAACAATAAAATAAAATAAATCATTGGACAGAACTTATGTTCTTTTTTTAGACCTGTTATAAACAATTTCTTTTACCTCAGATTCTGACAATGACTGAAGAAAAACACAACATATCTGCTGATCGCAAGATAAACCACAAGGATGACTTAGAAAATACTCACTCTCCATTAAGCATATTCTCCTACAAGCCTTGGAGAAGATGCTCTGTTCCTTGCATCAAGACCAAACATTCTTTGAAGACATGGCTGATGTTAAAAAACACAAGTCAACTTTGTCCAATCTCTTAACTACCCAGACAAAAGTGGTGCTCAGAAGCAACGAGGGCATGGAAAAATTAGCATAGTATTTCTTGATGTACATAAAGACCAAAGTTGTGTCCAAGAAGGCAGTTTTAGGAAATAAGTCCTCTACTCTGTAGGGGAATACTTAAACTTAATGACAAATGAGTTGATTTACAAATATGGCTAACTAGGAGGCTCCTGGTGTCATAGCTGTGGTGCCTCTAACTAGGCATCCTTTCAAGTCCTACATCCTATTTAATCACCCAAACACAAGGAGAATGTAGTTGGTAAATAAATATAATAAACTAGTCTCTCCTCCCTCCAGTTAAATACTAAAAATGGCCAGAGGCAACAAAAAAATGGTTTTGATCCGACTGTGCAAGGAGTAGCCAGCTGTAATGAGCATCATTTTAGAACTAATGGCCTAATGTTTCTTTCTTTAAATGCACATGTTATTTTAAGGCAATATTCCTAGTAAATTCATCTTGGGCCACTCATTCTTCCTCACTATAATCTGATCAAATGTGGATGGAAATGTTGTATTCTTTGTACTAGACTACTTTGTAGTTATAAAACTATTGAGTAACATGTTATTTCCCCCTTTAATTTCTGTTTTAGAATTTCATACAAGTATATGTTTCATTTTGATTTCACTCACTACTCAAAATCTCTTCATTCCCTATATATCCCAAAAACTATAAATCCTCTTCCCAAACAGTCACTCTCATGCTTCATGTATTTTTGGTTTAGAAGCTCACTGGGTTTAACCATGGATACACACATGTGTATGTGTATATATTACCTCACATGAGGAAGTGATCACTGGAGCAAAGGCAAATCACCAGTGGTTAAATCATTAAAGATAATCACTTCCCCTGCTCCTGCAGCTCTTCACTGCCAATGCCTCCCTAGAGACAGACAGCCTTTGTCTTATGACACCTTCCCTCATCTATGCATTGTCGATTGCAGTCCCTCTTCATTCAAATATAAGTACATTTCTCTATATAAAAAAGAAGAGTAAGACTGATCCGGGTGTTCTCATATTCAGCCCATAATTTAAGCTTCCACAAACCTCATATAAGGGGGTGGGAAAGCACTTGGTCTTCGAGACAGGCCTTTGTAAATAGAACACCCTTCACATTTAGATTTAAAATGGCTTCTCCTTTGCCAACAGCAACCTATTCTGGAATCCTGGTAATAATCCCCCCAATATTTCACTGGGCATACCTGTTAAAGCACTTGAATGTTAGTATTGAAAGTGTGAGGGTCTCCTCAGAGAATGGCTCTCCTTGATATTTTTATCACAGAAAGTCCAGAAAGATGATGTAGGAGTCAGAATCGAGTACTGTTTCCTTCCATTAGCTTGTGATGTTGAAGCCATGTTATTGAATTTGTTGTTCTCTGTATCTTATGCCCCATTTGTAGATAAAAATTGGCTATGATGTTTTGACTTAAGTTGATTGAGATTTTTGTACATATTACCTAACAAGTTTGATTATACAGGAGAAGACTGTGAATGCTGATTTAATAGTCCACCTTAAATTGTAACTTCATGTGCATTTTAAAATTCTTAACATTCATGTGTTATGCAATAACCAGAAACGAATTGGGAAAATAAAAATTAACAATTTTAAATCTTAAATTGTAACAGTAGCTTTCTTCAAATAAATATTAAGATATATTTTATCAGTAAGGTTATATTTTATAGAAGATACTTCTCATTCTAAAATATAGCTCACATTCTGTTCAGAATGCAAAATGCTTTTGCCTTTTATATAAATACAACTTAGCCTCATAACCTTCTCGAGAAATAACAGCAGCCTAATCCATAACACCATTTTTTATTAAAACTCTATAACTTTCCTATCTTCTCTCAAAGCATGAACTACATCAATATTCTCATATGAAAAAATGACATTATCTGTTCTAGTAGAGATTCTCTGTTGCCTAAACTAAAGTTCATTTTCTTGCTAAAAGTTTGCATTCATAGGATTGTTTGTGATTTCTGAGTTATTGGTTTTCATGTTTAATTCTTTTTGATTGCTAATAAAAGACTATCTGTCATATTTTATTCTTACCCAAACAAATGTCCAAAAGCAGTTTAGAGAAAATAAATTCATCTTTCCTTGGGATTAATGTTTCAGAACCTTCAGATTAGTTCTGTTCTTCTACCCCACATAAGTCCCTACTGCTGACATGATCTAGGAAAGCTGTCAGCCATGCACTAGATGAAAAGGTAAACAGTGGTCAGTGGCTGCTGAGGGGGAATCAGTGTCCTCCGGTGTAGAGATCAGGCCTAGGTTATTCACTTTCATGTGGTCAGCTCTGAAAAGATGTTCATAGAATCAAGGCTAAATGGACTCAATAAGTTGTATATTCATTAATGAATGGAGAATTTATGAGTACGTGAGGGAGAGGGGGATATCAGGTATTCAGAAGGGGCAAGAATGATGTAGACACAGAGCTCATGTGTGTAGCTATCAAAATATTATAAAGCAACAACAAAAGAAATAGCCCAGTGCCATAACAAATAATAGCGTTTTTCTTAATTAAATACTTGTAAACCAAATGCAAGAGCACATTTAAAAATTATACATCATGATCCAGTAGGTTTCATTCCAAAGAAACAAGAATACTTTAACATGCCAGAAGTAATGGATATAATAAAACTGTGATGGTCAGTGTTAATTTTCTACATGAAACTTTAGTACCTCTGGCATGCCTGAGATTATGTTAAGTATATGAATGATGGAAGACTCATTTTGATTATGGGCTGGACTATCCATGGACATGGGATTCTAGGTTGCATAAAATGGAGAAGGCATCATGAGCAGAATCCTGCCTTTGTACTTGCCCCTTTCCTCTTAGTGGATGTGTTGTGTCCTGTGTTTTGAAGATGTTGTTTTACTTAAAATGCATGTTTTTCCTCATTTTGGCCCTTTAGTTTGTTGACCTTTTTGAGTTCGTTGGACTGTGTCTTGGATATTCTGTACTATTTTTGGCTAATACCTACCTATTAGTGAGTACATACCATGCATATCCTTTTGGGCCTGAGTTACCTCATTCAGGATGATATTTTCTAATTCTACCCATTTGCCTGCAAAACTCAGGATGTCCTCGTTCCTAATAGCTGAGTAGTATTCCATTGTGTAAATGAACCACATTTTCTGTATCCATTTTTTTGTCATGGGATATCTGGGTTGTTTCCAACTTCTGGCTATCACAAACAAGGCCACTAAGAACATAGTGGAACATATGTTTTTGTGTCCTGGTGTGACATCTTTTGAGTATATTCCCAAGAGTGGTATTGCTGTGTTTTTAGGTATATCTATTTTCAATTTTCTAAGGAACCTCTAGATTGATTTCCAGAGTGGTTGTACCAGTGTACAATCCTACCAGCAATGGAGGAGTTTTCTTGTTCTCCACATTCTTACCAACATGTCCACCTTGGGAGAAAGAAGAAAGCAATCACAAAGGGAAATGGCTAGAGAAATCTGGCAGAGAAAGTGGATTGCGGGGAATGAGGGAAACATGATCTAGTATTGGGTGGGAGAAAAGGACTGAATCCCTGAGGGCCAGCAGAAAGAATGGAAACAGGCATTCTTGAGAGGTAAGAGGTTGGGGGGACCCTCCAGAATGTACCAGAGATCGAGGAGGTGAGAGACTCTCAGGACTCAAAGGGAGGGATCTTAGATGAAATGCCCTACATTTTGGTGAGAGAACTTGTAGAGCCAACCTCCAGCAGGAGGACAGGGCATCAAGTGAGAAATGGGGCTGCCATCCTACAGTCAAAACTCTGACCCATAATTGTTCCTGTCTGAAAGAACAGCAGGGATGGAAATGAAGAGAAGCCTGAGGAAAAGAAGGTCCAGTGACAGGCCCAAAGTGGGATCTAGCTCAAGGGAAGGCCCCAAGGCCACACATTATTACTGAGGCTATAGAGGGAGCACAAAATGGGACCTATCATGACTGCCCTCTGAAAGACCCAACAAGCAGCTAAAAGAGTCAGAAGCAGACATTTGCACGAAATCAATGGACAGAAGCTGCTGACTCCTGGAGTTGAATTAGAGAAAAGCTGGAAGAAGCTTAGGAGAAGGTCAACCCTGCAGGAGAAACAGCAGTTCATATAACCTGGACCCCAGAGGTCTCTCAAACACTGGACCACCAACCAGGTAGTGTACATCAGCTGACATGAGGCCCCCAACACATATACAGCAGAGGACTGCTGGGTCTGGGATCAGTCAGAGAAGATGCACCTAACCTTCAAGAGACTGGGTCACTGGGGTTTCAAACCTAGCTTAACCAGAAATCAGGCAGCCTTTTCTTGTCCTACTTTAAAATACTTCTCCAGACCCACCCTCACCCCTGTGAAAGGACAAGATGCAGAGAATACTTGAAGCACAGTAGCCTGCAACAGGAGCTGACCTGAAATGAAAGTGTGTGAAACAAGCAATTCCAGCTAAGACAGTGGATTGTGAGAGCAAGTTCCATGGGAAGATGACAGTTTTTAAAATGCTGAGATTACAGTAGCTAGTGACACATCAGAGCCCTTGAAATATACAGGAAAACTGAAGGACTCCCAAGCAAACTAGAAAATGAAACTGGTCAGGAGAGAAGTAATAAAGAGCAAAATACAACTCTGATGACTAGAAAACTCAAATCGAATGCATTTCCTCATTGGCTCATGATTAAGTGAGGCCACGTTTTGCCTAAACATCAGGGTCTAATGTAAGTGGCATAGAGAATAGACATGAGAAGCATTACATACAATTGCTATTTTATTAGCCCACCGTGGACGAGAGAGAGAGAGAGAGAGAGAGAGAGAGAGAGAGAGAGAGACTATGACTCCCAGAAACTGAACCAGCATAAATTGAGCCTGCATGAACTGGACCTTGCCCCTCCACCCATGTGGGGCAAGTGTACAGTGTACAGTTTGGTTTTCATGTGGGTCCCCTACAATGAAGCAAGACTGTCCCTGACTCTGTTGCCTGCCTCTGTATCCTAACTAGACTAGCTTCTCTGGCTTCAATAGGAAAGGATGTGCCTAGTCCTGCACTGACTTGATGTCCCAGGATGGGTTGGTTCTAGTGGGGTGCCTTCCCTTATTCAGAGGAGCAGAGGAGGGGGAGTTGTGGGAGGAGCTATATGAGGAGTGACTGGAAGGGAGATCTGTGGTTAGGATGTAAAATGAATAAATAATAAATAAATAATAAATAAATAAAAATATAAAGCACTTTTTAAAAAACGCAACACACTGTCTAGAATAAAAGGATCTTTCTCCTTTTACCTAAATACAACACAGCCTCAAAACCTTCCAATTCAATAATAGCAGGCTAATATATAGCTTTGTTTTTATTCAAATTTTATTTTTTCTGTCTTCTCTGAAGGCATGAACTACAACTGTGTTCTCACATGGAAATATATTATTATCTGTTCCAGTGTAGATTACCTGTTGATGAAACTGAGTCCACTTTTTGGTAAAGTTGTAAAACAGGTTTGTTTGTGGGTTTTGGTTTTTATGTTTAATGCTGTTTGGTAATAAAAGAATATTAGTCATACTTTAGTCTCACCAGGACATATGCTGAAAAGCAGTTTAGAGAAATAAATATATTTATCTCTATTTGGGGGTCAATGTTTCAGAAGCTTCAGGACAGTTGGGTTCCTCTAGCTCACTTTAGTCTCCACTGATGGCATGACCTGGTAAAAGCGTTAATTGTCCACTTTCCTGTGGGTCCATCTAGATCTGATCTTGTTCTCACCTCTTGAGCTGAATGTAATATAAAGGTCATGTCAGTATTTTGGATCTTGTCTTGTCAACATCAAAAATCTCAAAAAAAAATGCATACACTTATATAGAAATATAGTTAGTTCTAGAAGTATTATTATTATCATCAGCAAATTGTATGATCTTGGCATTTATACAATGGAATATAGCCTATGTGTGTTATATAATAATAGAAAGTGACCAAGGCAAACATCATATAGTACAGAAAGTCCACCTGAACTAAAGTCCCAATGATGAGACAAATGTCCATCTGGACATGTACTGACCTTGTTTCTAAATCTTCAAAGGTCCTGCATCTCACTTTATTTCAGCCTTGAGGCCAGGTTCATTGCACTGAACTTGATTCTGGAGTGAAACAGCTATCCAGCTAAAGTTCCTAATATCTAAAATAAAGACGGCAGTGGATATTCTTTGACAACTATATTAGCTATGAAGATCAAGGACGCCAGACTCCTTGAACCATTCAAACTCTGAACTTCTTTAGCTTCATTTTGTCTAATTGATAGCATCTAATTATTGTCATTTTGATCTGTTGGCAGATCAACTCATTTTAGTTTCTTCATCAGAATGACAGCATCTGTAGATGAGTGTGTAGACAGTCCTCTATATCCAGTTTATGTATAAGTGTTTGTTTCTGTTATGAAATAAACTATGCAAAAGCTCTCATGAAAACTATTCTACCTCATGCTTCCACTGTTATAAAAGTGCATTATTATATATTTATTCTCTCTGTGTGTGTATGTGTGAAAGTTTGCATAGTTGTGTGTGTGTGTGTGTGTGTGTGTGTGTGTGTAAGTCTAGAATCCACAGTTAAAATAAGATGTCTTCCTCTGTCCTCCTTTAGCTTGCGTTTTGAGACAGGTTATTCTCTTAAAATTAGAAGTTTGTAAGTAGCCAGACTGGATGAATTCTGTATTAATACCTTCTGGGCATGAGTTGTTGCCTTTTGTTTTAGTTTTGGGTTGATTGGTTGATTGTTGGTTGGATTTGGGAGGGTATAGATAGTTACTGCTTCTACTTCCTTTGGGGTTAGAGTCTTTTTAAAATATTTTTTCTCTTTTGTATATTCTCTCATATATTATATCTGGATCACAATTTTCTCTCCCTTATCCCATCTTCTCCTACCACAGTCTCTTCTCCCCTAGATCCACTCCTCCTCATTTTTCTTCAGAAAACTGCAGACTTCTCAGAGATATCTACCAAACATGGCATATCAAGTTATAAGACTAGTAACCTCCCCTCATATTAAAGCTGGACAAGACAACCTCATAGGAGGAAAGTTCCAAAAAGCAGGAAAGAGTTGGAGACAGCTCCATCTCCTACTTTTAGTAGTCTCATATGAACATCAAGCTACACAACCATAACATATATACCGAGAATCTAGCTCAGACATATTCTGGCTCCATGACTGTTGTAATTGTCTCTGTGAGCCCCTGATAACACTATTTATTCTGTGGACTGTGTTCCTATGGTGTCCTTGACTCCTCCATCTGACACCTAAAATAATTCCTTCACTCTTCTACAAGATTACCCTAGATACACCTCAAATTTGGCTGGAGATTTCTGCATCTGCTCAAATCAGTTGCTAAACAAATCCTAAATGATAATTATCATTCAAGTCATATCTATGAGTATAACAGAATATCATTAGGAATCATTTCATTAACTTTTTTTCTTTTGGGTTTCCCTTTCTGTTTGGTTGGTTGGTTGGTGGTTAGTTGGTTTGGTTTGTTTCAAGTCTTATTTAGTTCTATTCTAGGACTCTGGGCTTTCCCAACCTCTGGATCCTAAATCTTCAGGAAGCATTAGGCATGGGCTCCCTCTTGTGACATGGGTCTCAAGTGTGACTAGTTACTGACTGACCACTACCAACAAGTTCTGTACCACATTTAGCCCAGCATATCTTGTAAGCAGGACAGATTGTAGGCCAAAGGTTTGTGACTGTGTTGGTGTCTCAATCCCTCCACTAAATGCCTTGCCTGGTTCTAGAATATGGCCTATTTAAGCACAATACCCTACATTAATACGAGATTTGGAAAGATGACTTATAGATCAATGCCGAAATAAATTAGTCAAGCATTAGTATATTTAACTACAGCCATTTAATATTTAAAAAACAGACAAAAAAGACACAGTGGAAAAAAGATAGCATCCTCAGAAAATGGTGCTGGGACAATAGGATATTCACATGTAGATGAATGAAACCAAACATATATCTCTCACACTACACAAATCACAATGTGAAATAGATCACAGACCTTAACATAAAACCTGAAATACAGGAAGCAGTAGTCTGTAACATAGACAATATCTTTTAAGTATAGATAAAACACTTTTTAATAGGACTGTATTTATTAAATAATTGAAACAAATTAGAGACAATTGGGGCATTATATAAATAGAAAGCTTTTTCACAGACATGAAAAGAAATGATTAAGTGAATAGGAAGGGGGTTGGAGAGATGGCTCAGTGGTTAAGAGCACTAACCGCTTTTCCAAAGGTCCTGAGTTCAATTCCTAGCAACCACAAGGTGGATCACAAACTTCTGTAATGGGATCTGATGACCTCTTCTGGAGTGTCTAAGAGAGCAACAGTGTACTCACACACTTTAAATAAATAATTTTTTAAAAAATGAATAAGAAGCCCATATGTTAGCAGAGATCATTATCAGCCATTGTATGTTTTTTTCTTTTACTTTTCTATTGGATATTTTATTTATTTATATTTCAAATGTTATCCCTTTTCTGAGTTTTCCTTCCAGAAACCCCCAATCCCATTCTTCCTCCCCCTGCTTCTATGAGGGTGCTCACTCACCTGCCAACACACTCTTGACTACCCTATACTGGGGCATTGAGCATTCACAGGATCAAGGGCCATTCTTCCCATTAATGCCAGACAAGGCAATCCTTGGCTACATATGCAACTGAAGCCATGGGTCCCTCCATGTGTACTCTTTAGTTGGTGGTTTAGTTCCTGGGAGCTCTGGGATGTCTGCTTGGTTGATAATATTGTTCTTCCTATGGGGTTGCAAATGCCTTCAGCTCCTTTAGTCCTTTCTCTAGCTACTCCATTGAGGTTCCCAGGCTCAGTTCAATGGTTGCCTATGAGCATCCAAATCTGTAGTATTACTATAGCTCTCTGTACTGATGGATAGCTTAATATAAGTGGTACTGATACCTCTGGAAGATCTACTATCGTACAAGATTTTTTTTTAACTATTGTCAGTTTTTTAAAATTTTTCCATATGAAGTCACGTATTTTTTTTAAGTTTTCTTAAGAATTGTGTTTGAAAATTTGAGGGGATTGTGTTGAATCTGTAAATTATTTTTGGTAAGATGGACATTTTTACTGTGTTAATTCTACAGATCCATGAGCAGGGGGGCCTTTCCATTTTATGATATCCTTTTCAATTTTTTCTTAAAAGACTCAAACTTTTACCATATACTTCTTTCCCTTGCTTGGTTAGAGTTACCAAGATATTTTATACTATATGTTACATATGATAGACATAAAACATTGTGTCTTAATTGTCAACTTGACAGAATCTAGAATCATCCAGGTGATGTGCCTATATGCATGCCTATGCATGATTATATTAGCTACATTAATTGATGTGGGAAGACCCATTTTGGTTATGTGCAGGACCATTCAATGGGCATTGGATCAGGGACTGCAGGGAAAAAATAAGTTGATCACAATCTTGCCTTTACACACAGTGAGTTTCTACTTAGTGGATGTATTGTAATGTGTATTTTGAACTTTTTCTGTTTTCTTTAAGAAGAAACGTTTTAAGGAAATTTTTAAAAATATATAATCAGGAAAGTGTGGAATTCAATGACCCATGCTACTGCAGGCTATATGGGCAAGAAAGCTTCTGCTGCAGTAGTTGAAATGACTACAGACTCATAATTGAGAAGGAGAAACATTGAAGGGTTCTGCAACAACATTTTTCCCTCTCCCCCAGGGGGGGAAGTCAGTCACAATGGGAAGCAAGTGAAAAAAACTGTGTGACACTAGAAGTGAATTATAATAAGGACTATAAACAACAGTACATAAATATAGGCTCAATGATTACAATTTTAGAATTTGATAATGAATATTGATGACAAAGTAGAAGCATGTGTCAGTAGGCAGGAGCATATGAAGATTATTATAATATGAAGTTTCATATGCACCTAAAATACTCTAATAATAAAATATATTAAATCACAGCATTAAGAAAGAAGACAGGGGAAGTGGTGGGATAGACACTGAAAGGCTACCTTCTGATTTCCATACACATGCTATGGGACTTGGGCATTGCATCCCGACACAGGAACAAGTACACACATGAACACACACTCATATGCACACACAGAGACAAACTTATTACACCCCAAAACACTCATCATATATCACAGAGAGATAGAGAGACAAAGAGAGAGAGAGAGAGAGAGGAGAGAAAGTGGTGAAAAGAGAAAGAACCCTTTCGAAATTATTGTTTTGCACAAATATTTGAAAATATAACAAATTAACGTCAAGTAAAAATGCCTATCACTTAAATGTGTCACGAAGAAAGATTAATGTCAAAAATTTAAAAGCCCATATTGACACAACTGTCAAAGAAAATGCAAAATGCAAAAAGTTCTTAACACAAACTATACAGGAAATCCAGGACACAATGAGGAGACCAAACCAAAAGATAATAGGTATAGATGAGAGTGAAGATTCCCAACTTAAAGGGCCAATAAATATCTTCAACAAAATTATAGAAGAAAATTTCCCTAATCTAAAGAATGCAATGTCCATAAACATACAAGAAGCCTATAGAACGCCAAATAGACTAGACCAGAAAAGAAATACCTCCCATCACATAATAATCAAAACACCAAGTGCACAAAACAAAGAAAGAATATTAAATGCAGTAAGGGAGAAAGGCCAAGTAACATATAAAGGCAGACCTATCAGAATTATACCAGAGTTCTCACAAGATACTATAAAAGCTAGAAGATGCTGATCAGATGTCATATAGACCCTAAGAGAACACAAATGCCAGCCCAGGCTACTATACCCAGCAAAACTCTCAATTACCATAGATGGAGAAACCAAGATATTCCACGACAAAACCAAATTTATACAGTATCTTTCTACAAACCCAGCATTACAAAGGATAATAGCAGGAAAGCTCCAATACAAGGAGGGGAAATTATACCCTAGAAAGAGCAAGAAAGTAATGCTCTTCCAACAAATCCAAAAGAAGATAGCCACACAAAGATAACTTCACCTCTAACAACAAAAATAACAGGAAGCAACAATCACTGTTCCTTAATATCTCTTAACATCAATGGACTCAATTCCCCAATTAAAAGACATAGGCTAATGGACTGGATACATAAACGGGACCCAGCATTTTGCTGCATACAGGAATCCCACCTCAGTGCAAAGACAGACTCTACCTTAGAGTAAAAGGCTGGAAAACAATTTTTTCAAGCAAAGGTCCTAAGAAACAAGCTGGAGTTACCATTCTAAAATCTCCAACCTGAGAACACAAAGGGAGGGACTCATGGCTCCACCTGTATAGGTAGTTGAGGGTGGACTTGCCAGGCATCATTGGAAATAAAAAGTTTGGATTCCCTAGTGTTGGAAAATTGCAAGAGCAGGAAGGCTGGAATGAGAGGATGGTGTAAGCACATCCTCATAGTAATTGGAGGGGGAATGGGGTAAGGGGTTAAGCATCAATGTAAGTGGAGGGACAGGATGCCTGAAAGTTTGGATTCCCTGATGTTGGGAAATTTGAAAGCAGGAAGGCAAAAAATGGGAGGATGGTGGGAGCACACCTTCATAGAAACGCCCAGAATTATATGGATTAGACATGACAGAGGCAGGCCACCAGAAGACTAGATTCCAGAATTCAAACAATTATCTTGATACTAAAATTTGTTTTGAGAATTGTATATTGCAGAATACATAGCCTTGGTGTATCTACTCATCAGGCAAGCTGAGCAGACCTGCTCAAACCTCTGATGTCCTGGAATTCCAGCCGGATGCAGTGAAGACACAGTGTCAGAGGCTTATCAATTTACTCTTCCCCCAATCCCTCTTCTAATATCTCAACACCCATACTCAGCTTGAAGAAGTTAATGATGAGTCAGCGCCCCTACTCCCTGGGCTTGGGGATTGAGGTGGTTAATATTGGGCTGTCTTTCTAGGTAAAAGTAGTGGTTTTGGTGGAAGAGGGAGGATTAGCTAGAATTTATTGCATAGCCATAACCTACTGGTAAAAATATGTATAATTGTTATTAAGATGAAGTTATAATTTCTTAAATGGTACAAAATTTACTTTGATTTCAAATTCAAGGTTTTTATTGGTACGAGCTTCTTATTAATATAAAAGTGAGACAAATATTGATACTCTCATGGGCATTGTACCTGTATAACACATTTAGGAATACAAGGCTTAGACCCAGTCCTTCTTCAACTTTTTTAACTTATTTGAGATGGTTAGACTGTGAGTTAAGGGCCTATAGCAAATTCATGGCTTTGAGTTTATTGTTAGGGAGTTTTCTATATTTTCTTTAGAAATAGCTGAGAGGAGTTAACAGACAACAGTCCAGATTGCCTTACATGAATAGTTGGTTTTCAAAACATCAGAATTCCACAGAATTGACATTACAAACATTTCTGTATTAATATTCATTTTGATTAGAGGCCTTTCTGTTCCTAACAGCTTCCTATCTTGGATTCTAAGAAGAAATTGAGCATCTTTGGAGTTATTCTAATTGTGGTGAGACAGCCACCAGGCAAGAATTGCCTCTTTCCATCTACAGACAAATTACTGTCCAGAAAAGAACACACTTGCAGAATAGCTGGCTGATTATATCTGCCTAGACAGAGTAATCAGCCCTTAATAATTCTGCATCATGGTCTGTCAGATGATCCTGGGCCAGAAGGTTGAAGATCAGATGCTCCAACATTCTGTAGGATAGGGAATGTCCAGGTGTTCAGTGGTCTCTACAAATTGGCTATGTTTTAGAAGCTATGGTTTGTGCTTCCCATAATCTCAGTTAACTCAGTCATTCTGGATTTCTGATGGGGTTGAAAACTTATAGTCTCATAGCCAATCCTTGCTATTTACTTTGAGAGAAAACATTTGAGAGGATGGTTTTCAGCTGACATTCATTCTAAAGCCAAGAAAAAAAAAAAAAAAAGCCAGGTTCAGAACTAAGTCTTTTATTTAGGAGAGATGACAGAGGTTCTGCTTAGTCAACAAAATGATGGACTGGGTTTTAGGTCTATCTTGCACCTTACTGACATAAATTTGTATAGTTATGCTCTAACTGTATTTTGAGAGAAAAGTTTTATTTTAACAGGAAGGGTAATATGTAGGAGGAGCTAAGCTGGGAGGAGTACAGAGGAGAAGAGGAGTAAGGAGAGGAGGAGGAGCAGGAGAGGAGGAGCTAGGTGATGAGAGAGAAAGAGAGATGGGGGCCAGACATGGAGGCAGATGTAAACATGTCTCCGCCAGTCAAAGATAGTTGATATATCTAGGTTGGGTATTAGGTTACACTTCTGATTGATATTGAACATTACCAAATTTATAAAGCCTTTGGTTAACATTTAAAAAATTGTATAAAAGCAAAAAGGAGAAGGGGGTACGGGATAGGTGTTTTCTAGGGAGGGGAAATGGGGAAAGGAGATGGCATCTGAAATGTAAATAAAATATCCAATAAAAAATAAATTTAAAAAAAGAAAAAAATTTAAAAGCCCTTTGAATTTTCACATGAAAAGGATAAGGAATCGCATGGCTCTAGGTAACATCTTACCTAAAAACCATGGAAAACATGACTGAAATGTATGAAATATATTCAGACAGAAAAAAAAAAAATAAAGATCACTTTCTGGAGAAAACTTTCCTGTTGGTAGGGAAGAGTGAGGAACTTCACTGGACTTCCTGGATTCACAGGAGAGGACATGCTAAACCAAATATGTTCTGTTCAATTCAAATTCCTTCTAATTTTTCATCTTCTTAACATTCACCTTTTACTTTTTATCATATTTTTCCATGGCTCTGCATTCCTAGTTTTAACGTGAGCCTATATTACTTTTAGGATTTCCAGCTGGACTACCATATTATCTAAAATAATCTTTACAAATAAAAACAAATTACACAAATATAAAATTAATTGAAAGTCAGAGCCTGCACTCATTTTTTTCAGCCACATACATTTTATAATATTGCAAAAATAATCGTTTTAATATTTATAATTTTGTCTTGCAGTGTGTAGAAAACAATGACCAGTCGTATTCAAAGAGAAGTAAAAAAAATAGTTAATTGATAACAGGACAAATCTGTTCCACACACTGAAAGCACTGTTGCCATCTTCTGGCCACTTGTTAATTGTGATATTTAAATTCATTTCTTTAATTGATTTTAAAAAAAGAACTAAACATTTTAAATATATACAAATAAAACCTATAATTTTAAAATTATAAATTTAATAATTTATAATTATGCAAATTATTATACATGAAGCTACAAATAATCATACTAGACAATATTTATATACTCACAAATAGTTTTTTCCTAAAAGGTGATGAATTCTGCTTTGCTTGCTATTTTTTTTTAACACTGTGGGGGCTTTTGTATAAATATCATATTTCAGGCTACTGATACCATTTTGTTGCTTCTTTTGTTTCAGATAGACTCTTCTTTTAGAGCTCAGGCTGACTTTGAACTCAAAGAAATTCTCCTAATTCAGCTTCTTCAGTGATAGGACTACAGGTGATTGCTACCATTTCTGACTCAAAGCCATTATTATTCTAAAAGGTCATTAACTTTTTTATTTACTCCTTCTTAAAACATTTACTATTTAATAGAAACACCTGAGTTTCGTTTTTTTCCATGTTTTGTCTCACACTATTTTAGAGATTATAGTGCTGTCATGCTCATTTTAGTTTAATTCATACAGATACTCACTATAATATTTACTTGTTCTGTAATTTTTCCTTTGCTGATATTCTTTTTTTTTCTTTTTAGCTCTTAAACATATAATTTAATAACTCTGTAAAAGGAACTTCTCTTTTAAATAAAGGGCTATCTAACCACACAAATAGATCATGTAAACAGCGACACCAGACCCATCGCAGGACACTGACACACCTTCACCCACACTCAGAACCAGCGATTTGGTCTTATCCGGTCACTGTGCCAGGCTCCAGCACCATGGTTCCTGCCCCATTGCCCAGGCTGGTGGCCTGTCCGTCCAGGGGCTTCAACACATAACCGCTTCTCAGGGCAGAGCCCATCTCTTCCTTCTGGATCAAGCTGAGAGGCCCACTGGACATCTGAAAAGAAAGCACTCAAGTCCCACTTCAGACCACCAGGGAGACAAGGGCAGACCCAAGCCCAGTACACTTGCCCACGTGCACTCTCATCCATCCCCACAGTGCCCACTCTGGACTCCTAGCCTGCATGGCCTTGGTACAAAGGGGTGAGGGGCAACCCAACATCACTGTTGAACTGACCGATCCCAACATACAAAACACAGGCGTGACAATAAAGATGATCAAGGGGCTCAGCCGGTGCCCCTGGGTGCAGGTTGTGCTTTGCAGGGAAGGAAAGAGGGAAGGGAGGGGAGAAAGGGGAAAGAAAGGAGGAGGGATGGGGCTGCCAACTCTGTCACGCACCTAGTGGCCCCTCAAAGACCTGCCTGGCAACTGCACGTGTCCCTATGACCGAGCATCCGTCTTGGACTTTACTATTGTGATGACGCTGGTGGCAGCCATCTTGCCAGGGACCAGGGGCCCCAGGCCAGCAGCAAGTGGACCCCGGCCTGGGGCCACAGGGCTGCGGGCCACGGTCCTGGCAAAGTTCTGCAGGGCCTCATACTTGGAGCGCAAGGCATCAAGCTCCAGCTTCATGCTGGCATTTTCTGAGGCCAGCTTCTCCACCTCCTGCTGGAGCCTTCTGCTTCTCCAGCTCCTCCTTCTGTGTCACCCACTTCACCCAACAGCTGGCTGTGTAGCCACGGTTCTTGAGTGTGCGTCGGCGCTGCTTCAGCTGGATGATCTCTTCCTTGGATAGGCCTCGCAGGTGCTGGTTCAACTCTCGCACCGACATGGTTACTAGTTCCTCATCGGTCAAAATGGTGCCATTCTTGCCTGGCTCCCGCTTCACCTTTAAGGCCTTGTTTCCTTTATTGGGGGTCATCATAACCCGGGGGACACAGTGAGCAGGCTCTCTTCCAGGTAGCAGGCGATCCGGCTGGAAGGAGCTGAGCCCAGGCCCCTTCAGTCCTCCCCGTCCATGTTCTTTACAGATGGGGTAACCATCCTGTGGCTTGGTGGCAGCATCCTGTACTCTTGCCCCACCCTACACAGGGTGTTTCACAAGGGCTCCCACAATTAGCAGAGGAAGAGCACTGTTAGCTGGAAGCAGGCAAGAGCCAGCCCCTTTGGGTCACTGACTGGTCTTTGGCTCTCTGCCTAGGGTCAATGACCACAGGGCCAGGGAACAAAAGCAAAACAGCTACCTCCTAGAGTCAGCCACCCCTCTGGGCTCAATCTCATTTTCAGCTTTCTAAAGCCTTGCCAAGGACATTTTTGTATACCTAGGCTGGGTGGGATTCCCCACTTAGCCCAACACCCACCAGTCCCATGGGTGCATCCTCTCCTTTCCAGGTTAGATGCAGGGAAATGAGGAAGGACCTGCAGGTAAGGTTGTTGCAGGTCTCTCTCAGGAGGCTGAAAGCTGTGAGCACTTCAGGCAAAAATGTGCTGGGTAGGGAGCTCGCCTATCAAAAGAACTAAAGTGTGAGCCAGACAGCATTAGCATTCTTATTAGTCTTACCCTACCACGCTTAGCCTTGAACAGGAGGTGTGGCTACTTTCGAGGATTGAGCACACAAACCAGAAACACTTCTACAGGACTAGATCACGAGCATTTTCAGAGGTAACAGTTCCGATAGATCAAAAAGAAAGGCAGAACTCAGACCTAGAGGTCTAAAGGGCAAATGTCTTTCTTACGGCTCCAGACTCACACTAGGAGCATAAGTCGAGGTGAGGGGGACGGACCTAGCAGGAGCTTCCTTTACACAGACAGACTGCTGAAAAACGGTGACTTCCTGAGGTCGCACAGAAAAGTGCAGTGTGGTGGCTGGGAGCTGCAAATTGCCCCCTCACTTTGCTGATATTCTAAATCCTAGGCAGAATTGTGTTTTCCATCTATCTTCAAGTTTGTATAAATTTGTTAAGTTCTTCCTTTAAAAGCATTCTGGTTATAATCATTCTCTTGGTAACAGCTTTACCTGTGCCTGGACTTCCACCAAAAGAATACAGAGTAAATATCCACTAACACTTAGCTACATATGATCTTATTCTTAAGCTGATCTGAAAGACAGATTAACAAAGTTAATGTGTATGACTATATCTTATTTTTCATAAAGAAAAGGACATATCCAGACTGGTCTCTTTACCCACCTAGCTAGAACATGCTAAAACTTGATACATATTCCCTTTTCACAAATAGACACCCAGTGCAAATGATGTCTATGGTGGATCTTCACATAACCATAAGATGTGTCTATGATAAAACGTTATAGAACAAATGAATATAATCTGTTTCCTGAGAAATCAAATTTCAACTGTATTTATTACTAAAACTGAGTCAAAATCAAAATTCTCGTCACATTTTAGATTGAGTAATTATTTATACCTAGAGTCTGTATTGTCTTATAGGGTTCTGAGTACCAACCTTACCTAAAAAACCAATGTTACCTACTCCTGCTACATGTCTGTACCAAAACCCTGAATGGGATAAATAAAATCTTGATGAATATTCATGACAGATTAGTCTATCCCTCCTTGAGAACTAATTGTTCTCAAGTATTGTGGCAGTCATTCTACACAGTTTACAATACTTAATAATGCACTTAGAGTATACACTACAGCGTACTGATGCAGATATCAGGTAAAAGAGCATAATCATAACAACACAGAAAGTTGACAAATACATATTACTCATTTTCCTGCTGTGGATTTGCTAAATCATGTAGTGCTGAAATCAGCAGAACCTGTCATTACAGGGACTGAAGCAATAGGCAAATTCTTAAAAGAGATACAGAATTTCAAGATCCTTTGGTGATGGTAATTAATTTTCAAACATGACAGTGTTGAGATTTTTCCTTTTAAAAAGTACTTGTTTCTCCATTAGGAATCATTCTGATATTGCCAATGACCTTAAAAGTATTATGAAAATTGAGGAAAACAACTGTGGCACACACAGGCACATCCATGCACACAGACACACACACACACACACACACAAACACACACACACAGACAAACACACACACACACACACACACACACACTATGAGAAAGAGTTTGTTTTTCACTTTCATAGAAGGTCTATGGAGTAGACCTTTCAGGTGAAATACAGAAGCTATTGATGAAGATGTCTGACCACTAGGAATAAAGCTACTATGGACATAGTAGAGGAAGTGTCCTTGTGGGATGAAGGAGCATCTTTTGGGTATATGCTCAGCAGTGGTATAGGTGAGTTTTGACATAGACCTATTCTCAATTTTCTGAGAACCTGCCAAATAATTTCCAGAGTGGTTTTACAAGTTTGAACTCCCAACCAGCAATGTAAGATTGAACATTTCTTTAAGTGTACTGTAGCCATTTGTTATCCCTGTATTGATACTTTCCTATTTAGATATGGATCAATTTTTAATGCAAATTTTGAGTGCTTGATGTCTAGTTTCTTTAGTTCTTTATGTATTTTGATATTATCCCTTTATCTGTCTGCTGTGCAGTTGATGAAAATAATTTCTCATTCTGTAGGCTGCCATTTTGTCTTATTGATGGTATTTTTTGCGTTATAGCAGTTTTCCAGTTTCATGAGCTCCCATTTATTCATTATTGATCGTAGTGCCTACACTGTCAAAGTTTCCTTAGGAAGCTGTTGTGACCCAAGCAAAATGTTGAGGCCCGGGTTGCCCCACGTTTGGGGCGGCCACTGTATCCCAGCCCAAGCTGCCACTCAGGTTCACAGGTCAGAGTTCAGCAAGAGAGAGAGTGAGGACAGATTCGAAGAATGGAGACCAGACAGAGTGTGATTCAATCCTGTTTATTCTTCAGTCTCTCTTCCTAGTCCAAGTCCCAAGTCTGGAGTTCCTAGTTCCTAGTTGTACTCAATAATGTATCTAGTTCCTAGCTGTACTCTCTGGAGAGTCTCATTCCTAGCTGTACTCTCTAAAGAGTCTCTCTAAAGAGTATATATCTCTGCCATCTGCTTCTGCCTTTTATATGTCTCACTTCTAAGACATACCTCTAAGTCACACCTTTAATCATGCCCTTAGGTCTTGTCTCTAAATCTGATCTCTAAGTCACACTCTTAAGTCACACACCTTTAATCTCACACACCCAAGGATAGTCCTGGGTATCCAAAGCAAGAGGTTATCAGAGTGTGCTCAGCTGTTATAGGCTATAGTAATACAAGTCACATGTCAGGGTATATGGCTCAAGATGGCTGCAAAGCTGATAGTGGCTTTCTGCTAAAACTCAGCTCCCAACAGGTCCCCCTTTTAAATTTTTTTTAAATGGAAGGCTGGGAAAACTTACAGAAACCGTGCCTGTCTTAGGTTGGAACAAAGGACCCCCAACCTCCCTTTCCTGTCCTTGGATACTCAACAGCCATTGGTTGAGCTCCTGTCTTAGGATGGTGAGGCATCCCTTCTTTTAGGGGCAAGGGTCTAGGTATGCTCTCTTACCCATCATTGACTATTCGGCTTAGCGTGTAAGTTAGGGGCTAATTCTCGTCAGTCTTGATGACAGAGGTTTCAGAGTCCCCTGCTTCCAGCCTGTAATAATGGACCTGTATAGGTTTCATTTGAATAGCATCTATCTATTTCCATACAAAAGCCATCAGTTTGTTGAACTGGATGGACCCAACAGACAAGAGATTTAACAACGCCTGAATAGTTAGTATGACAGCAACACTCTTTTTTAAGGGCAACACATAACTCCCTCTATCAGAGGAGTAAAAAGTGTAAGCTTCTTCTATTCTGTTTATAAATGTCTTATATCAGAATCTAAATCTATAGAAATACAAAACTGATCATAGCTTTGATCTAAAGAAAACAAGTAAGGAAATCCCTGTTCCTGCTCTACTCAATCTCAAACCCAAAAAACAACAATAATAACTGTGGTAATGGGTTTAAACAATCTATCCCACTAAATCATAAGTCAGGAAATCAAGAGTCCAATACAGCAACCCTGGAGATTCAGGTGGTGATGTCTCCTTCAGCACTGAGAACTTCCTAAGTCAGGTTTACTCGTTGATCTGTTCCAGTTTGAAGGCAATTGTGAAGCATCTTCATGTTTCCTTCATGTTTCCTGCAAAGAAAAAAATGCGCTTCTCAGGGGGTTTCTCCTCCCTGGATTTATTATTGTTGTCTATTTGTTTAATCAGTCTCTCTGGCAGCCAACGTGCAGCATATGCAGTTTGGGAATATATGCAAACAGAACCTCTTCCCCAGATAAGCACTGGATCTGGCCCATTCCAGGTTCCAGTTAATGGGTCTTTCCAGAGGACTGTTGCAAAATTCTATTTGGTATCAGGATGCCAGAATCTATCTGCAGGAGATTTTCCTTCAGAATCCAAAGTTAAAAAATTTAAAATAAAGAGTGCATGATGAAGGATATTTCTGGGGGATCCCTTAGTAGGATACCATTCCCCCTTTTTAATTTTTCCAAATTGACATTTAATGGTTTGATGTGCCCTTTCTACCATACCTTGGCCCTGTGGATTATATGGAATACCCATTTTATGCAGTATTCCCAATTTTTTTCAAAATTGGTAGAAACTGGAAGGAACACCCAATACAACGATTATAGCAAGCATATGAGCGATCACATGCTTGCTTGCTTCTCCAGTTTGTAATGTTGCATAAATGAAACTACTGTATGTATCTACACATACATGTATATATTTTTAATTGCCAAATTCATTATGAGTAACATCCATTTGCCAGATACTGTTTGGTATCAGTCCCTTTGGATTTACACCCAAATGAGGAAGTGGTAAAAGTTTAACACGTGATTGACATTGTTTGACAATTTGTCTAGCTTTTTCTCTGGTAATTTTAAAAATAACTTTTAAAGTTTTAGAATTAAGGTAATGTAACTCATGAACCTTTATGGCCTGATCCAAGTTAGATAATCCCTTCTTTTGCTTTTTCCTAATCCTTTCCCTGGGGGAAAATCCAGAGTTTATCATTTGAGCCATGATTACTTCATTAGGGCTACACATAATCAATCCCAACTGGGATAACAGATCTTGGCCCCAGAGATTAATGGGAAGGCCTGAGATGACATAGGGTTGTATATTTCCTGTATTTCCTTCTTTATCTTTCCAGGTCAGCACCTTAGAGCTTTGTAGTGGGTTTTGACTTTGGCCAATACCCCTTAAATTGGTTAAGGTTGGGGTCAGAGGCCAGGTAGCAGGCCAATCACTTTGTTTTAGGATAGTCACATCAGCTCCTGTGTCAACCAAGCCTTGGAATGCCTTTCCATCCAGCCAAATTGTCATCATAGGTTTTTGTTTAACTATAGGCTGTACCCAGTATGCATTAGAGGAACCAAAGCCTTGATCCCCACTTTTAGGATTCTTATATCTGTAATTAGTAGGGTACAATGGAAGTAACAATAGTAGAGCTATCCTCTTTCCTGTAAGAATGGTGACTATATTCTGAATTGCCTGTGCCATTACCTTAATCTCACCTTGATAATCATTATCTATAACTCCAGGAAAAATTTGTAGTCCCTGCATAGTAGCACTGCTTTTTCCCACTATCAGGCCAAACACATTTGGATAGATCAGTCCAAACACTCCAGTGGGTAAGGCCTGAGGTCCCATTTCTGGGGTTAATAATGTGTGGGTGGCAGAACTGAGGTCCAGTCCTGCACTTCCTGGTGTTGCTCGACTGAGTTCAGAAAGGGATTTGTGTTTGCTGGTAGGACACTGACTGCTCCATAAGCCTGTTTTGGCTTGTGTCAGTTCAGAGCCTAGAGCTGGCCCCTGTTCCCGTTTCCCTGATTATGGGAAAGGGTGTTACCTTGTGCATCTTGTTTAGACCTACAATCACTACCCCAATGCCTTCCATGTTTGCAAAGTGGGCAGAGCCCAGTCTGTTTTCCGGGCTGTCTCTGGCTTAACTCATTTTCTACCTTGCAATCTCTTGCAAAGTGTCCAGGCTTGCCACATTTAAAACATGCCTTTCTGTCTTTACTTGCCAAAAAATCTCTTACTGATTGTCCTTGCATGGCAACTGCCATAGCTAAGCTCTGTTGGTAGGAGGGACCTATGTCAGAACAGAGTCTGATATACCCTGTAAGATCTGTCTTTTTCCTATAAGGTCTAATGGCCACTTGGCAGGCAGGATTAGCATTTTCATATGCAAGTTGTTTCACATAATCTATACCTGCCTCTGCATTACCAAAAATCCTCCCTGCTGTTGTCATTAATCAATGAACAAAATCAGAAAATCGTTCATCAGGCCCTTCCCTGACTGTTGTTAAAGATGCACCAGGGTTTCCCTTTACTGGAAGTTTATGCCAAGCCTTCATGGCTACATTTTGAATTTGAGCATATAAACCTGGGTCATATTGCATCTGGCTATCACTAGAAGCAAATTGCCCTTCTCCTACTAAGGCATCAAAGGACCAACCATTGCTTGTCTGAATGTTTCTCCTAGCTGTCTCTTTACAGTTCTCATGATACTCTGATTTCCAAATAAGATAGACTCCACCACTAAGAACTGCTCTCACCAACATATTCCAATCACTAGGAGTCAGCCACTCCTCTGCAACAAACTCTAAAATTGCAAGATTAAAAGGAGCAGTGGCACCATATTGAGACACTGCATTTTTTAATTCTTTAATAATTTGAAAATAAACCCTGTGTGATGTCTCCAAGCAACCCCTTGAGCATCTCTGGTCCATGATACAGGAAAAGCCTCAGCATTTCCCTCCTCTGGCTTATCTGTAGCTGAACTAAGGCTAGAGGATAGGGACTGCCTTTGGACACCAGGTTGAGGAACATGAAAACCTGAGGGATTTTCGCAGTTGGTCTCTTGACACCTTCCCTGTCCTTAATTTCTGTAACTGATTACTTAAGTCCTGATACTCTTTTTCTAACTTTATCAGTTGTTTAAGGGTAGAAATTTTGTCCTGTAACTCCTTTTTGGGATCTACAACCATTGTCTCCATTGGGGGAGCACTTGGAGGTGGAGGCACATAGGGAGAGGGCATTTCAGTGTCATAAAATTTGACTTTCTCTTCCTCTTGGTCAGCAAAATCTGGCTCTGACAAATTGTCATCAACCTTTGGTTGTATTTTGGATTCTAACTTACACTTCTTTTTATTTTGAACAAAAAAGACAGCATTCAAGAACAAAAGCAGAAAATTAACACATGTGAGCAGCAAACAAAACCAAAACAGAGAGTTGAATTCAGGCTGACTAATTTCTTGTCCCATTTTCATTACCTTTCTCGAAGCAAACCAAAACAGAGAGTTGGATTCAGGTTGACTAATTTCTTGTCCCATTTTCCTTACCTTTCTTGATGCGGCAGATTCCTGCAACAATCAACTGATCCTTCTTCCAGTAATGTCCCTCACTAGATGTCTCGTTCTCGATGCTGCACGTTGGGCAGCCAAAAATATTGCGGCCTTTTCCACTCCACGCTTGGCGGCTACTGTTTCCTGGCCCAAGCTGCCGCTCAGGTCCGCAGGTCAGGGTTCAGCAAGAGAGAGAGTGAGGATGAACTCGAAAAATGGAGACCAGACAGAGTGTGATTCAATCCCATTTATTCTTCAGTCTCTCTTCCTAGTCCAAGTCCCAAGTCTTGAGTTCCTAGTTCCTAGTTCCTAGTTGTACTCCTAATATTCTCTTCCGAGTGTCTAATGTCTACTCCTACTCCTAGTGTCTGAATCTCTGTTACTCCAAATTGTTCTGAACTCTCCTGTCTGCCTCTTGCCTTTTATATATCTCACTTCTAAACCATGCCTTATGGTCACACCTTTAAGTCATGCCCTTAGGTCTTGTCTCTAAATCTGATCTCTAAGTCACACCTTTAAGTCACACACCTTTAATCTCACACACCTTTAATCTCACACACCCAAGGAAAGATCCTGAGTATCTAAACCAAGATGTTATCAGAGTGTGCTCAGCTGTTGTAGGCTATTGTAATACAAGTCTCATGTCAGGGTATATGGCTCAAGATGGCTGCAAAGCTGATAGTGGCTTTCTGCTAAAAGTCTGCTCCCAACAAGTGATAAAATGCCACTATCAAGACAACTTACACAAAAGAAGTTTATTAGGATTTGAAATGCAAAAGTCATTGATGGCAGAGCAGAGAAAACAGACATGGAAGAGGAACTCAAGCAAGACACAGGTAGAGATCACTGTAATGATGCCAGCCTTTGATACATCATGTCCTGGATCCAGTGAATTATTTTTTTCATAAATAGCACACTTTAAAGACCTCTCTAGTCAGGACCACCATCTGGAAACCAAGAGTTCATAATCCAGAGTCTATGTAGGAAACTATTATTCAGACGACCACAAGGTGGAAAAAAATCATACATACAATTACATATGTACAAATATATTTAATGGAGTTACATTTAAATGAGGTTATGGTGCTCCTAATAACAGCAGTGAACTATCTTAGGAAAATGTCAGTGTCAGTCTTATAAAACCTTCTCTCATGAACTTGGAAGAATACAGTTGTCTCTCAATACAATATGGTATTGTCATTGCATGAATGACTTTCAGATGTTAGAAGGGATTGGTATTTCCAAAGACTCCATGTTCTTTGTACACAGAACTTAAAGGAATTGATCTGGAACTAAACATGTTAGTCTTCTCTCTGAATACTTTCTCTCATGGCAAGGAAAGTGTTATATAAGCTGCCAAGTGTGGGAAAAAAGTAATTCTCCTACCCAGCTGCATAGGTGATAAACCAAATTAATGACTGGTTAGGCAAGATATGCCCAACTGACACTTTTATATTGGAATTAACCAACAGCTGTCTAATGGGCCATAAGGCATGATTGATAGGGGTAATTCATATCTAGTAGTATGCCTTAGCCATCTCCTCTTGGTTCTAGAGGTCATAGATGCTAGAAAGGAACAAAGAATGAGCATTTCCCTAACATACATAATTACATGCTAAATAATTATTTTATACCCACTGATTAGTATATCATCGCTGATTAAAACTGAATATTGTTGCAACAGATGGTAAGACTATTATAGAGATCCAAAACAGGCCAGAATGCAGAAAACTATTCATCAGATGCCTAAACCTAACTGATAAATTTTTAATATAACCACCACATAAATGTAAGACTCAGGCAAAATTAAAGAAAGAGGAAAGAAAGATTGTAAGTGCCAGGGTACCAAAAACATCTCTTTACTTTGTATATTACAGAAGTATCCTAAGCACAAAAATCTCAACAATATGAATTCCTGAACAGGACCTCCTCAATGGAACTACAATGACTTGTGGACACAGATTTGGAACATGGGGTCCAATCTCTTTTTGAAAATCTACTGGCCCCTCTACAGATACTGGTGGCTGGAGCAAACACCCAGTGGGTATGCACCCGTGTGGAAACCATATCCTGAGACATCCCAGAGAGGCCACTGACCTCAGAGTGGGAAACACACAGCTGGTCTGCTCCAGTGTGGAAACCTTATCCTGAGACATCCTAGAGAGGGCACTCACCTCAGAGCAGGGAACACCATACCCAGAGACATCCTAGAGGAGCCACAGAACTCAGAGCAGCAGACAACATATCCTGACACATTCTAGAGGATCCACTGCACTCAGAGCAGTGAACACCTAGCTGGTCTGCTCTCATAAAGACACCTTATCCTGAGACATCCTAGAGGAGACGCTGCACTCAGAGCAGCTGGAGCTCAAGATCACAGGATCACAGAGACATCTGGACCCTGAGGAGTTCTGACACAAGCAAGATAACAGGAAAGTCAGTCTCCAGTCAGAAACAGTGAGTGCAGGTAGCACTAGAGTTAACCAAATGGCAAAAGGCAAGCACAAGAATGTAAACAACAGAAACCAAAGTTACTTGGCATCACCAGAACCCAGTTATCCCACCACTGCAAGCCCTGAACATCACATCACACCGGAAAAGCAGGATCCAGAATTAAAATCACCCCTCATGATAATGTTAGAGGACTGTAAGAAGGTCATAAATAACAGTCTCAAAGAATTTGAAAAGAACACAGGTAAACAGATAGAAACCTTAAAGAAGAAACAAAAAAAAAAAATACCTTAAAGAATTGCAAGAAAACATAACTAAACAGGTGAAGGAACAAAACAAAACCATCTAGGATCTAAAAATGGAAGTAGAAACAATAAAGAAATCTCAAAAGGAGACTACCCTGGAGATAGAAAACCTAAGAAAAATACCAGGAGTCATAGATTCAAGCATCACCATAAGAGATGGAAGAGAGAATCTCATGTGCAGAAGATACCATGGAAAACATTGACACAACTATCAAAGAAAATGTGAAATGCAAAAAGTTCCTAAACCAAAATACATAGGAAATCCAGAACACAATGAGAAGGCCAAACCTAAAGATAATAGGTATAGATGAAGGTGAAGACTCCCAAGTTAAAGGGCCAGTAAATATCTTCAACAAAATTATAGAGGAAAACTTCCCTAACCTAAAGAAAGAGATGTCCATAAATATACAAGAAGCCTACAGAACTCCAAATAGTTTAGACCAGAAAAGAAATACCTCCTGCCACATAATAATCAAAACATCAAATGTACAAAATAAAGAAAAAATACTAAAAGCAGGAAGGGAAAAAGGTAAAGTAACATATAAAGGCAGACCTATAAGAATTACACAAAACTTCTCACCAGAGACTATAAAAGCCAGAAGATCCTGGACTGATATCATACAAACAATAAGAGACTAAAGACTTTTGGAATTTAATGAAAAGGAGGACACATCATACCAAAACTTGTGAGACTCCATGAAAGCAGTACTAAGAGGAAAACACTTAGCTCTAAGTACCTACAAAAAGAAACTGGAGAGAGCATACATTAACAACTTGACAGCAAACCTGAAAGCATTAGAACAAAAAGAAGCAAATATACCCAACAGAAGTAGACTACAGGAAATAATCAAACTCAGAGTGAAATCAAGCAAGTAGAAACAGAAAGAACTATACAAAATATCAACAAAACCAGGAGCTGGTTCTCTGAGAAAATCAATAAGATAGATAAACCCTTAGCCAGACTAAACAAAGGGCACAGAGGCAGCATCCAAATTAATAAAATCAGAACTGAAAAGGGAGAAATAACAACAAAAATTGCATAAATTAAAAAAAATCATCAGGTCCTACTACAAAAGCCTATACTCAAAAAAATTGAAAAATCTAGATGAAATAGACAATTTTGTGGACAGGTACCAGAAACCAAAATTAAATCAGGAACAGATAAACCATCTACACAGTCCTATAAACCCTAAAGAAATAAAGAAGTCATTAAAATCTCCCCACCAAAAAAGGCCGAGACCAGATGGTTTTAGTGCAGAATTCTATCAGACCTTCAAAAAAGACCTAATACTAATTCTCTTCAAAATATTCCATCAAATAGAAACAGAAGGAACAATACCCAATTCATTCTATGAAGCTACAATTATGCTCATACCTAAACCACAGAAAGACCCAACAAAGACAGAGAACTACAGACCAATCTCTTTTATGAATATTGATGCAAAAATATGCAATAAAATTTTTGCAAACTGAATCCAACAACACATCAAAACAATTACCCAGTATGATGAAGTAGGCTTTATCCCAGGAATGCAGAGATGATTCAATATTTGGAAATCCATCAATGTAATCCACTACATAAATAAACTCAAAGAAAAAAAACCACATGATCATTTCACTAGATGCTGAGAAAGCATTTGACAAAATTCAACATCCCTTCATGGTAAAAGTCTTGGAAAGATCAGGAATTCAAGGCCCCTACCTAAACATAGTAAAAGCAATATATAGCAAGCCAATAGCCAACATCAAACTAAATGGAGAGAAACTTGAAGCAATCCCACTAAGATCAGGGACTAGACAAGGCTGCCCACTCTCACCCTACCTATTCAATATAGTACTGGAAGTCCTGTCTAGAGAGATTAGACAACAAAGGGAAGTCAAAGGGATACAAATAGGAAAGGAAGAAGTCAAAATTTCACTATTTGCAGATGATATGATAGTATACTTAAGTGACCCTAAAACTTCCACCAGAGAACTCCTAAACCTGATAAACAAATTCAACAAAGTGGCTGGATATAAAATCAACTCAAACAAATCAGTAGTCTTCCTCTATTCAAAGGATAAACAGGCAGAGAAACAAATTAGGGAAATGACACCCTTCACAATATCCACAAATAATATAAAATATCTTGGAGTGAGTCTAACCAAGCAAGTGAAAGATCTATACGACAAGAACTTCAAATCTCTGAAGAAAGAAATTGAAGAAGATCTCAGAAGGTGGAAAGATCTCCCATGCTCCTGGATTGGCAGGATTAACTTAGTAAAAATGGCCATCTTGCCAAAAGCAATCTACAGATTCAATGCAATCCCCATTAAAATTTCAAATCAATTCTTCATAGAGATAGAAAGAGCAATTTTCAAATTCATTTGGAATAACAACAACAACAAAAAACAGGATAGTGAGAATTATTCTCAACAATAAAAGAATCACCATCCCTGACCTCAAACTGTACTACAGAGCAGTAGTGATAAAAACTGCATGGTATTGGTACAGAGACAGGCAGGAAGATCAGCAGAATAAAATTGAAGATCCAGAAATGAATCCACACACCTATGGTCACTTGAACTTTGACAAAGGAGCTAAAACCATCTAGTGGAAAAAGGTCAGCATTTTCAAGAAATGGTGCTGGCTCAACTAGAGGTCAGCATGTAGAAGAATGCAAATTAATCCATTTTTATCCCCTTGTACAAAGCTCACGTCCAAATAGATAAAGGACCTTCACATAAAACCAGATACACTGAAACTAATAGAAGAGAACACGGGAAAGACCCTTGAATACCTAGGCACAGGGCAAAAGTTTCTGAACAGAATACCAATGGCTTTTGCTCTAAGATCAAGAATTGACAAATAGGACCTCATAAAATTGCAAAGTTTCTGTAAGGCAAAGGACACTGTCAATAAGACAAAATGGCAATCAACAGATTAAGAAAAGATAATTACCAATCCTATATCAGATAGAGGGCTAATATCCAACATATAGAAAGAACTCAAGAAATTAGACTCCAGACAACAAAATAACCCCATTAAAAATGAGGTACAGAGCTAAACCATGAATTCTCAACTGAGAAAACTTGAATGGCCGAGAAGCACCTTAAGAATTGCTCAACATCCTTAGTCATCAGGGAAATGCAAATCAAAACAACGCTGAGATACCATGTCACACCAGTCAGAATGGCAAGATCAAAAACTCAAGTGATTGTAGATGCTGGTGAGGATGTGGAGAAAGAGGAACCTCCTCCATTGTTCGTGGGGTTGCAAGCTCGTACAACCACTCTGGAAATCAGTCTGGCGGTTCCTCAGAAAATTGGACATAGCACTACCTGAAGACCCAGCTATACCACTCCTGGGCATATACCCAGAAGATGCTCCAACATATAACAAGGACATATGTTCCACTATGTTCATAGCAGCCTTATTTATAATAGCCAGAAGCTGGAAAGAACCCAGATGTCCTTCAATAGAGGAATGGATACAAAAAAAGGGGGTACATTTACACACTGGAATATTACTCAGCTATTAAAAATAATGAATTCGAGAAATTCTTAGGTAAATGGATGAACCTAGAAAATATCATCCTGAGTAGGGTAACCTAATCACAAAAAAACACACATGGTATTTACTCACTGATAAGAGGATATTAGCCCAAAAGTTTGAAACAGCCAAGATTCAACTAACAGGCCACATGAAGCTCAGGAAGAACAAGTGTGGATGCCTAGGTCTTACTTAGAAGGAGTAACAAAATATTCATGGGAGCAAAGATGGGGACAAAGTGGGAGACAGAAACTGAAGGAGGGGTTGTATGGAGACCATTGTACCTGGGTATTCATCCCTTGTGCAGTCACCAAAGTTAGATGCCCATATGGATGTCAGGAAGTGCATGCTGACAAGAGCCTGATAAGGCTGTCTTCTTAGAGGTCCCCCAGAGTCTGACATACCCAGAGGCAGATGCTCACAGATAACCATTTATTTGATCAAGGGTTCCCAATGGAGAAGTTAGAGAGAAGACTGAAGGAGCTGAAAGGGTTGGTGGCCCCATGAGGAGAGCAATAATACCAACCAACCAGAGCTCCCCAGGGTCTAATCCACCAGCCTAGGAGCACATAGGGAGGGACCCATGACTCCAGCTGTATATGTAGGGGAGGATGGCCTTGTTGGGCATATGTGGGAGAGAAGATCTTTGGTCCCATAAAGGCTGAACACTGAGTTGGGGGGAATTTGAGGGTGGGGAGTTGGGAGTGTTGGGTACATCAGAGCACACCCTCATAGAAGCGGTAGGAGGGGGGACGGGATAAAGTGTTCCTGGGTGGTGGGGGGAATGGGGTAAGGGGATAAATTTTGAGATGTAAATATAATATCCAATTAAAAAAAGGAAAAAAAGAAAATCTACAAGTGGTGTCTCCTGAGGGAAAATCAATGTCCTTTAAAAGGAGCTCCAGCAGAGGCCATTCACTTTCCTGTGTACAGTGCTTGACACATGTTTACACCATCAGTGCTAAATAGCTTCAGTAAGTAACATTTTAATTACAAAGAGGAAAGGTTATTAATTTTGGAAGGAGAGGGGAAATACGAAGAAAGTAGAAAGGGCAGGAATGACATAGATGTAGTACTCATGTGTGAAATTCTCAAAAAATATTTTAAAACAACACTAAGAGCAACAGTTCCAATGCATTTGACAAACACAGTAAGATTTTCTGGTACAGAATGTCAAACCATATTCAGTAACAACAGATATTTTAAAAATGTAGACTATAACAAAGGTGCTTTCATTCCAAAAAAGCAAGGATGTTCCAACATGTAATAATTAATGGATGTAATAAAACTATGATAGTTAGTGTTAATCATTGATAAGACAGAATCTAGAATTACCTAGGTAATGGGCCTCTGGGCATGCCTGTGCCACATTATTTTAGCTACATTAATTGATGTGGTAAAACTTGTATTGATTATTGGCAGGACTTTTCCTTGGGCATGGATCCCAGACTGTATAAGTTGGAGAAAGAGAACTGATCACAAGCTTGCATGTTTGCCTTTGTGCATCCTCAGTTTCCACTTGGTGAATATTTCATATCCAGTATTTAAATGTTTTTTTCCTCATTAATTATAAAGCTATGTTTTAAAAATAATTTTAAGATGTAATCAGAAAACCATGTGAAATTCAATGACCCATGCTGCTACGGGCTCTTTGGGCAAGGAAACTTTTGTTGCTGTTGTATTCATAACTTCAGACTCATAATTGAGGAGAAACTCTGAAGGCTTCTGCAACAACCTCCTCCTTCACCCCCAGAAAAGAAACAGTCTCAACAGGAAGCCATTGAAACCACAGATTGTATGATCCCAGGAGTGAATTCTAATAGCATAAGGACCTTAAATGATAGTAAGTATAGGCTCACTGATTACACCAATTTTAGAGTTAGGTAAGGATATTGATGATGAAGTGGGAACATGTTTCAGTGGGCAGGAGTATATGTGAATGATTATACCATGAGTTTTCATATGCACCTAAAGTACTCTAATAATAAAATATATTAGAATAATATTTAAAAAGAACATAGGTTGAAATGCTGGGATAGACACTCAAAGGTTTTCCTCTAATTTCTATACACATGCTATGGGGCATAGGTTTGCATCCACACACAGGAACATACACCCTCCCACACACATATACACAAAGAGAGAAAAAGAGAGGGGAGAAAGAGAGAGATGAGAGAAACATACACACAAGAGAAACCCTGTGGTAAATATAGTTCTGTATAAATATTTGAAACTATAAAAAATAAAGGCCAAATTAAAATGTTTGTCATTTAAATGTGCCACAATAGGAATATCGATGTCAAAAATTTAAAAGGCCTTTAAATATTTACACAAGTTTAATAAGGATTTACAGGAACTTGGTACAATCTTATCTAGAAACTACAGAAAAGATGGCTGAAACTTGTGAGTTGTTATCGACAGAGAAGAAATAAACATGAGACTACACTTGTCCTTTTGGCTTCCCAGAGAAAAATTTTCACTTCATGGGGAAGAAAGGGCCAATTCAATGGGCTTGCTGGGCTCCTAGGAGAGAGCATGCCAATCCAAATATTTTCTGCTTCTATCAAAGTAACAACTTGTTCCAATTTGTCATCTTCTAAGCACTCAGCTTTTACTCTTTATCGTATACTTCATGACTTGAGTCTCTATTTTTATACTGAACACATATTGTTTTTAATATTTCTATCTGAACCACCAAGTTATCTGAAATATTTCTTATATAACAGAAAAATAAATTACTCAAAACTAAAGTCAATATAAAGGCAAAGGCTGCATTTTTTTAATCTATCTTCACTTAATACTACTGCACAAATAATTATTTTAATATATAATTTGTTTTAAGTGTGTAAAAAATAAATGATCAGTTATATCCAAAGGGATGTAAAAACTGAGTTAATTACAAGCAGGGCACAACCACCACACGCACTCAAAGTAATGTTGCCATCTTGTGGCTACATGTTAGTTGCAATTTTAAAATCCTTTTCTTTAACATATTAAAAAAAACAACTAAATATTTTAAATATATACAATTATAACCTGTAATTTAAAACTTTATGCAATTATGCACACCATTATATGTAAATTTTGAACATAATCATATCTAATAATATTAATATACTCACAGATATTTGTTTCTAAAAATCCACAGAGGCTTAAGCACTGTTTGGGAGCATGATGTTGCTGTATAAGTAAGTTGTCATGGTCCCAGTTCCTTCTAAATATTGACTTTCTTGCCACAGCCAAATGTGTCAGTACATGATCTTCTACTCAGAGGGTGTTCCCCTTGTAATAAACACCAGAATACACTTATAATTTTTTAGTGCAGATAGTTAATGATGACTGAGTGTACAGCCCTAAAACAGACATATACACCATCTCCTCCAAGTCTCAGGGAGCATTGTGAATGAACAGAAAGAAAACAAATCCTTTCTAGAAACATAAATCAGGAGAAGGACTTTAAAATGTTATATTCTGGTCATGCACAGTCACTGTAATGGTGACCCAAAGCAATTGATGTTGCTTTCAGTTGGGCCTGGATACGAATGAGCTGGTCACTGGTCAGTCATATATCAAAGATAGGTAATAGTACCCTCTGCATAACTTTGCCAAACTATTATTTTCTATTATATTCTGGGGAAGCCACTTATTAGAAGACTCATACATGAACCCAACAGTTTTAAATGGCCAGATCCAAACCTGCAGTCAAACAGACTACTGTGTAACAAAAGACAAAGATATGGATGTAAAGAAACTGGTTGTAGAGATGGTGAAAAGGTGTCAAAGGGGTTAAGAAGTAAACAGACAAGTATAATGGGTTTGAAAGTAAGTAGAATATACTGTATAGGTAAAGGAAATTAGCAAAGAACACATGTAAAATAAACAAAATCAAAATAAAGGAAATTGGAGCAACAGAACATTTATAATCTCAGAAAAAATAAAAATGTATTAAAACAGAGAAAAATATACCAGATAATACATCTAATTTTTAATGTTTTTTAAAAAATAAAATACAATAAGTTAAAGCACAAACCATGATATAGAAATTATAAAAACCAAGCCAACAGAAAAATAAAAGAGCACCAGGAGAGGTAGAAGAATCAGAGACCCAATCTTTTATACATTCAGTTGTCTTGTAAGAGTATGCTATACTGCAAGCTATATTATATATGCAGAGGTTCTTAGTGGACACATGTAGGGCCTCTGATTTTTGCCTCAGTCTTTGTGAGTTCATATGATGTAGAAGACCTTGTTTTCATAATGTCATCCACTGTGGGTACCAACTCCTTTTCTCTCCTCTGCTAAGGGAATCCCTATGCTCTGAGGGGAGCAAACTGATGGAGACATCCAATTTTGAGATGGTTGTTCCAATATTTCTATCTTTTTGTAATAGCTGGCTATGGAGTTTGTATTTGTTCTAATCAGCTCTGATCATGGTTGAATCAGGCATCATCTTTAAGTGCATTATCGATAGACTCACTTTACACTTACTAAATGTTTTATACAATACTATGTGGATTGACTCTACATCTCTGTGTTCTCTGGTTCTTGGTCACCCAAGCAGTGTCAGTTATAGATTCCAACTCAAGAAGTGGGCCTTAAGTAAAATAGATATCAGTTGATTACTCCAACAAAGTTGGTGCCAACATTACCCTAGTTTCAGGTTGTAGATCTAAGATTTGATGATTGGTTTAGTATTTACTATTTCTTTTTGTAGACTGCAGTATATATTTCCACGTCATAGGCACTAGAACATGAAAGTGAAGATTCTATATAGGCTCCATGTTCAATGAGTTGTGTGGGTGTTAACTTTCTCAAAGAGCCTTGCTAACCATGGCTTGTGGAGAGCTACCCATTGTCTTGGCAACACACTTGGGTGTTTGGGGATTGCTGTGGGAGGCTTGAGCAAACAACTCCATTGGTTAATACATAGCCTCAGCATGTATCATATTTGGTGACAAGATGACCACTTCCATAAGATTATCTTCATTATAGGAAGGTAATAATTATAGGAAGTTTCCACTGCTCTAACTTTTCATAAGAATCCTTCATATGCTTTCATTACTGGCTGTCTCTCCCCTCATTCTCTCCCTGAATCCTGTTTCCCTATTTCTTCTCACTTGATCTGCTCATTCTAGTTCCCCTTTATGGTTCCTAGGCCACAGAACTCTGTAAAATGATTATTATATTAACATAGATTCATAAAATTAGTATGTTTTTTATTCCTTAGCATAGTTCCCCAATAACTACACAGAGAGACTAAGATTTATTAAAATTGCGCTGAGTCAAATTCTGAGCAACTATCAGACCATTCTAAGCCTCCAAGATTGTCAGGCTTCCTCCTAAGCAATATTTCATTTTACTTGCATTTTTCATCTTTTCTTGATCTTGCTCTCTTCTCCTCATGATTACTCAACCATGCCTCATGCAGTCCTCCTTCACTGTCTATTTCTCCACTCTTCTAGAATTGGAAGTCTCACCGTATTCTCCTTAAATCTTGGTATTTGCACATTGGCATATATTGGAAAGACAAAGAATGAGTGAGGAGCAATGTTTATACAAACTTGAGACAGAACACATAAGAATAAACATAGCAAAATCATTCCCTGATTGAAGCAAGATAAAGGGGACAGAGAAAAGAGGATTTAAATAACACAAGGATAAAACTTTACACAGCACACAGAAACATTATGCCTACAGATCTTAGCAACATGTGTCTTGGATGCTAATCATGGAGCTACAAAACTGATGATTTTCTATCCAGGTTTGCTATCTCCTTGGTCTGATTCCTTCATGCTATTTTATTATGACCCCTTTTTGGAATAAGATTATTTTGTAAATAGTATTTTATTAAAAGAATATGTGACAAATATAGTGTTTTTTTAATGGTACACAATTATGAGCTTTCCTTGTGTCATAAAAGAGACTTGCGTCTTTGAAAACTATGGAAATTTTTGATATCATGATGATTCTCAGATGTTGATAAAATCTTTTTTCTTTTTCATTGTGGGTTCTCTGAAAACAATATCACATCACAAGAAAACCAAAGATACCTGATGTGCCCTTCCCCCAGGCCTGAGCAGGCCTGCAAAGTCATTTACCACAATAGACCAAGCAACAGTAGGACCTAGGAGATGCATTGCATTACCAGCCTTGGCGCCTTGGAGTCTGCTACCTGAGCTAAGAATAGACTGCCTGCTGAGCTAGCCTTGACACCTTCCAGACTGCCATCTCCTTACCCAGCCCCTGGGCTGAACTGAGAAGAGACTCTGGGGGTAGGGCTTCCCCTTTATATGTGAAAGCAAATTATTAAACTTCAGGCCTTGATCAGAATACTTAGTCTTGGCCCCACGTTTCTCTCGCCCTCCATTCCGTTAATTCCCAGGCTTCGTCTCAGGAGAACCTGGTTTCCCATAGCTGCAGGCAGCTACAATCTGAGAAACAATTGCATGGACCACTGACATCAACACAGACTCCAGTAGTATTTTGGATGACAATGGTCCTTTGAGGTGGTCCAATACAGAAAGGAACCTTTCCTATTTGTGCATATCTGGAGCTGAATCTGTGACTACATGAACTCCAGGTTGATCTATATCATCTTACCAACCTAAAGTGATGACCCTTCTGAGCAAGGACAGCATGTACACCTCAGTCATTTTATCACCTTTCTTCACAACTCTAGATCCACCTCTTTGCCTAGCTTACTCCCTAACTACTCTGTTTTGCTATCTTCCCTACCTTTCCATCACATGTTTGTTCCTTGTAGTTATCCTTGGGGTACTTACAACCATCCCTCAGAAGGAACTCTTATGTTGCTATATGTAATATATTATTTTTAATACGTATTCAAAAAAACACAAATTTTCTGCCTTCCTAATAAAAGCTCCACTGAAACTCAATTGAAAACACATCTCTTCAGAAGAATTTACATGTATAAAACAAAAAAGTATATAAGTAGAAAATTATGATTACCTTCTCTCAGAAAACTCATTTTTGATCTATGAACTGTATTATCTGTCTAGTTAGTTTGAGTTTAATTGTATAAGGGAAATTGTAAATATATAGCAACCTTGTCTTAGATAAAATGTGTGGCATGTGCATTCATTCTACCAGGTATCCCTAACTTTCTCAGATCTATTTATTCAAACACTAAATAATGGTTCTTGTTCCTAAAACATAAAAGAGAAGATAGGTAGAGACATAGAGTAGACAACTGTCATACATTATTGTGGAGGTCTATAAGCACAGAACTCAAAAATAAATTTAAATAAATATTTGGATAGGTCTTATATTCTTATTCTAAACCTGTTATAAAAAGTTTCCTCTACCTCAGATCCTGAAACAGACTCAAAAAGTACCCTACATATCTGCTGATTACAAGACAAACCACAAGGCTAACTGAGTCAAGACTGACTATCAAATTGAGCATACTTAATACAGCCCTTGGAGGGGATGCTCTGTCCCTTTCATCAAGACCAAAATTGATTAATGACTTGGATGATGCTAAGAAACAGAAGTCAAAACTAGTTAAAATCTTGACTGCCCTGAGGAAAAGTGGTGCTCAAAAGCATCAAGGGACTGGACTAATTGTCAGTGGACATTACAGCAGGCAAGTAGGGACCAAATATATGACCCAACAAGACATTTTTATAATGTAACTCCTCTACTCTGTCAAGGAATACTTAAACTTAACAACAAATGAGTTGGTTTTCAAATATGGCTGACTAGGATGCTCATGGTATCACCTGCAGTGCCTCTAACTAGGCATGCTTTCAAGTCCTACATCCTATTTGGTTAACCACCCAAATACAGGGAGAATGTAGAGTGTAAACAAACACAATAAGCTAGTCTCACATCTCTACAGTTAAATACCAAAAATGGCCATAGGTAGCAAAAAATGAGCTGTGCAAGGAGTAGCCAGCTATAATTAGATTCACTGTAGACCTTATAGCCTAACCTTCCTTTCTTTAAATGCACATGTTCTTTTAAGGCAACATTCTGAGTAAATTCATTTTGGGCCACTTAGTCTTCCTCACTGTAGTCTGAGCAAATGTGAATGGAAATGTTTTATTCTCTGAACTAGGAAGCTTTGTAGTTATAAAAATAGTGAGTAACATTGTTATTTCCCCTTTAATTTCTATTTTAGAATTTCATAGAAGTACATGATATATTTTGATCTCACTTACAACTCACACTTTCTTAATAACCTATATATCCCTAAAGTATAAGTCCTCTTCCCAAACAGTCATGTTCCTGCTTCCTGTCTTTTTGGTGTGTTGTTTAGACACTCAGTGAGTTTAACCATGGATACACACATGTGTATGTTTATATATCACTTCATATGACAAAGTGATCAATAGAGCAAAGGCAAATCACCAGTGGTTAAATCATTAAAGATAATCACTTCCCCTGCTCCTGCAGCTCTCTACTGCCAATGCCTCCCTAGAAACAGACAGCCTGTCTTTTCAGACTCTCCCTCATCTATGACTGAATTATGACAAGATCAGTTGCTTGCAGTCCCTCTTCATGCAAATTTAAGTCCATTTCTTCATATAAAAAAGAAGGGTAAGCTGATCTGGGTGTTCCTATTCAGTCAATCATTTAAGCTTTTAAAAACCTCATATAAGGGGATGGAAAGCACTTGTTCTTGGACACAGGACTTTGTAAATAGAGCAGCCTTCACATTTAGATTTCAAATGGCTGCTCCTTCGCCAACAACAACAACCTATTCTGGAGTCCTGGTACAATAATAACCCCCCCCCCAAATGTCACTGGGCATACCTGTTAAAGCACTTGAATGTTAGTATTGAAAGTATAAGGGTCTCCTCAGAGAATGGCTCTCCTTGATATTTTTATCACAGAAAGTCCAGAAAGAAGATGTAGGAGTCAGAGTCTAGTACTGCTTCCTTCTATTAGCTTGTGATGTTGAAGCCATGTTATTTGAATTTGTTGTTCTCTGTGTCTTGTGCCCCATTTTTTGTACACAAAAATTGGCCATGATGTTTTGACTTTTTCAGTTGATTAAGACTTTTGTACTTGGCTGACCTGAGTAATCTAACAAGTTTGATTATACGGAAGAAGACTGTGCACTCTGATTTAATCATCTACCTTAAATTGTAACTTCATGTGCATTTTTATATTCTTAACACAGATATTTATATGTTATATAACTGGAAAATAAAAATTAAAGATTTTAAATCTCAAACAGTAGCTTTTTCAAATAAATATGAAGCAGGATTTATTTTTTCAGTAAGATTATATTACATGGAAGATACTTCTTTTGAAACATACCTCACATTTTGTCAGAATTCAAAATTATTTGCCTTTTATATAAATACAACTCAGCCTCATAACCTTCTAGGGAAATAACAGCAGGCTATTCTGTAGCACCATTTTTATTAAAATGCTATGATTTTCCTGTCTTCTCTCAAAGCATGAACCACATCAAGTTTCCCACATGAAGAGATTACACTATCTGTTCCAATAGAGATTCTCTGTTGCTTAAAGTACTTTTTTTTTTTTTGCTAAAATTCTGCAACAATGGGATTGTGTGTGATGGGAAATTGGTTTTCATATTTAATTCTTTTTGATTGCTAATAAAAGACTATCTGTCATATTTTATTCTCCCCAGAAAAAAAAAATGCCCAAAAGTAGTTTAGAGGAAATAAATTTATCTTTCTTTGGTCTCAATGTTTCAGAACCTTCAGACTAGTTCTGTTCTTCTAGCTCATATTAGTTCCTAATGCTGACATGACCTAGGAGAGCAGTCAGTCATATACTAGTTGAAAATTGAAAAAGTGACCACTGGCTGCTGAGAGAGCGTTATTGTTCTCTAATGTAGAGATTCTGCTGAGATTATTCATATTCATGTGGTCAGCCATGGACATGTGTTCATAGAACCAAGGCTAAACAAACTCAATAAGTTGTATATTCATAGATAAATGTAGAGATTATGAGTATGCAAGAGAGTGCAGGGACACCAGGTAATCTTAAGAGGCAGGAATGATGTATGTGTAGTGTTCATGTGTGTAACTATCAAAATATTTTTAAGCACAAAAAAAGCCCAGTGCTCTGACAAACAGAAGGATTCTCCTGAGCAAAATACTTGAAAACCAAATTCAAGAACACATTTAAAAATTATACAGCATGGTTCAATAGGTTTCATTCCAAAGAAGCAAGAACATTTTAACATGTCAGAACTAATGGATGAAATAAACCTGAGACAGTCAGTGTTAATTGTCAACTTAAGACTCTGGCACCTTTGGGCAAAGTGCTTGTGTGGGATTACTTTAACTATATTAATGTTGAAAGACTCATTTTGATTATGGGCAGGACTATCCATGGACATGGGATCCTGAACTTCATAAAATGAAGAAGGCAAGCTACACAGAATCCTGCCTTTGTACTTGTTCCTTTCCTCTTAGTGAGTATGTTGTGTCCTAAGTTTTATATACACTATTCTACTTTAAAATGAATGGTTTTAAAAAGAATATTTAAAATAGAGCTTGGCACATTAAAGGTTTTAAAAATTTGATTCTACCTTATTAAATGAAATATCCAATTTCACCTCTATATTGACCTCTACATTTAGATTTAAAAAAAAAAAAACACAATACACCAAAAATTGCATAGACATTTGTACCAAGACATACAAGTATACACACAAACACACAGAGGGAGAGAAAGAGAGAAAGAGAGAGAGAGAGAGAGAGAGAGAGAGAGAGAGAGAGAGAGAGAGAGAATAACACATAATTTCCAAAAATATAAGAACAAACACAGAGAAACACACATATTTTCACAAAACACAAACATTATAAAAACGCATTTAAGAACAGTACAGCATATTCCCTAGCAATGATATATAAACTTTAGTTCTTTTACTTACAAATAAGAGTAATCTTCAGTCTGCATTAAGGACATGTCTCTTTGCAGACAATCCACTATAGAAAACAACAGACAATTAAAATGTACAGTGATGGAGCCCAGTCCCACATTTAAGGATCAGAGAATATTACGCAGAGAAAGTGACATGGGGAATAGAAAACTAAAAGAATCAAATGAAAAGGCATACATTCTTAGAAGCACAAAATTCAAATACTACCCTCCTAAATGCTGTGAAGATTGTAGTGCAACAGGAAAACTAATTCATTTATGGTAATATTGCAAAACATAAAGTCATTTGTGGATACATTTGGCAATCTCTAAGTAAAACTACCAATGTAGTCTTAACATATGATCCAGAAAGCACTCCTCTTGGAAGACGCCCAAGGAATTTTAATATCATTGCCATACTAAAGTCTCTATGTGAATGTTTGTAATATCTTGGATCACAATTGACAAAGCTTTTTTCTTTTTTTTTCTTTTTCTTTTTTTTATTGGATATTTTATTTACATTTCAGATGCCATCCCCTTTCCCCATTTCCCCTCCCTAGAAAACCCCTATCCCATACCCACTTCTCCTTTTTGCTTTTATACAATTTTTTAAATGCCAACAAAAGGCTTTATAAGTTTGGTAATGCACAATATCAATCAGAACTGTAACCTAATACCCAATCTAGATATATCAACTATCTTGGACTGGCAGAGACATGTGAATATCCACCTCCATGTCTGGCCCCCCTCTCTCTTTCTCTCTCATCACCTAGCTCATCCTCTCCTCCTCCTCCTCTCCTTACTCCTCCTCTCTGTACTCCTCCCAGCTTAGCTCCTCCTACATATCACCCTTCTGATTAAAATCAAACTTTTCTCTCAAAATACAGTTAGAGCATAACTATACTAATTTATATCAGTAAGGTGCAAGATAGACCTAATACCCAGTCCATCATTTTGTTGACTACGCAGAACCTCTGTCATCTCTCCTAAATAAAAGACTTAGTTCTGAACCTGGCTTTTTTTTCTTCCTTTAGAAGGAATGTCAGCTGTAAACCATCCTCTCAAATCATTTCTCTCAAAGTAAATAGCAAGGATTGTCTATGAGACTATAAGTTTTGAACCCCATCAGAAATCCAGAATGACTGAGTTAACTGAGATTATGGGAAGCACAAGCATAGCTTCTAAAACATAGCCAGTTTGTAGAGACCACTGGGCACCTGGATAGTCCCTATACTAGAGAATGTTGGAGCATCTGATCTTTAGCCTTCTGGCCCAGGATCAAATGAAAGACCTAGTGATGCAGAATTATTAAGGGCTGATTACTCTGTCTAGGCAGATATAATCAGTCGACTATTCTGTAAGTGTGTCCTTTTCTGGACAGTAATTTGTCTGTAGATAGAAAGAGGCAATTCTTGCCTAGTGGCTGTCTCACCACAATTAGAATAACTCCAAAGATGCTCAATTTCTTCTTGGAATCCAAGACAGGAAGCTGTCAGGAGCAGACAGGTCTCTAATCAAATTGAACATTAATACAGAAATGTTTGTAATGTCAATTCTAAGGATTTCTGATGTTTTGAAAACCAACTATCCATGTAAGGCTATCTGGGCTGTTGTCTGTTAACTCCTCTCAGCTATTTCTAAAGAAAATATAAAAAACTCTCTAACAAAAAACTCAAAGCCATGAATTTGCTATAGGCCCTTAACTCAAGTCTAACCATCTGAAATCAGTTAAAAAAGTTCAAGAAGGACTGGGTCTATGCCTTGTATTCCTAAATGTGTTATACAGGTGCAATGCCTATGATAGTAACAATATTCATCTCACTTTTATATTTATAAGAAGCTCGTACCAATTAAAGCCTTAAATTTGAAATCAAAGTAAATTTTGTACCATTTAAGAAATTATAACTTCATCTTAAAAACAATTATACATATTTCTACCAGTAAGTTATGGCTATGCAATAAATCTTAGCTAATCCTCCCTGTTCCACCAAAACCATTACTTTTCCCTAGAAAGACAGCCCAATATTAACCACCTCAGTCCTCAAGCCCAGGGAATAGGGGCTCTGACTCGTCATTAACTTCTTCAGGCTGAGTATGGGTGTTGAGATATTAGAAGAGGGCTTGGGGGAAGAGTAAATTGATAAGCCTCTGACACTGTGTCTTCACTGCATCTGGCTGGAATTCCAGGACATCAGAGGTTTGAGCAGGTCTGCTCAACTTGCCTGATGAGTAGATACACCAAAGCTATGTATTCTGCAATATACAATTCTCAAAACAAATTTTAGTATCAAGATAATTGTTTGTATAAATTCTGGAATCTAGTGTTCTGGCTGCCTGCCTCTATCATGTCTAATCCATATACTTCTGGGCGTTTATATGAAGGTCTTCTCCCACCATCCTCCCATTTTAGCCTCCCTGTTCTCAAATTCCTCAACACTAGGGAATCCAATCTTTCAGGCACCAAGGCCCTCCACTTCCACTGATGCCTAACCCCTTACCCCCTCCAATTACTATGAGGGTGTGCTCCCACCATCCTGTCATTCCTGCCTCCCTTGCTCTTGAATTTCCCCAACACTTGGGGATCCACACTTTCAGGCACCAAGGCCCTCTACTTCCACTGATGCCTAACCCCTTACCCCATCTTTCCTCCTCCAATTACTATGAGGGTGTGCTCCCACCATCCTCTCATTCCCACCTCCCTGCTCTTGAAATTCTCCAACACTAGGGAATCTGAACTTTAAGGTACCAAGGCTGTCCACTTCCACGGATGCCTGGCAAGGCCACCCTCAACTACCTATACAGGTGGAGCCATGAGTCCCTCCTTTTGTGTTCTCAGGCTGGAGATTTTAGAAAGGCTACTCAAGCTTGTTTCTTAGGACCATTTGCTTGAAAAATTGTTTTCCAGCCTTTTACTCTAAGGTAGAGTCTGTCTTTGCGCTGAGGTGGGTTTTTTGTATGCAGCAAAATGCTGGGTCCCGTTTATGTATCCAGTCCATTAGCCTGTGTCTTTTAATTGGGGAATTCAGTCCATTGATGTTAAGAGATATTAAGGAACAGTGATTGTTGCTTCCTGTTATTTTTGTTATTAGAGGTGAAGGTATCTTTGTGTGGCTATCTTCTTTTGGATTTGTTGGAAGAGCATTACTTTCTTGCTGTTTCTAGGGTATAATTTCCCTCCTTGTATTGGAGCTTTCCTGCTATTATCCTTTGTAATGCTGGGTTTGTAGAAAGATACTATGTAAATTTGGTTTTGTCGTGAAATATCTTGGTTTCTCCATCTATGGTAATTGAGAGTTTTGCTGGGTATAGTAGCCTGGGCTGGCATTTGTGTTCTCTTAGGGTCTATATGACATCTGTTCAGCATCTTCTAGCTTTTATAGTATCTGATGAGAAGTCTGGTGTAATTCTGATAGGTCTGCCTTCATATGTTACTTGGCCTTTCTCCCTTACTGCATTTAATATTCTTTCTTTGTTTTGTGCACTTGGTGTTTTGATTATTATGTGACGGGAGGTATTTCTTTTCTGATCTAGTCTATTTGGCGTTCTATAGACTTCTTGTATGTTTATGGACATTGCATTCTTTAGATTAGGGAAGTTTTCTTCTATAATTTTGTTGAAGATATTTATTGGCCCTTTAAGTTGGGAATTTTCACTCTCATCTATACCTATTATCCTTAGGTTTGTTCTTCTCGTTGTGTTCTGAATTTCCTGGATGTTTTGGGTTAGGAGATTTTTGCATTTTGCATTTTCTTTGACAGTTGTGTCAATGTTTTCCATGGTATCTTCTGCACATGAGATTCTCTCTTCTATCTCTTGTATTCTGTTGGTGATGCTTACATCTATGACTCCTGATTTCTTTCCTAGGTTTTCTATATCCAGGGTAGTCTCCCTTTGAGATTTCTTTATTGTTTCTACTTCCATTTTTATGTCCTGGATGGTTTTGTTCAATTCCTTCACCTGTTTGGTTGTATTTTCTTGTAAATCTTTAAGGGTTTTTTGTGTTTCCACTTTAAAGGTTTCTACCTGTTTGCCTGTGTTCTCCTCAAATTCTTTAAGAGTGTTATTTATGTCCTTCTTGAAGTCCTCTATCATCATCATTAGAAGTGATTTTAAATCTGAATCTTGCTTTCCTAGTGATATGGGAAACTCAGGACTTCCTTGTGTGGGAGAACTAGGTTCTAATGATGCCAAGTACCCTAGGTTACTGATGCTTATGTTCTTGCACTTGCATTTTGCCATCTGTATCTCCTTAGTGCTACCTGCCCTATCCCTGACTAGAGCCTGTCTTTCCTATTTTCTTGGTTGTATCAGAATTTGTGGGGTGGGTGTAACTACTGGGGTAATTGCTGGGGCCCAATATCTGCTCAGTGCTCAGGCTCAGACAGGATACTGTACGAGTTAGAGAACCTGGGATCCCCGATTCCTCTGGGTTCTTGGAGATTGGGGTCAGAGCTCCCACCCAAGATCTGCTCAGTGCTCAGGCCCAAACAGGAAGGAACCCACAATTGACAAAACTTAAAAGCAATGTGGATATCTTTCAAAAAGCAAATGTTTTAATAAGCTGTAATTACTCTAAGCAACTGACTGTTATTCAGTGATACACCAAATATAGTGCTCATCCTTTGAGCCCATAAAACAATACTGTTAGAAAAGTTTGCCTCAAAGAATAATTAATTGCTTTACAATATATATATATTGTAATATATATATTACAAAGTAAATATATATATATATATATATATATGTATTTACTTTGATGCTAGAAATTAAAAGGTTAAATCTTTTAGTGTATATTATTCATTATGTGATACTTTATTAGTGGATTTCTCTAAAGCAGTTTTTCTGCAAGACTTTGCTCCAATATAATGAGATTTGAAAAATTTTGGAGTACTTGTTGCTCCAGAAAAGATTCAAAGACAGTATCTTTTCAATATTTGAGACCTCAGTTATATCCTAAGCAGATTGTGGCACAGAAAGTTCTAATAAAAAAAAAAGATAGTTGGGGCTAGAGAGATGGCTCAGCAATTAAAGGCTAGACATATAATTAAAAATATAAAAGTTGAATTCCCAGCAACCACATGGTGGCTCACAACCATTTGTGGTGGGATCTAGCGCCATCTTCTGGTTTGTAAGTGTACATGCAAAAAGAAAATGGTTTGCTTTTAATCTTGATTTGTATTTAGTGATTTTTAAAAGTTGTTGAAGTCCTCATCTTAAGCTTACCATAGGAAGATTTAAACTTCTGTTTTATATTTTCAAGGGATACGAGTCCTAATTCCCCTTGACGATTAACTATAAAGGAGAGATAGCTTTACTGAAATGTTGAAATGTTGCTGGCGGCAACATTCAAGATGTCCTTGGTTTTGATATATGAATAGTATTCTATTGGATAGAGGTTCCACATTTTCTTTATACACTCTTCAGTTGAGGAACATCTAGTTTGTGTACAGTTTCTGGCTATTATGAATAAAGCTGCTATGAACATAGTTGAGCAAGTATTCTTCTGGTATAGTGAAGTATATTTTGGATGCATGCCCAGGGGTGGTATAGCTGGATTTTGAGGTAGCACTGTTCCATTTTTTCTTTTTTCTTTTAAATGCTTTGTTTATTTATTTTATTTTATGCACTGTCACTATCTTCAGACACACCAGAAGAGGGCATCAGATCCCATTACAAATGGCTCTGAGTCACCATATGTTTGCTGGGAATTGAACTCAGGACCTCTGGAAAAGCAGTCAGTGCTCTTAACCACTGAGCCATCTCTCCAGCCCAAATTCATTGGTGTTTTTGTTTTGTTGTTGTTGTTGTTTTTGTTTTTTTGTTGTTGTTGGTTTTTTGTTGGTTTTTTTTTTTTTTTTTTTAGATACAGGATTTCTCTGTGTAGCCCTGGTTGTCCTGGAACTCATTTTGTAGACCATGTTGGCCTCAAACTTGAAATCCGCCTGCCTCTGCCTCTCAAGTGCTGGGATTAAAGACATGCGCCACCATGGCCCAGCCCCTTTTTTTCTAAATTAACCACCACATTGATTTCCCGAGTGGTTGTACAAGTTTGCACTCACAGCAGCATTGGAGGACAGTTCCCCTTGCTCCACATCCTCACCATCCTCTTGAAAATTTTATGTTTTAGTCTTAAATATTCTGACCTGTGTAAAATGGAATCTCAGAGTTGTTTTGATTTGCATTTCCCTAATGACTAAGACTTTGAACATTTCTTTTCGTACTTCCTGGCCATTTGAGTTTCTTCTCTTCGTAATTCTCTGTTTAGCTCTGTACCCCCATTTTTAATTGGATTATTTGAATTTTTGGTGTGCACCTTCTTGAGTCTTTTATAAATTTTGGATATTAGCCCTCTGTTAGATATAGGGTTGGTGAAAATCCTGTCCCAATCTGTAGGCTGGCATGTTGTCCTGTAGACAGTCTCCTTACCTTACAGAAGCTTTGCAGTTTCCTGAGTTCTCATTTATCAGTTGTTGATCTTAGAGCCTGAGCAATTTGTATCCTCTTCAGGCAACTGTCTCCTGTACTAATGCATTCAAGTCTATTTCCCACTTTCTCTTATATGAGATTTAGTGTGTCTGTTTTTATGTTGAGGTCCTTGGTGCACTTGGACTTCAGTTTTGTGCAGAGTTATAATTAGAAATCCATTTGCATTTTTCTACATGTAGATATCCATTGGGTACTCCCAGAGACTATACCATCAATCAGGGAACACACATGACCTGGACCTTGGCCCTCTGCACATGCATGGGAGATGTGAAGCTTGGTCTTCATTGCAGATCTCCCAAGAACTGGAACTGAGCTGTTCTTTACTGTAGTCTGCTTGTTGATCCTGTTTCCCTAACTGGGCTGCCTTGTTTGGCTTCAGTGGGAGGGGATATACCTAGTCTTAAAGTGACTTGATGTCCCAGAGTAGGTTGGTACACATGGGGGCTTCCCTGTAATCATAGGAGAAAGGAAGTAGAGGGACTAAAAGAAAGAGGTAGGATTGGGATATAAAGTGAATAAAAAATAAATGAAAAAATATAAATCAATTTTTAAAAATGTAACTCACTCAGTTCAGAAAGTAAAAATATTCTCCTTTTACCTAACTAAAACTCAGCCTCACAAGCTTCCAACTCAATAATTGCAGGCCAATATGTAGCATTATAATTATTGAAACTTTGCAATTTTTCTGTCCTCACTGGAGGCATCAACTACAACTATTTTCTCACATGAAGTCAATATCTGTTCTAGTATATATTTTCTATTGCTTATACTAAAGTCCATTTTGGTAACGTTATGAACCACAAGGTTTCTCTTGTTTGATATTAGAAAAGTATTAGTCATACTTCAATCTTACCAGGACAAATGCCCAAAACCAGTTCAGAGAAAATACGTACATCTCTATTTGGTCTGAATATTTCAGGCCAGTTGTGTTCCTCTAGCTGACGTTAGTCATGACCCAGTAAAAGCATCAATCACCCTTTCTCTCCTGGGTCCATCTAGATCTGATTCTTTTCTCAACTCTAGAGCTGAACTTAACATAAAGACCATGTCAACACTTTGGTTCTTGGCTTGGTAACATCAAAATCTCAAAACATCCAGACATTTACACAGGACTATAGCTATTCCTAGAAACATTCATATTGTCAGAAAATTTTATGATCTTGTCATTTATACAATGGAATGTAGCACATGGATGGTATAACATAAGAGAATGTGACCAGGGGATGCACCCCATATAGTACAGACAGCCTACCCGAACTAAAATCCCAATGCCAAGACATTTGTACATCAGGACATGCATTTCCCCTTTTTTCTATATCTGTGAAGGTCCTGCATCTCAATTTGTCTCAACCCTGAGGCCAGATTCATTGACCTGGTGACTTGATTCTCAAGTGAAACAGCTATCAAGCCAGAGTCACTAATATCTAAAATAAATATGACAGTGGCTATTTTTTACAGCAATGTTAGCTATAAAGATAAAGAGCAGCAGGCCCCTGTAATTCTGGTCTAAATTAGTTTGTCCAGTAGATAGCATAGAACCCTAGTCATTTTGATCTAGTGACAGGTCAACTCATTTTAGTTTTTTTATAGAGATGAGAGTGTCTGTAGATCAGTAAGTAGAAAGTTCTCTATATTCAGCTTACATATAAGAATATAATGCTATTTTCCAATAAACTATCTGAAAGCACTTATAAAGCCAATTTTTGTCATGTTCCCATTGCTATAATCTTGCATTATTTTAAGTGACATTAATTTCATATGGTTGTAGTGTGTGTGTGTGTGTGTGTGTGTGTGTGTGTGTGCGCACACATGCATGCATGTACTTGCACGTGGAGGTTTGCACAGCTGTGTATATGTATGGAAGTCAGTGGTTAAAATCACCTCTCCTTTTTACCACTATTAATCTTGCTTTCTAAGATAGGATATCTGCGGGAGAGTCAAACCATGCCAGGAAGCTTGGTAGATAGATCGGATAGAGACCCAGAGACTCTGTGGGCTCACACCTGAGACCTAGAAGACACCCTGCTCCCTGTCAGTTTCCTGGCCTGCAGGATGTGCCACATTCCCCATTTAAGGAAACAAGACCTGTGGTCCTGTAGGCCCAGAACAGAGTTCTCCATAGTAATGAAGACCTAGAGACCCTGAGGGCTTAGTAAATAGGCTTTCCTTTCCAGACGTTATTTCTTTCCACAGGTATTTGATCTCAAGTCCAACCTGACAAGTTGGTATGGTAACGTAGGATATGCATCCATTTTCCATCATGAACAGTCAATAAAGAGTCTATAGCCCCATTATTGAACAGTCAATAAAGTGTCTCATCTACCACCATCATGGAGAATGTGTAGAAGATCTTCATTTACAGAGATACAACTTAATTCTCCCATAGAAGGCTTCTCTGAGCTCCCAGCCTTCTCTCCCCAAGTTAAGAACAATCACTGCAGAGATAAGCTGGAGCTCTCCTTTCTTCAGCCTATGGCCTGGACTCATTTCTAAGTACTTCTGAGACTATCAGTGGCACCTGGATGTTCAAGATTCTGAGAACCCCACAGCCACAGTCTTGCCACAGGTTCTGAAGACCAGCAAATCAGCTCCAACTTTCTCAAATCGCATTCTGTGCTTTCCCACCCTCAGAGCCGTGTCTCTGGTGCTTCCCTATAGCCCAGCATCTGCCCAGGGCCAGCTTGGGATAGGCACAGTCAAGCTCCCCTGTTCCCCCTCCCAAGAGGCTATGTCCTGAAGCAAGTACAATACAGACCCACAGATATTGCCCTAATTATAGGTTTGTGAATGCCCAGCCTGGTTGAATTCTGCATTAAAACCATCTGGCTTTGGGTTTTACTGTTTTTCTTTTGATGTTTTGGTTTGGTTTGGTTTGGTTTGGTTTGGTTTGGTTCAGTTTGGTTCAGTTTGGTTTGGTTCGATTTGGCAGGACTTGTGGGAGACTTTTAAAAACTACTTCTATCTCCTTTGATGTTAGAGTCCTATTTTTTAAAATTTTTTCTTTATGTTTATATATCTCTTATGTATTATATACTAACCACAGTTTCACCTTCCTCCTCTTCTCAAAGTCCCTTAACTCCTGCCATCTCTGCTCTCACCCATATTCACGCCTCTTCCTTTCTCTTCAGAAAACTGCAGTCCTTCAGAGATAGCAACAAAACATGGCATATGAAGTTAAACAAGACTAGGCGTATGCCCTCATATTAAAGCTGGACAAGGGAACCCAGTGGGAAGAAAGGGTTCCAGAAGCAGGCAACTGAGTCAGAGACAGCCCCAGCTCCCATGGTTAGTAGTCTTACAAGAACATTAAGCATAAAATATATGCAGAGGATCTAGCTCAGACATATACAGGCTCCGTGGTTGTCACCTTTGCCTCTCTGAATCCCTAAGAACACTATTTAATTGATTCTGTGTACTGTGTTCCTGTGGTGGCCTTGACCCCTCGATGTGATACCTACAATTATATATCCCCTCTTTCACAAGATTGCTCTAGCTTTTTCTCAAATTTGGCTGGAGATATCTGCATCTAATCCAATTAGTTGCTGGACAAACAATCTATGATAATAATTACTCAAGGCTTATGTCTGTATCACACAATATCATTAAGAATTATGGCAGTAACATTTTTGCTTTGAGTTTTTGTTTTTTGTTTGTTTGTTACTTTGTTGGTTTCGAGCCCTGTTTTGTTCTATCTTAGGTATCTGAACTATTCAAATTCCGGATCCTGGAACTTCAGAGACTGTAAGATATGGGCTCCCTCTTGTGGCATAGGTCTGAAGTTTGACCATTCCCACAAGTTCTGTGCCACATAAATACCAGCACATGTTGCAGGCAGGATAAATTATAGGCCAAAGGTTTGTGGCTGGGTTGGTGTCTCAATTCTTCCACTGAAAATCTTGCCTGGTTATAGAACATGGCCACTTCAGGCTCCATGTCCCCCATTACAAGAAGATTTAACTAGGTACACCCTCGTGGATTATTGAGAGTTTCTATTTTACTGGGTTTCTGTCTTGCCCCTGAAATAACCCCTAATTCCAGTCATCTCTCCCAGGTCTCTCTCCCACCAAGTCCCCACCTGATCACTCCTGTTACCATCCTCACCTGACTAAAGTAGACCTACAAAATCTATGCAATTTCCCCTTCTTGGAAAGAATCATGCTTCTTCTCTTGACTTCTGGTTTCTTAGCATCTCTGGGTCTGTAGTTTGTAGCATGTTTATCCTTTACCTTATAGCTAATATCTACATATAAGTATACGTATACCTTGTTTCTCTTTCTGGGTCTGACTTACCTTATTTAGGATGATATTGTCTAGCTATAACTACTTGCCTGCAATTTTCATGATGTTATTCTTATCACCTTAATAAAACTCCATTATATGAATAGACCAAATATCTTTACACATTCCTCAGTTGAGAAACATGAAGAATGTTTCTATTTTCTGGCTATTACAAATAAAACTGCTATGATCATAGTTGAGCAAGTGTTCTTGTGGTATGGTGGAGCATCCTTAGGGAAAAAGCACAGGAGTGGTATAGCTGAATATTTAGGTAGATATAATCCCAATTTTCTGAAAAATGATATTAATTTCTATAATGGCTATATGAGTTGACACTTCCACCAGAAAGAAAGAACGTTTTCCTTGCTCCACATTTTTGCCAGCCTGAGTTGTTACCTGTGGTATTTTTCTTAGCCATTCTGACAGGTATAAGAAGGTATAAAGTGGAATCTCATAGTCATTTTGATTTGCAGTTTCCTCATGGTGACGGATGTTGAACATTCCTTTCAGTGTTTCCCCACCATTTGAGATTCTTTTGGGTTTTTTTAGAACTCTCTGTTATGATCTATATCTCAGTTTGAAATGTATTATTTGGTTTCTTGATGTTTAGTTTCTTTATATATTTTGGATTCCAGCACTTTGTCAAATGTGAAGTTGAAAAAAATCAGCTTTTTCAATCTATAGGCTCATATTTCTCATGTTTTGTCCCATTGACAGTATTCATTGCCTTACAGAAGATTTTCAGTTTCATGAGATCTCATTGAGTAATTCTTGAACATAATGTCTATGCTATTGGTGTTCTATTCAGGAAGTTGTCTCCTTTGCCAATGCTTTCAATGTCAATTACCACTTTCTTTTCTATCAGGCATTTGGGTTTGTGTTAAGATGTTTGATCCATTTGTACTTGAGTTTTCTGAATTGTGATAGATTTGGGTCTATTTGCATTCTTTGACATGCTAACATCTAGGTAGACCAGCAACATTTGTTGAAGATGCTTTCATTTTTTTCCTTTGTCTATTTCTGGCTTCTCTATTAAAAACCATGTGTCTATACATACATAGATTTATCTGTGAGTCTTTAATTTGACTCCATTAATAAACCAATCCATTTTAATGAAATTCCAAGCAGCTTTATTATGATAGCTCTGTGGTAGAGGTTGATATCAGGGATTAAAAAATTGCTGTGTAAGATTTTCTATTGTACAGTATTGTCTTAGCTAATATAATTTTTTATTTTATTTTCCTATAAAACGGTGAGAATTGCTCTTTTAGTTTCTGGAAGAATTATGTTGGAATATTGAAGGGGATTGTTTTGAATCAGTACATTGTTTTTGGTACGACAGCCATTTTTACTGTGTTAATTCTACTGATCCATGAGAATGGGACATATTTACTGCACAATTCTACCAGACTTTCATAGAAGAGCTAATATCAATACTCCCCAAACTATTTCACAAAATAGAAGCAAAAGAACCACTGTCCAGCTCATTCTATAAAGCCATAGTCACCCTGATACCTTAACCACACAAACACTAAACAAAGAAAGAGAACATCAAATGAATTTTGCCTATCAACACAGACCCAAAAAGTACACAATAAAATTTTCATAAACCAAATTGAGGAACACATCAAAAGTATAATTCACCACAAACAAGTGGGCATCATCCCAAGGTTGCCGGGATGGTTCAATATATGAAAGTACACCAACTTAATTCACTATTAAACATACTGAAAGAAAAAATTCACATGATCATCTCTTTAGATGCTAAAAAAGCCTTACATGAAGTCCAATACTCTGTCCTATTAAAGGTCTTGAAGAGATCAGATATCTAAGGAACATATGTAAACATAATAAAAGCAATATACAGAAAGCAAAGAGCCAACATCAATTTAAATTGAGAAAAACTTGAAACAATCCAACTAAAATCAGGGACAAGACAAGGCTACCTATTCTTTCCCAATCTTTTAAATACAACATTGAAGTTCAGGCTCGAGCATAAAATAATAAAAAGAGATCAAGGGGATACAAATTGGAAAGGGAGAAGACAAGTTAATACTATTTACAGATGATATGATACTATATATAAGTTCAATTTAACTTTCTTAAATAGTACCTATCAGCAAAATTATTCATTTCATTTATATTTTCCAATATTAGTGAGTACTGATTTTAAAAAGATAAATCAGTCTTCCATAGATTTTTATAATATCTATTCTTATAGTTCCCTCTTTATCTCTGCTTTTCTTAATTTATATATTCTTTCTTAATCTTTAGTTAAATTGGTTAAGGACTTGTCTATCTTGTTGATTTTCTCAGAGAACCTACACTATTTCATTTATTCTTTGTATTTTTCCCTTTTCTTCTATTGTGTTAGATTCAGACCTCAATTTGATTATTTCCTCCCATCTCCTCCCCTTTAGTGTGCTCGCATCTTTATTTTTTTCAGAGATTTCAGGTATATTGATAAATTTCTATTATAAGATTTTGCCATATTTTTCATGGAGCACTCAGTGCTGTGAACTTTCTTCTTAGCACCACTTCCATTGTGTTCTATTGGTTTGGGTATGTTATGCATACATTTTCATTCAATTCTAAAAGGTTTTAAACATTTTTACTTATTTCTTTATTTCTATCTTAGCACATTATTTATTCAATAGAGATTTGTTTGGTTTCCATGAGATTGTAAGACTTGTATTGTTCTGTTGTTAAAATTCAGCTTTGATCTGTGATGGTCTGAAAAAATGTAAAGGGTTATTTTAATTTTCATGTACCTGTAGAGACTTGTTTTGTGAACAAATACATAGTCAATTCTGGAGAAGTTTTCAAAATATGCTGACAGAAAGGTATAATCTTTTGTGTTTGGCTGAAATGTTCTATAGATATCTTTTGTGCTTTTTAACATGTTAGCTCCAGTATTTTTCTGTTCAGGTTTTGTCTCTACCTGTTTCCTGGAGAGAGAGGGATACTGAAGTCTTCCACCGTCAATGTGTGATTTGTTATGTGTGGTTTAATTTTTAGTAAGGTTTCTCTTACAACAGCAGATATTTCACTTTCCAGGCATTTATGTTTACAATTAAAAAGTAGTCCTTGTAGATTTTTGCTTTGATGAGTTTGAAATGTTCTTCCCCATCTCTGTTGACTAATTGTGGTTAGAAGTCTATTTTGTTAGGAATTAGAATAGCTATTTCACTTGCTTTTTAGGTTCATTGACTTGGAAAATAATTTTCCAACACATTACTCTGAGGGAATGTTTATCACTGATACAAGACACATACCTTGGTATGTTTTCTTGTATGTAACAGATCATTGGAACTTGTTTATGAATCTATCTTGTTAGTCTGTTTCTTGATTGATTGTAACCATTGATAAAAAGAGATATCAATGAAAAATTGTTAATTTCTTTTATTTTGGTTGTGTTGTAGTGGTTGTGGTCATGGTTCTAGTGGTGGTGGTAGTGTATAGGTGTGCATGTATGTATTAATTTGTATGTGTTTGTGTGTGTGTGTGTGTGTTGACTTTCCCTTGTTTGCTGTTATTGGTGTAAGATACTTTATTTCCTGTGTTTGCAAAGGTATAGGTAACCTCCTTGGGTTGGAATTTTCCTTCAAGTGTTTACTGTTGGGCTACATTTGTGAATAGGTATTTTAAAAATATTTTTCATGAAATAGCTTTTCTTCTACATTGATCATGATTAAAAATTGAGTAAATATAATACTCTGGACTGGCCTATGAAGTTTCTTAGAGTCTGGAAGACATCTGTTCAGGCCCTTCTACTTTGTAAAGTGTGTTTTGACTAGTCAGGTATAATTCTACTTGGTCTTCCTTAATACGTTTCTTGACCCTTCTCTCTTGTAGCTTTTACTATTCTTTCTCTATTCTGTGTGTTCAATGTTTTGATTATTATATGGCAAAGGAACAGTTTTCACAATCCATATCCAATCCATTTCTTGTTTAGTAAATTTCTTGCATTTTTACATGCATGTCCTTCTTAGCTTAGAAACTTCTTTCATTATTATGTTAAAAAAATTTTCTGGGCCTATGAGCTTGATTCTCCTCACTCTTCTATTCTTATTCTTGGACCTGATCTTTGATAACATCCCAGATATCCTGGATGTTTGTTTTGTTTTGTTCTTTGGCTTTTTTCAAGGGATTTAGATATTTTCTCTAATTTTTGATTCTCATTTCCTTGATACTTTAAGGGGTGTATTTATTTTATCTTTAAGTAGTTCCATCATCTTCATAAGTAGGTTTTAAAGTCACTGTCTTGTGTTTCAGTTGTTCGAAAAAGTTCAGAGCTTGCCCTACTAGCATAGCTGGTCTTTAGTGTTAGCTGATTCTGACTGATCACCTTAGCCTTTTTTAACTGTGTTCATTTAATGGTATCTAAGGATCAAGTCTTGTGATAACTAAAGGACTAGGTGCTGGATTCTGAGTTTGTATTGGTTTAGGGTTTATTGTTTGGGGTTGGGAGAATTTTGTTCATTTATTTGTGACAGAGAATATGCAGACAGCAAATGAGGAGAGGTGGAGTGGGGGATAAAATATTAAACGTGTATAAAAAAGATAATGGGAAAATGAAGCAACTTCAAAGCACACCTCCTATATTTTCATAGTCAGTACACCCAACTGAGAACCAAGAGTTCAGAAGTTAGAGACTATGGAGAAAACTATTATTCAAGTCAACCCATGGTATGGAAAAACGATACATAAAATATAAAGACAGTTAATTATGTGCATATATATTTAATAGAGTTACATTACGTGAAGTTATGGTGCTCCCCACAAGAGTCAACAATGATCTAAGAAAAATGTCAGTGTCAGTCATGGAAAAACTTTTTTTGGTCTCTTGGTTGGAGCAATACAGTAGTCTCCAAAAACAACGTAGGCTTTTATCGTTGTGGGGATGAATTTTAGATGTGTAAAAGGTCTGATATTTCTGAAGACATCAGCTTCTTTGTACATAGACAAATGGACATAATCTGGAACTAACCTGGTAGCCTCCCTGGAGACTCTCTCACTGTATAGGAAAGTGTTATGGACCTGCCATGTGAGACAACAAATCAGTTGTGCTAACGAGCTGCATAACTGATAAACAAAATAACAATTGGTTCAGGAAGATAAGCCCAACAATCCAATACTGACAATTTTACTGACATTTTATATTGGGATTTATCAACATAGCTAATTCATTATGGCTATCTAACTGGCCATAAGATACAGTTCATGGGAGGCAAGTAGTATACCCTAGTCAACCCCTCATGGTTCTAGAAGTCACAGACACTAGATGGGAACCTTGAACTACCATTATTCCTATAACATAAAATAATTGTATTCTAAATGATATCTTTATACTCACTGATAAGTATAGTATCATCCTTAATCAAAACTGAAAATTGCTTCAAGAGATGGTGAGAATATTGCAGAGACCCAAAACTGGTGAAAATGCAGAGAATGATCCATCAGGTGCCTAAACCTAATTGATACATTTTTTAAATAGACCCTTTGTTAAATGTAAGGCTTATGCAAATCACAGAAAGTGGACAGAAGACTGTAAGAACCAGAAGAATAGAACACCACTTGCTCTAGAGATGACAGAAGAACACCAGCCACAAAATCTCACCCATGTGAATGCCAGAACAAGAGCTCCACAATGGTATCACATATTGTCATGCTGACCCAGATTGGAGACATGGCTGTTGAGGGAGAATCAATATCCTCCAATGTGGAGATCCTGCAAACGTTGTTTACTTTCAGGTGTTTAGCCCTGAACACAGGTTCATAGCATCAATGTTAAGTGGACTCAATAAATTATATATTCATTGAGAAGAGGAAAGGTTATGAATTTCAGAGAGAGAAGGTGGACAAAAGAATGTATGTATATGTAGTGCTTATATGTGAAGTTCAAAACAAAACAAAAACATTTTAAAACAACATCAAACAAGCAGCCAACAGTCTAATGCACTACACTTGACAAACATAGCAGAACTATCCCATATAAAATACAGGCAAATCAAATTCAAGAGCATGTTTTGAAAATTAAACAGTAAACTATGATCCAATTGCTTTCATTCCATAGAAGAAAGGATGTTTCAGTATGTCAGAACTAATGTATGTAATAAAGCTGTGATAGTTAATGTTAATTCTCAGCTTGACCGACAGTAGTTGCCCAGGTGATGGGCCTCTTTGGGGATTGTTTCGACTACCTTATTAGTTAGTGTGGCAAATACATTTTGATTATAAATGGGCAGGATTGTTCCATGGGCATAGTATACTGGTCCAAATAAAATAGATAAAGCAAACTTAAAGAAGAGTGTATTAGTACACCCACTTTCACTTAGTCGATGTATTATATCCAGTATTTTAAACTTTCTTTCTACTTAACAAGAAGCATTTATAAAGGAAATTTTAGAATACTGAAGCAGGAAACCATGTGCAATTCAATGATCCATGTTGCTATAGGCTGTTATGGGCAAGAAAGCGTCTGCTGAAGTGATGTTGATGACTCCAGAATGAGAAACATCAAAGGCTTCTGCAGCAAACTCTTCCCCTCATGACAAAAAAAGAAACAGTCTAAACAGAAATGCATTAAAGAGAGCCCTTAAGAAGATTTTAATCATTAGGTAATAAAAAAAATCTCAGAAAAACATACTTGACTATCAGGCGTTAACTAGAATAAATCTCTCATGTAAGATACTAGTTTAAAAAGATGAAAGAATACAAATTACATTACAGGAAAAATATGTAATATATATATTATGATAAATGATTGTTACCTGGAACATATGATTAATTTCACACACTATGGAAATTAAGGCAAGTATATAGCACAGTAGGTAAAAGTGTTTGGTTATGTGTAACAGTGACGACCTGTTTTTAAATGCCCAGAACCCACATAGAGGTAGATTCAACAGTATGAGCATCTATAGCCACAGTGTGGCCCTGCTGGGTGACAGGGGCAAGTATAAAAAGGCATTCAAACACAAGACAACATAATCTCAAACAACAATCTTTAAACATTTCTTACACTTACAAGTAAGAGAAATCTTCATTCTTCATCAAGGATGCTTCTCTTTGCACAGAGTCTACTACAAAAAATACCACAAACAACCAAAATACAAAGTTGAGGAGCCCAGGCCCTATGTAAGGCTCATAAAATATTATTTAGAAAAAAAATGCCTTAGGGAACTGAAAATTAAAAGACAGAAATGAAATTGTATCCATGTTTGCATGTACAAATTCCAAATATTGGACAACTTAATGCTGTGATTAAAATAGTGCAATTTTAAACCTAATCACTTGTTGATGGCAATGCAATAAACACAATTATTAGGAATACCTTTTGACAATCTCTAATAAAACCTAGCAATGTGGTGTTAACATAAGATCCAGCAAGCATATCTCTTTGGATATACCCAAGGAATTTTAATATCTTCTCCTCACTAAAGCTTCTATATGGATATTTGTAATATCTTGTCTCATAAGAAGAATAAAACCGAGTTAAATGTGTCACAACGAGAATATTAATCCCAAAAGTTTGAAAGCCCTTGATATTAATAAGAAACTACAGGTACAAGGTAGAAACTTGTAGCAGGATAGTTTCCTGCTGCTGCTACATTGTTTGCAGTGGAGCTGACAGAGAAGGAGCTAATGTGGGAGGAGCGAAGAGAGAGACAGAGAGGAAGGTGAGGAGACGAAGAAGAGGGAAGCAGGAGAGAAGACGGCTGGAGATTTCCGAGTGACTTCAGCAGTCACAGGTAGTTATGCATATCTAGGTTAGTTAATTGAGTTAACAATTCTAATTGTGTGAGCATCTTGTTAATTGAGCATTACCAAATATATAAAGCCTTTGGATAATAAATAACTAAACTTTAGAGTTTTCATTTTACTGAGAGCAGTGGGCATGGCAGGTATTGTCTGGGTTCAATCGAGCATTGTGGATAGCATGGTGGATTGACAGATCTAGCCACCATCCTGGCATCTCATGGGTGCTAGGGCCAGTGTTTCTGGCTGGCCAGAGCCACGGTCTCTTGGGTCTAGTTGTGGTGCATGTGACCTCTCGCTGGCCACTTGCAGCTGTGGTGTGCTTGGCTTCTGGCTGCAGAACATGGCGGCCTAAGCTAAGCAGAACCACCTCTGCTTAGATAGTCGGCTTTTTAAAATATTAACTGCAATAGAAACTTTTCTAAAAACCATGAAAAGGTAGCTGAAATGTGTGAAATATTATCAGTGAAAAAATAAAGATGAGATTACACTTGTGGTTTTGGCTTCCAGGAAAAAGTTTTCCAGTTCATGGAGAAGAATTGGCTACCTCAACTGAACTAGGAGAGGACATGCCACCCAAATATTTTCTGCTGATTTCAAAGTAACAAGTCTTTCAGTTTTGTCATCTCTCCAGCGCTCAGCTTTTACTCTTTATAGTATGTATTCATGTTCCTGCATCCGTAGTTTCAACATGAGCTCATATTAGTTTGAGAATGTCCACCTGGACTAATAAAATATGGTATATTCTTACAAAAATAGGAAAATACTCGAAAGTAAAGTTATTGGAAAGACAGAGCATGCGTTTATTATTTTCACCCATCTTCAATGTATAATATTATACCAATAATTATATATATATATACATATATGTGCATATATATGCATATATATTGTTTTGTTTTATATGCAGAGAAAATAAATAGTCATATTCAAAGAGAAGTAAAAGTTGTATCAATTGCTAACAGGACAAAACACACTATAAGTAAGGTTGCCATATTGTGGCCACAGGTTAATTGCAACATTTAAATGCATTTCTCTAAATGATAACCACTAAAATAAATAAAAATAATTCTACAGCTGTTGCTGTCCAGATGAAATTGTGTTTCTCCTGCCTCCTGCCTAAGGTTAATAATCCATTAGCAAAATATGCATGCTACCTCCTTGGTCTTCGGCAGCTGTAAACTGTACAATGCCAATCTGACAGCAAAGATGTAACCACTTGTGTACTGATAGCATTATAGTTATGGGTGTGCTAACTGTTCTAGGATGGTATTTGAGCCCCATGCCATGGGACATAATTCATGCTTCTTACTGTAAACTTAGAAAAAAAAAAACTTGTGCTTGAAGGGAAATTAAGCCCTAGCAGGATGCACAGTGTTACTATGTAAGAAAGATGACCTGACCACAATGCTTCTATATCTATATACTTACATTCTTGACAGTCAAATATGTGAGCACATGTTCTTCTCATCACAGAACCTTACCTTTTCAATAACACCAGGGGAGAATTATATTTGTTTATTGATGAAATAAATGATGACTGAATGAATTATTCAGAGAAAATGACTTAACTAGTTAGACCCTGACATAAACAAGACATTTGTACCATCTCCTCCAAGCACAGATAGCACTGTGGAAAAGCAGGAAAAACAAAAACATTGTAAGAACCAGGAATCAGGAGAAGAACTTTAAAGACTATTCTGGTCGGATACAGTCATTTCAATTGTGACCAAGAACAGTTGAGGTTAACTTCAGTGGGCCTGTAAAAGAATGGGTGGGTCATTGGTCAGTCATGTATCAAAGATGGGTGCTAATACCCTCTGTGCCCCCTGCTAAAGTATTGCCTACTGGTGTATTCTGTGGGAGTAATAGTCATTGTCTTTAGTAGATGACATATACATGAACTAAACAGACTGTAATGAATAGTTACAAACAAGCACTCTCATAGATGCACTAGTTAAACCCAGTGTGTGATAAAACATAAGTATATAAATGTAAGAAAGTTAGTTGCAGAGAAACTGGGATCTGGCTCACAGCTTAAGATAGAAATAGACGAGGGTAGTAGGTGTGAGACCAAGTAGAATGCATCATAAATATGTATGACTTGTCAAAAACACATGTAAGAAAATAAAACTAAAGAAATAAGTGGGAACAACAGAAACTTGGAATTTCAGAAATTATAAAATATAAAATATAAAATGGATTAAAATACAAGTAATATATAGTAAATCATATTTCTTAGTTTCTTCATTTTTAACAAACTATAATATAAAATGTTAAAATGGGAACCATCATATTGCAGTTAGACAAGCCAAGCAACCTGAAAAATAAAAGAGCCCCCAAAGACATACAAGAATCATATTTCACATTCAGGTGTCTTGTAAGAGTACTTTATTGAAAGCCATACTATATATGCAGACAGAGGTCTTAGTGCAAACAAATGAAAATCCAGTGATTACTGCTTAAATCTCTGTGAGTTCACATGAGCCTTGGTCCTTTGAAATAGAGGACCTTGTTCTCATGCCCTCCATCCCCTGTATCATGTCTTGATTAGAGTTTCCCTGCTGTGAAGAAACATCATGACCAAGACAACTCTGTATTATAAAGGACAGCATTTACTTAGGACTGCCTTACAAGTTCAGAGCTTCAAGAATGCACGAGGCTGGAGGAGCTAAGAGTTTTACATCTTCATCCAAAGGCAGATAGGAGAAGACTGGCTTCCAGGCAGCTAAGATGAGGGTCTTAAAGCCAATGCATGTAATGACTTCTTCCAACACTTCCTCCAACAAGACCACACCTTGAAATATTGCCACTCTCTAGGCAAAGTTTATTCAAACGATCAGAGTCTCCCAAACACTCTCTTCCTTCCCTGCTGAAGGATTCCCTATGCACTGAGGGAGAAATTTGATGGAAACATCTCATTCTGAGTTGTATATTTTAAGATTGTTATTTATATGTAGTATCTGGCTCAGGGTGCTGTATTTGTTCCCATCTTCTGCTACAAGAAGCCTTTCTGATGATAGCTGGATAAGACATCAAACTATGAGTAAAGCATTTACTCTTACTTTCTTTTTCAACTAGTAGTATGTAGATTTACCCTAGATCTCTGTGCTACCTAGACTTTTGCTCTAGCTTCATTATACTGTGGCACTTCGATTTGGTCATATCACTTCATTATATGATTGTATCTACAATACATAAACATTTTAACCAATGACTTGAAGCCCATGTAACAAATAGTAAAGAAAGCTACATTAATTAATCTTTTGTAAATTTACTCCGCCTACAATTGCAGGCACTTCAGAGACGGAGGTAATGTGGGCCTAATCATGAGCTAAAATATCAGTCATCCTCAAATTGTGGGATGTTCTTTAAAATGCTATGAAAGTGCATGGGTTAAAAAAAAAAAAAAAAAAGCACTAACTCATGAAAATAAAGATACTGAAAAACAACTCAAAGAAACTAGAGATTAAGATATGATAATAAAATAAAACATGGCATCATGAATCAAATTACAGAAGAAAAGTGTGAGTTGAAAATTTGAGGAAATTCAAATGAAATAAAAAAGGTTTTGAGTTCTAATGTCAATGACACCAAACAGGTGAGCTAAAGTGAGCTCACATAATATGCTAACGGTGAAGGAGAGGTCTTTGGAATTTTGATGAAAGGTTTGTCCAACCTCCTTTAAATCCCAGAAAATGCTATAATAATAATGATATTTTCAAATAAAACCATAATATTACTAGTTTTTCTTAGTTCAATGAGAACATTTTATGATTTTCGGCATAATATATGTAATTATTTATCAGAGTTTTCTAAAAGATCGAACTTTCTCAACTGAGTTGCTGTTTTATGTTTTTTTTATTTTTTCATGGACATTTTATATTATAACAATGACCTGTCAAATATGAATCAAATGTCTATGAAGTATCCAGATTTCCTAATAATACCAGGATTAGTAATGCTGTATTTTAAGAATTATGTGTTGATAAAGATAATAGAATAGAGACAAGCAATACTCTACTAAATGATCACCAATCAGAAAAAAAGGGAAACAAAAAAAATCCATATAATGAAAATCATTAGAAGCATTGAAAAGCAAGGGGACACTGCAATAAAAAGCATAATAAGAAAATCTAGGTTAATAACACAAGTATTGCTTAATCTACATACAATGGGAAAAGCAAACTGTAACTAGAAGTGCTAGACCAAAAGAGTGGACAAGAGGGGAATTCTCTCCATAGATCTTGTTTTAAAGAGGACAAAAGAAAATCCACTGGAGAAAAATACAGCAAAATTAAATAGTGGATAGTAATTTACCAGGTTCTGGTAAATTACTCAAGGGTGTTATCCCATTTCACTCTGTGAAATATTCTAATGAGAAAGAAGCACAACACAAAAGAAATTCTGAACTCAAAAAACTCTGCTGGGAATACTAGCCAATGAAGCAAAACCACTCCTGGCTTCAAACATTACAAGCTCTGCCCTCTAAACAATAAAGCAGAAAACTCCCAGAAGCACAGAGAAGGGCACAGGAGCCTGCAACAAGAACAACCTAATATGAAAGCCTTTCGAAAAGGTAGGTGTTAACTGTACTTAAGATGTGTTCTACTAGCTAGGCTGCCTTGTCTGACCTCAGTGGGAGAGGAAATGTTTAGCCTCCCAGAGACTTGATGGGCCATGGTGGGGGAAAGGGGATACCCAGGGAGGCCCCTAATGACTCAGAGAAGAAGGGGAGGGAGAAGCAAAAAGGGCTGTGAGAGGGGGTGAGCAGGAGGGGGACTTGAGCCAGATGTATAATGAATAAGTTTAAAAAGAAAAAGATATTTAAACCAAAGCTGTTGATTGTGAGAACAAGTTCCATAGTAAAATGACAGTATATACAATGATGAGATTACAGTGCCTAGTGAACATCAGAGAAGTTGAAGAACTCACAGGCAAAGAAAAAAAAACAAAAACAAAACTGTTCAAGTGACATTATATAGAGGAACACAGGAGCCTGATGACTGGAATACTCAAAAGCATTTCTTCATCTGCCTATGATTAAAACAGTGAGGCCACATTTTGCCTAAATTTAGAGTCTAGGTGTCATGTGAATAAAAAGCATTATTTCTAATTCCAACTTTACTGGTCCACCATGAATGAGAATAAAGACTAGCACTCAGGAAGTTATTGGCAGTGAATGCAGGATGATCCACTTGGAGTTGGGTGTTTTCTAGATCCTGGGCAGTGATTGGTGACTATGAGGGAAGACAAATAAGACATTACAGTTCCCTGTGGGAATGTTTTATCTCAAAATTTGATCATAAATGGCATTTTAAAAGCAGGCAGTAAACTTGAAAGAGAATTACAGAGCACCTGGCAGGACTTGAAGAAAAGAAAGGGAAGGAAATGATATAAAATATGTAAAGTATAGTAGGTCAATGCTGATAATGGTTCTCCATTGTCATTGCTAAAATTTTTTAAAAAAAAATTTAAAAGATTTTTGAGAACTTCTAATGTATACACAAACTGCAAAAGGAAATACCACACCTTTAATATGCAAAGTATGTCGTTTATGTATTAAAAGATAGGAGAATGTGTCATTAAGTGGCCTTTAGCAGCCTCTAAAGAATGGAAAACATGACTAATTGAGAAGGGATATTATGTGCAATAAGTAGTGAGTGTTTAAACTGAAATGAAAAAGAAAACAACACATCTAACTAAAGATAGAGTTTAAAGAGATGAGATATGCATTTCGCTGTTTTTGTAGTTTGTTATTGAAGGGAAAAAGTGAAAACAAACTCAAGTGTAAGGGAAAATATTGGCAAATCTTGCAATTGATCTTCACAAAATACCAAACTTCTAAGGTTTGTTTTATAATTATATCTGCATAATCACAACACTGGCACCCTGATTTGCATCTAGTACAGATGTAAATGGTGAACAGGCAATAGCAAAATAAGAGATGTACACAGCAAAATAATAAGAACTGAATATTTTTTCCCCCACATTTTCCTCTGAGGACAGGGGAATGGACTTCTGCAGAAAGAAACTAGGAATTCTCTATCCTTTGCAGGTACGTCAGTGATATCAGTCAGGTCCTTTAGCTTATTAATTAGAGACAAGGTAGGCACATTGAAATTATATCAACCTCACATATCAACTCTTCACTTATTTTGTTAAAGAACTGATCAACCAGAGTTGCTTTGGCATATATTCTATCAATGTGTTGGTTAGCCCTGAGTTTCATATATGGCTTAATTTAATCAGGTCTTTTTCTTTGCTTAGTGTCAGCCATGGCTGCTTTACCAGTGATATTATTTCTCATAACTCTGCTGCTAACCGCAATGCACACTGAACAAAGGGTGAGTGTGACATAAATATTTATCTCAAATCTACCTGACAATTGTGGGAAATGGTATACTACATAGGAATACAGAAATCCTTACAGTATAGTGAGTTACAGTATTCTCATTTGGCTTGGGAGCATATAACAGGGCTACAGAGATATAGAGTAAGGTTTCACTTTCTAGCATTTATAGCTATAATACACACTAACAGCATGAGGGAACTGGAAGCTTGAAGAGGCAGATATGCTACAAATATATGACAATTACAAGGCTTCAAATTTGCACATTATGGGGTTTAAGAGACATGTCAGTGAGTAAAGATTTAAGAGGTGAGTTCATCGATTGAGTTTATCTTCAGTTGCAATTATTCCACTGTGAAATGTAAGGCCAGAGTAGAAGAATCCAGCATCCAAAGAAGGGCACTTTCTAAAATAAAGTTGAATATAAGGACCAACAGCCAAAATGTTCTGCTAATCACTATAACATGTGAAATGTGCCTAAATCTCAAGAGATAACCATTTCTCCCTCTGTACCATGCAGCTGGTTCCTAATCAATGTGATGAGATGTTGTTCACTCATATTGAACTCTTTTTTATGATCCTTTTAGCTTCTAGTTATTGGTTTGATCATTTATTTTTTTGATTGTTTGGGAATCTCATATCATGACCACCATCATGCTCACCCCCCAGTCTTCCCATGGTTGCCCCTTTTTCCTATGATCTTCCCCCTCTGCTCCCCCCAAAGAAAAAAATTCCATTTTATATGGTCCATATATTCAATGGAGTATGGTCAAACTCCTAGTCGCCCACCCCTAAATGAAGGATCAGTCTCTGTCTCCATCTAATCTAGAAGCCATCAGCTAAGAAGAGCTGTGAGGTAGAATAGGGGCATTGAGCCAGCTTTCTGTCTCCTGTGTAACAGCCTATACCTGAGTGCTGTGGGCTTCTACATGGTGATCCAGCTCTCCCATAAATATTATGGCTTCAGACAACAGTCCTGATAATGACCATCCACATGGACTTTGGTGGAAACACAGGCTGCAGACATCAGTAGTAGATGCTCAATTCCACCAATTCCACAAGGTTAGTTGTTTCAACTGGTCTTCTGTGTAAGCTGAAACTCTGAAGAAGTAGGTTCCAACAGATGCTCATAAGTAAGCACAAGCAGGCAGCCTAGAGTGAGTCTACCTTCTTCAATGTCCTTCCGTAGTCATCCAGCAGAAGGTTTAGCCCAAGTTGAAAGTATGCACTTAAAGGATTAAAGAGTTTGGAACTTGCTTTGTCCCAGACTGACCTTGAATTTAGAGATCTGACTGCTTCAAGCACTAACTTGCCTGTGCCTAAGATATCATAGCCATTGTGCCTCAAGATCTCCATGTCAAGATCTAGTTCAGAAACCTGTGTCTTCCATTCTCAAGATCTGGATGATAGGTGTGCCCTCCATGTCTGGATTTTAATTCATTACAGATGTAGTCAAGCTGACAACTAGGTAGACCATTAGAAACTGGCATCATGGCCTACAGTAGTTCTTCGAGATTGTCCAATCTAGAAAGTGAACTGTTCCTAATATCATGGAGCCAGGAATTATCCTGCAGCTGAGCAGCAGGTTCTGGAGCTGAGTCCGTCTCCGTGAGCTCCAGGCTGTTGTACTCCATTTTGCCAATCCTACCGGACAATGACAGCATGGATATCACAGTCTATTCTCTCTCTCCTCATAACACCATCATGTCTCTAGTCCCACCTTTCTTCATAGCTCACACACTGTTCTTTTTCTCTTTCCTATGTCTTCATCACAGGTTTCTTTTTTACACTGGAGCTACACTGGCTCCCAGCCCACACTGAACAGGAACCATTAACATGGTATCTTTTATATATTAAAATTAATATATTTAAATGTCTGCACTCCTAATAAAAGCTCCACTAATTCCCCTTATAGACAACATCTCTTTAGAAGAATTTTTAATACAAATCAAGGGACCATATTAATAGAAAAGTACTGTTACAATTTCTATCAGAAAATCACATTTGGAGCTTTGAAATAAATTGTCTTTATATTTCATGTGAGTTAGATTGTATATTGGAAATTAAATGTGTATGATAACATTGTCTTAGACAAATCACAGTGGTCCTGCATGAAATGTCTTGCATGTGAATTCTTTCTATAAGGAATTGATAAGTGTTTTAGGTTTATTTGTTCAGGCACACACAAATGGTCCTTGTTATGGGGAACATATCAGAAGGTAGACATAGACATATTTCCATGTAGTATGGTGAGGTCTCTGAGTACAGAAATAAACATAATTTTAAAAAACTTAATCTTAAAACATGATGGAGGGAATAATAATAAATCATCTTGAAATATCAGAGAAAATATATAATGATACTGTGATTGTTTAGATGCGCTTAAAGTATTACTCTTTCCCATATAGTAAATTCAAATTTCCTTAGATGTTGTTCAAACAATTCACAAGCAAGGTCCTATCCTGTAACTTGGTCTCTACATACACATATCTACAAGGCAATGCGTCAACTTGAAATAGCTCATTAGTTGAATTTCAACCACTAAATTGAACAAATGAGAGTTACATTACTAGATCGATGTAATCTCCCCAAATAAAATCAGAAAGTTGTATGTTAAACAGCCCTGGAGAATTATTCTAAAATGGAAATTAGTACTTGTAGAGTACTGAGTAGGATTCTGGCGCTTGCATTAGCCTAACCCACAGTAACTTCAATGACATTCGGGCAAGTACTCACTGTAAAGTCTAGAGTAAATTATGACTCACAGCCTCTTCTCATTTTACTGCATCTTGTGTGAATGCAAATGGATAGGTCTTAGGTTTCTTACTGAAAACTTGTTATAAACAAATCACTCTCTTTCAGGTACTGACAGAGACTCAAGAAGACTCCACCGCATCTTATAATCAAAAGACAAATCACAAGGCTGTCTTGGACAAGACTGACTACCAAGGTGATGGAAATATACAGGACCATGAGAAGATATTCTCTGCCTCCAAGAAAGATCAAACATTATTTGAAGACTTGACCAGTGCTAACCAACATGAGTTAAACCCATCTAAAGACATGATGGCCCAGAGCAACTGCTTTACTCAAAAGCATCAAGTAGATCCAGTCAACTTCAATCACATAGACATTAGGCTTCAAGGGATCAGAGTTAGGCACCAAGGAGACAATTTTAAACACAAACCCATCCTTGATCTAGATGAAGCTTTGCGTTCAGTGCAAAAGACATTGGTTTCCAGGAAAATTTAACTACAAGTTTCCTGGTATTGTACATGTTGTGGTTCTTAGAAGTCTCCCTTTTTAAGTCCTATGACCTCATTGTTTACCACCCAAACAAAGGAGATTAGAGAGTGTAAATAAACAAAACAAACTCTCTCCTACCTCTTGTTAAATACTAAAATTGGCTGGAAGCAGCAAAAAAAGCAGTTTTGAACTAGCTGTAGGAGCACGCAGATAGGAATTAGCATCACTTTAGAACTAAGAGCCTAAACTTCCTTTCTTTAAATGAACATGTTATTTCATGGCAAGACTGTCAGTAAAGTCAAGATGGGCCCCTCACTCTTCCTCACTGTAGTCTGATCATATGGGAATGGAAATGTCATAAGCTTTGAACTATAAAGCTTTGAAGTTTTAAAGTATTAAGTATATTGATTTTGCCCATTGTTTATAGGCACATTTTACACTCTGTTCATTACCTCTCTCACACATGAACTAATAAGTTATCATCTCAATAAGTCTCTCTCCTGACTTTATTGTTTTCTTCCTTGTTTGTTCAGTTGTTTGCATTTTTGCTTTGTTGTTGAGAAGTTCACTGGGTAGAATAGATGGTTATATATATATATATATATATATATATATATATATATATATATATCAGGAACAAGGCAAATTACCAGTGGCTGAATGACTGAAGAAAATGACTTCCCCTACAGATAATTTTTGTCTTACAAGACCCTCTCTCATCTGTGACTGAACGTTGATATGACCAGTCTTCTGCAAGCTATTGTTCGTGCAAACTTAGGTCCACTTCTCCACAGGGAAAAAAGAGAATGGCTTAGCTGGGTGTTCACATTCATTCAAGTCAGTTCAGTTCTTACAAACCTCAGATAAGGTACTGCTAAAGCACTTCTTCTTGGAGACAGGTCTTCACATTGAGATTTCAAAGACTGCTCCTTCACCAACAACTACTTCTGGAAATCTTGTAAACTAATACTGCCCCTAAACCTCAACTAGGCTTACCTGTTAGAGCACTTGAATATTAGCTTTGGAAGTGTGAGGGTCTCCTCAGAGACTGACTCTGCAACATATTTTTATACTGGAAAGTCCTCAAACCAAATTTAGGATTGATAGTTTAATACTGCTTCTCTTAGAGCTTTTAATGGTGAAGCCTTATTATTTGAATTTGTTATTCTTTGTATCATGTGTCCCATTCATAGACAAAAATTGGCGATGATGTTTTAACTTTTTAAGTTGATTGAGATTTTATACTTGGCAGAGCTGAGTATTATCTACCAAGCTTCAACATACAGGAGATGATTGTGAACTCTGATTTAATGTCTACTTTAAATTGTAGCTTCATGTGCATTTTTAAATTCTTAAAGTAGATATTCATATGATATGTTATGACAGGAAATAAATTGAAAAAATAAACATTAATTATTTCAAATCTGCTAACAGTATCTTTCTTCAAATAAGTATGAATCAAAGTGTATTGTGTAAGTAACACTATCCTCCATAAAAGATACTTCTCATTGTAAAACTTAGCTCACATTTTTTTCAAAATGCAAGCATCTTTTGCCTTTTATATAAATAAGACTCAGCCTCACAACCTTCTAGTGAAATAACAGCAGGCTAATCAATAGCACCATTTATATTAAAACTCTGTAATTTTCCTGTCTTCTTTCAGGGCATGAACTACATACATCAATTCTCAAACATGAAAAGATAGCATTATCGGTTCCAGCATAGATTCTCTGTTGCTTAAAACAAATTCTTTTTTTTTTTTTTGCTAAAATTCTACAGAAAAAGGGATTGTTTGTAGTTCTTTAGTTCTTAGTTTTTATGTTTAATTATTTTTTATTGCTAATTTAAGAGTGTCTGTCATATTTTATTCTCACCAGAACAAATGCCCAAAACTAGTTTTTTGGAAATAAATACATCTTTCTTTGGACTCAATGTTTCAGAACCTTCAAACCAGTTCTGTTCTTCTAGCCCACATTAGTTCCTACTGCTGACATGACCTAAGAGAGTTGTCAATCACACACTGGATGAACATCTAAAAGGTGGTCAGTGGCTACTGAGGTAGAACCAATGTCCTTAAGTGTAGAGATCTTGCTGAGGTTATTCACTTTCATGTTTTCAGCCCTAAACAAATGTTTGTAGTATCAATGCTAAAGGAACTCGATAAACTGTATATTCATTGAAGAAAGGAGAGGTTATGAATTTGGGAGGAAGGATTCTGGGGAATTTCGAGGGACAGGAATGAAGTAGAAGCTCTTGTGTGTAGCTATCAAAACCATTGTAAAACAACAACAACAAAAAAAAACAGCCCAAAGCACTTGAATAATATGAGAATTTTTCTAAACAAAACACTAGTAAAACAAATTACAGAATGCATTTTAAAATTGTACATCATAATTCAGTAGATTTTATTCCAAAGAAGCAAGAACGTTTTAACATGTCAGAATTAATGGATGTAATTAAGCTCTGATAGTCAGTGTTAATTGTCTACTTGACACTCTGGAACATCTAGGCATGCCTGTGTGGGATTATTTTAACTACATTAATGCAGAAAGACTTGTTTTAATTATGGGCAGTACTGTCCATGGACATGGAATCCCAGACTGCATAAAATGAAGAAAGTAAGCTGAGCAGAACCTGCCTTTGTACTTTCCCTTTCCTCTTAGTGGATTTGTTGCATCCCATGCTGTAAAGATTTTTTTCAACTAAAAAATTTATGTACTTTAAATGAATTTTTAAAAATATAACTGAACATATTAAAGGTTTTAAAGAGTTAATTCAACCTGATAGAATGAATTACCCAGGTTCACTCCCATGTTGTTCTGTACATTTGAGTAAGAAAATACAAGACACCAAAAGTCACATAAACATTTGTACTCAAACATGGAAGTATGCACAAACACAGACACACACAGACACAGACACACAGACACACACAAACACACACACACAGAGAGAGAGAGAGAGAGAGAGAGAGAGAGAGAGAGAGAGATTATAAACATTATAAAAAAGTCATTCAAGAACAGGACAGCATATTCCCAGCAATCTAGAAAAATTAGTTCTTACACCTACAAATAGCAGTAGTTTTCACCCTTCATTCAGGAAACCTCTCTTTGGACAGAATCCACTACAGAAAAATACAACAAACAAAAATGTACAGTGATGAAGCACAGTCCTACATTTAAGGCTCAAACTATATAGACAAAAATGAAAGTAGCATATGTGTTTTAATGAATGAACTCCATATACAGCCATGCTAAATGTTGTAAAGAATGTAGTACAATGAGAAAGCTAACTGATTTATAATGATATTGCAAAACACAAATCCATTCATGGATACATTTGACAATCTCTGATAATACCTAACAATATAATCATAATATATGATCCAGTAAGCAATTCTCTTTGAAGACACTGAAGCTTCTATGTGGATATTTGTAATACCTTGGTTCACATAAGACAAAATGTAGAAGCAGTGTGGATATCTTTCAGATGGGAAATGGTTCAATGAGCAGGGGTTAGTCTAAACAATTGAATGTTATTCAGTGCTACACCAAATATAGTGCTCATGCTAAGGAAATACAGAGAGTATTACATGGACATCATTAAGTAAAAGATTCCAGTCTGCAGAAGTGACATACTACATTGCACTCCACATTGGAAAAAATTGTGGAAATATAAAAAGATTTTGGGCAGTGAAATGGAGGAAAGAAAAATAACAAAGAATTTGTGTAACTTTAAAGGCAATAAAATCATGTTTCAGTGGGGGGGAATGTGAGGGTGGGGAGGTGGGAGTGTGGTGGATAGGTGGAGGCACATCCTCATAGAAACATGAGGAGGAGGGATGTGATAGGAGGTTCCTGGGTGGTGGGGGAAAGTGGAGATAAAATCTGAAATGTAAATATAATACCCAATAAAAATAAATTTTAAAAAATCATGTTTCCTGATACTTGTCCAGTGGAAGCAATTAACACACATATCAAGAAAACATTGATGGTATGACACTGGAGGTAAACTCCATTATACAAGTAAGAACTTTAGATGACAGTAGGTGCATACAGACTCACTGATTACACCAACTTTACAATTTGGTGAAAAGTACTGTTGATGAATTTGGATCATTTATTGGTGGGAAGGAGCAAATAGGAATGGTTATATTATGAAATTTTATATGCACTTAAAATAATCATAATCAAGTTTATTTAATCCCAGTTTTTAAAACAGTAGACAGCTGAAGTTTTAGGATAGGCATTAGACATCCAGAGATTGTCTTCTGGTTTCTATACATGTGCTAAGGAACATGGGCATTGCACCCAGATACAGAAACATGCACATACATACACACACACACACACACACATATATACATATATATTATATATATTACATATATAATATATATTATATATGTAATATATATTACATATATAATATATATTATATATTTATATATAATTATATATATTAATAAAAAGAGACTCACACCAAACCATATCATATCCTATACACACACAAGGAATACAAACACACAAAACACTCATATGTACATTCATGCATACAGTCAGACAGACAGCCCAACTCATTAAATATCATGGTTCTCATGAATATTTGAAAGAATGAAAAACAAAAATCAAATGAAAAAAAATCTAATCACATTAATGTGCCACATAAGGAATTTTAATAATTTTTAATAGTTTTGAATTTTCATTTGAAATTAAAAAGGAATTGCAGGGACTAGGTAGAATCTGTCCTAAATAAAATGAAAAGATGGCAGAATCTTGCGAATCATTATCAAATAGAGAAAATATTAGGATGGGACTACACTTGAGTTTCAGAATACTAATGAAAAGTTTCTAGCTCATAGGCAAGAAAGGGTAACATCATTAAACTTCCTGGGCTCCTAGGAATGGACATGCCAATCCAAATATTTTCTGCTCATATCCAAGTAATGAGTTCTACCATTTTGTTGTCATCTAAATATTCACCACACAATCTTTATCATATATTTCCACGTTTCTCCATCCTTGTTTTTAGCATGAGTTATTATTGGTTAGAGGATTTCCAGCTAGGCCATCACATTACCTAGATCATTTTTTTTATAATGATAGGAAAATACTCAATCATAAAATTAATGGAAAAACAGGGCATGAATATTTTGTTTCATCCATCTTAATTTTTAATGTTGCATATTAATTAAAATTATGTATCCATATAAAGTATATGGATAACTTTACTTCCAAGTGTAGATAAAATAAAAAATTATATTCAAAAATAAGTACAAATTATGTTAATAGGTTAACAGGACAAAACCACTCCACACAATAAAAGAAATGATGCTATCTGTGGCTACATGGTAAATGCAAATTTTAAATTCTATCCTTTAACTGATAAAATATATTTTTAATATATTTAAGTGTAACCTGTTATTTAAAAAAATATAATTAGGCAATATATGTATCAATCTATACATATATATATTTATATATACATATATAAATATATGTATCAATCTATACATAATGATATCAATTGATATTAACATATTCACAAAATCTTTCCTAAATGATTATTGCATTAAGTTTGTTTAGTATTTTTTAATGCTTTGAGGTGTTTTATTGAATAAATATTATGTTTTTGTACAACTATTATGATGCAGGTTACTATGGTTTTTTTTTTAAGATGGAATATTTTTATGCAGCTCAGGCTGAGCGTGAACTCTAAGAAAATCTCCATTTTTGGCTTCTGGAGTGATGGGATTAAGGGTAAATGCTATCAAACCTACCTATTTGTGGAAAGCTAGACATTGTCCTGGCAACAACTATGTTCTTTAGATACATCCACAGGACCCTTGAGACAACATCTCGATTGTATGAAACTGAGTCTGAGCATGACATTTTCTTTGCTGATAAGAGATGTCCACTATGGAGTTACAAAATAAAAATTTATCTATTTTTTGTTGTTGTTGTTGTTGGAACAGGAATTTTTTGTAAATGGTATTTTATTGAGAAAATATATAACAGTTATTATAAAGTTTTCAAGGGTTTAAAACTGTGAATTGTACTTGTGTCCTAAAAGAGATTCAGACCTTTGAATTATGTTGAGACTGTTGATATCTTCGTAATGCATGGATGTGGATAAGAGACTTTTCTCCTGCATTGTGAAATGGAGATGAGCGTTGGTTGCTCAGGAACAGAATTCCTAAAAGAGAAATTTTTTTAAGACAAGTGGAGTGAACTAAAGTTTGATAATTTGCCAGGTATCATCAAGAAGAAGCTAAAAGATAGCCAAAGATCTTCCTGAGATGGTTTCACCATGGACTGTAAATCATGTTGAATGAGCCCTTTTCTGACTCAGCCAAAAGTGAATATATTTTAGGAAAATTCTTGCTATAAATATACTTTTGCTTTTATTATTAAATATATGTAACAAAAGGAATTAGCACTTTAGGATCAACAAAGATGTACTGTCCTATACTGATGCTATATAGACTAATAGATGATTTCTTAATTCTTAATGATGATTCTATAATAATTCCTAAAATTATACTAGTAATCATTAACTCTTTTATATTAGAACTGCTATGAAAGACTCCTTTGATATCAAAAATGCAATTAGAACTTGGCCAGTCTTCACATGTCAGGAGTGAATTGTTCTGAGGTAGAAAGCAAACATTTATAACTTCCAAACACATTCCTTAGGCTGTAGAACAATTAACCTAAGGTCATATAAGGAAATTAATTATTTATTGCAGGGGCCACGACAGAAGATAAAATATTGACTGGCTTTATCTGTACAAAACATCAAAGCTAACTTAGTCACTAAACATTATAGTTTTAGACTCTCAGTGAACGTGTGGAGCTATTACCAGATAATTAATGCCTAGTTAGATAACTAGTCTTAATAAAAACACATGTAAACATCTCTATTGTAAATTTCTTATTCAATTTATGATTTGAATTTATGTTTGAACTTTTAGTGAACCTTTGTTTAGAAAATAAAAATACACTTGTAAAAAACATGTGATCTGTTCTCCTAGAAACGGTACAAAAACCTAGGAACTGTTACATTATAGCAGAAGAAGTTAGGCAAGAAGTTAGAAGGAGAGAGCAAGATTAGAAGAAGAAGACGGAAGAATAGAGTAATTTAGAAATCAAGATAGCATATATTTTGATAAGTCTTTTTTCCTTATTACTTTCCCTTAGAATTAAAGATTACAAAGTAATCTTTTTTTAAAGTGTCTCATTTTTTTCTCTTCCTAGGAGCAAATTTCCCTAGCTAATAAGGAGTTAAAGAAACACTCATCCTTAGGTCCTGGAAGAGAATTCCTGCTAAGAAAAGAACAAAATAACCTTTTTACTTAATACCCAGCTGTTTAAAAACAAAAGTGTGTCAATAGACAAAGAGGCCAGTGGCTTCTGCCTAAGAGTAACTTAACCTCATGATAGGCATCCTTATTATTAAATAAAAGCAACTCTAATCTCTCCCAAGACTAAGTCTTGACCCCATCCAATGATTTTTCCTTTTGGCTATCTTCAAGAAATGACCAGAGCTCTGGAGCTGGCCTCTAACAATAATCTCTGTATGCTCTAGTCTACAACTTTGTGAATAGTGAAAAAGTCAGAAAGATATTTCTAAGTAAAGGTAAACAAAATGAATGCTGTATATACTAAATTATTAAGAGTCTATAATCAAAGCTTGTGTGCACACAGATTTATAGCTTGAAGGTGTCATGGCATTAAAACATTGAACTAACTAGAAAGAAGTGAGATCATTTAATGTATGTATTAATATTGGACCCTGATCCTACCCTGTGACATTGTTTCCTAATCACTATGACAGCAATAGATTTGTTCTACACTGTAGCTCCACATTTACTTTTTGCCCCATTGTTTTATGTAATTTTATTTTAATATACATGTATCTAACTCCACTGGTAATGGTGTGGAATATGTGGGTTTATCCATACATTACATGTTGCCAGGTTTGTCAACACGTTATTTTAAACTGTTTACCAATGCCTTTGCACTGCTTACTTATACTGTGACAATTTCATTGCATTGCATCGGTTAATTATGTCTTTTCTACAGTACATTAAGTATTTGAAAACAAAACAGGAAGCCCATATAAGAGATAGCATAGAAAGTTATATCAATCATTCTTCTGTAAATTTACTCAGCTTCTAATTCAGGTACTTCAGAGCCTGAGGTAATGTGAGTCTAATCATGAGCTAACAACATCATCCATCCTCAAATTGTGGGATTTTCTATAAAACTCAACTGAAGCATGTGGGTTCTAGAAAAAAAAGGAAAACCAAACAAACAAACAAACAAACAAAAAACAACTAATGCATGCAAAATAAAGAAATCTGAGAAAAAAATCCCAGGCAACAAGAGACATGACAATTGAATGTAACGATTGTGTCAAATTATGGAGGAGAAAGATAAGGCAAAAAATATAATAAAACATAAATGAAATGGAAACTGTTTTGAGTTCTGATACTAAATCCTCAATGATAACAAATACTAAGCTAAAGGAAGATCATATAACAAAATAAGATGTAGCTAAATGAAAAGTATTTGGGACTTCAATGTACTGTCTGGTGAATTTCCTTTAAAATGAAGACAAATGTATAATGGTATTTTAAAATGTTCCTACTATAAAACAATTTTCTTAGCTTGATGAGAACATTTCATTTATCTCTGCAATATATTTTTTTAATTATCTCTCAGAATTTTTCTGTAAGCTCCAACTCCCTCCATTGAGTTGCTGGTTTATTCTGTTGTATTCTCCCATGGACCTCCAATATTATCACAATGAACTGTCAAGTCTGAATTGCAATTCTATGAAATGTTAAGAATTACTAATAATATCAAAATGCATAATTCTTTTTTTCAACATATATTTGATATGTTCCTTTCAGTATATATATATATATATATATATATATATATATATATATATATTGAAATATATGTATATGTATACATATATATATATACATATATATTGAAATATATATATATATATATATATATATATATATATATAGATGGATGGCAAAAAATATTCTAAATATTCTAAATCCTCACAATCTGAAAAGAAAACACAAACTATCAAAACTGGAAGAAGCATTGAAAGGCAAGGGAAAATTGAAATAAAAAGCAGAATAAGAAAGACTAGATAAAGTACACAAGTATTGATTAACACAGCTACAAATTGGGGGGGGGAGCGGGGAATGTGTCCTAAAGTGGTGGAGAAAACAGGTGGAGAAGAGAGCAAATCTTCTCTCTACATACCTTGCACTAAAGAGAGCAAAGGAAAATTCCCTGGAGAAAAGTCAGCAAAAATAAAGTAATGGATTAGTGATACACCAAGTGGATGCACAAAATTAATTAATCAAGGCTACTGTCCCATGTTACTCTCTTAAATATTCTGATGAGCGAGAAGTAGAATGAAAAAGGAGCTCAGTGTACTGAGATACACTCAGTTGGGAACAGCAGCCAGTGCAGCATAACCACTTCTGGACTCCAACCAAACACTACAAGTCTCACCCTCTAACCAATAAGAAGGATGAACTCAGAGAACCACTGAGGCACTGCAGCATTCACCAAGAGCTGAGCTTAATTCAAAGAAATTTGAACTAAGACTGTGCAGTGTGAAAACAAGTTGCATAGTAAGATGACAATATTTACTAGGGGTGAGGTTCCACGAGCTAGTGACAAATCATATGGGAAATTGTGAGACTATGAGCAATCTTGAAAACATGAAACTGGTGAGCTGAGAATATAGAACACACCATGCACATGACTGGAAATCTCATCATGAATGCATTTCTGTATCAGCCCGTGACATTAAAAATAGTGACACCACATTTTGCCTAAACTTTAGGCCCTATATCAAGTGTTATGTAGAAGCAGAAACATCACTTGCTAATTTACTACTTATTGATCCAACTAGTATCAGAATAAAGGCTGTCACTCTGGAAGATACAGGCACTGAGTGTGTGAAGGCTCAGGTTGATCTGAGATGTTTTCTAGATCCTCGGCAGTGATTGGTGTCTATGAGGGAAGACCAACAAAGAAAACATTACAGTCTTCTGTGAGCATGATTTGACTCAAATTTTGGTCATAAATTGTAATGACAAAGCAGGCAGTGTGTTTGAAAGAGAGCATTACAGGGTGCATGGGAGAAATTGAAGAGAAGAAATGAAAGGGAACAATATAGAAAAATGTAAAGTTTACTAAATCATTGCTGATTATGGTTCTCCATGGTCATTTAGAAAGATATGATTTTTTAAAAAATTATATTTTTAAAAAAGATTTTCAGTATTTTGAATAAACAAAATAAGACAGCACCCCTCTAACTTGCAGGGTTATCTATTTTTATGAGCATTTTATTACTGACGAAAGAATTTAAAATCTTATTCAATATAATTTTAAAAAAACATAACTTGCAATACTTTTCACAAAATAACACTTACAAGGTATTTGTATATTCAAACCTGCATAATCCCAACTCTGGAACCAGGATTCATGTCCAGTATAGATGAAAGCTATCAACAGGAAATAACAAAATAAGAGATATACACAATAAAATACAAAATAATTTTTCAAAAAATTTTAAACTGGATCTTTATTTTTCCACATTTCCCTTTAAGGACAGAGGAATGTTCCTGTACAAAAAGGTAGAGCCTAGAAGCTCTATAGCCTTTACAGTTACACATCAGGGTCATTACTCAAGTGATTTTGCTTATGCATCAGGCCTTCTGGAGGCAAGGTGGGCACAATGAAAGTACAGCAACCCACATGGCAACTTTTCCTCTGTTTTGATAATGGATTTGTCAGTCAGATCTCCTTTTGCATTTCTTCTACCAGCATGTTGGTTACCTCTGTATCCCATGAACATTTTCTTTGCTCACTTTCAGACATGAATTCTTTGCCAGTAATGTCATTTCTAATAACTGATACTGTCATATATGATCCCTGTAGAAAGGGTAAGTTTTATATGAATAATTATCTCAGATATAGAAACATGCAACATACACACACATACATACACACACATATATGCCCCACATACACATACAAACACACTCACACAATACTACACCACAACCTATACACACACCAAAACACACACATATAAAAATTAACACCAGATACATACATACATACATACATACAGTCAGTCAGTCAGTCAGTCAGTCAGTCAGACACACAGATTTGATTTGTTACATGTTATGGTTCTCATGAACATTTGAAGGAATGACAAATTAAAAACTAAACAAAAATATCTAATAACATTAATTAGCTTCAGAAGGAATACTAACCTCAAAACTTTAAAATCATGTGGAATTTTCACATGAGATTAACAAGGAATTTCAGAGACTAGAAAGAATCTCTCCTTAAAAAAAAAACAACTAAAAGATGGTTGAAGCTTGTCAATCATTATCAGACAGAGAAAATAAGGATCAGACTACACTACTTAACCTTTCAGCATCCTAGAAAAAAATTTCTAGTTTATGGGGAAGAAAAGAGCAACATCATCAGACTTCCTGGGCTCCGAGGTGAGGACATGCCAATCCAAATATTTTCTGCTCATGTTAAAGTAATGAGTCCTTCCACTTGGTTGTCTTCTAAATATTCACTTTTCAATCTTTATCATATATTTCCATGTTCCTCCATCCTTGTTTTGAATTTGAGCTAATATTGGTTAGAAAATTTCCAACTAGGCCACTACATCATCTAGAATAGTCTTCAAAATGATAGGAAAATATTCAAGCATAAAATTAATAAAAAGACATGGCATGTAATTTGTAAGTTTTATCTATTGCCATTTTCTAATTCTGCACTACTTATTATATGCCCATATAAAGTGTATATATAACTTTGCTTCCAAGAGTAGAAAAAAATGGGCAATTGTATTCAAACATAAGTACAAATTATGTTAACAGGTACCAGGACAAAACCACTTCACACACAAAAAGCAATGCTGCTATCTGTGGCTACATGAAAATGCAAATTTTAAATTGTTTCCTTTACCCGATAAAAATATATATATATTAATGTATTAAATATAACTTGTTATTTAAAGATTAGTATAATTAGGCAAGATGTTATATATCAATCTACAGATCATGATATCAATTGATATTAATATATTCACAAAGATCTTTCTTAAATGAACATTGTGTTCTAGTTTGTTTACTGTTTTTTAATGCTGTGAGGTATTTTTTGAACAAATATGTTTTGGTACAACTATTATGATCCAGGTTACTGAATCTGCTTTGTTTTAGATGGAATATTTTTTATGCAGCTCAGGCTAAGTGGGAACTCGAAGTGATTCTTCATTTTCAGCTTCTAGAATGATGGGATTAAGGGGTGAATGCTATCAAACCTGACTCAAAGCCAACATTGTCTTACAGGGTCATTACTTATTTATTTCCTCCTTCTAACACCATTTAATATTTTGTAGTAGAAACCCCTGAAGTTGACTTTTACATGTTCTGAGTCAACTGCTGATACTTATTATATTACTGTCATCCTAATTATTTTTAGCTTCTCACATAAGGACAAAACAAAGAACAAGAATGTCAGAAAGGTAGTGGTAGAAAAAGTGGGAGGATATCAACATGGATAAGATGAAGTAGATAAGGGCATGAAGTTTGAGACTCCATAGAATGCATCATACACACACACACACACACACACAAACACACACAAACACACACACGAAATTGTCAAAGGACACATGTAAGAAAAACATAATTAAAATAAAGGAAATAGAAAGAGCAAAACAGTTGTAACCTCAGAAAATAATACAAAATAAGAAAATGGGTTAAAATGAGGTAAAATATAACAGAACCTATTTCTGAATTGCTTAATTTTTTTAACATAATAAAAGAAAACCATCCTATTGAAATTGGAAAATCCAATCCAACAGAAGAATAAAAGACACCCCCAAAGAAGGCACAAGAATCACAGACATAATCATTTGCATATGCAGAAATGTTGTAAAGGTACTTTACTTAAAGCTAAAGTATAAATGCAGAAGACTTGGAGCAGACAGGAATAGACCCTGTGACTTCTGCTTCAGTCAATCTGAGTTTGTCTGAGCCTTGTTCAATTATGATGGATGATCTTGTTCTCCTGATGTTCTTCATCTCCTCTTTCTTTATCATTTATTCATTCTTCTCTTCTGTGTTATATTCTTTCTTTTCTTCCTTTGCTCCAAAGAGACGGATATATCATGTTTTGGATATGCATTCGAATGACTCTCTCCATCTGCATGATATCTAGCTGTGGGTCTCTGTATTTATTCCCATCTGATACAGAAGGAACCCTCTCCAATGAGGTGAGAATAAGACACAAAGATATGAGTATAGCAGATTCTTATTAGGAATCATTTTAGTGTTGGGTTTTTGCTTCTTTGGTAAGCTTTACATGTATAATTGTTTCAGAGCTACCTGATAACTTTGTAAAATGATACACTATATGAGAGGACAGAAACCCAGAGGCTCAGTTAAGTGACAGCATTCGCAGGGACGACTTGGACCACTTAAGGGGGCTATGGAGATAAGAGAGTAGGGTTGTATTCTGCACCATTGGCAGCTATAGTAGACAACAGTGACAACTGTGTGGTAGTCACTTCAAAAGGAGATGCAGCACAATGTGGCTCATACCTTTAAGATTTGAGATATGATGTGTATCAATGAGGAATACTTAAGGAAATATCTGAAAGCTGGGTATTGAGCAGTCAGGTGTTTCAAGTCTGTGAGTTAGTTAACATGTGAGTTGCATGTTTTCTACATGCAATGACATGAAGGCCAGATTGTTTGTTTGTTTGTTTGTTTGTAGTTTAAGTTAACTAAGTCATGAGCTCACTGCCTCTTCCCATTATCGTTCATTCTGTACAAGTAAAAATGGATAGGTGTTAAGTTTTTACTATAGACCATGCTATAAAAAATTAGGTCTACCTCAAGCTTTGACATATACTCTAAAAGAAACTACCTTATCTGCTGATAAAGAGACAACTCACCTGGCTGTTGTGGGTGAGATTTGATTGCCAACATGAAAGAAACAACAGAGAGGCCTTGGAGAAGACACTTGGTGCTTCCCATTCAAGAGCTAACATTGTTCAAAGACCTGGTCAACGCTAATCAACAAAACTCAAATTTGTCTAAGCTTTTGAATGCTATGAGCAAATGCTCTGCTCAAAAGAATCAAGTTGACCCAGGAAACCTCAGTAGCATGACCCATAACCTGCAAGGGACCAGAGTTGGGCATCAATAGGACAATTATACAGGCCAATTCCTCTACCCTGTGCATGAACTTATGAACTCAGTGAAAAGTGCCTTTATTTCCAGATATGGTTAACTAAAAGGCTTCTGGTGTCCTACCTGCTGTACCTTTTATTAGGCTCCCTTTCAAGTCCTACAATATTTTAGTTAAGCACCCGAGTGAAGGAGAGTAGAGATTCGAAATAAACACAATAAACTACTCTCTCCTCCTAGTAAATCTAAAATCTCTAGAAGCAGCAAAGAAAGTGTTCTGAACCAGCTGTGGAAGAATTAGGCTGCTAGAAATCAGCATCATTTCAGAACCAATGGCCTGACCTTCCTTTCCTTATATGCTCATCTCGTATTTTGTAGCAACATTCCCAGTCATGAAAACCCACTCACTGTTCCTCACTCTATTATGATCAAATATGAACAGAATTTTTTTTTGCCTCAGACTATGAATATTTATGGTTAAATAAACATTGCCTATCGACTTTTTTTTTCTTAACTTCTTTTTTGATAGTTTCATACAAATATACGATACATTTTGGTCACCCTCACAACTGAGACTCTCATTTTCCTCCACTTCCCGTGAACTATAAACACAGTTCCTAAATGAGTCACTCTCCTGCATGTTTATTTGTGTTGTCATTTCTTTGTTTATGTTTTTTTTATGTTGTTGCTGTTGTCTGTGTTTTAGATTTCACCGGATTTAACCGCAGATAGACACATGATTATGTGTATGAAGTGATCCCTGGAACAAAGGCAAACGAGCAGTGGCTAAGCCACTAAAGATAATGACTCCCCGTTCCAGCAGCGATCAGATGCCTTTGCCTTAGTAGAGAAGGCCTTTGTCTTAGAGACACTCTGTCATCTATGACTGAATGTTGGCAAGCTCAGTCTTGTGCAGGCCCTTTACTCGCAAAGGTTATGTCCCTATTTCCATGTGGAATAGAAGAGTGACTCTTAGCTTGATGTTCATATTTCTTTCAGTTAGGTTCATTTCAATCACTGAGGTTCGTCAAAAATCTCAGATAAGGGGACTGGGAATGCACCTGTTCTGCCAGGATCTAAGACTATTTTCTTCCTGAGGGAAAATGCCAGTTAGGTAAACAGCCTGAGCTAAGGAAGAATTTATTGCCTTCCTGCCTGGGAGAAAATTTTAGTCAAGATAAGCAACTTGCGCTCTTGCTCATGAAAGCGTTTGGAATAAGTGGTTTGGGCTAATGTGTGTCCCTTGCTCTGGAGGGTGTCCCATGATGATCTCCCAACTGGGGACAGGGTGAGAGCTTGGAGGGCTCCCTACTGTCTCCTCGCTGCCTCTGTCTCCGCTGTCTGTAGGTCTCCGGCTCGACTTGATGCGGGAGTTCGAGGCCAAAGGTCACAGAGTACAAGCAGGAGGGGAGATTGCCTGCCCCTGCCATTGCCTCTGGCGCCCTGTAGCTGACCGGTCTCTCCCAGGTGCTTCCCCGGGTCTCTCCCCGCTGAGCCGAGGTCCATGCCCGGGCTGGGCCGATAAGGAGACAGCTAGCTGGCAAGGAGGCAGCTTGGTGTCCCAGGCAGGTTCCAGGAGAGCAGGGCTCTCCCCAAGTGTTACAGCTCTTGTGACAAAAACTCTCGGACACCAGGATGATTTTTGAGCACGTGCTTTACTTCCCCTAAATGGAGCCCTTATATACAGTTTTGGGGTGGGTTAGGGTCTGACAGCAGATAATGTCTATTGGCTTGACCTGAAAGCTTGGAGATACCTACCTCTTCTGCATGTGGGAGAGCCTGAGGGACCATTCCTCATGACTGATTGTCATAAACCTCTCTGTGGGAGGAGTTGTTGGAGGACTGAATCTAAGTGAAAAGAACCAGGGCCTGGGAGCAGAGCTGAACTCCTGCCATCCGATAAAGGTTCTGGGGTTCGAAACTCATGCTCAACCAAACACCCAGCTGCTTCTCACAGCCCACTGCCCTACAGGCTAAGAAATGCTTGCCAAGAACGTAACAATTACTGGGTGGTCCTGGACCCTGACTGATTAGATGACCCTCCTGTCTGCTTGTTTTTATTAAGTAAATCCGAACAATAAAATTTAAACACTCGATCAGACATTCAGACATTCAGTCCTGTGCTTCCTTTTTGTGTCTCTTGTCCCATTATTCTTTGGCCCTATTCCCTAGGGTCTCATCAAATCCCCCCTCTGGCCTGGGCACTGTTCTTCATGCCAGGCCTTGGAAAATAGAACAGCCTTTACTCATATCTCAAATGACTCCTGCCCCTGCCCCTGCCCCTGCCCCTGCCCCTGCCCCTGCCCCTGCCCCTGCCCCTGCCCCTGCCCCTGCCCCTGCCCCTGCCCCTGCCCCTGCCCCTGCCCCTGCCCCTGCCCCTGCCCCTGCCCCTGCCCCTGCCCCTGCCCCTGCCCCTGCCCCTGCCCCTGCCCCTGCCCCTGCCCCTGCCCCTGCCCCTGCCCCTGCCCCTCCACCAACTTCTCCTGGAGGCCCAGTAGTGTTATATCCCTCCAAAATCTTCACAGTGCTTACTTTGTAGAACAATTTAAGAAGTCTTTGCAAGTGTTGGGGGGGGGGGGGGTCTTCTCAGAGAATGGATCTCCTTAATTGTCTTTTGTTGTTGTTTTGTTTCTCTTTTTAAATTCCTTTTACATAACAATCACAGCCCCACTCCCTCCTCTCTTCCCTGTCCTACCCTTATGAATCACTCCTCCATTGGCCTCTCTTTTTCTCTTCAGAAAAGAGAAGGTCCCCTGTATCCCATCATTTTGGGTTGTGGGCCCATGTCTGCTCTGCCACTTAGCATAGCCACTTAGGGAGGCAGAATGTGGGGAGTTTGACTGTCCTTACCCCATGCCACTGCCTGAAGGGATGGGTGCTGGGCTGTGGGAAAGCACCAAAGCTTTCTCCAGGGGTGGGAAAGCACAGTCATAGGTATGGAAAAGCTGGGGTTGGTTCGAGGGTTTCTGAAGCCTTGGGGTTCTCAGGTTCCTGCACATGTAGGCGGCACTAGGAATCACAGAAGAGTAAAGAAAGAAGTAGGGGCTGGGTGTTGGAGACGGGTGGAGGGGAACTTTTACAAGTCTCATTGGTGAGAGTCCTTGGTTTGATGGTGGTGGCCTTGGCAGTGGTGGTGGCTGGGAGCACAGAGATGACTTCTATTGGAGATCAGGCTGATCTGTAAATAAAGGTGGCCTTCATGGCTCCCACATCAGATCATGGTGAAAAGAGATGGTCCATGGTTCCAAATAGTTTATTGCCATGGCAGAAAGTGGATATGTAAAACCATACCCTACCTCTAAGGGTGAGCCTGAGATTAAATACTTTTTGCAGGGAGGAATGTCTCGGAAGGGGAGTTTATTGGTTATACCCTCAGGGCCTCTAAATACTTCATTAACATGGAGAGCTCTGTTTTGAGCCTACTTGGCTTGTGGTCACTCCTTTTTTATGTGAGAAGATTTTATGACCTGTTCCAAGTCAGGAGTTTAGCAGGGAGCTGGGAGTCACCTTAGTTGTGTGCCCACCTACTTTCCAGGTCTTGACCTGCTCTACCTTACCAAACTTTCTGGCATGGTTTTATGTCCCACCCCACCACGACCCGGGGGCTCCACTTGTAGGGGACCCACATGAAGAACAAGCTGCAAATTAGCTACTAATCTGTATGGGTTCTAGGCCCAGCTTCTGCATGAGCAGTGGTTAGTGGCCCAGATTCTCCGAGCCCCTGTAGCCCCAGGTTAGTTGAGTGTGTGGATCTTCTTCTGGTGTCTTTGACCCTTCTGACTTGCTTACTTCTGTCCCTGACTCTTTCACAGAACTCCCCAGAGTCCATCTGATGTCTGGCTATACATCTCTGCGTCTGACTCCATCCCATTCCAGGGTGAAACCTCTCAAAAGACAGTTATGCTAGGTTCCTGTCTGCAAGCATAGCAGAGTAATTGTGTCAGTGGTTGGCTCTCTCAAATTGAATGGGACTAAAGTGGAGGCAGTCATGTGTTGGCTGTTCCCTCAGTCTCTGCTTTATCTTTATTCCTACATACCTTACAGGGAAGACAAATTTTGGATTAAAATGTGGTGAGTGGATTGATGTCCTCCTCCTTCGTTTGAAAGTCTCCCTGACTACAGGATATTGCCACTTGAGACTTTATATCCCTCCCTGGTAGGATTCTCAGCTAAGGTCACCCCAAATAGACATCCAATCTCCTCTTTCATCCCAGGCCTCCAGGTAGTCACCAGTGATGTCCACATGTTCATTCTCAATACCAGTCCTCTCCATACCTGATTGCTACATCCATTCACCTCCTCACCTCCTCTTCTGCCAAGTTCCCTCTCTCCATCCAACATACCTAATAATAAAAGCAATATACAACAACCCAATAGCCAACATCAAATTAAATGGAGAGAAACTTAAAGCAATTCCACTAAAATCAGGGAAAAGACAAGGCTGCCCACTTGTTCTCTATTCAATGTAGTACTTAAATTTCTTGCTAGAACAATAAGACAAGAGTTCTTGTGTCTATGAAGTATCTAGATTCACTAATATTATCAGGGATAAGTAATTCTTATTTTTCAAAATTATTTGTTGATAAAGATGGTAGAATACCAGCAACCAATACTCTACAAAATAATCACAAATCAGAAAAAAAAATCAGAAAAAAAAACTATGTAGTAAAAAATACGAGAAGCACTGGAAAACAAGGGTGCATTGCAGTAAAATGTAGAATTAGAAAACTAGATAAAATACACAAGGATTGCCTACTATAAATTCAGTGGGAAAAACAAACGGGGACCAGAGTGCTAGACAAAAAGGTTGGACAAGAGGAGAATTCTCTCCACAGATCTTGCTTTAAAGGGAGCTAAAGAAACTCCACTGGAGAAAAATATAGCAAAATTAAATAGTGGGTAACTGACCCACCAAGCAGATGCTGGGATATTACTCAAAGGGTGTTATCCCATGTGACTCTATTAAATAATCTGATGAGAAAGAAGCAGAACACAAATGAAACTCTGCACTCAAAAAACTCTGCTGGGAACAATAGCCAATGAAGCAGAACCACTTCTGGCCTCAAAACATTTCAAGCCCCACCCTCTAACCAATATAGCACAAAACTCTGAGGAGCACAGAGAAGGGCACAGGAGCATACAACAGGAGCAATCTGATATGAAATCCTCTCAAAAAGGTACCTGTTGCCAGAATTTGGGATGCATTCTACTAGCTGGGCTGCCTTGTCTGACCTCAGTGGGAGAAGAAATACCTAGCCTCCCAAAGACTTGGTGTTTCAGGGTGAGGGGCAGGGTATACCAGGAGAGGCCCTATTCACCTAGAGAAGGAAGGAGGGACTGTGCATGGGGAGTGACCAGTAGGGGGCAGTTAGACAGATTAAAAAATGAATAAGAAAAAACACAAAAAAGTATTCATGACAAGCCTGTGGATTTTGACAGCAGGTTCCCTGGTAAGATAACAGTATTTACAAGGTTAAGATTACAGAGGATAGTGAAACAACATAGCCCCAGTTCTTGAAATATACAGGGAAACTAAAGGACTCCCAAGCAAACTGCAATATGAAACTGGTCAGGAAAGATGTAATTAAGAACAACACACAAATCTAATGACTAGAAAACTCAAATCAAATGCATTTCTTCATCTGCCTATGATTTAGTGAGGTCACATGTTGCCTAAAAATAGGCCCAAATGTAAGTGGCATATAAATAAGACTGTCACTCTGGAAGGTGTAGGCATTGGGATATGAGGATCTAGATGGACCTGGAATGTTCTCCAAATCCTGTACAGTGACTGGTGACTGTGACAGAAGACAAAGGAAAAAAGGACACTAGACATCTCTGTGGGGATATTTTGACTCAAAATTTGGTCATAAACTACAATGAAAACCAGGCAGTGAGTTTGAAAGTGAGCATTCCAGAGTTCATGGAAGAGCTTGAAGAAAAGAAAAGGAAGGGAGTGGTATAAAAATATACCAGACCTTTGCTGATAATGGCTCTTCATTGTCATTCAGATAGTTAAAAATTTGAAGCAATAAGTAGGGTCAAAACAAAAAAGATCTTGAGAATTTGAAAAATACACACAGTATATAAAATCATACAACACACCTGGAACATCTTGGTGGTATGTTAGGTTACAGCATTCTCTTTGGGTTATGGTAGCACTTACCAATGCTATGGAGATAGAGAGTACGGTTGCACCCCCACACACACATAACTGTCAGTTATATTACCCATTAGTGACAGCTTGGAACTGGACACTTGAAAAAGGGAAATGTGCAACAAATAAATTCATGACACTTATCAGACAACAAAGATGCACATTTAGGGGACTGAGATATATGTCAGTGAGTAAAGCAATAAAAATTGAGTTCAGATATAGAGCTTTTGGTTGGATTTCGGGCCTTCACCTGCTCAACCACGGGGCATGACTGCTTGGGGAGGCATGATACAGGGACTTTGACTGCACTTATCTCATGCCACATGCCAGGCAGTTGCTAGGCACCACTCCAGGGGTGGGAGAGTGCAGTCTGAGGGGTGAGAAAGCCAGAGCTTGCCTAGTGGTCCTGGGGCATGCAACAAGGCCAGGACCATGCGGTTCTCAGCTCTTTGGACATCCAAGCACCTCTGAGAGTTGCAGAAGAGCAGAGAATGGAGGTGGGAACGCACAAGCTTGGGACAGCATCTTGCTCAGTGCCAGGGATAAGAGGTGGGGAAGGGGAGCTCCAGCTTCTTGGGATTGAGGAGTCCTTGGCTTGATGGGCAGCAGGCTTGGTAGTGGTTGGAACTGCGAGTGCTGAGAGGCCTTCTACTGGAGACGAGACTTCTGCTCTGTAGGCAAAGGCCTTCTCCATGGCTCCCACAGTGGATCTCAATGAAAAGATTCAATCCATGATTCAAAACAGTTTAATGTCTTAGCATAAAATGAATGCATAAAACCATACTCCATTACTCAGTGTGGGCCTGAGATAAAATACTTTTTGCAGGGAGGAATATCTGGGAAGGAAAGCCTATTGGCTATGCCCTCTGGGCCTATATACACTTCATTAACATAGAGAACTCTGTCTTGAGCCTACATGACCACAGGTCATGTCTCTTTTATGTGAGAAGCATGACACCAGTTCCAAATCAGAGAAGCGGGGAAGGGGGAGTTGTGGAAGGAGTTAAAAGAGGAGGTGACTGGAAGGAGGAGTTATGATCAGGAAGTAAAGTAAAATATAAATAAATAAATAAATAAATTTTTGAAAAAAAATGTAACTCGCACTCTGTTCATAAAGAAAAAAATCTTTCTCCTTTTAACTAAATCCAACACAGTCTCACAACCTTCCAATTCAATAATAGCAGACTAATATATAGCACTATTTTTATTGAAACTTTAAGTTCACTGTCTTGTCTGATGATATGAACTACGACTGTGTTCTCACATGGAAATGGATCATTATCTCTTCCAGTATAAATTCTCTGTTGCTGAAAATAGACTACTTTTTTTTTTTTTTTTTTTTTTTTTTTTTTGGTAAACTTGTAAACCACTGAATTGGTATGTCATTGTGGAGGCTTTGATTTTCTGTTTGATGCTTTTTAGTTGGTAATAAAAGAATATTAGTCATACTTTAATCTCAGGAGGACAAATGCCAAAAAGCAGTTTAGAGGAAATAAATACATCTATCTCTACTTGGGCTCAATGTTTCAGAATCTTCAGGACAGTTGTTATTTCTCTAGCTCACATTAACCCCACTGCTGGTGTGACCAAGTCAAGGTGTCAATCATCCACTTTTCTATGGGTCCATCTGGATCTAATCCTGTTCTCACCTCTTGAGCTGAACTTAAGGGTCATGTCAACATTTTGGTTCTTGTCTTGGCAACATCAAAAATCTCAAAAAAAATGCATACATTTATACAGAAATACAGCTAGTTCTAGAAGCATTCTTATCAGCGAACTGTATGATCATTGCATTTATACAATGGTATATAGTGTGTTATACAATATATATATGTTATATAATAACAAAACATGACCAAGGCACACACCCTATAGCACAGAAAGCCTACCTGAACTAAATTTCCAATGCTGAGACAAATGTCCATCTGGACATATACTACTTTTGTTTCTATATCTGCAAAGGTCCTGAATCTCATTTTATCTTAAACTTGCAACCAGGTTTAATGTATTGAAGTTGATTCTGGAATGGAAAAGCTATCCAGCTGGAGTTGCTAATACCTAAAATAAATATGTCAGTGGATTTTCTTTGACAACTATATTAGCCATGAGAATCGAGGATTTCAGAACTGTTCAAACTCTGCTTGAAATTCTTTAGCCTCATTTATAGCACCTAACCACTGTCATTTTGATTTACTGTCAGGACAACTCATTTCAGTTTCTTCATTGGAATTACAGCATCTGTAGATCAAGATATAAAGAGTTTTCTATATTCAGCTTATATATAACAGTTTGTTTCTATTTTCAAACTATGTAAAAGCTCTCATGAAAACAATTTTACCTCATGGTTCCACTGTTGTAAACTTGCATTATATATTTATTCTCTCTGTGTGTGAGAATGTTTACATAGTTGTGTTTGTAAATGTAGAGTTCACATTTTAAATCAGCTGTCTTCTTCTGTTCCTCTCTAGCTTGCTTTTTGAGATATGGTATCTGTTATAATTAGAGGATTGTAAGTGGCCAGACTGGTTGAATTTTGTACTAATACATTCTAGACTTGAGTTTTGCTTTTTGTTTTGGTTGTTTCTGATTTTGGTTAGTTGATTGGTTATTGCTTGGTTGTTTACCATCTGCTCCCACTTCCTCTAGTCATATTTTAATACATTTGTCCTTTGTATATTCTCTCATATATTCAATATGTCTGGAGTGCAGTTTCCCCTCTCCTCCCTCATTTACTCCCAGCTCCTTTCCCATCACCTCCCTTCTCCCCAAGATCCACTTTTTCTACTTATCTTTCAGAAAACTGCAGGCTTCTCAAAAATATCTACCAAACATGGCATATCGAGTTATAATAAGACTAGGCACCTCCCATCATATTAAAGCTGGACAAGACCACCCCATAGGAGGAAAGTTCCCAAAAGCAGGCAACAGAGTTGGAGACAGTTGCAGCTCCTACTATTAGTAGTATCATAAAAATATGAAGCTACACAACCATAATATATCTGCAGAGGATCTAGCTCAGACCGGTAAAAGCTCCTTGAGTGTCTCATTGGTCTCTGTGAGCCCCTATGAGCACTACTTAGTTTATTCTGTGGGCTGTGTTCTTGTGATGTCCGTGACCCCACCCTCGGGAACCCCTCTTCTACAGAATTGCCCTAGCTCCACCACACATTTGGCTGGAGATCTGCTCCAATCAGTTGCTGGACAAACCTCTATGATAATTCTTATTCAAGGCTCATGTCTAAAAGAGACTATCATTAGGAATCATTTCATTAACATTTTTGTTTAGGGTTTTACTTTTTCATGTTTTTGTTTGTTCTGTTTTCTTTCCAGTCTTGTTTGGTTCCATTCTAGAACTCTGGGTTATTCCAACCTCTGGATCCTGGACCTCCAGGGAGCATTAGGTATGGACTCAATCTTGTGGCATGGGTCTCAAATGTGACTAGTTCCTGATTGGCCACTACCACAAGTTCTGTGCCACATTTACCACAGCACATCTTGTAGGCAGGACAATTTGTAGGCCAAAGGTTTGTGGCTGGGTTGGTGTCTCAGTCCTTCCACTAGAAGATTTGCCTGGTTACAGAACACAGTCAGTTTATGCTTAATATCCTCTGTAACTAGGAGACATTGGCTATAGGGTTCCTTTAAATTGCCTTTATTATATTTAAGTATTTCCCTTGTATCCTAATATTTCTCAAGAATTTTTATCATGAAACGGTGTTACATTAGATTTTGTCAAAGGCTTGTTTTTTGGATTTTTTTGGTATGGCTTTGGGGTTTTTTGTTGTTGTTTTTGTGGGGGTTTTTTGTTGTTGTTTTTGTGGGGGTTTTTGTTGTTGTTGTTTTGGGTTTATTTCTTTTTGTTTTGTTTTTGTTTTTGTTTTTTTGTATCTAGTGAGATGATTAGTAGGTTTTTTTCCCCAAGCTGGTTTATATGGTGAATTACAGCAATTGATTTTCTTTGTACGTTGAACAATACCTGCATCTCTGTATTGAAGCCTACTTGATCATGGTAAATTATCCATTTAACATGTTCTGTGATTTAGTTTCTGAGAATTTTGTTGAGGGTTTTTGCGTCGATACTCATATAGGAAATTGGCTTGTAATTTTCTTGAGTCATTGAATATTTGTGTTAGATTACTAGAGTAACTGTGGCCTCATAAAATAATTTTGGCAATGCTTTTTCTGTTTCCATATGGCTTATTTGTCTAATGAGATTGTTTATCTGATCTTGATTTAGTTTGTTATGTGGTACCTATTGAGAAAATTCTTCATTTCATTTACATTTTCCAATTTTGTACAGCACAGATTTTCGAAGTAAGATGTAAAAGTTCTTTGGATTTACTTAGTACCAGTTTCTATGTTCCCCTTTTCTTTTCTTATTTTGTTTATTTGGGTATACTCTTTCTGTATTTTTAGTAATTTAGCTAAGGGTTTGTATGTCTTGTTAATTTTCTCAAAGAACACACTCTATGTTTCATTACTTCTTTGTATGGTTCTCTATGTTTCTATTTTATTGATTTCAGCCTTGAGTTTATTTCTTTCTGTCTCCTCCTCTAATGGGGCCTTACTTCTTTTCCTTCTACAGCTTTTGTGTGTACTGTCAAGTTGCTAGTATGAGATTAAAGTTCTGGACTTCAGTGACTCTGATCCAGCAGAGTGCCTCTGCTGGAATTGGGGGCCAGTGTATGGGGATAAGGAAAGGAGAGAGCAGGCAACATACCTGAAATACTGGGCCATGGTAATATCTGTTCCAGAAGAGTAACTACACTGGGGTTGGGAGTTGATGAATAGTATGAGACGGGTAGCTGTGAGAAGGTTGGATGAATACATTGATGTAAGAGGTACTGTAGAGATAGAAATCAAAAGCATAAAAGACTTATTTAGTGGAAAAATAAATTCCCTCACTTCTTACAAAAGATTAGACGTCTAAGTAGACACTTAGAGCCCCAAGCAAATATAACCAATAAAGTACCTTCTATGCTGTAAGATAGTTGAAATCACAAGAGGACTGAAAAAGAAAACAATATTGAAAGGTATAAATTATATACCCTAACTTATAATGCAAACCATCTGAATGACAGTAGATATCTCAACAGGAACACAGAGGCGGAAGATCATTGAGAACATTGAATGAAATAACTACTAATCAAGGTTACATAACCAGGAAGGCCATCTTTCTTAATTAAAGGAGAAATGAAAACATATTAAGCTGAAAACAAATTCAATAAATTCAGAATCGGTTATACAACACTCAAAATACAATTTATAGTATTCTTAGAGAAAGAGAAGATAACAATTAAGTCCTAAGTTGTATAAGCTAATAAGAGGTGGGAAAACTTTGATTAGGAAACATCAATGGACGCAGGCATGGTAGAACACCTATATTTTAGAACTTGGAAGATATAAGCCATAGGCCTGCAGATGAAAAATTCAAGGCTTATTTTAGCTACTGAGTGAGTTGGAAGCTGCACTGACTGACAGGAAAAGTTGATTTATTCACTGCCTCTAAGAACGTCTATTTTTTAAAAAAAACACATACACAGAAAGTAAATACATTATAGTCTAAGTAACTGGAAAGCAAAAGCAAGCAGAATCGTCTTAGTCATAACCAGCAAAGCAAATTGAAAGTCTATTATATATGAATAAAACCAACAATAATAAGAAAAATGATAGCAATTTGATATGCAATGAATGTTGGTGCAAACTATGTCACAGAACTAATAGTATTAGACATGATAATTACCACCCAATTATAATTAATCATATAAATACCATACTGACAACAAAATTTTAACAAATATATTACAGAATAAAACTACATTATAAAACAAATAGCCTTACCAGGTAAGTATAAAGAGATGGTTCCACTCAGCAACAGCAGAATAAATATATCAGAAACTCATAACTTTCTTTAAAAGGGAAGATGTTCTAGATGGCCATTCAAATAAAAAAGAGAGAATGGCATTAGAAATTAAATTATAGAATGTACAGCATATATAGAACCATGTAGAAATAAATCCACCTTTTGAAATGATACATAGGTCATTGAAGGCACCAAAGGATCATTAGGTATGGTGTGTGTATTCAGTGGAATTTTACTCTGCTATAAAGGTATTTGAAATCATGAATTTTACAGTTAGTGGATAAAACTGGAAAATGTTATAATGAATGACCTTAATTCTGAACCAGAAAGACAAATATCAACAAATTCTCATATAGATACTATTTCCAAACCATTAGATTTCAGTGTATAACTTGAAGTAACATAAGAAGCTAGGAAAGTAGAAAGGGATCATAAAGACAAGAAGGAACAAGAAGCTCTGTAGTGGGGCATAGGATGATGCAGGTACTATGAAAATGATAGTATGAATCTTTGAGTAATTTAACAGGGAGGGGAGAGAAGAGTAATGCAGAGGGAGAGGAAGTGAGGACAGACAACACCACTATGTATGTATAATATGTATGTTTTTAACTTAGTCTTCATTCATATATTACATCCTGGCAGCAGTACAGGCTAGGTAAAGGAATCCAGTAGGAGAAAATGGTCCCAAGAATAGGTGAAAGAATTAGATACACCCCCATTTCCACAGTAAGAGGTCCCATAAGAACACCAAGCTATCCAACCAAGACACAGAGTACCTAGTTCAGACTCATACATGCTCTGTGATTCTTGCTTTGGTTTCTATGAGCCCAATTTAGTTGATTCTGTGTGCAATGTTCTTGTGAAGTCCTATGTACCTCTGGATCCTATGATTCTTCTTTTGCTGGGTTCCCCCAGCTCCAGCTCTGCCTAATGTATGTCTGTGTGTCCTTGCATCTGCTCCCACCAGTTGCTGAGTGTAGTTAATCTGATGATGATTGGACTAGACTTCTGTCTATGAGTACAGACAATTATAAGTAGAGCATTTCTTTGTTATTTTCTGATCTGTCCTTTTCTCTTCTATTCTGCTCTGTTTTATCTGTTCTGTTCTGTTCTGTTTTGTTTTGTTCTGTTGTGTTTTGTTCTTTGTTTTGCCAACTCTTGGTTTTCTGGAAGTTTTCTGGGATATCAGGTCTCTGATTCCTGGTCATCCATGCAGTAATAGGCATTTTTTTTTATTGTGTGAACCTCAAAATGGACCAGTCATTAGTTTCCCACTACCACAAGATCTTCACCACCATTACCCCAATATTTCTTGGAGGCACAACAAATTGTAGGTGAAAACTTTTATGGCAGGGTTGATGTCCTAATCCCATGAATAGAACCCTTCCATGGTTACAGAGGTTTGGTGAAGGTTCCCTATCCCACTAACTTGGAATCTTCTCAGAGGTATCCTTCATAAATTCCAGTAAGTTTCCATTGCACTGTTTTCACATTACACCCTTCCAATGGCTCCTCAGTTCCAGTGTACTCTTCCAATATTCTTATCCTTCACACTTCCTGCCTGATCTGGTTACCATTCCCACCTGCCACCTGTCCACCCAAAAAATCTATTCTACTACCTCTTCCCAGGTACATCCCTGCATCCTCCCTTGAGCACTGTTTGTTATTTGTCTCTCTCGATTTTAGCATGGTAATCCATCACACCAAATCCATGCTCTATCCTACCACAAACAGCCATTTGCATAGCAGGTTTAATGATTATATTTAAAAACAGAAAACAATCTAGATGTCCCTTAATCAAAGACTGGATAAGAAAATGTGGTTCATTTACCCAGTGGAGTACTGCGCCATCATTTTCAGTCTATCTGGGTTTTATTGTCTTGCATGTTCCCTGACTATTTGCATCTAGTGTATTGCTAGTTCCTCAACCTAGAACTGACCTTAATACTTTCATGTAATTTAAACAGTATAAAGGCAAAAAAGGAGGAGGAGTGATAGGATAGGGCATTAACAGGGGAGATGTGGAAAGGGGATAACATATAAGATGCAAATAATAAAATATAGAATAAGAATATTTTTTAAAAATGATATCATGAAACATATAGTCAAAGGATGGAGTTGGATAAAATCCTCCTGTGTTGAGGAAGCCCAGAAAAAAAAATTATGTGTACACTTAAAAGTGGATATTATGATATATATTCATTACTTTTTATCATATTTATGAAATGTCAAGGCAGCTTACACAAAAGCAGTTTATAAAGATTTGAAATTCAAAAGATACAACAGTCCATGAGGGCAAAGCAGAGGCAACAGGCATCGAGGCCAAACTCAAGCAAGAGGCAGGTAAAGATCATTGGAATGATGCCAGTCTTTGATATATCAAATCCTGGCCCCAGTGAATTATTTTTTTCCATAAATAGAACACTTTAAAGACCTCCCCAGTCAGCACAACCTACTGGGAACCAAAAGTTCATAATCCAGTGATGGTCTAAGAAACTATTATTCAAACCAACACAGGGTATGGACAAGTCATACATATACCATACATACAGTTATATATGTACAAATATATTTAATGGAGTTGCATTTAAATGAACTTATGGTGCTCCTAACAACAACTATGAACTGTTGAAGGAAAATTTCAGTGTCAGTCATGGAAAACCTTCTCTTAGGTACTTGGAGGAATACAGTTGTTTCTCAAAACAATATAGGCTATTGTTATTGCATGAGTGACTATCACATGTTAAAAGGATTGGTATTTCCAAAGACATCATGTTCTTTGCACACGGAACTTGAAGGAATTGACCTGGAACTAAATCTGGAAGGCTTTTCTCTCAGTACTTTCCCTCATGGCACAGGAAAGTGATATGGAAGTTGCTAAGTGCAGAAAAAATTTATATCCCTACACAGCTGCATAGATAATAAACCACGATATAATGACTGTTTAGGCAAGATATGCCAACAATCCAATACTGACACTTTAATATTGGAATTAACCAACAACTGTCTAATGGGTCATAAGGCAGAATTGATGGGGGTACTTCATATGTAGTAGTATGCCTTAGCCATCTTTTCATGGTTCTAGAAGTCATAGATGCTAGAAAGGAACATAAAATTAACATTTCTCAAACATACATAAATGTGTGCTAAATAATTATTTTATACTCACTGATAAGTAGAATACCATCCCTGATAAAAGCTGCATGTTGCTGAAACAGTTGGTGAGACTATTGTAGAGATGCAAAACAGGTCAGAATACAGAAAACTATTCATCAGGTGACTAACCCTAACTGATACATTTTTAATATAAGTGCCACATAAATGTGAGACTCAGGGAAACTTAAAGAATGAGGAAAGAAAGATTGTAAGTGCAGGGTACCGAAACATCTCTTCCCTCAGTATATCACAGAAGTATTCCAACCACAAAAATCTCAACAATATGAATACCTGAACACGTCCTCAACAATAATACTACAGTAACTTGTGGACATGGATTGGGAACATGGGGTCCAATCTCTGTATAAAAATCTACAGTTGGTGAGTGTCTCTTGAGGGAGAATCAATGTGCTCCAAAGACGAGCTGGAGCAGAGGTCATTCGCCTTCAAGTATACAGTGCTTGACATATGTTTATACCATCAGTGCTAAATAGCTTCAGTAAGTAATATGTTAATTACAAAGAGGAAAGTTTATACGTTTTGGAAGGGGAGGGTAACTATGAGGAAAGTAGAAAGAGCAGGAATGACATAGATGCAGTACTTATGTGTGAAATTCTCAAAAAATTATTTTAAAACAACACCAAGAGCAACAGTTCCAATTCGTTTGACAAACACAGTGAGATTTTCTGGTACAGAATGTTGTCAAACCATATTCAACACTAACAGATCTTTTTTAAAATGTACACCATAATACAGGTCCTTTCATTCCAAAGAAGAAAGGATGTTTCAACATGTCATAATTAATGGGTATAATATAAAGTTATGATTGCCAGTGTTAATCATCCACAAGACAGAATCTACAATGACCCAGGTAATGAACTCTGGGCATGCCTGTTGCCAGATTATTTTACCTATGTTAATTGATGTGTTAAAACTCATATTGATTATTGACAGGACTGTTCGATGGACATGGGATCACGGACTGTATATGGTGGAGAAAGCAAACTGATCACAAGCTTGCATGTTTACCTTTGTACATCCTCAGTTTACACTTAGTGGATGTTTTTATATCCCATATTTTGAATGCTTTATTTCTCCATAATTAAGAAAGTATGTTTTAAGATAATTTTAAAAGCTATAATCAGGAAATCATGAGAAATTTAATGACCCATGCTGCTGCAAGATCTTTGGGCAAGGAAGTGTGCTGCTGTAGTATTCGTAACTCCAGACTAGTCATTGAGAAGAAGAAACTCTGGAGGCTTCTGCAACCTCTTCCTCTCACTCTGAGAAAAGACAGAGTCTCAACAGGAAGCCATTGAAACCATAGATTTTATGATAGCAAGAGTGAACTTTATGATAGCATAAGGACTTTAGATGACAGTAAGTGAGTACAGGTTCAATGATTACACCAATTTTAGAGTTAGGTAAAGGATATTCTTGATGAACTGGGAGCATGTTTCAGTGGGCAGGAGCATATGGGAATTATTATATCATGTGTTTTTATATGCATCTAAAATATTCTAATAATAAAATATATTAGAACAGTATTAGGAAAGGACACAGGTGGAAATGCTGGGGTAGACACTCAAAGGTTGTCCTCTGGTTTCTATACACCTGCTGTCAGACATAGGTTTGCACCCAAACACACAGGAACATACACACACACACAGAGAGAGAGAGAGAGAGAAAAAGAGAGAGAGAGAGAGATAGAGAGAGAGAGAGACATACACACAAACACACACACAGAAAGAGAGAGAGAGACATACACACAAGAGAGTGACCCTGTGAAAAATACAGTTCTGTACAAATATTTGAAACTATGAAAATTAAAAACTAAATGAAAATATTTGTCATTTAATTGTGCTACAATAGGAATATTAAAGTCAAATTTTAAAAGCCCTTTGAATATTTACTCAAATTTAATAAGGAATTACAGGGACTAGGTACAATCTTACCGAAAAACCACAGAAAAGATGGCTGAAACTTGTGAACTGTTATCAGACAGAAAAGAAATAAACATGAGACTAGACTTGTCCTTTTGGTTTCCCAGAGAAAAATTTCCACTTCATGAGGAAGAATGGACTCATTCAATGGACTTGCTGGGCTCCTAGGAGAGGGCATGCCAATCCAAATATTTTCTGCTTGTATCAAAGTAACAACTTGTTCCAATTTGTCATCTTCTAAGCACTCAGCCTTCACTCTTTATGATATTCTTTATGATCCTGGATCCCAAGTTTTATATTGAACACTTATTGTTTTTTTATTAGATATTTTATTTACACTTCAGATGCCATCCCCTTTCCCCATTCTGCCCCCCCCCCTTAGAAAACCCCTATCCCATGCCCCTTTTTCCTTTTTGCATTTATACATTTTTTTAAAATAATGTTAATCATAGGCTTTATAAGTTTGGTATTGTTCAATCAGAGGTGTAACCCACTACCCAACCTAGATATAACAACTATCTTTGACTGGTGGAGATACATGAACATCTGCCTCCCTGTCTCCCACCCCCCCCCCCTTTCTCTCTTTCATCACCTAGCTTCTCCTCTCCTTCCTCTTCTCCTCTTCTTACTCCTTTTCTTCCTCTCAGTACTCTCCTACCTTAGCTCCTCCTACACATCACCCTTCCTGTTAAAATGAAACTTTTCTCTCAAAATACAATTAGAGCATAATTATGCCAATTTGTACCAGTGAGGTACAAGATAGTCCTAATACCCAGTCCATCCTTTTGTTGACTAACCAGCACCTCTGTCATCTATCCTAACTAAAACATTTAGTTCTGAACCTGGCTTTAGGATGAATGTCAGCTGACGACCATCCACTCAAATCTTTTCTCTCAACACTTAATGGTTTTAAGATTTCTATCTTAACCACCAAGTTATCTGGAATGTTCCTTACATTCTAGGGAAATAAATGACTCAAAACTAAAGTCAATGGAAAGACAAAGGCTGCATTTTTCATCCATCTTCATTTAATAATACTGCACAAAAATTGTTTTAATATATAATTTGTTTTAAGTGTGTAAAAAAATAAATGAACACTCATATCCAAAGGGATGTAGAAAACGAGTTAATTGCAAGCCGGGCAAAAACACTCCACACACTCTAAGTGATGTTGCCATCTCGTGGCTACATGTTAATAGCAATTTTAAAATTCTTTTCTTTACCTTATTTATAAAAAAACAACTAAATATTCTAAATGTATACAATTATGACATGTAATTTAAAACTTAGTACAATTATGTACACCATTATGTATAAATTTTGTACATAATCATATCAAATAATATTAATATGCTCACAAATATTTTTCCAAAAATACATTGAATTCTAGTTTGTTTAATATTTTTTAATTAAGTGGTGGTTTTTTGAAGAAATTTTTGATTCACACTACTGTTTCTGTTCTATTTGCTTGTTTGTTTTAGATGAGGTTCTTTTATGTAGCTCATGGTGATCTTGAACTCCTATTTCACCTTACTGAGTGATAGGACTAAAACTGTATGCTATATTCCCTTGCTCAAAGCCCTCAGTACTTTAAAGGGTCATTAGTTATTTTAATTACTCCTTCTTACTATATTTAATATTTTAGAAGAAACCCCTTTTGTTGTTTCTTCCATGTTTTGTCACACCTTTTTAGAGATTCCATTGCTGTCACCTTACTTCATTTCGGCTTCTTATATACCCACATCCACTGTGATGCTTACTTGTTCTGTATATTTTTTTCGTTTGATATTGTAAATCCTAGGCAGAAGTATGATTTCCAAGTTTCTTCAAGTTTATACAACTTTAACAAGATTCTGAGTTTAAAAACATTGCATTACCTAGGCCTGTGACTTCCTTCAAAAAGATACAGAACAAATATATATTCACTCTTAGAAAAATGTAATATTATTCTTCAACTGAGCTGAAGGGAAGGTCAGCAAACTTTAGCTGTATCGCCATCTATTATTTTTCTCAAAGAACAATTATCTAGACTGTTGTCCCTCTACACACTTGATTTGAATATGCCCAAACTTGATACATATCTGCTTTCTAGCAACGGACACCCAGTGCAGATGACAGCTTCGATGGATCTTCACATGATCTTTGAATGTGGTTATGCTCAAATGTTACAGAAGAAATAAAAATGATCTATTTTCTGAGAAATCAAATTTCAACTATATTTATAAGTATAATTGAGTCAAGATCAAACTTCAACACAATTTAGCCTGGGTAATTTATTCCGAGAAGCTGTACTGTGTTATCAGGTTCCTTTTTTAATTTATTTTTTATTGGATATTCTACTTATTTACATTTCAGATGCTATACCATTTTCCCATCCCCCCCAGAACACCCTATCCTGTCCCCCCTCCTGCTGCCTTTTTGAGGGTGTGCCTCCCCCCCCCCCCCCGTTCACCCACTTCTCTTTCCCATCTCTCCAATTCCCCCACACTGGGGCATCCCGCCTTCATGGAACCAAAAGCCTCCTCTCCCACCAATGCCTGACAAGGCCATCCTTTACTGCATACACAGCTGGAACCATAGGTCCCTCCATGCATGTTCTCAGGCTGGCGGTTTAGACCCTGGGAGCTCAAATTTGTTAGTATTGTTGCTCTTCCCATGGGGCCTCAAGTGCCTTGAACTCCTTCATTCTTCTCTCTACCTCATACATTGAAGACCCCATAATCAGTCCAATGGATAGCTGCAGATATCCACCTCTTTGTATGTCAGATTCTGGCAGAGCCTCTCAGGAGACAGGTATATCGGGCTCTTGTCAGCAGGCACTTCCTGACATCCACAACAGTGTCTGTGTTTGTTGACTGTACATAGGATGGATCCCCTGGAAGGGCAGTATTCAGAAGGCACTTCCTCCAGTCTGTGCTCCACACTTTGTCTCTATATTTGCTCATTTGAGTATTTTGTTACTCCTAAGAAGGACCAAAGCACATATTATTTGGTTTTGCATCTTCTTGAGCTTCAAAGGGTCTGTGAGTTGTATCTTGGGTATTGTGAGCTTTGGGGCTAATATCCACTTATCAGTGAGAGCATACAATGTGTGTGTTTTTTCCTTTCTTTTTTTTTTTCTTCTGAAGAACAGCCCTCCTCTGCCTACAATGTGTGTTCTTTTGTGATTGGGTTACCTCACTCAGGACGTTACATTCCAGTTCCATCCAATTGACTAAGAATTTCATGAATTCATTGTTTTAAATAGCTGAGTAATACTCGATTGAGTAAATGTACCACATTTTTTGTATCCATTCCTCTGTTGTAGGACATTCCGTTTTTTTCCAGCTTCAGGCTATTAAAAACAAGGCTGTTATGGACATAGTGGAGCATGTGTGATTCTTATGTGTTGGAGCATATTTTAGGTATATCTCCAGGAGTGGCATAACTGTGTCCTCAGGTAATGCTATGTCCAATTTTCTGAGGAACTGCCAGACTGATTTCCAGAGTGGTTGCACCAGATTGCAATCCCACCAACAATGGAGGAGTGTTCCTCTTTCTCTACATTCTTGCCAGCATCTGCTATTGCCTGAGTTTTTTACCTTACCCATTCTGAATGGTGTGAACAATCTCAGGATTGTTTTGATTTGCATTTCCCTGATGACGAAGGATACTGAACATTTCTTTAGATGCTTCTTGGCCATTCAAGTTTCCTCGGTTGAGAATTCTTTGTTTAGCTCTGTACCCCATTTTTAATAGGATTATTTGGTTGTGTGAAGTCTAATTTCTTAACTTCTTTGTATATATTGGGTATTAGCCCTCTATCGGTTATGGGATTGGTAAAGATCTTTTCCCAGTCTGTTGGTTGCCATTTTGTCCTATTGAGAGTGTCCTTTGCCTTACAGAAACTTTGGAATTTTATGAAGTCCTATTTGTCAATCCTTGATCTTAAAACATACGCCATTGGTGTTCTGTTCAGGAACTTTTCACCAGTGCCCAAGTATTCTATGTTCTTCCCCATCTTCTATTAGTTTCAGTGTATCTGGTTTTATGTGAAGGTCCTTTATCCACTTGGTCTTGAGCTTTCTACAAGGAGATAAGAGTAGGTTGATTTGCATTCTTCTACACCTTGTCCTCCAGTTGAACCAGCACCATTTGTTGAAAATGCTGTCCTTTTTCCACTGGACAGTTTTAATTTCTTAGTCAAAGATCAAGTAACCATAGGTGTGTGGATTTGTTTCTTGGTCTTTAATTCTATTTCACTGATCTTCCTGCCTGTCTCTGAACCAATACCATGCATGCAGTTTTTATCACTATTTCTCTGTTGAAGAGCTTGAGGTCAGGGATGGTGATTCCTCCAGAAGTTCTTTCATTGTTGAGAATAGTTTTCCCTATCCTAGGGTTTTTTGTTATCCCAAATGAATTTGAGAATTTCTCTTTCTAACTCTGTGAAGAATTGAGTTGAAATTTTAATGGGAATTGCATTGAATCTGTATATTGCTTTTGGCAAGATGACTATTTTTACTACATTAATCCTGCCAATACATGAGTATGGGAGATCTTTCCATCTTCTGAGATCTTCTTCAATTTCTTTCTTCTGAGACTTGAAGATCTTGTCATACAGATTTTTCACTTGCTTGGTTAGATTCACACCAAGGTATTTTATATTATTTGTGACTATTGTGAAGAGTGTCCTTTCCCTAATTTCTTTCTCAGCCTGTTTATCTTTCAAGTAAAGGAAGGCTACTGACAAAAACAAAGGAAAGCTCACATACACATGAAAACTGAACAATGCTCTATTCAATGATGACTTGCTCAAGGAAAAAATAAAGAAAGAAATTAAAGACTTTTTAGAATTTAATGAAAATTAGGACACATTATACCAAAACTTGTGGCACTCCATGAAAGCAGTGCTAATAGGAAAACTCATAGCTCTAAGTGCCTACAAAAAGAAACTGAAGAGAGCATACACTAACAACTTGACAGCACACCTGAATCCTCTAGAACAAAAAGAAGCAAATACACCTAAGAGGAATACAGGGCAGAAAATAATCAAACTCAGGGCTGAAATCAACTAAGTAGAAACAAAAAGAACTATACAAAATACCAACAAAACCAGGAGCTGGTTCTTTTAGAAAATCAACAAGATAAAACCTTAGCCAGACTAACCAGAGGGCACAGAGACAGTATCCAAATTAATAAAATGAGAACTGACATAACAACAGAAACTAAGGCAGTGGAGGGAGAAAGTGTTTGGGAGACTCCAATGATTTGAATATACTGATAAAGCTGACAAATTTTTATTTTTATTTTTTTCAAAAGATTCAACATTATTTGAAGATATTAGTTTTTTAAAAAAAATTTTAAAATATTATTATTATTCAATTAGATTTTGTGGGAGACATTTGTTCCTGGTTCCCCCAAGAGAAAACAATTGATAAAAATAATAGTATTCTTAGCTGTTTTTTCCAAGATTGTTATTTATATATAGTATCTGGCTTAAGGTGCTGTATTTGTTCCCATCATCTGCTACAAGAAGAAGCCTCTCTGATGATGGCTGGATAAGGCATCAATCTATGAGTAAAGCATTTTACTCTTTCTTTTTTCATCTAGTAGTATGTAGATTTACCCTAGGTCTCTGTGTTATCTAGACTTTGGTTCTTAGTCACCTAAGCTGTGTTAGGTATGGATTCCAAGTCATCATGTCAGATTTAAGTTACACTAGACATCAGTTAGTTACAGCAGAAAAATTGGAGCTGCCATCTCATAGGAGAATTTGCAAATAGGACAAATTAAAATCTACATTTATGTGGTTGGGTTAGGATTTACTGTCATCTTTCAGTAGAATGCAGAGTACATTTTCATGTCATAGACAATTGAACATGAGGGTAAAGAGTCCATATTGGCATCATCTTGGCCTCTTTGTGTTCAAAGAGTTGTATTGGTGTTGTCTTCCAAAGACGACCTTGCTTTTAGTTTGCGGAGAGCTACCTATTGTCTTGGCAACACAGAGTTGTTTCAGGATTTCCACAGGATCCTTGATCATACAAATCAACTGAATAAATCCCAGCCTCAGCACTAGAAGTTTCTTTGGTGAAAAGATAGCCACTAAGGATTAGATCTACCATATTATTTGGAGACTTCATTAGGATTGCATGCATATATTAAGGAAAGTTTCCACTGTACTAGGTTTCTATACAGTCCCTCAAATGCCTTTCAATTCTAGCAATCTCTTCCTTAATTACCACTCTCAATTCCATCTCCCCTCTATCTGTGCACTTGATCTTCCCATTCTCATTCTGCTTCTTGATTCCTAGGTCACAAATCTTAGCAACTTATGCCTTGGGTACTAATCATGAAGCTAGAATATAGACAGCTTTTTATCCAGGTTTGGTCTTCTTTGGTGTGATTCCTTCATGCTATTTTGTTATTTCTTCTATTTCCAAAAAGGGGTATTTGGAAATGCTGTTTTATTTGAAAATGTGAGAAAATTATTATAATTTCATCAAGCATTAACAACTGTGAATTTTCCTTTTGCCTTAAAAAAGACTAATATCTTTAAATAACGTTGGAACTTTTGAAATCCTGGTGATTCTTAGATATGAAAAAAAAAGTCTAAGAACTGAATATGAGCTTTGGTTGACCAAGAACAGAATGACATATAAATAGAGATGTTATAAGAATCGAAGTGAACTGGAGTTTTACACTCTGCTTATAGTCCAGGCCACCGCTATGTGAACAGTGGAAAAAGTCAGAACAATCTTGCTAACTAACATGAGAAAGATGAGGTATCAATGCTGAAATATCAACTCACTATGTACACTTTCTGTTCACACATGTGTGTTGTAACATGCAGAAGTTGTGACATTTGAGAAGTTGAAGTCAGTAGAAAATAGGAAAATTCCTTTATGATTCTATTAAATGAATAATGGAGCCCTTTCTCTATCCTGTGTCCTTGTTCCCTGGCCACTGTGAGAGAAATGATTTGCTACAATGTTTCTTTAAAATAATTTTTGCACCATTATTTTGTGGTTATACATGTACTACAGGTATATGTTTTACAGGTAAGAGTTTGAAGCATCTGGTTTATACATCCCTCACACTTTGCCAAGTTTTCAAATACTTCACTCTAATCTATTCTTCCAATGCTTTTGCTCTAGCTTCTTTATAATGTGGCACTTCCATTCAGTCACATCACCTCATGATATGTTTGTATCTACAATATATAAACTATTTTAACCAATGACTTGAAGCCCATATAAAAGATAGTAAAGAAAGCTACCGTAATAAATCTTTTGTAAATTTACCCAGCCTACAAGTCCAGGTACTTCAGAGACTTAGGTAATGTGGGCCTAATCATGAGCTAAAACCATCGGTCATCCTCAGATTGTGGGATGTTCTTTAAAATGCTATAGAAGCACATTCTTTAGCATTGTGGGTTCAGAAAAAAAATTAACTCCTGAGAAATAAAGATACTGAAAAACAATTACAAGCAAGTAGAGATTAAGATATGATAATAGAATAAAACATGGTATCTTGAATAAAATAACAGAAGAAAAAAGTGAGATGATAAATTGATAAAATACAAATGACATGGAAAATGTTTTGAGTTCTAATGTCAAATCCTTAATGACAACAAACATGGCAGCTATTGTGAGATTACCTAACATGCTACCTGTGAAGGAGAAGTATTTGGAATTTTGATATAAGATTTGGCAAACCTCTTTTAAATACCAGAAAATGCTAAAACAATAATGATATTTTCAAAAGAATCCATAATATTAATAGTTTTTCTTAGTTCAGTGAGAATATTTTACTTATTTTCAGCATAATATATTTAATTATGAGAGTTTTTTAAAAGATCCAACTTCCTCAACTGACTTGTTGTTTTATTCTCTTTTATTTTCTTATAGACATTTTATATTATGCAAACAACCTGTCAAATATGAATCAAATGTCTATGAAGTACCCAGATTTGCTAATAATGTCAGGAATAAGTAATGCTTTATTTCAAGAATTATTTGTCAATGATGATAGAATAGAGTCAAGTAATACTCTACTAATTCATCACAAATCAGAAAAAAAAAGAAAACAAAAAATAGATGCAATGAAAAACATTAGAAGCATTAAAAAGCAAGGGGACATTGCAGTAAAAAAGAAGAATAAAAAAAACTAGGTTAATACACAAGTACTGCTTAATATAGATACAAAGGGAAAAGCAAACTGTGATGAGAAGTGCTACACCAAAAGGGTGGACAAGAGGGGAATTCTCTCCACAGATCTTGCTTTAAAGGGGGCAAAAAAATCCACTGGAGAAAAAATACAGCAAAATTAAATAGTGGATAACTGACCCACAAAGCAGGTGCTGGATAATTACTCAAGGGTACTGCTATCTCATGTCACTCATTGAATATGCTGATGAAAAAGAAACACAACACAAAAGAAACTCTGAACTCAAAAAAACTCTGCTGGGAACACTAGCCAATGAAACAGAACCACTCTTGGCCTCAAACATTACAAGCTCTGCCCTCTAACCAATAAAGCAGAAAATTCTCAGAAGCACAGAGAAGGGCACAGGAGCCTGCAACCGGAGCAAACTGATATGAAAGCCTTTTGAAAAGAGAGGTGTTAATTGTACATAAGATGTTCTACTAGCTGGGCTGCCTTGTCTGATCTCAGTGGGAGAGGAAATACTTAGCCACCCAGAGACTTGATGGGCCATGGTGGGGAAGAGGGATACCCAGGGAGGCCCCAACCAGCCCAGAGAAAACGGGAAGGAGGAGGCAGGGATGGATTGTGGGAGGCAGTGACAGGAGGGGGATTTGAGCCAGATGTATATAGTGAATAAGTTAAAAAAAAAAAAAAAAAAAAAAAAAGATGTTTAAGCCAAATCTATTGACTGTGAGAGCAAGTTCCATGGTAAGATGGTATTCCATGGTATTTACAACGCTAAGATTACAGTGACTAGTTACATATCAGAGAAGTTGAAGGACTCTCAGGCAAAGTTGAGAAAAACAAAACTGGTTAAGTGAAGTTATATAGAGCAACACAGGAGCCTGATGACTGGAATACTCAAATGCATTTCTTCATCTGCCTATGATTAAAACCGTGAGGCCACATTTTGCCTAAATTCAGACTCTAGGTGACATGTGGGTAAAAAGCATTATTTCCCACTTTACTGACCCACCATGAACAAGAATAAAGACTGTCACTCTTAACAGTGAATGCAGGAGAATCTGGGTGGACCTGGATTGTTCCTAGATCTGATTGATGAGTATGAGAAAAGACAAACAAATAAGACGTTACATTTCCCTATTGGGATGTTTTATCTCAAATTTTGGTCATAAATGGCAATTAAAAACGCAGGCAGTAACCTTGAAAGAGAGAATTAGAGAGGACCTGGGAGGACTTGAAAGGAGGGAGGGGAAATGATATAAAATATGTAAAGTGTAGTAGATCGATGCTGATAATGGTTATCCATTGTCATTGTTAAAATTTTGAAGAAAAATTCATCTTTAAATGTTTTTTTGAGAATTTATAATATATACACAGTTTACAAAATGTGATAATACACATTTAATATCAAAAGGACATCGTTTATGTGTTCAAGAGATAGGAGAATGTATCCTTAAGTGGCCTTCAGCAGCATCTAAAGGATGGAGGGCATGGTGAATAATTAAGAAGGGATATTAGATGCAATAAGCAGTGGGGATTTAAACTGAAATGAAAAAAAGAAAAAACACGTCTAACCAAAGAAGGAGTTTAAATAGAGAAGATATGCAATTTACTGTGTTTGTATTTTCTTATTGAAGGGAAAAGGGGAAAATTAAGTTATGTGTAATGGAAAATATTGGTAAATCTTGCAATTGCTCTTCACAAAATGTCAAACTTCTAAGGCTTGTTTTATTATTTTTATGGGTATGATTGTTTTTTTTATTGGATATTTCATTTAAATTTCAGATGTTATCCCCTTACCCAATTCCCCCCCATTCCCAGGAACCCCCTATCCCATCCCCCCTTCTCCTACTTCTATGAGGATATGCCCCCACCCACCCCACCTTCACTCCCACATCCCCACCCTCGAATTCCCACACACACTGCGTCCAACCTTCATGGGACCAAGGAACTCCTTTCCCACCTATGCCCAACAAGGTCATCCTCCCCTACATATACAGCTGGAACCATGGGTCCTTCCCTATGTGCTCCAAGACTGGTGGTTTAGACCCTGGGAGCTCTGGTTAGTTGGTATTGCTGCTCTCCTCATGGGGCCACCAACCCTTTCAGCTCCCTCAGCTCCTTCTCTCTGACTCCTCTACTGAGAACCCCTTGATAAGTTCAATGGTTAGCTGTGAGCATCCACCTCTGAATATGTCAGACTCTGGCAGACCTTTAAAGAGTCAGCTATATCAGGCTTCTGTCAGCATGCACTTCCTGGCATTCACATCAGCATCTACCTTTGGTGACTGCACATGGGATGGATACCTATGTGGAATTGTCTCCAGATGGCCCCTCCTTCAGGTTCTGTCCCACACTTTGTTTCTTTATTTGCTCCCTTGAGTATTTGTTGCTCCTTCTAAGATGGACTGAAGCATCCACACTTGGTTGTCCTTCTTCATGAGCTTCATATGGCCTGTGAGTTGAATCTTGGGTATTGCAAGCTTCTGGGCTAATATCCAATTATCAGTGAGTTAATACCATGTGGTTTTGTTGTTGTTGTTGTTGTTGTTGTTGGGTTACCTCACTCAGGATGATATTTTCTAGTTCCATCCATTTACCTAAGAATTTCTCAAATTCATTTTTTTTAATAGCTGAGTAATACTACACTGTGTAAGTGTACATTTTCTGTATCCATTCTTCTGTTGAAGGACATCTGGGTTCTTTCGAGCTTCTGGCTATCATAAATAAAGCTGCTATAAACATAGTGGAGCATATGTTCTTGTTATATATTGCAGCATCTTCTGGGTTTATGCCCAGGAGTGGCAAAACTGGGTCCTCGGGTAATGCTATGTTCAGTTTTATAAGGAACTGCCAGACTGATTTTCAGAGTAGTTGTAGCAGCTTGCAATCCCACCAACAATGGAGGAATGTTCCTCATTCTCCACATCTTTGCCAGCATCTCCTATCACCTGAGATTTTGCTCAAAATTCAAATCAGAGAGCAGCGGGACTCAATTTCTTGGGGGAAATGAACAGAAAGTGCTGAAACTGGAAAAAGGAAAGTCCTCAAATCAAATTACTTGGCAGCACTTGGTATGATTTCTTGCCCTGGGACACAAAGGTATTCCAGTCTCAAGAGGCCTTCAGAATAAAATATGCATGTGTATATATATATATATATATATATATATATATATATATATATATATTTTTATAATGTCATAATTCAGACTAAGAAGTGCCCGCAGGAAAGCATGTAGAGAGAATATGAGAGTTGAGGGTCTTCAGGAGATTCCCAGACAACTGATAGTGATGGTTTCTGCTTAACACTTATTTATGATAAACTTGGCACCATATTAATCTATGTCTATTATATTGAACGTTTTCACCAAATTAGAAGACAACACATGCTGTCTACATGACTCCCACTGGGTCATGAAAGAAGCATGGAGACACTTGTAAATATGATCTGTGATAGCTAACTTGGGTACAGAGCTAAACAAAGAATTCTCAACTGAGGTAACTTGAATGGCCAAGAAGCACCTAAAGAAATGTTCAACATCCTTAGTCATCAGGAAAATGCAAATAAAAACAACACTGAGATTCCACCTTACACCAGTCAGAATGGCTAAGATCAAAAACTCAGTTGATAGTAAATGCTGACAAGGATGTGAAGAGGAACACTCGTCTATTGTTGGTGGGATTGCAATCTGGTGCAACCACTCTGGAAATCAATCTGGCAGTCCCTCAGTAAATTGGACATAGCATTACCTGAGGACCCAGCTATAGCACTCCTGGACATATACACAGAAGACGCTCCAACATATAACAAGGACATATGCTCCACTAAGGGTTATCTACAATTATATCTGTATAATCACAACACTGTCACCATTATTTACATCTGGTTCAGATATAAATTGTGAATAGGCAATAGCAAAATCAGAGATGGTACACATCAAAAAATAAGAACTGAATCCTTTTTTTGCCACATTCCCTTTTGAGGACAGGAGAATAAACGTGTACAGAAAGAAACTAGGAATTCTCTATCCTTTGCAGCTACATCAGTGATATCAGTCAGGTCCTTTAGCTTATTAATTAGAGGCAAGGTGGGCACAATGAAATTATATCAACCTCACATGTCAACTATTCACTTATTTTGTTAAAGAATTAATCAACCAGAGTTGCTTTGGCATATATTCTAACAATGTGTTGGTTACCTCTGAGTTCCATACATGGCTTAATTTAATCAGGTCTTTTTCTTTGCTTAGTGTCAGCCATGGTTCCTTTACCAGTGATGTTATTTCTCATAACTCTGCTGCTACCATCAATGCACACTGAAGGAAGGGTGAGTGTTACATAAATATTTATCTCAAATCTACCTGACAATTGTGGGAAATGGTATATTACATAAGAATACGGAAATCCTTACAGTATAGTGGGTTACAGTATTCTCATTTGGCCTTGTAGCATATAATAGGACTACAGAGTATAGAGTAAGGTTCACTCCCTAGCATTTATAGCTATAATACACAGTAACAGCATGCAGGACCTGGACACTTAAAGAGGCAGATGTGCTACAAATACATGACACTAGGCATCAAATTTGCACACTATGGGGCTTGATAGACATGTCAGTGAGTAAGAATTAAGAGGCGAGATCAGCTATTGAACTTATCTCCAGTTACAATTATACCACTGTGAAATGTGAGAAAAAGTAGAAGAATCCATCATCCAAAGAAGGACCCTTCCTAAAATAAAGTTGAATATAAGGACCGACAGCCAATATGAGCTGCTGATCATTTTAGCATGTGAAATGTGCCTAAATCTCAAGAGATAAAGAACCATTTCTTCCTCTGTACCATGCACCTGGTTCCTAACCAAATGTGATGATGACATTGTTGTTCACTCATATTGAACTTTTTTCATGATTCTTTTAGCTTCTAGTTACTGCTTTGATCATTTATTTATTTTTATTTTTCACTGATTGTTTGGAGATCTCATATCATGCCCCCATCATGTTCACCTCCCAGTCTTCCTATGTTTGCCCCCTTTTCCCTTAATCTTCCCCAAAATAGAAAATATTCTATTTTATATGGCACATATATTCAATGGAGCATGGTCAAACTCCTAGTGGCCAACCCCAAAAGGAAGGATATCTCTGCCTCTATCCAAGCTAGAAGCCATCAACTAAGGAGAACTGTAAGGGAGCCTAGGGGAGTGGAGCCAGTTTTCTGACTCCTATGTAACAGCCTATTCCTTAGTGCTGTAAGCTGCTACATTGTGATCCAGCACTCCCATAAATACTATGGCTTCAGACAACAGTACTAATAATGGCCATCCACATGGGCTTTGGTGAAAACACAGGCTGCAGACATCAATAGTGGCTGCTCAGTCCCACAGGATTAGTTGTTTCAGCTGGATTTCCGTATAAGCTGCAACCCTGGAGAAGTAGGTTCCAACCGATGCTCATAACTAAATGCAAGCAGGCAGCCTAGAGTGAGTCTACCTTCTTCAATGTCCTTCTGTAGTCCTCCAGCAGAAGATTTGGCCCAGATTAATTCTTAAAGCATCAAAGAATTCGTAACTTGCTTTGTCCCAGTCTGACCTTGAATTTAGAGATCTGCCTGCTTCAAGCACTAACTTGCCTGTGCCTAAGATATTCATGGCCATTATGCTTCAAGATCTCCATGTCAAGATCCAGTTCAGAAAACTGTGTCTTCCATTCTCAAGATCTGGATGATAGGTGTGCCCTCCATGTCTGGATTTTAGTTCATTACAGATGTAGTCAAGTTGACAACCAGAAACAGCCATCCCAATTTGGTTCTTCAAGGTTGTCCAATCTAGAAATTGAACCTTTCCTCATTTCACAGAACCAGGGAGTAATCCTGCAGCTGAGCAGCAGGTTCTGGAGCTGAGTCTGTGTCTGCATGAGCTCCAGGCCGCTGTTGTACACCATTTTGCCAATCTTACTGGGCAATGACAGCATGGATATCAGTCTGTCTGTCTGTCTGTCTGTCTGTCTGTCTCTCTCTCTCTCTCTCTCTCTCTCTCTCTCTCTCTCTCACACACACACACACACACCTCTTATCACCATCATGTCTCTAGTTCCACCTTTCTCCATAACTCACACTGTGCTGTTTTTCTGTCTTTCCTACATCTCCATCACAGGTTTATTTTTATAGTGGAGCTAGGCTGGCTTCCAACCTGCCTACAAAATGAACACTTAAGATTCTATCTTTTATATAGTATTATTAATACTTTTAAATGTCTGCCCTCCTAATAAAAGTTCCATTAATTCCTCACACAAACAACATCTCTTCAAAAGAATTTTTAACACAAATCAATATAGCATATGAATAGAAAATTACTATTACCATTTCTATCAGAAAATCACATTTGGAGCTTTGAAACAAATTGTCTTTATATTTTATTTGAGTTAGATTGTATAGGGGGAATTAAATGTGTATGATAACATTGGCTTAGACAAATCACAGTGGTTCTGTATTACAAACATCTAGCATATGCAGTCTTTCTATAAGAAATTGATAAGTGTCTTAGGTCTATTTGTTCAAGCACACACAAGTGGTTCTTGTTGCTGGGAACATATCAGAAGGTAGGCATAGACATATTTCAATATATGGTCAGAAGTCTCTGAGCACAGAACTAGAAAAAAATTTTAAACACTTAATCCTATAATATAATGGAGGGAACAAAAATAAATCATCTTGACATATCAGAGAAAATATATAGATACTGTGATTGTTTACATGGGCTTAAAGTATCACTCTTTTCCATAAAGCACCACACTACTGTGGAAATTCAAACTTTTTTAAATCTTGTTCAAACAATTCACAAGCATTTTCCTATCTGAAAATTGGTCTCCACACACATATATCTACAAGGTAAAGCATCAACTTCAAATATATCATCAGAGCTGGTTTTCAAAACATCAGAAATCCTTAGAATTGACATGACAAACATTTCAGTATTAATGTTCATTTTCATTAGAGACCTGTCTGCTCCGGACAGCTTCCTATATTAAATTCTAAGAAGAAATTGAGCATCCTTGGAGTTATTCCAGTTTTGGTGAGACAGCCACTAGGCAAGAATTGCCACTTTCCTTCTACAGACAAATTACTGTCCAGAAAAGGACACACTTGCAGAATAGTTGACTGATTATATCTGCCTAGACAGAGTAATCAGCCCTTAATAATTCTGCAGCACTAAGGTCTGTCAGATGATCCTGGGCCAGAAGGCAGAAGAACAGATGCTCCAACGTTTTGAAGTAGAGGAAGTGTCCAGGTGTTCAGAGGTCTCTATAAATTGGCTAAGTTTTAGAAACTATGATTTGTGCTTCCCACAATTATAGTTAACTCAGTCATTCTGGATTTCTGATGGGGTTGAAAACATATAGCTATTGACCTTAAGAGAAAAGATTTGAGTGAATGGTTGTCAGCTGACATTCATCCTAAAGCCAGGTTCAGAACTAAATGTTCTAGTTAGAATAGATGACAGAGGAGCTGGTTAGTCAACAAAAGAATGGACTGGGTATTAGGACTATCCTGTACCTCACTGGTACAAATTGGCATAATTAAGCTCTAATTATATTTTGAGAGAAAAATTTCATTTTAACAGGAAGGGTGATGTGTAGGAGGAGCTAAGGTAGGAGGAGTACTGAGAGGAAGAAAAGGAGTAAGAAGAGGAGAAGAAGAAGGAGAGGAGAAGCTAGGTGATGAAAGAGAGAAAGAGGGGAGAGACAGGGAGGCAGATATTCATGTATCTCCACCAGTCAAAGATAGTTGTTATATCTAGGTCGGTCAGTGGGTTACACCTCTGATTGAACAATTCCAAACTTATAAAGCCTATGATTAACATTTTTTAAAAAAAATGTATAAATGCAAAAAGGAAAAGGGGGCATGGGATAGGGGTTTCCTAAGGGGGGGGGGGAATGGGGATAGGGGATGCCATCTGAAGTGTAAATAAAATATCTAATAAAAAAAGTAAAAAAAAAAAAAAAAGAAATATATCATCAGTTGAACTTCAACCACTAAACTGAACAAATGAGAAAGAGTTACACTACTAGATCGATGTAATCTCCCCTAATAAGAATATATTTTTCTGCTAAGATCTGAAATTTGTGTGTTAAACAGCCCTGGAGAATTGTTCTAAAAATGAAAATTAGTACTTGTAGTGTATTGAGTAGGATTCTGGCTCTTACATTAGCGTAATCTACACTAACTTCAATGACATGCAGGCAAGTACTCACTGTAAAGTCTAGAGTAAATTATGAGCTCACAGCCTCTTATATTACTGCATCTTATGTAAATACTAATGGATAGGTCTTAGGTTTCTTATTGAAAACTTGTTATAAACAAATCACACTCTTTCAGGTACTAAAAGAGACTCAAAAAGATTCCACCACATGTTACAATCATAAGACAAATCACAAGGCTGTCTTGGACAAGACTGACCACCAAGGTGATGGAAATGTACAGGACCCTGAGAAGGTATTCACTGCCTCCAAGCAAGATCAAACATTATTTGAAGACTTGGCCAATGCTAACCAACATGAATTAAACCCATCTAAAAATATAATGGCCCAGAGCAACTGTTGTACTCAGAAGCATCAAGTGGACCCAGTAAACTTCAATCACATGGACAATAGGCTTCAAGGGACTAGAGTTAGGCACCAAGGAGACAATTTTAAACACAAATTCATTCTTAATATAGATGTTTTTTTTGATGCATTGGGAAAGACATTAGTTTCCCATAATATTTAACTACAAGTCTCCCAGTGTCCTATATCCTGTGGATCTTAGAAGACTCTCTTTTTAAGTTCTATAACCTCTTTGTTAAGCAAGCAAACAAAGGAGATTAGAGACTGTAAATTAACACAATAAATTCTCTCCTCCATTCTGTTAAATAAGAAGGCTAGAGGCAGCCAAAAAAAAGGGGGGTGGGGGCTCTGAACTAGCTGTAGAAGAAGCAGGCAGATACAACTTAGCATCACTTAAGAACTAAAAGCCTAACTTTTCTTTCTTTAAATGTACAGATTATTTCTTGGGGAGTTTCCCAGTAGAGTCAAGATGGGCCCCTCACTTCTTTCTCACTGTAGTCTGATCTTATGGGAATAAAAATGTCATATGATTTGAACAATCAAGCTTTGAATTTATAAAGTATTAAGTATATCAAATTTTCCCATTGTTCACAGTTACATTTCACTCTTTGTTCATTATATCTTTCTCACATAAACTATAAGGTATCATTTCAATAAGTTTCTCTCCTGCTTTTATTGTTTTGTTTCCTTCTTTGTTTGATTGTTTGCTTTTTTGTTTTGTTGTTTGGAAGCTCACTGGGTAGAATACATGGTCATATGTGTGTAGTGATCCCAGGAACAAGGAAAATCACCAGAAGGACCAAAGTATCCACACTTTGGTCTTTCTTCTTCCTGAGCTTCATGTAGTTAGTGAATTGTATCTTGGGTATTCCAAGCTTTTGGGGTGATAACCACTTATCAGTGAGTGCATACCATGTGTGTTCTTTTGTCATTGGGTTACCTCACTGAGAATGATATTTTCTAGTTCCATCCATTTATTTGTCTAAGAATATCATAAATTCATTGTTTTTAATAGCTGAGTAGTACTCACTGAGAATGATATTTTCTAGTTCCATCCATTTGTCTAAGAATATCATAAATTCATTGTTTTTAATAGCTGAGTAGTACTCCGTTGTCTAAATGTACCACTTTTTCTATATCCATTCCACTGTTGAAGGACATCTGAGTTCTTTCCAACTTCAGGCTATTATAAAGAAGGATGCTATGAACATAGTGGGGCATGTGTCCTTGTTATGTGTTGGAGAATCTTTTTGGTATATGACCAGGAGTGGTATAGCTGAGTATTCAGGTAATACTATGTCAAATTTTATGAGGAAAATTCAGACTGACTTCCAAAGTGGTTGTACCAGTTTGCAATCCCACCAACAATGGAGGAGTATTCCTCTTTCTCCACATCCTTGACAGCATCTGCTTTCACTTAAGTACTTCATCTTAGCCATTCTGACTGGTGTGTGGTGGAATTTCAGGGATGTTTTGATTTACATTTCCCTGATGATTAAGGATTTTGAGCATTTCTTTAGTTGTTTCTTGGCCATTCAAGTTTCCTCAGTTGAGGATTCTTTGTTTAGCTCTGTACCCCTTTCTTAATAGTTATTTGATTCTCTGGAGTCTAACTTATTGAGTTATTTGTTTATATTGGATATTAGTCTTCTATCAGATATAGGATTGGTAAAGATCTTTCTCCAAGCTGTTGGTTGCTGTTTTGTACTATTGACAGTGTCCTTTTCCTTACAGAACCTTTGAAATTTTATGAGGTCCCTTTTATCTATTGTTGATCTTAAAGCATAAGCTATTGGTGTTCTGTTCTGGAAATTTTCTCCTGTGACCATATGTTCAAGGATCTTCCCCACTTTCTCTTCTATTAGTTTCAGTGTATCTAGTTTTATGTGGAAGTCCTTAATTCACTTGGACTTGAACTATTTACAAGGAGATAAGAATGGATGGATCTGCCTTCTTCTACATGCTGACCTCCAGATGAACCAGCACCATTTGTTGAATATGCTGTCCTTTTTTCCACTGGAAGGTTTTAGCTCCGTTGTCAAAGATCAAGTGAATATAGTTCTGTGAATGCATATCTTGGTCTTCCGTTTTGTTCCATTGATCTACCTGCCTGTCTCTGTACACATACCATGCAGTTTTGTTTTGTTTTGTTTTTTTAATCACTATTGCTGTATAATACAGCTTGATGTCAGAGATGGTGATTATTCAAGAATTTCTTTTATTGTTGAGAATAGTTTTCACTATCCTCAGTTTTTTTTTGTTTTTCCAAATGAATTTGAAAATTGCTTTTTCTAACTATCTGAAGAATTGAGTTGGAATTTTGATGAGGATTGCATTGATTTTATATATTAATTTGGTTAAGATGTACATTTTTACTATATTAATCCTGCCAATCCATGAGCATGGGAGATATTTTCATCTTCTGAGATCTTCTATAATTCTTTTCAGAGACTTGAAATTCTTGTCACACAGATCTTTCACTTGCTTGGTTAGAGTCACACCAAGGTATTTTGTATTATTTGTGACTATTGTGAGGGGTGTTGTTTGCCTAATTTCTTTCTCAGCCTGTTTATCCTTTGAGTAGAGGAAGACAACTGATTTGTTTGAGTTGATTTTATATCCATCCACTTTGCTGAAGTTGTTTATCAGGTTTAGTCATTCTCAGGTGGAATTTTTGGGGTCACTTAAGTATACTATCATATCACCTGCAAATAGTAATATTTTCATGTTTGGTATATTAAAAATAAGTGGCACCCTCCTGTGCTACACAGCTACTCTATGCCCCAGTGGTCTTGCAGCCTCTGTCTGTAGGCTAGCCCCCACAGTGACTGATTGTGGTTCTCTTCTGGATGATTCTGCTCACATTCCTAGCCATACAACCCTGTGGTCAGTGTTCCAAAATACCAGTAACTTATGTAAAATCAAAATTTTAGAGGCTTATACTTAATAAGTAATATTTATATATCGATAAATTCTCAATTTATACACAACAATTTCAGAACCAATTGTTAATTTTACAAGCTGTCTACCTAGCTTAGACAAGTTATCCCAATTATTCTATCCTCCTATGATATTTATAGCTACCTATGGCTCTTTCAAGTCATGCAGAATCTGGATCATCTTCCTCCTCCACCATCTTTTTTCCTTCTTTTCCCTGTCTCTGTCTGTCCCTAAAACTCATAGCTCTTCCTCTTTTTTCCACTGCCCAATCACAGGCTTTTTGTTGTATTAATATTTAAATTAACTACCCTCAAGCTATTGCTAATTAAAATATCTGAAAACACCCTAACAATGAACTCAGAGCCATGAATTTGCTATTTGGCCCTTAACTCACAGGCTACAACATCTCAGATGAGTTTATCATAACAGTTATAGAAGGACTGCATCTAAGCCTTGGATTTTTAAAATTTTTGTATCAATAGAAGAAATTTATACCAATGAAAACTTTGATTTTGCATCAAAATAAATTCTGTAACAAAATAAGAAATTATGACTTGGAACTTAGTAACAATTATAAAGATTTCTACCAAATGAGATTATGGCTATACAATCAATTCTAGTTATTTTCTCCCTGTTCCACTTATGACCACTTCTAAATTCCCTAGAAAGACAATCTTATAATAACCACCTCCATCCCCAAAGCCCAGGGAACTGGTATGATGACTCTTTATAACTTTTTCAAGCTGTATATGTGCACTAAGATATCCTGAAGTGACGAAGGAAAGATAGGGAAAATGGGGGAGTTGATTGGCCTTAAGACCATGCCATTGATTGTAATAGTCTCTGATGTCTGTGTCCTAACTGGATCAGCCTGAAAGCTGAAGACATCAGGAATTCAAGCAGGTTAGTTCAGCATGTCTGACGATGAGACTCACCAAGGCTATATATTCTGTAGTATACAAATCCCAAAACAAAATTTTAGTATCATCAAGATAACTTTTTTACTTTGATTCTCTGGAATCTAGTTCTTCAAGGGGGTCTCCCTTCAACATCTCTGATCCATATATACTAATCACCTTTTCTAAACTGCAAAGAAGAAAAACATTCTCGCAAATCAGTATATCCTTGTGGCAGTAACCAGAAAAACCTTTATTTTGATCTCTCTCCCAGAGGAATAATATAACCACAAAACTCAAAATCACACTCTTTTTGAAAATTAAAACTTTCCAAAACAAATGAACTAAATTAAATACTGCATGTGTCTTTTCTTAAGACTTTTCTATTTTTCCATGCAGGATAATAACCCAAAATTCCCATGGAGCCTATATAAGAAAGGATTTGAGTATCCTGTAAGACTTATTTGAGCAATATATCTTTATAACATCTTTAAAGAAATTAATTCAAACTTTCACTAATATCTACCTTTAGGAAGTAGGTAGTTTTTACTTGTTAAGCTCTCTGCCTAGAGCAGCCATCCTGTTATATAATCTATCTGTTGAGCTTTCTACCTGGGCCACAGACACTATTAATTAATACTTGTTCACAGCAGGTAATTATCACTGTCCTCTCCACTTAGAGTCAATGATTAATTTTCACTATCCTAGTTCTGAACAGCAAGTGAAATTTCCCACATGATTCACACAAAATCTGTATATAAATCTATGCTAAAAGCAAATAATCCCAATATTATAAATTCACAGTTAAATCAATATCTGCCCCAAAGTGTAGGTGGCTTCCATTCTCTGGTTCTCTGACTCAGAGCAGCCATCTTGTCTTTTTCCACAGCAGGGGACCTCAGAACCCTCTTTCTTTGTTTCAAGGTTCCCCTTTCTTGAGTCCATTTGACTCAGTATTGACTAAGCGCAGCACCCCCTTTCACTTAGAAAATAAAACATTAACTCTCAGGCAAATAATATTTAATTTCTAGTGAATTCTTGCCCAACACGTTGGTTCACCACCTGATGCAGGAATATATAGCAAGAGGACACGATGTAACTACTAGTGTTTCTTGGTTTAGATGGAGAATCCACCAGAATTCACCCACTGGGACTTTAAACTTAATATAGCTTACAAGATTCGGATTCTAGTTGATGCGCCAAGTGACTAAGTTCCTACTAATTTGAACTATGTTTGTGTAGTGTTTTCCTTCACAGGGAAACTGGACTGGGCTCCAGAGAGAAAGGTACGTCTGTAAAGCCTGGGTTTGCCAGAGTTCAGAACAAAAGGCCAAGAGAGTTTCGAAGCATCGAGCTGGCATGGTATCGATCCACGAGTAGAAACTTAGCAAGCTGGATAGAGAAATTTCAGAGCTCTTAGCCAGAGACTCTCCATAAGATGAGAACAGGCTGGCCATTACTTATCAGTGCCAGGCCAGCCAGCCCGGCAGTGCCATAGCATGGGCTTTTAAAAAATATTTCCCAGAACATTTTTGCTTCTTTCTTTATAATTTGTATCCTTTTGACTTCCTTTTGTTGTCTAATTGTTCTGGCTAAGAATTCAGGTACTATATTGAAGAGGTAGGGAGAGAATAGGCAGCCTTGTCTAGTAACTGATTTTAGTAGGATTGCTTCAAGTTTCATTCCATTTTGTTTGATATTGGCTATCTGTTTCCTATATATTGCTTTTACTATGTTTTGGTATGGAGTTTACATTCCTGATCTTTCTAAGCCTTTTACCATGAAGAAATATTGAATTTTGTCAAATGCTTTCTCAGCATATAATAAGATGATCGTGTGGTTATTTTCTTTGTTTGTTTATTTTAGTGGATTATGTTAATGAATTTCCATATACTGAACCATTCCTGCATCCCTGGGATGAAGCCTACTTGATCATGATAGATGTTTGTTTTGATGTGTTCTTGGACTCAATTTGCAAGAATTTTATTGAGTATTTTTGCATTGATATTCATAAGTGTGATTGGTCTGAAGTTCTCTTTCATTGTTGAGTCTTTGTACAGTTTAGGTATGAGTGTAAATGTGCCTTCAGAGAACAAATTGGGTAGTGTTTCTTATGTTTCTATTTTGTGCAATAGTTGAAGAGTATTGGTATTAGGTCTTCTTTGAATACCTGATAGAATACTGGGCTTTTTTGAATAAGACACTTTTAATGACTGTTGCTACTTCTTTAGAATTTAATGAAAATGAAGGCACAACATACCAAAATTTATGGGACACAATGAAAGCTGTGCTAAGAGGAAAACTCATAACTCTAAGTACCTCCATAAAGAAACTGGAGAGCACATACACTAGCAGCTTGACAGCACCTGAAAGCTCTAGAGCAAAAAGAAGCAAATACACCCAAGAGGAGTTGATACTAGGAAATAATCAAACTCAGGGCTGAAATCAACCAAGTAGAAACAAAAAGAACTATACAAAGAATCAACAAAGCCTCAAGCTGGTTCTTTGAGAAAATTAACAAGATAGATAAACCCTTAACCAGATTAACCAAATGGTACAAAGATTATGGCACATGTTAACTGCAACATTTAAATTCTTTTTTTAACTGATTTTTATAAGTAGGTATTTTAAGCATAGACTATTATAACCTATAGTTTAAAAATCAGCATTACTATGTAAACCATTGTACATAAATCTACCCATAATATCAGACAATCAATATTCATAAAAGATTTTCTTAACAAAAAACATTGGATTCTAGATTGTTTGATGTATTTTTAACTCTGTGGAAAATATTGGAGAAATATCATAATTCAGGCTACTAACTTTGTTTTTATTCATTTTGTTTTGTTTTGTTTTGTTTTAGATGGATTCTTTTTATGTAGCTTAGAGTGACTTTGAATTCCTGTTTCAGGTTACTGAATAATAAAACTAAACATGTATACTATCATTCCTCAGACATTTATTTCTCATAAAACACATTTTGGTAATAGATTCTCTTTGTTTTTATTGTGAATAAGTTTTCTAGCAAGAAAAAAATGTTTTCAATCATCCCATGTTAAACAGGGACTATTGCCCTACCTGATAACCACTAAAATAAATGAAAATTATTCTACAACTGTTGCTGTCCAGATGAAATTATGAATCTCTTGTCTCCTGCCTAAGCTTGATAATGCTTTAGCAAAACATGAAAGCTGCCTCCTTGGTCTTTACCAGGTGTAAACTGTACAGTGAGCATCTGCCACCCAAGATGTGCCCACTTGGGTACTAAATTATGAGAGTTATAGGTTTCAGGAGACCCAGGAATCATGAGAAGAACCTCAAACACTATTTTTTTTTTGGTGCACAGTCATTGCAATTATGACCCAAAGCAGGAGAGGTTACCTTCTGTGGGCCTGTACAAGAATATGTATCAAAGATGGGTCCTAGTACTCTCTGTTATTTCTCACCTTGAAAGACTCTAGTATCACCAAGTGATGGGACTCTAATAAGATTATTTTAACTACGTTAGTTGATGTGGGTAATCCATTTCGATTATGAATACACAGGACTGTTCCATGGACCTGGTATATTGGTCAGAATAAAATGGAGAAAACAAGCTGAACAGAAGCATGTATTGTATACCAGTTTCCATTTAGTGGACATATTATATTCAGTATTTTGAACTTATTTTACTTAAGAAGTTATGTCTTTAAAAAAATTTAAATATTGAACCTGGAAACCATGTGCAATTCAATGACCCATGTTGCTATATAGGATGTTACGGGAAAGGAAGCCTCTACTGAAGTGATATTGATGACTTCAGAATGAGAAACATTGAAGACATCTGCAGCGACCTTTTCCCCTCACAAGAAACAGTCTAAAGAGGAAAACATTGAGGAGAACCCTTAAGAATGTCTGTAAAGATGCTGAAGTGTAGCTTTCCCAGTTAATTGTTTTTGGTAGGGAATTTAAAATGTCTCAGTTATCTTTTAGAGACTTGCCATGAGAGATATGACTATGCCCTAATAAGGATGCATATGGGCAAAAATGGGGGGAGGAGGAAGGCACAAGTGTGGGAGTCAGGACCTGCAATGAAAGAGAGTGAGTCCTACAAGGGTATATTGAATAACATTACAAAATAAATAATATAAATGTCACATTGGAAAATATAACTGGGCATTTTGGAGGGTTCAAAGAATTAATCTCAGCTGATAAAAAGAAATGCCCAATTTCAGTATCATTTAGTTCTCCACATTGGGAAAAGAGAACTAAAACACATGATAAGACTTTACCAATCTCTAATAAAATTTAGCAATGTGGTATAAACACATGATCCAATAAGTTTGAATATACACAAAAAATTTTAATATTATCTCACTAAACCTTCTATATGGATATTTCTAATATCTTGGCTCATAACTGGAAAAAAACTGAGTTAAATGTGTCACAACAGGAGTATTAATCCCAAAAGTTTGAAAGACCTTAGTATTAATAAGAAACTGCAGGTACTAAGTAGAAACTTTTCTTAAAACCATGAAAAGATAGCTGAAATGTGTGAAATATTATCAGTGAAAAAATAAAGATGAGGTTACTCCTGAGGTTTAGGCTTTCTAGAGAAAGATTTCCAATTCATGGAGAACAATTGGCAACCTCAACTGAACTTCCTGAGCTCCTAGGAGAAGACATGCCAAACCAAATATTTTCTGCTCATATCAAAGTAAAAGTCCTTTCAATTTGTCATCTCTCCAGTGCTCAGCTTTTACTCTTTATGGTATACATTCATGTTCCTGCATCCATAGTTTCAACATGAGCTCATATTTGTTTGAGGATTTCTACCTGGACTACCACATTGTTTGGTATATTCTTTAAAAAGTAGAAAAATACTCAAAAGTAAAGTTATTGGAAAGACAGAGCATGCATTTATTATTTTCACCCATCTTCACTGTGTAATATTACATCAATAATAATATATATATATAATTTTGTTTTATATAAATAGAAAATAAAAGTCATATTCAAAGAAAATTAAAAATTGTGTCAATTTCTAACAGGACAAAACACACTGTAAGTAAGGTTGCCATATTATGGCCACAGGTTAATTGCAACATTTAAATGCATTTCTCTAAATTATTTTTAAAGTAAATATTTTAAATGTATAAGATTATAACCTGTAGTTTAAAAATTATTATATCTATGAAAGCCATTATAAATAAATCTACTGTAATTGTACAGACAATATTACTGTACTCACAAATATCTTTCTTAAAAAAGCATTGAATTCTGATATGTTTGGTATGTAACTCTGTGTGTATGGAGGGGTTGTATAAATATCATAATTCAAACTACTGATTTTGTAATTTTGTTTGTTTTTTGTTTGTATTGTTTTAAATGAAATCTTTTTATATAGATCAGAATGACCTTGAACTCCTATTTCAGTTCATTGAATGGTAAGACTAAAGGTGTATACTATCATTTCTCAGACATTTATTTCTCATAAAACACATTTTAGTAATAGAATCTCTTTATTTTTATGGAGATCAAGTTACCTAGCTTGACATAATATGTTTTCAACATCCCATGTTACAAAGGGACTATCACCCTACTGATAACCACTAAAATAGATAAAAAATAATTCCAGAAATGTTGCTGTCCAGATGAAAATGTGTTTCTCTAACCTCCTGGCTAAGGTTAACAGCCCTTTAGCAAAACATGAGAGTTGCTTCCTTGGTCTTCACCAGCTGTGAACTGTACAGTGCCAATCTAACAATCAAGATGTACCAACTTGGGTACTCGTAGTATGATAGTTATAGAAGTGCTAACTGTTCTCTGATGGTATTTGAACCCCATGCCTTGGAACATTCTTCGTGCTTCTTACTCTACACTCAGTCAAAAACTTATGCTTGACAAGGTCTTAAGCACTAGCAGGGAGCATGGAGTTGTGTAAGAAAGATGACCTGGTCCCAATGCCTTCTAAGTACTTACATTCTTGCCATAGTCAAATATGTGAGCATATGCTCTTTCTATCACAGAGCCTTACCTTTGTAATAATACCAGAAGAGAATCATATTTGTTTATTGATGAAATAAAGGATGAATGAATGAGTCAGAGAAAATGACTTAACTAGTAAGACACTGCCCTAAACAAGACATTTATACCATCTCCTGCAGACTCAGATAGCATTGTGGAAAAGCAAGAAAAACAAAAACAAAGACATTGTAAGAACCAGGAATCTGGAGAAAAACTTCAAAGACTATCTTCTGATCGTATACAGTCATTGCAATTGTGACCCAGAGCAGATGAGGTTAACTTCAGTGAGCCTGTACAACAATGTGTGGGTAATAGGTAAGTCATGTATCAAAGATGGGTCCTAGTAATCTCTGTGCCACCTTGCAAAAGTATTTCCTACTGGTGTATTCTGTGGAAGGATTAGTCATTGTCTTTAGTAGATGACATATACATGAACCAAAAAGGCTGTAATGAATAGTTCCAAACAAGCACTCCCATAGATGCACAAGTTAAACCCAGTGTGTGATAAAAGATAAGGATATAAATGTAAGAAAGGTAGTTGTAGGGAAAGTGGGATCTGGCTCACAGCTTAAGGGGCAAATAGACAAGGGTAGTGTGTGTGAGACTAAGAATGCATCATATACATGTATAAGTTATCAAAAACACATGTAAGAAAAATAAAACTAAAGAAATAGAAACAAAGGAAATTTGCAATTTCAGAAATTAAGCAAAACATAAACCAGATTAAAATACAGGTAAGATATAACAGATAATAGTTCTTAGTTTCTTAATTTTTAACAAAATCTAATATAAAAAGTTAAAATGAAAGCCATCTTAATGAAGTTAGATAAGACAAGCCTCCTGAAAAATCAAAGAGCCCCCAAAGATCCACAAGCATCACATTGAACATTCAGGTGTCTTGTAAGAGTACTTTATTGAAAGCTATAGTATATATGCAGACAGAGGTCTTAGTGCAAACAGACAAAGACCCAGTGATGACCGCTTAAGTCTCTGTGAGTTCATATGAACCTTGATCCGTTGAAATAGAGGATCTTTTTCTCATGTCCTCCTTCCTCTGTCTCCTGTCTAAGTTAGGGTTTTCCTGCTGTGAACATGAACAAGACGACTCTTATAAAGAACAGCACTTAATTAGGGCTGGCTTACAGGTTTAGTGGTTCAGGCAGACATGAGGCTGGAGGAACTGAGAGTTTTACATCTTCAACCAAAGGCAAAAGCTATGACGGGGGTCTTAAAGCCAATACACATAATGACTTCCTCCAACATTTCTTTCAACAAGACCACACCTCCAAATATTGCCACTCCCTGGGCCAAGTATACTCAAACCACCACAGTCACCCAAACATTCTGTCCCCTATGCACTGAGTGAGAAATTTGGTGGAGACATCACATTCTGAGCTGTGTATTCCAAGGTTTTTACTTACATGTAGTATCTGGCTTAGGGTGCTGTATTTATTTCCATCTTCTGCTACAAAAAGAAGTCTCTCTGATTATGGCTGGATAAGACATCAAACTATGAGTAAAGCATGTTACTCTTTCTTTTTTCATTTAGTAGTATGTAGATTTACTCTAGGTCTTTGTGCTATCTAGACTTTGGTTCTTAGTCACCTAAGCAGTGTCAGGTATGGATTCTAAGTCATCATGTCAGCTTTAAGTCACAGTAGACATCAGTTAGTTACACCAGAAAAAATGGAGCCACCATTTCCTAGGAGAATTTACAAACAGGAAAAATTGTAGATCTATATTTATGTGGTTGGGTTAGTATTTACTCTTTTTTTTCAGAAGAATGCAGAGTACATTTTCATGTCATAGACCATTGAACATGAGGGTAAAGAATCCATATTGGCATCATCTTGGCCTCTTTGTGTTCAATAATTTGTTTTGGTGTTGTCTTCCAAAACGTTCCTTGTTCTTGATGTGTGTAGAGCAACACACTGTCTTGGCAACACAGAGTTGTTTCAGATTTCCATGGGACACGTGAGCATACAACTCAACTTAATAAAACCCAGCCATAACACTAGAAGTTTCTTTGGTAAAAAGATGGCCACTAAGGATTAGATCTACCACATTATTTGGAGACATCATAGGATTACATACACATATTATGGAAAGTTTTCACTATACTAGGATTCCATACAATCCCTCAAAAGCCTTTCAGTTCTAGCAATCTCTCCCTTCATTACCTCCCTCAATTCCATCTCTTCTCTATCTTTGCACTTGATTCTCTCATTCTTAGCAACTTATGCTTTGCGTGCTAATCATGGAGCTACAATATAGAGAGCTTTTTATCTGGGTTTGGTCTTCTTCGGTGTAATACCTTCATACTATTTTGATACTTCTCCTTTTTCAAATAGAGGTGCTTGGAAATGGCATTTTGTTGAAAAAATATGACAAATTTATTATAATTTTATCAAGGGTTCACAACTGTGAATGTTCCTTATGCCTTAAAAGAGACTTGGACCTTTGAAAAAATGTTCAAAATCCTGGTGATTCTTGGTTACGAAAATTGTTTTTTCCTGGAAAAGAACTAGATATGAGCTTTGGTTGGTCAAGAACAGAATGACACAAAAAGAGATATGCCAACAGAATCAAAGTGAACTGGAGATTTACACTTTGCTTATGTTCCAGTCCACAGCTATGTGGACAGTGAAAACGTCAGAATGATCTTGCTAAGTAAAGTGCATAATGTGAATGGTATCAGTGCTGAAGCCTGTGTGCTCATGTGTACTGTAACCTGCAGAATGTGTGGCATTTGAGAAGTTGAGGTGTGTAGAAAATAAGGAAATTCCTCGATTTGTCTATTAAATGAATAATGGAACCTTATCCCTATCTTGTGTCTTTGTTCCCTGAACATTGTGAGAGAATTGATTTCCTGTATATATCTCCCCAAATAATTTTTGTGCCATAATTTTGTGGAAATTTTTGTGGTTATGCATGTACTACATGTGTATTTCGTTTTACAGGTAGTGGTTTGAAGCATCTGGTTTATTCATTCCTTACACTTTGCCAAATTTTTTAAATACTTCATTCTAATCTATTCTCCCAATGCTTTTTCTCTACCTTCTTTATACTGTGGCACTTTGATTTGGTCACTACACTTCATTATATGTTTATATCTACAGTATATAAACTATTTTAACCAACGACTTGAAGTCCATAAAAAAGATAGTAAAAAAAAAAAAAAAGCTACATACTAAACCTTTTGTAAATTTACTCAGTCTATAATTCCAGATACTTCAGAGACAGAAGAAATATGTGCCTGATAGTGAGAAAAAAATTAAAATGTCATTCTCAAATTGTTGGATTTTCTTTAAAATGCAACTGAAGTTCATGGATTCTGGGAAAAAAACACACTAACTCAAGAATAATAAAGATACTGAGAAACAATTCCAAGCAACAAGAATTAAGATGTGACAATAGAATATAACATGGTATCTCCAATCAGATTACCAAAAGAAGAAATGAGTTGCAAAAATTGATAAAATACAAACAAAAGGGAAAATGTTTTGAATCCTAATGTCAAATCCTTAATGACAACAAACAAGCCAGCTATTGTGAGATCATATAATATGATACTTGTAAATTTGAAGTGTTTGGAACTTTGATGTAATGTTTAGCAAATAATCTCATTTAAATCTCAGAAAAAAAATAATAGTATTGTCAAATGAAACAATAATATTAGATTTTTCTTAGTTAAATTTTACTTATTTTCTGCATAATGGTTTTAATTATTAATTCAGGTTTTCTTTTTTTTCACAGTACATATTTTTAATATCCTGGTATTCTTTTTTGTTGTTTTTTATCTTTTTTTATTAGATATTTTATTTACACTTCAGATGCCATCCCCTTTCCCAATTCCCCCCCTTAGAAAACTCCTATCCCATGCCCCCTTTTCCTTTTTGCACATATACATTTTTTAAAAAAAAAAATGTTAATCATAGGCTTTATAAGTTTGATATTGCTCAATCTAAAAGCTCCAATTTCCTCAACTGAAATGCTGTTTTATTCTCTTTTATTTTCTCATGGACCTTTCGTCTTATGACAATGACCTGTCAAATACGAATCAAATGTCTGTGAAGTATCCAGTTTTACTAACATGTCAGGGATTAGTAATTTTTTAAGAATTATTTAATTATTTCTTTATGAGGATGGTAAAATAAAGGCAAGCAATGATCTACCTACTAAATTATCAAAAATCAGAAAAGAAAAAAAGGAAAAAATCCATATAATGAAAAACATTAAAAGCATTGAAAAGCAAGAGGACATGGCAGTAAAAAGCAAAATAAGAAAAACTAGGTAAATACACAAGTATTGTTTAATACATATATAATGGGAAAAGCAAACTGTGACCAGAAGTGCTGGACCAAAGAATGGACCAGACAGGAATTTTCTCCACAGATCCTGCTATAAAAGGAGCAGAGGAAAACCCTCTTGAGAAAAATACAGAAAAATTGAATAGTGGATTACTCACCCACCAAACAGATGCTGGGACATTACTCAAGGGTGCTATTTCATCTCACTCTGTTAAATATCCTGATAAGAAAGAAGCAGAACACAAAAGAAACACTGCACTCAAAAAACTGCTGGGAAAACCAGCCAACAAAGCAGTACCACTTCTGGCCTCAAAACATTACAAGCCTCGCCCTCTAACCAATGAAAGCAGAAGACTTTGAGAAGCACAGAGAAAGGCACAGGAGCCTGCAACAGAAGCGACCCCGTATGAAAAACTATAGAAAAAGGTAGGTGTTGTCTGTGTTTGGGATATGTTCTACTAACTCTTCCTAGTCTGAATTCAGTGAGAGAGGACATGACTAGCCTCCCAGAGACCTGATGTGACATGATGGGGGCAGTAAGAAATTCAAAGGGGCCGCTACCAACCCAAAGAAGTAGGGGAGCTGAGAGGAAGGACCTTGGGAGGAGGTGAACAGGAGGGAGGGTAGTGAGCCAGATAGAATAAATATTTAAAAAAAAAAGTATTAGTACCCAAACTGTGGATTGTCTGATCAAGTTCTTTGATAAGATTATATAGTTTGCAATGCTAAGATTACAGTGGCCAATGACACATCAGAGACTTAGTATAATACATAGGGAAATTGAAGGACAGGTGTAGGAATGTGACAGGATAGCTTGGTTTCTGGTGGAGCACTGGCTAGAGTTGTCAGAGACCCAATAGGTATCCCTGCAAGGGATGGCGTACATTTCGCCACACTCCCAGGCTCCAGGCTCCTGACACTTAGCTGAATGAAGACCTCTATTGATCTGCACTTCTCAGTCACATAGGGAAATGTCCCTACAGCCCCTCCCAAACAGAGGTTTGTGTCATCTAGCACAGATAGAGGGCTTGACTATAGGCCTCAGAGCCTCAAGAGATCTTCATATTAATTAGATATCTAAAGGCCAAAGGGCATAGCCAATTAAGCATTACTCCCCAGATCCTCCTCCCTCCCTATTGAAGTCAGGCCCAACCTGAGAATCTGGGCCAGGGGTTGGGGTACAACTTCATCCACTTTCCATCATGACAATAAACCTTTTAAAACCATGGACTTCCTTGTGTCTTTGGGGCACTGTCATGGGAAAGAGTGGAGAAGGCCTTTGACTACCTAGCCACTGCTTAATGTCCTGCTAGAAGACTTCTCTAAGTTCCAGCTATGGAGCCCTGCCAACTCAAGCAAGCAAGCCGTCCCAGCCAAGCAAGTGCCATAACCAAGAGTCTCTACCTCAAGGGGCCCCACTAGAGCTTCTCTTCCTCATCTCTCTCAGCTGTGGGCCGGTCCAGTTCATATGCCCACTTTGTCTCAGTACTTATGCAGCTCCCAGTGGCATCTGGGAGCCCAAAGACAGAGACCACTGGTCTCCCAGTTAGCCGCTTGGGCCGGAGACCCCTACCCATGAGCTCTGACCGCAAAAGACTTCAGGCTGAGTTCTCCCCATACCTGGGTAGAGCCCTGTAGCTTCCCAGCTCAGCATCTGCCCAGCACCACATGGAGGGTACTCAGTCAAATTCCTGCACATCTGCTGAGCCATGGCAGACACACAGGAACCACCGCACAGCCCAACAGGATTCACACCCACAAATGAGCTACAGCTCCACAGATTGGAAAATTAAAATAATAAAACTGGTCAGGTGAAGTTATATAGAGCAAACACAGGAGTCTGATAACTGGAAAACTCAAATCGTACACAATCCATCATCTGCCTATGATTAAAAACAGTGAGGCCACATTTTGCCTAACCATTATGCTCTAGGTGTCATGTGGATAAACAGCAGTATTTACAATTCCCACTTTACTGGCTCACCATGAACAAGAATAAACACTGTCACTCAGAAAGTTACTGGCAGTGAATGCAGGAGGATCCGGGTGGACCTGGGTGTTTTCTAAATCCTGGATACTGACTGGTGACTAGGATAAAAGACCAACAAATAACATTACAGCTCCCTGTGGGGATGTTTTAACTCAAATTTGAGTCATAAATTGCAATAAAAAAAAGCAGGCAGTAAACTTGAAAGGGGGCATTACAGGGTGCATGGGAGGACTTGAAGGCAGGAAAAAGAAGGGAATGACATAAAAAATGTAAAATACAGTAGATAGATTCTGATAATGGTTCTACATTGTCCTTATTAAAATTTTGAAGTATATTTTATATTTAATTTTTTTTTGAGAATTTCTAATGTATCCACAAACTACAAAATGAGACAACACACCTTTAATGTACAAAGAAAGTCATTTACATGTTCCAAAAGAAAGGAGAATGTACTTTTAAATGGTTTAGCAGCATCTAAAGAATTAGTGGGCGCGCCCCTCTTCCTGTCTGAGGCCTGGGCCGGACCTCTGCCAGGCCGGCTTGTGAGTGTACCCCGGATTCCGCCAGACACATTCTGGGGGATCCATAGAACCCATAGCCAGCGCTAGCACTCCCCTGCCGCCGCGCACCCCTCTTCCGGTCTGAGGCCTGTTGGTGAGTGTACCCCGGTTACTGCTGCCAGACACATTCTGGGGGCTCCACAGATCCCACAACAAGCTTTAGGTAGGAAAACCCACATACTACCCTGAACTCATAGCTGGGATCCCTGAGTGCTCAGAATCCAGCAGATACCCCCCCCCCGCCCCTGCCAGCTAGCACCCCCCTTCTGCCCATCTCCCAGGTCTGAGGCCTAGACCAGACTTCTGCCAGGTCTGCAGTTGTGTGGACCCCGGATTCTGCCTGAGACATACTGGAAGGTCCACTCAACCCAGAGCCACAGAGGAACAACTGAACTCAGAGTGTCAAACAACATATCCTGAGATATCCAAGAGAAGACACTGCACCCAGAACAGCAGACAAATAGCTGGACTGCTACCTTGGAGACACCATATCCTGAGGCATCCTAGAGATACCACCATAATCAGTGCAGCAGGAAAAAATCATAGAGACATCTGGACCCCTAGAAGACCAAACACAAGCGAGACAACTGGAAAGGCAGGCTACAATCAGAGACAGAAGCACAGGTAGCACTAGATTTAACCAGATGGCAAAAGGCAGGCGCAAGAACGTAAGCAACAGAAACCAAATTTACATGGCATCATCAGAACCCAGTTCCCCCATCATAGCAAGCCCTGAACACCCCATCACACCAGAAAAGCAGGATTCAGAATTAAAATCACTTCTCATGATGATGATAGAGGACTTTAAGAAAGACATAAATAACACTCTCAAAGAACAGATAGAAACCCTTAGAGAGGAAACACAAAAATCCCTTAAGGAATTGCAAGAAAATGCAACCAAACAGGAGAAGGAATTAAACAAAACCATGCAGGATCTAAAAACGGAAGTAGAAACAATAAAGAAATCACAAAGGGAGAACACCCTGGAGATAGAAAACTTTAAAAAACGATCAGGAGTCATAGACACAAGTATTACCAACAGAATACAAGAGATGGAAGAGAGAATCTCATGTGCAGAAGATACCATGGAAAACATTGACACAACTGTCAAAGAAAATACAAAATATAAAAAGCTACTAACCCAAAATATACAAGAAATCCAAGACATAATGAGAAGGCCAAACCTAAGGATAATAGGAATAGATGAGGAAGAAGACTCCCAACTTAAAGGACCAGTAAATATCCTCAACAGAATTATAGAGGAAAACTTCCCTAACCTAAAGAAAGAGCTGTCCATAAATATACAAGAAGCCTACAGAACTCCAAATAGTTTAGACCAGAAAAGAAATACTTCCCGCCACATAATAGTCAAAACATCAAATGTACAAAACAAAGAAAAAATACTAAAAGCAGTAAGGGAAAAAGGCAAAGTAACATATAAAGGCAGACCTATAAGAATTACACCAGACTTCTCACCAGAGACCATAAAAGCCAGAAGATCCTGGACTGATATCATACAGACCCTAAAAGAACATAAATGTCAGCCCAGACTACTATACCCAATCATTATTGATGGAGAAACCAAAATATCCCATGACAAATCCAAATTCACACAGTATCTCAACACAAACCCAGCACTTCAAAGTATAATTGGTGGAAAACTCCATCACACGGAGGGAAACTACAACCTAGAAAAAGCAGGAAAGTAATCTTCCAAAAACCGTGAAAGAAGGTAGCTACACAAAAATATCTCCACTGCCAATAACAAAAATAACAGGAAACAACACTCATTTTTTCTTAATATCTCTTAATATCAATGGACTCAACTCTCCAGTAAAAAGACATAGACTATCAGACTGGATACGTAAACAGGACCCAACATTTTGCTGCATTCAGGAAACGCACCTCTGTGGAAAGGACAGACACTACCTCAGAGTAAAAGGTTGGAAAACAATCTTCCAAGCAAATGGCCCCAAGAAACAAGCTGGAGTAGCAATTCTAATATCAAATAAAATCAGCTTTCAACCAGAAGTAATCAAAAAAGATAAAGAAGGACACTTCATATTCATCAAAGGAAAAATGTACCAAGAGGAACTCGCAATTCTCAACATCTATGCCCCAACTGTAAGGGCACCCACATACATAAAAGACACTTTACTAAAGCTTAAAGCATACATTGCACCCTACACAATAATAGTGGGAGATTTCAACACCCCACTCTCAGCTATGGACAGATCATGGAAACAGAAACTAAATCGAGACACAATGAAACTAACAGAAGTTATGAACCAATTGGACCTAACTGACATCTATAGAACATTTCATCCTAAAAAAAAAGAATATACCTTCTTCTCAGCACCTCATGGTACCTTCTCCAAAATTGGTCACAAAACAGGCCTCAACAGGTACAAAAAGATTGAAATAATCCCTAGTACCTTATCAGACCACCATGGATTAAGACTTGTCTTTGACATGGACAAAAACAACAGAAAGCCCACATACACTTGGCAACTGAACAATGCTCTACTCAATGATAACTTGGTCAAGGAAGAAATTAAGAAAGAAATTAAAGACTTTTTAGATTTAAATGAAAATGAGGACACATCATATCAAAACATGTGGGACTCATTGAAAGCAGTACTAAGAGGAAAAATCATAGCTCTAAGTGCTCACAAAAAGAAAGTGGAAAGAGCATACATCAACAAATTGACAGCAAACCTGAAAGCATTAGAACAAAAAGAAGCTAGTATACCCAAGAGGAGTAGACGGCAAGAAATAATCAAACTCAGGGCTGAAATCAACCAAGTTGAAACAAAAAGAACTATACAAAATATCAACAAAACCAGGAGCTGGTTCTTTGAGAAAATCAACAAGATAGACAAACCCTTAGCCAGACTAACCAAAGGACGCAGAGACAGCATTCAAATTAATAAAATCAGAACTGAAAAGGGAGACATAACAACAGAAACAGAGGAAATTAAAAAATTATCAGATCCTACTACAAAGGCCTATACTCAACAAAATTGGAAAATCTGGAGGAAATGGACAATTTTCTAGATAGATACCAGGTACCAAAGTTAAAGGAGGAGCAGATAAACCACCTAAACAGTCCCATAACGCCTAAAGAAATAGACACAGTCATTAAAAATCTTCCCACCAAAAAATGTCCGGGGCCAGATGGTTTCAGTGCAGAATTCTTTCAGACCTTCAAGGAAGACCTAATACCAATCCTCTCCAAGCTATTCCATCGAATAGAAACAGAAGGAACACTACCCAATTCATTCTATGAAGCTACCATTACACTCATATCTAAACCACAGAAAGACCCAACAAAGAAAGAGAACTACAGACCAATCTCTCTTATGAATATTGATGCAAAAATACTCAATAAAATTCTCGCAAACTGAATCCAACAACACATCAAAACAATTATTTATCAAGATCAAGTAGGCTTTATCCCAGGAATGCAGGGATGGTTCAATATTCGGAAATCCATCAATGTAATCCACTACATAAATAAACTCAAAGAGAAAAACCACATGGTCATCTCACTAGACACTGAGAAAGCATTTGACAAAATTCAACATCCCTTCATGTTAAAAGTCTTGGAAAGATCAGGAATTCAAGGCCCATATCTAAACATAGTAAAAGCAATATACAGCAAGCCAGTAGCCAACATCAAACTAAATGGAGAGAAACTTGAAGCAATCCCACTAAGATCAGGGACTAGGCAAGGCTGCCCACTCTCACCTTCCCTATTCAATATAGTACTGGAAGTCTGAGCTAGAGCAATTAGACAACAAAAGGAAGTCAAAGGAATACAGATAGGAAAGGAAGAAGTCAAAATTTCACTATTTGCAGATGATATGATAGTATACTTAAGTGACCCTAAAACTTCCACCAGAGAACTCCTAAACCTGATAAACAACTTTAGCAATGTGGCTGAATATAAAATCAACTCAAACAAATCAGTAGCCTTCCTCTATTCAAAGGATAAACAGGCAGAGAAAGAAATTAGGGAAATGACACCCTTCACAATAGCCACAACTAAAATAAATTATCTTGGAGTGAATCTAACAAAGCAAGTGAAAGATCTGTATGAAAAGAATTTCAAGTCTCTGAAGAAAGAAATTGAAGAAGATCTCAGAAGACAGAAAGATCTCCCATCCTCCTGGATTGGCAGGATTAACTTAGTAAAAATGGCTATCCTGCCAAAAGCAATCTACAGATTCAATGCAATACCCATCAAAATTCCAAATCAATTCTTCATAGAGATAGAAAGAGCAATTTACAAATTCATTTGGAATAACAATAAACCTAGGATAGCGAGAACTATTCTCAACAATAAAAGAACCTCTGGGGGAATCACCATTCCAGACCTCAAACTGTACTACAGAGCAGTAGTGATAAAAACTGCATGGTATTGGTACAGAGACAGACAGGATGATCAATGGAATAGAATTGAAGACCCAGAAATGAACCCGCACACCTATGGTTACTTGATCTTTGACAAGGGAGCTAAATCCATCCAGTGGAAAAAGGACAGCATTTTCAACAAGTGGTGCTGGCTCAACTGGAGGTCAACATGTAGAAGAATGCAAATTAATCCATTCTTATCCCCTTGCACAAAGCTCAACTCCAAGTGGATAAAGGACCTTCACATAAAGCCAGATACACTGAAACTAATAGAAGAGAAGTTGGGGAAGACCCTCGAATACCTAGGCACAGGGGAAAAGTTCCTGAACAGAACACCAATGGCTTATGCTCTAAGATCAAGAATCAACAAATGGGACCTCATCAAATTGCAAAGCTTCTGTAAGGCAAAGGACACTGTCAACATGACAAAACGGCAACCAACAAATTGGGAAAAGATCATTACCAATCCTACATCTGATAGGGGGCTAATATCGAATATTTACAAAGAACTCAAGAAATTAGACGCCAAACAACAAAATAACCCCATTTAAAATGGGGTACAGAGCTAAACAAAGAATTCTCAAACTGAAGAAACTCGAATGGCCGAGAAGCACCTTAAGAAATGCTCAACATCCTTAGTCATCAGGGAAATGCAAATCAAAACAACACCGAGATACCACCTGACACCAGTCAGAATGGCTAAGATCAAAAACTCAGGATGTGAAGAAAAAGGAACACTCCTGCATTGTTGGTGGGGTTGCAAGCTGGTACAACCACTTTGGAAGTCAGTCTGGTGGTTCCTCAGAAAATTGGACATAGCACTACCTGAGGACCAAGCTATGCCACTCCTGGGCATATACCCAGAAAATGCCCCAACATATAACAAAGACATATGCTCCACTATGTTCATAGCAGCCTTATTTATAATAGCCAGAAGCTGGAAAGAACCCAGATGCCCTTCAACAGAGGAATGGATACAAAAAAATGTGGTACATTCACACAATGGAATATTACTCAGCTATTAAAAATAATGAATTCGAGAAATTCTTAGGTAAATAGATGGAACTAGAAAATATCATCCTGAGTGAGGTAACCCAATCACAAAAGAACACACATGGTATTTACTCACTGATAAGTGGAGATTAGCCCAAAAGTTTGAAACAACAAAGATTCAACTACCAGACGACATGAAGCTCATGAAGAAGAAAGAACAAGTGAGGATGCCTAGGTCTTTCTTAGAAGGAGTAACTAAATACCCAAGGGAGCAAATATGGAGACAAAGTGTGGGACAGAATCTGAAGGGGGGGGTTGTAGGGAGACCATTCCATCTGGGTATTCATTCCATGGGCAGTCACCAAAAATAGACGCTGATAGGGATGTCAGGATGGGAAAGCTGACAGCAGCCTGATAAGGCTGTCTCCTTAGAGGTCCCCCAGAGTCGGACATACCCAGAGACAGATACCCATAGCTGTTTATTAAACTGATCAAAGGTTCCCAATGGAGAAGTTAGAGAGTAAATTGAAGGAATCGTAAGGGCTGGTGGCCCCGTGAGGAGAGCAACAATACCAACCAGCCAGAGCTCCCCAGGGTCTAAACCACCAGCCTAGGAGCACATATGGAGAGACACATGACTCCAGCTGTATATGCAGAGGAGGATGGCCTTGTTGGGCATAGGTGGGAGACAAGATCATTGGTACCCTGAAGACTGAGCACTGGGGGGGGGGGGAATCTCAGGGTGGGGAGGGGGGTGGGGGTAGGTCGGTAAACACCTTCATAGAAGCAGGAGGAGGGGGGATGGGATAAGGGGTTTTTGGGTGGTGGGGGAAATATGGTAAGGGGATAAAATTTGAAATGTAAATATTATATCCAATAAAAGAGGGGGAAAAATAGAAAAGCAGTTAGAACCAACATTCTTAATAAAATGTCAGCCCTCTTAAAAAAAAAATATCTTGATACTAAAATTTGTTTTGAGAACTGTATATTGCAGAATGATCAGCCTTGGTGTATCTACTCAACAAGCAAGCTGGGCAGACCTGCTCAAACCTCTGAGGTCCGGGAATTCCATCTGGAGGCAGCAAAGACACAGCATCAGAGGATTGTCAATTTGCTCTCCCCCCCATTCCTCTTCTAATATCTCAACACCCATAATCAGCTTAAAGAAGCTAATGATGAGTCAGCGCCCCTATTCCCTGGGCTTGGGGACTAAGGTGGTAAATGTTGGGCTGTCTCTCTAGGGAAAAGTAGTGGTTTCTTCGGAATATAGAGGATTAGCTAGGGTTTATTGCATAGTCATAACCTATTAGTAGAAATCTGTATAATTAATATCAAGATGAAGATATAAATTCTTAAATGGCACCAATTTACTTTGTTTACAAATTTTAAGGTTTTCATTGGCATGAGCTTCTAAGTGATATAAGAGTGAGATGAATATTGTTACTCTCATAGGCATTGTACCACTATAACACATTTAGGAATACAAAGCTTAGACCCAGTCCTTCTTTAACTTTTTTAACTGATTTGAGATGGTCAGCCTGTGAGTTAAGGGACTATAGCAAATTCATGACTTGGAGTTTATTATAAGGGTGTTCTCTATGTTTTATTTAGAAATAGCTGAGTGGAGTTAACAGGCAACAGTCCAGATTACCTTACGTGGATAGCTGGTTTTCAAAACATCAGAAATCCTTAGAATTGACATGACAAACATTTCAGTATTAATGTTCATTTTCATTAGAGACCTTTCTGCTCCAGACAGCTTCCTATATTGAATTCTAAGAAGAAATTGAGCATCCTTGGAGTTACTCCAGTTGTGGTGAGACAGCCACTAGGCATGAATTGCCACTTTCCTTCTACAGACAAATTACTGTCCAGAAAAGGACACACTTGCAGAATAGTCGACTGATTATATCTGCCTAGACAGAGTAATCAGCCCTTAATAATTCTGCAGCACTAAGGTCTGTCAGATGATCCTGGGCCAGAAGGCAGAAGAACAGATGCTCCAACGTTTTGAATTAGAGCGAGTGTCCAGGTGTTCAGAGGTCTCTATAAATTGGCTAAGTTTTAGAAACTATGATTTGCGCTTCCCACAATTATAGTTAACTCAGTCATTCTGGATTTCTGATGGGGTTGAAAACATATAGCTATTGACCTTAAGAGAAAAAATTTGAGTGGATGGTCGTCAGCTGACATTCATCCTAAAGCCAGGTTCAGAACTAAATGTTTTAGTTAGAATATATGACAGAGGAGCTGGTTAGTCAACAAAAGGATGGACTGGGTATTAGGACTATCCTGTACCTCACTGGTACAAATTGGCATAATTATGCTCGAATTGTATTTTGAGAGAAAAGTTTCATTTTAACAGGAAGGGTGATGTGTAGGAGGAGCTAAGGTAGGAGGAGTACTGAGAGGAAGAAAAGGAGTAAGAAGAGGAGAAGAAGAAGGAGAGAAGAAGCTAGGTGATGAAAGAGAGAAAGAGGGGGGAGACAGAGAGGCAGATGTTCATGTATCTCCACCAGTCAAAGATAGTTGTTATATCTAGGTTGGTCAGTGGGTTACACCTCTGATTGAACAATTCCAAACTTATAAAGCCTATGATTAACATTATTTTTTAAAAAATGTATAAATGCAAAAAGGAAAAGGCGGCATGGGATAGGGGTTTCCTAAGGGGGGTGGGGGGGAATGGGGAAAGGGGATGGCATCTGAAGTGTAAATAAAATATCTAATAAAAAAGAAAAAAAGAAAAAAAACAAAAAAAATTCATAATCTCACTATGCAAAGTTTACACACCCAGAGAGGTATTAGAATTACACCCTACAGGTGTCTTTAAACTTTTTTCTAATTATTGTGGCTATCATTGTAAATTTTAGAATTAACACCACTCCAATGATATTTGTCATGACAATCAAGATGGCTCCTAACTCTTAAACCCTGAACCTCCTTCCGATAATTTGAATAGGATATAGATCATCAATCCATTGTTCTAAACACCTATATAAATCATATTGTATACTCAATACATTAGTTATATTTTTTGCTAGATGATTAACAAAAGTAGCTGTCTTCTTGTGTCAAAGTTATAGCAGAATCAATGTTGCCAGCTATTAATGTAATTAAAACTGTTATACCAGCAATAATCAAGTCCACTGCCCTCTTGCTTCTGCTTAAAGCCTAACTCACTTCTTCCAGCACTCTCAGACTTTTTTCAGAGAATCAAGGTTTTCTAATACTCAGGGCAGTAAGACAAAAGCTGATTGATAGACCCCCTCATAAGAGACATGCCAGGTTTCAACACACTAACACAATTAGAATGTGTACAGTCAATGCCACTTACAATAAATACTGTAAAATAGACAAAACCAATTTTAGCTTAACAATTAAAAGAGCCTAAACACATGCACTAACCCTTGTTTGAAATCTAAATCCTGTCCCAATTTTATCTCTTGCTAACATAACAACATAGAGAACTCCAGCTAACCTCCAAATATATCTCTGAAAATGTCCAGATCCCACCTTCCAAATGAAGACAGTTATTTCCAATATTGGATTGATTTCTAGACTAGATTGAGTCATAATAGCTGGTCACCTTTAAGAAGAATACAATAGACATTATAATTTCTCTTTTTGATTCTCTCTCCCACAAGATCTAAAAACTTGAGGCAAGGCAGCTTGTCCCATCTGGGATATAGTAAAGCAAAGATGGGTCAAGAACATATGTCCAATACAGCTTCCCAGTCACCCTTGTCAGAGCACTCAGTAAGCACATAGGTCAGCATCATTCTTTGTCTCAGCAATAGCATGTCTCACCAGTCATTCTGGCACCTGCCATGTTACTTCAGCATCCTGCAGAAAAAAAAACACAAGCATGTACTCTTCCTTATATTAGATACCACGGATCATACCATATGCCAGTAAGTGGATCCTTCCTTTTCACCTAGGCATAAGTATGCCTAGTTGTAGGGTGCCAAGCAGAATGTTCCTTGACATCCAAATTATTTTTTAAAAAATTTGAAATAAAAAGAGCATGACTCAAATAAATTTGTGGTGCATGGGGATATACCTCACTCTTTATTTTATGAAGATATTGTTTTAAAGTTCCATAGGCCCCTTCCACAATACCTTGTCCTTGAGGATTATTAGGGTTCCCCAAAATATATTGTTGACACAAAGTTTCAACTGCTAGATTTCAATTGCCAGTTCCATTATCTATTTTTTTGGGGGGGGGGATATTTTATTTATTTACCTTTCAAATGTTATCCCCTCTCCCCATTCCCTCCTGAAACCCTTATCCCATCCCCCTCCTCCTACTTCTATAAAGGTGTGTTTCCACCCATCCACCCATTCCCACCTCCCTGCTCTCAAATTCCCAACACTAGAGCATCTAGACTGTTAGGGACCAAGACCATCCTTTTGCACTAATGCCTGGCACAGCCATCCCCAACTACCTATATAGGTAGAGCCATGAGTCCCTCCCTTTGTGTTCCCAGAGGAGGTTTAGACCCTGGGAGCTCTGGTTGGTTGGTATTGTGGCTCTCCCCCTGGGGCTGCCAGCCTCTTCAGCTCCTTCAGTATATTTTTCTAACTCCTCCATTGGGGACCCTGTGATCAGTTCAATGGTTATCTCTGAGCATCTGCTTCTGTTTATGTCAGACACTGGGAGAGCCTCTCAAGAGACAGGTATGTCAGGCTCCTGTCAGCATGCACTTCCTAGCATCCACAACAGTGTCTGCATTTGATGAATTCACATGAGATGGATCCCCAGGTGAGGCAGTTTCCAGACAGTCCCTCCTCTAGTCTCTGCTCCACACTTTGTCTCCATACTTGTTCCTGTGAGTATTTTGTTATTCCTTCTAAGAAGGACCAAAGCACCCACACTTTAGTCTTCCTTCTTCTAGAACTTCATGTGGTCTGTGAATTGTATTTTAGCTATGGTGAGCTTATGGGCTAATATCCACTTATTAGTGAAGAACATGTGTGTTCTTCTGTGATTGGGTTACCTCACTCAGGATAATATTTTCTAGTTCCATCCACTTGCCTAAAAAATTCGTGAATTCATTGGTTTTAATAGCTGAGTAGTACTCCACTGTGGAAATGTACTACATTTTATATATCCATTCCTCTGTTGTAAGACATCTGGGTTCTTTCGAGCTTCTGGCTAGTATAAAAAAAGGCTGCTATGGAGATAGTGGAGCATGTGTACCCATTATATGTTGGAGCAACTTTTGAGCATACACCCAGGGGTGGTATAGCTGGGTCCTCAGGTAATACTATGTTCGTTCAATTTTCTGAGGAGCTGTCAGACTGCTTTCCGGAGTGGTTGTATCACCACAATCCCACCAACAATTGAGGAGTATTCCTGTTTCTCCACATCCTCACCAGCACCTGCTATCACCTGAGTTTTTGATCTTAGCCATTCTGACTGGTATGAGATGGAATCTCTGGAAGTTTTTTGATTTGCCTTTCCCTTCGGACTAAAGATGTTGAACACTTCTTTAGGTGCTCTTCGACCTTCCAAGTTCCCTTCATTGAGAATTCTTTGTTTAGCTCTGTACACCATTTTTTAATCAGGTTATTTGATTGTATAAAGTCTAGTTGCTTCAGTTCTTTGCATACATTGGATATTAGCCCTCCATCAGTTGTAAGATTGGTAAAGATCTTTTCCCAATCTGTTGGTTGTCACTTTATCCTATTAATGGTATCCTTTGATTTGCAGAAGCTTTGCAGTTTTATGAGGTCTCATTTGTCAATTCTTGACCTTAGAATATAAGCCATTGTTATTCTGTTCAGGAACTTTTCCCCTGTGCCCATATATGTTCAAGGATTTCCCCCCATCCTCTCTTCTATTAGTTTCAGTGTATCTGGTTTTATGTGGAGGTCCTTGATCCACATGGACATGAGCTTTATACAAGAAGATAAGAATGGATCAATTTGCATTCTTCTACATGCTGACCTACACTTGAACCAGCACCATTTGTTGGAATTGCTGTCTTTTTCCCACTAGATGGTTATAGCTCCTTTGTCAAAAATCAAGTGACCATCGGTATGTGGGTTCATTTCTGTATCTTCAATTCTATTCCATTGATCTTCCTGCCTGTCTCTATACCATTACCCTCCAGTTTTTATCTCTATTGCTCTGTAGTACAACTTGAGGTCAGGGTTGGTGATTTCACCAGTAGTTCTTTTACTGTTGAGGATAGTTTTCACTATCCTGGGTTTTTTGATATTCCAAATGAATTTGAGAATTGCTATATCTTTGTGAAGAATTCAGTTGAAATTTTAATGGGGATTGCATTAAATATGTAAATTGTTCTCGGCAAGTTAGCCATTTTTATGATATTAATCCTACTAATCCATGAGCATGGGAGATCTTTCCATCTTCTGAGATGTGCTTCAATTTCTTTCTTCAGGGACCTGAAGTTCTTCTCATACAGATTTTTTTACTTACTTGGTTAGATTCACACCAAGGTATTTTATATTATTTGTGACTACTGTGAAAGGTGTCATTTCCTAATTTCTTTCTCAGCCAGATTATCCTTTGAATAGTCAAAGGCTACTGATTTGTTTGAGTTAAATTTATATCCAGCCACTTTGCTAAAGTTGCTTATCAAGTTTAGGAGTTTTTTGGTGGAAGTTTTGGGGTCATTTAAGTATACTATCATATCATCTGCAAATACTAAAATTTTGACTTCTTCCTTGCCTGTGTGTATTGCTTTGACCTCTTTTTGTTGCCTAATTGCTCTGGCTAGGACTTCCAGTACTATATTGAATAGGTAGGGAGAGAGTGAGCAGCCTTGTCTTGTGCCTGATTTTAGTGGGATTGCTTCAAGTTTCTCTCCATTTAGTTTGATGTTGGCTACTGGCTTGCTGTATATTGCTTTTACTATGTTTAGGTATGGGCCTTGGATTCCTGATCTTTCCAGGACATCTACCATGAAGGGGTCATATATGGAGTGGAATGCTCACAGCTAACCCCTGAGTTGATCATGGGGTTCCCAATGGAGAAGTTAGAGAGAAGACTGAAGGAGTTGAAGGGGTTTGCAGCCCCATGGGGAGAACAACAATTCCAACCAACCAGAGTTCCCAGGGCCTAAACCACCAGCCTGGGAGCACATTGGGAGGGACCCATGGCTCCAGCTGTGTATTTAGGGGAGAATGGCCTTGTCAGGTATAGGTGGGAGAGGAGGTCCTTGGTCTCATGAAGGCTGGATGCCCCAATGTAGAGGAATTTGAGGGGAGAAGGTGGGAATGGGTTGGTGTGTGGGGGCACATCCTCATAGAAGCAGGAGGAGAGGTCATGAAGTATGGGGTTTCTGGGTGAGGAGAAATGGAGAAAGGAGATAACAGTTGAAATGTAAATAAAATATCCAATAAAAATTTATTTCAAAAAAAATTTGAAATAATAATGTGCTTATAAAAAAGGTTTTTAAGGATTCTGAATATTCACATGATATGAAAAGTAACACGTTGCACCTTTAATTTACAATGCAATCCTTTTACATGAATTCCAAAAGGAAAGGGAGTGAGTGCCACACTAGGTGGCCATTAGCAGCACCTAAAGAACATAGGTCTTCAAGATTCCTGGGATAGGAAACTATATGCAATGAGCAGATAGTGATTACAATTAGCAGATAGGAAAATATGAAACAGCCCACCTAGCAAACAGTGGTTGGAGTGATTTCAAATAGATTAGATATTTAGATATGCAATTCATTAACTGTGTTTGTATTTCTTATGGAAGAAAATAGAAAAATTGATTTGACATAACTTGGAATTGATCCTCACAAAATGCCACTTCCTAGGTGTTTGTACAATTATTATACTGATAATTATAATCACAAACATGGCAGCCTAATAATGTTCAGTATAGATCAAAACTATAAACATGGAATGGCAAAATAAGAGATGGTATATAGCAAAAAAAAAAAAAAAATGAAACTCAGAGGGTTTTTTCCAACATTTGTCTTTGAGGACAGAGTAAAGAAGCTAGGAATCTTCTCATCTTTGCAGGTACACATCAAGGATATCAGTCGACTCTTTTGGTTATATATCCTGCCTGTTACAAATATGATTGTCACAATAAAACTACAGGAACTTGCACACTGGAACACTTCCCTTATTGTGTTCCTGAATTTGTCAGATAGAGTTGCTTTTGCTTATGTTCTGTCAATGTGTTGCTTACCTCGGTGTCCTTTACACTGCTTAATTCAACCATGGGTTTCTCTCTGTTTAGTTTCAATCATGACTTCTTTACCAGTGATGTTATTTCTTATAATTCTGCTGCTACCATCCATGCTCACTGAAGGATGAATAAGTGTTACATGGATAATTATCTCAGATCTACCTGACAATTTTTTAAATGGTATAAAAAATATTAATACAGCAATCCTGATGGTATGGTGAGATACAGCATTCTCGTTAGGTTCTTGGAGAACTTAACAGGGAAATGGAGATAGAGACTAAGGTTGAACTCTCCACTTCTGGAAGCTACAGTACCCATTAGTGACTTGTGAGAACTGGACCCTTGAAGAGGGACAAGTGCTACAAATATATGACACTTATCAGTTGTCAACGATATACATTAAAGAGCCTGAATACCTGTCAGTGAGCAAGACATTAGAAGTTGAGTTCAGATATAAAGCTTGCAATTAAATCACTGTGAAATGTGACACAGGGGCAGAAGAATTTAGCACTGAACAAGGGACCTTATCTCAAATAGAGTTGAATATGCAGACCAACAGCCAAAGTTATGTTAGCCTGTATAGGATGTGAAGTTGGCCTCAATCTCAAGAGATAACTCCTTATTCATCTGTAGCATGCACATGGTTCCCAACCAAGTTTGATGACAGTTCATTTATAATGACCACTTTTTTATGGTCCTTTCAAGTTTAATAATTGATTGATTGATTGATTGATTGATTAATTTTTGATTATTTGGGAATTTAACATTTTACCCCCCCCACACACACACACATTTAACTTATCTCCCAGTCTGTTCAAATATGTACTTCTTTTCCCTTCATCTACCCTCACAAAAATAAATAAATATATTAGGTTTTATAGCGTCCATTTAGTGCAGTGTATATATATTCACTAGAGCATGGTCAAATTCACACCCCAATAGAGGATGAGTGTTTCTCTGCCTGTATCCCAGCAAAAGCCATCAATTAAGGAGAATTGTGAAGTGGCCTGAGCAGAGTGGAGCCTGTTCTACCTTGCCTGGGGCCCTTTCTGAACCTTAGTGCTCTGGGCTGTTGAATGGTAGGCCAGCACTCCCACAGCAGCGCTGACCATGGAAATCCACAAGGGCTTTGGTGGTAAGATAGACTTCAGACATTAATATGGCCTTTTGTCATATGAGGACCACTAACACAAACATGGCACCCAGTGGCTGCACAGACTACCAGCCTCAACAGGGTTTAAGGTGGTTATATGTGACATTAAATCACCATGGCTCTACAAGGCAATAAAGCCTGAGACATCACTGACATATCAGGCAGCTAGACAGACAACATATCCACATGAATCTCAGGCTTAATTGAGGTCTAGGGAAAAAAACAGACCACTGACAAAAGTGGCATCTTGAACCAAGATGATCCTTTGAAGTGATTCAATCCAGAAAGTGAACCTTTCTTCTTCACTCTCATTCAAATGGAATCCTAAAGCTGGGTGGCAGATTCCGGGGCTGAGCCTATGTTTCCATGAGCTCCAGGCTGTTTGATACCATCCTACTGACCATACTGAACAATGACAGCCTGTAGCCCTCAGTCTGTCACCTGTTATCACATCAAATTTACAGATCCACCTCTCTCCCTAGCTCACTCACTGCTCTCTTTTTCTATCTTTATAGCAACTTTTAAGTTGCTAGATGTTATATTGTAATCAATATTTTAAAATTTCTGTCCTTCTAATAAAAGCTCTACAATAACTCAATCAAAAACACATCTTTTCAGAAGAATGTTCACATATAAAACAAGATAGTATATAAGTAGAAAATTACAATTACCTTCTCTCAGGGAACTCATTTTTGAGCTTTGAAATGAGTTATCTTTCTATTTTATTTGAGTTTTATTGCATAGAGAGAATTGTAAGTATATGACAGCCTTGGCTTAGATAAAATGTCTGTCATGTGCATTCTTCCACAAATTTGTTAAATTTCTTAGGTGTTTGTTTAAACATACAATAATGGTCACTATTTCTGAAACATAAAACAAAAGGTAAGCATAGAAAGAGAGTAGAAAATGTCTTATATTATTGTGGGGTCTATGAGCACAGAACTAAAAGATAAAATAAAAAACCAACCTCTGGATAGGTCTTTGTTTCCTACTCTAAATCTGTTATAAACAATTGCCTCTACCTCAGGTTCTGACACAGACTGGAAAAGAAGCTAAAATACCTGCTGATCACAAGATAACCCACAAGGCTGACTTGGAAAAAAACTGACTCCCAACGAGAACGAAACATCCAAGAGGCCTTTGAGATGATCCTCTGTCCCTTTGATCAAGAAAAAAATGTTGCTTATAGACCAGGCCAATGCTGATCAACACCAGTTAAACTGGTCTAAATTCTTTTCTGCCCTGAGAAACTGTAGTGGTCAGAAGTATCAAGTGGACACAGTGAATTTCAGAATTATAATCCACATTCACCTCTTGTATTCACTCAAATAAAAGGAGAATGCATATTATAAATAAACACAATAAATTATTCTCTCCTCCCTCTAATTAAATACTAAAAATATCCAGAGAAAACAAAGTATGGGTTTTGAGCCAGCTGTGAAAGGAGCATCTAGTAATTGCATCCCTTCACAACAAATAGCCTAACCTTTCCTTCCTTAAATGCACATATTATTTCATGGCAACATTCCCAGTAAATTTACATGGGTCCCTCTCTCTTCCTCACTGTGGTCTGATCAGATGTGAATGGATATGTTTTATACTTCAAACTCTTTAGCTTTATAGCTATAAAATATTAAGTATCATGTTTTTTCTCATTAACTTCTTTTGGATAATTTTGTACAAGAATTTGATAAATTTTGATCACACTCCCATCTCAGACTCTCTTACTTCCCTCTGTCTTTCATAAAATATAAACTCTCTTCTCATTATGTCATCTTCCTGCTTCATGTCTTTTTGTTTTTGGAAACGTATTACGTTCATCCAGGATAGATATATATATATATATATATATATATATATATATATATATATATATATATATATATATTCAATTATTAAGTGATGCCTGGAGCCAAGACAAGTCACCAAGGGCTAAACTCCCCATGCTCCAGCAGCTGGCCCCTGCCAATGTCTCTCTAGAGATATCTTTTGTCTTAGAAGCCCCTCCCTCATTTGTGACTGAATGTTGATATGACCAGTCTTGTGCAGGCCATGTTTATGCAAACCTAGTTCCAGTACTACACATGGAAAACAGGAGTAAGGCTGAATTGGGTGTTCCTATTCATTCAAGTCAGTTAAGCTCTTAAAAACTCAGAAGAGGGAATAGTAAAGCACTTCTTCTTGAAGACAGGCCTTTGTAAATAGAACAGCCTTTACATTGAGATTTCAAAGGACTTCTCCACTAACAACTTCTCCTGGAGGCCTGGTAGGATAATGTTCACAGTAAATTTTCCATATGCATACCTATTAAAACAGTTGAAGGTCTGTGAAAGTGTGAAAGTCTCCTCAGAGAATGATTCTCACTGATACTTTTGTCACAGGAAGAACTCAAAGCATAAGTAAGATTCTTCATCTAGAACTCCTTCCCATGGAGCTTTAGATGGTGAAACCTTGTCATTTGGATTTGTTATTGCCTGTATCTTGTGGCCAGTTCTTGGCAGTAATTGGCCATGATGTTTTGATTTTTTTAATTTTATTGAGGTTTTTCTAATTCGCAAAGCAGAATATCAGCTACTACTCTTTATTATACAGAATAAAAGTATGAACTCTGATTTAATTATCTACATCAAATTGTAACTTCATATGCATTTTTTAAATTCTTAACATAGAAAATAAAGGAAATAAATATTGGGAAATTACATATCAAAGATTTGAATGTCTTCAAAAAATATAAGCCTGTACAAAGTTTTCCATAGGAGTATATTACATATGAGATACATCTCATTCTATTTTTTTTAATATGTAAAATGGAAGGATTTTATTGTGTGATACCAGATAAAAAACCATATTTTCATCTGCTAGCCACCCAGGAAACATGAGTACTACTGATTCACATATTCATTTTGAATTAAAGGAAGGTGGTTTTGACTGATTTCCAATGTAATTTCCAATGATTAGAATTAGCATGTTCTCTTAAACTTCTGTATTGAACTACAAATAAGTAGGTACACTTTATTCACTGGAACTAGATCTGGAAAAGCTTACAAACTTTCCATTCATCTCCCATCTCTGCTGTTACATCTGCCTTCCTCCATCACCATGCTGGATTCCTCTCATCTTCCTTATCATTTCCAGGGGAATCTCGAGGCAAGTATGTCTGTGTATTCCCTCGAAAGAATATGGACAAGCCCAATTCCAACTCCATTCTGTCCTCTTGAAATGTGTTTCATTTTGGCAGAATAAGTAAAAGTACTAGTAGGATTCTGAGAACCTAAATTCTGGTTTCCTTGCATCATAAACTACAGACAACTCCATTGTATGTTTTACACCCATTTTAACTACAAGACTTTGTATTTGCCTGGTCTTTTGTCATTTATCTTCACAGCTGTCTTGAAATTTACATAAGGCAGTTATACTTTTATAGAAATTCAATTTCAGAGAGGTCAAACAATATGGCCAAGAACCCACAGGTATAACATGCCAGAATGAACCAAACTCATATTACCTCATCTGAGATTCTATTACTTGAATGTGTCAAGCTCCAGAGTTTAAGTGAATGAATTGGTAACTTCCTAGGTCCATTCAGGGATTTATTTTATACTTCTACTAGCTATTTTTCTCCTAGAATGAAAACAGGTATAAACGTTTGGTTATCAAATTGGATCCTCTTCTTATTTTTCTCATTTCTAAATTAAGGTATTTGCTCAAATAGTCTTAAGTATTGCCTCTCAGGAAACTCTTCAAGTTATGTATTTCTATTTGTCAAAAGAGATAACTAGCAAGTCACAGACACCACTAATTCTTCTAAAAAGTGATTTCATATTTATAACCAATTTAAAACATTTTAGAAAACCTCATAGATTTTTTATTCTCTAGAGTAGTGATATATATTTTCCTCCCTTTGCACTCAGTTTCCTCTTTCTTCACTTGGGAAATACAGTCACTGTGTCTCCCTGCTGATTATCTGTCTCTAACACAATTCCAGTCCCGTAGGAGTCAGGAGGGTTCTTGATTTCAATGTCTCCTACAAAGAACAAACCAACCTCAACTGGAAAGTAAAACTTAATATTGGAGGGAGCCATGGGTCCCTTCCTCTGTGCTCCCAGGCTGGTGGTTTAGGGTCTGGGAGCTCTGGTTGGTTTGTATTGCTGCTCTCCCCATGGGGCTGCAAACTTTTTCAGCTCCTTCAGTCTTCTCTCTAGCTACTCCATTGGGAACCCCATGATCAGTTCAATGGTTAGCTGTGAGCATCTGTCTCTATATATGTCAGGCTCTGGCAGACCTCTAAGGAGACAGCTATATCAAGCTCCTGTCAGCTTGCACTTCCTGACATCCACATCAACGTCTACCTTAGGTGACTGCACATGGGATGGATACTCAGGTGGAACAGTCTCTAAACAACCCCTCCTTCAGTTTTTGTCCCATACTTTGTCTCCATATTTGTTCCCATGAGTATTTTGTTACTCCTTCTAAGAAGGACCAAACCACCCACACTTGGTCTTCCTTCTTCATGAGTTTCATGTGGTCTGTGAGATGAATCTTGGCTATTTCAAGCTTTTGGGCTAATATCAGTGAGTGAATACCATATGTGTTCTTTTGTGATTGGGTTACCTTACTCAGGATGATATTTTCTAGTTCCATCCATTTGCCCAAGAATTTCATGAATTCATTGTTTTTTTTAACTCAAAACACGTTATTTATCAGTATTTGTTTATATATATATATATACTTATACATGTATACATATATACATACATATATGAACAATAATTAAATAATAAGATGTATTTGAAAAATATGGGGGGGTAGGGAAGAGTGGGAGGAAGGAGAGAAAGGGAAAATTATGTAAATACAGTGCTCATATATGAAATTCTCAAAAAGGAATCCAGTTTTCTAAAATGTTCAACAGATTAACTAGCATTTTACAGTATGAAAATAAATATGACCTATAATTATGTTGAAGGACATTTTAACTTACTACAAACTTTGAAGTTTAAAATGAAATCAGTAAAAATTATTTTACCCAGCATACTAACAAAAAACAAAATAGCGTTTTTATAATTCAAATTATTTCTGAGAACAAGAAAATGGATTGTCTGAAGCTATGTCAGCAGAGCCAGGGGGACACCATGTGTTATTTCTTTTTTTTTTTTTTTCTTTTTTTTTTTATTATCAAATCATAATTTTTACTTTTTAACACAGGGGTGATAAACATGAAAATGCAGGATGTGGGGAAGGGAATGACACAGGAGCATAGCTGTTCAGGGAGAGTAAAGATATCTTTCAGAACAGGATATCAGCTGGGTGAAGGTTCAGGGGTCACTATGACTCTGCCTATGATTCACTTGTCCTTATCTAATTTGGTACTATCTGCCAAGGCTGCCTATTTACAAGGTCTATGATTACTCAGGCTGGTAAATTTCCACAAAAGCTGCCTGTTTACAATAGTTTATAGACATCTGTTTCAGTGTTTTTCCATAGAGACCCAAGACTTTGTGTTAGCAGGCATGTATGTCAGGCCTATTGCTGATTTTAGGCTTATGGATGATTTTAGGCCTTCAGTGTATAAGCAGGAATGCCCCTGACATCTCCACCCAAATTCATTGTTTTTTAATAGCTGAGTAATACTCCATTGTGTAAATGTATCACATTTTCTGTATCCATTCCTTTATTGAAGGACATCTGGGTTCTTTCCAGCTTCTGGGTATTATAAATAAGGCTGCTATGAACATAGTGGAGCATATGTCCTTGTTATATATTGGAGCATCTTCTGGGTATATGCCCAGGAGTGGTATAGCTGGGTCCTCAGGCAATACTATGTCAAATTTTCTGAGGAACTGCCAGACTGATTTCCAGAGTGGTTATACCAGCTTGCAATCCCACCAACAATGGAGGAGTGTTCCTCTTTCTACACATCCTTGCCAGCATCTGCTATCACCTGAGTTTTTGCTCAGTATTCAAACCAGAGAGCAGAGGGACGCAATTTGTTGGTGGAAATGGACAGAAAGTGCTGAAACTGGGAAAGGGAAGATCCCCAAATCAAATTACTAGGCAGCACCTGGTAAGATTTCTTGCCCTGGAACACAAGGATATTCCAGTCTCAAGAAGCCTTCAAAATGAATTATACATGTGTATACATGTGATGCCACAAATCTACTTTTTAAATACTTCTGGTAACCTTTTCAATGTTTGAGATATTTAGCAAACCTAGTCTTATGAATAAACAAGCTTATTTATATGTCATTGACAAACAGTTTTGAATGAAATGAACAGAATTATGAATGCTAACTTCTCTAGGACATTTATTCATCATAACCCTCCTGTACCAATTTCCCACTATAGCAGGAATGATATGTCTATAATACCAAATTCTTGGTACAGTGGGAAGAGCAGACATCCCTTTACCAAGAGCTAAAAATAATACCCAATCACTGCAAAGTCTTGCGTTAGCATGATGTTATGTGATTGCAAATGAATATCGATTACAAATGTCTGTTTTGGTTGTATTTTGATGTGATTGGGTAGGGGAGAGGTTAACCATGAAGCAAACAAGTAATTAACCCATCACTTCAATGGGTAATCTGGCGAGGTCAAGTCCCTACTCAGTTCAACAAGTGGTGGATACTTTACAGAATTCTGAGTCTGATGAGGGAGAATTTTTCAAGAATTACCTTTCTCTTTCTGAGTCAAGTGATTACATTGAAGAAGCACTGAGTTAAAGTGGTGATTCTGAAAATGAAAGAGTGTTGGAAGAAGGGAGTGTACCCATACCCCTCAACCAAGTGATTGATAGGGAGATGCTGATGTGATCGATGATGGTTTGCTTAGAAACTTTGTGGCACCAAATGTGGATATAAGCTTCAATGAGGTTGATAAAGGGCCAGTGAACATTCCAGGTCATATCATTGAAGCACGAGCATAGATGTTTCTCTCCTTGTTTATCAGGAACAATTTCTGGCAGAATATGACAGAAAAGACAAATTTATTTGCCCATCAAATGCATGCAGAAAAGCCAAAATATTATCCCAAGAACTTCAAGGATGCTTCTATTATGAAATGACAGCTTTTATTGGGCTCAGGATATACATGGAGTACTTGTGTATAAAATCAAGGTATCAGAATTACTGGTCAAGTGAGGGACTTGATTTTCTTGTGAGTGGTTGATGAGCATGATGTAAACATTGAAAAAGCAGACACAAAATCTGAATATTGGCATTAAAAACATGGTAGGCCTATTTTCTGCAATCTCTCCAAGTTTCATCTAAATCTAACCATTGTTACATATGTTATTGACAGTTTTCTAACACATATACAAGTTTTCAAATTTTTGCTCAGGAAGCCAGTCAGGGGTATTATTTTCAGTAACTCATTGAGCTAGGTATTAATTATGTTCAGTAACTTATTGAGCTACATCTTCTAAATGGTGATTACTTGGACATTTATAAAATAAAATCAAGATATAGTTGATATATTTTCTGTTTCAATGTAACTTAAGGTATCCATTTCACAGACTTTTCTCTGCATAATTATTTTTCTGTGCTTAGTTCTTAGCAGTATAAACAACATACTATAAAAATATTACATGAAAATCACATCTATGTGGTAGCTTGAGTTCTTTATTGAAAAGATGAATATTTGTGTTTAACTAAAAAGACATAAGACAAATATAGGTGTCAAGCTTCATCCTGGTAGGCACTACGAAGTAGGTTGATGGTGATGTAACTACAGCCCATTCTTCCATTGAAGGTTGGTTTAGGACACAAATAGTTCTTTCTCTTTTTTTCAAAGTTCTAGAACTGAGTGACCTGTCATGGTACAACTTTCAAAATTTTACACTTGATTCGATTCACTACATTTAACGCAGCAAAGTTGGTACAAATCCGAAGTTGTCATCCTAAATGACACCTTTTTTTTTAATGGCTGTTCTGAAAGAGATTTCTGTATAAGTCCAGGAAGGAAAGAAGTCTTGTCATTTGGGATGCGACTTGTCACTAATGTCCTATAGGTTTTCCTCATCATGTCTCAACTACATCTGTACCCCTTCTCATGTAGTCTGTCATGCTGCACACTGGACATGTTAATGAATTTTGTCTTCACACAAGCAAGTAGCCTGGCACTTTGCCTTGAGCAGCTCATGTTTACAGCCTGCTGAACTCTTCAAGGATTCACAGTTACTGAGTAAATCTTCAAAATCACAGCCATTGGCTGAAATGAAAGCAGATGCAGTTATCTTATTGCCATTGTCTGAAGTAGCAGCAAAAAAAAAAAAAAAAAAATCCACTTATCAAATGTCAAAGAAGAGGTAGGAAGGAGAAATACACTAGCATCATTGCCACTGTGATCAGTCTCAAGTGACACAGGAGAAAATTATACATAATATATGTTATATATTATATATATTCCAATGTTCATTTCAATGGAATATTTCTAAGATAAATTGACCTGCTTATATCCTTTAGCAGCCAAAGAAGGAAAATGATATAAACGTATCTTCATCTGCTAAGTCCAATACAATCCCACTAGGCAAATACAGCTATTTTAATGCATGGTAAATTAAATTAGCTTCTTAGCCTAACTAACCCATCGGGTGGGTGTCTATTAATGACTAAGCTTATAAGGTACATATTATAGGGACTCTTTCTCTTACCCCACATTTTAGAAACACAACTTTATACTTTCAGGAGTTAATACCCTTAGTGAATGGATTGAATCAAGGATGGTGTGCCACGTTGTTTTCTGAACTCCTGAGACCCTCAAAATTGGTTGTTTATGGGCATGATCAAATCACAGCCCTCCTACAAAAGGACATGGAACCCCAACAACTCTGCATTTAAGTCTGGAGCAGGAATCAAAGTGCACTCTGATCCCTCTTGTTCTAATGAGCATGTGCCCAGCACTCAAACACTGGCTGTTCATTCAGCTCATGTGGCAGTAATACCCACTGCACTTAACACATGTCTCTCCACTGCTTCTGAGCTGGCTGCCACTTATAATTTCTGTATACTGGTGGCAAGAATTTTTTTTATGAAACATGACTGACACTGTCTTTTATTGAAAATTCCCTGTTGAATAATCATTGAAATTGGGATAGATTCCAAACATTTAGCAAATAGAATTCAGCAGAGGCATAGTCATTCAACACACTTTCTGATTAGTTTGTAGCTTTGATGCTAATATTTTAAATTATAGATACAGAACTGAGTCAGAAATAATGCTAAATAAAAGTGAACACACTTGAAAGGTAAAAATCTCAATGAGTGGTTCAAATATATCATTTAGAGTAATTAGAGTAATTTTAACAAAAATATTTTAAGTGTTAGAACCAAATAATTACACCTACTTCTATTCATGCAAACAATAAGATACATGGTATTTATTTTATTCTTTCATCTGCAGCGATGGCTTTTCTATAAACCAATACTGTATGGATTGAATATTGTAGTTAAGTGTTTGCAAAAAACTATCACCTATCTATAGGGAAAGTGATCACTTAAAAGGTAAATGCTGTTTCTGAGTATACTATAGAAATCAGAAAATCAACAGTGAACTCAAATACTATTATAAGAGGTAAGATAGGTGAACCATGGTCTCAACTCCTGAAGGTACACATGATTTATTTTTTAAGTTGTGTTTATGTGTACCTGCATTTCTTTATGTCCAGAAACTGTATTTAGGTATCTTTAAAAGGCAGAGAGGGCACTAGATTTCCTAAAACCGGAGCCATAGGCAGTTGTGAACCATCAAGGGTTAGTTCTTGGAGTAGAACACAGATCCTCTGCAAGATCAAGTAATCTTAACCACTCAGTCATCTCTCCTGCCCCATATCTTGATTTCTTAAATATACTTTGGGCCTATTAATATTAACAGAATGGTTTATGAACAAAAGGCACAGTGAATAGTCTCCACATGTCACAGTCACTGAGGGTAAGGTAAATTACTATCATTTAATATATGTAAAATTATTTTCATTACAAATAAAATGTAACTTACTGACCTGTATAAAATATTTGACATTTTTTGAGTAGGTTTTCTCCTCTCCCAAGAATATATCATTTAGTCAATTTTGAAGTTCATAGAATAAACTAAAATGCTACCTCTATGATAAACTACCAGTGAATCACATCACACTTACTGCACAATCCATTTTCACAGTTATTGGGACAACTAGCACAAGCTGCCCCTTGTTGATACGGGGTGCTCTTTCTCAACACGTTGTTACCCCTGAAATTTGAAATATACAATTATGTTTACCTTCACTACTTGCTTCATGCACTGCAACATGACTTAACATATACACATGTTACACACAGTTTTCAGTTTTCATAAACAAAACTGAAAATTAAGATTTTCACAGTGTAACTCAGACAACTATCCAAATAAAACACTTCACACACGAACCCTTTTTTTTTCTAGTTTACTGTCTATTGCTGAGATAAAACATAACCAAAAGCAATTTGGGGGAGAAAAGGGTTTATTTTAGCTCACAGGTTACTGTCTATCATAGAAGAAAGCCAAGACAGGAACCTGAAAGCAGGAACTGAATCGTGAGACTAAAAAAATGCTGCATACTGGATTCTCAAAGGCTCAAATTCAGCTATTTTTCCTTCATAGTTGAGGTCTACCTGCCTAAAGATAGCATGGCCAACAATGAGGTAGACCCTCCTACATTAGTTAGCAAACAAGAAAATGCTTCATAGACATGGACACAGGTCAATCTGATATAGGAAACTCCCCAATTTGAGATTCCTTCCCACTTGTATTAAATTAAAGTGATAACCAAGATTAGCTATCATACCATCTTTCTGACCATAATTCATCAAACTAAGAAAATAGAGCTGACTGATATCTAGAACTTTCCATTTTGTTGCCAGATGGATGAAATAATTACTAAGGTAAGACTCTACAAAATGTGGGTTAAGGGAACACATCACTCTAGAAAAAGAATATTTCCTAAATGAGAGTGGTAATGGAAAACCATTCATTCCTAAGCACTCTCTATTTGAAAAACTGAGTTATACCAGTTACTCTAAAATGGAAAAATACAGTTTCAGTAATTTTTTCTTATTGCTGAGGGTGAGTTTTTATTGTTTGTGTATGGTTAGTAGTATGTACTTAGGCAACTCTGGCTAGTCCTTAAAGAGATATCATGGGTGGAAATTTCATGTTTGCTAAGGAAAAAAAAAACTGACAGTTTGCAGAGTTTTGACCTGTGTCAACATCCAAGGTATAATATCTTATGGGAATTGATGTGTGACTCATGATGGTCACTGACTCACAGGCCACTCAATGAACTTGAACATATATAGAAATCTAAATTTTAACTGTGCAAACGAAGCGAGAACCCAAGGCAATGCTGCAAAGTCATGGTTTATTGAGTGAACACTTTTAGAAATGATGGGGTTCCTAGAAATGATCTGTAGATCCATCCCATAGCATCCCCCTAGCATCCTCCTATTATTCATTTCACATATCGTATTCTGTGCCTACCTGTGTGATGCTTTTATGATCACGCAATATATTTTTATATCTACCTCCATGGTCTGTGCATTCTCTCTGCTAAACACTAAAAGATATATCCACTGTAGAACAAATGTACTACTACTGCAGTTTTCTGTCATCTGGGTAACCATCTCTAAACAAATCTGACAGGAAATGTGGTTCTCTTCTCCTTTTAAAAAGTAAATATAATTGAAACTGAAAGTTATGTTGTGGTCAAAGATTTAGAAGAACAAGAGTTTGTGGTAACAATCTGGAACTTTTTTTCTCTTTTGCAGATAATGAGAAATTGAAACATTTGAATAGAAATTCAGGGACAGGGGATGGAGCAGAGACGGAGGGAATGGCCAACCCATAACCAACCCAATGTGATACCCATCCCATGAGCAAGCACCAATCCCTGAAACTATTATCATACTCTGTTATGCTTGCAGACAAGAGTCTTGTATGGCTAACCTCTGAGAGGCTCCACCAGACAGATGACTTAGACAGATAAAAACACCAACTGCCAAACAGTGGATAGAGTTTGGGGACTCTTACTGAAGAACAGGGGGAAAGATTGCAGCCCCAGAGTTGATAGAAACTCCACAGGAGGACCAACAGAGTTAACTAACCTAGACCCTTGGGGTTATCAGAGCCTGAAGCACCAACCAAATAACATACATGGGCTGGACCTAGGCCTTCCGCCCCCTGCACATATGTAGCAGAGGTGCAACTTGGTCTTCAAGTGTATCCTGAACAACTGGAGTAGGGTCTATCCCAAAAGCTGTTGCCTGTCTGTGGGATATGTTCTTCTTGGTGGACTACCTTGTCTCCTCTCAGTGGAAGAGGATGCACCTAGCCTCCCAGAGACTTGCTCTACCAGAGTGAGAGAATAGCCAAGGGGCCTGGGGGGTGGGGGTGGGGCTCGACTGACTCAGGGGAGAAGGGAAGAGGAGATAGAGGGACAGATAGTGACAGGGGTGATGGGGAAGAGGGCAATAAGTGGGATGTAAAGTGAATAAGTAAAATAAATAATAAATAAATAAATAAATATTAATTTAAAAGCAATAAAACTATTTAACAAAAATAAAATAAAATGTCACTTCTGGTCTGTACCTGCACCCATGGCAGAATGGTATACTTGCCCCCTAGAACCCACAGCTTGACTATCACCCAGGATGTCTGCACTAACCAGGGACAAAGGTGAGACTACTGCCTAAATCCCATGCCAGCTGGGCCCTCCACAGAGCCCAGCAGACATGAGATCTATCCTGCTCGGCTGGAGCCACATCACCCTTTTAATCTGCACCGCCATCTGCTCCTATGGCAGATTAGCATGCCTGACCTACACCTACCCAACAGCCTGCCTGTTCCCAAGAGGTCTGCCCTAACCAGGAACACAGGAAGACTTTTCTAACAAGAGACATACTTTAACCTAGGTCACATAACTGTAGCTGCCTCCAAGTAGGCCTGCTCAAATCTGAGACACTCAGGCCAGTTAACACCAGAAATAACCAGATGGCAAAAGGCAAGTGCAAGATCTTAAGCAACAGAAGCCAATGTAAACTGGAATCGTAAGATCCAATTTCTCCTACCTGGATACTCTAGCACACCTAAAGAGCAAGATTCCGACCTAAAATCACACCTCGTGATGATGATAGAGGACTTTAAGGGGGACATTAATAACTCCCTTAAAGAAATACAGAAAAACACAGGCAAACAAATAGAAGCTCTTAAAGGGGAAACAAATAAATTCCTTATAGATGTACAGGAACATATAATCAAATAGGTGAAAAAAATTTTAAAAGTGGTCCAAGATCTAAAAGTGGAAATAGAAACATTAAAGATTTCACAAATGGAGACAAACCTGGAGATGGAAAACCAAGGAAAAAGAACAAGAACTAGAGATGCAAGCATCACCAACAGACTACAAGAGATGGAAAGGAGAATCTCAGGCATAGAAGATACCATAGAAGACATTGGTATATGGTCAAAGAAAATGCAAAATGTAAAAAGTTTCTGGCCCAAAACATCCAGGAAATTTTGAACACAATGAAAAGACTAAACATGAGAATAATAGGAATAGAAGAGGGTGAAGATTCCCAGTTCAAAAAGCCAGAAAACGTCTTCATGGAAGAAAACTTTCCCTAACCTAAAGAAAAAGTTTGACATAATCATACAAGAAGCTTACAGAAGGACAAATAGACTGGACAAGAAAAGAAAATCCTACCACCACATAATAATCAAAACACTAAATGTACAGAACAAAAAAAAAAAGGTATTAAAAGCTGTAAGGGGAAAATGCCAAGTAACATAAAAAGGCAAACCTGTCAGAATTACACCAGAATTCCCACCAGAGACTTTAAAAGCCAAAAGATCCAGGCAGGTGTCATGCAAACCCTAAGAGACCACTCACGCCAGCCCAGAATACAATATCAAGCAAAACTCTCAATCACCATAGATGGAGAAACCAAGGTATTTCATAACAAAACCAAATGTAAACACTATCTTTCTACTAATCCAGCCCTACAAAGGATACTAGAGTGAAACTCCAACACAAGAAGGGTAAATACACCCAAATAAACACAAGAAATTAATCATCTCACCACAAACAAGAGAGAGAGAGAGAGAGAGAGAGAGAGAGAGAGAGAGAGAAAGAGAGAGAGAGAGAGAGAGAATCACAAAATCATAATACCACCTCCAACAACAAAAATAACAGGAACAATCACTCATCTTTAATATCTCTCAACATCAATGGACTCAATTCCCCAGTAAAATGACACAGGCTAACAGACTGGATACTTAAAAAGAATCCATAATTCTTCTGCATACAAGAAACATACCTCAACAACAAAGACAGGCACTACCTCAAAGTAAAGATCTGGAAAAAAGTTTTCCGAGCAGAGGCTCCCAAGAAACAAGTTGGAGTAGCCACTGTAATATCGAATAAAAATAGACTTTCAACTAAAAGTAATCAAAAGAAATGGAGAAGGATATTTCATACACATCAAAGGAAAACTCCACCAAGATAAAGTCTCAATTCTGAACATCTGTGCTCCAAATGGAAGGGTGCCCACATTCATAAAAGAAACTTTACAAAACCTCAAAGTACATAGTGAAACTCACACAATAATAGTGGAAGATTTAAATACCCCATTCTCACCAGTGGACAGGACATTGATACAGAAAGTAAACAGAGACACAGTGAAATTAGCAGGATTTATGAACTAAATGGATTTAACATATGTCTGCAGAACATTTCACCCCAAAACAAAAGAATATACCTTCTACTCAGCAACTCATGAGACCTACTCCAAAATTGATCATATAATTAGATAGAAAACAAGCTTAAACTGATATAAGAAGATTGAAATGATCCCATGTACTCTATTACATTACTATCAACTAAGGCTGGACTTAAATAACAACAAAAACAACCAAAGCCCACATACTCATGGAAGCTAAAAAAAAAAAAAAAAAAAAAAAAACCCTCTCTACTTAGTCAGGAAAGAAACTAAAGACTTTCTCAAATTCAGTGAAAACAAAGGCACAACATACCCAAATTTATGGTATACAATGAAAACAGTGTTAAGGGAAAAATCTATAGTACTAATGCCTTCATAAAGAAATTGAAGAGATAGTATACTAGTAACTTAACAGCACACCTGAAAGCTCTAGAGCAAAAAAAGAAGCAAACACACCCAACAAGAGTAGATTTCAGAAAATAGTCAAACTTGGGGCTGAGATCAATCAATTAAAAACAAAGAGGGCAGTACAAAGAATCAACAAAATCAAGAGCTGGTTCTTTTGAGAAAATCAACAAGATAGATAAACCCTTAGCCAAACTAACTAAAAAGCACAAAGACAGCATCAAAATTAACAAAATCAGAAATGAAAAAGGAGACAAAAAAACTTAGGAAATTCAAAGAATCATCAGATCTTACTACAAAAGTCAATACTCAACAAAATTGGAAAACCTAGATGAAGCGCATGATTTTCTAGACAGATACTACATGCCAAAGTTAAATCATGATCAGATAAACTAAACAGTCCCATAACACATAAGGAAATAGAAGCAGCATTCAAAACCTCCCAACAAAAAAAGCCCAGGGTCAGACGATTTAGTGAAGAATTCTACTAGAACTTCAAAGAAGAGCTAATATTGATTCCTCAAACTATTCAACAAAGTAGAAACAAAGGAAACACTACCTAGTTCATCCTATGAAGCCAGTTACTATGATACCTAAACCACTCAAGGATCCAACAGAGAATTTCAGACCAATTTCAGTTGTAAATACTAATGCAAAAATACTCAAAATTCTCACAAACCAAATCCAAGAGCACATCAAAAACATCATTGATCACAATCTCACAATCAAGTAGGCTTCACTGCCAAGATGAAGGGAAGGTTCAATATACAAAAATCCACCAAATGTAACCCACTATATAAACAAACTCAAAGAAAAAGGTCACATTATCATCTCATTAAATGCTGAAAAAAACTTTGACAAAATCCAACACCCCTTCATGTTACAAATCTTGGAGAGATCAGGAATTCATGGCACATACCTAAACATAATAAAAGTAATATATAGCAAACCAAAAGCCGACATCAAATTAAATGGAGAGAAACTTGAAGCAATTAAAATAGGGAAAGAACAAGGCTCACCACTCTCTCCCTATTCAATATAGTACTTGAAGTTCTAGCTAGACCAATGAGACAAAAAAAGAAGATCAAGATGATATGAATTGGAAAGGAAGAAGACAAAGTATCAATCACTATTTGTGGATGATATGATAGTATACAGAAGCGACTCCCAAAATTTCTCCCAGGGAATCCTACAGCTGATAAAGTAGACAAAGTGGCTGGATATAAAATTAACTCAAACAAAGCAGTTGCCTTTCTTTATACAAATGATAAACAGGCTGAGAAAGAAATTAGGGAAACAACACCCTTTATAATAGCCACAAATAATTTTATCTTTTATATCTAACCAAGGAAGTGAAAGATGTATATAATAAGAACTTCAAATCCCTGAAGAAAATCAAAGAAGAGGTCAGAAGATGAAAAGATCTTCCATGCTAATGGATTGATAAGATTAACAAAACAAAAATGTCCATCTTACCAAAAGCAATCTATACATTCAATGCAATCCCCATCAAAACTCTAACACAATTTTTCACAGACATGAAAAGAGAAATTCTCAACTTCATATGGAAAAAACAAAAAACCCAGGATAGACAAACCAATTCTCACCAGTAAAGGAACTTCTGGAGAATCACCAACCCTGACTTCAAGTTATACTACAGAGCAATAGTGATAAAAACTGAAAAATATTGGTACAGAGACAGGTAGGTCAATGGAATAGAATTGAAGACCCAGAAATAAACCCATACAGCTATGGACACTTCATCTTTGACAAAGAAGCCAAAAACATACAGTGGGGAAAATAAAGCATCTTCAACAAATGCTGCTGGTCTAACGGGATGTCTACATGTAGAAGAAAGCAAATTGATCCATATTTATCACCTTGCGCAAACCTCAAGTCCAGGTGTATCAAGAACATCAACATAAAATCAGATTCACTGTATCTGATAGAACAGAAAGTGGGATATAGCCTCATACACATTGACACAGGGGAAAATTTTTTGACCAGAACACCAATGTCTCAGGCTCTAAGATCAATAATTGATAAATGGGGCCTTATGAAACTGAAAGCTTCTATAAGGCAAAAGACACTGTCAACAGGACAAAACAGCAACTTACAGATTAACAAAAAAATCTTCACTCACCCTACATCTGATAGAAGACTAAGATTCAAAATATTAGAGAACTCAAGAAGTTAAAAACAAACAATAACCCAATTTAAAAAAATGGATCACAGGGCTAAACAGAATTCTCAACAAAGAATCTCTTGAAAGGCTGTGAAGTACTTAGAGAAATGTTCAAAGTCCTTCTTCGTCATCAGGGAATTATAAGTCAAAAACAACTCTGAGATTCCACTGTACACCAATCATAATGGCTAAGAGCAAAACTCAAGTGACATCTCATGCTGACAAAGTTTGGAGAAAGAGGAACACTCTTCCATTGCTGGTGGGATTGCAAACTGGTACAACCACTCTGGAAATCAATCTGGTGCTTCTTGAGAAAACTGGAAACAGTTCTCCTTAAAGATCCATCTATATTGCTACTAAGCATATAACCAAAAGATGCTCCACCATACCACATGCTCCACTATGTTCACAGCAGCCTTATTCATAATAGCCAGAAACTAGAAGCAACAAAACCACAACTTGGTGAGCATCCTCTCAGAGGTGAAGGGGAGGAAGATGGGTGAAGAACTCTAGAAGGGGGGCAACATTTTGGATATAAATAAAATAAAATAAATAATTTAAAAAATAAACTGTCTTGAAACAAAGAAAAATAAAGAAATATTTAAATAGGAAAAAAAAAGCTGAAATCAAGGTTTGTCATCCCCATATGCAAGCCAACAGCTTAATCCATTTGATCAACCATCAAACGTGTGCAGTCCTGGAGTGTGAAATTATCAAAATAACATGAAATATCAGAGAAATCCACAGCATAAATGGTCTTTGAATGAACCTGAGCATGGGGAAGGAAAATGGAAAGCAAGAACATCATTTCCTAAATATTTAAGGAGAACTTAGATCTTTACATTCAGAACTGTGGATCTTCTCCTCTGAGAAATTAAAGTTGCCTAGATCTTAAAATTGAGAACCCTGACATTTGTCCTTCCCTTGGTGGGTCTACATTTGTGACTCTGATTTGCTTTATATAAGATATTTCACATATTTAGATTGCAGGTAAAATTACACGCATTTCATTCTAAAGTGCATACTTACATAGGACAGTAATGACAAACATAGAAGTATTTCAAGTTTTCTTGATTGGGACAGTAAGCAACTCCACATCCAATTTTGAAAGACGAATACCAAATAAGCTACATGGCCATGAGAGAGAAATGCATGGACTTTCATTAGAAAATTGTTAAAATGCTCAAAAATAATTATTAGCATATATAGCCCATAAATGCATGGGTGCTACAGTTTATAACATATGTCTTACAAGATAATTAACATTTGAAATCATAGTAGTAAATTTTTCATTTTTAATATCTTTTAAAATGCTAAATATGTAATTAGGGGTTCACTTTTTATGCACTTTATGCATATAATGGCAAAATATACTGTATGCTTTGCTATCAGTAATTCTTTACCTAGGCATAAAGTAATATATCTTCATGTGTCACTCCAATAACAGACCTATATAGTACCACCTCAGCTTGTTCCCTCAAACTGAAATTAGGAATGGGTCATAAGTTGATCATGACATCACAGTGTTTGTAACTATGGCATCTTCATCTGCTTTACTCACTTGAGTGTAATGTCCGACAGCTGAATTGGGTTTAGCGCCTACTCCATAAACAAAATCTTCACTTTCGTCATACCAGCTTTGAATTACGGTTTGCCAGGAGGTAGGATCACTTGACATATACAGATTCTCACCACATTTTATATCTGGGAAGGAATGTAATTATGAGCAAAACTAAAACTTTTAATGGCAAAACAAATCGACTATCCAAATGCAAAATGCTGAACTTCAGCCGTAGGACCTATGGTGGGTATCTGTTGGTTGAGGTGGGAGCAGGATGCCTGCTACTTAGATTAATCGATTGATTGGATTGATTGATTGATAAGATGAAAAGACAGCCATCTGACACAACCAACAGGCTTAAACATGCAAATATTTAAATAGATTGTGAAATCCCATTCTTTTAAAAGCCTGTTCTATTTGCATTGCCAAAACCAGGCATCTAGGCACTAAATTCATGTGTGTATGCTTTGTTTGCTCTCATCATTGTGATGTAGACTTAGTAAAGATAGTGACCAGAACTTGAAGATTTTCTCTTTTTGTCACATTCACAAATTTTCACAAAAAAAAAAAAAAAACTAAGAAATATTTCATGTTGTTTTATATGATGAAGGCATAAAGGCATTTGAGGCAGTATTTCAAAGAGACAACTGTAGGCAGGATCAAAGATGGTTTTGCAGACTTAAACCTTTTCCTTAGAGAACCAGATATAGCCATGACAAGTGTAATGATAGCCACTTCCTCATTCAATCTGTGTAAGCTTATATGTCATGTCTATACTACATACAATGAATATCAAAGATACTGTCTTGGTTAGGGCTTCCATTGCTTTGACGAGACACCATGACCAAGGCAGCTCTTATGAAGAACAGCATTGAACTGCAGTTGGCTTACAGGTTTAGATGTCCATTGTCATCATGGTGGGAAGCATGGAAGCAACCAGGTAGATATATTGCTGGAGGAGCCAAGAGTGCTACATCTTAATCTGCAAGCTGCAGAAGAAAATTGTCTCCACACAGGTAGCAAGGAAAGACTGTCTCACACTGGCCAGAGTTGAGCATAATATGGATGAGACCTCAAAGCCCCACCTCGATAGAGCCATACATCCTCTAACAAAATCACACCATCTCCAATAAGGCCACACCTTATATAATAATAAAATGATAAAACAATGAGGGGATAACTAACCACTTCCTTTTCTACATGCATTATGCTTCAAGATATAATAAGTAAATATTCTGTGTGAGGTCAGGGCATCCATCTCCTCCCTCATGGTTCTGTACTTTTCCATAAAAAGTGTCCTGTTGTTCTTTAGACTTTATTTACTACACCAACCTATGAATCTGTCAAATCCATGACATAGAAAACAATATTTGGCAATGCACACCTTTATTCCCAGAACTGGGAGTCAGAGACAAGAGAATTACAGCAAGTTAACAGCCAGTCTGTTCTACATAGACATTTCTAACACAGCCAGGGTTACAAAGAGACATCCTGCCTAACGAAAATCATACAAACAAAAATAAAAAAAACAACAAAACAACAAAAACACAAAAACAAAAAATAAGAAAAAGAAAAATTACATCACTGCTTGACATAATTTAAAAATAAAAATTCTCAAAATATTCAGTCTACATCAATTTTTTATGTGATTTCAAAACATGAAGTACTTTGAAGCAAACCTAAGCAAGATCTGAACACAATTAAATATATATTATAAAAATAGATGATATCAAAATGTTGAAAACTGCATCATGTCAAAATGAGGGGACAGAAGATTAGATCTGATAAATCTTGAAAAAATATTTTTGAAGTATGACATGACTTGAGTGTGTCCGCTGGCCTGTTGTTTTTCTTCCTAAGTGGGTATTTTTTTTTCTAATTTGAGGATTTGTTTTAGAAACAATGAACCATGATCTGCTTTGCTTATGAACTTGGAGAGAACAAATGATACATTATATAAAACAAATGATACAAATGAACCAATTGAAACATTTATAAAACATAAACATGAACCATACTGTTGTTATAATTATACATGGATATACATACATAAATGGTTTTTTAAAGATAGCATGAATAACATTTATCTGCATAGTCTTATGCAATATCCCACAAGGGACTGTTAATGTTGAATTTATTCATTTATTCAGCAGCCACATGTAATACATACTGGTTTTCCGGTCATCTTTACCACTGTGTTCTAAAGTACACTTATTAGCCCACTTTTGAGCATTTGTTGTTGCTTGTATGTTCCATTCCTAAATATTGAGAGAAAAAGAAAACCATAATGATCTCAAGCATAATAAAATATATGACTTCACTGATTAGCAAAACTACAATGCTGTAAAAGTATTCTGTAATTATCATTGATACTAATTATTAATTGATAAAATCAATTGATTACTTAATTAATAATAAAAATTAAAAGCAAGCCTCTTTAGCTTGTTGTAATTGCAGTGTGTCCCAGTTTCCACATGAAGAGAAACCTAGTAAGGATGTGTATAAGGGCAAAATATCGAAGTGTAAAGCCGTATCTAGGATGTGTGTGAATGATGCTAGATGGTGATATGTGTGAAAGATTCTAAGGATATTTTGATATTGTAAGCTTATCTGGATTATTCCAAAGTCTGGTTATACCTATTGCTTTCATGTGGGAGATATGTGCTTGAATAAGCTAAAAGGCTATTAACACTAGCCTGGGAAATGCCTTACATCAAGAAGGCTATAGGACTGAGAATGAAGAGATAGCTTAAGAGAACCTACTGCTTTTTTGTGCAGAGGCCTCATATTCCCAGAACCCGGTTAATCAACTCACAACTGTCCATAACCAAGTCCTATGGGGAATCTGATGCTCCTGGTCTCTTGGTCTCTCCACCTATACACTGTATAAGTGTATAGGTGTGCATCTCTCTCTCTCTCTCTCTCTCTCTCTCTCTCAGTGTGTGTGTGTGTGTGTGAGAGAGAGAGAGAGAGAAAGAGAGAGAGAGAGAGAGAGAGAGAGAGAGAGAGAATAAAAATAAATCTTCTTCAAGGAGTAAGACACTGAAAGACATTGGCTTAACACATGCTTAGGATAAACAGTGCAGGAAGTGCCTCCTAAAGCACTTTGGATGCCCAAAGACTTTAACTCTAACTTATTAGACCCCAAACCTAACAAGTAATTTAACCGTGTTAAAATAAAAGAACACAATCTTTCCCAAATAAAAATTTAAATAAAATAGAAAAAAAAACCCAAGAACATTTTACACCACAATGTGAAGCCATTATCAGCTGCTCCTCCCTCCCTGTCTATCCCCTCTCCCACAGCTGGCTCCTCCCTCCACAGCTGACTCACACCACGACAGTCTTTTACCATTTTTAGTATGTTGCTGCCAGTAGGATTAACTGCTCTCCTCAGTTCATTGTGTTTATTTACGATCTCTCTTTGAACATGTAGTTGGTTGGTTATCAAAGAAGAAAAGTCTGGATCCTGAAAGAAAATGACTTTTAATATTTTTTCAAAAATATCTCAGACAGCTAAAAAAAAATTATTTCAACAAAAATCACTTTAAAACTGTTTTTCAAGTAATATCACACAGATAGAAAGGACATTAGTTGCTTGCCAATGCCAATGATTCTAAGTCAACACTTAATTTTAATAAGAGTCAGTAGACAGAAGAGTTGGAAATGGTAAGTAACTGGATGCAAAATAAAAATTCCTCTGAGGCTACAATGCTTGATTTTGATTTTAATTTAACTTTCATTATTTTTTTTATTAAATCCCATTCGAGGTGGTGTTAGGAGGTACACTGCACATGACCCAAGAAGAAAGGTAATACCAGACAGATGTAAACCTTTATACTTACAACAGTGATCTGCAAAACACAATACACTGGTGCAATATGGCATCAATTTTATGGAAGTAACAAACCACTTTTAATTGTATTTAAGGCCTACTCCATGAGATGGAACTCATACCTAACACTGCTAAAGTGGTTAAGAAAAACATTGCTAGACCCATAAATCAATGCATCATTCAGGCCTTACCAAAGAAATTTCTTCTTGCAGTAGATGGGTGTTAACATAGAGCCCTACAACTGGACAATGTATGCAGCATGTCAGACTTTAGAGCACTCAGACCTAAATGAAATGTCTTCATCAAAGCACTGCCCCTCAAGGTTCAGGGTCTATGCAGAAGGAGGAGCGAGGTGATGCTAAGAACCAGAGATGATAGGTAACTCCAACAAAACAATGTCTTCGAGACAGCAGACAAACACACATATTAACTCACAGAGACAGTAACAGAACACACAAGACCTGCACAGATAAGAATCCCAGTACTGAAAGGGGAAACTTGACATGGGGTCCCACTCCCTAACTGAGAAACTATTTGTAAATGATAACTGTTGGAAAAAAAAAATCAGTCTTCTCCAATAGAGTGTCACTGAGTATATAATCCACACTCCAGGACAGGCCCCATGACCAGAGCTAGTTGGCTAACACAGAGTCTTTCATTCTTGATTTATTTTATTTTGTTTTGTTGGGTTGTGGACTTTTTGTTTTGGTTTGTTGTTTTTGTCTTGTTATTTGCTTGTTTTGCTTTCTGGGGTTTTTTTTTTGGAGGGGGGGTATTTTGGGGATTTTTTTTTGAGCAAGAAAACACAAATTGGGACTGTAAGGAGATGGGAATGATTTGGGAGTTGGTGGAAGGGAAAATGATAATCAATAGATATTGTATGAAAAAAGTAAATAAATTATGAGAGGTAATATTTTTGTAAATTGTTTGTAGTAGTCTACCTAAGACATAACCATGTACATTTGATCAAACCACAGTCAGGTGTGGTGAGTAAACCCAATGATTCATCCCAGGCTTTGCAGGGAATATTGCTGTCTGTGACGTCTGCTTTTGGAGACAGAACATTCTAATTCAGTCCAAATTCATACGTCCCGTCCAGCAAAACCATTACACAGCACATTGTCCATGGTTGCCCAACACATAACTTCTAAATGTTTTCCACAAATTTGAAGGCAATCAATTCACCTACTGAATGGAATATACCACACTTTACTCAGTTTAGTAATAAAATTGGTATACTGTTCCTATTTTCAGCTTCTCTTAATGAGTGGGTATATAAGAACTAATTCTAAGAGCAGAATGGGGCTTTCTGATTGTTAGACAAGTTCTAAGCCTGTGCTTATACAATGCTGCAATGTTTCAAGGGTGTGAGCACGATTCTCAAGTATATCAAATAGACACATTGCTCACAGTAGGTTTTCTGATCTTTGGGATTGTTGCCTACCCCTCGCCTACTGAGTCCCCTCAGGACTCTCATGTTCCTGTCCTTATACTTCTGGCCAAAGCACTGTCATTATTGTCTACCTCCTGCTCTGTGTTCCTAAGAACACAGACTATTAGGTAATGCCTTGAACCAACAGATTTAGCACAGGTGCATTTTCCTAAGTTATACTTAATGCACAAGTCTAGCATCAGCAATGACCCACCCCTAAATTATCAGCCATTCCTAAATTGCTCCTATTAGCCTTAAAATGTCACTTAAAGTAATTTCAAAACAAAACAAAAAAAGATGGTTTCTTAGGATAAGAAATTATTTTTTGATTATTATTTCCATTGTGTTTTGTACGTGAAAAGTTTACTTATAGGTGTAATCTTTTCATTTTAAATGAGTATCAATAGAGCTTTTATTAGGGAGTTGAACCAGGAAGTGAAAAGAGAATTGTGAAGGTCTAGGAGGGGAAAAAAAATCAGTCAAGGGAGAAAAGAAGGAAAACTGTTATAATAAACTCCTAGGAGGGTAAGGAGAACATTCTCTCCAGCCTAAGAAATTGACTATTTTGATGGATTGAGTATAGCTACGAATGCCAAGTGAGGTCTGAACAACTATTAGAGTGTTGAGTATTAGCTAATGTTGAATGCTAACAGTCAGAGCAGAGTGTAAAAACAGACAGCAATGACCACAGCACCACATATCCACAGGCTTCCAGGCCAGGAAGTGACCTTCGTGTCCTCCATATAATGACAAGGGTGACCACCCTTTTTCTGAGATCATTAAACCATGTGAAGTAGAGGGTCTGAAGTCAAGATTTCCATACAGTAACAGTATTTTAGGTGCTAGTTCCATGATCATTGATAAGTACAGTAGAAAGACCCTAGAATCTGATTTTATTTTTCAATTTAGACATCAGCCCAATTGTTTGTATACAATGCCTACAAGAATTACAAGATAAATATAGCAATAGAGGTGAAGAAAATGCAAAGTTGAAATTATATATATATATATTCGAGACAGGATTTCTCTGTGTAGCCCTGGCTGTCCTGGAACTCACTCTGTAGACCAGGCTGGCCTTGAACTCAGAAATCCGCCTGTCTCTGTCTCCCAAGTGCTGGGATTAAAGGCATGCACCACCACCGCCCGGCAAAATTATATATTTTTAAATTTCTGCAGCAATCACATGGAAATAGTGTGAGATAACACAAAAAAACACACTTTGGGCAGAAGATCCATAATTAATTAGTTCTTTAAACTCATATAACACACTATCTTTTTTAAAATATAATTTTGGGGTGACATGTGACTTTAACTGGAGATGACTACTGAAACGCATAAGAAGTTAATTTCTATAATATATTTATTTTTAATAAGTTGAGTGGCTGCCCCCTAGACATATTTCCATATTCTGATTCTAAGGACCAGTAAAGATGGTCTCTATTGGGGAAGAAAAGGGTTTTACAGAAGTAATCAACTTGAGGATCTTGACACAAAATTAACCTAAAGTATCCAAGTAGAACCTGAATTTCAGGCCAAGTGATTTCACGAGAAATATAGAAAAAGGAGATTGTGTCGTCAAGCAGGAGGAAGTTGGAGTGACACAGTCACCTGGCAAAGGACAACAATTGGCAAAAGTCACCATAAAGAGGATGAAATGAGTCCCTTCCAAAGCCCCTCCAGAGAGATATTGATTACAGACTTCTAGCCTGCACAGCCAGAAGAAATACATTTCTACTGTATGCAGCTAACAAGTTTTTGGTAATTCTTACCAACAGTGCTCTGAACTTAATATATTATTTGTCTAATTATACAAAAATACTGTTATCGCACTGTTTAACAGAATACTTGTAAGGTTTGTTGTTGAACTTCGGCTACACCTTTGACACCTGTTAACCTTCTATTTTGAAGTACATTTCGTCTTTTCAAGTGTCCAGTAAGAGCACATGTGTCCATTGGCTACCACAGTCATGAGTGTCCAGTAAGAGCACATGTGTCCATTGGCTATCACAGTCATGAGTGATGAAGCAAATAGCCTTAGTCCCCTATCTCTGTTTTCCTGTGAAGCGCATTGAGCCACCCATGATTTTTTTTTCCACCTACCAAGATACTCTGGATTCTACTGTTCTCACAATAGCCTGGCATTTTCCAAAACTAGCAGGCTGCTGTGAGAGGATATTTCCACTTTAGATTTACCTTTCCTTCTGTGGGTGGTGATTGCAGCAGCAACGCAAAGACAAACAGCATCACCTGGAGCCAAGCCATGGCTGGAAGCTATCAAAAGAAACAAACATCTCCATTGAAGTCGCTAGTGAAGGAATTTGGCAGGGGTGGGGGGTGATTTGGGTGATTAAGTTTGCCAAGCACCTATAACATCAGAGTTCATTCACTAACAATGTAGCAATTAAAGAGTCACTCTATGGTGCAAATAGAATCAATCACAATAAAGCCATCATGTCTCTAAGGGATCATGAACTGAAAAACTTGAAGCTTGCCCTTGGAGTTGCATGTGCTGAGACTCGGGATTCCTAGCACCTACTTGCAAACATTTGTTGCCCTTTGTTTAACCAAAAAAATAGAAAAATATAGATCGTCCATCTTATTGTGAGAGAGAGTATATGGTTCATTTTTCACTGTGTCCCATTGCTCAACTTCTTATTCTCAGTGAGAACAGAAAAACTATTTATTTATTTGCACCAGAATTTAGTCAAGATTTCAGAATTGAGACTATGCAGACACAAAGGACCAAACACCTTAGAAATGGTTATTTCTATAAGAGAGAAATTAGAAATTGTGTTTATTTTTTTTCTCATCCTTGTATTATTGTCAAAATTCTTGGTATAGACAAGCAAAAATAATGAATTAAAGTCCTTCTCAACTCAGCTCTGGCCAAGCCATGACTTATTAAAAAGGCTGTTTAATATTGTATTTTAAATAGCCTTCCTGTTCTTCTCCATATTACTTCTTTTAAATTGGATAACACCCTGTGGGTCCTTAGGATAACACTAAAAACAGCTCAGTTGAAAAAATAATCATTTTTCCTGTCATTACTCATCAATGGACTTCAAATCCATTATGCACAGTTAAAAACAACAACAGCAAAACAGTTTCACTTTTGAAAGAGCAAGTCATTAATCCAGCTTCATAAAGCCACTCCATTTTTATTTTAATACTTGTCATATAATCTCATAAACTAGATGACAAGCATCATTAACACTTTTTCATTTTTCCAATAAACAAAGTTCTACTGTGGACACAACAAAAACATGAGAATAACCTATACTCTCTATTTACCTATATAAAAAGTTCATATATATAAAATTGATACTGTTGTTTCTGAAATAGCATTAGAAAAAGAGCTTTATTGATGTTCACAGAAAAATTTCTCAGCTTTGAAAGCACAGGCAGATGTACTAAGGGTATCTTTTTACTCTTGGCAATACTAAAGTGATTGACATGATAAAATACATTAGAATGGGCACTTACTGTTGATTTGACAGTTGAAATATCTGCCTTATCTGTGTCAAGAAAGAAGGTGGAGAGGACAGATTATACATTACAACGGTATCTGGACATATTCTGCATCTTGAAGTCAGTCTCAATCAAATCTGCCCTGAAATGGTATTTTTCACACAAACAGGCTCAAATTTCACTACCAGCTGTTTATTATTTGGTTTATTATTAATACCTAGAGTATTAACATGAGTAAGTAGAACAGGCCTTTCTTCCAGATTAGTTCTTAATTCTATTACAATCTACAGTCTAGATGCTAGACAATGTCTTTGGAACCTTGTGTTTCTCTATTGACTACTCAAGACTATTTAATTCCTCAGAAAATAAATAGGGCATATCTTATAGCTGAATATATTCCTGAATCAAATTTTTATGACTTTTACTTCTTATTTGTATTTTACTGTTAAGATACAGTCTTTGGAAACCATCAAGCTCAGGAAATCCACCAGACCCACAGTATTTTCTTAGACAAAATGTGAATTTATAGTTTTACTTTGAAAATTCAAAGACATAATTTTGTAAAACTCTTAATACATACAGCATATATGTTTAATATTGGTGTTTTTTATTAGCAATTGTAGTACTTAAATTTGGTTAACCCTATCAGATATTTCCACAAAAATGTGAGATTTGGTTGAAAGTTAATTTCCAAATTGTTTGAACCTTTTTTTTTTTTTATTCTTCATGGTGTCACAGTGGGGGAAAAAAAGACAGTATAGGCTAGAAAAGAATCAAGTGCAGATCCTCCTTAACATCAGTCAAGCCGTGGTCGTCCTTAACATAAGAAAAATGGACTAACAGCAGCCTCTTTCCAAGATTTTATACAGCTAAGTCACTCAGTGTTTCTGTATCATATGATCCACAGTTCCAAAGTCCAGGAGACCAGGAGGTCACACATTCCACACCCATACTGTTGTCAATCTAAACTGTTGTCATCTTTGTTGAGTCCAAGGAAGGACATCTTTGCTGAAAATACGTTCAAGGAAAAGTATCTTACACATCCCCTCATTTTCTATCTTATTCTTGGTACTTACATTGATACCTAGGTGAGAAAATGACCATCATCCTACCCTAACTACATATAAATGGAACAATACCTTGTCCTTTCTTTTGATGTTTTAAGATCAGAAGGACATGTTTCTTCTAAAGTGTGAGGGCCATGGTGTTTGCTTTCCTTGTCCTGGAAGATGGAAACAGTGTTCAAAACAACAGTATAAAGATAGCCTTATATTGTCTACACTTTATCACAAACTTAAAACCTGTTCACTAATGTTCTCTTAATTCTTTACTCTTTGATGTCACTAAACTGCTTTGGGGCACTGGCTGTATTTCAGCATTCCTTCACACTAAACTAAAAATCTGCTTCTTAACAAATTCAGTAATCGCTGGTTGGCTGCCACCCTAAGAAACTGCAGCATGTAAGAAACTGCATCCCCTTTGATCTAGGGCTTAACGCTTTACATGTTTCAAAACCTGTTGTCTAAAACTCCAACAGTGTTGACTACATGCACTGGTGTTTGCTCAATATAACCTCACATTTTCTATTCTGGAAGTCAATGACAGGAAATTTGGAAGAGCTAGTGACCCTAGATCTAATTGCCATAGTCCTTTAAGTACACACGCACTCAATCAAAGACTGACATTTTTCGTTTACTGCAGAAAAGTCAGACTTAGAAACGGCTTCAGGCTTCCTCCATGACTCAATAAAAATCATAAACACAGGACAATTTCTTTTTTAAGGTCAAAGGAAATCTCTAGTGAATTCTTGCTAGGAAACGTGAACTAACAGTTGTCCCAGGATCTGCTGACGGCTTCTAACCTCACACATCTTTCTCTGCGCTAGCTTCAGCCATTTTCTCCACCCTTAGTCACATCCACTCTCTCGTCCCGCCCTAGTATTTACCCTGGCTCCACAGCTTAGGTCTTCATGTTGTCAGGAAGGAGCCAGAGAGGGCTCCTGCTGCCCCTCCCCTCTGCGTGCGATGATAACCGCCTCCTGCCGCCACGTGGGGGCGGTGTCACGAGGCTTTATTCTGTCAAAGTAAATGTTCCTCAGCATAGAATCTCTCCACCCCTCCCTCAACCACCACTGTATAGGATGCCACGGACAAGTTCTTGTATATTTATTCCTGTAAAATATGAAGTTATACTTAAAAGTTATCGCCACTTGTGAGGGTTGGGGGGAATCAATGTCTGTTTACACAACAGAGAACTAAAAAGAGAGGAAAGGAAATTTATCAGGAGTTTGAAAGTCCAAAGAGGTGTGGATAGAGAAGCATGCGCTTCCTTTCCAGAATGTCTGAGTGAATGACCTTCAGAATTGAAAAAGAAAATCAAGAAAGTTTTAGTTAAAGGCTTACTTAAATTTTCAGAGTTGCGGCCGAGTAACAACAATGAATCCAGTCCCAAAGAGTTAGCATTCTGTATTTATGTTTATAAACTCTTCCCGGTTATCTTTGTTTCACAAAGGGTTTGTGGTCAGAAAACTCAAGAAAGATAGCTGGATCTGCTTTTTACTACCGGAATTTCTTGACCAAAGGTATCTATACTCAGGTCGAACAGCTAGCTTTCCTTCATTATGGACACTGTGTGGTCTTCACACCTGGACAATCAATTATAGATTTAGAGGATTAAAAAGAAGGAAGGTTAGCTCATTGCTTAAAGGAAGAGTTAGATTGAAGATCTCCAGTCAATTAAGTTCCCTCCCCCATAGATTATATTGATCTGATGTCCAGATCAATATAATAGTCACAGGATAGTATAGTTGTGATAATGGGAGGAGAAACCATTGGTCCTGTGGAGGCTCGATACCCCAGTGTAGGAGAATGTGAGGGGGTTGAGGTGGGAGTGGAAGGAGCACCCTCATAGAAGCAGGAGGAGAAGGGAGGGGACAGGGGTTTCTGGAGGGGAAACCGGACAAGAGAATAGCATTTGAAGTTAAATAAATAAAATATCCAATTTTTAAAAAACAATAAGAAAAACATACAAAAATGTGTCTATTCATAACACAAGATGAAGACAGCTGATTTCAAGCAATATCATCATCACCCAGACCATAAAGCCATAATCATCCCTGAGCCCAGTTAGGCAAGGAAACGATTTATGTACACTTTCTTGAACAGTGTTGTTGTTACAACTGCTCAAGGTATACATGTTTCCCTCTGCCGTTTAATTATTAGACGCTTTGTACTATGAGGGACCCAACACAAGGCTTCGTTAACAGATAACCAAAGTTTCTCAGTTTGTGATCTGGTGATGTAACAATTATGTCGGTATTGTGTTGTCTCCCAAGTTTGGTTCTGTTTTCTTCCTTCCCTCACTATGTCTTTAATGTTATCAAACTTCAACAGAACCCATACTGCAAAGCAGATGCTGTGGTGTATTAGGAAGACATGAGAACAAATAAAATATAATGTCCACCCTTACAGTTGTAGTTTTTTATACTATAGTTTTACTTTAGTTTAGTTTTATTATAGCTTTCTATACTAGTGATTTTTCTATACTATAGTTTTACAATATCACATGTTGTGGTGAATTGCTTCATTGATATTTGATAACTTTAGTTTTGCTCCTATTATGGATAATAATGTAAATATCTGATATGCAGGATATCTGATATGTGACCTCTGTAAAATGGTCATTCAAACACCCTCAAGAAGTCATAACCAACATACCAAGAACTACTTACTGCCTTGGATTCTTTGTGTATTCTAAGGTATGGACAGGTTATCAATTATTAATAATATTATAAAATGTGATTTAAAGAGAGGTGATAGACCTTAGAAACACAGAAATGACAGCTAACTGTCTATGACTTACAAGGATGGGTTCCCAGGGAAAGTGTAGAAAAGGACTCAAGTCTAAGACACAAGGACTTATTACTGACCTAAAACGTAAAGAGCAGTGCCTGAAAGAAAATCATAAGACACAGGAATGTGCATGTTTCCTTGCATCTGAACTTTAGGATATGAGGTCAGAAACCAAGTTTAAAAGACTGTAAAAAGACATACATGCCTTGCTGAAAGACTTTCCTATATTATGTACTTAATAAGTAACAAATAAAAGACTTTTAAGCCTGTATTTTTGTCTATACCTGAGCATTCCTTTACCTTCCAGGTCTTTTGATTGTATATGTTTTCCAAATTTGTGTCTTTATGGGATTTCTGTGTGTGAGAATGTGTGTATCTCTGCATCTGTATGTGTGTCTTGTGGTTTCGTTTGGCTCTTCTTTCTGATTGTTTTGTTTTGTTTTGTTTTCATATCCTGTTTTTCTTTTTTTTTTCTTTTTCTTTTCCTTCCCCCCCTCTCTCCCTCCATCTCTCCTCTTTGCCTTTGTTCCTTGTACCTGGTACTAGGGCAGTCTCTTCTCCACTAATCCCTGCTTCTCAAAGCTGCTTTTCGTCTGCCAGCTAGCCTCTGGCAAGAAAAGTGAGTCATAGACCAATGATCCTGTGTTGAAACATTCAGCCGGTTTACTTAATGCAGTTTACTATAGTAATTTTTTAGTAATTAACTGGTACGTTTAAATTAATCATCCAACCCATGCCAAAAAAAGTCAATGAAGTTGTATCTATAACAATATATAATTTTAATAACCTGGAATGTGTTCATTAGTGTGCTCCTTCCTGCCTGTGGGCACTGTACACGGGTGTGGAGTCTCTCTTCTCAACTGCAGTCATTTTTAAAACAAACCACAAGAATCTAAGCTGTTCATCAGAGGCCTCAAAATGCCTAACTGGATGGATCAGTTACGTTCTAAGTAAGCTGATCCTTAAAGCTAAAAGTTGAAGTCAAGACAAGCAAAGTCAAATACCACAGCCTTGAGAAGTAGAATTAGATCAGAACAAAATAAAGAGATGCATTTCAAACTTAAGCCACGATGAATGAAAGACTTCTTTAGCCGTAATAATAACCCAGTGACAGTTTGGAAGGGTCTCCTTAGAAAAGCTAGCAGCAGCTATCCTGTTAATACACACCTGGCATCCCAGATGTGGGCAGGCAAAGGCAAAACCATCATCTAGAGTTCAAAGCTTGGGCTACCTAAGGAGACCCAGGTAATCAAAAGGAAAAACAAGCATAGCATAAATATGAGCTGCCAAGTTGTTTATACTTTCCCATTGCTTATCTTCTTTTCCCTATGTGCAAAGTGTGCAAAATAAAAGGACTTATTGGATTCAGAACAGTGTTTAAGAACACAGATTGAAAGGCATTTAGATTCTTATTTACCATGAAGCAATTTACTCTTAATTTATATCATTTCTTCATGAGTTTTGTGCACTGTACTTTGATCATACTCATCTCCCTCCTCCAATTCTTTCTAGATTCATTCCCAGCCTTGTGTGTCCACCAAACTCAGGATATGCCCACTGGTGTAATAACAGCATGAGCATCATGGAAGTAACCAAGTATTTTCTAATTGGATTTAAATTGTGTTCCACAAGATGAAACTCATACTTGACACCATTATACAGCTAAAAACATGATCTTGAACTCTACGAAGTGGGAAGAGTGTAAGAACTAGGAAGGATGGGTGATTGCAATTTTTTTTTTTACCCCAGAAATAGTGTCTGTGTAGATATAATCCCACGATTCTAACTTATAAAAAACTCTCTGAGTTCAGTGTCAGATCCTGTAATCTCTGGCAGTCTTCTCAGGATAAGAAGAGCTGCACTGAGTCTGGGCATCTCTCCAAATGTATCAGGGAGAGACAACAGCCTGTGTATCTCTCTGTCAGTACGTGGGAAGTTCTCAGCAATGCTGTGGGTAAATAGCAAGTCAAAGAATGGTGCAGAGAAGATAATATTGCATCAGAGCCTCAGTCACTAACAACAGATACCATGTCCTCTCTGAGGAAGAGGTAGGATCTTTTGAAAGGATACTTAACAATCTTACACAATCAACCAAAGGTCAAAAGCAGGAAGAAAAGTTCTACTAAAGCATCCAATGTTATGTCACAGTGTCATTTTCATAGAGACCCTTTAAATTCTGCAAATTGTGGGCCAAAAAATTCAACCGACTAAGACAGAATCCAAGTGAATGAAGACTAGGCAACGTGGATCACAACCTGAAAGCAAATGCTTTGTTTAAAAACTTCTTTAAAATAGTCTTGGCTGTGAATAGATAAATATGACAAATGTAAGACTAATAATTAAAGTGACTTTGTCTCTCTAGTATATCTCATAATTCATCAAGACTTGAATTACACCAATATTGCATTGTTTGCCACAAATAATTTGACTTTATAGAATAATGTTATCTCCAACTTTTAAAGGAAAAGTCCATGGACAGAAACTAGGACTTATCCAAGTTTACATAGCACATGAAGGTTGTGGTTGGGCTGTGCTCTCTGAATGCTAGGGCTACCATTCTTAACTCTGATTTATACTGAGTAGTCCAAAGTAGCCTTTCTTTCAGGTTTCCATGCATGAAGTTTCAAAAGGGGACTTTTATCTGTTGACTCGTCATCTTTCAATAAATATCTTCAATGATATATAAAGTTGTTTGCTGTTTTGGGTGAGGGGTGTGTGTGTGTGTGTGTGTATGCGTGCATGTCTGCATTGCAAAAATGATCATGCCACAAATTTAACCAGATCCATATCTATGAGTCTCGGTAAATTTTAGTTAGCCATTCTGAAGCTTCACGTTGGATTTTTTATGCATTTACTATCAATTATATGTTGTATGTATTTATATTCCACCAAGAAAAAAAAAAAAAACTCCACAACCACTAAAACAAGACAAACAATTAGCCCCATCATGCCACAGAGGCACATGTTACACTATGTTCATAGAAGCCTTATTTGTGATAGGCAGAATCTGGAAATACCCTAGATGCCCCACAACAGAAGAATGGATACTGAAAATGTGGTTCATTTACACAATGAAGTACTACTCAGCTAAGAACAAGGACATCCTCAGTTTTGAAGGCAAATGAATGGAACTAGGAAACATCATCCTGAATGAGATAACCCAGACACAAAAAGGACATGCATGGTATGTACACACTAGTAAGTGGGTATTAGACAAAGAAAAGTACAGAATACCCAGGATACAATCCACAGAACTCAAGAAGGTTATCAAGCCTACAGACCAAAGTAAAGATGTCTCAATCCCATTGGGGAGGCAGAAGAAAGCAATTACAAGAGAGGAGAAAAGGGGAGGGGCCTTGGTGGGAAAGGGGACAGGTAGGGAAGGAGGGGAACATGATTAGGTATTAGAGGGGACCATGACTGAAACCTTGAAGGCCAGTAGAAAGAATCAAAACAGGCAACCTCTGGAGGTAGGAGGTGAGAGGACCCTCTAGAATATATCAGAGACCTGGGAGGTGAGAGACTCTCAAGACTCAAAGGGAGGGACTTTAGATGAAATGCTCTACAGTCTAGAGAGGGACCTTGTAGAACTCACCTCCAATACAAAGACAGTGCATCATGTGGAGGGATAGAGTTGCCATCCCACAGTCAGAAACTCTGACCCAGAATTGTTCCTGTCTGAAAGAACTGCAGGGACAGAATTTGAGAAGGGCCTGAGAAAAATGAGGTCCAGTGACAGGCCCAAACTGGAATCCAGCTCAAGGGGAGGCCCCAAGACCTGACACTATTACTGATGCTATGGTGTTGTCACAAAACGGAGCATACCATGACTGCCCTCTGAAGGACCCAACAAGCAGCTGAAAGAGCCAGATGCAGATATTTACACCCAACCAATGGAAAGAAGCTGATGACTTCTGTGGTTGAATTAAGGGAAAGCTGAAAGAAGCTGAGGAGGAAGGTGACCCTATAGGAAGACCAGCAGTCTCAACTAACCTGGACCCCTGAAATCTCTCAGACACTGAGCCACAAACTAGGCAGCATACACCAGCTAATATGTGGCCCCCAACACATATACAGCAGAGGATTGCTGGGTCTGGACTCAAAGAAGATGCATCTTGCTCTCAAGAGACTTGAAGCCCCAGGGAGTGGATAGGTATAGTAGGGTAGTGGCAGTGGTGTGGGGACATCCTCTTGGGGGAGGAGGAGGAGGTATGGGATATGGAATAGTCAGAGGGTGGAACCGAACGGGGAGAAAGTCTGAATATTAAAAATAATAATTAAAGAATAATTTTTTTATTTTTTTGAGATTTATTTTATGTATATGAGTACACACCAGAAGAGGGCATCAGATCCCATTACAGATGATTGTGAACCACCATGTGGTTGCTTGGAGTTGAACTCAGGACCTCTGGAAGAGCAGTCAGTGCTCTTAACCACTGAGCCATCTTTCCAGTTCCCAGGAATCAATTTTTAAAAAGAGAAGAAAAAAAAACTATCCTTTTCCCCTGAAAATTTAGCTATTTCATGTTCACATACTATAGTTTCGTTATCTATTCATCTGTTGAGAAACTACTATAGTGAGTCTGCTTCCTTACTATAGTGAATAAAACAATAATATATTTGTTTGAGAAAGGCAATTGTGCATGTCAGGCTGGTTTGATCTCAATAAATAGATGAGGATGATGATGAACTTCTGATCTTCCTGCCTCTACTTCCACGTGCTGGAATTACAGGTAAATGATATGGATTAAGGCTGTGATTCTGGGCTCAAACTCATGTCTTTGTGCATGTTAGTCAAATCCTATATCAACTGATCTATGTCCCTATTCCATTTGGCAGCTTTCTACTAAAATATCAATACATAACGTTCATTCACATTAAGGTATAATTTTATCATCTTTCAAAATTAAAAGGTAAGTCTGTAATTCTAAACTCTATGGCTAATTTATTAACATATAAAGGCTTGCATGGATGATATAGCACAATAGGAAAGTGACTGCCTACCATGCCCTCTGGATTTGATTCAAATATACATGTAATTCCAGCTGTCATAATATAGGCCTGTGACTGTAGTTACTGAAGAAACTGAGGCGGGAGGATCAGAGTTTATGAGTCAAAACCAGATTGGGAAAAATAGTAAAATTAATGATTATAGATAAATGCTGCAATTTTATATTTCCAAACAAGGCAAATAGATGTGAAAACATTTGTAAATGCAGGAGACCAGAAATATAAATCAAATACTGCCACAATTATTGGTGTTTTGTGATATAATACCTGAAACACTTCATAGAAAAGCACCAAATATAATTATCCAGAAAAAAAACTGAACAGTTTTAAAATGAGAATTATTTGCTTTTGAAATTAGGTACTGGAAGCTGGCATGAGACTCCAGCAACCCTCCAGAAGCCCATTTGCACAACTGCTTTAAGGACTCGGAAAAGCAAAGAGCCTGGCAGGTATCAGCTGATATAGCTGCTAACAATGTCCTCTGAAAGACCCAACAAGCAGCTGAAAGAGTCATATGCAGATATGTACACCTAACCAATGGATAGAAGCTGCTGACCCCTGTGGTTGAATTAGGGAAAAGCTGGAAGAAGCTGAGGAGGAGGGCGACCAGGTAGGAGGACCAGCAGTCTCAATTAACCTGGACCCCTGAGATCTCTTAGACACTGGATCACCAACCAGGCAGCATACACCAGCTGATATGAGACCCCCCAACACATATACAGCAGAGGACTGCCGGGTCTGGGTTCTGTCAGAGAAGATGCACCTAACCCTCAAGAGACTGGAGACCCCAGAGAGTGGGGAGGTCTGGTGGGGGATTGGGGGTTTGGGCTGTGGGGGGCTGGGGACATCCTTGTGAAAACATGGGGTGGTGGGGAAGGTAGGGGATTTGGGTGGACCAAGAGGGCAAGAAAATCTGGAGTGTAAAAAAATTAAATAAAAAGAAATAAAGAATATATATATATATATATATATATATATATATATGTGTGTGTATATGTATATATATATATATATATATATATATATATATATATATATATATGTATGTATATATATATTCACACACACAGAGACATGTAAACAATGTCATCAAATGCATAAACCATTCCTATGTCTAGGCTCTGCAAACTAAGACACACTGAGAAATGTAGTAAAAAATGAAACTAAATTTTAGAAGGAACAAAAGTAAAGACCTGATGTTTTCCAGGAAGCCCTTCAGTTCCACTCTTATCTTTGAAAAGCAGCTTGGGCAAGGCCACCTCTGCAGCACACAGCTTCCCTTCCATATAAGCTGAGAACTCCGATGAGTCAACGGCCAGGCTTCTAATCAGATGAGTATCTCTGGAAGCCAGAAGCAAGTGTCCACACCTACCTGTCATCTCCACCACCTTCTTGTTCTCTAGCTCTTCCTCCCCCTTTATCCTTTAGTTTAATTTAGGATAGTGAATATTCTTGGTATGTTATTATTTCAAGAAAGGGTTATGAGACATAATCCTTTCTGAGAAAGGTTGTGAAGCCAAACTATTTTTAAAACAAAACTTCTTTATACTTTAACAAAGTAATTTGCATAAATGTCAGCCGGACTGAGCAAATGTTATGATGTTCCTCCTGATGTCATGTGATGAAAAAGGCACTTCAACTCAGGAACACTCAAACCAAACACCCATAAACCTACACTAATTGTGACAAAATGTAAGGTAAGCCCCAACTTGGGGGTTGGGGGGTGCATCCTACACAAGGTCTATTATACATGTATAATGGTAATCAAAGGCAAGCAGAGACTGTAGAACTGTCTCCATGAGGGGAGACTCAGACACCTCTATGAGTTTGTGATCCTCATAATCTGATCAAATGCCACTGGACTGCCCCACACCCAGAAACACATACAGAACATAAATCACAAAAAAGGAAGAGGACCCAAAGGCGGGTGGGGTGAGGAAGTAAAAGAAGATCAAGGGGAAATTTAACTAGGGGTGGAAGGTGGGTTGGTTAAATATAATAAAATACACTTATGAAATTCTCAAAGAATTAATAAAAAGTATCAGAATAAGTTGGTTTATGAAATTATTGTTTGCACTCTGGAGCAGAAAAATGTAAAAAGGTGCTAGAAAAATCTAGAGATTTCTAAAAGTGTTATATGAGTGTAATTCTGTTCTTATATAACTATATATATATAAGTTGTAATTATGTATACATAATAGCTATATATAGTTATAATATATACATATATATATATATATATATTAATTATAATGCCATGTTAGAAGTTAGTAAGACAAGCTGAATGAAAGGCGACATGAAACTCTCTGGTATCTTTGCAAGTGTTCTATAAACCTACAATTACTCAAAACAAAAAACTCAAGACACTAGGGGTGGAGTAAGAGAGGGTTCTAAGGCTGTGGTTGTGCTAATTCCAACATAATTTATTGATAGGAATATGCAAAAGAAAATTAACCATCGTCCAACAGTGGCTCTTAGTACAGTTTCCATCGACTGAGACCAGGTAATTCTCTCATTTTCCTGAAGCCACATAGCAGGTGAAGGTGAGCCTTCACACAGCTGGGAACCTGGCTACTTAATTTATGATACTTGGCAGCTTTCCTTCACTAATTAAAAAGGATCAGAAGAGAGCTAGCTTGTGTTTCAAAAGATGTGACACTCATGAACACCCCCGGCCTCCAGTTTTCTCTCTTACATTTTCAGAGAGAGATTTTTGGAAAAGGCAGTCAGTGTTTCCAGACCCACACTGTCCTGTTTGCCTGCAGTCAGATCTCAGGTCCTTCCAAGCATCCTGATTTCAGCTTAGTAATCAGTTTTGCTCCAGGTGTGGAAATAGTGATGACAAGCCCTTGTTGTTAGAACAGTGACAGAGCCTACAACATCCAAGTTACTGCTAAGATGTTCCAGTGTTCTATTTGTGATATATTAGATTATGGGTCTTATAGCAGTATATGTCTATAATGTATACACATATACGGAAATGTTGAGTTAATTAAAGTCAGGCTACCCCTCCTTTCTCACACCATTTGGACTTCTCTCTAATCCCTTCTTTCTTCTTCAAATCCATCACAGTTCATCTCTTCTTAATGATGCTGATCACTTTTTGTCCCCAGAAGGTAACAGGTCAGTTTGAGGTTTGTTTGTTTGCTTGCTTATTTTTCCAGCATCTGTTTTTTTAAATTTCTTTATTTTAAAAAACTCATACAATATATTTTGATTACATTTCCCTCCCCCAATTCCTCTTAGAGTCTCCCTACCTCCCTATCTCCCCAACTCCATGTCCTCTCTCATCTATCTGTATTGCTCTAGATTTCTTTATCTTTCCCCTTTCTCTCCAAAAGTTAAAAAGAAAGAAAGAAAGAAAAAGAAAAAGAAAGAAAGAAAGATCAAAACAAACAACAAACCAATAAAATAAAAATACCAAAACAGAAGCAGAATAAAAGACTCACAAATGTAGAAACCACCATGGAGTCTGCTTTTTGTTGGCCAACTATTCCTGGGCAGGAGGCCTGCCCTGGAGTGTGGTTGATATGCTCACTGGCAAATCACTGGGGAGAAAAACTGGTTTTTCCCTTTCCTAGGTTTCAGTTGCAGATATCTTCATGGTTAGATGTGAGCTTTGTACTCACTTCTCCTTCTCAGTGCTGGGCTTTTTTATGATTTTTGAACCTGTGCAGATCTTAACACATGTTGTCTCCTGTCTGTGAGTTCCTATTCCCATCAGTCGTGTTGCAGATGGATGCTGCTGTTTCTTAGAGTCATCCACCACCTCCAGTCCTTACAAACTTTCTGTCTCCTCTTCCCCCATAGATTCCTGAGCTTTGAAGGGAGATATTTAATGAAGATATCCTATTTAGGACTGAATAAAAGATTGTGGAGCAAAGCAAGCACTTTATCCAGTGCCTTTATCTTCAGACACCCCAAACTATTCTTGTAAAAAACAAAAACATTTGACAGGTTGTAGATTATAAATGATCTATCAGACATTTGCACTTTCTTCCATGTTTTGCACAGAAATTTTTGAAACTGGGTTAAGAGAGAGTAATTTTGTTTAACTGCTATCTTTATATTCTTCAAAAACAGATCTATTCTAGTAGGAGAAAAATCTCAGGTCAGGAGAAAAGTCTCCCATCCACATGGTAGTTTGGGATTGCATAACAATTTATTGATAGCATTTGTCAAGATAATAGATCAGCTATTTCTCTGATTAAATTAATTCTCTTCTTTTATAAGGTGAAAATATGCATACTAATATATTTTTGTGTATTATGTATTGACATTTGTGTAAATTAGTATGTGGTGGTTAGAATGACAATGGCCCACAATGGGCCCATATCTAAATGTATGGTCCCCAGTTAGTGAAACTGTTTGGTAAGGATTAGAAGGTGTGGCCTTGTTGATAAAATCTTTGTTGAAGAAGACATGTCACTGAGGTGGGGCTTTGAAATTGGAAAAGGCTCAATGCATCTCTCTCTCTCTGCCTGCAGTTTAGGATGTAAAGCTGTCAGCTACTGATCCAAGAGTAGCTAAGGCATAGTGTAAGTGGCTTAAAAAAAAATCACCTGGCAAAGCTGGCTCTTAATGTACTATATATTCCTTGTAGCCAATGAGATAACAACCAGCAGCCTCAATGTTGTATGCATGGCCCCTGATGATACAGACAATCAATAATACATATTTATTTCCAGGCACCTCATTCTTCCCTTCCAATCTCATTATTCTCCAAGTTTGCTTAACAAGTTGACATACCCTAAATACACTGTGTTTTTTCTAAGATGCATTCTGTTCCATCTACTTTTTAAAGAAAAAGCCCAGTAAATTTCCATACCAATTCAACTTTATAAGCTAGTGATTTTAGCTTAAGATAAAGTATATTAAAAGTAAAGTTATGCTTTGATAGAATGTATGTTCTCTAAATACTTTAATAAACTGCAGACACATTATTAACCATTACCTGTCACAGTAGCATTTACATTATTTAATTTTTAATTTATGTTTATAGGGCACACTATGGTGATGCCTATACAGTTGCTAAATATTATACATATTAGTCCAGTAGAATCATGCCAGGCCTAACACGAGGTCTAATCTCCATTCCACCTTCACCCTTCAGTCACATACACAGGTGGAGGGTGTGATCCAGGACCTAGAGAGATTTACATACTAATAAAGTACCTGAAGGCCAGAGGGTGGAGCTCATTAAACATTCCTCCCCAGCCCCTCCCCCCTCTTCCCCTCCCTATTTAACTCAGGTCCACCCTGGGTTTTGTGGGGTGTGCATCCAGATCCATCCAACATCCGCCATGTCAATAAACCAGTTCTTAAATATGTCATCTAAATATTCTTTCATCCCTTGTTTGTTTTCATACAACCCCTTGCTTATATTTCTACTTTCTCAAATAAATTCCCCATTTTTTTTCAAGGAAATTGGTAAGCCCCTTATATATTTTGTTCGAATCTGCATCTTGTATAGAACCTAGTAGAGTATTCAGTGCATAATAATCACTGAAGAATTGTCTGTTGAATCTAAACACATATGCAGCATATCTTTTGGTTTCCCACATTCTACATTGTATGAGACATTAGCCTCTTCCAATCTACATGGCATATTCCCCAACTTTCAAAATAATTACATAACAGAATTTAACATTTCCAGGGGGTGGGGCATTTGAACTCCATGGGGTGCCCTAAATGCTGCATGTACAACCTAGTTCCACACACAGAGCAGTCCTCTGCTCTTATCAACACTACACAGCCTGTGAAGCCCTCACTGCCACTTTGTCCTCTGCCGTAGTCATGAGGTTCAAATTCCCTCTCCTGGCCATAGGCCTGGAAGTTGTTATGATTGTTTTATTTGGATTATTTGTTGAATATGAGACACAGCAGAATGCTCCCCAGCAGAATGCTTCCCAGCAGGGTAACACCTCAAGTCCATCAAAGGAGGACCAATATTTTCAGTTGTATCCCTGTGAGTAAACGTTTTACTTCTTATACTCCTATGGCTTCTTCAAAGGTCTTTCTGTAAATATTTAAATATGTTAATACTTATTATTACATTTTTGAGGTGCTGATAGAATTGTCTGGTATTTATGAGTATCATGGGTATTATATGTTTCGATAAGGACACTCTTGTCTTCTGTCTAGAGTGAAAATGTTTAAACAGAATCTGTGTTTGTTCAAATAACAGAATAATGAACTCATAATTAACATAGTTTTTGGTTTTTTTTTTTTTAAATTTGTTGCATTCTTAACACTAAATAATAATTTTTATTTATTTTTTTTTTTTGGTTTCTTTACTCACTCCGTAATAAATAAAGGTATTGGTCACCATTCTCAAATAAAGGAACCAAAGGTAAAAGCTGTATGCTAAAGATAAAGGTAAAATGGAGTGAAGAAGGGAGAGCCAGAATTTCACCTTGGATCCTGAGTGAATGAATACTTTAAGTAGAAAGAAGGCAGTATAAAAATTTATTCAAAGATAAAACAATTGCAACCTCATCAAAATGAGACACCACTGTCTAATTGCACATGGGAGTAAGAGAATGCAAGACAGTCTAAAGAACAAGCTGTCAAAAATACTCTCTAAGATTAATGTTATTAAAATACAATTATTTAAAGACTTTAAGAACCTAATAACTTTTACAATTCAATTAGATATAAGAAAACATATTTAGGCAGATGAACAAAGTTGTTGGAGTTTTAATATATGAATTTTGTGCTTTGTAATATTATAAAAAAGGATAGTTTATTTTTTAAATTGGAAATGGTGAACATTTAATTTTAAAAAATAGAATCCTTCACTAAGAGTAGAGATTGAAGGAAAAAAAAAATGAGCTTCCAGTTCAGAAAAATCAGACTATGATATTGTTAATATACATTAAGAACCATTTAGTGAGGGATTATCATGAGCCTGACACCCTCATTAGCTCATCTTCCAAGAGAAAATAGTAGACCATTATTTCTACATTTTTAAATGATGTTCAAACAACAACATTAAAATGTTACATAATTTAAAATGGCAACTGTTATTATTGTTTATGACACCTGTTTAAACATATTAAAACAACACTTTCGTGTCTACATTTTTCAGGAGTACATGTAGTGTAAGCTTTCTCATTTATGAGTTATGACCAAGGATGACTTAGCAAAATTAAGTGTAGAGTTAGGATCATGGGCCACATTCTGAACCCTGATACTTTTATACTTCATATACATTTAATAGTACCCTTGATTAAAATTTATACTTTCCAATTTAGATACAAATAAAAGAAATCGAAGTATTTCAAAAGTGCCAATATATATTGCATTTTTCATTATTCACACACTGACTAAATACTTTAAATAGCAAGAATGCACTATAAAAATTTACTCAAAGATAAAATAATTTCAACCTCATTATAGTGAGACACCACTGTCTACTGAACATGGGAGCAAGAGGATGCGAGAGAGTATAAAGAAAAAGCTGTCAAAAATTCTCTCTAAGATTAATGTGATTAAAATAAAATTATATGAAGACTTTAAGAACCTAATAACTTCTACAACTGAAGCTGAAACATTAATCCTGGTGTCAAAGATTCTAACCAAAATTTCAACTTAAAATGAGGCAAAAGGCAAGGTGAAGAAAAGAATAAAAAATGTTAATTATTTCTTAGCTTAATAATAGATGATTAATTTAAGGCTTTTAAAGTACAGGCTGCCAATTAGAGCTAGTACTGTATCTTATACCTGCTGTTTTCTAAGCCCATACATATTTAATCTCACTACACACATATACATTACTGTAACTATGTAAATGTAATGGGTATATTAATTTGACTTGATTTTCATGAACATGGAACACGTATACCCTAATATATATGTAATATATATATATATATATATATATATATATATATATATATATATATCGTAATTATATCACAGGATGTTATTTTTAAAATACTAACAATTACAACATTCATGTTATTTGCTGAGAACAGGAAATTTGTTAGTATTATAAGATAGTAAGAAAACAGTCACTATTCTGATTTTGTAAAGTATTTTTTAGGCTTTATGAGCTAAGAAGTAAATAGTACAGGCAAAATGGGCATAGTCTGTGTCTTCATGAAGTATTTGTCTCTGTGGGGGAGTGTGTGAGTGTGTGTGTGTGTGTGTGTGTGTGTGTGTGTATGTGTGTGTGTGTGTGTGTGTTCAGTGCTAATTAAATACCTAACTTAAAATTATCTAAATTATCTTAGGGGTCAGTCTTTGTACATTCCCTGTTCAACATGAAACTTTGAGTCTGTTTTCTCTATGGATGATTCATGTCCTAACAGGTTCTAAGAACTCCATGATCCTTGTTGAAATAATTTGTAGGATGGCCTTAGACACTGCATGATTTAGGGGTATATATTTTTTCTAGAGTTTAAACAATTAACACATAGAAAGCTTATGTATAAGCACCACTCATTAGAAAACAAATAGTCAATGTTCGTTACGGCCAAACAATATTCACATCAAATCAACAAACATTTGGGTGCCCACCTAGTGTGACATGGTGCTGAGTGCTACAACTTAAGGCAGAGAAAGGTGAATTTCCTTAGACCTATTAAATACCTGTATAGCTCTCAGTCAAAGTGCTGAAAACTTCTGAGTTTCTCACAAACATGTGAAGGTCCCAACTTGCATTTGTTAGTAAAGTGCACCAATGGGGGTCGTATTTTCTTCTCCCCTGACTTGTACATTGTATGACCTTTTAGGAATAGGATATGATGTTACATAACCCTTGAATTTACACATATTTCTATACACACCATAAAAGTGTTTTGCACAGCTGAATGTCATGTTTCTGAGGTGCTAATTTGCAATTCTGTATGTTCTGTAGGTTTGGCTTCTAAGACACATGAAGAAGTATTAATCACTCTGTAAAGGGACATAAACTGGTAACTCAAATTTGGGACTAGTATGGTTGAAAGCATGATTTGAAAGACAAAGGCCTTTGTGGATTGGTTACTTTATTAGGAGACTCTGAAAACCTCAGGGCCTTATTGCCTACTTTACACTTAAACCACACCAATGATCATTTTATACTTTACTACACTAAAATTTTTTACTTTCACTTTGAGTAGATCAAGGACCCATGGGTAATTGTGAACATTCTGTATTTTAATACATTGTTCTTTTGAAATATGTAGTGACTCGATATATTATATAAATGTTGACATACCTCACTGTAAAATATATACTTATTTACTTCTTATTTATATCACCAACAATATTAACTAAGAACTAAGAATGCCTGGAGAAGTCACAGGTAATCAATAAGTTTAAAGTAATTGATAAAAATCTCTAAATTTGTATTTAGGATTCTAGTTTTTCAAGGAACTTGGAAGGTTTCCTAACAAAACAATAACAAAACTCAACTTTATTCATTGAAATGGTAGCCATCATTTATTCATTTATAAAAAATACCTGCCAAGTACTCAAGGAAGAATTGCAAGTCATAGGACAGTCTCTTTTCATATAACACTTAGCTCCTATTTCAGTAGATGCTAATTCAGCTCAGAGCTCAAGAATCACAAAAATATGTTTCTTCTATCATTACATTTCAAGAGTGTGTTACACATATTTGCACCATACTAATTGTTAACTTATTTACACAAAACATTAAAATGACATGTAGGGGATGGTCATTAGTTTGTGACGGTAGGAACATTTACTACTTCATTGCAGAGTTCTTCATGAATAATCTGACAACTTGGTAACTTTGCTTTCATTCCACTAAAGACACAGAGGCTTACACACTAACATCTTTACCATATGTAGAAATATTGATTCAGTGAAAAAATCATCTTAAATTGTCATGAGAATAGTTTTACCTTCTCAGACTGTCAGAGCTTGTCTCCCAGGCACTCAAATGTATATCTATCAGCTATCTATCTATCTATCTATCTATCTATCGATTACACAACCCCTTTGGGAAACACTAAAGGTATAAAGTTCCAAAGAAGGTACAAAGCACTCAGAATTATTCTGACTTTTCAGACCAGCAAAATATATAAAACTGTGACTTATGCTTCAAATTGCAATGTTGGAATTCATTCTTATATTTATTCAGAGACTATTCACTTTCTTTTACAAGATCAGGACATAAGCAGTGAACAAGTAGTAAGATGTCAGAGGAGAATGAGAGAGAACCAAATGAATAACTTGGAAGTTTCTATAAAAGAAAGAGACTGAAGTAAACAGAACATTAGCCCTACAGGAGAATTCTAACTAAATATGGAAAAGTGACATGGGGCAAGAGAGATGGCTCCACTGGATAAGTTACTTACCATAAAGTCTGACAACTGATTTCCATGCCCAGATGGAAAGAAAAAACCGAATCCTACAAATTGTCTTCTCATATCTACTTATATGCTTTGGCATGTAAACACACACATGCACACACAAAAGAGAGGGGGTAATTAATTAATGATTAGATGGATGGATAGATAGATAGACAGACAGATGAAGAGATAGAAATGGACAAAGAAAAGAAAAGAATATTAGACAAGTGTAAAAGACATAAAGGATAGATATATACAGAAAACTAAAATTTTGGCATTACTTATATGGTAATATATACCACCAAAGACATCAATGAAGTGTGAAGCTATTGAATTACGTTTGATGAAAAATATTCCATTCAAATAATCTGAAGGAATCATTGCCAAGACATACTCTTAGTTACAAGACAAAGGAACATTTCTATTGTAAATATCTGGCAGTCTATGCTTAACCATATGATGTAACTCATCATTACAAATGCTGCATCTCGTGGATCCAATGGCCAGTGTACAATACTTCCTTATTATATCACTGATTAAAATCCTTTGCATGATTTACTTATGGTCAACAACCAAATGCTTCCAAGTTGTAAAGTATGCCACATGAACAGGGAAATAAAACCACCAATAAAAGGCATGTGGGATGATGACTGGTCAAAATTGAAATTAAAGAAATACAAACAACAAAAAAAGCATGTGAACTTTGAGTAAACTCAGATACAGAAATTCAAATATAATTTCATAGGCCTTCTTGGACCAGGCTTGCAGCTGTTGGATGCAAATATATTGATATTGTGGTCATTTACCATGACTTAAACTCAGTCTATTCATGATAAAATTATTAACTACATATGGAAATATATTATATTACCTCCTTGTAATGAATGCTGAAGATTTTGAATGTGGGTACATATACCCCTACTTTTAGAATGAGAGAAAAGCAAATCTAGAAAATATTTGTTGCTGCCTTTACTCTGCCTCAGTACTTTGCCTCAACGCTTTGGTCAAGAGAGAGAGTGGGGCTGCAGGGGCAGGAGACTTGAAGAACGGAGACAAGACAGGGTGTGATTCAGTCTCTCCTATTGAAGGGAATTCTGAGGTATTTTTATACGCAAGCAGGAGAACACAGGTGAAAACACTTTACCACGTGCACCATACAGCTGAGGTCACTAAACAGCAAAACAAGCTATGTGGGATAAACAATATATTTATCAGAGTGTGCTTCAGCTGTTATAGGCTTTTGAAAACCAAGTCTTTCATCAGGGTATATGGTTCCAGATGGCTGCAAAGTTGATCTAGACGCTTTCTACTAAAGTCGGCTCCCAACAAATATTAATAACTGATAAATGTAGGTAAATTATGTATATATTCATTTTACCATCTGGAGATAGAAGATAGTTCCCTAAGACTACTATTCACTCAGAAAAGAGGAGTTCACTGAGTGGGCCTCTGCCTCTTGTGCCTTCCTTGGGCTCTTTTCCTTCTGTTGGTTTGCCTTGCATCCAACTTTGATGTGATAGTTTTTGTTTTATCTTATTATATTTTATTTTGTTGTATTTTTAAACGGGTGAATGAATGAAACTCTTGACACTAGGGTAAAAAGTTTAACAATTAAACTGTCATTTATACCTGCTGAGAAAGAAAAAAATCAGTTTGCTTCAATGAGCATATTGCACTAGGCATATCAACAACTACAAGACACACATACCTCATGTTCAGGAGTTGTGGACCAACAGGTAATGGACTCTACAGTTGTGTGTGTGTGTGTGTGTGTGTGTGTGTGTGTGTGTGTGTGTGTATGTGTGTATTTATCCATGTTTATTTACATGTCTGTGTGAGTCATTTGTGTGTAACAAAAATAATTAAAGACAAAGAGACTATCAATTTGATAGGACATAGGAAGGGCTGGAGGAAGGGCAGGGAAGGGACAAGTGACATAATTATAGTTTCCTTTATATGGAAAAAATAATAAAAAAATTAAAGTTTCCTCTTGGAAAACATTGGATCAAGAACAAGCCCAAGTTTGAATTCTCTACTTCTCTCATTGTAACCTTTGTCTTTCACAGCCCATAACCTGCTTAGTGTGTGTGTGTGTGTGTGTGTGTGTGTGTGTAGTCTATCTGACCTTAACAGGAGCTTTGCTATGTATTTATTGACCAGAAACCATGGTATGAAAAGGAGTGAGATATTGGATTTTTACAGAAATCTTTTTTTTTTACAGAAATCTTTAAGAGGTTTTTACAAGTATCTTTGTTAGTGTTCTATTGCTATGAAGAAACAGCATGACAAAGGCAATTTTTATAAAAGAAAACACTTAGTTGGGGGCTTGCTTACAGTTTCAGGGGTTCAGTCTATTATCATCATGGTGGGAGCATGGCAGCAGGCAGGTAAGCATGATACTGGAAAAATAGCTCAGAGCTACCGAGAGAGGGGTTTTTTTCGGATTTGTTTGTCTGTCTGTCTGTTTGTTTGTTTGTTTGTTTTATGCACATGAGTACACTTGTAGCTGTCTCCAGACACACCAGAAGAGAGCACTGGATTCCGTTACAGACGATTGTGAGCCACCATGCTGTTGCTGGGACTTGAACTCAGAGACCTCTGGAAGAGCAGTCAATGCTCTTAGCCACTGAGCCATCTCTCAAGCCATGAAACTGGGCTTTTTAACTTCAAAGGCCACGCCCAGCAACACATGGTCTCCAACAAGGCCACAACTCCTAATCTGTCCATACAGTTCACCAGCTGGGAAGCAAGCATTCAAGTATATGAGACTCTAGGGGCCATTTTCATTCAAACCATCACAAGGGAAGAAATTACTTTAAGGGTCCCAACTAAACCAAAATAGTTCTCAAAACTTCAAACATATTTATCAACTTATATTTATATGTCGCTTCTAACATATATGGGATATTTAAGGTTGCTTTCAAATTGTTGGCACTTTCAGCAAATTAGCAACACACACACACACATAGTATACATGGTCAGTGATATGAAACAGTATTTTTTAATTAAAGCTATGCATTTAGGTTGTAAAAGCTGAATACATGAAAAATCCAGAATATAGTAAAATTAAGTACAACGTTGTCTTAAAGACAAATTAAACTTAAGTGGGCTGAGTACACATTAGGACAACAAACTGAGTGCATATGTTAAACAGTCCCCAGGCACATTATTAACTCAGTTCCTAGGTCAGGCAACATTTCAGATTATGACAGCAAGAAGTATTTTCAGAAAAAGATATTCTCACAACAGAAGACCATTTTCATACAAGTGTAAAATGTAGTTTGAGAATGTTTGTGTGGATGTGTGCACATGTACACACAGGTGTAGTGAATATGCAGAAATGTTTGTATATGGGTTTGGAGGCCAGGGACAGACATTGGCTCATTTTCATTCTCCTTCTGCCTGTTGGTCCCTTGTGCCCCTGGAAGTTTTTACTTGTTCTTTTATGCCATGCACACATCCTGGGTATGCATCTATGTAAGATCTCACGCCACTGTTTTTATCTTCAGACTTTCTCTTTCTGAAGGAGTATTTCCTGGAGAAGCATGTAGTTGAATATGCTCCATCTATCTGAAAAACAAATGAGCGTACAGATCAATAACAGAGAGAATGATATAAACAAAACAAATACAGTAAGAGACATATGTACTCTGTGGTAGCTGGGCACATTTGCGCTGAGAAGAGAATTAATTTGTGAATGGGTCTAGAAGATTTCCAGAAAAGGAAGTGTTCAGTGTAGGACAATGAAGACATGCTGAGATGAAAAAATAAAAGCATGTAAGTTAATGAAAATGACGTTTATTCATCTTGTTCGGTTTAGATGATATAGGGTTAGCTAGACGAAGTTTCATGATTAAATTTTTGGATTATCAGGGTTTGCAAGATACCTTATTGCAAGATAAGCATGGAAGTAAAGCAGAACAAATTAATAAAATTTTGAATAATTAATACTACTTAAAGGTATGCTGCTGTTCTTGAGGCTGTTGTTGATAGTCAGGATAGTGATGGGGACGATGGTGAATGTGGAGATGGAGACTGAAATGGTGGCAATGAGGATGATGGTTGTATCCTGGTAGCTTTGATGTTAACCTAAAAGCCAAACCCTTTGCTTGAGGTGATGTTTAGAATTCCAAAATTCAACTTATTAAAAAAAGGAATAAATAGCTTTAAACATATGCACTGTGGTTAAGAGCACGTGTTACTCTTGTTGATTTCCAGCACCTACCTGTGAGCAATGTGAGCCTCCTCTAACTCCAATTCCAGGGGATCCTACACCCTCTCTGGCGTCCACACACACCAGACACACATGTGGTGCACAGACACACAGTGCAGGCAAACACTCATAGACATAAAATAAAGAATAAGTAAATTTCAAGCAGTAATACTAGGACAAAGTTGAACTTGTCCAAGGTACAGAGATTACTTAGCACTTACTTTTTTTCATCTTCAAAACAGCCCTTAGTATATATGTTACAAAGAAACTTCTTTGATAAAATCTGGGTTGAAGTTATTAAGTAGTCTTCCAAAAGCCAGGTTTTGTTAGAAAAACAGCTTAATTGGAATTCAACCCTGGGTGTTTTGTTTCATTTTGTTTTTCTGGTTGGTTTGGGGAGCAGTATTTATTTATGTACTTATTTGGAGGAGTTGGGAGGTTGGTTTGTTTTGTTGTATTTTTGCCATTAAAGCCTATTATGATCAGACCCCTGAATTATATATGCAATATTCACTTTCAATTTAAAATTCAGGATTCATCTATCAACATAAACCTTCTATCTCCAGCAATTTCATCAACAAAATATTTGATCTCCTCAGAGAGAGAGAGAGAGAGAGAGAGAGAGAGAGAGAGAGAGAGAGAGAGGAGAGGGACAGAGACACAGAGACAGAAGAAGTTGTCATTGACTGTCTCCTGTCTCTTTCTCTCTCTCTTCTCCACCTTACATTCTGAGAGAACTTCTCTTGTGGAATCATGGATGAGGCTGGCTAGCCAATGAACCCCAGGAATTTCCTGTATCCTCCTTGCCAGGGCTTTGTTTACAAACACATGCCACTGCATCCAGCTTTTTATGTAAGTTCCGAGGAACCAAGGTCAAGTCTCTGTGTAAAGATAGAACATTGCCACTGTGCTGTCTTCCCCAGCCCAGCGTCAATTAACTTCTAAAGGGTAAACATACATTCTTCATGGAACAAGAAGTTTACTCAGTGAAAATAAGATTAAAAGTCTTATTTTCATTTGCTCTTAACACACTGTAAATCTGGAAGCAATTGACCACGAACTAGAGTTATATACAAGGAGGGAACCTTACTTGAGAAAACCCCTCTGTAAGATTAAGAACATTTTTTTCTTTCTTTTTTGTTTCATTTTAAGTTTTTATTGGATATCTTCTTTATATACGTTTCAAATGTTATCCCCCTTCCCTGTTTCCCTTCTGCAAACCCCCTATCCTACTCCCCCTCCCCCCTTCTTCTATGAGGGTGCCCCCCAACCACCCTCCCCACTCCCACCGTCACAACCCTACCATCCCCCTATGCTGGGGCATCGAGCCTTCACAGGACCAAGGGCCTCCCGGCCCACTGATGCCAAATAAGGCCATCCTACATAGGCAGCTGGAAGATATTTTCTTAATTAGTAATTGATGTGGATGGGTCCAGCCTATTGTGGGTGTGGCCATCCCTGGGCTGCAGGTCCTGGATCCTGTAATAAAGCAGGCTGAGTAAGCCAGCGATAGCAGGACAGTAAGCAACATCCTTCCATGGCCTCTGCATCAGCTCCAGGCTCCAGGTTCCTGCCCTGCTTGAATCCCTGTCCCGACTTTCCTTCAATGTTGAATAGCAACATGGAAATGTAAGCCAGATAAACCCTTTCCTTCCCAATTTGCTTTTTGGTCACGGTATTCTGTTGCACCATTAGAAACCAAAGCCAACCGTCAAAGAGCTGATCTGGTGTTCTCAATTACTTTGACGCCTCACTAAAATGCCACACTCTGACCCCAAGCAGGAACACAGGAAGCTCTGACAACACTGAGATTTTATTTAAAATAAAAAGCAAAGCATTGTGTTTGGGTCTTAGATTACAGGAAGCAACAGGAGACGAGAGCAATGAAAAACTCCTGCCCACTTCTAAGTCAGTGTGAGCAAGGCAGAAGGGAGACAAATGGGGAGGGAGAGGTTAGTGGGGTAAACATGAAACAGAGTACAGTGATTGTGTGTGTGTGTGTGTGTGTGTGTGTGTGTGTGTGTGTGTGTGTGTGTGTGTGTGAAGTGCACTAGAACATTTTAATTAAATGGGAACTGAGGAGGAACTTGAAACTTGCTCAGTTGTTCGGTGCCACCTGCCCCCACCCCCATCCGGCCACTGCCTCCACCGCCAGGGCCTAGGTTTTACAGCACCTCTCTGCATCCTTATAAAAGCATGAATTGACTCAGATGAGGGTTTCTCAACAGTGACACTGTTGGCATTTTGAACTAGAGAACTCCTTGTGGCGGCGGGTGGGGGTGGGTGGAGACTGTCCTGTGCAAGTAGCATTGGTTATCAACAGTGCATCTCTGTCCATACTGTACCCCACTGAACCCCACCAGTCATAACAACCAGTTATGTCCTCAAATCCTGTCAAATGCACTTTCGGTGCAAAATCAGACCTCTGCATAGAGCCATTCATTGAGAAACATCTTGGAAACTTTGTAACTTGTTGAAAAGTAATCTCGGCAACAGGCAAACCCCTAAATAAGTCCTGCTTTTCCTCACGAGTTCACTTTATTATTTTAAAGGCAGAGAATGGGCATTTGCATGGTTTTCAAATTCACAAGCTCTTAATGCAATCCTGATTGTCTGAGCTGTTGTTACTTCTATCAAACAGGTACTGTCAGATCACACACAGATGCTTTCTAGCAACTTGAATATCAGATGAGACGCTTATGCCCTCTGGTGGCAGGAATCAGTAACACAAATTGGAGGCAAAACCAAATTAAATATATAACTTGCTTGGTTCTGATGCTACATGAAATCTTCTAACGCATATAAAATGTCTAGCTTTCCATAAAAATGAAGGATAATTCTCACTAATGAGAGTCATTTCAAAAGTTGAATAAAATATTTAATGGGTTGGTTATTTAATACTTTAAAGCTAGTAGATTACAGAAGGAAACAAAAGAACTCTGAGAAAAAACATAAAAAATGTTGGGGGGAAAAATACTTTGAATACCGAATTAGAACAATGGCAAAGTGTCCAAATGGAACTTCTGAATCGCATGCCCTCCTTCCCGAGGCTGAAGAAACATCACATAAGAGGGGATGGAAAGATTTTAAGAGCCAGAGATGAGAGAAGTTTGCTGCAAAATAACAGGACATTGTTAGTTTTGAACTCACGGCAACTGTGACTTCCTGCATGAACCACACAAGAACAAGCCAGTCAACACACTATAGCATGCAGAGGGAGGGACCCAGGGTCTCCCACATCCAACTGAATAATAGACAGGCTAGGGTCTATTAAGGAGGAAAAGTCCATTTTCTTCAGGCTTGTAACCCACTGTAAGTTGCCTATGCTCCAGTAGATGTCGCCCTATACCCATGGGACACAACGAAATATTTTAAAAGTAGGAGGAAGAAAAACTGCATGAAAAGGGGAAGAGTTCTGATATGACATAAATACACTTTATTCATATACACACTATGGAGAATAAAACATTAAATAATAAAACAGTGAAGTAAATAAAACTAAATTGATTCTACCATTATGATGACAAATAAGAACAAGGCACCTAACTAGGCTTTAGGGCCTTAATCACACATCAATATAAAATAAATGAAGCAAAGTGCAGAGCTAGAAGACCATTTGAACCATATCCAATCCACCATCCTTAAAAGAAGAGATGGTGTAGTTCCAGAAAGATTTGGCAAAGTCACGGGCACAAAAGTTTCTTGTTTGCTTGTTTCTTTCTTTGTTTCAATTGTGCTCCAGTGGAATCTACCATAAAATATAAACACAGAAATGTTAAATGGCAGGAAGACAACGTTAAAATAATACACACACTTGGTCAACTGTATTTCAAATGTTAAATAGAGTGATACTACTTGGCAGTTATTTAGCAGTAAGTATCTTCCAGGTTCTGGGATTTCTGAGAGAAGTACAGGATGAGGTCAGTACCATAAACAGTAGGAGACATGTTTGGGAAGAAAAGAACCTTGGTTAATCCCACAGGACGCTCTAAAACATGGCACATCCAGCATCAGGGCATCCTCTCCCTCCCAAGAAGAAAAAATGTCCTCCTATAATGAGTCTTCCGTGAACGCTATTCTGAGACAGAGCCGACTTCAAACAAGAGCATTTTCCAGAGTAACTGCAAAATGTGGGGCTGCCATGACTGGAGCCAGGGGAAACCGGAGATAAAAGCCTATCTAAAAGGTGAATCTGAAAAGTACTGAGCAACTCCAACCAAAGTAAGCACACGAGTGGAGACCCACTCTCAGTCTCTGAGCATAATTATAGAATGAAGAGGGAAAGGAGCTACAGGTTAGTGAGGAATCTCGGCAGGCATTAAAAAAAAATAAAAGAAAGAAAGAAAGAAAGAAAGAAAGAAAGAAAGAAAGAAAGAAAGAAAGAAAGAAAGAAAGAAAACAAAAAACTTCTGCTTTGGGCATCTTGGCGTTCCTACCTTGTTCAAATAACAACAGATTTGAAAAATTCAAACTTTGGGCTCCATCATTTCTGTAGAATAGTTGGCCTCTAAGATCAGCCTCTCAAAGACACGATTTCTATGCACATCTTCTCTGTGCCCATTTCTGTCTGAATCTTGGCTGAAATGTTTAATGTCCATCAACCACTTACATATTTCACTTCCTCTCTCTGCTCTTGCATGTTTCTGAGTTTATCTCAGATGAATCTATTTTCCTACACATAAAATTGAAGCATAAGATACTGACAGTATTCTAAAATTATCAATAACAATTATTCTTTTTTTTAAAAGATTTATTTATTTATTGTATATAAGTACACTTGTAGCTGTCTTCAGATGCACCAGAAGAGGTCATTGTATCCCATTACAAATTGTTGTGAGCTACTATGTGGTTGCTGAAAATCGAACTCAGAATCTCTAGAGGAGTGGCAAGTACTCTTAACTGCTGACCCATCTCTCCAGACCCCCTTTTTAAAGATTTATTTATTTGTGTGTTTGTTTGTTTGTTTGTTTTTGTGTATATTCATGTTCTATGTGTATGTACACCTGCATGCCAGAAGATGGCATCAGATTCCAGAATAGGCTGTGAGCTACCATGTAATTGCTGGGAATTGATTTCAAGAGCTCCAGAAGAGCAGACAGTGCTCTTAAACTTGGAGCCATCTTTCCAGCCCAATCATTTTCTTCTTTTAACTGCAATAAAAAGGCAGCAATATAATATATTGTGATCACACCTTCCTCTTCCCCAACCCCTCACAGAATCTCCCCACCTTCACTTTCATGTAACTCCTCTCTCCCTCTGTCTCTCCCTCTCCCTCTCCCTCTCTCCCTCTCCATCCCTTCCTCTCTCTCTTCCTCTCTTGAACACAGACTACTAAGCAAACAATTAATTAATTAATGGATATATAGATAGATAGATAAAAAGTCCCCACAAGAAACACACACAAAGCCTACAAAACCACAGAATAGAAAACCACAATATACAAGCAGAAGCAGATCAGAAGAAAAACTTAAAGCAATACCTGCAAAAATACTATATAAATGTTAACTTCATAGCTAAAAATTTTAATTTATATGGTTCATTCAAATGTTATGCTTTCCCGCTATAAGCTTCTTGAGAGCAAAGTCTGGGTGTTGGCTATCTTATGTTTGAGCATGACTTATTTGAATTGGATGAGTTTACCAACAAGGACATCCCCCTGGAAATAAGCTTGCAATCTAGGTTTTGTTAATCTTGCAGAGGAATCGCTGAAGTTCCCAGAACTTAAATGACCTGTACAAAATAACACAGCCACATAATAGAATTAGGACAGCTAAGCTAAGGACTCCACACAAGAGTTATATTTGTTCCTCAAGGGGAAACGGCCTACATATCGATTTGGGGCTTCAGGGTGACTTTAAAAAAAATGCTACAAAGTTATTTTCTTGTTTGGCTAAAATTTCCAGAATTAATACTATGTATACATTTGAAAAATGGATACTAGCTCATTCCAATATTTGTCCATCAGATTCTTGTTATTTTTGTCTCTTATATGTGGAGCCATCAACAGTTCAGCGAGCAAAGAATATAAGGAGCCCTAACCAATCAATCCATAGTAGGAAAGGGTTCATTTCATTCCATTTCTAAGGTCAACACTGATTTTTCAGTCACGGCAGGAACTCATGGAAGGAAACTGAAGGTCATCAGAGGATCCCTAGTGACTGGCATACTCCCTGAGGTTTGCTCAGCCTGCTTGTTTATACCATCCAGGACTGCCTACCAGGAGACGGCATCACCCACAGTGAACTGGCCCTCTCACATCCACAATTAATCAAGAAAATGCCCTACAGACTTGCCTATAGGCAATCTGGTGGAGACATTTTCTCCATCCAGGTTACTCATCTCAGACGACTCAAGCTTATCAAGTTGTCATGACAGTTAATGCTCTCCTCCTGCAGTTGTATGCAAAGGTGAAAGCATGTACTAAATATTATAACACGACTCTTTGGGTTCTTGTTACACAAAACTTTTCTTCCTCTTCTCTTTTTCAGTATTCCAAGATGTGCATGTCATGATATTTGCTGGGTTTGGCTTCCTCATGACCTTCCTGAAGAAATATGGTTTCAGTGGTGTGGGTTTTAACCTCTTTCTTGCTGCTCTGGGCCTCCAATGGGGTACAATTATGCAGGGCCTTCTTCACAACCACGGACAGAAATTTCACTTCGGGATCAGAGAGTGAGTGTCCTTGAATGTGAATACATGTGCCCTTACCTTCGAGTTCACACGTTAAAACCTTAGCTTCTAAATCAGTGCATAATTAAATCATGAAGGCAAAAATCTCATGAGTGGGGTTAGTGCCCAGTTCAAAGCTACAACTCATTGTGCTATTATGGTGTGCTATTTACTCTTTATTCAACCCATTCTTTCTTTCACCCTCAGTATGATAAACGCAGACTTCAGTACAGCCACGGTTCTCATTTCCTTTGGCGCTGTCCTGGGGAAAACTAGCCCCATCCAAATGTTGATCATGACGATTCTGGAAATTGCTGTGTTTGCTGGCAATGAATATCTTGTTATCCAAGAATTTATGGTAAGAGTAAGAAAATATATACTTATTATGCTCTGATTATCAGTTCTGGGTACCACAAGCCATGAGTGCTGACTCTTCATGAGGGCAAGAGTGTCACCAGACCAAATAATAAGAAATAACCACACTCTAGGGAGTATTTATTGCAAAATTGGGTAAAGGGAGTTGCATATTATTTCATCTTGTCTTTACAAAACCATGGCGGGTAAGTATCATTGTTACTACTGTTTGTCCTCAGTAAAATGATCACAGATGCTAAATGATTTTCCTGACTCTCAGTCTGGATGTAATCCACATTTTTCTAACTCTATCACACATTTGATTACACCATGTTGCCTATTAATAATTAACTCCCACTTATATTTAAACAACCGTGTAAATAGTCCCATATAAAGACTTACATGGGCTCAATTTTTTTTTCTCTATGAAATGTCACTAGTTTTCTCGAAAATACTACATAGGATATTTCTCACCACTCTGATGTACATTTTTCACATATTTATACTTATTTTGAACAGTTGATTCAAGAGCTAATATTTTAGCTTTCTTTCAAGTATTGATAGCTTGCCAACAAACAAAATTAGTTAAGGTTTCTATCTTTACAAAGCCTAAAGTATTGTGGGTTAATGAAAATCAAAAACTTATATATCCTCTCTATGTTAAATTTCTATTTATGACAAATTATCTGAGAGGATAAGGGAGGAAAGATGCATCTTGGTTCATGTCCTCAGAGCTTTTATTTACCCTATAGGCTCTTGGCTCTATTGTTTCTAGGCCCACAGAGGGGCAGATCTTCACATTGGTGGCAAGCATTCAAGTGAAGCAGCTCTCCTCCTGGAATACAAGAAGCAAAGGATCTGGGGACCAAAATTATTCTTCTAATTGTTTTAGAGTTTTAGCTGTCCACTCAATAATAAAAGCTGAAGATCCGTTAAAGGTATCACATCCCTCATGATATGACCACGTTTCCAAATCCACATCTCTGAACACTGCTGTACTGAGGACCAAGCTTCCAACACACATGAGCCTTTGGATATCCGCATCACAAATCTAAGCTGTAGCATGTACACCCACCCAAAGACATGAAAACATGGTGGGAAGTGGAGATTCTTAGAAGAACTGTTGACTATAGATTTAAAAGCAAGGATGGAGTTGTCTGAGAAAGTGATAATGAAGATAGTGTGTTGGAGTTTCACCAGTCATTAAGGAGGAGACATGCACTTAATGCCAAAGGAATACCAAGTACATACGTTCATTGGTAATGATGGACTAAAGGAAGAACTTGAGTTACAGTGCATGAGAGTAGCTGGCCAGTAACTGGTGGCGCTACCATTGGAAGATGAGATCAACCACAGGCCCTTTACGTTCAATGTGCTGCATAAGCGAAGGCTAATTTGGTGGATTCTGAGGAGGAAATGGGAGGGGCTCTTTTGCTACAAATCAGTGAGCATTTATAGAGCGACATAGATTTATATGACATTCGTAAAGTCCAAATATAATTAATGGTCACCTGTGTCTCTCCTGAAATAATACACTGAAGAGAAGCAAGGTCCCTATATGGAAGTGTTCAGAAAAGTTTAAGTTGAGAATATATATGTGATATATATGTGCTAGAGTGGTAACTGAACTCAATTTAGCGATGATTCTCTTCAAGGGCACTGGATCTTTGTCCAGTCAACGATGGAATAAACTAGAAGTTTCTTCTATGTCTCCACTCTGAAGATCTTAAGTAAATTTGTGATGTTCTCATTCACCTACCTTAGTTTGCAAAATGAAGAATGCTTGATTAAATCCGTACCAGATCCTAAAATGGGAACAAAATTCTCATCAAACTAGTATTGGAACTCAGCAGGTCTTCATGTGTTGTGTAAAATAATGTGGAACTATTTAGGGAAACTGGCCTTTTCAAGGTTCAAGTGTTTGAGTTATAGACATCTAAGGTTCATACACTTGAGGTATAGCTAAGTGAACTTTAACTGCAAAGCCAAATAAACATGAATCATTTTTTATTTTACATCAAGTGTAATACCTCATATTCCTCTGAACATTTCTCCAACCTGAAATAGCCTAGTGAGTTTTGGATGCTCAATAAGAGCCTGGCTCTTAAGGAATTTGGTCTCACCTAAAAACCAACACAACTCTACTAGGTGGGTAATATATTCCAGATATATTCCAGGCATCCTGAATTTCAGGGACATTTAGTAATTCTTTGGTAGTTACATCACAAGAAGTACCTTACTGTTGCATGTCTCAAGAATTTGTAGTATTTTTTCTCATTTTACTGCCTCGTTTTATCTTTTCATTAACATCTCCCCAAACAATTCTTTCATCGTCCTTTTGCCTATATTGAGAGCCAGCTTCACCTCTATCTCTGCAAATGCACTTTGTCCTGGCAGGCCTCTGACACTGGAGCATCAATGACAATCCATGCCTTTGGAGCTTACTTTGGCTTAGCAGTAGCAGGAGTCTTATATCGGCCTGCCCTCAGATATGAACACCCAAATGAAGAATCTGTGTACCACTCTGACTTGTTTGCCATGATCGGTGAGTAAAATGAACCCGATACTTGTCCAGTTGGTGACACGTACACTTGAACATGTGTGTGAAGATGCTCAGAAGGCCTCTTTTGGAGATCACTTTGTTTTATGGTGAGTCGGTAGTCCCTGTTCTGCCTGGCTTTCTGATGATTAGGGCTTCAAAAATGACAGACATCAATTCTCAGAGCAAACTACCCATTAAAATGGTCTTCTCTATAATAACTATCGCCATTTATGATTTATAGGAACGCTTTTCCTGTGGATATTTTGGCCCAGCTTTAATTCAGCCATTGCTGATCATGGAAATAATCAGTATAGAGCCATTGTCAACACATACATGTCCCTTGCTGCCTGTGTGATCACAGCCTATGCCTTGTCCAGTCTCGTTGAGCGCCGAGGCAGGCTGGATATGGTAAGTTTCAATGTTCAACCAATGGAAACTTCCTTAATGTCAACAGTTGCATTTTCAAGAACGTTTTAGAAATAATATTCATCCATTCACTAACTACTCCGCTAAGGTGAAGTCAAGGAATTCGCAGTTTAGTAAGTTATGCCAGTAAGTAAACCAAACAGGACAGATTTTTTTTTTCATTATAAAACTAAGTGCTGTTAACTCCGTAGAAATTTCCCATTAATTCTTGACTTGTCAAAGAGTAGGACTAGGAAGTAAGACAGTGGATGTTGGCTCTATCTTTCCACCTGCAAGTGTTCTCAAAGTGACAACAATTCTGTGCAGTCACTGGTTACGTTTCCTTCCTCCAGTGGATTGTCCCACACCCTTGCATGTCTGAGCAGCACCAACTGGACTTAGTGGAGTCTCGAAAATGTGACATTAGGAGGGAGCATGTTATAATGCATATAACACAGGGGAATTTGGAAGAAGAGAATAGGCAGTAGTTGTGATTATATGTCATACTATATGTGCATTTTTTTAAATAAAAAAAATAAACAGAAACAATAATCCCATATGTGGCTCTAGAAAAGGAAAATGACCATTTGAGTGGTAGTTAAATCTAAATGACAGTTTTAACGAGATTGAAGTAATGAGAGTTTTGTTTTTCTATGCTTATGTAAGATGTTGATGCTGGAGAAATATGGACATGTAGAAATTCTCTGAAGTAAGTTTTGCAATTTCTGTGTGTCCCAAAAAAGTAATGTGTAAGTTCAACTCCTTTCCTGCAGCTTCTTGCCTGTGAGTTAGAGAAATGGTTATTCAAGACAAAACCTCAGATCAAGCACTCTTCTTTTTCTACCTAATGAATGCAGTAAATATATATATATACATATATATATGTATATATATATATATATTTAAAATTTTTATGTTTATGGATATTTTGCATGCAAGCATATAGTGGACCATATACATAACAGTGTCCATGGGGCCCAGAAAAGGACATTGGATTCCCTATAATTGGAATCACAGAGCAGTTGTTAGCAACTGTGTGGGCTCTGGGAACTGAAAGAGAGTCCTCTAGTAAAGTAGAAAATGTTCATAAATACTGCACCATCTCTAAAAACCCTATATGGCATATATAAAGCAAGCAAGGTTAAGAACATATATTTCAACTCTTTACAATTTGGGTCATAAGAGACAACTGTCAGTACATTGTGGTTATTTTTTTATCATACTGAACAAGTACTCTTTTTAAAATGACAGATACCCAACTCTTTGGGTATAGCAGCCACACTGTGTTTTCTGAGTATTCTGGTGGACTGAAATTGGTTCTCTCCCCAATCTCAGACATTTCAGGCCGTACTATAGCTCAAGGAAAGAAAAAAATGTGGGTATGTGTGTGTATATGTGTGTCCGTGTGTTTCAGCTAACAACTAACCCAGGGTTCACTACTCTGCCTTCCTCCTGTCTTTCTGACATTGCCTTATTCTCATTCATGGTTTTCCTTCCATGCAGGTACACATTCAGAATGCTACTCTAGCAGGAGGTGTCGCTGTGGGCACATGCGCAGACATGGAAATCCCGCTATATGCTGCTATGACCATTGGAAGCATTGCAGGGATCATCTCTGTGCTTGGATACAAGTTCCTTAGTGTATGTATGATAGGGATACTGAACCAAGCCTTAAATCTGTATCGCTATCTTCTCATGTCCAACCAGTTAGACGGACCAGCAGGATGAGAGTGAATGAGATATGGCGTTCCCTTCCCTACATGCCTTTCCCTGGAGGACAGTTATCTTTCTTTCAGAAATACCATGCATATTGGAACTATGCAGTGGCTCTTTCCTGACTTCTTTTTCGGAGAAGAGAATCTGGCACTAGTTATCAGTAACTTAGCATGAAGTCCATGTTAAGGATTTATATTTATTTCTTTAAAGAAGTTCCAGAGAATCTTCTACTCTTGTTTATTTGTGAACTTCATGTTCTCATGAGGCAAATGAGGCAAATGTTCCTAGAAGATGAGAAGGTGAAGTCACTCCCTTCCAATGTAGTCAGTAAGAACCAATTGTATTTAAAGTGTTTGGCACGGGTGCATTTCAATTTTAAAAGAAAATCAAGCCTTAGATGAAATTTCCTCTTCTGAGAAGAGAAAGCAATGAAGAGATGATGTGAGAGAATACAAAGTAGCAGACAGCAGTTGCATAGGGTAAATAAACCTTAATGTACATGAGAACTACAGATGTTTTTTTAATGTACCATGTATGGAAGTTATACTATGAGTATCTTTTGGCTGTTTATGTCAGGAATTCCAAATTTTTAAAAAGGAGTAAATGTGGACATGATGGCTCACTAATTTGGTTTGCTATCATAACACTGTAACTATACATTTCTATTGAGTGATAGCACATTGTGTGTCTAAAATACGTGCGATAAGAATTTATAAATATATTCTTCTACGCAGTTGTTTGCTCCTGTATGGAGCTCTGTATGCCTTACAAAATAATGACCTTCGTCTCTTTTACAACCTTAGCCACTGTTAGCTAATAAGCTGAGGATTCATGATACATGTGGGGTCCATAACTTGCACGGCTTACCTGGAGTGTTTGGAGGCCTTGCCAGCATCGTGGCCATAACCTGGGGGAAGTCTACAAAGTGAGTAAAAACCAGTGGGTATTTCTTAGCCCTGGTCCTGTGTTTTCTAATTGTGTTTGTTGAAATACATAGTGATGAGGGTGGGCCTCCGTTGTTCTAACTGTTGTTGTTGTTGTTGTTGTTGTTGTTGTTGTTAACATTCTAGGCTCAAGGAGACATAAGGGAAAAAAAAATACCACTAATGAAGCTTTTCTGGTTGCCTCTTTTCACAGACTTCAATTGTTTAATCTTTCATCAACTCTATTACCTGCCTGCTCTGAGAGAAACACACACTAGTGATGCCACCACATTCAAAGTTCACCTGCCGTTGATTTAGTAACTGCACACATTCCACAGCCGTTTATCACATTCTTCTGTCCCCAACTTATAATGGCTTTTTTAAAGTTTTACATTTATTTACTTGTGTGTATGTGCGTGTGTGTGTGTGTGTGTGTGTGTGTGTGTGTGTGTGTGTGTGTGTGTAGATAGAAGACATGTGCATGTCATATGTGCATGTGGAAGTCAGAAGGCAGCTTGCAGGAGTTGATTCATGTCTTCCATGTGGATCTGGGTATCAAACTCAGGTAGTAGGGCTTGACAGCAAACTTCTTTACACACTGAGCCTTCTCCCAGCCCAATAGTTTATCTTTATTTTAAGGCAACGGTTCTCAAACTGTAGGTCAAGACCCCTTTCCAGGTTGAATGACCCTTTCACAGGAGTTGCATATCAGATATCGTGCAGATTAATAATATCATCAAAATTGCAGATATGAAGTAGTAACGAAAATAATTTTATGGTTGGGTAGAAAAGTTGAGAACCACTATTTTAATATAACTGCCTTTGGTATTACCGATATAATAATCAGTGTCTTCATTGCCTTCCCACTAACATGTGTACTGAACTTTAGCTTTTCTGATGTTATTAATGGGCCTTCTAATTTCACTAAAATTGTTTCTGTGGTGTGGTAAGAAAATGGCAGCTTTGTTGTTTTAGATACTATTTCACTTACCATCTAGAAGATGGGTTTAGGAACTGATATTCAGTAGGTTTTTATTGTATGAATCAAATCAAGAATCAGTCTTTTGAAAGTCTGTAACTTCTTCTGATGAATGCTTCTATTCATGGCTAGTGAATGACAAAGAAAAAAATAGAAAAGCACAAGTGACCACACATTTGCCTGTAGGTAAAACAATAGGTTGTCCTCAAGATGGCAAACATGTTTGCCTTCAGTAGACAAAGTTTGTTTGTTGCCATTCATTCTTAGAAAAACATCTAATTCTTTGACTTTCATTACCTAGGTCTATGGCTATGCAGGCAGCAGCACTGGGATCTTCTATTGGCACAGCAATTGTTGGAGGTTTGCTTACAGGTCTGAAACAAAAGGGAACATTTAGCTGGGTTCTGTGGCACATGATTGTAACCATGGCTACTTGGGAGGTTAATATGAAAGGACTGGAACTTCTGGATTATTTTAAAATTATCTCAAAACAATAAGACTAATAAGAGTAATAACAATATAAACTCTTGCCAGTACCGTATTACTCCATTACTTAGAAGAAGATACACCCTGTAAATTCCAAAATGTGCTAAGCCCCTGCTAACTAATTTTGCCAGCTAAAGGGGGTGTTTTTCCAACAGTATTCTAATTATGTAGTAAGGAAGGAGTCTCCCCTCTTCATGGGCTTTGTTCTCCCTCTGCCCACACAGGTCTAATTCTGAAGTTACCTGTCTGGAACGAGCCACCTGACGAATACTGCTATGATGATTCTGTTTCTTGGAAGGTAATATACAGGCTTCAAAAAGAATGTAGATCACAGTTCTGCCACCATTCAGGTAGCCAAAATGCTGGGTAGGCAAAGAGGACATTCCAAATGCTGGTCTCTAGCAGCTTCTGCTCTTTCCTGGTTGGTAGTGTCTGCAGGGAGAGCAGCTAGGTAGAAATACTGGCAACTGGTTCTCCATAGATTTATAGTCCTAACAGGATTAGAGTATCAGGACCTTTATTGCAATTAATCGTCCACCCTTGTCAGCAGCCTGTGTTATTGTTCCCATCCTTGGCCTAGACCCTTGGCCTAGGAGACTTCTTCTTCTGTAGTCTTAGCTCTGTTTTCTTCTCTCTCTCTCTCTCTCTCTCTCTCTCTCTCTCTCTCTCTCTCTCTCTCCTTCTGCTGGCTACTTTCTTCCACCTTGGCTGCGTTTGAACTATCCACCTGCTTTTTCATCTAAGATGCTTAACAACTGCCACTAGGATGAGTAGCCAGAGTGCCATCCTCTGCCATTTTGTTTCTGGTGAATGCTAGGGCATTTTGGGAATCAGAGCCACTTTGGGAAGCAGACTCCAGGCAAAACTTAGGCTTCTTGGAAGACAGGTGCTGAGAACCAGTCACTGAATGGACACCAGGCTTCTCTGAGGGTTTAGACCAGCCTGGGAGCAGGCACTGCCCGTCACACAGTTCTACCAGGTCTGCTTTCAATCCTCTGCTGTGTCTGCTGCTTGGTAGAATGTTGTATCTCCAGCCTTCCGCATCTGGCTACCTTGCTGCTTATCTACATCTGTTAAATTCTTGATACCATGGTCAGCTATAGTGGTGCACCTTTTCAATCCAAACACTGTGGAAGCAGAGGCAGGTGGATCTGTTGTGAAATTGAGGTAAGCCTAGTCTACATAGTAAGTTCCAGTATAGCCTGTGGAGGGAGGGAGGGAGGGAGGGAGAGAGAGAGAGAGAGAGAGAGAGAGAGAGAGAGAGAGAGACCCTGTCAAAAAATAAAAAAAGGAAGATGGGAAAGAAGAAAGGAAGGAAGGAAAGAAGGAAGGAAAGGAAAGGAAAGGAAAGGAAAGGAAAGGAAAGGAAAGGAAAGGAAAGGAAAGGAGAAGGAAAGAAAGAAAGAAAGAAAGAAAGAAAGAAAGAAAGAAAGAAAGAAAGAAAGAAAGAAAGATTATTCAAGAGAAGCCATGTATTGGTCTGATACACAACATCAGAAGAGGCAATGCTGTAGTGCCTCTCGGCTCACTGGAGCAGCATGTAAGCTGCATATGAGTGAGCAGCTTAGAAGTTGCACTTATAAGCGTGCACTCACAGCATGAGAAAGGGTGGTTAGAACATGAACAGCCACCTTGTTGTTGATGTTCAGACCCAGCCTTGTCTCCTAACAATAATCACACTCATTAAGGCTTGACTTTGGGACAAATTGTAGCTTTTCCTCTCATCATCATACAATTCTTTCTGCCAGAACCAGAGGCAATTCTTTCCCTCTGGCATGGAAACAGACACAAAGTCATCTAGAATTGATCGTGCCTTTTGATAGCAAAATATCTGGTACAAACAGGCTGTAATAGCCCTGACTGGGGTCACTCAACAATCTGTCTGTAGTTTTCTCAAGGCATCTGTGGAGTGCATGAGACAGCTGGTGCAAGCTTTAAGAGTAGAGCAGTTGCCTGTTAGGTCTGTAGCTTTTATGATCTAACTATATCTATCCAGTAAGACAGAGCCTAACAGCTCTCAATTAAAACATGCCCCAACATGTTTACTTACTTACAGGAAAACAAACACCAGGAATTCTTATTTTAAAAAATAATCTTTAAAAACTTAGAATTAGCCGGGCGGTGGTGGCACACGCCTTTAATCCCAGCACTTGGGAGGCAGAGGCAGGCGGATTTCTGAGTTCGAGGCCAGCCTGGTCTACAGAGTGAGTTCCAGGACAGCCAGGGCTACACAGAGAAAACCTGTCTTGAAAAATAAAAAAAAAAAAAACAAACAAAACAAAAAAAACCCTTAGAATTAACAGAAATTTTAACAGCTTTTTGTACAGTGTTCAACAGTGCTTAGCTTCCTGGGAAGAAGTGAGTTCTACTTACTTGTCTCAACTCCACTGCGGAAAACTTTGCTTAAGTCCCATTCTTGTATACATGTATGTGATAAAACTGCATGAACTTCCTAGTCACAGACAGAGATAAGGCAGTTCAGCTAGTCAGAGGAAAATCAGAAGTTAAGGGTTGGAGAGATTGCTCAGCAGTGAAGGGAGCTTATTTCTCTTGTAAACGACCAGAGTTCTTTTGCAGCATCCAAATCAGCTGGATCTCAACTACCTCCATTTCCCAGGCATCTAAAACCCTCTTCTGACCATCATGGGCACCTCTACGTACATGGTACAATAAATGCAATGCAGGTACACACATACAAATAAATTAAAATAAATAAATGAAAAATAAAAAGTATAAAAAGTTCCTCTGCAAAGCAGAAACTAAGGAAACACAGAATTTAATCAACAAATGTCATTTCTGTTCTTTTATACCAATTCTTAGACAGTGTTCATAGAAAATACTAGCCAATAGTTTGCTGTATCGTACTCAAGGTAAAAGTAGGAAGAAAAAGCAGATGTACTGTGTAAGACTGAAGGCTTTTAGAGAGCACACATCAAAAGGTCCTGTATCTAACAAACTTAAGTTTCTTTCCAGCCCCCGCAATCTGCCTGTTGTCCCCAGGGTCGCTTTCGCCCAAAGCATTTTCTTCACATCTTGAGTGGCATAGAAGCTTCAACAGATTAGTAGGAAAATTGGATGCGGGAAGTAGAGATTGCAATTAAAGTCGGCGAGATCAATGATTTGTTTATATATTTTCCTTTAACTCAAATAATTTGAATTCATGGTGTTTCTACGCTTAGATAAGAATTATAGAAAACATCTTTGCTTCAGTACCAACTTATGACAGGTCGAGCGACAGAACCATTAAGTGTCACACTATTGCTTCTGTTTTTCAAGGTTCCCAAATTCAGAGAACTTGATAATCGCTTCTTTCAACATGTGAATCACAACCATGTGGAACATGAAGTCTAAATATCGCTCCTAAATTCAGCATCCTTGGAATTACCAAGAAGAGTCGAGTTTAAAGAAACAAAAACTTAGTGTTCAGAGAAACAGGCATGACAATAGATACATTCCGGCCCCAAATGGCCAGTGTAAAACTGCCTTTAGATTTGGTATTATTCCTTGATGTTCAAATGATTTCTCAGTTGACAAGAAATTGCTCAGAAAGCAGTCTATCCCAGACCCCAAGAGTGACTTTGCAAATGGATAGGTCATAGCGAATATTTGATTGTATTTTTGATGTCTTGCAAAAGAGGTGAATTATAGAAATTAATACTTCTTGATCATATCAGACTTTATCCACTTTTTAGGTCAGTTTATATTGTGGCATCTTTGTGCCTGTGTGTCATACCCCTACCCACTGTACATTCCTACCCGCTGCAGTCCCTCATCATTCCTCACTCCCTCCAGCTGGATCTCATTCTTCCCCCAGTTAGGTATTGCTTGTTTTATTACATGCATTCTATCCACAACACTTTAGCTTCTTAATGTACATACCATGTCTTCAGTTCCAAAGAGTGTAAAGCTGAAGTCAAATGACATATTAAAAATGAAAGACAAATGTATACTAGAAAAATGAAAGAAATCTATGTAAATAAAAACAATATTAATGATCTAGTTAGCATCTTTTTAAATCTTAAAAACAGTCATAGTAATCTTACACTGCTGTTTGCATATTCTTATTCTTGATACCTTTTTATGGTTATTATTTGTAATAGGAGTTTAAAAGTCATCTGTATAAATTTTCAAATGATTAAATGTTATTACAAAATAAGGTATTTGTCTTTATCTCTTTTTTACATGATTGAATCCATGTAACAAGCACATATACTCATACCTCATACTTTGTGTATATTAAAAATATATTTCTTATGTATTGACATAAAAATCAAGTGATCTTTGCATAGTATAACTTTTACAAAACTGTATTTAGAAAAGTTAACTAGTACAGTCACATTAAACTATTTTTATAAAAATCAAGAAACATTTTTTTTAATATTTAGAGTTTTTGACATTTTTTCCATCCCCCAGTCCTGAAATCTTTAAGGAAGCAACTAGGTACCAAAAAGGATATGAGCCCTGCCATGATCATAGAGAAAACTGTGGACAATCTGAGGACACAAAGTTATAAGGGAGTTGGTGACATCTATGTTTGCCTTATGAACACTCTCCTCTTCTTTTCTTCAGTACAGGACTTAGAGCATCAAAATTTTGTTTTGTTTTGTTTTGTTTTAACACTCCTGGTTAACATTGTCTTATGCATGGTAGTACATTGCCATTCTTTAATAAACAGGATATTTTTATTGGGAAGAAATAACAAAGCATAATCTTGAGCAAATTTGTTCAGAGTTACTGTAGTGAATCCCTTTACTAATTACCAATTATTAGTATATGTTTATGCTTTTATCACTATAACGATCACAGGAAAATAAATTGACATTAAAAAAAGGCAAAACATAAAGTAAGTACCATCACTTTCTGTCATTAATAGGGTTGTCCAAGGTAATACATAAAAACCAATGATTAATTTCTCATGGGGAAAAATCACCTTTACTATATTAATAAGTGTAATCAAAGGCATAGTACATGTCTATTAAATCTATTTTCTCTGAAAGTCGGTAAATTATTTTTACATGAAGATTTATGTTTCTTACTCAAATAAATTCAGTTTTCCTATTTGGTAAATCTGCTCTGAGTTTATCGTGATATTCACATAGAAAGTGTATAACCTCAGTCTTCTACCTTCCCTCATTTTCATTATATTTGTTCACTTTATTGACCCCAATTCTATTGTTTGTTCAAATCTAGTTCGTTTTTGTAGATCCAACAAAATTGTATGTGCATGTACTCTGGCTGTGCACAAGAGTGTATATGAGAAACTGAAGACTTAATTACTTTACTCATATTTATTTGCAGGAGTGGTTCTTTTGCTCAAGTTTGAAGTTAAACTCTGTTTTTTAAACACTCAATTAACCTAGTCACTTTCATGTCACCACTAAAACAAAATTCAATGTGTATAATCTACTACATCAGTTCATAGGCTAGGACAAAATTTTAAGACCTACTTATGTGATTCATTTCAGGAAGCTTTTGTCATTCTTTGTTCTTGATTAAAGCTGAAAGAGTGACTTAGAATTATTAGTTGCAACTTCAGACAGGTTTGTGAAATTTACAGTTTCACAAATTTGGAATTCTCTAACCTTGCTTCAATAGCCTTTGAGCTGGCGTTTGCACAAGATGAGAAAGGTCTGCTGTTTGGAGTCAGGGAGATTTCCCAATTGTTCTACTTTACTCCAAACCAGTTTTATTCCGAACAAACATTGTCCTGTTTTGATTATCTTCTCTCGGTGTGTGGGAGCGACCTCCTTTATAGAGGTTGCTTTTTTACTTTACTATTTACTGGAGGTTAAGCTCATGCTACTGAGGTACCTTGAGTGACAGTTAAGGAGGCAGTCGGGGATGCTGGAACACACTCCCAGGCTCAGCACTCAGGAGACAAGGTAGGAAGATGATAAATTCAAGCCAGCCTCAACTACATAGGAAAGGCCTCTTACAAACAACCAAAACCACAAAACTGTGAGTGACACCAAAAAAAAAAAAAAAAAAAAAAAAAAAAAAAAAAAAATCACTTCTGAATAAATCAAACATCTGGCCAGTCCCAGAATACAATTCTCCTAGATTACTATCAACAAACCAAAAAGAAAACCAACTAACTCAGTGATTTTCGATGGGAAAAGGCTGTAAATCTCCTACAATCAGGGACATCTGAATCAGTGTTCCTGACTAGTCTTTCTGAGGCTCACACCTGATCAAATTTCTCACTACTATCCCAGGGACTCAATTGAGCTGCATCTCACTGCCATGATGGATCCCAAGGAATCTTATCACTGTGTGTGTCAAACAATATGGGTGTGCACAGGTGCCACAATACTCTTCTGGAGGGCTGACGAGGGTTTCGTAAAGTCCATTCAGTCCCTTCACCTTTACTTAGAAACAGTGATTGGACTCGGGTTGTCAGGGTTGTACAACAAATGACTGTATTCACCAAGCCTCCCCCAGTAGTCGAATCTTTCAGTCCTGCAACTTCTAACAGTTTCTTCTATATCTTTCTGATGTTTGTAATCTTGAATCTTCTGAAAACTACAGGCCACTTGCATTGTCTCCAGGTGATCTGGATTTATCTGGTGTTTCCTTAAAAGTTGGATTCAGGCAACTTTAACAATAATATTGCAAAGGTGAGGCTCTGTATTGCATTGCTTCCTCCCAGATGGAACAAGCTCAAGTTTTGAGCTTGTTTTGTCATTAATGATTGTTCTTTGATCAATGATGAATTTGATTTTTTTTCCCTATTCTTTAAAGTTTTTGTTAGCAGACGGGAGAGCAGACAATGCAGTCAGTAAAGTGTGTGTCATGCAAGTATGAGGACCTGAGTTTTAGGACACAAGTCAATTGGTGGCATACTTTTGTAATCTCAGTGCTGGGGGTCAGAGGTGGGTAGATACCCAGATCTCATGGGCCAGCCAGACTAGCTTGCTGACCTCAAGGCTAACGAGCAACCATGTCTCAAAAACCAAAACAGATGGTACTTGAAGAATATCAGCCAAGCTTAGACTCTGGCCTCCACATGCATGCAAACACTTTTGCTTGTACTCATTCCCACACTAGCACCTACACAAACATGTATGCATCCACACAGGAAAAGTAAATCATTTATTGCTTTGACTTTGTAATTATTATTTTGTGGGGAAGAAATATGAAATTCTCATGGTCTCTGTGTCAGCACATCTTTCTCCTAAGGCTTTCAGGGTGCTTATTTATTAATTGATACCCCTATAGGCTTATAATTTCTTATTTGATTCTTTACAAAACTCTATATTAAATGGTTGTGAACATGACATTATCCCAGATTTGGCCAGTGTAAACCTGTTTGTGATGCTTTCTAGATCTTTCTCTCCTATTTTGCCTGTGTTATCTCTGGAATCAGCCATTTCTTTACATACTATTTTCTTCAAGTTTTATTTATCCTCTGAGATGTAAACCTAGTTGTGCCATTGTTATTGTGGTGTTCTCTCTGATCCTCTCTGTTGTCAGAAACATAGAATATAAATGATGTGAATCTATATGTATATGTTTGTATGAATTATTAGTTCAATCTATCTAAATATTTAGACAAAAATTGACTTACAATTACAAGACTTACTTTGAAAACGTAAATTTCTATCAGTGTAATTGACAAGTTAAAAGAAAAAAGTATACCAAATTTGTGTTTATACATATTAGATTTTATTTAAAAAAAAAAAAAAACAGTGTACAAAATCCTCAAAGGACTATTTTTAAAAATAATAACATAATTACATCTCGTGAATATATTTACATTAAAAATCAATTATGTATGCATATAAATATTTTATGCATGTCTATAGAAAATAAATTAGAGAGTGGATAAAGGCTTCATGTGTAAAGGCAATGGACTCCTGTATAACCAGTTTGTGGAAGAGGAAGTTTTCATTTGCTCTTTGAAGTGTTAGTGCTGTTTGCATCTTTTGTAATAGTGTTGTATGTGATAATATAACAAATATTAATGTAGAGCAGAGGTTTTTTTGAAAGAAAGAAAGAAAGAAAGAAAGAAAGAAAGAAAGAAAGAAAAGAAAGAAAGAAAAGAAAGGAAGGAAAGAAGGAAGAAAAGAAAGGAAGGAAAGAAGGAAGAAAAAAGTAGGGAGAAAGAGCAAAAAGAAAGAGCTAACAAGAAAAACAGAACACAAAACCTTCACCCAGCCAAATATGTATATATGTTTGTATGTATTACCTACATTCAAGTGTGCACGCACACACACACACACACACACACATTTAAGGACTACCACCTATTTCAATTCATTTTGTATGTACCTCATCTGATGTTCACCTTTTGGCTTGAGGCCACTTTCTGTGGTGGTTAATCACCACTGTCAATTTGACTGGATTGCGAATCACCTGGGAGATATACTCCTAGGCTTATCTCATATGGTCCTTTCAGAGAACATTTATGGGTAGGAACCCCAGGCAGAATGTGAGCGGCAATATTCTGTGGACTGGGTTCACAGAACACAAAGGGGAAAATGGGGACACTGAGCACCAGCATCCATCTCTCTGCTTCCAGAATGCTGACACAAGATGAACAGCTGCCCCCCACCCCCAGCAGCATCCTTTTCTTTCCATAGTGGATCATATCCTTTCAAAACATGAACCAAAATCAGCCCTTCCTTCTTTAAACTGCATTCCTCAAGTGTTTTGTGAAATCATTCTCAGGGTAACTCCAAAGTTGCAAACCTTTGGATGTTTACTTAGACAAGAAAACTTTAGGTCCTTTGTAAGGTAGAGATCTTCCTTTGCTCATCCTTGAATCTGTCTTGTATATCATTTGTAAACTGTACTATCATGGTTATTAGGTCTCTATCTTGGATGTCTGAGTGTGTGTGCATGTGTGTGCCCCTGATGAAATATTTGAGGTTCCTGTTCCAATTTTGTTCTTCCATAAACTCTTGGTTGTTTGTTGTAATTTTTCTATGATACAAGTTGTTACTAAGGCATGCATCTAAGCAGAACTGATACTACTCACATCGATAAGCTCATGAAAATATATCTCAATTTATGCCAGAACTGTAGAACTCATTCTAGTATTTTCTACAATGATGCCCATTTCTCTACTGTAAATGTGGCTCATACTGCTCTGGTTATAATTACTTGATTGATCAAATGTTTTGCACAACAGATCTCCTGTGACTAATATTGCATCATTCTCAGTGAAGGTAAATCTTCACCATCTACATTCAAACTTTCCCTGTGTGAATGCTGCTTTATCCTTTGGCAGGCTTTGGCACCCACAGCACCAGGCTGATGGAGCTATCCTCCCTTCCCAACTTGATGAATATGTAAATGAGTGTCAAAAGAAGAAATTAAAAGGGGGGAGCAAAACACCTACAGTTTAGGGCAAAAGAACAAAAGATTACCATAGGATACTTTCTCTCGAATTTGCATTATGAAATATGTCCTTATTTATTTATTTCATTCAGAGTGGGACGTGAAAATTTCCATCTTGAATTACGGCAGTTGTTTTCTATATCATTTGTAAACTGTACTATCATGTTTACTAGGTCTCTATCTTGAATGTCAGAGTGTGTGACCCTCATGAAATTGGGTCTACTACAATTCACTCCTGGAGGGAAGGGGAATTTCTTAAAGCTCACAGGGCTTTAAGCCTTCAGGAGCTCCTTCCAAGGCCCCTTTCCTCCCTAAGTTATATAAAAGGCAAATAATTGAGTGAGGTAAAGCTCTGCAGTGAGACAGATGTCTAAAAGTTGACCAAGGAACTTCCTGGGGATTTGGTTGGCTTCCTTTGATCACCCAAGATCCTACAAGTAACCAAAATAAATTCACTGATCCATCAAAGTGGTCTTGGAAAAATTCTTTCCTGGTCAGTCAGTGCCTATACATCAGAGATGACTTTTCTTTTGAATTTCCATGATGGACTGAACAACTACATCTATTTTGAGCAGAATAATCAGTCAACCTTCTTTAAATATCCCAGTGCTGTATCCACAATATGAAGAATGAGCAGCTGAGAAATAATCACCCAAGAGTTGTTGGTCAGTATGACATTGACAGTCAGTGGGTTCTGCATTAGAGAAATCCATTGTTTACTAGGTTTCAAGAAGAAAGTGATTTTCAGCACAAAGTTGGTTCTCCATTTTGATGGTGATGATATACAGAAAACTGTTGTGCCTCCTACAGATAAAATACTGCAAAGGGGAGAATTTTACATCCCATGATGGAGTCGTTCATGATGGTGACCCTTCTGAACTCCAACAAACTGCCTACACTCAGTTAATAATAAAGAAAACATGTAAAGCAATTGGTGAAAAACACTCCAAAATCTTTAAATAAGCACACAAGCAAAAGTTAAAAGTTTCAGGACCACTTACTTAAAACAAAGAGTGTATGTGCATGAGATTATTGTAAACCATTGGAATATCTTTAGGATCTGATCTAAGAAGTGTCTAAGTCAGTCCAACACTATTCCTATAGAAACACTTTCATCACCATGTCAAAGACTTCATATGAAGATCCCACAGTGCATCTTTTTGAGTTTATTGATTATTAAAAATTTATCAAATAGTATATATCTCAAAATATTATTTTGTATGTTTTGACATTCCAGTCTCTTCAACATCTTCAAATATCCCAGTTATAAAAAAAAAAAAGAGAAGAAAGAAAGAAAGAAAGAAAGAAAGAAAGAAAGAAAGAAAGAAAGAAAGGGAGGAAGAAAGGAAGGAAGCTAGTTAGTTTTAGGTATCGTTATGCAGAGGCAGGTGAGTTTTGGAGTTTGAGGCCAGCCTGGTCTACAGAGTGATATCCAGAATATCCAGGGCTACACAGAGAAACCCTGTCTCAAAAAATCAAAATCAAACAAACAAATGTCTTTCTCACAGTTGGGTAGGGATGGAAGTGAGGAATAGATCTTAGGAGTGTTGGGGGAGGGTGCATATAATCAAAACACACTGTACACAACAAAAAACTTAATGCAATGCTTATATTTTAGTAGTGTTGCTAAGACAAGTAAAAACTCTTTCATTACATGAACCACAAAGTACAAAGTTTCAGGGTTGTCAAGGCCATTTTAGCATTCAATTAAGTCATTAGAAAGACACAAACTTTGGAAAATATAATGTATTGGAAGTCATAATTTGTTGCTGCAAAATGATACAAATTAAATAATACTTGGATAGAGATTATGTGTTCAGGATAAGGTCAAGAGAATCCAGGCAAGGTTTGTGGGTAGTTGTACCTCAAGGAACCAGTCAGACAAAGCTTACTCTTAAAAATTATTTCAATTTTTAAAAATATTGACAATATACAAACCTAACAAACCTAGACATCTCTTGAAAGAGAGCACTGTAATTGAGAAACTATCCTTAAAAAACTTTCCTGTAGGCAATTTTTGGGGGTCTTGTCTTCATTAATGACTGATATTGAAAAACCTGGGTAGGTGATCCTAGAATCTAAAACTTAAATTGTATAAAAGAACAGGCTGAGCAAGCCATGGGGAGCAAGCCAGTAAGCAGCGTTCCTCCACAGTCTCTGTTTCAGCTCCTGCCTTGGAGATCTCAACTTCCCTCAGTGATGGTGTGTGACTTGAGAGTAATAAGATGAAATAAACCCTATTTGTCCCAAATTGCTTTTGGTCATGACATTTTTATCACAACAATAGAACCTTTTAATTAAGAGAGTAATCACAAAGCTGTCTAAAAGGCATCTTCATTCAGATCTCTAATTAAGTCCTTTATAGGTTTTGAGACAGGGCATTACCTTAAAAATGCCTCTTTTGTGCAGTTTATAGCTGACAGATGATAAAGCATTCCAGTCTTCATACCAGATTGTTAAATAAACACCTACACGTAAAGCTCCATTCCCTATTTACTTTGTATTGTTATTTTTTTTCCCTTAAAGACTATTTTCACATCCTCAGGGATCTAATTCCAGATTGTCACTTGAGAACAGTGAGGATAAAGAGAACAGCTCACCTTTTGTGTTACAGACATTGGGTAATTTCCAAAAACATCTTTTCCTGTGTGACTTATGTAATCCTCATAAATACCCCTTTGCTGACCTATGTCAAGGCCAGACACATACCCTGCAAAGTCTCCCACACACAAATGAATAGCTGAACTACTAAGCCACTACTAGTCAATCAGAAATATCCTCCCCTCCTTCCTCCAAGCCTCAAACTTTGGCTCCTCCTTGTATAGCTCTGACATAAACCTCTCCAGCGAATTAGTCTGGTCACATGGTAACTGAGATACATTTTGATCCATTATTCAGTCTTTATACTGGTTTATCTTGTGCACCCAACTCTCTCTAACCTAAATGCCCCTTAAGGGAATAATCCACCATTATTCAAAACATTCTCCATATTTCAATAGTCCTCCTCGTGTTGCACTAATCCCCTCCCCTCTCTTCTTTATAATAATCACTATGATTAAAATCTCACTTTACTGTATTGATCTGTTTTTAATTTGATAGATGCTATTGAATGTTGAGCTTTATATATAGACTATGGAATGTACTTATATTAACGAAATTAGGTTAAAATACACAAGAAAGAAAACACATCTAAGGATTTCATCAAAACTAAACAAATAAACACAGGAGCCCAACTTATTGATAATTGATCTTTGTGAGTTGCAGGGTATATTTTTCACATTTACAAATTGCTGGGAAATCCAAACTCTAATTACACTTTCCAGTCTTAGAAATATTTGACATCCTAGTTCCCTACAAAAGGCCTGCTTCAGACACAGCTTAATTAACAGTGCTTGCTTACCATGTAAATGCTCTAAGCAAGCTCCAAAAACCATACTAAGACAAATTATATAGGCAGTTTACAGAAGTAATTTATTAAATAAAAAAAGTAATAGTCCTATGGCTTATAAAGTCTTAAATGTAGTGAAAGAGAGATTAATAATAATTAAAGCATATCTTATAAAGGATTAACTTATATAGTAATAGCTACATACAACCAACCAAGGTGCAGAATCAAAGTGCTAATATTTTAACTTAGAAATTTGTTTATCTAATTACATTAGTATCCTCTCAGTCACTAATACATGCTAACAACTGGCAAGTAGACAGATACATAGGTAGATAGATAGATAGATAGATAGATAGATAGATAGATAGATAGATAGACAGACAGACAGATAGATAGGTACATGAGTTTTGATAAACATTCAAGATATATACATTGAGCCAAACAGTTTGAGTACTTTGCCACAAGTGACATAAGAAAAATCAGAATCTGAATTCAAGTTCAAGTCTGTCAAAAGCCACCCTTTTGGCCACTCTGATGTATCAGACCCTTTCTATCATTACTATGGTACAATATTTGGGATTCACAAAAGAAAAACTTTAGACATGCCTCATGAATACAGACAACATATTGTGTTTGACAGATGATGATGAGAAGACATTATACACATTATACACATTAATAAACAGTCAAAACAACCTCCATAGCAGCATGACATCATTTTAAAGCATAAAAAATGCATAAAGAGCTTTGATATCACTTGCTTACACACTTTAATGAACAAAGAAAAATATGAAGTCATCAGTTGGACAACCTTACCTAAGTCCCCACATTTAGCCTGAAACTTTTCAGTTCAGTAGTCTGTATCAAGGAAGCTCTGTGACCTCTCATTACTTGATACTTGACCGTAACTTTTGACCACCACTTATGGATTTCAGTATGGCTGAATTTATAAAGTTAAGACATAGACACACATGGATCAAAGAAACCATGGAGGCATAGACAAGAGGTCCATATCTGATCATATTTAGTAATTATCCTGTGTATTCAGAAGAATAATTAAGGAACAATTATGGCCATGTTTCTTTGTTATTTGTCACAATCAGTCTCTAAATGAAACATTGATCATGGCAGATATGAGCCAGTTGTGCTCATTGTCACCACTGGGAACCAGCAAAGTGTCATAGAGATCAAAAGCATTCAAATCAGGTGAACTTGAATCCTCTCGCTGACCTTGACTAGATTACTCAACTCCTGAAAGTCTCTGTTTCCTCATTTGTAACACTGACTAATAATAGTGTGGTCGTAATAAATAATAGTATTATCAGGTTTTATAGAACAGTTGGAAAGAATCAGCTACATATCATTCTTATCTTGTCATATTCCCATTTTGACATTGAACTTCTCCTTCCCCCAACCTTTATTCTTTGTACTTAAAAACAACTTTAGTAATTGCTGATGATACTGGAAATGTGTCTTTGAGATCACAGCCAAATTACAGTTAGAATCCACACAAATAAATGCTATTCTTTGCTTTGTGCCAGTAGCAGCCTTAAACTGTTCAAATGTCCAAGATATGGATTGAAAAGACATTCATCACTGCCGACAAATGAGATTTCCTGAGGCTGTATTTTTTTCCTGCATTATTTTTTTATTGGATATTTTATTTGCATTTCAGATGCCATCCCCTTTCCCCATTTCTCCTCCCTAGAAAACCCCTATCCCATACCCCCTTCTCCTTTCTGCTTTTATACAATTTTTTAAAATGTCAACCAAAGGCTTTATAAGTTTGGTAATGCTCAATATCAATCAGAAGTATAACCTAATACCCAATCTAGATATATCAACTATCTTTGACTGGTGGAGACATGTGAATATCCACTGAGGCTGTATTCTTGCAGTTCATTGTTTTCCCAAGCAAAGTTTTAGCTAGTGAGAGGAATATTTAGTATTGTGTCACTAAACTATGAGATGCATAGAGCATCATAGGAGGAACAGACTTATACTGTGATTACAATCCTGCTAAAATAAGTAACTCACCATATCTTGACCAAGTCTCCTGATCTCTTTGTGCTCACTATTTTCACCCACCAAATATTCCTAAGATTGACTTTTCAAAAAGTGTAAAATCCATCAATCATTCATTTAATTTTTAATTTAACTACTAATTTGACAAATTTTCAATAAGGTCTGTGGTATGTCCTAAGCACTTGGGGAAAGGGGTCAACATTAAAATGGAAAGTAGGTGTGCACGGTAGTGCATGTCTTTAATTTCAGTACTTGGTACTTAAGAGGCAGAGACAGGAAGATAACTGTAAATTCTAGAATAGCCTGCTCTACATAGAGATCCAGGCCAGCTAGGGGCACACAGTGGAATCCTTTCTCAAAATTAAATATTAAATAAAATAAAAGGTTACAAGAAAACATCCTCACTTTCAAGAATGTTGGCTTGCTACAGAGAGCAAATGATAAGCTCTCTATGAACTATGGTGATAACAAGTAAACAGCTTGTGGAAAACGTTATCAAGAAAGCAATGTGGGAAAGATTAGTTGCCAAAGTCTGTTAAACAATGCTGTGATAGTTCTAACACCAAAAGGAAAGAGCCACACTTCTTTCTTAAACAATTGAACTAGAAAAATCTTCCTTTGGTTTACAAGTGCATGGAAAGATGGAAAGTTAGGTGACAGCAAAGAGAAACTCCTCTCTGAAAAGAATGCAAATGCTGGGTGGTGGTGGCGCATGCCTTTAATCCCAGCACTTGGGAGGCAGAGGCAGGTGGATTTCTGAGTTTGAGGCCAGCCTGGTCTACAGAGTGAGTTCCAGGACAGCCAGGACTACACAGAGAAACCCTGTCTCGGAAAAAAAAAAAGAAAGAAAGGAAGGAAGGAAGGAAGGAAGGAAGGAAGGAAGGAAGGAAGGAAGGAAGAAAGGAAGAAAGAAAGAAAGAAAGAAAGAAAGAAAGAAAGAAAGAAAGAAAGAAAGAAAGGAATGCAAACACAAACAAGAGAGCTTGTCTATGAAAGGAAAAGGACGGATGGTAGATGCTGTACATCCTGGTAATGCGTCCTCACTATCCATCACAGTGATTCAATGACTTATGTTCTGTCCCATTACTATTTTCTTCAGGGTTGGATGAGGAGTAAAGGCTCAATACAAGTTATATAAACCAACAGGGTAGTGGACACCTGCAATTCAAACATTCCAGGAGGCTGAGCCAGGAAGGATGCCAGTTTGTGTCCAGTGTGAGCTATATAGCAAGATCATATGATACAGCTACACACTCCTGGCTGCACACGGGAAACAGTCTATCGGCTCCTTGCCAGCAGGTCCAGGCAAGAAGAGAGAGATCCCAGTCCCACAGGGCCTATTCTCTAAGGCTGAGTGGGATGGTGAGTGTTGGTGGCCATGAACAACCACACCAAGCCCGGAGTCTTATCAAAGCAGGAACTCAACTTTAATGTATCAACCTCTCGCTTACATAAACTCAGAGTATAGGGAGAGGAAGTTTTGGTGGAGTGAGATGACATAGGGGGCGGGGAAGGGTGATGGAGGGTATGGGGTGACTGACAGAGCCAATGACAAAGCTCTACATTAGCAACAGCAGAGCAAAGCCAGAGCCAAATGAGTCTTGTTGAGTCTACCCAGTATAGAAGTGACTGAGATAGGTCTTAAAACTCAAGCCAGGCTTGGGTTTGTCCTCAAGGCCCAACCCAGGGCCAAAATGGGACCCAACATCTCCCCCTTTCATTTTTGTAATGAGCAGGTTTTTGTGATGAGCATGTCACAATGCAATAGGTAGCACTTATTGTGTCATTATTAGTAATAATTGAGTTATGAAATCACCCTAGGTACCATTAATATGTAAATAGATAGAGAAAACATGGTATGGAGGTCAGCAAGGTGGAACAGTAGGTCAAAGAATCTGATGCTAAGTCTAATGACACCAAGATGTATATGATAGGAGAGGACTGCCTTCCACTAGCTATCCTCTGACCCTTACAAGGTGCACACATACACTCTCACAAAGAACCCATGTGCATATGCATGCACACAGGCACACACACACAGATACACACACACAATAAATAAAATATATAAACAAAAAGACACAGAGAGAGAGTAATGGAGGGAGGAAGAGAGAGAGCATGAGACAGGGAGAAGGAAGAGAAAGAAAAAAGAAGTAGGAAAGAAAGGAAGTAAGGGAAGGATGGAAGGAAGAAGAAAGGAAGGGAATATGTATATATAATAAAACATTATTCAGACATAAAAAATAAAATTATGATGTGAATGGAATAAAATATCATAATGTTAATCATAATAAACAAGACTGGGAAAGAACTATTACATGCTTTCACTTGTGAACAGAATCTGAATTTTTTTTAAAGACATGAAGTAGAAAGGGAACTATTTAGAAAGAGGGGGGAACCAGTAAGAGGTGGGAGAAAATTAAAGAGAGGATAATTGGGAAGAAGAATGTGATCAAACTTTATTATAAAAGTGGTGCCAATTATTAGAATTACCATTTACTAATAAAATATTTAATAATATTTTTATAGTCGTGTATAATTGGACAATGAAAGTCGAGTATATCAATGCACCATCATGTCCCTCCATTTCCTTCTAGTGACTATCATCTTCCAGATGTTTTTAGAAAACATTAGTTTACTGAAAACCTGAACAAAAGTCTGTGCCCAGTACTTACTAAGTTTCAAATAAATGTCCTTTCCAGGGCACTAAAAAGGAAGAATCATAAGATCACATAACAATATAAGAAACTTGAAGCTCTCAATGTGGTTTTCATACCTAAGCACCCATGCAGAGATCCTGACACACTCTACTTACCAAACAATGCAATTAATCTCATTGTGCAAGTGTGGACGCTGTGTTCAGGATTAAGTGAGTATTTTCTATCAGGAAACAAAAAATTAATGCCAGTTTTAGACAAAAAGAAAATCCTTCCAGGTTTTATTGGACAGAACAGGTTGAACTGGAAGGAACAAGGGGAAAGGTAAAAGATGAAAACGGGGCAAGGATACAGAACAGCTTATTTATAAAATGGGTGAAAAACAATGGCTATAGCAAACTTAGCAATACCTTGAAATCTTCGATCTGCATCAGAAGTGTTGGTTCTATCTGATTGTAGTTAGAAAGATCTCTTAATAATTATATCAGCTTAAAGATAGAGTGGGTTTGGCTTTTCTGCTATGCTTGTGCTTCTGGGACTCATTCTCATTCTTATTTTAAATATTAAAGTCTTTATGGCTAAAACATCTAAACAGCAGTCTCCTCCAGGACCCAAACCTTGGCCAGTTATTGGAAATCTACACATCCTCAACCTGAAGAGGCCTTATCAAACCATGTTAGAGGTATGACATAAATACATAAATGATCAATCATGGTGTGTGTGTGTGTGTGTGTGTGTGTGTGTGTGTGTGTGTATTTCCAAATCATTCTTAACCTAGGATGTTTATTAGCTTCATATGTTAACTATAGCTCATATATAAGTTTTGGATTCATCAGCATTCAAAATTAGCAGAGCTAATTAAAAATTTACATATATATATGTGTGTGTTATACATATATATATACATATATATACTGTGTGTATATATATATACATATATATACATATATACATATACATATATATACACACTATATATACACACTATATATATATAGTGTGTGTGTGTGTATGTAAATTAGCTAGCTAATATGGTTCAAGGGCATAAGTGGCAATTTTACTCTCAAGTATTTATGACATGTAACCTTTATCTCATGTTTTGGTCTACATTTTTTTTTCATATAAGATCTTTTAAAAGCATCTGAGTTTTAATCACTGGCTTATAGACAAACTTCAGATTAACCTCTCAAACCTGTCTACATAAATGAGATAAACATCTACATCGTGGCTCCGACAATTTAAGTCTAGGACTTCTACTAATTTGACAAATGAGTTAGCTTCTGTCCTTTGTGTCACTGCCTTCAGGTTACCTGGTGTAAGAACTAGACTAAATTTCTCCACTTTTTCAGTGAAAAATATTCTGGAGTTATTGTTTACAGGGATAGATAAGGTGAATATTTTGACCTTACATTTGGCTATAAGCTCTAAGTTGTTTCTAATTGAGTCGAGTTAAAATCTTAAGGAACAAGGTAATGAAGAGAAAATTATAATTTCACCTCAGTTGGCATCTCAATTTTGTTTTATGCCTTTTTATTTGATAAATCGTCACAAGGATTTCACATTCTAACTGACCTGGGGGAAAATAAAATGGCACTTGTATCTTCATTTGACAGATAAATATACTTCAAAGAATATAGAAACAACTTAAAACAATTTTGTGGCTTCTTCTACATCCAAATATCACAAGCCAGGTTAATTCCTCATAAGAATAAGATTTTCGTTCAACAAATCTCTTTGTTTAATCGCATCCATGTTCCTCAACATTATTTCCACACTACCCCTGTCCTTTGGTTGTGTATTAGCTAACCTACCCTCTTCACTGTGTGCTCTTTCCTGTTGTTTCTCATTTCCACAGATGCGTCATTGTTCTGAATGATTCCCATCTACAAAAAAGAAGGTTTCTACTCATTCCCATGACCCGTGCCATTTTATTTTTTATTAAACTTATCCTTGAATTATCTGGCATGAGCTAATCTACCCTAGATAAAGGAGTTCTCAATCAAGACGCTGTTCGCAAACTCCCATTTTAATTTCTACTTCCATAATATTAATCGTAGTTGTAGTAATTTTCTAAATCGATGTGTCATCTTTAAATTCCCAATGAAACTGTAAATAAGTCAAGTTTTGTATATACAGACACACACATTCCAAATTGTCATCTCGGTCTCCACCAAAGCCCAGTTAGATTAAGACAGCATTTTCTCAACCACTGTGCCATTAATTGGGTGGCCCTTGCTGAGCATCACCGCCTACTCTGTGATCTCATGAAAATACAATATCCTTTCCATTCAGTAGTGATGATATATCTACTTCAGGCAAGGATATAACAGTGCTGAGAATAAGTGCTGAGAATAAGATGTCATATCTGTTAGTTCCTGCTATTTTTTCAATTATGAAATAAAAACAGAACTCTTTTTTTTATCAGTAAAGGATGTTACCATTAATGAAGAACCAACTTGGCCCTACTAATATCATAGCACATGCTAAAAAAAACAGAAGGCGCATATGGAATTGTATTGGTGTGGTACCAAAGAAGTCTTTTGTCTTCCTAGAATTTTGGCTGGGCATTTTCTGTTTTCAAACAAAAACATATAGGAAGAGACTATGTCCCCATCCTGTGATAAAAGATGACCCATAATCTCAAAGTCTAAATCAAATAGAGTGCAGAGACTACCAACTGAAGGTCATCAAAGAGGCTGCAGGAGCTACAGTGGCTGGAGAAATGATCCTGGCAAAGCAGTTCAGAGGTCATGAGCAACTGTCCTTTTAATTATACTGTGATGTTTTAGTTGTTTCACTGTGTTTTGTACACCACAGCTCTCCGAGAAATATGGCCCCATTTACAGCATTCAAATGGGGCCAAGGAAGGTGGTGGTCCTTTCTGGCTATGAGACAGTGAAAGACGCCCTTGTTAATTATGGCAATCAATTTGGTGAGCGTTCTCAAGTGCCTATATTTGAAAGGCTTTTTGATGGAAAAGGTAATAACCCCTAATTTTCAAATATATCCCTTTGTTTAAAATTACTGAATCAAATGTGTTGTATTTATTTATTCTTATCTCTTCACCTTGATTCTTTTATATGATCTTGACTAGTCTTTCTCTTTGGAAAATAATGAGTCTGTTTGCAAATGTGCATTGATACCTTAGCCACACCTACTTTGATATAAGAATAAAATAAACATTCAAAAATTATGAACTGAATTTATTGAGAAAAAAATCAAAATGTCCTTGCTGTTTAACCAGAAAAAGGAAATAGTTTCTTACTGAATAAGCATTTTAAAAAAAATAATGTGCTTCACAGTCTGCCACTGTAAAATAAGAAGGAATGCCTTTTACATACTGAAATCAATATGTTCACATTGTATGCATGGTCTTAGGATTAAAATGTTAGCTATTACTCAAGATACTCTCTTTGCTAATTGTACACATAAAAAGAAAAACGAACTCATCATTCATGACAAAAGCTAGTTTTGCAAGTTAGAGTAAGCTTGCCCTTGCAAAACTAGCTTTGTTTCTACCTTCCCATAAAAGCTGAGCAGCAAGGATCTTACATTCCTGGTCATTTCTGATCTGTCTTCAGACTTTGGAAAGACATTCTTGTCATATGGACATCAAGACAAATTGATGACTTGTTTTCAGAAATAGTTGCGTGCATTTCAAAGAAAAAAGGAAAGCATTTACCATGTTTTCTACAAAAAAAAAAATAATAATCCTTTAAGAAATGAAAGAGAGACTTCCTACACTTGGCTCTGGGTGGGCTTTGTTTCCTTTTTTGGCTTGCTGAAAAACAAGACTAGGGTTTGAAATATGCAAGACAAATCCTCCATCGTTTTTCACTATACCATAAACCCATTCTTTCCTTGTTGTTAGGAGGGAACACCGAAGCTTTTGTTTATAATTTTTATTTATCGCTGAGCGCTAAATTTAAAACTGTTGAAGGTAACTTAAACACATTAATTTCCTCTCTAAGGACTTGCCTTCGCTCACGGCGAAACCTGGAAAACAATGAGAAGATTCAGCTTGACCACGTTAAGGAACTTCGGCATGGGCAAGAGAATTATAGAAGACACGATTATAACGGAATGCCAGCATCTCATACAGAGCTTTGAATCTCACAAAGGTGTGTGCAACGAACAAAGCCATTTCTCTTTTCATGAAAAAGACATAAACAAAAGGTATATTCGATCACTCAGTTTGACATAATTTAACCTATAGAAAGATTCCAAGGGTATATACATACCCAGTGCTGTCTACTCCTATACTGTCCATGTAGAATGTAAACATTTATTTTCTCCTCCTCCTTCCTCTCTCTCTCTGTTTCCTTTTCTCTCCCTCTTTCCCTCTCTCTCTCCCTTTCTCTCCTCCTGCCCCCTCCCTCCATTTCCCTTATTTTATCTACATATATGAATCTATTAAAAATATTTTGAACTCTTTGAAAACATACTGTCCTTCTATTCTCAAAGTACAATAATATTCTCATAACAGTAATTCAGGCTTCATGTGTTGAGAAATTAACTTTGACATGATACAGTGACATTTTCAGCCACATAAAAGAATTTAAAAACTGGCCTGTCCTGGTAAGTTAGAGAACGGATAAAAGGTGCTTTGGGTGATAAAACAGAGAAGCTTTCTATCCGGACAGCTGCCAGGAGGAGGAGGATATAGATAGAGGAGGCCGCAGAGTTATGCTTAGAAAGGGAGAACTCAGGAAAAAAAAAAAAAAAAGAAAAAAAGTTTGCTCAGTAGCCAAAGCCTGTGAACTACTACCCCGCCCCTCCCCACCCAAGGCTGGGATTTTCAGGTCTTCCTTAAGTATCTTTTGTCTTTGGGCTTTACCTCATCTTCTTTAGGCTATAACGCTTTTATCTCAATGCAGGGAAGAGCTTTATTGCAAAGAAGGTCCAGACAAGGAACGTACTCATTAGTAAACAGTAGCACAAATCACACCAAGGCACTTGAAAAGATTGCTAGTTAGTGCCCAACATTATTCAGCCCTTTTGCAATGCACTCAATATGATGCTTTTTACAAATAAATAAATGAATGAATGAATGAATGAATGTTTGTCTACCGATGTGTATTTAATAATCTTATAATCCAGGTACTTTGTATATGTGTGATGAGGATTTGAACCTAGGGATCATGCATACTGAGAAAGCTCTTGATCACTAAGCTCCAGCTACAATCTTCCCTTTACTTTTTATTTTGGAACTGGGTCCCACTGGGACCCAGTGGCTAGGTTATTTAAGCTGGACTTAATATTCATTCTCCAGCCCTGGGATGCCTTGAACACTAAATCTTCCAACCATAGCCTCCCCAGTAACAGGGACACAGGTCTAAGAGACCAGGTCTTATTTTATACTCTGTGTAGATTTCAGCGATGGATAAAACATCAAAAATATAATAAAATGCTACACTCTAACCTCCCATGCAGTCCATGTCAGTGAATGATATTTTCCCATACACTGTGCATTAACTACAGCCCTCTATATACACACTGCACACCCAGGTATACCCATAAACATTGAATGCTTCTGCCACATTATTATTTCTTTAGGCAAACTGAATGCCCACTTTTCTTTCACATGTCCATTGAAATTTTTTGTAGCTATCTGAGCATTTGTGCCAAAATCTGGGCATTAATCAAAGTCACAGCTATAGATGTCACATCTCCATGAAAGGCACAATAACAAATAATCCCTCTATGAAACTCTTTACTGGGTAGTCTGTTCCAATCAGTCTGGAACTGCGTTACTGCTGGGTATGTGAAGATTCCTGATCCTGATCTGCTTGATGAATTGCCTTATAGGAAAACCCTTTGAGATCAAAAGAGTACTGAACGCTTCTGTTGCTAACGTCATTGTGTCCGTGCTGCTTGGGAAACGGTTTGACTACCAAGATCCCCACTTCCTGAGACTCTTAACCTTAATTGGCGAAAATGTGAAACTCATTGGAAAACCTAGTATTGTGGTAACTGTTTCTTCTTTATTTGATTTGTTTTCCTTGCTTGATACCTCTTACACTCTTACACTTGCTTGACACACTTGATGGCTCAAGAGCCTGTGAAAAGAATGTCAGTATGTTCAAAGTACAATACGATGAGAAACATGCTTGTTTAGCCTATCTGATGGTCCTCTCACCACAAAGCACTGCAATAAATACCTTGATTCATGAATTGTGAAACACACTAATGTTATATGGCTTTGGTGTATTGTAGAGTGTAGCCATGCATTATCTACACCAACAATCATTTATAGAGTATGAACTATATATCAGTTAAAGAACTCATAACAGAATTCAATTAGGAAAAAGGCTTTTAACAGGGAGAACAAGGACATAAAGAAAAAGTGCTAAACTAAACACTATCTCTATGTTTATGATGATCTATACATGTTAATAATGGTGAAGCTCCATCTTCTGGAAACTGGAGAAATATATAAACAGAAAAGAGCACTGGATGTTCTTCCAAAGGATTCAAATTCCTTTCCTAGAACCCACATGGTGGATCACAGCCAGCTTAAACTCCAGTTCCCTGGGATCTGATGAACTTTTCTGAGCTTTGTGGGCATCACACATACAAGTGGTACACCAGATACACATGTAAACAACATCCACACTGTTTTAAAAAAAAAAAATAGCCTTCATCTTTCAGATCCAAAAAAATTAGAAGCTTATTAAATTTTGAGTCATACCAATGCAGCTAACTATCATTTCACTTTTGGAACAGTTCAAGCCTTTTCTGTGAATGCAAGCAACCTATTGGTATGGGTGCTTAGCACAGGCACAGGCAACTATCTCATACAACCTAGATGAGATCTTTTGTTCATTAAGTCATCTTGAGAGCCCTTTGAGAATGTGGCTAAATACCAGCTCTTACCTACCCAAGAATAGTACACCAAGAAATGTAAATTTTAGCAAACAGTAAAGTTGTAGCTGGAATAGCAAAGCTTGTTGCTGCCCGTCACTTGCAGATGAAAAGGACAAGATCTGGATCCTTAAAGTTTGATTTATTCAGAGAGCCCTTAACATCGTCAAAATATGTCTTACATCTTGATTCCAGGCATCAGATTAAACAGGGAGAAGAGGAAACGAAGAAAGCCAAAGCCAGTCAGTTTTTCAGAGTTCTGTCTCCTCTCTCTGGGAGGGAGCTACATTTCTGCTACATTTCTGCTACATTTCTGAGATTTCTCTTGTACATGTCCCTCTTGTCAGCATCTCTTGAAGTCTTTCCACATTGTCTGCGCATCTGAACTGAGAACTTCTTGAAATCTAGTTGGTGTCTATTTATATCAGTCTTGTACTCTTCCAGGAGCATCAGGGCTGGGGTGTGGTTAACGTAGAAAAAACCAGCCACTAACAGTATGTGTAAGCTAACTTGTAATGTCATGTACATAGTGGATCTTTTCTATAATTGTGAGTATTAGAATATCCTTCTTATACACACTACAGAAGTATCCCTGTCAAAGACTTCATTGAACATTATTAACGGTCAGGGAAGGCTTGATTATATGGTGCTTCATAATGGAATCCACAGATAATGTGTGTTACAAACTGAAGTATTTCTGTGATTCTACAGAAAGCATAAGTAAATTTATTGTGCTGTTTGTAACATAGCAGATTCAGTTGTTTACCGGGACTCCCACAAATATTTGTGAAAAAAAAAAAAAAAAAAAAACACCGAGTTTATCCCTCTGAACATAAAAACATTATTATATCCCATCTCAACCTTAAGCATATTATCCCCATGATATAATATGCAAAATATTCTGCATACCAGAGCTTAGAAGTTATATCAGTATTCAATTGTTAATTCCTTAATTCTGACCAAATAAAAGAAGAAGCATCATTATATAATCCAGTCTATCACTCTTAGCTGAGGCAAAAACTGAAGGTGCTATTTTGTGATTTTTTTTCAATAATAATATATCACTACAATGTCCCAACTAGTTTGTGTCTACTTAAAGTACTTTCTTTTTTATATTTTTTTTAGCTTTTTAATATGTTTCCTATTCTGGGATTTCTCCTAAGAAGCCACAAGAAGGTCCTGAGAAACAGAGATGAATTATTTTCCTTCGTAAGGATGACCTTCCTAGAACATCGTCATAATCTTGACAAAAATGATCCCAGAAGTCTCATTGATGCATTTCTAATCAGACAGCAGGAGGTAATGGTGTTTTCCTAGGAGGATTCTTTAGCCCATATTTACTATTTAACTAATTCCTGGTAGAGAGCAAACATTCCTTCAAAGAAGAAAGTTGACTGGACCCAGATTAATACTGAGTATATTATAGAATCTGAAAATGCTGTTAATTATAGTTTGAATACAATTTCCACATTATTCTCTGAGGGAATAAAGAGAAATAGTGTGGGGAATATTTTAATAACTCAACTGAAAACTAACTTTGAAGCTTCCAAAACAGAAACAGCCTTTGTTATTTTCAGAATTATTTACCAGGATTAGCATCTGGGATGTACCTAAATCCTCAAGTTCTGTGTGATAGCTGCACAATAAAGGGAAATTTTGCTGAGTTGAAGAATGCAATACCTGTTGTTTTTAATTCATGATAATTTTTTATGATTTGCCCATGGTAAAATTATTCCATGACTAATGATATATTTTACCATTATAGGAAAACAACACATCTACTGACTATTTTAATGAAGAAAATTTGTTACCCCTTGTTACTAACCTATTCACAGCAGGAACCGAGACCACAGCCTCCACACTGCGCTGGGGAATTATACTCATGATGCGATACCCTGAGGTTCAGAGTAAGTCACCAAGATTCAGAGCAGTCCCCAAATGAAGGAGAAGAAGCATATCTCAGAATCAAAAATGCGAAATTTTATAGTCACACTGAATACCTGTAAATTGTAGCGTTGACAATAGCTTGTGCGGTTAGTTTCCTTTTAGAACAAAAGAAGAAGCTTCAGTGTTGGAGGGATGGCCTAGTGATTAAGTGTGCATCCTGCTCTTGCAGAGTGTCAGACTTCAGGTGTCAGTTTTCACTTTAGACAGATTACAACTGCTTATAGCTCTAGCTCCGAGGACACTTTCTCCTGGACTCCACAGACACCTGAACTCACATTCATGCACCCACAAATAGACACATATGCACATGTGTACACACACATACACGTACATGTACACACACATACACACAACTAAAACTCAAATAAATCTTTCAAAAAATATTTTTCAGAAGAAAATAGCATTTGTTCTTTAAGCATCCCGAAAATGGTCTGAAATCTTCCCATGATCATTCCCAGGGCAACCTTAAAACAGAAGGAGGGTAATGAGGGCCTCATGCCTTTAATCCCGGCACTCAGGAGGCAAGTAGACCTAGTGAGGTTGAGATCAGCCTGGTCTATAAAGTGAGGTCCAGGAAAGTCAGGGCTACACAGAGAAACTCTTGTCTTGAACACTTCTCCATCAACCTCCGCCCCGCCCCCCCCCCAAAAAAAAACAAGTAGAAAGGATGAAGGTAAAAGCACTCAAATTGAGAGAGCATTTGGGTTTGGGTTTGATGGCATTTATTAAGAAGACATGTAAAATCACTTGAATTCATGTCCAGCTTCGATACTAAACTCTTACTTGCATTGTATCCAGAAAAGGTCCATGATGAGATCACCAAGGTTGTGGGCTCAGCTCAGCCTCGAATTGAGCACCGAACTCAAATGCCCTACACAGATGCTGTAATTCATGAAATACAGAGAGTTGCTAACATCCTGCCCACAAGCCTACCCCATGAGACAACCACAGACGTTGTATTTAAAAACTACTATATTCCCAAGGTAAGGGCTGAAGCAGGGGAAATGAGAGGGTATGCTCCCAATGTTCACAATCATGGAAGCACTGAGATGGAAGTTGAGTGAGAATCTAGGCCTATTTTCCTCCTTAAACCCTGCTCCCTCTCCTTTCTGTTTACTATCTCTCTTCTTCCTCCCTCCCCATCAGTCAAACTCAGATAACTGTGTGTTTCTGTTTATGTGTGTTCATGCGTGTGTGTGTGTGTGTGTGTGTGTGTGTGTGTGTGTGTGCCACTGAAGACTATTCTCTAACACTTTATAAGATATTCTATTTTATGTTATAATTGAGAAAAATGAGATTCAGAGAACTCAAGCCTTTTTGGAAATGAAAGGTTGCTCTCTGAAGGAACTTAGATTTGCCATAAGCTGTGTCACACTCTGAGCCCTGAGCCCTGAGTTTTTCCCAGGTAGGATCTTTCCATCAGTACCTCCGCACTTCAATCCCATCATCCCATACAATCAGGTATGCATTTCCCCACGCACCTTCATGCCAACCTTTGAGTTCCTCTGGTAAATTGAAGAAATGCATGCAGGCCTTCCTAAAACTAGACTGAAGGTAAGTGTGAGCAGAAGGTTGTGACATGCACATGGAATGGGTTCTTTTCCTCGTTATCTAGTCTGACTGCTGCTAGTGGGCTCATGTCTGATAAAGCCATGAGGCTGCTACTGAATCCTACTCTGGGAATCCTCCTCTTTGAACAAGACTGTGCCCATCTTTGGAGCTTCTCTTCTCAGCCTAGGCGTACTATTAAGCTGAGTTAATCAGGTTAAGAGTGAAGCGGAAAAATGCAAGCACTGTGGCATCGGTAATCTTCATGGTACCATAAAAAATATGCAAGGCAGCTAGCTTGTAAAGAGAAAGAGTTATTTGACTTAGAGTTTTGCCACTTTAAGTCCAAGATTAGGCAGAACAGCCCCATCTAAATTGGAGACAGTAGGTGTCATTGATAGGAGTGTATGGAGAAACTAGTGGCCAGGGAAAGGTTGACAGACTAGATTCCCACAATTCCCTTTAAGAGAACATATCCACTGGTATAAGAATAAAGGACCCCATGGTCCTCATCTCTTAAAGATTTGAGCACACCGTCTCTCTTAAAGATTTGAGCATACCGTCTGAAAAAAGCCATGAACATGGGACCTTTGGAAGACTCTTCCCACCTTTCAACCATAGCAAAAGTGAAAACAGAAAAGCAGTATTAAATGTTATCTACAAGAAACAGTAAAGTGGTAGGGTTTTATTTTTAGCTACCTACTGTGCTGCAATCCTCATAAAACACTGTTGTTGAAAGGGCTTTGCAGGTGCAGGGGATCTAATTGATGTGCTGTGCAACTAGGAGGTAGGCTCAGTCTTGGCACATCTCAATCACATCTTCAGTGAAGGTGAAGTAGAGAAATATAATCCAGTTAAATGGATGTACAGATGATAGATAGATAGATAGATAGATAGATAGATAGATAGATAGATAGATAGATATAAATCATCCATGGTTTAAAACAAAATGCTTTTACTAAACTGACTACTTAAACAAAAAAATAATAATTCACAAAGACTTCATTTGATAAAATAGTTAACCAGAATATTATATTCCAAAGCCTTATTAAAGATATAGCTATCAAGAGAGAGTAGTGAATATTTTCTGGGATCAATTAATTTATTTCCTGATGGCTAAACTTCAATATTGTGTATACAAGGCAAGCATCCCTACCTCTAAGCTGTAGCTCCTGCTCAGAGTTCTGCTTCTAATCATTATTTGACTTTTTTTGTTTGCTTTCATCCTCAGAATGTCTTTTCCTATACAATTAAAGTCGCTGCTTCATTTATAGAAAGCTGTTTTACAGTACATGGCCTGATATGAAAGCAGAGCAATTTATTTCTTAGAATCTGCCTATGTAATCCTTCTAGACTTGACATCTACTGTCTCAGAACTTAGGGATATAAGAGCAAACTTTCAGTGAGCTGTTGAACCTTCTGGAAATTCTACCAGATTTTTTCATTTGCATCCTTTCATTGACAACCTACAATCCCAGTAAGGATTTCCCCCGTACAGATTTAGAACAGAATCTATTAAGGTTAACAAGCTGATTGTGGTGGCTCATACTATAAGTCCGGCACATAGGAGGCTAAACATCATGAGTTTGAACCCTTCCTAGACTATACAGTGAGTTCAAGACCATCCTGGATCACAGAGGCAAATCTGTTAAATCTGACATTATCACATGACCAATACACACTAAAGGCTCATTCCCAGGACATGTTTTTAGTTAGAAACAAAAGAAACATTGATGACTAAAATGAGCATCTCATTACTGAACTTAAAGCTTTCCCTGGCTACTTCATTTTCTTCCAGAAAATTCCATAACTAGAAATTTACCAACCATAGTTATAATGCATCATTGGAGAAGGACCTCTTAGGAAAAAATTTAATTTAGTCCTTTCCACTAACTGCACTTTTTATTTTTAGGGCACAGAGGTCATTACCCTGTTGACATCAGTACTTCGGGATCAAACACAGTGGGAAACACCAGATGCTTTTAACCCTGGTCATTTCCTCAGCCCCAAGGGGAGGTTTATCAAGAAAGAAGCTTTCATGCCCTTTTCAGTGGGTAAGGTGACTTATTGGACGCTTTTCACTATGAACAATTACCTCTATATTTGCTCTTGCGTTGTGATCAATATTGTATCCAAATCTGGCTGGTTTTGCACACACTGTGAAACCTCTTTGGACCTTTAAACAAGTGACAGTCACTCATAATGAGGATGAGTAACTTGTTCAAGGATTTTGCCCAATTTCCCATGGAAATCAAAATTTTTTATTGTGAGGCTGGAGAGATAAATGAACAGTTAATAAGTGATTTTTGCAAAAAACCTGAGTTTGATTCTTAGCACCCACTTTTGGTTAATGACAACTGCTTATAACTACAGCTTCAGGAGTCCCCCGTGCTTCTCGATTCTGCCAGATCCTACAATTATGTGCACACACCTATACACAGACATATAAATAATTAAAAATAAATCTAACAGAGAAATTTATTGTGGTCCTCAAAGAAAGCTAGGAGTACCAATACTAGTTTGTTTGTTGGTTTGTTTTGAAACAGAGTTTCTCTATATAGCCTTGACCATCCTGGAACATGCTATGTAGACCAGACTGTCCTCAAACTTCTCTGCCTCTGCCTCTCTGCCTCTCTCTCTGCCTCTCTGCCTCTCTGCCTCTCTGCCTCTCTGCCTCTCTGCCTCTCTGCCTCTCTGCCTCTCTGCCTCTCTGCCTCTCTGCCTCTCTGCCTCTCTGCCTCTCTGCCTCTCTGCCTCTCTGCCTCTCTGCCTCTCTGCCTCTCTGCCTCTCTGCCTCTCTGCCTCTCTGCCTCTCTGCCTCTCTGCCTCTCTCTCTGCCTCTCTGCCTCTCTGCTTCTCTGCCTCTCTCTCTGCCTCTCTCTCTGCCTCTCTCTCTGCCTCTCTCTCTGCCTCTCTGCCTCTCTGCCTCTCTGCCTCTCTCTCTGCCTCTCTGCCTCTCTGCCTCTCTCTCTGCCTCTCTGCCTCTCTGCCTCTCTCTCTGCCTCTCTGCCTCTCTCTCTGCCTCTCTGCCTCTCTGCCTCTCTGCCTCTCTGCCTCTCTGCCTCTCTGCCTCTCTGCCTCTCTGCCTCTCTGCCTCTCTGCCTCTCTGCCTCTCTGCCTCTCTGCCTCTCTGCCTCTCTGCCTCTCTGCCTCTCTGCCTCTCTGCCTCTCTGCCTCTCTGCCTCTCTGCCTCTCTGCCTCTCTCTCTGCCTCTCTGCCTCTCTGCTTCTCTGCCTCTCTCTCTGCCTCTCTCTCTGCCTCTCTGCCTCTCTGCCTCTCTGCCTCTCTCTCTGCCTCTCTGCCTCTCTGCCTCTCTCTCTGCCTCTCTGCCTCTCTGCCTCTCTCTCTGCCTCTCTGCCTCTCTCTCTGCCTCTCTGCCTCTCTGCCTCTCTGCCTCTCTGCCTCTCTGCCTCTCTGCCTCTCTGCCTCTCTGCCTCTCTGCCTCTCTGCCTCTCTGCCTCTCTGCCTCTCTGCCTCTCTGCCTCTCTGCCTCTCTGCCTCTCTGCCTCTCTGCCTGCCTCTCTGCCTGCCTCTCTGCCTCTCTGCCTCTCTGCCTCGAGAGCTGGGATTAAAGGCATGCTCCACGATACCCAGCCCAATACTATTTTTTAGTCATGAACAAACAAGTCAAAGTCAAAGTGTAAGAAAATATATTAAACATAGAGCAAATTTATGTGTCCACTACAAGTGGTGCTATTAACTTCTCCACTTTTTTATTCTTCTAGTTGTGTGGAAGACATCCTTCCTTTCTGTCTGCATTTACATGCAGACACACTTTTAGAAGTCTTGTTCTTTGAACAACTTTTATGAGCTAAATGTCTTTGATTGTCTCCGGAGACCATTCTCAGGTTTCCACATACAATAATACTCTCTTGCTAAGATTGTAACCTACCCTAATACATGTTTTATCTTGTTGGGCTATTCAGTGTTTACCATGAAACTCAATGAAGTTTAAACAGAAGATCATAATTAACATCCCAAGTTACTTTATTTATGATCCTATTAAACACCATTTAATTGTGTTCTTATGAAAATATCTAACCCCAAACCTATCTTAGCTTTTACTTCCATAGACTCCTCCATGGCTTGTGACACTGTATTATAATTATCTGTTTACTTACTGGTCACCTGTTGGATGACCTGTTACATAGGCAAGCCCATGAGAACAATAGCTGTTTCAAAGTCAAGCACAATAATACCTGTGCCTTATTGACCTCAAACCTATTGCAGACTGAGTGGTTAGCTATTTTATGAATGTTTCTAAGCAGAGAGGAAGTATTCATGATCTTTCATCCCATAAAAACATTGCCTCATTCCTGTGCCCAATAAAGAAATATATAGTTATATGTAGAGTTAGTCTATTCCATGTTAGTCTCAAATAAACCAAAAAGGTTAACATGAGGTCATTTCCCACTTTGTAAAATAGAAGTCTTCTGTGTTTGAGCACATTTGTGATTTATGTTTCAAGAAGTGAATCAAAGATCTACAACTGTATTAACTACAAAAATTACTGGTCATAACATAAGCAGCACCTTAAAGCTCTCCTTCTGGGAGCAAAGTAAATAGATATGGTATGTCTTCAGAGGGTCTGAAGTAGATTGTACATAAACACTGCTACTTTTTATTCAAATATGTTGCATTCAATCTATAAAACTAATACAGAACCCATTATATTTAACCTAAAAATAAAATTGTTTTTAACACGGGAAATACATATAACTGCCAAGAGCCTATGGTTTTAATAAACTTCTATCAGGAAAGTTTCCTTTCTCAATTTGATTACATCTTTTCAGACATTTCCTCAAATAATTGACATTTCAGAATTGTGTCAATTGAGTCTAACTTCACAATGTGCTTCTGCAACTTAACATCATTTTCAAAGTCACTGTAACCTAGTTTCTGCTCCTGCCTCTGGTATCTGATCCAAGATTATCTACCTCATGCTCTGTGTGTAGTGGGACTCAAATCTCATCCAGCCAATAGCACAAGGACCTCATTGTTACCTTCCCTCATCTTCACCTAACAAATTTCTCATCCTTTCTATCAAAGCTTAGCTATAAAACTCTCATTCCACAAATGAGAGTTCCTTCTCTGGCTTATCAGATATCTTTCCACAGGTCAACTCATAGATTATGACACTGTATTAGAATTGCCTATTTATCTATAGGTCATCTGTTACATAGTAAATCTCATCAGAACAATAGCAGACTCCATGCCAAGTTCAGTTAATGTTGACATTAAACATGTTTATGGACTGAATGGTTAGCTTTTACATAGCAGACACACCCACCATGTACTTTTTACCTCATGATCTTGTGATGCAGATGACTCTGTCAAAAGGCTATTTTCAAGTTAAAATATTGTTCTTGGGTTTCAGTTCTTTTTGGTTTTGTTTTGATTTGTTTTGTTTTCCTGTTGCTGTGATTAAACACCATGATCAAAAAAAAAAAAAAAAAAAAGCAACTTGGAGAAGAAAAGCTTATATATACATTCAGGTCACATTGCATTACTGAGGAGAGTCAAGGCAGGAAGTTATGATGGGAGCCTGGGACCAGAAGCCTTAAAGGAATCCTGCTTCCAGGCTCTATCTCTGGCTGATGCTCAGCCAGACTTCTTAGACTACCATAGCCACCTGCTGAGGGAGAATGTCATCCACTGTAGGCTGGGCATTTCTGCGTTGATCATCAAGACAATCTTTCAGAACCATGACTACATGCCAATCTGACCTGGGAAATACCTCAACTGAGGTTGCTTCTTTCCAAGTGACTCTAGATTGTGTCATTTAAAATAAAAGATAGGGACAACCTATTATGTTTAATTGCTCCTCTTCATCATTAAAGCTGCCATTTGGATCTTTCTCTTTTTGCAGATATATTTCCAGGTCTTACTTGGAAACAAAACCAATAAAGCTCAGGAGAGATTGATGACTGATCCATTCTTCCAACGTGTGCTCTGATCTTGTCCACTGTTGTTAGGGTTCTTGTGCTGATGTCTTATAACCCCCTTTATTGTCTGTGTCTCCAGGTCGTCGCATGTGTGCTGGGGAGCCACTGGCAAAAATGGAGCTTTTCCTTTTCTTCACCAGTCTCATGCAGAAGTTTAACTTCCGACCACCCCCTGGAGTCTCCCATCTGGACCTGGATCTAACTCCAGACATTGGCTTTACCATTCAACCACGGCCTCATAAGATATGTGCTCTGCTCCGAGCATCAGCTCTTTGAGTTTAGTGCAGCCCCGGTTCTCCGTGTGATCTTGTGGTCCTTGGCCCAAAAGCTTACCTTTCCTTTGTTTCTACAGCTGTGGTACTCAGCCAAATACTGCAGGATTATTAGGGCAGTTAGCCTCCTTCTCACACAGGGCTATCTTTTCCAGAATAGGTTTCTCTGCTCGCTGCTGTAGGAGAAGCTCCCTACTGCTATTGCTGAAAACAACAAATGAACAGACAATTTCACAAAAAGAACCCAAACAGGAAGCAGACATGGTCTTGTAAGGCATGAGGCACCTATGGAACATGAATCAAGTGTTGTAATTGGTATTTGTGTGCCGAGAGGCGGTATAATATGTATGAATATCAACACAAATGCAATTAAAAAAAATTCAGCTCTTAGTGATGCATACACTAAGCTTAAGACATTGTTTTCATTGTGAGAATTAAATAAGCAGTGGTTAATAACAGATCATTGGTTGTGAGTACAGCCAGTTTTCTGAGATCATAAAGAATTAATCTGGGTCCTACTAGATTGGCAGGTAGGGATCCGTAAAGGCACTTGCATGTAAGCCTGACACTGGAGGTTTGATTTCCAGAACTCATGTAAAGGTAGAAAGAAAAAATTGATTCTGCAAAACTTTTCTGTGAGCCAAATAAGCATGCTATGGCATGTAAACCAACACTCAAATGTCACATATGCACACATACTCTCTCTTTCTCTCACTCTCTCTCTTCCTCTGTCTGTCTCTGTCTCTGTCTCTGTCTCTGTCTCTGTCTCTCTCTCTCTCTCTCTCTCTCTCTCTCTCTCTCTCTCTCTCTCTCACACACACACACATTATTACAAATGATACTGCATGTTTTGAAAAATAAAGTGTTCACCTGTGCTCCTGGCATATCAGAATGTGCAGTGTAACATGCCTGTGGTTAGTGTTCAAAGTCCCAGTGAAATCAAATACAAAGGGACCTTGGCAGCAGAACAGAGAAAAGCCATGCTGTTCCTCCAACACAAAACCATCTCCCCACTTTTATGAAGTCAAATGTACCCTCCCAACATCAATATACATGCTTCTCCCATGCTCATATCTGATTCATATCTAAGTGAGAATTGCACTAAACAAAGAAGACTTTGTCTAAGGGTATTATAATAGAATAGAACTTGGTCAGAACCCAGCACTGAAGAAGCACAGAACAGAAAGACTTTCAGTAATGGGGTGTGCCATGGGAAAGTACCCAAGGTTGGAGGGAGTCTGGCCAATAGGCTGTGTCCAGCTCACTGAATCACTTCTGCATTTTCAAATATTTCTATGGTAGGCTTTCTGCACTTGCTACTCGGTGCCCATTTGACATTTTCCTTTTTTCAGAAGCTATAGCTAAGAACCCAGAACTTCATGCTTCATAAACAAGCATTTCCCCTGAGCTACAGCCCCAGCATGAGAGCTTCATTTGATAAGTTGCTACTTCATCACACAGAGAATAGGAGGTTGATGTCTTATCTTCCTGGACTATTACAATCTCAAGGAGATCTCTTAGGGCCTTAAGAAATAGAGTCCAAATAAGAATTAACACAGCATTTTCTCAACTTAAGCCTCAAGAGAGAAGTCCTGGTCATCAGGAAGAAAGCCAACCACAGTTCAATAAAATGCCAGCGAATGTTAGGCCACCAAGGTTATTCTCAACACATTATGATCCACAGAGCCTTTTGATGGGAGGCCTTTAGTGCTCTGATCGTGCAGAGAGGTACAGAAAATAATGAAATGGAACTCAAGTTCCAATTGGGCTCACTTTGATGTTTGAACACATGGGGAACTGTACTTTCTTGGTTGGTCTTAGTTTATTTTGTGGGTTTAGTAGTATTTTCGTCAGTTCTGAATCCACAGTCAAAATTAGCTGGTGGGCTTGTTTCCATTAGTTGGGGAGCAGTAAAAGCTTAAACCAGAGATCCAGAGAACCAAGTTGTAGTTATAGCCTTGTCAGCTTTCCGTTGTGATGACTACAGATTGGTAGGGCATATATCCTCTGTCTGCCAACAGAAGCAGGGGAGATAATGTTTCTCATTATGAGTATAATGTAAAAATAATAAGTATGATGTAAAACAAGTAACCATTTCTGCTGTGTCAGAGAGTGAAATAACATCCTTTTATGTCATTGTAAAGTATTAACTAAACTAAACTAATAATTAAACAACACAGATGAAAATGTCCACGGAAGATATGATTGAGAAAATTGATTCCTACTAATGTAATTTTTTCTTTGACTCATTCTTTGATAATAATAATTATGAGATAAAGAATTTTTTCTTCAAGCTATTCATGTCTAATAAAGTTAGACTTATACAATAAAACTATTACATTTTATTATTTTTCTACTTTAAGTTTTACACATAAATTATACACCACAATCACTATAACTTAATTTTTTCCCTTAGTGTCTATAATTGTTATGTTCTTATTTGTATATGTCATATAATTTTTAAAATATTCTTACTAAATTTTATTAGTTTTTTTGAACACATACTTACTTTTTTTTTTTTTCAGCATAGTATTGAATTCCAGTGGTCAGATTTGGCAAGTACCTGTTCCCACTGAGCCATCTCATGTTCCACACTTTATTTTTTGCAAAGCTGAAAATCAAAACCTATTGGACAAGAGCTGTGTCACTGAGTGCCACCCCAGGTGAATCTACACTGGAAATGTAGAACTAGGTTAAGGATGAAAAAACAGTACACTTTCAATGAACTTGAAAGAGCCAAACTTTTAGAAGTGTCCTCTAATAATGCTTGAGTGGTGTGTGTGTGTGTGTGTGTGTGTGTGTGTGTGTGTGTGTGTGAGAGAGAGAGAGAGAGAGAGAGAGAGAGAGAGAGAGAGAGAGGAAGCATGTAAAGTACTCTTTAAAATGATCTTTTACGTAAGAAAAATAGTAAAGAGAAATTGAAATGTGCTAAAGTTTACATGATGAACATTTGAATAGCGAGACCAGGCATTCAGAATGACAGCTGCAGAGCTTCACATTAAATTTCACACTTGCAATGTACTATACCCACTGAGTTGTGTAGACTTTAGATCTGCTGAATTTTGCCGTGTCATGTTTTTATTCACTTATTTATTAGCAACTTTTTTAGCGATTAAGCTTATTTAAGGTTTTAAAACTAAATACAAATTAGATCAATAATTTTTTTTCAAAACAAAACTATTTTATCACTTAGCACAGTGATAATAAAAGGCTGACCAACTTTTAGACTGATTTATCTTTGTCCTGACTCCTTGGTTTACTCCTTAGGGCGGTCTTCCATCCTCATTGCTTAAACCTCAGCTCAACACTGAATAAATTGACTCCACACTTTATTTTACCCCAATATAATCCCCCAAAAGAATTTTATTATGGGATTATTTAATTTATACCTTTGTAATTTTCCTGCATAGTTGAGATGGAAAGGCTTTGACACTTGAATTCGAATAACTTCTAGGATCTGGGTCAGCATCAAGGTAGCCCAGCCTTAATTATTCAGCAGCCTTATTATTGTTATTGTATGTCACAATCCTTCTCACCATCAGAATCCTCAAGCTTCTTCATAACTGAAGAGGGTTGAATATATGATTCCATAGTAGGAAGCACATTTTGTTGCAAGGCCTTGGGTTCAATTTCCAATACTTGCAGAACTCGAAATTAGTAAAAGGTTGAATCTATAGTCAGTTTATTTACTGGATTTGCTAGATATACTAAGGGTCAAAAGGGCCTCAGACATGTAAGGCAAGCATTCTGCCAGAGACACATCCCTAGCCCAAAGTTGAAATCATGTGACAGTAGCAGATCTTATATGGCAATATTTGACAACAGATAGAAAAGGAACTCTGCAGAAATTGTTTGAAGTATTCTGTTCTTTGTCATTGGAAAGTATAGTTTGGGGTACTGACAAGATTTCTCAGTGGTTAAGAACGGGCACTATTCTTGCTGAGAATCTGAACTCAGTTCCCATCATCCTTGCTGGATGGCACTCAACCACCTATAACTCCAATTTAAGATGGTCTACTGTCCTTCAAGGACACCTGCACTACGGTGCACATTGTACCCACAAAGACACACATACAAAATAATAAGTAAATGAATGAATGAATGAGCATATGAATGAATAAGAAAGGAAGAAAGAAAGAAAGAAAGAAAGAAAGAAAGAAAGAAAGAGGAAGGAGGAAGGAAGGAAGGAAGGAAGGAAAGAAAGAAGAAAGAAAGAAAGAAAGAAAGAAAGAAAGAAAGAAAGAAAGAAAGAGAGAGAGAGAGAGAGAAAGGAAGGAAGGAAGGTAGAAAGGAAGGAAGGAAGGAAGGAAAGAAAGAAAGAAAGAAAGAAAGAAAGAAAGAAAGAAAGAAAGAAAGAAAGAAAGAAAGTTAGTTTAAGATTAGAATGAAGTAAGAAACAAACTCACCACCATGACTGATTGCTACTAAGCTAATAATAGCTAATTTGGGTGTTTACTACATGGCAGGCACTAAGTAGCTTTCATTAAACTTAATCTCAGAGAATTACCACAATGCTGACAGAAGGCCACTCAGTCTCTGCTGCCATCTGTCCCTAATGGCTAAATTGCTCAATGACTGCCAGCTTTCTGATGTGTCTACCTTGTCACAAAGCCTATCCTATGAGAATATGTCTTTCTAGACAGCTCTCCCCCACACATACACCCAGAAATTCTTGGTGCCAAGGATTTGACATTTTTACTGAAGCACACTTCAGGCCTCCCTTTCTCTGTTTTTTTCTTCACTATTAAAATTAAATGCCCAAACAGATTTAAACAAAGAAAGACTTTATTGAAGGAAGATTTTTATATGGTAGGGAAGGAAGAATATATACTCAATACATCTGAGACTGGTGTCAGGAGTTTTAAGCTTGTGACAATGTACTGAAGGACTTTAGAGACAGGTTGGTCAGTATGATTAGTCCATCTGTTTTTGTCAACTGACAGTTAGGGAAGCTAAGCTTCTATTCTCTTGTACAGGAAAAGGGAATTTTGGATCTTCTCTTCTTCAATGGCTTTACTCCATTTCAAAAAAAAAATAGCTCTTGGGCCCGTAGTCAAGCTCAGAGAATATTCAAAATTCTCTCATTGCCTGTGTTGTATTTGCTTCCAGCCAGCCTGAGGGATGCTAGTCAGTCCCCTTAACATTACTACAACCTCTATTTTGTTTCTTAAGATTTTAATTTTTATTTATGTGCATATGTATGAGTTTATGTCTCATGTGTGTTAGTTCCCGAGGAGGCAGAGGAAGGTACTGAAACCCTTGGAGCTACAGTTATTAAGCGGCTGTGTGATGCCCAACGTGGCTACTGGGAACCCAACTCAGGTCCAGCAGTGAGCACTCCTAACTGCTGAGGGATCCTCTCTCCAGCCTTCTGTTATTCTCCTTTAAACTGAAAAGTCAGATTCTGACTGTAAACTTACTTCCTTGATTCTGAGCAATAACCGTCTCTAATTTTGCAGGAAACTATTGACTAGAACAGTGCCAATGACTTTAACCTTCTTCCTTCTGCCGCCCTAAGTAATCAAGACTGTTCTCTTTCTTATCTTCATACAGGAGATTATTTAGAGAAATAAGTTCACAAAGAGTTATTCTTCGTAATTAAAGAACAAAGTACTGGCTGTGGCTCTAGAGATGCCAGAGTGTTCCCCAGTCCCAGCCCTGGTTTCTTTCCTGAATCGATTGAAATTCAAGCCCCACCTTTGCCCCACTCCCTCATAATTCATCTTGAGTGACTGACTAGCTGTGACTCAGAAGTCTGAAGCTATGCTGTCTTTAATGACTTCCTGTCCTTCCTCCCCTAAGGGGCTTTTGACAAAACCATTTCACATTCTTCAATAATGAAAGATAAGAGATCCAATAATCAATCAATAGTTCATTGGGAACAATTATAGCATGGTACAGCTGTCAAAAAAAGACATGATTATTTTTTTTCCAGTTTACAAATCTTTATGAACTGTACTGTATACCCTTTATAAACTTTATATCCATATTCTTATAAATTGCTACTGCCCTGGTATTGTTAACTAATGAGAATTTTCAATAAATATTAATTGTAGTGAGTGATTGATATGTTAAATAAACATGAGGGATAGGTGGATGCTTGTGAAAATTTAAAAGGAATCACCCAGAGATCTTTGTAAAACTGCATGCCCTGACTCAGCAGACAGTAAACGCCATGGGGACTCTGTTCTTCTTTCTTGGAGGAGCCCTTGCTGCTACATAACCAGTGACACCAGCCTGTGTGCTAGCCTAGCATGCTGGTTCCTTCCTGTTGCTATGATAAAACTCAATGACCAAAAGCAACTCAGTGAAGTAAGTGTTATTTCTTCTCAGAGTGACCAACTAACTAACCAGCACATATGAAAGCATTCCTCATAAAATACACAGGAGTAACACTAGGAATATTATTTTTTTAATTTATGCTTACAAGAAAATAAATCAGTAAGTAAGCATTAACTGAAATGATTACACGAAAGCCACACTTTGAGTTAAACATTCTACAAGGCTGATTAATTAATTAACTGATTGTAATTTTAATGGTTATAGAGAGTTTGAATGTTGCAGGTCAAGACACGGTCTCTTGAGACACGGAAGCGGGCCTGTATGTGTGATCTAACATCTTTGAAGTGGACAGACTCTTGGTTTCCCCTCAAAGGCTAATAATGACATCAGACTACATCTGAGACCTATAACAGAAATTTCCCACTTCTGCTGCAACCCACCTACCTGACGTTTCTTCCAGTGTGTTTAAAAAGCCTGTGGATTTATGAACTATTCTATTTTTCTACTACTAAAAAAATGTCATGAAACCACATTGGCATATGCGTTCCTGGTCATCCAAGTTTATTTTTTTGAATGAACAATCTTTAATTCCCTTTGAAGTGAGAACTATATGTTTTGTGACAACATGGGCACACAGATAAAAATAAAATAAAACAATATTGAAGAAATACTAAATATTAAAAGATTGTGATCATGGGAGAATTTTTGTTGTTTTAAATCTATCTTTATCAATTTCATAATATTTCATTAATTTTTCTCTAGATGATCAAATATTTTCTTATTCCCTTTCTTCCTCCCTCTTCCCCTCCCTTTCTTTCTTTCCTTCTTTCTTTCTTCCTTTTCTTTTCTTTTTTTTCACTATGTATCCCTGCTGGTCTTAGGCTCACAGACTTCCTCATACCTCGAAGTCTCTAAGTTGCTACAATTAAAGGCTTATACCACCATACCAGGCCACAATGTTTTACTTTACAGAAAATGGCAGAAACTAGGCCATAAGATACCAGCTCCAGGGACATACCATAAAATCCAGAACAAGATCATAAAACACCCTCTGAAGAACATCCTGGAGATAAACACAAAAATGGGGAAATATCTTATCTCAGAATGAGCCATCTACCCTGGGTAGCCCTATTTTATCATATGGCGTATATTCATGACATAGGAATGCAGACCACTTACCACCTGTGACCCCCTAGCATCCACTAATTAAATTTTAGATTACCTAATGCTTCAAGAGAGTTCCCCTAGTTCACTATAGAAAGGTCTGTGCACCTTTGTCTGGGGTGGCCATTTTGGAAAATGGTTAACTACACACACACACACACACACACACACACCATGCTAGATGTTTCTGTAGAATAAACACTCTTTTTTGCATACTATCTTTGTCTAGGGTCTTCCTTCAGCAATTTTTGGACCCTTACATTAGGGCTGTACAAACACCTGAGCAGTTAAGACCATTGGCTACACTTTCTGAGCACCCATGTTCAGATCTATACTCCAATTTTGGGGAATCTAATACCTTGTTTTGTTCTTTGTGGGTATGGCACACACATTGTGTACATACACCCATACAGGCAAATGTTCAAGCACAAAATAAATTTAAAATTAAAAAAAAAAAAACAAAAAAAGCTTAGGAAAAAAATCACAGTGAGTTTTAATAGAAACAGCTGGTATGGCTCCCTCAGTACAACAGCAGGTCAAATGAATCGAACATCACAGGAAATAACAGATGTAAGCAAAAGATTTAAAAAGAGGTGGCAGTCAGGCATTCTGGTACATACTGTCATTCCAGTACTTGAGAGGCTGACATGGAAAAATCTCAAGGTCAGTCATCACAGGCTAGACACCAAGTTCAAAGTAAGCCTGTGCTATCCAGTGAGCCATTGTCTCAAAACAATTTTAAAAAGCACATATTAATAAAAAGGAGGTAGACACTTGCCTGATCCATGATAGTTATATGACTTGGACGTTTGTACCAGTTACAATCTGCCCAGAAGGGTCTCTGGGAGTCTTTGATGTAATTCATCTAACAAACACAGTGTTAGATGAACTTGTATTTCTGTGAGGTTAAGTCATAGAGTCAAGACCCAGTCATTGGAGAGATTCCTTGGTACTGAGGACAAGTTCAGATGCTCTTCTGAGACATGAAAGGAAAATGTTCTTCACCTGTAAAGTAAATCACAACAGTTCAGCATCTTTCTTCACTTTCAATATGACATCTAATTTAAACCTGTAACCAGACAGCTAACACGGAAGCTGGAGTAGCTTTAAAATGTTTGTTCAATTCGAGGCCTGACAGTGCATGCCTTTTATCCCCAGCACTTGGGAGGCAAGCAGACCTGAGGGGCAGTCTGATCTGCATAAAAAGTCACAAGCCAACCAAGACTTTGTAGCAAGACCCAGTCTCAAAAGAACAATTATCCAAAGCTTTGACCTACCAAGGAGGTGTCGAAGAATTTTTAATCTTTCCATTCATTTAGCATAGTGACCATGGTTTTTTAGCCTTAGGTAACACCCAGCCCCCCATGTTGTAGAAGTCATTTCTAAGGAATTTGGAAAAATGTACTTACTGATCTACTAAAGATGGAAAGAAAATATAAACAAGTCCTTTCAAGAGTATAGGAGAAACCTTAGTAAAAACGGATAGTTCAGTTTTCATTAGTTGTTTTGCTGATTGCTTAGTGTTTATGATTTCTAGGCTACATTATTAAATAAAAAACTAAATCCTGGTCAGAAGAAGAGTGGGTTAAATGACTAACTACACTACACTTCGCTAGTAATTGAAGAGTAATGCTGAGTGTGTATTCCATGCCAGGCAGTATTCTAAGTATTTTAACTAAATCCTACCAAAAAAGTACAATGGTTATTATCCCCACTTAACAAGTTAACCATAGAGATTAGGCACCTTGCTCAAAGTTACTAGTTAGCAGAGTGCTTAGTAAGAGTCACTTAACTCCAGAGCCTGCCTTTGAGAGCTGAAGGGCGCTACTGGTTTTGGTGCAAAAGAGATTTGTTTCTCTTGTTTCCAATCAGTGTTCACCCACCTGGGATGGATCCAATAAGTGCAGATAGGACACTTAGCACTCACAATTAACTGTACAATGAAGCCATGCAGAATTTCTGCAAGAGAAGACTGTATGGGGGTGGGGGCAGGGCATGGCATCTCCTTTTCCAATTACTCAACAGATCAATAGATGAGCTCCAGGGCTAAGTTCATTCCTCAAGGGAAGCTCTCCCAGGCCTGAGCACTGCTGCTGGTGAGTCTTTAACCAATAAGCCTTGCAGGATACAGGGAGAAAGATGACTCTCCTAAACCTGCTCACTTCCTAAACCTGAGTGAAAAAACTATGGTGACTCCGATATCACTATTTTGAGACTAGCCTAGAACTCAGAGTCTCCTGCCTGGGCATATTTGGACCCCTAGAAGTAAGACCCAGAAAAAGTCATCCACAAATCATTAGGTTGGAGATGTCCACACTCCTTGTCTACTTAATAAGCACAGGCAATCACTTGATTGTGATCTACCCAAGCTATGTGACCTCTAGGCCAAAGTTAGCTCAGGTGTAAAAGAAGGATGCTATCTGACCAGACAAAAGATAAGAGGTGATTCAGGTGGTGGGTTGAAGGCCATTCAAGCTCTAACTGAAGACAGCTGGAAGGACCATGGTAAGAGCAGTGTTTAACCGTCATCCCACCCCTTCAACCCCAGAGCAGAGTCCCATTCATTTGTTACTGTCTGTTACCACACACCCTTCCCACAGGGACAACTCAAGCCCTTCGCCTATCTCTTAAGAGTTTGGTTTGGTCCTTAGAATTCCAAAGTGCATCCCAATACTAAAAAACGTAATGATGTGGAGCCTGAGAGATTATTCCAGCTATTTCAAGCACTTACTGCTCTTGCAGAGGACCCAAGTTCAAAACCCAGCACACACACAGTGGCTCACAACCATCTCTAACCCTAATTTCAGGGGATCCAATGATGACTTCTGAGAATGTCAGGCTAACTAGTGGTGCACAGATGTTCATACAGGCAAAACATTCACATAAGTAAGATAATAAAGTTTAAATGATGGTTTCTAATGACAAAGGGATTTTTTTTTAAGTGGTAGACTTAGACCATTTTAAACACCCAGAAAAGGACCGTAGAGAGTGCTCAGTGGTGAAAAGTTAGATTACTGTTGCAGTGGAACCAAGTTTGGTTTCTAACACTCAACTCTCCGATGCTCAATTTCCTGTAGTTCTAGCTCCAAGTTATCCTATGTTTCTGGCGTTCATGTACCTACCTGCCCTCGGGTTTACATACATATCCACATACATCTAATTAAAGATAAATTAATTAAAAATTAAACTTAAAAATAGTAGACTTACTGTCAATCCAATCTTAACTACAAGTACTTTTTTTTAAAAAAAGATTTATTTATTTTTATGTGCAAGGTGTTTTGCCTGCATGCATTTTTGTGTAAGGGTGTCAGATCCCTGAAACTGGAGTTGCAGACAATTTGGAGATACCGTATGGATGCTGGGAATTGAACCGGGGTCTTCTGGAAATACCAACCAAAGCTCTTAAAACCACTGAGCCATATTTTCAGTCCATGACTATGAATCTTATTCGTTAAAAGCTATGGATTAAAAAAAAAAAGCACATAACCATTTATGATGTATTGAATACAACATGTCTACCTTCCTTATTAAGTAGTAAACTCAGTAAGATGTCCTCTGCATTTTACGGGCAAAACACCACAGTCCCTCCAACCCTCCAGTCTTTCTTTCCCTCACTCCTTTTCTTCTTAACATAGAAACGTGATGGATAGGAATAGAAATTGCACACCAGTATGGAGCACCTAGAAATATTTCCTGGTCATTTAATTTTTCCATTTAAAAAAAAAAAAAAAAAAAAAGCAAAAGTTCTTTAAGGCTTCCAAAGTAAAGACCCTCTCTGCAACCACTCCACACACTACACAGCCCAGGAAACAAACCTCAAATTTTTCTTCTGCTTTTGGCTGCTCAACGGGAACAAGAGATGCAGACAGACAATACAAGTAGCTTGCAACACGCCAACAGGCAAACTGACTAAGGTTTTGCGCTTTCAAACTCCCATTTACCGCCAATAAATAAAGATAAATTACCTTTTTTTACCCCCCTCTTTAACCACCGTCGAGACACTTAAGCCAGAGGATTGCGCAGGCTGCTTAAAATTAGTTCTTCAAACATTCTTCCTCATCCACTGTCCTGGAACATTTCTCAGGCTCCAGAGATCTGTGTGCTTAATTTCTTTCGAGCATCAGGTCCTTGGGGCGATCGGGATTTGGCTGGGCCTCGGGTGCCCTACAAGCAGTGTCACTCCCTCTGGGTCCGAAAGGTGACTGCTGTCACAGAGCGCTCCTCGGTCCTCGTGGTCATACTCCCCTTGGTCCATGCTGTCCACAGCACCTCCTCCGTCACCTGGTAATCCACGACCCTCACCAACAGGGACCTGGGTGTGGCTTCGGGGTCCCCGGGCTGCCCTCCCCGGGCTGTGGCAATGCGCCTGCGGGAAAGCTTCCGTTTCGGTTCGGAATCTCGGTGGTCTCCAATCGTCGGGGGAAGGTCTTCGCTGTCTACCAGCCCAGCGCAAGCAGAGTCTGGCTGTGTTCCCAACCACCTCTCCGGGTGCAGAAGAAAAAGCACTTTCTCTCTGACCCAGGACTGGCAATCCACATTCTCTCCGGTCTGCGATCTCACGTCCCCACTTGCTCCTGATATGGTCCTATCCGTCCCGGCCATCCCGGGATTTGGGGCGCGGGAATCCAAGGGGGGCCCACGCCCCTCCCCGCTCGGAGAGCACCCAGCGCGCCCCCGGAGTCTGTCGGGCTCCATAGAAGAGAGATCATTCATGAGTCCACCCTTCTCCAGTTCTCGGAGGAAAACTCCAGCTAAACTCTGCCGGCCGAGCAAGCACTGGGTGTGGCTTGAGCGAGTCACGGACTAGAGGAGTCGCCTGAGGCCACACTGCGAATTCCTGCCTCTTATCTTGGTCTACTTTCAGCCTTTAGACCTCATTGGTCTCCACCCACTTCAAACACAGTCTTAGATCCTCTTCTCCCTTCCCTCAGACATAGCCGCGATTCCTGTAGGGTATATTTGGTTCCAGCCCCAAACTGCCTAGTGAGGTCTCCATCTACCCTCATCTCCATCCTTTTTCTCCAAAACTGAGACGCATGGGTGCTATGACCTTCTCACATTCTCAAAACACTATTTCTTATTTTCTTTCTGCGGATGTTCAAGCATGAAGGTACAAATAAGCCTGATTTTAATTTTTTATTTCATGTTATTATTTTATTTTTTGAGACCGAGTTTCACTGTATAGCCCCGACCGTCCTACACTCTGTAGACCATGCTAGCCTGGAAATCACAACGATCTGCCTGCCTCTGCCTTCAAGTGCTGAGATTAAAGGCTTGCGCCACTACTGCCCGGCATGCGGTTGGTTTTTAATCATTTGATTTAATTAAATTCTTCTGGAAAGAATATTTATTTGAGAAGAGGTCTCCTGCTGTAGTCCTGGTTGGCCTGGAACTCACTGGGTAGCCTGACTGACCTTGAAGTCCTTGGCAAACCCACTCCCCTGGCATGAACATGTGCTGGAAATGAAAGGATTTCCTGTCCGTTTTAATCCTCCCCTACCCTATGGTACCTCTAGGTCTATGGAATGAGCTCTCACGGTGAGGTTGGAACAGTTCAAGTCTTAGGGAATAGGGCTGTGAGTTCGTACTTTTGTTTTGGAATACTAGGATCTGCGGGGACAGCGGTGAACTCTGTTATAGTTGTCGTCATCCCGTGTCTGGAAAACAGGCTTTGAGTTGAAACAAACTTCTAGAAAAGAACCAAAACAAACAATAACAAATCACTAAAAGGCGCTTCAGAGTTTATGTTCTTGTGCCTTTGTAGATTCCTCTCCCATCCTCCCATGCGATCCTCTTTTACCTCATGGATAATAAACACGTGTGTTCCCATGTCTGCATATATTGCTACAGCTTATGGCTCTGCCTATGCCATAATAATTTATTCCTGAGGGTCATGGAGAACACTAGCCAATAGGAGAAAAGGCTCCCATGTGTACATTCTAGTTCATCCTTGATGGTAGCTGTTTGTTTTACTGAAAAATACTGTTTTCCCGTCTGGTTTAGCAAAATGATTTAGCCATGATTGTGAGAATTTCTGCTTTTACATGACTGAACAGCATGATTTAAAAAAAAAAAAAAAAAAAGACATCCTGGTATCAGCATGGAGTCTGCCCTTGCTGTGGGCTTGCTGGCCACAGCTACCCTATATCTAACCATCTAACGTTCTTGACTGCCTTACACAGGAATGTTTTTAAGCACTTTAAACTCAATTATCCTTCACAATGCAAAAAGGCTGTGCTATTTCTTTGGTATCTTTGAGAATTTTTAAGCGTATGGACACTGGTTAGACACCGATAAATAGAAGATCGTGTTTGCTATTATGTTGTATGTTTGTTTCTGACCAACATCTCATTTATCTCCTTATAAGACTGTAAGGCTCTGTCTTGTTCATGTACTTGACCAGGAAGTATTTAGTATGTGCTAAATGCCAGTGGCTAGGTGATGGGACAAGTAGAGGTACAAGCAAACCTGCTTGTCTCTGTCATGTTCTTCGCAGGAGGTACAGTGATGGACATCAACCAGGAGCCATAGTATTAACTCAGCTCCAGTGTGGATGAGAATTACCTACAGATAAACATTCTGCCCTGCTCTCACCGATTGAGTTTCCATTGGTTTGGAGTTAAGGCTCTGAACACTGATTTGTAGCAAAGCTCTAAGTAATTCTGATGTGGGTGGTCCATGAACATTATGAGACACATATCACAAATTCACAATAGCTGCAGATGCTTGCACCATGTGAGTACAAGGATGGGTCTTTTGACAGTTAGGTGTGGATGGCGATAGGGCTCTGGGGACTTAACCCTTACGGCTAAGCTATTTGCTACTGAATAATTCAGGCTGAGGGAAACTGTCTTCAGTTATATAACTAATGGTCACCCTGCCAGGTTCCAATAAATAATCCCATCTAATGGTCACACAGATGGGTCTGATTAAACCAGATGGTTCACAAATGGTCAGCCCCGGAAACACAGATACAAGAAACATTATACAGACTGAGTAGGTTATATTTAGGAACATATACTTACATACATATATGCATGCAACTGTTGTGGGGTCCGCTTAAATCCAGCATCAGTGCAACATAACTCAAACACCAGGTCAATGCAGATGACAAAAATCCACTGTGATCAAGCTGTTGCAGCTCAAACAGGGCCACAGAACAGAGTCCAGAGCTGAACTATGACCCCGAAGGGATGTTTTATAGCATATTTAAAGAATGAAACCATAAAAGGAGGTGGTGCACAGTAGGCTGTAGTACTGTCCAATCATATTTTGACATAAGGGATTGAGCAAGGGACTTCCCATCAATCAGGATAAGAGTTGGTTCCTGGGCTTGGGAACATGAATTTAATTTGACCCTACCAGCAAGATGGAGAAGTTGTCTTTGAGATGTCTGGACTCAGACAACTGTTTCCTTCTAATAGAAACTCTTCAGCTATTGGGAAGTACCCAGATCCCCTGGGAACTGAAACCTTAAATTTAGTTTCTCCCTCTTATTAAATGGAGTCTGAAAACAAAAACGGTAGTACTTAGAATAAGTTTCTTTTGTTTCTTCCCAGCAATTAATAAAAAAAGAGGAAAAGAATTTGTAAGCAAGCAACAAAGGGTATCTGGGAGAATTTGGAGGGAGGGGAGGGAAGGGGAAAATGGTGCGTTTTTATTATAATTTTAAAAAATAAAAAATAGAAGTCATAAACCTGAGGAAGGTTGGTAGGGGTGGGAAGGGGAGCAATAGGAAAGATTTCAGAGAAGGTGTGGGGAATAGAGTATTGAGAATACATTAAATGCATGTATGACATTGTCAAAAACATGCTCCTTTGAAGCAGCCAGAAGAATACTATCTATTTTCTCTTTTCGGCAAAATTGGGAGAATTCTAGCTGGAGTGTCTATGTCTGGGGGAAGTATAATGTAAACCACAAGATCATTGCTTCCTCGTAGTTTTCTTCCCTAGAGATGAGATGAAGAATTAAACTGAAGAATGGAAATTGGAAGAAACTATTTGCCAAGGAACGAGACCAACGCACCCCTTAGGGAGCTCTTGCTTTTTTAAATGACAAGAAATGATGTATCAATGCGTATAAGACCAAGAATAGAAAACATGGAAGAAATACATTCAGAAAGCACAAAAGTTAGTCACTTTCCTCTAGGATGGTGTTTGCTATGTATTGGGTAACTGAAATTATGAAATGATTTTAATCTTCATAAAATATTCCTCCAAATGAAATTATTTTCTCATGGGGCGGGGGAGAGGTGTATGTATTTGGGGAGTAAACAAAACTTATAAGGTTCAGGGAGATACTGAAAAGAATGCAATCCTTAAGCCCCACCCTTAAAGTTATATGCACAGTAGCAGTTGCTGTGTGGAGAACTAGCCTTCTGACAGTTGTACAGGGACCTCCTGGAATGCAGTTTAGTGGGTCATCAGTCATGCTGAGTGGGATTTCAGGTGATGTAGCTGCCTTTGAGTCACCTATGCTCTTGTAATTAACCCCAATAAACTCACAGGTTCGCTAGACTTAAGTGACATCATGACTTTGGCTTGTTATGGGGGGCCCCTCAGGGCTGAGTGTAGAGCTGTTCAGTCTCCCTTCCCTGAGTCACACAACACTGTGTTTTAATAGATTGAAGTGATTTCTAAAATGTATAAAGGGTACTGAGTTGAACCCACTGGTCATCTCTCTAAGTTACTTATGAGAGCTGCACGCATACTGGTCCCTGAGGGCTGGTGAGTCCATTTATACTGAGCTGCACTGAACAGTAATGGTGAAACTCCAGTTTGCACTACATCCTCAAAAGTCAGAAGATGATTTTTAATAAATTCACTGTGAGAGGTTACACCCATAAAGTCTCACCAACATGACTTCTAAACACGAGTCAAACAAGGTCAAACCAGTAGGCCAAAGTGAATAAGGAAAAGCCCATGAGGCCTCAGACATGCACAAGAACTAAAGGCAACTGAGGAATTCTGGGAGTCAGAGAAATAGTCTTCCTCAAGTAAGAGCATGCCAGTTGGTTATCCCACACCAATTTTTGGTCAGGCCTGAAGACATACATACAATTAAATCATACAAATTGAGCAGGTTAAACTTAAGAATTTATCTATTTGTCATATCTCTATCATGTATCTATCTATGATCTATTATCTTTCTATCCATCTATCATTATCTATGTGCATACATACATACACATATGCATGAAATAACAACGTAAAAAAAAAAAAAAAAAGAGGCCATGAATTTGAAAAAAGACCACAAAAGGGAATATGGGAAGGTCTGCAGAAAGGAAAGAGAGAGGAAAAATGTTACATTATAATCACACCAAAAAGAAAAATTATGATTACTATTTTTTTTTCTGTAACTTAAGGGTGTACTTTTGTTGCTGTTCTTATTTTACAAGTTAAACTCAGAAGGGTGGTTATCTCTCCCTCTTCTGTTTCTCTCTCTCTCTGTTTCTCTCTCTCTCTCTCTCTCTCTCTCTCTCTCTCTCTCTCTCTCTCTCTGTGTGTGTGTGTGTGTGTGTGTGTGTGTGTGTGTTTATAATGGTAAAGGCATTCAGGGCCTTTAACACTGAACATTCTAAAAAGGATTCCAATGCTTGCCTACTTCCGTGGCCATCAAAAGTTATTTCATAGATTTATATTACAATGTTCCTGTTAGTTATTCTAATTCCACTTCCTGTAGATATAGCAACTGTGTGCAGCCTCCTGGCTTAATTTATACCCACATTAATATTTTACAGCTTTCTTCCCTTATCTGATCTAACATCCAAGAGTTGAAACACTGGTCTGGCAACCAGTTCTCAGATCATGGGAAAGTAACTGCAGCCCTTCCAGCACCCAGGAAGTGATGAGTCAAATGGAATGTTGTCAATCAAGCCTTCCCAGAACAAAAGCGTTATTCATTTCCAGTTGTCTTGTAACCAAACCTCCAAGTTACACGTGAGTTTAAAATACCTCAGTGATTCTCAAGCTTAACCAGACATGGGGATAATCTAGCAAAGTGTTTTAAAAATATGTTATCTGGTCTTTTCTGAAAGATTTTACTATAACTATGGTGGAATGTGCCCAGATCACATGTTTACATCTTTCCAGATGGTTCTAACAGCTACTACAATTCAGATTTGTTGAATCAGATCACCTTTAAGGCAACACTAAATGAAGAAAAAGTAATATATTGAAATGGTACAGTGAACCCTGAAAGTACATACAACTACTGTGTGTTCATTCGGTATGTTTTTTTAAGTGGGATAGCACCAGAGGAACCTCTAAGATTGTCTTCAGGCCTCCATGTGCATAAGAATCTGCACACAGACAGACAAACAGACAGACAGACAGACAGATGGACAGACACACACACACACACACTGAATGAGTGAGTGAATGAGTGAATGAATGAATAAATAAGATTGAAGAACAATAAACACTGACTGACTTACACAGTCAAATACTGACCGGCGATAACGAGAAATGGAGAAATGAGTCATTGGTTCATGATGCAGTATTCTGAAATGAAGGACATATGTTGTGTGGTCTCACTCATGTGAAATATGGAAAGGGCTGAATAATTCTCGGTGACAAAATGCCTGCTTCATAGAGGTCCAGAGGGAAAAAAGCAGTGGGGGAAAGGTCAACATGTCCATTCTCTTGCTTATTGTGATGTCAACATCTTACCAAGTTTTGCACTGTTAGGAGATGCAAGCACAGGTGACACAATTTGATTAGGATTCTTCTCTTTTTTTTTTTTTTTTTTGCATTATTTTTATGACTGTCATTGTTTGGATGAATAACACAAAAAGTATATATATATATATATATATATATATATATACTTTGTGTGTGTGTGTATGTATATACATATATTTCATTTTGAAAGCATAGAATGTACATTAAGAACTGCAGCTTCATAGGCAGAATTTATAGTAAATAAATACCAGCAAGGGGAAAGAAAGTAGATTAAAGCTAGTGTAGTTGAGAAAGACTTTTCCAACAAAGTGAAATGTTACATATTTTGGTCTGGGTACTTTCCCTGGATGCTGTACAAACTACTAGCTCTAGGCTGAGTACATACCTACCTACTAAACACAAGAATTGAAGATGGAATTCTCACTGTTACTTAATCAGATATTTAGTAGATAATAAAGATAACATGAAGCCTAAAGGGTCATGCTCTCAATCTGATAAGACTGTATCAGACAGGAAGGACAAAGATGGATTTAGTTCTTCCCCACTGGAAGACACTGTTAGGAGGGAGCTATCTGCAAGCCAGAAGGAAAAGCTTCACCAGCACCATAACTGTGTTAGCACCTGGATCCCCAACTGACTTTTTTTCCTTATTTAGCCTGTCACCCATTTTATGATATTTTGTTTGACAGTCTAACTAGATTTACCAACCTAAACCTGTTTAAGGAAAACAGGTTTTATTTTAAGGATACCAAGAACATCTGGCCTTTAGCAGAAGAAAAATGGTATAAAGGAATAGTAAGCTATTTCTGTGGATGGTCTTAGTAGGCTCCATGTCTCAGCTGAATGAAGAATTCTGTCAGTTATTCTTGAAGCATTTACCCAGTAATTAGGACCTCACTCAGAAACTGGAGCAGTCTACACAACCTTTTTCTTAATTCTTTAATATTTACTATTATTCACAACAATTAAAAAATATATTTGAAAAATATTCTGGGAACTACTGTTGGCTTTTAGAATATTTTAAATTTATTTTTTATAATTATGTGTATGTGCATGTCTGTGTGTGGATATGTCTACATGAGCAAAAAATACCCATAGAAGCCAAAATAGGTCACTGGCTGTCCTGTAGCTAGAGCTGCAGGTGGTTATGAGCTTCACCCTCCTACGTGAATGCTGGGAGTCGAACTTGCTCCTCTTCTAGAGTGGCAAATGCTCTTCACCACTGAGCCTTCTCGCCAATCCACTGACTTTTATAAATGGAAAAACAGTTAACTGAGAAATAAAGTTGTAAAATCTGTATTAAAGTTTGAAGGCTTGGTCCCCAGCTGGTGAATCTATTTGGGAAGGCCTGGGAAACTTTTGGAGGAGGGTCTAACTGGAGAAAATATGTCACTGAGGCCATATCATTATGGTGACCACATAGTATTCTGGCTCTGAGCTGTCTCTCTCTGCTTCCTGACTGCTATGAGGTAAGGGTTCTCACATTCTAGTCCCTTCTCCCAGGGTGCTTAACCTCACCACAGGCCCACAGTAACAGAGCCAAGCAACCCTTTTCTCTAACCGTGGAAACTGTGAACCAAAATTTAAAAGTTCCTTTTTTTAAAAATTACATTAAGTGTTCAGTCACAAGATGAAAACTGAACCAGCTGACAACTTAGATATGGAGATTGCAGAGTATTCTACATAAGACAACATTTTTACAGCAGACAGGGCTACTGTTTCAAATCATTCTCTTCCCCATCTGAAATGGAGGCCTACCTCTGGTTTGTTTATCATGTGACTGGCAAGGCTTTGTGTATGAGAACGAACTTTGCTCCACTGATGTTGGGTATGGCCACATGCTTTCTGAGTACATGACACCCAGAAAGTCGTGACACTGGAAGCCTGTTTATAGAAGCTTGCAGTCATCACACAGTTGGCCCTGAGGTTGACCTGGATCAAGATTCTTGTCTTGGCCATGATCCCACAATGAAGACAACTCATTGAATAGAGCAGAATAGGACCCAGCAGAGCTGGAGCAGCTGATAAATATCCAGAGAAAGAAATCTCCTTTATTATTATAAGTCAGTGAAAAGTTGGGGCTTGTATCATACCACAATCTGACCTAGTAAAAACCATCCCTGAGTAATTTCTGCTGAATTGCTTCAGAATATTCTTCATTCATAACAAAATTCAAATGTCCAGAATAATACCATTTATACTTTCTGTGTGTCTTCTTCCTTTTTCTTCCTCTGTCCCTCCCTTTCTTTCTATTTTTTTTTACACAGGATCTCTATATAATACTGGCTATCCAGAAGGTTGCTATGTAGACCAGGTTGCCCCGGAACCTACAGAAGTTCTCTTGCTAGAATTAAAGGCATGTGCCACCATAGTCAGCCCTTAACTCTCTTTTCTTATTCCTCTTTCTTATCTCAGTGGTTAACAAGGCTGCAATTTTATTGTCTTTTCTCTTCCTCAATAACTCCTTCTCCCCCGCACACCTATTATTTATAATACCTAGTATTTAATAAAATATTTGAAATTTCACTTACTTTTTTTTTTTCCTTTTACTGTTCCCTTCCTCTTTAGACCTAACAGCTAAATACTCTGAGGCAAGACATAAAAACATCTAACTTTATTTAACCAAATTACTATGTATGGTAGATCAAATCCCCCCAAACAGGAACCGGAACCTAATGAATAATATCAATAAGCACAAAGTATAAGTTTGAGAAGCTATGAGGTGACTCAGTATAAATAAAATCTAATCTCATTATGAATAATCTTGAAGACTACAAATAATTTTAATGGAGAGCTTAATCACACTTTCCTTTATAGCCGATATTCCTGTGACTAATACACCCTGACTGTGAGAAGAAAAACAAGCCTTTTCACATGTCCCCCATGACTTCAACTTTTGCATAGTTCAGATTTTACCAAAGACTCGGGAGCCAGATACTGTGGTGAAAGCTTGTTGCTCAGAGAGACAGAGAAAGCACTCAGCTGACCTTCCTTCTCAACGAACTTTCCAGAAGGGGAAAAAAAAAAAAAACTGTTCTCCTCCCCCAAACAGTTTTAAAAACCCTTCCAACTAAATATCCCACCTTTCTATTTCCTGGGTATCTTGCTATCTGACTTCCTGACTTCCTCTCACTCTATGTTTTTTTTCCTATGTTCACTCCCTGTCAACTGGTTGCTTGCTCTGCTTCTTGACCTATGGTTGACTTTATTCAGTCTTTTCCAATAAACAGAAAGCTCTCAGATTAAAGGCATGTGCTAGGCTGAGCCACATCACAACTAGAAACAGGTTTTTTCCAGTATACAGTCTTGGGGTTCACATTGTGATCAAATATCCTGCAACATGAATGCTTTGCTATACACACACACACACACACACACACACTAGTCTGTGTGTGTGCGTGTATGTGTGTCTACATTTATAAAACCTCTTTGATTGTTTTAGTCTTCTATTTTCTTTTAAATTGAGAAGTTACTGCATGGTTTTTATTAGTTCCTTATAGTCAGAAAAATGGAAGTGGAAGCCAGAGGACAATTGTGGAATCAGCTCTTTCCTTCCATCATGTGGATTTTGGAGCTAGAGCTCCAGTTGTCAGTCTTGGAGACACGTGCCTTTACCAGATGAACAATCTGGCTGGCTGCCTCTGAGACAATGTTTACAACATGAAAAAAAAAAAAAAAAAAAAAAAAAAAAAAAACCACTTTGAGTTATCCCCCTATGTATGTTTGTGGGAGAAGATTGAAGAAACTTAGTTTTACCCAACATGTGTTCTGTGTCTTTGATCCTTTCATTACAGAAATATTATATGAAACATTTAAGCACTTTCATGCCATAGAAGAGGTGGTAAATCCTGTATACAAAACTGTTGGTAAGATATTTTGAAATACCTAGCTAAAAGACAAAGAATCCAGTTAACCACAAGGAATAATATATACGTATACTTAAAGTATATCATAATATTTATATATGACATTATGATTAGTAAATAGGTGTCTTGTAGAAATTTGAAATTAGAATTAATTGTTGGCTATTTGCAATATTAAAGGATTTAGAGTAAATTCACCATGGTTTTCTTCTGTCAGAGATCAATTTAGGGCTCAGTTCTCTGATCATAAACAAGCATCTTATAGAACAGGAAACTGTACAAATATAGAGTGAAAAATTATAAAGGCCATTTTATGAAATATGTGTAGATTCTTTGCCCTTAGACCTGGGCAGAAAAGTGCAGATTCCAGAACAAGGAACTGAAAAAAAGATTTCAGGCCTTCACTTCCCCGGAGCACATTCCGGATGGGAGGACATTATTCCCTGAATCAAGCCTCAGGCAGTAGGCCCGCCTATGGGTGGAAGAGGCCCAAGGTGAAGACACATTCCTGACCATAAAAAATACAAGCCATCTAGGTGGGGCTGTGACTGGAGGAAATGAGAAATATTTTGTAATGACGGTATAGGGGACAGTGACTTGGTAAGACCACGTTTTTGAGAAGAATGAGTGTGCAGAGTGATTTTCACATGACTCTAGATCATTTGGGCTAGATTCCTCTGAAATGTTCCACTGTTCTTGGTTACCCCTCCCTCCCTTGGTCTTCCCAGTGCTATGTTCAAAATTTGTAAAACAACCAATCATGTGTAACCGCGCGAAAATGCCTTCCTTTCCCCACCCCATGCTATAAAAGACCCCTTAGCCCGCCATTCGAGGCCAAACCTTGCTCTTGGAGCTAGAGAGCTTGTGGTTTGACCAACGGCTAACCTCCCTAATAAAACCTCTGCTGATTGCATCCAGATATGGTTTCTTGTGATCTTTGGGTGGTCGTGATTTCCTGAGACTTGAGGAAGGGTCTCCTGAGTATGGGGGTCTTCACAACCAGTAATAAACAGAGTCAATGCCAGGGGTGAAGACCTAGAATTCTTTAGACTATTAAGCAACTTCAACATAAACAAAGTATACTTCTTCAACAGAAGCATGTAATGTTGCCATTTTCCCCCTCCTTCCCCCTCCTTCTCCTTCTCCTTCATCCTCATCCTCTTGCTCCTCCTCCTCTTCTCTTTCACCCTCTTCCAGTTTCTCTTCTTCCTCCTCCTCCTTTTCCTCCTCCTCCTTCCCCAATACCAGGGCTTTCTTTGGCCCCACCAGGGATATAAATAATAACACAAAATCTTCTATATAAGTTAAAGCTTTGGCTGTTCCATAGGGTAGTCTCCCAGCTAGTATTTAAAGTTTACCAGACTGTTCTAGCCTAAAACCCTCCATGTGGCTAACACTGCATGGCAAGTTCTGTACCCCTCTGTTTGCTGTGCCTACTGCATCTCTCCTGAATCTCTTAAGTCTGCTCTCTTCCCTTGTGTCATTTCTCTGGCCACAAGTTTGACCTTCCATTTCCTGCTCCAGCTATTGGCCATCAGATCTTTATTACAGTAGTAAGACAACCTCTGATGATATTCTACATTGTCTCTAGGCAGGTGAGGAAGGATGGATATTTATAAAATAGGAAACACTGATGATGGGTCATAGAAATGACAATACAAATATACTGTCAGAATTTGCTGTTTGTCAGTACAGAATTAATAATTTAAAATACAGAGACACAATGTAAAAAAAATTACCTCAACATCCTTATCCGTTTTCTCCTCTTCTTCTTTTCTTTTTCCATCTCTTTTTTCTTTCTCTTTCTTTCCTTGTTTTCTTCCCTGTCTTCCTCTCTCTCTCTCTCTCTCTCTCTCTCTCTCTCTCTCTCTCTCTCTTTCTTTATCTCACTATGTAGCTCAGACTGCAATGGCTGCAATAATGAGAAACCACTATGATTTTAATCCACATTAAATCTTTGTTCTCTAAATTCTTGGAGCCCAAACCCAATAAGGAAAGAAATGCCAGATGGTGAAGTCTCAAGAGTTTATTAGCTGAAGGCTAGGTGACAGCTCTACTCAGGAGAGAAATGTGTGCTTTCTGCAGAAAACATCAGTCTTTTATACAAGTTTTGTTACTAGGCAAGGAGGAGCTAGAACACTGCTTATGTAGGCCAATGAAAAGCAGTTAGCTTGGGCCAAACCACAAAGTTTTTTAGAGTTTAAAGTAACAGACATGGTCTCAGGTGTGAACCAGTTTGAAAAACTGCTCTGAGCCAGTGTTCTCTCCTTCCTGTTATTGTACCTTTCTTACAACACATGGAACCTGGGTACAGATGATTTAACCCTTGGGCTCATTTTTTTTTTTTTTTCAGATGTTTTCTCTCCTGGGTCACTCAAGACTAGCCAAGAGCTCATAGTGTGTATGTAGTTCAGGCTAGCTTTGAATTCACCATCTCTGTCTTGACTTCTTCTACAGGAGCACCCAACAAAGTCTAAAGTCTCGCTCTATTTATTTGTTTTCAACATTGTAATTTCATTAAGAAACTAATAGAACCTTTGGGTGCAATACTTTCTTTGATTCCTGCCTGAAGCCCATTTCCTTGTCCTAGGCCAATGTCAGATTCCTGACAAGCTGCCCCCAAAGCTCTCCACATCTTCCCCTTTCTAATTTCATAAACAAGTCTGAACCTGTCTTAGGTCATACTGCAAAGAATACCTTCCTTACCTGTAGTGGAATATGCACTATCAAAAGAAGTGCACTTTTGCTTAGGTTGGTAAGGCTCTGTGCAGCATCTTACCTGTCTTGGGCTTGCCAGCCTGTTAATTTAATAACTCTGTCTGGTAGTTCATTTTCAGTTTCGAGTCATGTACTTTGGCTGCCAACATGTTGATGTTGTTAAAGATAAGCTTTAACATGGTGGGCAGGAATAAAAGTATTCCCAGGGCAAGAAGGGCTAGCTTGATCAAGCGCTGTATGCCATTCCCGAAGCTTAACCAAAATAGAAATACTGACCTCAGTTCATGGGTGATTTTATCAACAGTATCTGCAGCATCAAAGCTCAACAGAACAGCATTCTTTAAATTCATAATCTCACTATGCCAAGTTAAAACATCCATAGAGTTATTAGAATTATGCCAAATACACTGAAAGTGTCTTTAAACTTTTTTCTAATTATAATGACTATCAGTGTAAATTTTAGAAGTAACACAGCTCCATTGGTATTTGGCATGACACTTGAGATGGCTCCTTACTCTTAAACTCTGAACCTCCTTCCAATAATTTGAATAGGATAAAGAGCATCTATCTGATGTTCCAAATGCCTATCAAAATTCTCTTGTATACTCAACACATTAGTAAGAATTTTTTTTTTTGCTAAATGGTTAACAAATAGTTGAATACTTTTAATTTCATGCTTTGTTTTGTGACAGGAATTCACTTTAGCCTAAGCTTGAAATCAACGTCATGAGCCTCTACAGTTGGCTGTCTAGATACTTTAGACAAGCTTTCTACTTGGGAATTGGCAAAGCATTGCCCTCAGCGTAACACAGTGAATCCCAGGAAGAAACTGTTCCACTGTTCCTGGTGCTGATGACCCACCTGAGATGGTGATCTGTAGGCTACAATCGTTCACTTCCCCCATTACATTTGGTAAGTGATCTGTAGAACAAGATCTTTATACTGTGTCATCACACTGTTTCCCAGCAACCCTGCCATGCTGGCAATGGACTGTGTCCTTGCTAGAATCTATTATTAAAGTGGGTAGTGCAAAATGACAACCTTGTTATCCTTTCTGATTTTTTTTTAAAATAAACATTTCCACAAACCAGAGCAAAATGCTTATTACTCCACCTTTGTTTTCATATCATTTTTAAATTTTTTTTTTTTTTTTTTGAGACAGGGTTTCTCTGTGTAGCTCTGGTTGTCCTGGCACTCACTCTGTAGACCAGGCTGGCCTCGAACTCAGAAATCCACCTGCCTCTGCCTCCCAAGTGCTGGGATTAAAGGGGTGTGCCACCACTGCCCGGCTTCACATCATTTTTGATTCAAGGATTTATTTTTTTTAAAAAAATGTTTGCCATATCTGTTAGTACTGTTGTTCTTTGTGATGTTGGTTATAGAGACTCAGAGAGCAGAATTTTAAGTAGATATATACATTTTTTTATCCTTGTTACTATCAGCAGCAAGCCTGTGAAATGGGCTTTTTGACTGTTGCATATGTACCCAGATACATGGGGTGTAATTCCTACTGTTATTTTAAAAAATTGTAGTTAAAAGTAATTTTCAAAATTCAAAACAAGAGATAACATTTGAAATGTAAATTTAAAAAATCCAATAAAAAATGGAAAACAAATTCACCAAAGGCTGGTAGAGTAAAAATTGTAAAAATACCTAAGATATTTAAATATTCAAAAAGCCTATCATTGAGAACTAACCTCACTTGTCACCTTCTTGAAATACAGAAGAATTTGGGACATGGTTGTTGGTATCAGGCTCCGAACCCAGTGATATCACATCTAGGCGACCCCCATATCGCTGCCAAGGCTACCTCACCTTTACCAGTGTGTGTTGGGGGGGGGGAAGAAATACGACACCGCCCATATAAAACAGGCATAACCCCCGACCTCTCTCTCTTCTTTCTCTCTCTTCTTTCTCTCTTATTCCATCTTTTTCCTCTTCTTCCTCCCCTCCCTATCTTTGCCCTACCTTCTGAATAAACCCCACTTGGAACTGTTTGGTCTGTTGTGATCTGTTTAAGCCACTCGTGGACATCTATCAATGGTCCTCTGAGCACACTTGTGGTATTATTTTGGTTAAGTTAGTTGAGGTAAAAAGATACACCCACTGTGGATGACACCATTTCCTGAGCAGAGAGCCTAAATATTTAAAAAGAAGAAAGTAGCTGGGCACAAGCATTCATTGCTCTTTCTTCTTCCTGACAACAGATCTATGTATCTATAGGTCTTTCTATATCCACCTCAGCTCTGAATAAAGACATGGAGACTTTATTAATTATAACTTTAGGTCTTGGTCCCAAGACCCTATAGCTTTCTCTTGGGCCCAACTAGTTCATAAGTTAAGTTGGCCCATAAGTATTAATCTATGTTCTTCCATGCAACTTGTTATTTACTCTCTTTCAGGCCTAGCTTCTTGCTATGTTGGTGAATCCTACCATTGCTGACTTGTTCCTCAGAGTTCCTATTTCTACAGAAGTCGAGCCTATTCTTTCTTCCTTTGCTATAGGCCATCAGAATTTTATTAGACCAATCAGAAGGTGATAGAGGGATGCTTACAAAATATGATATAGCTATATGTATAACAATATCGAAGTCTGATCTGCTCTCAACTCTCTACCAGTAAAGAAGCCGGCATTTGAATAATAATACAAAGACAATCTTTACACAGTGCACAAAAAGATCACCCCAACACAGATTTTTTTTTTTTTTTTTGAAACAGGACCTCACTTTGTAGCCCTAGCTGGCCTAGAACTTCCTATGTAGACCAGGTTAACCTCAACTCACAGATACGTTTTTGACTCTGCCTCTCAAGTGCAGAGATAAAAAGTGTATTTCTCTACACCATGCCATGCTTCTCGGTTTACTTTATCACAACAGGAAATTTAAGATAATAAATGTATAACAAAAAGACAATAAATAAGACAATAATAAATAAACTTAACGTATCTAAATTTCTGATACTCTACTACCTTGTTGGGGCAGCCAAAATAAATGTTGCAGCCCAGGCAAAATGTTGAGGCCCTGGCCGACCCACGTTTGGGCTGCCACTGTATCCCGGCCCAAGCTGCTGCTCCGGTCTGTGGGTCGGGGTTCAGCAAGAGCGAGGGTGAGGGCAGACTCAAAGAATGGAGACCAGACAGGGTGTGATTCAATCCTGTTTATTCTTCAGTCTCTCTTCCTCTAAGTGTCTCCTGTCTGATTCTCCCTCTATAGTCTCATTTCTGGTTCTATCTTCTATAGTCTGATTTCTGATCTGTTCTGTCTCTGCCTTTTATATGTCTCACTTCTAAGCCATGCCTCTAAGTTACACCTTTAATCATGCCCTTAGGTCTTGTCTCTAACTCTGATCTCTGTACTTCTAAGTCATACTAAGAAGTCACACACCTTTAATCTCACACACCTTTAATCTCACACGCCTTTAATCTCAAGGTATCTAAACCAAGATTATCTGAGTGTTCTCAGCTGTTGTAGGCTATTGTAATCCAAGTCTCATGTCAGGGTATATGGCTCAAGATGGCTGCAAAGCCGATAGCCGCTTTCTGCTAAAAGTCGGCCCCCAACACTACCTGGAAAAAATTTTAAAATATTTGAAAACACTCAAAGATTTATTTTCTCAATAGGTTAGCAGTCAGAAAGCTGTTTAGTTTGAATGTTTCCAGTTTCAAATAAAATATAATTCAGTTACTGGATAAATCAAGTGGAATAATTTGTCAAAATAATTTGAATCATGAGTTTTATATTATATATCAATATTCTTAAATGTTCATATATGTTAATATGGCAAGCAAGCTTCTAGATAGGATTTTCTAAAATTAGTTCAAAATGCTGCAAAATTCTAAGGAAACTACTAGAAATGATTTAAGTACATCCCTTGGTTGAAGAAATAGCCTAGAGCTTAAATCTGACACCTAGTGTTCAATGTAGTAACTGCACCTATCCATCCTATTAATAGGGCTAGTTATTCAACAGTGTTTAAAGCTTCATGTACATTTTGCTTTAGAAACACAGATCTGTTGAGTGAAGAGAAAGCTGGGGGAGGAATACCTGCATGGTGCTTGTTCTTTTCATTTATTTTAAAACACAGAAACAGGAGACATGAAAGTTTTCTTACGGAAAAGAAAATCTCTCAGAGAGTGTAGGGGACATGGACTGTGCCACCAGAAAGACGTAAGTCATATGTTTGAAATGTAGCAGCATGATGCCGCAGGAGGGGTGCAGGCCCATGCTAGGGCACACTCCTCAGGGACCAGCCATATGATAAATTTAGAGTAAAATGAAGTTTATTTGGAGTAGAGGCAGAGAAAAAAGGGGATAGAAAAGAACAGAAAGAGAGAGGAGACAGAAAGAAGGGAAGATGATAACCAGGGAGAGAGAGGGGAGGGAGGGGACCGAGAGGGGAGGAGAGAGAGAGGATATATATATATATATATATATATATATATATATATATATATATATATAGAGAGAGAGAGAGAGAGAAGCCCAAACAGTCTTTTTATAGCAAGCCAGGCTTGTATGTTGCTGGTTAATGTTGGGCAGAGCCTAGAAGAAATGCTAATAAAAACTGGTGAGGCGGTGCATGCTCAAACCCACGGATCTCAGAGATGTGAGACAGAAGGAATGTGAGTTCTCCCTGCCTGCCTCTTTACCTGCTTTGGAACATATAACCATGACACCTAACACATAACACAGCACCTGGACTGCCTCTTCATGAAGTAACTCAGTAGCCTTAGTCTTTAGCCAATGACTTTCCCTTCCTGGATATTCTCATGCCCTTCCCTCAAATTACATAACCCCTGGTTGACCACAATAGAGCATATGTGATCATGCCCACCACCCATAAAGAAATATGAACAAAAGAAGATCATCTCAGGGGGCTGCTTTATTAAAGAGTGTCATGGGGAAGGTCTTCACCTAAATGAACCATACCAATTAGACTCCTGAAGGGCCTTCTCTCTTCTCCTGCCCCTCTAACACTCAGTCTAAACTGGGCCAGGTTCCTGCTTGCCCCTCTCCCCCATCTCCCTTTCCAGCCTGGCATACAAAGGTACCCTGATGCCTCAAAAGGAGATGTGGACTGTGGACTCCCCATCCAGGATATTGCCTAGTCCTCCTTTAGCCCGTGTATTTGCAGTGTCCTGACACCACCAGCGGAGAGGCAGAACACAGGACCACAGAGAATGAGCAAGGTTAGAACTGCGATTGGCGGTTGGCGGGCATGTGCTGATCCACCCTGCTGAGGTTTATATAGCATCAGGAAAAAGCAGCCACACATAGTCGACATTTCCTATTTTCTCCCAGTCTTCATGTGTAGTACAAGGCTGATACCAAAAACAGGGAATCTCAGCAATTGGATTTTATATTTGGAACACACACACACACACACACACACACACACACACACACACACACAGACTTAGAGAAGCTGTTGAAAGCAAACTGGCTTGTTAAGTACACCTTGTTTAAAGCAGAAACATATGCAAACATGTTATACCTCTGCTTCTTTAGTATTTTACCTCTAAAACTTGTGAAACGCAACCATCACAAGCAAGAAGGAAGATATTGTTGTAATTTGGGCTACGTTATTTCATCTGCTTTTACTTTTATCCCATGTCCAAGAGTTTACCAAGCTTAGAGAAAAAATGAGCTGCATTTTAGGTCTAAAATGGACAAGTTAAGAGAATTTAATGTACAGTTACCTCCTCTGCATCCTCAAAAGTTAGGCCACCACACAGAAACCATTAGTTAAGACACAGAATGAGACAGTTCCATCTTGGGCTGCGATGAGATTCCTTCCCACAGTAAGTGCTAATCTCTGTATGTCTTCTTTTGCTACAGAAATTTGAGAATATTCTAGCCTTGCTTTCTCCTGTCACTTTTCCTGGTGGGTTTCAGGCAGAGTGAATTCATTCTTGAGAAAATACTAGAGGCTTACAAGTCCCATGGAACACCCTCCCCCACAGCCCCCCCTTCCCAAGAACAGACAAATATATGTCTTGAATAAGGGCTTGTTACCTCTACTGACTGTATCATTCTGCTCAGTGATGTCTGTACTATTCAATGCTTGGTACTACTTAGGGCTCCTCTCTCTCAGTGGGCATCATTAAGTTGTTTTCAGATCTACTCCTCTCACCTGTACCTTTTAAGTTAAATTTTAATTAGATTATATGCCTTTTACTGTAACTGTTTTACATTTACATGTGGTGTACATTTCCTTATTGTAGCAGAATTTTAGCAGAACTATTGCATTTGGCAGAAGTGATGGCTCCTAAGCTTTGAAGAAAGCTTTTTACCATGATTGTTATCTGTGATTTTATGGAATTATTCTTTTGAAGTTTTCCCAGACTCTTTGCATAACTTAGTCTGGAGAAAGGCCTGGCAAACCAGGAAGTTTATGGCTGAATATTGCTTAGGTGATGGGGCTTTTAGGACAACCCTTAGATCAGATAAGTTTTGGTATTCGGATATTGACTTGCTAAAGGTGCCTTCTGTGTAACACTAAAAAGAAGCTAGAGCTGGGGGAGGGCTTAGCAGGCAGATGGAGAACCAACCATATGGTCTACAGTGATAGGAGAGGTGGGTGGAGTCTGGATGGCTGTGAACCCCCAGTGAAAGGGCTTATACTATACAGATGTCTCCATATCGTTATTATCAAACCCCAAGTGGGACCCTCAAAACACCTTGCAATGCCTTACTAACATAAATTTTTAATATGCCATAAAAACTTATTTAGTGGTCGTGTTATATTTAATCATTGTGCTGCTTTGAAAAGTATTTTCCTTTATAAGTGGGGTTTTTATGTAAAGCTTTGCACTTTATAATAAATTTTACTGGCAGAAGTTCCATCCAAAGGACGGCATTTTGTCAGATTTCAACTCAGTTTCAATTAATGATTTTTTTTTTTAAATTGCAGAATAAAACAGAAGTATTTGTGTTGTAACTTGATGGCTTTTCATAAAGTAAAACTCATCCAGGAAATATCCTGATACTGAGAGAAACCCAGTCCTTCTGAGGTATAGCATGTTTTTAATTTCAAAAGCTGAATATTATTTTTTCCTGATTACTTTTTCAGACTTTATGTAAACAGAACCATTCACCTATAATCTTGTTTTTTGATTTTCAGGACATGCACATTAAAGCGTGCCACGGTGCAACAGAGACGACGTCTCCTTTTGTGATGTTGGAGGAGCTTTGCTTCAACTGAGACAGTTCCATGTAACTTAGACTGGCCTCTGAGAAGGCTAGGCTGACTCCATGGAAGGCTTCAAATTGGCAGTTCAGGAGATGAGAACTTGGAAACTCTCTGTTTCCAAGAACTGAGCAAGTCCAGGGAAGTCCAGGCCTCAGAAGCTGCCCTGCCACCTGGCCTGAGGCAAGGACAATGGGTCAGCAATAGTTTCCAGACCTCCCCAGCAACAGTTTCCAGCCCCCACACCCTGGTAATGAAATGTCCCTAAAGATGGAGCAAGATATAGGTCACCTACCCCAGAATCCCTTAATGTGCTTTAAATCAGGTCCTCCAGCTCACTTAGGTGTCTGTCTTGGTAATGGGAGACCCCAGCATGCTAGACTTCTGCCGAATAAAACACTCTTTGCTTTTGCATATTATTTGAGTCTGGGGTATCATTCTTCAGCAAATCATGGACCCCTACACCTCAAACTCATTATGTTTCATTCATTATGACTTGAATCCTGCCTCCCCCTCCAGAGAAGCAGGATCTCAGGCCTGCATTACAGCTCCAGGCTCCCTCTCAGTTTGTGTTCTTGACCCTTCAGCAAAATTCCACAGCTTGATCATTTCTCGTCTTGGAATTATTTTTCTCTGATGGTCATCTCTTGACATTTCTTATTTCCTTTTCCCACTCTAGAGCTTCCGCTTCTGCTTTCACTTACCTTTAACATGATTTATTCAAGGTCTTATTCTAAGCAGTTTTAGTGATTCCATGGAAGTCACTAAAAGCCTTAGCTTACCAGAGACCCCTGAATGAATCACCCTGAGCTGGCAATTGATGCAAAAAGCAAGAGGAATTTATTGTTCCAACAAGTTGGTGTCATCCTGCACCTGAAGGAGAGACAGCGACCCTGGGCAATCCATTTGGCCAGTTTTTATGCAGTTTTCAGGGATAGTACAGGGAATCAGCAACTAGGCACAATATGATTGGGAGAACAGTGTGACTTTTAAACTGATTGGTCTTTAGGGAATGAGGTGGCAAGGACTTCCTTTGTCTGTGGGTGGCCAATGGTCTGTCCTGTGGAATGTGTCCTGACCAGCAGATCAGTTCCCCCCACTGTGGTCGGAGGAATGTTAATCAGTCTCTCCCTTTCAGAGGGCATAGTGTCCCATGACCTTCCCAAAGTTCCTGAACTGACCTCTTCAGTAGCTTATTTCTGCCTGTGTCCTGATGACTCCTGATGACACATTTGTGTCCTTGACTTCTCTGAGTTTAAGACTCAACATTCAATGTGGCCCCTACCATTTCCTATTTGAAAACTTCAGTTTGAGACCACACAAACATTTGCCCTCTTCCCAGCTGCCCCCTACCCAGCCATTGTTTCTGGTCTCTGAAACATACTAGCATTCACTTCTCACAGTGCTAAGGATTGATGCTTATTCACTATACCTGACTGCCTCTAAGCTCAGTCCTAACATGTCCTCTGTAGTAGCTCAGGTAACCGTTCAGTTTTCAGGCTCAGCTTGCACAACATCGAACTCCAAGTCACTATTGTTCCTTGCTTATTGTATGGCCTTCCAATTAACAACTAAACAGACTAACACTCTGCTGCCTGTGCCCTGGAATGCCTGTTGCCCAACACTACTTTGCCCTTCGGGGTTGGGAATGAGGTGGCACAGGGCACAGGCTCCTGGAGCAGGTGAGAACTGCTGCAGCAAGCTTGTCTGAGTGCTGTTGCAAGCTCCTTTAATACCACCCACCCACCCACGCCCCACTGGTCCCAAGGAAGTGTCTCTTCTAAACAGCAGTTCCCAATTTGCTGACATTGTGTCAACAGTCCTTGGTCTCTCACGCAGTCCTCAATTAGGTCCTCCTGTAAGAGATGCCTTTGTGGCTGCAAAGTCCCTGGTGTTTATGCAGAGGTGGCTGCACCATTCCTCCTACAAAACTCCACCTAAAAGTTTACATTGGTTTGTATTACACAGAAAAAATTTTAAGCTATTTTATGTATCAACATGTACACCTATATGTCAGAAGAGGGCGTCAGGACTCCTTATAGATGGTAGTAAAGCACCATGTGGTTGCTAGGAATTGAGCTCAGGACCTCTGGAAAAGGAAGTGGTACTTTTAACTGCTGAGCCATCTCTACAACCCACAGAAAAAATTCTTTAAGTGAGAAAATAAAGGTCTATAATCTCCTCTGCCACCCTGTCCTTTTTCCATTTCCTGTATTTCTCCATACATCCACACATTCCTTAAACATGATTGAAACAGGGTTGAGAGTTGAACAATTATACCCATCTTGTGTTGAGGCCCACATTCTGCCTCAACACTTTTGCCTCAATGCTTTGGGGGCTTAGTGCTCTGGTCAAGAGAGAGTGTGGGGCTCTGGGGGCAAGAGACGCAAAGAATGGAGACAAGACAGGGTGTGATTCAGTCTCTTCTATTTTCTCAAGTCTCCCTCAAGTCTCTCTTATTGAAGGGAATTCTGAGGTATTTATATACACAAGCAGGAGAACACAGGTGAAAACACTTTACCACGTGCACCATACAGCTGAGGTCACTAAACAGCAAAACAAGCTATGTGGGATAAACAAGATATTTATCAGAGTGTGCTTCAGCTGTTAAAGGCTTTTGAAAACCAAGTCTTTCATCAGGGTATATGGTTCCAGATGGCTGCAAAGTTGATCTAGCCGCTTTCTACTAAAGTCGGCTCCCAACAGGTCCCCCTTTTTAATTTTTTTTTTTTCAAAAGGGAAGGCTGGGAAAACTTACGGAAACCGTGCCTGTCCTAGGTTGGAACAAAGGACCCCAGCCTCACTTAAGATGGTGAGGCCTCCCTTATTTTAGGGGCAAGGGTCTTGATATGCTCTCTTACCCGTCATTGGCTAACCGGCTTAGCAAGCAAGTTAGGGGTTAATCCTCATCAGTCTTGATGACAGAGGTTTCAGAGTCCCCTACTTCCAGCCTGTAATAGCGGACCTGTATGGGTTTCATTTGTTATCTGTTGCCGTACCAAAGCCATCAGTTTGAACAGCATGAACCTGAGAGACAAGAGACTTAATATCTAAACCGTTGATATAAAAGCAACACTCTTTAAGGCAACACACAACTTCCCCTGTTGGAGAAGTGAAAGGTCTAAGCCTTGTACCCACAAATTTATACCAATGAAATCCTTGAATTTTGCATCAGCTTAGTAACAATTATACAGATAAAGACAGCCTAATATTAACCACCTCAGTCCCCAAGTCCAGGGAATTGGGGCGCCGACTCCTCATTAACTTCTTCAAGCTGAACATGGGCGTTGAGATATTAGAAGAGGGATGAGGGGGAAGGGTAAATTGATAAGCATCTGAAGTCTGTCTTAACTGCATCCAGCTGGAAGTCCAGGGCATCAGTGAACATGCAGGTGATAAGATTCATTCTCCAAAGCTGTGTATTCTGCAATATACAAATCTCAAAACAAGGTTTAGTATCAAGATAATTATTTTGATTCTCTGAAATCTAGTGTTCTGGAGGCCTACCTCTGTCATGTCTGATCCATATAATTCTGGAAGACATAACTACTACCTTAATGACCTCATCAGAAAACTCATAGAAAAACCTTTTTTTCCAAATTAGCCTTTCCTTAAGCCAGTAACCAGAAAAACCTTTACATTGAGTTTTTATCCAGAAAAATATAACTATATAACTCAGAATCACACCCATTTTGAAAGTTAAACCAATTAACATTATCATTCTGCTTAGCTCTCTGTCTAGAGCAGCCTTCTATTTATTCCTCGCGTCTGTAAAGCCTTTTTCATCTGTTTTTACTCACTTATTTCTTGCCCCATTTTCGTTACTATAACCTTTATTTATTTATCTGTTTGGCTCTCTTGACTCAGAGCAGCCTTCAATTGACTCCTTGCATCTTTAAAACTTTTTTCATCTGTTTCTGCTTATTTTTTTCTTGCCCCGTTTTTGTTACTATAACCTTTATCTGTCTGTTTGGCTCTCTTGACTCAGAGCAGCCTGCAATTTACTCCTTGCATCTTTAAAACCTTTTTCATCTGTTTTTGCTTATTTTTTGCCCCATTATTGTTACTATGCAATCACCTTTGTTTCACTCCCGAATTCAGTCAGCTCCGTCAGTCGACTGGTTCTCCAGCGCAGGGTGTCTTCCACTATATCCCGCTTACTGGAGCTCTAACGTTGAGACTCTGTCAATCCACTGGTTCTCCAGCGCAGGGTGTCTTCCACTGTATCCCGCTTACTGGAGTCCCTGTTCGGGCTCCACTAATGTTGAGGCCCACATTCTGCCTCAACACTTTTGCCTCAATGCTTTGGGGGCTTAGTGCTCTGGTCAAGAGAGAGTGTGGGGCTCTGGGGGCAAGAGACGCAAAGAATGGAGACAAGACAGGGTGTGATTCAGTCTCTTCTATTTTCTCAAGTCTCCCTCAAGTCTCTCTTATTGAAGGGAATTCTGAGGTATTTATATACACAAGCAGGAGAACACAGGTGAAAACACTTTACCACGTGCACCATACAGCTGAGGTCACTAAACAGCAAAACAAGCTATGTGGGATAAACAAGATATTTATCAGAGTGTGCTTCAGCTGTTAAAGGCTTTTGAAAACCAAGTCTTTCATCAGGGTATATGGTTCCAGATGGCTGCAAAGTTGATCTAGCCGCTTTCTACTAAAGTCGGCTCCCAACAATCTTGGGTTCATGTAAGATAGAATGACTAGTGCAATGCAAACTAGAAGAAAAAAAATTTAATATTGGGTCCATTATTTCTGACAAAATTACATATGTAGAGTAAAATACATTTTATCTCATATATTAATAACTATACAGACTCTTTACTATTTATACCATACTGCAACAATTTTCTTGATGAAACAGAGGATCAAGATGCTTTTGAAATTTTTAAATGAATGATAGTGTACACTTGTATTGTAGAGTGAAAAATTATAAAGGCCATTTTATGAAATATGTGTAGATTTTTTGCCTTACAGAACTGAAAATAAGATTTCAGGCCTTCACATTCCAGGTGAAGGACACTTGCTGGATTACATTCCTCAAGCCTCGCCCAAGGCAGGAAGGCATTCCTGATTACAGATAAAGATGCTACCACCTAGGTGGGGCCCTAGCCCTATAGCCGGAAAAAGTAAAGATAGCAATCTGAAATGGCCGGATAGGGCACAATGGCATGGTAAAAACCACATTTTTGAGAAGAATGCAGGGCGATTTCCACATGACACTAATCATTTAGAGTGAATACCTCTGAATTGTTCCACTGTTTTCATGTTTTGTATCTTTAACAACCCCATCCCACTCCCCTGGTTTGTGGTTTTTCCCTTTAAAACCCTCCAAGGACTGGCCGAGGGGGTCGGATCTTGACTCCAGCGCGAGTACCTGGTCAGACCGCTGGCTGCCAGCTCTTTCCCTAATAAACCTCTGCTGATTGCATCCAGGTATGGTTTCTTGTGATCTTTGGGTGGTCGCGATTCCGGAGGCTTGAGGAAGGGTCTCCTGAGTATGGGGCTCTTCAGTATGACTTTTAATTAAGGTATATAAGAATTACTATGTATAGAGACAGTAAAGGTGAAAAATGGACAAAAAAAATGTTAGAGTTTAAAAATTTTGAAAACAAGAAAATAATAGAATCACTTCTAGAAGGTCCCAAATGACGTAAGAAGCAAATGAAAACATCAGAAGATGAAATTTTTCCACAAGGAACTGTGAAGGATCATAAGGGTTTGTATTCATGGGAAATCGAAGAACCATTACTTGGTGAAACTATTTTTTCCTCAGATCTGAGCACAAAGGAGGTTGTGTATAAGCAGAGCCTAAACCTTGGAGCATCAAGATAAGGGATGATACTAACCTCCTTTCTTCTACAACCTTGCTGTTCACATTGGCCTATGATCATCCTCGTTTTGCTAACCCTGATGTTCTCGTACTTTTAAAACTGTGACAACTACAATACAACTCCAACACTTAAGGGTCAAGGAACATTGCAGAAGAGGGGGCAAAAAGATATTAAGAAGCAGAGGAATAGGAGACTAGATAGCATCTCTTAGAAATATCAGAAAAGCTATACCTATAAAGTCTCAACAACATGGATGCCTAAAATCAGATCTGAACAAGGACAGCACCAACATGCTAGCTTGGGGAGGGGGAGGGAGGGGGAGGGAGGGGGGAGGAAGAGGGAGGGGGAGGGAGGAGGAGGGAGGGGGAGGGAGGCATCTCATGGGGCTCCACCCCTACACAAACAACTGTAGGAAAGTATGGAATGCTGAGAGTAGGGAAAACAGTCTTCAGGGAAGAGCACTCCCAATTGGTTATCCAATACTGACCTATAAGCCTTAAAATCAGATACATATAGGTAATATTATAGGAACAGAATAGGTTGTATTTATATATTTAGAATGTGTGTGTGCACGCACGCGCGCACACACACACACACACACACACACACACGCATGTGCACAAACAAAAGCACATGTGAGGGTATGTGTGTGTTTGTAGAGTGAAAAATTATAAAGGCCATTTTATGAAATATGTGTAGATTTTTTGCCTTAGACCTGAGCAGGAAAAGTGCAGATTCCAGAACTTGGAACTGAAAATAAGATTTCAGGCCTTCACTACTCCGGGGCACATTCTGGGTGAAGGACATTGCCCCTGAATCAGAGGACACTTGCTGGATTACATTCCTCAAGCCTCAGGCAGCAGGCCCACCTTTTGGGGGGGGGGGGAGCGCGAAACAGGAAGACACATTCCTGACCATGCAAGCCACCTAGGTGGGGCTATAGCCGGAAGAAGTGAAGATAGTTAATCTGAAATAGTTGGTAAATGACAGGGTGGGACACAGTGACATGGTAAACCATTCAGGGTGGGTTTCTCTGGAATGTTTCGCTATTCTTACGTTATATATCCTTGGCAACCCCTCACCCCCTCCTCACTCCCCTGGTTTGCAGTTTTCCTCTTTAAAAGACCCTTTAGCCCGCCACTCGAGGCCTGTTAGGAGCCGCGTGATCGTGACAACATTCGTCATTACAAGATGGCGCAGGCGTCCTGTCCTCCCACTAGTAAACAACTGACTGTGCAGGTGCAAAAGGCAAAAAGCAAGCCAAAGTCACTGCCCATCCCGGGGCGTATTATGGGTAATGAGTGAACAGCCAATCAGAAGTGAACACGTCACTCTAGGGTGTATATAAGCAGTGCCTTTTCTGGGCTTTCAATCTTTCCGCTTCTGCTTATGCAAGAAGTAAAGCCTCGCTGTAGTAACCACCCGAACACTGCTTCACGTGAAGGGGACACGGAGAGGCTCAGAACAGAGGCCAAACCTTGCTCTTGAGAGAGAGCTTGTGGTTTGACCACGGGCCAACTTCCCTATTAAAGCCTCTGCTGATTGCATCCAGGTATGGTTTCTTGTGATCTTTGGGTGGTTGTGATTTCCTGAGACTTGAGGAAGGGTCTCCCGAGTATGGGGGTCTTCATGTCAAGCAATAGAGTCCATGAATTTGAGAGTTCAGGCTACACTGGAAGGGTTAGGAGGGATAACAGGAAAGGGGGAAATGACATGAGTGTATTTTAATTTAAAAATATAACAACTAATAAGACTGGGTAAGTGTACAATTTGGAATGCAACAGACTCAAGCTACTATGGCCATGACTTTGCCACTTACAATTTTTGCTGAGTCAGTACATCCCTAACTCAGAACTTTTTATAAGAGAAGAGTTTTATCTATTCCAATGATTACATTATATACGTGCAATGTTTGGTGTACTTACCAGTATACAGTTAAATGCTCAATAAGTAGTAGGTCAATTATCATTAGGAAGAAACAAAGCAATAATTATATCACCAAGCACGAGGCAGGTGTCACTTGTGGTGAGTCAGGGATAAAGATAATGAGCATCCCAAGGGAAGAAATTAGACCACGTTCTCCCAAGAGTCTCATGGGCTTCTCTTACTTCCCTCTGGTACCAAGGATGAGTTTCTAGGTAACCATTAGCTAAGGATGACCTAAGAATAAATACACCCTCAAGAAGCCTTACTTGTTATTACATTTTGTTTCTTGTCAACCACTTTCTCAGAGGAAACATCAAAAATTTGGATTTTGACTTATTTTGTTGGTACGATTTTGTAAGTTCCACGGGATAGGGAAGCAGTCGTTTACATATATGGCAAAGTTAACTGTACTGAGTGAGTCTAAACAAATTCAGCCATTGTATTTTTTTTCCTGCTCTTATCATACTGTTTATCTTTTTCTGTTTGGATCTTGAAAAACACATATGCCCAGACCAATGAAAATTAAACTTAAAACAATAATAACAGACAGTGAGATGACTTATCAGGTAAAGGGTACTGGCTACTGAGTCTGACAGCCAGAGTTTGATCGCTGAGATCCACACAGTGGAAACAGAAAACCAACCTTTACACATTATCTTCTGACTTACATAAACATATAACAATAAACTTCAAAAAAAAAAAAAAGAAACACAACAGTAAAATGAAATAAAGCATTAATTTAATTACTTAAGAACTAAGATAAAAATTACAAAGTTCTGGCTCTCCAGTACTCATCATATTGAATATAATCTTCAAGTATTTATTGTCTCTAGATCTCAGATTTCTTCAATGTAATAAGATTGAAATTGAATGTAATATAAATTTTCTAGGATTATAAACATATGCCTATAGAAAATATGTTATGTCAAATATCTTATATGCCGTTTTTAATAATCCCTTTCACACCTCTGTAAATTTCAGATGTTCATGAAAAAGCAGATTGTAATCCAGCTGGCTGGAATAGTGAATTGGGTCAGGTCTGGTCTTCTGATGGCAGTTGTTCTGAAGCCAAGGCAAATGAGAAGGAAAACCTGGGAAATGCAAATTCTCAGGCCACGCCACTCACTCAATGGGAGGGGAGGGCTATGGGGGATGGGTCGACATCTGTGCTGCAACCTTTCCTCTCTGATAAACAGGAACCTGTGAGAACAAATAAAAGCTCCCAGGGAAACACTGAACTTCAAGTCACAGTCTGCACCAGCAGCTTGTCATTGAAGGGGAAAAGGGCTGGTCTCCTGCTGAGAGATTAGAGATGAGACTTCCAGCGGAGAGCCCAGAAAGGGTGGTGTGGGGGTGGGGGAAGGGTAGATTTTACAGGTTGTGGGGATTGACAAATTGGAGAAAATGGAATTAGCCTCCTGCTCAAAGGTCCCAGATGAAAGCACTCATTCTCATGCAGTCTTTCAACACTAGGGAAACAATGGCTGGTTTTAAAGAGTTCTTCCCCGCAGTGACTCCTAACAGAGGACTTACACCCTCCATTCTGAGGCACAGCTACAGGGACCGTCGCCCTTGAAGTTCTTGATGGTGAAAATTTGAGATGCAAACAGCCTTGGGAGGGTGGGGGGTGATCTTGCATGCCTTTCCCAGGCCCTTTTCAACTCCACAGGCGGCTCGGTTTAATTCCCACCTCACTGGTAGCTGAATAAAGGGGTGTCTTTTAAAGCAAAGTAAGAGCATGCTTGGAATTTCTCTGAACTAAAGGCGAGTTTGTCTAGAGAAAGCTGCAGGGGTGAGAATAAGCCTGCGGAACCGACAAGGCAAGAACTCAGCTTGGATACTCTTCAGCAAGTTTATAGAGGCCATGTTGTCATCCAGGACATTTCCTTGGGAAGGGAACCCCCTGCTTTGCAACTTCCTGGCCAGGGTGAGGGACACCAATCGGCTGTAACCTTTTCTGCGATGCTCAGGCAGGGTGTAGCCATGACACATAGTGGCAAACTGATCTGTGATACCCCAGGACACTGGGTTTCCCTTCTCGTCACGCACACACACGCTGGGAAAGCAGGCGATGAGTTTGGCCAAGTACCGCAGGCACTGCGGGTTGCCACCACGCGACCAAGTCCGGTTGAGTAGATCAGCATCTGAGACACTCAGGTAGGTCAGTCTGGGGGTTGACCCGGTTCTACAAGAAAATGGCAGGAGAGAAGAAAAAAAACAAAACAAAACAAAAAGGCCATCAGAGTCACGTGATTATTAACTACCCTTTTCCTACCGCTTGAAAACGAGAAATGCAAGACTAGGTCTGGCATTTTCAAGAATTTAGAACCTAAGCACTTTCCAGTTAAAAGATAAAACATTCATGTCAAATTTAGTTTTATGCCTGCTGGTTTTCAGCTTTGTGGACTGAGGTGTGGCCGAGGCTGCTTCTGCATCTTCATTCTCTGGGAAAGAAAGTACAATTTAATTTAGGTTTGGATTATTACATACTGACACAGAAAGATAGCAGACACTTAGGGTTCAGCCAATCACAAGCAAGCAGCTGACCTGAATCACTCCCAGAGGAGGGAGACACCTAGCTGTTGGCCAATCAAGTGATTTCTCTACTTGGCTCCCACATGTGCCCACTGGCTATCACCTGGATGGTCGAGTGTTGAAAGCTCTTGATTTGTGAGTGTTGTAGATTCTTGAATCATTCTTTGCACAAATAAAGCATGACACAGTTAGCACACACATACATGTTTATACTGTTGTTGTTATTGGTTAAAGTTATCCTTTAAAGTGAAGTCTTACGCATTTCCAGATCTTTGAGCTCTAATATTTTGGTATTAATGATATTCTAGCATTCAGGCCCCTTCTGCCCTTGCATAGCCAAGGCTAGCAAATGAATACAAATCAATATACATACATACATCCTCTGGAAGAATTGACTTTGTCAGACTTTCCCCTTGGCTGCGCCTCTCTAGAGGAAATATTCTCAATTATTTACCTGCCAAGTTTTGCAGGCCACTAGCCTTTATTTGTTTGTATTTTACAGAAGTGTCTAATAACTTTATATGTAAAAGCCGTGGTAAAGTTCCTTGTACGTTAGAACTGAAACGGGGGGGGCGGGGGCGTTGGCTGGAGAGATGGCTCAGCACTTAAGAGCACCATCTGCTCTTCCAGAGGTCCCGAGTTCAATTCCCAGCAATCACATGGTGGCTCACAACCATGTATAATGAGATATGATTCCCTCTTCTGGCATGCAGGCATACATGCAAACAGAATGACAATATCCATGAGTAAATAAATCCTAAAGAAAAAAAATGAAATAAATTACACCTTATGAGTCTGAGTGTGCCCTGGAATTTGCTTTCATTGTTAATTTGTTGATACTGTTAAGTCTATTGACTAGCAAAGACTCAGACGTTAAGCCTGCTGTGGTTTTATAAACGTATCTGATTCAGTCTGACACTTTTCTTCAGTTGTAGCAATGGCCAGTCTTCTATCCAGGAGGGAAGGGAGGAAACTGGTTTAGGGTTTTTCAGTTCAACTTTGAAAGAATACTTCAACGAAAGGGCAGAGAACATTGAGCACAGATATTACTACAGACAGAAACCTTGCCGAGGCATGCACTTCAGGCAGTGTGCTACACATTTGTACCAGGACTGTGTATTAAGAGTAGAGTATGTTAGTATCAGGCTCTGAACCCAGTAACATCACATCTAGGGGACCCCCACATCGTCGCCAAGGCAACCGCCATACATTCCCAGAATCCACCTGGCTATCTCACCTTTACCTGGGAGAGGCTACCTCACTGTCCATATAAAACAGGCAGAACCCCCTGACCTCTCTCTCTTCTTCCTCTTTTTTTCCATCTTCTTCCTCATCTTCTCCTCCCCACCCCCCACCCCCATCTTTGCCCTTTCTCCTGAATAAACCCCACTTGGAACTGTTTGGTCTGGTGTGGTCTGTTCTAAGCCTCGTGTGGACTTCTATCAGAGTCCGCTTTGAATATGGCTTTGGGGCTAAGGAAAAAAATGTCACTACTATGAGAGCTCACTAGAATAAGCCCTATGACCTTTGCATGGACAGGGATATTTTAAATAAGATACAGAAGTATGAAAGAAAATTGTAAAAGTAAGATTACATGGAAATAAAAGCTTCCAGAAGGCAGCTATACTAGGTATTACACCACTAATACATCATGGTCAAAGCTATGTACATCAAAAGAAACAAAATAATGAAGGAAAACCCTGCCAAATGGATGAAAGCACTTGCAAGTTATATTTGTCTATAACCTATCCTGGTGTCTAATATCCAGGACAGAAGGAATGGAAGAAACTCAATGGGGATAAAAGCAAATAACCCAATTTAGAAATGACTAATAGGCCTACAGAGACCTTTTTAAAAATGAAGTATACAAGGCCAAGAGATAGATGAAAAAGAAAATTGTTAATCAAACACACAATGAGACATCACCTCACGGGAGTCAGAATGGTTCGTATCCAAAAGTCAAAATGGAACAAGGAGTCATGCTGAAACCTTTATTCAGCACTGTGAGGAAGGTAAATTAGTATAGCTACTGAGAAAAACAGGATGGAGACTCCGCAAAAAATTAGAGCTACAATATGATCAAGCAATTCTATTACTAAGGGAATGCCCAAAATAATAAAATATCAGTGTGTAGTACAGACATCTGTAGTCCCTGTTGACCATCACATCCTTCAAAATAAGCAAGACACAGATTCATATTAAATGTTTATGATGATGTGATGTATACAGAATGAAACCATGTTTATCTTTAAAAGAAGGTTGAGTCTTATCATCTGTAAAAAAATATGGGTGGGAGTGTTGTTATATTAATCAAAATAAGTCAAGTACAGAAAGAAAGAAGACACTCCACAATCTCACTCATGTGAAAATCTAAAATCATCATCTCTAGAAAGCAGAGAATGAAACAGTGGCTAGTGGAGGTTAAAGAAAGCCAGGGCCAGATTGATTTTTCTTTTTAGAATCTTCATCTTACGTAGGCATGGAGGCACATGCCTTTAATCTCAGAATTTGGGAAGCAGAGGCAGGTAGAGCTCTGCATTTTAGGTCAGCCTGATCTATATAGAGTGAGTTCCAAGTCAGCCAGAGCTACACAGAGAAACCCTGTGTCCAACCTCCACCACTGGAAAAAAAATCAAACAAGCAACACAAAAACAAAACCCCAAAATTCAGAACCAAACCAATAAAAACCTCTGTCCTTTAGACATGCATCTTAAAGCTAGGATAAAGGATGACGTGTATACTGTTTCAATTAACTGAATGGTGTGCCTCATTCCTAGGGTACAGTTTTTAAGGTGTATGTGAAAGAATACTTCTGTGCTGGAGGAGAGTTTTTCCTTTCAATGTTTGTGTGCATTCAACATTTCCATATTGTGAAAACATTAAAAAAAAAAAAAAAGTCCTAGTAATTTCCTGTGATTTTAAAGTTAGTCTTTAACACCAGTTCCTTCAACACCCACCATAGGGAGCAGAGAAACTAACATGCACAGAGGCAGACACTTGGTGATTGATCTCGTTTCATTCTTTTCTAAAGAGGAAAAAGAAAGAAAGACAAAACAAGATACTACACTCAAAATATTTAATTTACTTAATTTTTAAAACAAAAGTGTGTGTGTGTGTGTGTGTGTGTGTGTATCAATGTGATGTATATTCATAATTGTTCCTCATCCTATTTTTTGAGAAAAGGTCTTTCAGTGAACCTGAGCTCACTAATTCAGCTAGACTGGAGGGCCAGCAAGTGTCAAGAGAGGCACCTATCTAACCCAGAGCTATAGGTGTGTGCTGCTACAACTACCTTTTGAGTAGATGCTGGGACTTCAAACGTGTGTGTGTGTGTGTGTGTGTGTGTGTGTGTGTTATGGTTTGAATATGCTTGGCCCAGGAAGTGGCATTATTAAGAGGTATAGCCTTGTTGGAGTAGGTGTGTCACGGTGGGTGTGGGCTTTTAAACCCTTGTCCTAGCTGCCTGGAAGCCAGTTTCCTCCTAGTTGCCTTTAGATCAAGAGGTAGAACTCAGCTCCTCCTGCACCATGTCTGCCTGGACACTGCCATGCTCCGCTCCCACCTTGATGATAATAGATTGAACCTCTGAACCTGTAAGCCAGCCCCAATTAAGTGTTCTTTATAAGAGTTGTCTTGGTTTTGGTGTCTTTTCATAGTAGTAAAACCCTAACTAAGACAATGTATATATGTTTGTATGTACACATGTATACATGTATGCATATATATGTATGTATACGTGTATGTATATATGTGTGTGTATTACATTGGTACATATATAGGTGTATACATACAATATAAAGTATATATATAATGTATATGTATATATTGTTATATATTGTTTTTTTCAAGATAGGATTTCTCTGTGTAGCTCTGACTGTCCCAGAACTCCCTCTATAGACCAGATTGTCCTCCAACTCAGAAAGATCTGCCTGACTCTGCCTCCTGAGTGGGATTGAAGGTGTGTATCACCACACCTGGGCTCAAACTTAGGTATTTGTGCTAGTATCAAAGGCACTTTACCTGAGTGAGCTGTCTCCCTAGCTCCTAGACCCTAATGTTTGAGGTCCAGGAAGGAGAAGCTGAAGGGAAGATAGTAATGACAGCAGAAGGCCTCTAAACAAGAGAAAAAAAGCAATGAAGACATATACTGTCATGTGTTTTCAAGGATCACCTTCTTATGCTGGATTCTCTGTGATCAGTTGCTGTCCTCAGAACACACTTGTGTTTTATTTCAACTCTGTTAAAAACAGAATAATAGCTAGGTGGCACATGCCTTTACCCTCAGCACTCGAGATGCAGAAGCAGGTGGATCTCTGACTTCGAGTCCAGCCTGGTCTACAGAGCAAGTTCCAGGACAGCCAAGGCTACACAGAGATACTCTGTCTTGAAAAGCCAAAATGAATAGAATAGAATAGAATAGAATAGAATAGAATAGAATAGAATAGAATAGAATAGAATAGAATGCAATGCAATGCAATAGAGTAATGATGGTTCTACTTTAGAGGCTCATAAAAAGAAAGGGAGAGGGATATATTTCAAACATTTAGTCTCTTGTACTTGAAAACTCAACATAAATCTGGAATGCACCTCTACCATTAATAATAAAAACCTCAACAACTTTCGACTCCAGTCCACATCCACAGAGATTATTTAATTATTAATTTATGAAGGGGGAAACCAAGAAATGATTTTTCTACATAGGGACTATATATTACAAAATGCAGTTTTCGTGAGCTCAGTGACCATAGACAAAGACGCTGATTTGGTTTTTAGAAAAATTACAAACCGTGAAGCACAGGATCAAGGAAGAATATACAAGAACATACAGAGGTCTTACACACACACACACACACACACACACACACACACACACATATCCTCAGCTCAGTGGCTCAGTAAGCTTACCTAGTCTTTAACAATAACAGGTATGTTAGCGTTGCTGTCTGGAATTGCACAACAATAAATCCAACCCCAAATGTAGAACTTGGCTTACATACAGGAAACTGTGGTCTGGCACAGATGAAACAGGGGAGAAATGGACCGCCTTGAAGGAAGCCAACTTTATATCCAAATCTAACAGCTTTGCGTTGGCAACAGCTTTGGAAACAGCATATAATTCACTTTGCAACCCTGGATAACAACAGACACAAAAACACAGTTATGATATTTGAGCAAAATATATTTATTTTAGAATTTATATGCCAAATATCAATACTACCAGTTTACTACCCTGTCATTTCTTAACCAGAATAGAGTTAGCTATATACGTATTACTACAGGCCTTGTCTACTTCACCTACAAATATAAATAATGTTTTCATCACCAGTCATGGTCGTTCTAGGGAATTTCTGCTGGAAATATCTCAAGGGAATTTGGAGTTTCTTACTGGAAGTTTTATTTGTTAATTTTCTTAATGCCAGAGATTATTTTAAATTTCTTGAAGAGAATTTTCTTTTTTATTTATAACTTTAAAATTAACAATCAACTTTATAAAAGTTTAGATGTATTTAGTACAGTAAGGTGTGATGTTTAGCTTCAACGTGAAATCCTATCATCAGTTGGGAAGAGAGTCAAAATAAGGATTGCCTGTGTTGGGGTTGGCCTGTGTCCAAGTCCTTTTGGTGTTGTCTTAAGTTAATGGATGTGGGGGAGAACCAGGCCACAGTGAGTGATTCCATTCAATGGCATGGGGCCTGAACTGTTTAAGAGTAGAGAAATGAAGCTCAATATAAAATCAGCTAAGCAGTGAGAATGTGTGTGTATACACTCATTTCTCTGCCCTTGACTATGACTGTGATGTTGGGAGTGCATGCTTTGACTTCCCCCGAACGATGGATGATGACTTGCAGTTATAAGCAAAAATAAACTCATTTCTCCCCAAAATTGCTTTTTTTGGGTCACGATATCTTACCACCCACAGAAATGGGATTAGAGCACAAAGCCACTTTTACAGTTTCTCTTCCATTTCCACAATAGCCATGATGGTATTCCAGATGTAGCTTGGGGTTGGCGAGATCTCAGTCCCACTCATTTCTCACCACATTATTTACACCGCTTTGCTTCATATTTATTCAATGGTGTTCTAGGAATTGCCCCTCACCCTCAAACCCTGTGTACACAAAAATGGTTTGGCTTTTGTTCTTCCAAGTTATAGCATTTTCTTCTTTTCAAGTCCCCTAGTTTTCTATCCTTTGTAGTCTGACTCTTAGTGGACAGAATCCTCTGTAACTTGTCTTTCTCTCTTCCAGTCTCATTACTGAAAAACACTATCTCTCTGTGTTTTCCTCCCCATTTGTGAGCCACTTCTCAGCATGGCCTTGAGACTACAGTTGGGTGAGAAGGCATATTTCACACAGTGTGATAGCTGAACCTCAATATCTCCCCCTGGGAGCTACGTCTCAGTAAAGACTAGGATGTTTACAAGTTAATTCTACTAAAATTACTGCTGCAATAGTTAGCATCGCTTATTACAATATAGAGTTATATCTAAGTGATTAAGAGGTTTGTGTTTTATTGTTATTTTTTTAAACAGTGTGTTATATATGTATAAGTTAGCATCGCTTATTACAATATAGAGTTATATCTAAGTGATTAAGAGGTTTGTGTTTTATTGTTATTTTTTTAAACAGTGTGTTATATATGTAGTTTATGTGGCTTAGGATGGCCTTGAATTGGGATCCTTCTGCCTTTACCTCACAAACCCTGGACTTTCAGTTGTGTGCTTCCTCAGAAGAACTGTCTACCAGAGAAAAGTAAGCAGTATAACTCAAAGGTAACCTTGCATACTCTACTACAGAAGTAGTAACTGTACAAACCTCAAGTATATATGTTAAGTATATATGCCCTTGTCCCTGAGTGACTACCTATATATAATATACATGTGTATAAAACACCTTTTAAGAGAGATTTATAAAATGTTTGTGTGTGTGTGTGTGTGTGTGTGTGTGTGTGTGTGTGTGTGTGTGTGTGGAAGGGGGGTGGGGTGTCCACAGGCACACATAAACACACTGACTGCAGAGACCAGAAGATTATGTCAAATCTCTTGGAGCTGGGTCATAGGTGGTTGTGAGCTGCCTAACACTAACATGCTGCTGGAAATGGAACTCTGACTTTTTGGGAGAGCAGCAAGTGATCTGTTTATAAAAAGATAAAGAGAAAGGGGGGAGTATGTTCTATGGAGGTATGGTGAGGTATGGGGGGAGGGGGGCGGCTCAGCAGGCCCACGCCAAGGCACCCCTTCCCCCTGAGGAACCAGGCACATGACAGTATAGTATAAAATAGAGTTTATTCAGAGCATGGGGACAAGAGTTAAGAGGGTAGTAGAGGTATGGTTGGGGGGGGGGTAAGGGAGTGGTGAGAGAGGGGGACAGAGTGGGAATAAGAGGGAAGAGCAAGAAAGAAACAAAAGAGAGAGGAGTGGGGCAAGCAGCCCCTTTTATAGTGGGTCAGGAATACGTGGCCATTTCAGGTAACTGTGGGGTGGAGCATACTGGGCTGTTGCCAGGTAACTGTTGGGTGGAGCTTAGACAGAATGCTAACAGCAAGGGCTCTTAACCACTAAAGCATCTCATAGGTCTCCATGAAATGTCTTTTCTATACTTCTCCAGCATACATGATAAAAAAGATTATGAGTATATAATATATGCCTTGAACTTGATCTTACCTTGTATTTGAAAAACTTGGTCCCAGTTAATAACATCGTGTTCTTCCAATAGCTGCTGGTAAGCTCTGACATCCTTGTAGAACACAGCATACGCATTAGTGTAATGGTCAAGGTTATCTGTCTCAGCCTAGAGCAGAAGACACAGTCATGAATACAACATTGAAGCATATCTTCTGGTTAATCCATGTTTTAGAATGATTAGTTACCATTACTATCTAGCTAATTTTCTATTTCCCAAACTAGTTACCTGGAAACAGAGAAACAAGAACGAGATTAATAAACTACGGTGAGAAACATTAAAAATGTTGTGATTTTTTTCCTTGATTTTTTTTTCTTCCAAAACTAAGAAAGTTATCTCAAGTTTTGAGGATTTAATTTGCATAAATAAAACTCTTAGTGGCTCGCAAGTTCAGTTTGAGCTTAAAGACTGCTGAGAGTGTGAGGCAGGAGAATTGCTTGATTCTGAGAGGCCAGCTGGGGGACATCAAGACTCCCTCTCAAAGCAAAACAATAACAAAAGAAGAATAGGAGGTTTGCAGGAAATGTAGCTCAGAAGCAAAGCAGGTGCCTGGCCTAGGCCAGATTCTGGTCTTGTAGTTTGCTTGATGTTTCTGTAATAAAATACTCTGACCAGGGGGTTGGAGAGATGGCTCAGTGGTTAAGAGCACTGGCTGCTCTTCCAAAGGTCATGCTGGGGTTCAGTTCCCAGCAACCACATGGTGCCTCACAACCATCTGTAATTGGATCTAATGCCCTCTTCTGGTGTGTCTGAAGACAGTGACAGTATACTCATGTACACATAAAATAAATAAATAAATCTTAAAAATAAAAAAACAGTCTGACCAAAAAGTGGCTTGGGGTGGGGTGTTTGGCCTACACTTCATGGTCACAATCCATTACAAAGGGAAGTCAGGCAGCAACTGAAGGAGATATGAAGGAATGTTTTTGCCTGACTCTTGTTTAGCTGGCTGCCATCTATAGGGAGAGTTTCCCACTCCAAAGACTGGGCCTTCCCACTCCAATCACCACAGACAAGGCAATAGACTAATAGGAACTGTGCTTTAATCAAGAGGGACTCAGGTCATTCTAGAACATGTTAAGTTAACAGCTACAACTACTAAGGAAACGTGGCGATAACCCATAGTTACACACACACACACAGACACACACACAAACACACACAGAGACACACACAGACACACACACACACAAATAAAAAAGGTAACACTCGGTGAGCACAATGTAAGAATGACAGCTCTCATAGTCTTCCTAGTGTGGAGGGTGGCTCATCTTTGATCACTTGAGGTTTGATTTGGCTTCCCAGGCATCATGAGACCTCATTCTGCTGATTTCTTAACGTCTTCTCAATAGTTTTTCAATTTCCCAAATTCGTCAGTCATAAGAAACCTCTACTCAGTGAGGGAGCTAGTATATGCATATTGCATATTGCATGCTGCATCTTCTAGAGAGTATAAGGCAGTAGGTGAATACTTTGGGGCTAGCAGGCTTCCATGTCAATTACAAAGTAGCAATGAAATGCATACCATATTTGTTATTACAATGGTGATACTATCTATTTCTTTTAATTTTCCAGTTGGTGCCAACTTTATTTTTAATTTAAAAATTTTTTTAATTTATTTCATATTCATTGGTGTTCTGCCTCCATGGATGTCTATGTGAGAGGGTGCCAGATCTCCTGGAACTGGAATTACTGACAGTTATGAACTGCCATGTGGGTGTTGGGGATTGAACCCGGCCGGGTCCTTTGGAAGAACAGCCAGTGTTCTTTAGCACTGAGCCATCTCTCCAGCCATACTTTTCACTTTTCTTATTTGCCTGTCAGCACTGTACCTCTCTCTGTCGCCGGGTGATGATAGCTTTGAAGTCCGGCCATGAATCCAACACCACCTCCTTTTGAAAGGGATTACCACGATTTATATTCATCACTGCTCCATATACCTGAGCCAGAGAACCAGAGACAAGACAGTTATACCACTAATCCTTCAAGCTGCAACACCATCTTCCAGTTTTACTCAAAATCACAGTCCTGAGAGAGGAAGTATAGATATACTCAGACACAAGCACACACATAGATAATATGGATTTCTTTAGTATTGCCATTTCAAAGATGCTCATTGAAACTGATAGGGTCATTTAAATGCTGATACCCTATAATCCCAAAGAAGCTGTTCTGTAGCTTTCCCATTTTTTTCCCTTCACTGGGAAAAATATCTGTCTAAAAGCAACATGTACACACAGAAGTGGTGAAAGTTGCAAATAGGATTCTTGAGCTAATGTTCATAGCATTTCTTCCTCCTCCTCCTCCTCCTCCTTCTTTTCCTTCTTCTTCTTCTTCCTCCTCTTCTTCTTCCTCTTCTTCATCAAACAGGAAACAACCTAGATGTTTGTCAGCTCAAAGGCAACTTCAGTGCTCACAGCAGCCCTATTTCTCCATTTCTTATAATCTTTGATTTATGACATTGTTCACATTGGCACAGAGTGATCAGGAGGTCCCCCACTGGATTTTTTTGGGGGTGGGTGGAAGAAAGGGTTTATTTCATCTTACACATTGTATAGTACATTATCCAAGGAAAGCAGGCCAAGAGTTCAAGCAGGAATGAAACCTGGAGATTTGAACTAATGCAGAAGTTGTGGAGAAATGCTAGATCTGCTTTTATTAGTTCTCCTGGTCTTATCAGGACCACTTGTCCAAAGTAATCACCACTCACAATGGGATGAGACCTTCAACTTAACCACTAATTAGGAAAATATACCAAAAGTTTTCACACAGGCCAATTTGGTGGGAATGTTTTCCTTTCTTTTTTCTCTTCTTTTTTAATGGCAGAATTCATCTTTTATTTCAGCTCACATTGTTCACTTAATTTAATAAATCCTTGCCCCAAGGTTACAGAGAGATTCCCTCACACTTTTTGTTTAAAGTTTAAAATTTTGCTTTTTCACTTTTACATAAATTTAATTCATTTGGATTTTTGATTGGAGTCTTGAGTGACCAAGAGGTAACAAACCTGCATCTAAACTTCAGTCCTCAACCATATTCTTACCTTCAATGCCACTACATCCATAATCTTCTGCCATTTAAAAACACTTTACCGCCGGGTGGTGGTGGCCCATGCCTTTAATCCCAGCACTTGGGAGGCAGAGGCAGGTGGATTTCTAAGTTCGAGGCCAGCCTGGTCTACAGAGTGAGTTCCAGGACAGCCAGGGCTATACAGAGAAACCCTGTCTCGAAAAACAAAAAACAAAAAACAAAAACAACAAAAAACCCAACAAAACAAAACAAAAAAACACTTTACCTTGGAAATAACATAATCTACCATCGCCCAAATTTCCCTGAAGAGTCCTCTAGAACAACAGAAGGATGACGGGAACAGACTGGGAAACCAACATGTTTTCATCAGAGAAGAGGGGGAACAGCCCCAAGTCTGACATTATCTACAGATTAACACTATAGAGAAACTTGGGAGATTAGGCTTATACTACCTTGAGTGACTCAGGAAAGTGACTCTTCAACATGTTCTCCAGTATGAGTAATTTGGTGGAGCAGTTTAGCACGAGCATTGTCGCCACGGTTATATACTTCTGCACCTAATGAGACAATTGAAGATAGACATTTAATTTCTGCTTAATATCACTGTCCATTAACACATTTACTGGGACTGTGCTTGTGATGATGTTTTCCTTGGGTATAACGCTGATGCTTCCTTGGAAGAGGAAGATGGTGGAAGACAGGAGGCTGTAGGATAAGTAAACCAGCGACTATGTGAAAACGGAGACCACTAGGCGCAGTCCTTTACAGAGCGGGCTACAGATCCACTGTATTCTCATCATTTCCAGCAGGAAACTTGCAAGAGTTGAGATATCACATTTATGTATGTTGTTTTTCAGTGCGTTTCCCTCAAAGAGCTTGTTGACAGCAAAACAGAAGGGCCTGGCTGGTTTTATTGTTTTCCTTTCGGTTGCCTGCCATGTAAGTTCCGTGTTATAGACAGCTGTGGACCAATGAAGAATGAGGAAAGAGAAATAACTGGGTTGGACACTCTAAACTCAAATAAAAACCCAAACTCCTTTACAGACGATGATCTTTCTAGCTCTGGAGGCTCCACCTCTACTGAGGAAACTGTCGTGGTTGGCAATAAACTTTACCTTTGGTTTGTTCCGAACGCTTCCCTGTTCCTAAATTGAAGGATAGAATGAAACCACCCACTACCTATATCATTCCCTAAATGTTCTGAAAACAGACAAACTATATGTTGAAGTTTTATCTTTTACTGTCTGTTGGCATGCTAAGGACGGCCCCGAAGATCTGAAATCTGCGTGTAACCTTGGAACCCTGCTCCCAAGTTAATTCTGATTGGTGAATAAAGATGCTGACAGCCAATAGCTTGGCAGAAGAGATATAGGTGGGGTTGATGTTTCATGATCTTGTGAGAGAGCACCATAAGGAAAGAGTAAAAAGTCACCATGGTAGAAGAAGAACATACAGGAAAGAGAAGGAGAGCCGCCATAGGCTAACGGCCAAGAGAACATGGCCTAGAAGGCCGGCCAATTGGGTTAAGGGCAGCTCAGGTGGAACACAGTATATAGTAAGTAGTAACTCGGGGTTATCGAAAGTAGATTCTAAGAACATGGAAGGTAGGCAGCTGCCCAGCTATTGGCTACCTAAGGCTATTTAAAAATATTAAGGCTGTGTTTTTCGTCCAGGAACATAAATGGTCTAAAGTGAGGAAGAAGCTCAACACAGTTTGTTTTTTTTAATACTTTTTAATAAACTATATATATGTAGAACAGTTAAATTGAAATTAAAATTCAGGCAAATGGGAAATAAGATAAAAAAAAAAAAAAGAAATACATCTAAGAGAAAGGTTGGTCTACAAACATGAAATATGGTCTTACAGAGATACTCTGTCTTATTCCTATTTTTGGAATTTGATGACCACCTGCCTTCTAATTAGGATTCATTTGTAACCCCCAAATCAACACTGGCAATGTGGTGGCAGTTATCTATGGATGTGCAAATAGCAATAAAAACTTATCTCCTGACACACACTTTCAGTTAATGTTCAAGAGAACTAGTTAGTTCATGGGCTGGAGAGATGGCTCATCCGTTAAGAGCACTGACTGCTCTTCCAAAGGTTTCCGAGTTCAGTTCCCAGCATCCGCATGGTGCCCTCTCCTGGTGTGTCTGAAGACAGCTACAATGTACTCATATAAATGAAATAAATGTTCAAGAGAACTTTTATTGTTCTATTTCACATCTTATGATGCAAGCAAATGTCACCATTTTGTGCTTTTATTTACTTAGCTTAAAAATACTTTTTTTGTTTGTTGTTGGCAATTTTGATGTTTCAAATGTGAAGATAAACAATGGTAGAGTGCTTGCCCCTAAAAGGCACACCTCTGTATCACCCTCTTCAAGGTTGGGTGAATATCATAGAAGAATGGGGAGGAAGAAACAGCCAGAGGATGGGAGACGGGGAGCAAGTGATGTGGCTATCCGTACAAGATTGGGCCTATCAACATTTTATCATGGATGGGAGTGAGAGGCTCCACATTTCCCTAATACATTGTTGGCAATTAACAGTTGTTAAGGGAGGGCGTGCCATTTTCTTCAATGGTGCAGTCATTAATAAATGGCCTGTGCTCTAGTGAATTACCTCCCACCCATGATCAAGGGCAAGGAACTCTAATTAAATGCAGTGGACACACATAAAAAGAAGACATTAAAATGGGAGCTGGACCCTTATAGGTTCCAGTGGGAGAAGAAGGGGGATGACAGAGAGGAATTGCAGGCCCAGGGGACAAAAGAAATATAGTTCATGACATAATATATGAAACTGTCAAGCAATTAAAAAGGCTCAGAGGCATAATGCATAAACACTGCTTTCATATTCCTTGGTGCACTCTGTGATCTCTTGAAGGAAAAATGTTAGGTAAGCATTGTTCATGCATGGGTTTCAGTGTTACTGGCCAGTTCATGAAAACCAATGAATAATACATACTGAATAAACAAGGACACACCAAGTGACATTATGTATTACTTGTGAATGAAAACAAGTCTTGTAGAAACCTAACTCACTTATCAACTAAATCCGTGTTCCATATGACTCTACAGACGGAGACTCCTCATGAAAAATGAGAGGCTGAGAGCTCACATTTGACACTAAACTTTATATGATTAGGTAAAGCAGTTGTCTGTAAAATCACACCATGTTCTTTTCCTGCTGGTTGCTTGCTTTTGCATGTCTGCCATCTCCACACAACAGTCCCAGTTCCCTATTGTCAAAGCTTCCTTCCATCAGTTGGCATTCCAGGATAAGCTCTTGGAATTGACAAGTTACTCAGGTAAACCAATTAAAAGCAGACACTTCCCAGGGTCTTAAATACATAATACTAATTTAACACACAAGATGTGAAAATGCCTGCTCAGTAAACAGGGATGATTTTCATAGGTGACTACCTATGAAACTAAATGTGAAGCTTTGGTTAGTGCCACAAAACAGAATATGGAAACTCTCATGGATGAAGAAAACATTTTTTACACAATGTATATATATGTATATGTGTGTATAAACATAATAGCAAACTAAGTATTAAAACTATGTAAAAGAAATGTCATATTCTTCTTACTCTACTACATGTCTCTAAAAATCAGTATATCTTCTAGAGTTGGAAAGTAAACATTTAAAACCCATTTTAAACTTCTATCAATAGGCACACACAGAGAAAGTCTTGCCAAGAAAAATAAGTTTTTCAAGTTGTAAAAACTTGAGTTTCTTCATGGACAGTAAGTATTTATCAACAGAGAGAAAGACTTGGAAATTTTTTTTCTGATTAATCATACAATGAAAGTATGACTTTCTTTTGGAAAATGATTCTTTATTAAAATAAAAAGTAAAACAAGATTTGTTTTGTGGTTGTATACCATTTATAACACAATGGCCGGCATTTTCTTAGTTGTTGTTGTTATAATTTACAAGGAAAGTTTATGTGAACATAATTACCCACGACCATAAATCATGCAACCCAGTTTTTCAAATTTGCAGAAACTGCAGAGGTCACCACATCACGGGTGTGATGGATAAGCTTGCTCTGGGAAAACTACCTTCTTTACTATGGTATCTCAGCCGCTGGTAAACTTTTAAGTCACGATTATTAATTTAAAATTTTTATTTTAATTTTCAAGGACTACTCTAACAAGTTCCTACAACAGAAGTTTATTCTACAACAGCCCTAGAGGGTAGAAAGCCTCTGTTTATTTATTTAGCCTTATTGGGGAAAGGGTGTGGGTGGGTATACTAGTGCTCTGGGAAGGGTCCTTCGCTGTTCCAGCCTCTGGAAGTTGCTGAAAGCAGACTCCAGCTTGCAGACCCGTTCAGCAGGCTCCTTGCCGAAGAGAGTAGCAATGAGCACTCAGCCTCCCATGGAACAAAACCATGTTCCTTCAGCTGTGAATTCCTTCGCTGTGAAGCTTTGGATTCAGCTCTGATTTCTAACTTTAATATAAATATCATATAACAGGAAAAAGGCAAAAAAAAAAAAAAAAAAAAAAACCCAAAATAACAACAACAAAACTATCACTTAGATTCACAATTCTTGTGCTTTCTCTCTGTGTGGCACTTTAGGGTTGGAGGGAATGAGTCAAGATTAAGGTTAAAAATATGACTGGTTTTCTCTCCTTTTTAAACAAGGCAAGTTTCTTTTGAGCACCTGCAACCCATTGCTTGAAATTGTCACATATTAAAGGCTGGTACAGATGACATATTTTGTTACTCAGATTCAATCATATCTCGGTGCAGAGTTTGAAACGTTATGTTAATTTTCCTACCAAAAATTTAAAAAGAAAAATGAAACCACACAAAAATGTTCTTTCCTCTAAACTTAATAATTTATCCTGTCTATACAAAGTGAATTTTTATTTTATTTTCTGCATCTGTCATTCTTTCCGAATGATAGACTTATTATTTGGAGGGTCTTATTTTCATAACATACCTTGCTGTTGAGAGTTCAGTCGGAAACAGGTATTATAGCTGTGTATCTGTGCAGAGCTCCTCTGTGTAAACGGTAAACTTATACGTCAGGGCTACTTTTCTAATTAGTGGAAAGGGGAGGGAGAGTGGCCACACCTAGAGAAAGGGAGGGATCTATGTAGGGCCTGATTAAAAAATCATCTCAAATATCATACTATTTCCAGTTCGTTTCAACTTCATCTAGTCTTGTAGTGTGAAATTTAACAAATATGAATCCTGAGTAGATGGCTATCTACATTTTAGGTCTATGGCTATCTAGTTAACAGACTCTTATAGGATAGAAATAAAATAGAACAGAAGCCAGGCAAAGGAAGTACAATAGGAAAGTGATTTTGAACAGACTTCTCAAATATTTTTAAATTATTTTCAATTCTCGATTTTGTTGCCCTAAACTTCCAAGGCTATGGAAGTCTCAGAAGAGGACATTTGTGAAACTGAGAGTCTCTCTGAGCATCTCAGGATATAACATGCTACACATGCCTTAGGAAAACAAGCTGCAGAAATGTGTCTGCAGCATAGGGAGAGTGTTTGCTTGAAGTAGTCACAAGGGAGGATGCTGTTTACTGTCTTAGCGGCTAAGTCTAAGTAAGTTAGGACGGACACTCTTACTAAAAGACTCTGGCCCCAGGAAAAATAGAGAAACCAGCAATTGAAAAACTGTTGAGAAACTGTTGTAAATTACACTGTGCTAGAATTAAGAGTATTGTATACTGGTATGCTGATACACAAAACTTAAAACATGTGAAAGCAATGTATAGTTTTGTTTTGTTTTGGTTTTTTTTTGGTCCTGAAGGAGCCAATCGAAAGGGTCAGACAGCCAGTGCCATTCATGGACTACTGGAAGGACAGTGGATTTGGGAATGGGAAGGGTAACCCATTCATTCATTGTCATTTCTTATTGGGAAGAGACTTGCTAGCCAAGATGAGAGCTTAGATTCATTTTAATCCTGGGGAAATCCAGCTTACTGATCAGAACAGTAACCCGATCTAAGTGCTAACGCTGGACCTAGCCTCTGAGACTGAATATAGGCTATACCAGCCACCAGCAACCCCTGAACAGGATCTGGAGGTTTGGCTGGAAAAATTTCCCCAGGTGTGGGCAGAAACTGGAGGTATGGGACTGGCAAAACATCAACCCCTTATGTTTGTAGAACTCAAACTGGGTGCAGACCCTATAAGAGTCCACCAATACCCTATGTCACAGGAGGCACAGAAGGGGATTACTCCATACATCTGGAAATTACTGGCTTTGGGAGATCTCAGGCCATGCCAGTCAGCCTGGAATATTCCATTGTTGCCCATGAATAAACCAAAGTCAAATAACTACTGTCCTGTTCAGGATCTGAGGGAAGTTAACTGCAGAGTGATAGACATACACCCTACAGTAGTACCTAATCCTTACACTCTACTAAGCTCTCTGCCCCCAGACCAGAGAGAGATGGTATTCTGTCCTAGATCTGTAAGATGCTTTCTTCAGCTTACTTCTGGCCCCTAAAAGCCAAAAGTACTTTGCCTTCGAATGGCATGATCCTGAGAGAGGCATTAATGGGCAACTCACTGTGGACCCATATGCCTCAAGGCTATAAAAATTCACCCACTACCTTTGATGAAGCTCTACATGAAGATTTGGGTGAGTACAGAGTTAATAACCCAGACATGACCCTGGTACAATACATTGATGACCTTCTTACTGCTGCAGAAATGAAAGAGGGATCCCAGGAAGGGACCCAGAATCTCTTACAGACTTTGTGGGACATGGGGTATCGGGCATCTGGCAGGAAAGCACAGCTTTGTAAGACTGAGGTCACCTATCTCTGCTATATCCTGAAGGAAGGCCAACGATGGCTGTCCACAGCAAGAAAAGAGATGGTTCTCAACATCCCAAACCCCCCAGAGCTCATGACAGGTAAGAGAATTTCTGGGGTCTGCAGGCTTTTGCAGACTATGGATTCCAGGTTTCTCTGAAATAGCCAAACTTGTTTATGAAGCCACCAGAGAAACCAAGAACTTTGTTTGGACCAAAGACAATCAGAGTGTTTTTGAGAAAATAAAACAGGCAGCTACTGCCAGCTCCTGCCTTAGGGTTGCCTGATAGCACCAAGCCATTTCACTTATATGCAGATGAACAGAAGGGAATAGCCAAAGGGATCCTGACTCAAACTTTGGGGCCATGGAAACGGCCTGTGGCTTAGCTATCAAAGAAATTGGGCCCAGTGGCAGCGGGACGGCCACCTTGCCTACTCATTATTGCAGCCACAGCGTTATGGGTCAAAGATGCAGACAAACTGACTTTAGGACAAAATTTAGCTGTGACTACCCGCCCCCATGCAATCGAAGGAGAACTCAAACAGCCCCCTGACTGATGGCTCAGTAATGCTCGCATGACACATTACCAGATTTTACTAATTAACCCTGGCCAAGTTACTTTCCAGCCACCTACTTCTCTGAATCCGGTGACCCTCCTACCTGACCCTGATCTGGATCACCCACTTCACTGGTACAGTGAAATTCTGGCCCAAGTACACAGCACTCGACTGGATTTAAAGGACTCCCCTCTGTCGGGAGCAGAGCAGACTTGGTTCACAGATGGAATCAGTTTTATTCGAGAGGGTCAGAGGAGAGCGAGAGCAGCGGTATCCATAGAAACAGAGGTAATTTGGGCTCAGTTTCTTCTCCCAGAAACCTCAGATCAAAGGGCTGAACTGATAGCACTGTCCCAGGACCTTACTATGGGAAAAGGGCTGGCTGTCAACATCTACATGGACAGCGGGTATGCATTTGCCACTGCTCAAGTGCAAGGAGCCATATACCAAGAGAGAGGACTCCTGACTGCAGAAGGAAAGACTATCAAAAATAAAGATGAGATCCTACAATTACTTGAAGCCCCCTGGCTACCAAAGAGAGTGAAGATGAAGGCCATCAAAAAGGGGCAACTGCGGTGGCTAGAGGCAACAACCTAGCTGATAAAGCTGCCAAAGAGGTGGCATTAGAGGAAACTGATACTTCGGGGTTGGCTGTGACCCTACCAGAACCGCCCAATCCCAGCCTGCCAGAACGCCCAGCCTATACGGAAGAAGAGATCAAATGGGCCAAAAATCAGTCCATGAGCCAGTGTTCAGATGGTTGGTGGCAGACAGCTGAAGGTAAACTAATATTACCCACTTCGGTGGCAAGGTCTATCCTCAGGAAAATTCACAGAGTCACTCACATGACATTGAAACGAATGACAGATGCAGTGAGACAATCAAAGGTGACTTTCAGAGACATGCAGGATGTCATCCAGGGCAGAGTGTCAAGCTACAAAGCTTGTCAATTAATCAAAGCCCACAACACTGCTAAGCAACCAGGCTCTTTGCTTCCAGGTAAGAGACCAGGGGCCTACTGGGAAGTTGATTTTACAGAGATCAAGCCAGGGAAATACAGCTATAATTATCTACTAGTGTTCATGGACACCTTCTCTGGATGGATGGAAGCATTCCCAACGAAAACTGAAACTGCAAAGGTAATGGCTAAGAAGTTGCTGGAGGATATCCTGCCCAGGTATGGATTCCTTCATATGATAGGGTCAGACAATGGGCCAGCATTTATGTCCAAGGTAAACCAAGATGTAGCAAGATTTATTGAGGCAGATTGGAAATTACATTGTGCATATAGACCCCAAAGTTCAGGATAGGTAGAGAGAATGAACCAAACTTTAAAGGAGACCTTGACCAAATTAGCCCTGGAAACTGGTGGAAACTGGTGGAAACCGGGTCACTCTCCTTCCCCTTGCCTTGTACTCTCCTTATCGAATAGGGTTAACGCCTCTCTCTCCCATCATACCTAGCCTCCAGTAAGCAGCTATTGCAGAACTAGAAGATGATGAGTTAATAACTAAGGTCAGAGCAACACAGTGGGTTCATGAGCAGGTTTGGCCTAAACTGCGTGCCCTCTATGAAACAGGCCCAATCCCAGAAGCACACTAGTTCCAACCCGGTGACTGAGTCTACATAAAGAGGTTTCGCAGTGACGAGCTGGAACCCAGGTGGAAGGGACCTTACGTCTGTCCGTCGTCTTGCTGACCACGCCGACTGCTGTCAAAGTGGACGGGATTACTGCCTGGATACACTGCACCCACATGAAACCAGCACCGGGCCCTTTGACCTGACTTGGACAATTGAGAAGCCTGAAACTGGTTATCTGGCTCAGCAGGCTCACACAACCCCCCCACCCCCCAACCCCGGGGACCCCCTGGTTCCCAGACTTGATATTCGATGTGTGCCAGCTAGCCGATAACTCATGGCCCGATACTCAGAAAACTTTGAGACATTTGAGAAAGACTGTTACTTGCAGAGGCCCAGAACAGTTTTACTGTGCCTTCTGGGGATGTGAAACATCTGGGCATAACGGTCTTAAGCGTTTTATGAGTAATTTTTTATAAATACTAAGAACTATAGACTAAATAAATAAACTTACAGTATTCTGTGGAATTAAAAATGTGTGTAGAGCATCCTGGAAAATTATTTGAAGTTAGAAGTCAGGTTATTTATGGCCTTTGAGATAGGAGTGTCTTCAGTGTGGACCATATCTTGTACAAGTGCATTCAAAACAACTTCTACTCCTTTCAAGGGTTTTTGTGTTGAATGACACCAGAGCTACGCAGAATGGTTGCTTTGCTTCTGGCCTGAGGGAAAATAACAAAGGCCAAGTGTACTTCACAGAAAAACTGAATTGGTTGAGGATGATTATTCTGCAGTATTCGTCCTGGAGTAAGGCAAGCATTCAACTCCTAACTTAAGAGTGTATGCATGACTGAATGTAAAATAAATGTAAAGTGGTTTTTCTTGGTAAACACAAGCAATAACTCTGTACTTCACTCATTATTTCCAGAGAAAAAACCGGATCCATGATGCTGTAAGGGGATCCACTGATATTAGTTCCTTACAACCGTAGTTCAAGAAGTTTCAAAGAACTCAAGGTTTCAACTATGTTGTACACATTCAAATTTTATCATGGAGTATTTGTGATCTTAAGACACTTAACTTTCTGATTCCTCAGTTTCTCTGTTAAATGGATAAATAACAAGTATCATGAGGTTTAATCCTACTGGTTTATTATGAGATTAAATAGTTATAGGGCAGGAATGAGCTTGTGTGCGGGTACACACACACACACACACACACACACACACACACACACGCACACGCACAAATTCCCTAACATTGCTACTGCCACAAAGACCCCTTGGTCAGATTTGTCTCATTTGAAAACTTGCATTAATTTTAAGAACTTCCTTAGGAATGAAATTTGTTAAAAATTGGCTAAGACATACTTTTTTTCCCCCTATTGGTCCATAAGTGAACAATTTCATTAAAAAAAATTCTAAAATAGTTCCATTTAATTTGAAAGACATCTTTCATCTTTTTGTTCAATTTGAACTGAATTATTACTATCTTTGTAATGTTGCTATAGTAACTCACAGTCCTGTCACAGAGGCCATTTCAGAGGGTAGCAAACTGAGCATGGGAGTACATGTCTGGAATATACTACCAGCATTCTCTAATCAGAGCCAGTAGAATTGACAAAAAATTCCAGGCCAGCCTGGGCTACAAAGGGAGCCCCCCCCCTCCCCCTCCAAAGAACAAGGCAAAACACCTAAGCCAAGAAGTGACTGTGTGGTGATTTAGTAGTAAAGAAATGTAGGCAAGAAGGCAGTTTTGTAAGAAAAGGTCCTTTCAACACAAACAGGGCTCACACCTGTAGTCCACTATGACTCAACAGGGAAATTTGAGTTTCTCTCTTACTCAAAGCCTAATATTTCTTGGCAGTGAATGAAACATGAGAGGATTTAGACATGTTTAGAAAAGAAGCCAGTGTGAACAACCCAGATGCTAATTTTGACAGGTGCAAGCTGCATACTTTTGGTAAACAAAGAATGCAAAAAAAAAAAAAAAAAAAAAAAAAAAAAAAAAAAAAAAAAAGATATCCAACCAAGTAAAATAAATCCTTTAATGGTAGGTTTTACCGCAGGTGTTTCACACTGAACAGAGCCTAACTGTTGAAGATATGCAAACAGAGTTGGCAGGAATAGAGAGGCTTATATAAAGAATTTAAATGGCCAATGCGGAGGCTACAACTTACCCGATTGTTATTCCAAGTTACTGTCATTTCGCAGTTTACTGAACACTTAATTTTTTTGTGAGTTAATTCAACATGTTTCATTCTTAGTTCAAAATGATAAATATTCATCAACCTAACTGGTGAAAAGACTTAGTTTCTATGTCCAAGTCATCATTATAAGATTGAATATTATTCAAACATTTCTTAGCTTTTAGGCCTTTCAAGAATGAATCCATTTTTTTTCTTGGTATTTAACACCTATTTTGCAGTTCATTATATATTAGGGCTTTAATGACTGCTCTGCTCTCCACTCGGTTGTGTGCTCAGTATTTGCCTTGGCTCTTTTACAAGTCCATCAGAGCTCCATACAGTTATCTGCTTTTTATTATAGTATTATCTTTGTTTGCTAGGACAGGGGTTTTGCTACACTGACACCTGCTGTTCACTCGTATCTTTTTTTACTTATCTACTTGGGGACAAAGAATATTAGCTGCATATTTACCTCAAATCATTCGCAAAGAGGATGCCAAATATAGCATTTAAAGAAAAACTGTGTTTTTGATTGTCTATGTCCTAGAGTATAGCACAGCCCTAAGTTAGAGGCTATACTTCCAAAGGGTAGCAGTTCAGCCACAGCAATAAAGTGGCTCCCGTTCAGTAGTAATAATAAACTGATATTCTAGTTGACTTGAAATTATCAAGTAGATATCCTGAGGAAAATAGTATGCTTGTGCAAATATCCTAGCTAATATAAAAATCAATGACTTAGGCTTCATTAGTTTAAAAGAACCATGTTTCCAGTTGCTGAGTGCAGGGTATTAAGGCATCCTGTGGAATCCATTACTTTCCTAAAGTCCTCCTGACCTTCCTAAGATGATCCTGCTTCTAATTCCTGAACTCAAGCAGCTACAGGGTTCCCTAAACCATGACCTCCCTCTACAACTGATATCAATCCCAAGATATTTAACCACAGGTAAATGGGCAGTTCTGTTTGTGAGATAGTAGTAGTATTATGACACTTCCAAAATACACTAACAAAAATACTCTAGTACAACAGAAAATTTGGGGCTGGAGAGATGGCTCTGCTGTTAAGAGCACTTGCTGCTCTTCCAGAGGGCCTGAGTTTAATTCCCAGCAACCACATGGTGATTCATAACCATCTGTAATGGGATCCGATGCCCACTTCTGCAGTGTCTGAAGACAGCAACAGTGTACTCATATACATAAAATAAATAAATCTTAAAAAATTCAATATCTTTTATAAGCAGATTAAAAAAAAAAGTCCAAGCCAATATACTACTGTTGCTTAGAGGTGATTTTAGACCTGCTTTTGGAATTATTACTTCACATATATAAACTTACCAGAGTCAAGGTTTATGAGAAAATGTTTTGCTGGAATGCAGCTTGATATAATTAATGATGTCTTGATCAAAAATTGCCACCTTCCCTGTCAGCTGCCCTGGTACATATGTTGAGATATAAGACAGACACTAATACCAGGCTGTCTCATAACTGACACAGCATGAGAAACTCATACAGTTTCTCATAAAGTGCAAGAACATTTTGGTTAGCTGTGGGCCACTTTTGTGGAGCTTAGTATAGCAACCTAGCTTTGCACTGCACGGTGCCAGGATCCTCTTGTTAAGCCAACAAACATCCTCTAGCCTGCAAGTTTCACATATTATTGTTTGTAACCCTAGACTGCTGCCTTCCCTTTTATCTCAGTGCCTTCTACCTTCGGTGGTCCCTTCTCCAACGTTGGGTTTTCCCAAAAAAGTTTTCTGGCTGTTTTGTGTTGCTGTTTGTCTTGCATTTATCTGAAAGGATATATGTGTGTGTGTGTGTCACACACACACACACACACACACACACACACACACACGCACATATTTTTCAGGTTCCCTTTAAACAATCTTAGAGTATGCTTTGATGACTGCAGAAAATATCCAGCATCTAGCAATTCACTTGCCAAAGAACCAACATGTTATTATCTGCAGTGCAAAAACACCTGAAAAATATCAATAATTCTACAGAGATGAGGGATTTAAGAAGGTATTTGTGATTTTCCAAGTTCCACATGTTTAGACAGAAAACGTAGGCTACCAGTCAGAGAGAGAGAGAGAGAGAGAGAGAGAGAGAGAGAGAGAGAGAGAGAGAGAAGAGACTGACTAGTGTTTCTACCAAGTAGGTGCTGTACACCCAGCTCTTCATAGTCAAAAAGCGACTTCCAATAAAAAGTTCCATTCACATATCATAAAGTATACATCATGGCATTTTTTTTTATTTTTAAAAATAATTCTCAGTAACGGTTTTAGCAAATATCTATATATACACAGATTTCCTAGATTTAGTAACTGCTACGTTTTCAGGACATTAGATATTAATGGTAAGTCCACAAAGGCTAGTTTTATGGTAGATAGCAGAGGTTAATTGTTCTGAAGAAAGATCTACAGTTAAGTTGTATACCTTTGGCCAGATGGGAAGCTCACACCTGTAGTCCCAGCACTTAAGATGCTGAGGCAGGGTTGCTGTGAGTTCAAGGCCAAATGGGAGACAGAGTAAGTGCTGAGCCAGCCTAGGCTACAAACAGTGAGAGACTGTTATAAAAAGGAAAAAGTTTTACAATTCATCAACAATAAGTTAATATGGAACAAGCCTTAAACACCAAAACAAAACCCAACTCTTTAGGAGCCATCAAGCTTCCTGTAGGCTTCCTGAATGAACGCTGCCACGTCCTTCACTGGGGCTGCATTATGAAGAACGTCCAAGTCCTTCAGAAGCGCATCCTGATCTGGAATGAGTGCCAACATTTCTTTCTGTGAGTAAGACAGTACAATTAATTTTAGCATTTTATGATGAGAAATGTCAAACTTCTGATATTTAGAGACATAATCTTAAGTAACTACCACCCGAGGTCACTAGTCATCAACCAGTGGCCATTTATTTTCAAATTAAGTCTTTTCTTGTCCCCTTTCCTGCTCTGCTGGAGTACTCCAGATAATAAAAAGAGCAGTTACATGACAATATCAATGAATACTTTGGAAGAAACACAAATTACAAGAGTATTGATTAATAACATACCACAATGCTAGTCTATAAAGAGCCATATAACTCTGTTAAAAGTCAAACACTAGAGAAGGATATACTTATAGTTATGACTATACAAATATGTAAAAGTATATAAAGGAGTATAATACAAAATTTCTTATTTCTATCAGTACTTTACAACAATGGTGCATCTGTGTAATGGAGTGTTATATAAATACTGATAAGGAATGAGTGTACACGAATGGACAGAAAAAATGTTCAAATTATATGCTAAGAAAAGTAATTCATCAAAAGTTTTATAACAGGATTAGTTTGTTTAAAGAAGCAGAATATGGTTTTATATCAGTGTGTGTGTGTGTGTGTGTGTGTGTGTGTGTGTGTGTGTGTAAAATATAGCCTTGCAAACGGTAAATGGGGACTTACTTGAAGTATGGGCGCTTTAAGACTTTTCTGAGAAAGTTCTGGAAGAGCCAGTACTTTATTGCTCTCTATGTGAAATACCTAAATAGAAACAGAAAGCTAGGGATTATTTCAAAAGGCAGTTTTATCCACCTTACAAAACTCATGTTATCTTGGTACTATCTTAGCATTAAAATTTTTATTTAAATACTATCAATATGGTTTTCAACCATTACCTGTTTCACCTCCTGTTCCTCTTCCTCCACTTCATTTTTTAGAATTTCAATTTTGTTCTTTAGTGTTTGAATGCTCTCAGTCATTGACTCTGTGGTCTCTACTAATTTGTCTATTTCTTCCTAAGGCAAAAATAAAAGTTAATATTTTGAAGTAAATATATGATAAATGAAACCCTAGGAGACTGTGTGTGTGTGTATGTGTATACACATAATACCTCATACTGTAAAACACTCTGGAAGAAAGCTGCATGACCAATGTAACAGTGAGTTATACCGAAGGATAAAAGCGATAACTCTGCTCATCAGTGCTTCTTCTACCTTAACACAGAAGCCAACGAGCACTGGAGATTCGGCCAAACCCTTTGTAGGAGTTGCACAGCCCAAGGACCCCAGGCAACAGCATCTGTTAAGTAACAGGTAATTTCAAGTGCCAGAAACAAATGAAAATATTTTTATTTTTACTTAGGAACATTTGAATGCCTCCTGTTTAAATATGCCAAAAGAATGGAATGCTAGGCACTGGAATTAATATTAATAAAAATTAATAAAATACTGTATGAACATTTTCTAATTAAAAAATATATTAATTTATAGAGAGACAAAAAGTACAAAATTAATAAAACAAATATCAGAATAACAGGAATATGCTGATTGCAGGTCAAGAACAGTATAAATCACCTTCTGGGTCATTAAAGCTATTTTAAAGTATATCCTAGACATCATAACATTTCACTTGTAAATATTTCAATGCAAAACTCTAAAGGACTTAACAAATATGTAAGATTAGGATACCATATTAGTTAAAATCCTAATACATTCTATAATATTGAACATTTTCACTTTTTGAGTTCCTTGTACATAGGAACCACTTTACACTTTGAGTCAGGCTTCATGTTGGTCATGACTGGTTTATTTTCCCTTACAGTATTTTTTGTCCAATTCTTTCTATCACTGAAATTGCTAGGTAAAAGAAAGCAGGCTACTCGTTTTTATGAATATCCCAGAGCTTGAATTCTGTAAACTGCATTCCACGGTGAAGTTAACCTGTTCCTTAGCACCACACTGCTATGAACTAGCTACTGGATTTACAAAGTGCAGATTAAGACAATTATAAAGTAAACCATGTATACCAGTTTATTATTGCTATCCTAACAGATTAAGAGAAAAATAGCATGCAATAATTTATCCTGATGGGCAAAAGCCCAAAACGAAGGTGATAGCTTGGCTATGATCTCTCTAAATTATATGTGGGGATTCGGCTTTTGCACCCCCTCTGTTTTGTAGAGGGTCTTTTCTTCCTATATGTTTCCTTTTTCTCTGCTGCATGTAAATTTCTTTGCTTCCAATAAAAGCCTTTCTCCAACTGCTGGTTTGTTGTGTTCAAGATTTTGCTGCTGCTACTTGTTGAGCTCAAGATAGAGTTTGCTTGAATTTATTCATTCATTCATTCATTCATTCATTCATTCATTCATTCATGGATTTTCAGGAGACAGTTTCTCTGTGTAGTACTGGAAGTCTCTCTGTAGAGCAGTCTGGCCTTGAACTCAAGAGATCTGCCTGTCTCGGTGCCAGGATTGATGGTGTGTGCTACTCCCTGCTTTTAAGTTTTTAATTGGCAAAAAAACCAAACCCTATTAAGACCCCTAGAAGGTAAAATTTTGCAGACCTTCATCTCAGTAGTCCTCATTTATTCTGAGGATTACTGAAGAACCTACCTTCTCAAATAGCACAGCCTAAAGAACCATACTATCTATCACCAATTGGATAGCTCATGTTCAGAGTCTTCGCAATTGCTTAAGTTTTAATGTGTCCACTTAGATAGATCCCTTTCTTTGGCACTCTGACTGTTCCTCCTCCCTCATATCCCATTTTGACAGCCCAAAAAAGCTAGAGTGGTAGACACCCCACCCCCACCCCCACAGACCCTAGCAACAGTTAGGGTGGTCTCTAAAAAGGAGAAATGAGGTACTAGGAGCTAGACAGACATCCTGGCAAGCATATGGATAGGGAGACAGAGATTATGGCTAGGTTAATAAATTTCAAGATGGCTGGCTTTCTCACACTCCTAACCTGAGTCAAAACACTGGCAGCTTAAACCAGAAGCCTTGTGCCGCTCCCCATTGACTGGCTTAACCAGTTCAAGGCTGGAGGGAGACATGCTATACAACAGTTCGGGGCCGATATGCTGTCCTGTCTTTCTTCAAACTGACTAACCATTAAATTAGGTAAGGAAGAGCCTTCCGAGACTTAAAAGACTCAGCTTCCTTGGTTCCGCTTTGTGGAGGGTCTTTTTCTCTGCGTTCTGCTGCATGCCTGATTCCTTATCCCCAGTAAATGTCTGTCTTCAACTGCTGAGAAACAGATCATACAGGAAGCCTGGGCCTGGAGGCATCAGCTCTAATCACAACATGTAGACAGGAGCAGGATTGGGAGCTTGAGGACAGCCTTACTCTGGTGTATGACAGGCTGACATCCTTTCACTTTAAGCAGATTGTTTATAGCTCACCTGGAAAAGGTAACATTTTTTCTCAAGTAAAATAAAGTTTATACTCTTCAGACTGTGGTGGGGACTAGGGATATAACTATGGGGTGTTTGGACACAAAGTCCTCGATACACATGTGCTATAGAGACAACAATCACAATGATGACTACAACCTCCATAACAGTATGGAACTAATGTAGACTTCTATAGCATTCAGTGATAAGCACTGGTAATTACAAATACTGCAAATTCAACTAAATAGAGTAAAAGAGTGGGGTTGCCCATGTCTAGGAGTGTTTGGACAACATAAAATAAACTAAATCCTAATTTTGCAGACTTTTTGGTCTTATTATGTTCTTTTGCTTATTTGTTTTGATTTCCACTTTTGTGGTTTTTTTTTTTTTTAAATAAGCCAACATTTTACTTATTCATTTCTTGTATTTGAAGTACTTCTCAATGACATCCTTGGCCTAGGATTCTTTGCTATTAGTCCTTAACCACTACACAACTGCAACCACCCACCTTCTGTGGGTTCTCCTCTCCATCAGTTTTACAGAGGCCTACCGGTTTCCCTAGTTTCTTGTCATCAACCTTAACCAGGTTGATTTGGTGCTTAGGAGAAAGTGCCTCCACCAGCTTGACATACATGGACTTATCACAGTTGTGTGCAAGCACACAGAGACGGGCTTGGCACTATGGCAGCTTAGTGTATGTGTTAGGTCATTGTGGAAGAGGGAAGTCTTCAGCATCTCCTGTAGAGCAGTGTTGCCGCCCATTACACCTTCAGCAGATTTGCCTTCCTTGGCCATGGCTGTGGAATATGAGTGACGCTGAATGTTTAATGCACGCAAGCCTCCACCTCTGGTGAAGGCAGGGGAAAGTAGTTGTCCTTTTCTTATTGTTTTATATTTTAAAGAGAGACACACAGAGAGAATATATAGGTGGGTGGGGGTAGGGAAGTAGGAAAGGAAAGGAAGATCTGGGAGAAACTGTGGGGTGAAGAACATGATCACAACAGATGAAAAAATGTTTCAAAAAACGGCGCTGTTACTTGACCACAGATAAATCATAATCACGTCAAATTTAGAGGCTTAAAGTTCAAGTGACAGCCTGGCTTTTCTTACAAAACATATAAAAATCAACAAAAACCCCTAATCCAAAATTTGAGAGCACTAATGCTGTGCTGCTTACATTTCCCCTTGTCCCTTCCCCAGCTCGCTAATGATAAAGGCCTTGAATGGCACCTGCAGTGAGGCCAGGCTCTCTTCATTCGCTCTTTCCTTGGTCTTTTCCATTTTCAGCAGATTTGACACATCTGATAAATAGTTCCGCTTTCTTGGAGGAACTTTCAGTGTTGCACACTGTTGTAGTAGTCTTAAAAATAGAATAGAACATGCTTATTTTTGTGAAGAATACCATTTTTAAAAAGTTTCATTTTTTCTATTCCCACACTTGAAAGGGATACAACATTTTTTAAATTTTTTTCCCCACAATGGCTAATGGCATTCCTTCCCAAAACATTCCTGATAAAACATCACCTAACTTTTTAATACATTAACAATGATCTCAAACCATGGAATGCTAAGGGTACTTTACTAAAACACTTTTTAGTTTACACTTTAAAATCAGAATTTTCTATTATTGTTTAACTACACTTTCTATACAACTATACATGTGAGTCTGTCAGTTTAGTATGGAATGTCTGATAAAAGAAAGAACTCTAAGTTGAGTCTGACCCTTACTTAACCTCACCTTTCACTGTAAAGGATGCAGCCAATAAAGGTTCATGTAAATGCTTTCAAAGACTATTCAGTTTTAAAGCCAAGGCAGATAAGATGTCCACATGCTCTGCTGTAGGGCAGGATGGCATGGAGTCCATTTTACATCTAACTGAAGTCTTATTTGTAGGAGTCCCCACTTCCAGCAGACAGAAAATGTTTTCAAACCCGATTCTTCAAATTTATGAGAAAGAAATGAAGAATAGGGGCTGGAGAGATGGCTCAGAGATTAAGAGCACTGGCTACTCTTCCAGAGGTCTTGAGTTCAATTCTCAGTAACCATATGGTGGATCATAACCATCTATAATGAGATCTGGTGCCCTCTATTGACTTGCAGGCATACATGCAGGCAGAATGTTGGGTACATAATAAATAAATAAATCTTTTAAAAAAAATGAAGAATAAAATCACTGTAGTTGCTTTTGCCATAGTAACTAGTTTTTCTATAAATTCTACTGTAAGGTGAACACCCTCCTAAACCTAAAACCCAAAAGTTTCAGATTTTGGACAATTTTTGGTGCCAAACTGATGGAAACTTCCCTAATGAAATTTCACAAAACTAGTGGAAAATTCACTATCATAAGACACTGACTTATGAACAAAAAAGTGTAAAAACACTGTATAAGGGCTGGTAAGATGGCTCAGTGGGTAAAGACCCCAGACGCTTAGCATGCATGCCTGATGACCTGCACTCAACCTCTGGAATACAAGGTAAAAGAAGAGAACCAATTCCTCAACATTGTGTTTTACCTCCAATGCATACCATACCTTATATGCATGTGTGCACACACATACAATAAAGGTGAAGTTTTAAAGAAATATTGCATAAAACTAGTTCAAGAGAACTGACAAGATAAATAAATGAATTTTGGGTTTAGATTGGGTATCTCCAGAAGAACTCATTGTTGTTTATATGTAAATATCTCCAAACCTAAAATACTTCCAGTTTAAAGTATTTCAGAGAACGGATACCTGCACTTAAAATTTGAAAGCTGGGCTGGAGAGATAGCTCAACGGGTAAGAACACTAGCTGGTCTTTCAGAGGTCCTGAGTTTCAATTCCCAGTAACCATAGGTGGCTCACAACCATCTGTAATGTGACCTGATGCCCTCTTTGTGCTTACAGGCTCTATATGCAGATAGAGCACTCATATACATAAAAAAAAAAAAAAAAAAAAAAAAAAAAAAAAAAAAAAAAAAAAAAAAAAAAAAAAACAGAAAAGAATGGTTTGAAAGCAGCTACCTAAGAGTGGAACCTAGATTTTTCTTTTAGGGACCATGCGCAAAAGCTTAATCTTCCTAAATGCACTCATTGGTGGCGTAAACCCTACAATGAATCAGTCTGACTAAACTGTTACGAGAACGTTAAGCTGCCACAAAGCCATTACTGGACTACAGTGAACAGCCTTTCTGCAAACTCTAAGTAGCATACATTTTAGTTTAGAATGAACATAAAGGCTGTGATCCTCCTATTTCATTAAATCAATTATCTGTAAGGTTCAATTTACTCTTCTAAATGTTCTGAGTGTTTGAAGTTGAGGTTCTGTTTCCAAGAATCTCAAAAACTTATTAGAGTTTATAAAAGTATACCCTAAAAACAGTTACAACACTATCAACAAGACAGTCACTATTTCTCTCTGGCTGCTACATGCAGCTTTCTTTAGAAATTACGAGTTAGCATCTTGGTCTGCCTGGCAGCACTTTTTGACTGCCCATGGGATAGGAACCTGACTTAGTTCATATCAATAATGCAGTAAAATCAGCACAAGTATAGGAACATTTTTTTAGCTAGGCCCTAGTCAGAGACCATAGATTAAAGCTAGACTTCAACAACAACAGAAACAAAAGAAAGCCTACAAACTCGTGCAAACAGAACAATTAATGTAGGAGGGCCCAGGTCACTGTGGGTAGTGACATCGCTGGGCTGGAGTTCTTGGGTGCTGTAAGAAAGTAGACTGAGCATGCCACAAAGAGTAGACCAATAAGCAGTGTTTCTCCATGGCTTCTGCACTTGTTTCCATCTCTAGGTTTCTATTCTGGCTTCCCTCACTGATCAATTATAGGCTGTAAGGTGAAATAAACCATTTCCTTCCCAAGTTGCTTTTGGTCCTGGTGTTTTACCAAAGCAAAAGAAAATGCAATCAATACAGAGGTGAAGGAAAACCATAGGGTAAACAACAGCAATGGAAAGCATAAGATAAAACAAGAGTTGTAAACACTTTAAGTTGTTAAAAAGTAAAGGAGTTAATGTCATCAAGTATCTTTTAAATACATAAAACACACAACACTAAGACCATAAAAGTTACGCGAGTACCATATTCTTTTGTGTACATTCTCTGAAATTTGATAAATATGTAATTCCAAACACCATTTCCTTTAAAAAGTAATGAAAAGCATATTCTATAGAAATCTATTTTAGAACACAGGTGGAAATCATGTTAAAAATAATTAAGATTTAATCGTTTCAATTGTGGGTTACCTTTTTTTCAACTGGTTGAGATGATACTGAATTTGTTCTTTCCTTTTAATGTTTTTGTTTAAAATTCCACTGGGGGACAAAAAGATTGAGTAAATATTACTTTGAAACATAATACAATCTGTATTTCAAAACTTTTCAAGTGTTCATCCTCACTAGCTAAGCATAATCACTCAACGTCTCCTTCATATTAGATTTTTTACTACTACTACTACTATTAATTTTTATATCCATCCTCTCCTCCCAGTCTTTTCACCACCTGCTTACCCCCATCCACCCCTCTGTTTCTCTTCAGAAAAGGGGAGCCCTACCATGGATATTAACCAGTCATGGCATATCAAGTTGCTGGAAGGGTAGGCAGCTCTTCACCTAGTAAAGGTGGACAAGGCAGCTCAGTAAGAGGAAAGGGTCTCCAAAGCAGGCAACAGAGTCAGAGACAGCCCCTGTTCCCACTGTCAGGAGTCACATAAGACCAAACTACATAACTGCAGCATCTGTGCGGAGGGCCTAGGCCAGTCCCATTCAGGGTCCCTGGTTGGCAGTTCAGTGTCTGTGAGCTACTGTGAGCCCAGTTTCATTGATTCTGTGGGTTTACTAGATACATTTTTAACCAACATAACTTACTTTTAATTGAAATTCATTATATTAAAATTTTTAGTATTGTATTTAGTATTGTATATCTATGGTTTTATTGTTCCTGGTATATATTAAAACAAAATAGTAGATTTCATTGACTCACACACACTCACACACACATACCACATGATAATCTCAACACATTTTTCTTCTATTACCCAGAAAACACTTTAAACAGAACACCTGCAATTTCTCGAATTATATTGCATCATAAGAGTTCACATACCCAACTTCTCTGGTGCAATCATGGTGGAGTTCTGTTTGTATTTTATATAACATGGAAGTTTTCACAGAAAGTGTTAATCATGAACATGATTTCTTAAGAATCAATATTGACAGAACAATTTAAAAGTTTTAGAGACTGCAACCCACACAGACTTGATTTTTACTTCACTGATAGAATCCGAAGTTTCTACAATTAAGAAAATCTTTTTTTTCCCCTTGCGAGAGTAATGCTAATCACGAATCACCAAAAGAACACCTTTTCTGAAGCTGAAGAATACTTTATTGCCTTAAAATACTGTCAGGGTATAAATTTGGTATGTCTGCCATTGGCATATGTGTAGAACATATGGTCTTCGTTCATGGAAATTCTAGGAGGTAATGACTGGCTGGACAACACACAGGGCACTGGGGTATGCTTTTAAGTGACACCTGGTCCCTGGTGCCAGTCTTGTGCTTTGCTTCCTCAAAGGTACTGCTCCCAATGCCATGATGTTCTGCCTCCCAAGGGCTCAAAGCTGCTGAACCTGTAAGACTAGACAATCTCTCTGCTGTTTAGGATGTTTATGTAGGCATGCTGTCAGCTGTCACCTCCATGAAGAAAGTAACTCAGATATGCAGTATTATTGAGCAAATGTAAATAGTAAATACCTAAGAGTCAAGAGCTGAAAAAAAAAAAAAAAAAAACCTTTCAAACTCACAGAATTACTGATTCCATCATACTTTGCAAATATTCTTCAGTATTCTTTGGAAGTGGTTGCCAGGTTGTTCTCTTGTTGGATGATATTTTTACCCGCTTTAGATGAACATATTTTGCTTTTCCTGTTACTAGTAATAAAAGAGAGTCTAATCAATCTAGAAGTTTTGCAGTTTCACTTAAATATAATTTTACCATAAAAAAACAGTAGTGGCATTATGAAGCTACGACATTCTACTTTTGAATACACATCTTATTGCAGCTATAAGCTATAACATGTCAGTTACTGATGATGCATTTGCTATTGTGACAATACCTGATATACTATCAATTGACACAGCAATAGAAATACTTTCTAATAAAGAATCAAGTTATTATCATTAAAACTTGCTTCTAAAAAAATGACTTGATTTCTTAAGAGTTTCAATAAAAATACTGGAAAACTACTTCCAAACATTGGAAAGAGAACAAGCAAGAAATAGATATTGACTGGTATATCTTTAGATCAGAGATGAATAACTCATAGTAGGGAACAGAGATTCATTTTCTAGTTCTAATCAGTATAGCCGGTAAACCTCAACAGTGTGTGCTAGAAGGCTTAGATAATGAACTCTTCTACTTACAAGGGATAATATACAGTATTGGCTTCACAAAGACTAGGTAAAGGAAAAGGGGATGCTATGCAAATTACAGGAGTGCAGAAGTTACAATGTAAAAGCATGGAACCCTAGGAAATAGAAAATCAGGATACTACCTACACCAATAGGTAAGATAGGTAAGGAATCTTCTTACAAAGAAGCCATGTTTAAGAAAATGGTATTTCAAACTAATTACATTTGAAATGCTTAAGCTAGTAATTATAAACTATCAAACTCTCTGTACAGTCCGGGCAGAACTGAAAGCACAGACATCTTAGAGAGGAAGAAGTAGGTTTGTCTTTATATCAAAGATGAGTAATTCAGAGTGGGGGATAATAATTTGTCTCCTAGTTCTTCTCAATGTGACAGGAAAACCTCTCTATATCTGCTATTAAAATTAAATACTGTGCATGTGGCTGCTTATGACCACCTTTTACTATTTCTGAACTTGTAACCAAGAGGCTGAAACACTGTCATGAAAACCAGGAGAAGACACTTTAAACAAGACAGACAGAACAAATACCTTTAGAGGACAGATGTCCTGTATGACTTCTGTTCCTTTTTGCTGTGTTTTCAACCTAGAGATATACAAACAAACAACAGATAAAAAGATGGTTTTGCAACACATATTCCATGTATACAAATACTATACCTTCCAGTAGGCAGAAAAAAGTATAGTAGATATTATAAACAAAGAATGCACTAAAGTATTAGATATGAATTACAATTTGTAGTAAAACTTACTTTTGGCCCTTTGAAGAGAATAGATATTTTTAATTAAAGCGATCTGAAAGATAAGATTTGATATTTCATTACCTCGTTCTCTGGCAAATCCGCTTCCTTATTGGCTCTTTGTTTTAATTTTCTTTTCACTTGTTGAGATTTTTTCTTAGAAGCATTTGCTTTACCAGACATTTTGATCTAAACAGTACAATCACAATGATACATAGTCTGAAAAGGTGAAGGAAAGAGATAAAGGCTTGTATAATTGTTATTGAAAAGAATACATTAAAAAACCTATTTTATTTATTCTTCTCCATAGTTTCTTCTCCCATCCCTCAAGTCATGGGTCCCCTCTTCTTTCTCTCAACCACTGCTTCTCTGTTTCCCTTCAGAAAAGAACAGGCCTCCCAGTGATATCAACCAAACATGGTATAATAAAATGTAATAAAACTAGGCACAAACCTTCATATCATGGCTGGATGATGCAACCAGTATGAGAAAAAGGGTCTTCCAAGAGCAGATAAAAGAGCAGGAGAGACCCACACTCCTACCTTTAGGAGTCCCCCAAATCACTAAGCTAAATACCATTATATCTATATCTATATCTATATCTATATCTATCTATCTATCTATCTATATCACACACACACACACACACACACACACACCCCACAGACACACACACAGAGGACCTACTGCAGACCCAAGAAGGCTCTGTGATTGCTGCTTCAGTCCCTGTGAACCCCTATGAGCCCTGCTGAATTGATTCTTGTGGTGTCCTTGGACACTCTGCCTCCTTCCTCTCCCTCTTCTGAGGGTTCCTCAAGTTCCATCTAATGTTTCCTGTGGGTCTCTTTATCGGCTTCCAACAGCTTCCACAGGAAGCTAAAAGGACGTTTTGTTCTAAACTATGTCTTCAGAATTTAGGAAAAGCATCTCTGCTTTAATATATTTAATAATGTTAAAAAAATAACTTTGGGGCTAGCTCAACTGGTTGAAAGTTCATCTAAAATTTATATAATTCCCAGAGCTGTATAGATCTAGTTTGGTGTGCATGTCTGAAATTTCAGCATTCAAGAGCTGTGCCAGGAAGGCTAAAGTTAAAGGCCACTGTCAGTTAGAAAGTGTTTGAAGTAGGTCTTTGACAAGATAAATGAAACCTTGTCTCAAAATCAAATGAGCAAGCAAACAAACACAAACCTTTGCCTCTCATTAGAAAAAAATGTTAATTTAATTTCACTACTTAAAATGACTACCATTTGCATGGTTTCAGGAAAATAATTTAAAAGATTCTTCTGAAATTTTTTTTGTTTTATTCCCAGATGCAATATTATCTCCATTTCCAAATTCAAGAAAATATAAAGCAATGTCAGGTCAGAGAACATTCAAGTAATAGGTTCACCATAATTTAATTTATGGCAAAGGTAAAAAGAGATACAGTTTAGGCTTGTACTATCATTCCACAATGTGAACGTCTGTCCCTCATAAGGAGGTAGGCTGTGCCTCCTTCTACACTGTGTGAATTGTAATAAGGCTACAAGGATGCTGATTACTTAGTGTTCTCATGAGTTACAAAGCAGACATGGGAATGGTGATGGAGCTATCATTGGTAACATTCAGAATAACTTTTCTCTAGTAGATTTTTATAATCAAACTCATTTCTGATAAAAAAGAAAATCAGGATGAGTTATGTATTCCTGTATTTTATAATGAGTAGAAGATTATAAATTAGGCACAATGTAAAAAAGTAAATATTCACATATGTGTTTTAATTCTTAGCATATATCTACTAAATTTGCAATTATTCTCTTTCTAAACTCTACAAATTTATTGTTTTTAAAATTTATTTATTTTTATAGCTAAGTGCTTTGTCTGCATGTACGTCTGTTAACCACAAACATGCCTGGTGGTCATACAGGCCAGAGAACGCAGATCCTCTGGAACTAGTCAGAGATAGCTGTGAGCTACTATGTGTGTGTGCTGGGTTTAAGCCTGGGCCCTTGAAAGAGCAGCAAGTACTGAGACCCTGAAAAAAACCTTAAAAACAAACAAACAAACAAACAAACAACAACAACAAAAAACAAACAACAAAACCTTAAAGTTTCCTCTCACTTGTTTAAGATGGAGAAGAACCATGGTATCAGGCACAAATCAGGTACAAAATTTAGTAGAACCTCCCTAATCACTATATCTGTTATTGAACAATGTGGTACATTACTCAATGCCTGGACTTATTCCTTGTTTCAGTTTTAAATACCTAATTCCCACAACTTGACTTCTACTAAAACACCACTACTAAGCCCACAATGATTCCAGTTTACTTGTGGACCTCTCCTAGAAAAACTGACTTTAAGGACGTTCATGTTCACTAAATAAGGACATCTGATATGGGAGGGAAAGTAGATTAAAATGGTATGAATTCCTTAAGTCAGTCACAAACTTCAGAACAAAATGTATGGATTAAATATTCATTTAATATGTTTATCATCTACACTCTATACCTTGACATTGACAGTCCTCAAGAATCTACCACAACTTTCTCATGCTCCTCTCCTATTACTCTTACATTAAAAGTTTTCCTCTCTAGCTAGACTTGACTTCTTAACACACAAGGTAATTCTGTCTCTCATGTACCCGAATTGTCTTCTAGCCTACCTTGGTCTCTAAGATTAGGAGCCATTATCTTTCCAAATCCTTTCTAATCATTCTTCTTCCATGTCTCTATAAAACTCTGTGGGCTCTTATGATTCTCATTTGACAAAGTTTTGTTCTGTCAATCATTTTCTCCATATATTATATACTCAATAATGTGTAACTCAGTAGTAGATGTGATTTACAAACCATTTTGTACAATTATTTTAAAGACAGACATTGAGAATAAGATTTCTATAGAAATTTAACAGAATTTCATGTGTGTCAAACTCAATCACAAAATAATTGGCCATATCTTTTGACTCTCATTTTTTTCTAATAGCTAATACTTGAAAAAAAGATTAGCTCCCAGACCAACTTTGGATTCTAACACATTGTAAGGAAAGTAAAAGTTGTTTTCATATGCTACCTAACCATTGCTACTCATTGTTACTTCACCAACCATTAACATCCCACATCAATGGTACAAAAGCTAGAAGTGAGTGTACCTACACTCATATTACTCCCAATTCATAGTGTACATCAGGGTTCATTGCTGGTGTGAATGCTCTATGACGTTGCCTCATAATTTAATGTGGAGTCAGCAAAAGTATCAGTATTAACTAATCAGAAACACAAAAGCAACACATAACAAAATTGGTCCTCTGCCAGTGGTGTTTAATAGCTCATAGTGGAAAGCTTCATTGACCTCATTCAAACACACACACACACACACACACACACACACACACACAATTTGTAGTTGTTGTTGTAAAAGGCTGGCTTGCACACTATAAGATGGTTTGCAGCATTTTCATCTCTATTCGAAAAAACCAGAATCACCCTGCTTCCAAGTAGTGACAACCAAAATTGTTTCTGGTTACTGTCAAAAATGGCTCCGGTTGACAGACAGTGGCATAGGGGTTAAGAACAAGCTATAAATGGAGGACAACCAGTCCAGGTTCTAAATCCTAACTAACTAAAAACTTACTAGCCTCAAGTTCAGTAAATTAACTAAAAGGTTTTACAGATAAAACAGTACCAACAGCTGGTACCTGTAATACCAAAATGGCAGGACAGAATACAAAAAAGTCTTAGATCACATGAGACAGATATTGTAAGAATCTAAACCAGAGTCATGATTTCTATCTCGTTGGGACAACTCAATTTCAGTGTTAATTTAAAAAAAAAATATTAAGATAAAAATTCCTTCCCGTTCTCAGATCCACAGGAAATCATAGCTTAACAGTTGGCTGGTGGACACGGATACGAAAATAATTATTATGTATGAGATATACTAAATGCAATCAAATTAACTTGTGGGCAGTTGTGGTGATAGCTTTGGATTATTAAGATAAGAAGAAGAGACATAAAGTGCTTAAATGAAATCAGCTGAAGTCGGACAGCGTTACGGCTTTGTTTTGCTGTATGAACCAATCCGTTTAGACTTGAATCTTTATGGGGGGAGTGGAAAAAGGGAGCGAGGCGTCCTGCTTCTGTTTGCTGAAACTACTTTAAATCAACCTAGCTCAACTTAAGCTGTTTATCCGCGAACCACTAAGGAGAGCGAACTTTGGTTACTCTGTCGGTCGCTCCAGGACGAAGTACAGAGCTTCAGCAAAGAGGACTGGGAGGGTGAAGGGGAATAGAGACGAAGGATCAATGTTTTTACTCTTCCCTGGAGTTATCACGAACTGCTGCCCTAGATGCAGAGACCCAATCGGACATTAGACATTGCCACTTAAAAATAAACAAAACAACGGAGTTTACCACAAACGCGTGAGGCTCAAAATCATCCCCTCTGGATCCGTCAGTCGCTTAAACGCTTCCTCGACTCCCCGCTGTTTATTCACCGGCTCAAAAACGGCGCGTCTCACTTACTCCGCCCAAACAACCGGAAAAGAGAGGCAACCTCAACGACCCGGAAACAGGAAGTGTCAATGAAGAAAGCGAGACATTTGATTGAAAGAGGCCGGTCTGCGGGCGTATCTCTTATACGTCATCAGACGCGCGCCCGTAACGGCGGGATTGGATTGGTTGAACAGAGGGCGGTGTAGGCTACGCCCCTTGATTTGACTGGCTCCCGAGCTCCAGTTGCGTGCGGCTGTGACCTGCGAGCTTCAGGGTTCGGCTCTGAGATCAGTGCTCGCCCTGGTGTCCCCCAACGCTGTGAGTAAGCCCGTGCGCTGTGGAGCACGTCAGGCTTGCAAGTCTCTCCCCTTACCGGGTTCATTCTTCTGCTCCACCTCTCTGTCTTGCTATCCTTTCTTCCTTCTTCACCATCTTTCTGAAGGAAGCCGCCTGCTTGTTCCTGAAGTGTAGATGTTCACTTCGATCAACTGGCTTCTCATTTCCCGCTAGGCTGTTGGTATTCGGAGGTCACCGCTGCAAAGTGCTTTTCAACAGCCCGGTAGCCTTGTCGCTGGTCTGCTCTGGTTTTCCACGCAGGCGCAGTGCAGAGGTCACTTGTAGTTAAGAGGTGCTTGAGACTCAGGTGGTTTCTAGGGTGATTTTGCTAGAGGTAGTCGGACAAAAAAAGTTTGACAGAAGGAAGAAATGAAAAAGGAAAGGGGTCTGATTTGATTTAAAAAAAAAAAAAAACCCATTTCCCCCGCCCCTCCAAAACCCATAACCTAATTTCTCTGTTTTGCCATGAGAGCGAGACACATGCGTGTAATTTTAAACCACTTGCTGAATTTCTTCCAACATAGTTTTGTGTTTAATTATTTCTTTTAGGTCAATCGTCTCAACCTTTCTAATGCCAAGACCCTTCAATACAGTGGTGACCCCAACCGTAAAATTATCTTTGTTGCTACTTCGTAGCTGTAATTTTGCTTTTATCTATCCTAATGTGAATATTTTATTACAAGATACTTAGAGAAAGCGCACACAATGGTAATTACACAGAGTACTCGTTTCCACAAATATAGTACATCTTGTAATTTATGTCCAGATCACATGGTCACCTTAAAGGCTTCCTTTTTTCTTTTCTGTACTAACTGCCATAAGTGAATACTCCTGCAAGTTCCGATAGGAAATATAATAGTTCCATTACATTCTGTCGTTTGTCTGTGTTGTAACACACTTATTCTAACTGTAGATGTTTATAGTGTTTTTGTTTCTCTAGTGCAGGTAAAAGAGCAGAGAATTCCTGTTCTGTCTTTCACTATAGAAGCTCTCCCAGAATGGATGTTGCTCAATTTAAGGGGGTAGCATTTTTGAGACGTTTTCTGTTTTGGAAATGTACATTGTAAAGTAATTCAAACGGTATTCCCATCAGTGGCTTATGCTTCTTGCTTGGTGATCCATAATAAGGTAATAAGTATTTGTCAGTCTTCAAGGCTTCACTAAATTGATAGGTTAGAAGTTATATGAAAAATAGAATTTTAGACTCCCACTGCCCACTGTAAAGCACCTGTCGAGACAACTTTATTAAAGAAATCTGTGTCTGATTTTCTTTTTAAAAAACTATAGGCTCTACATATTGAAGCTGTGTGACACTTAAGTATCAAGTAATTGAGGCAGCTTACTGCTTTTCTGTGTGGGTAAATGGCAAATGCAGTGAACTATGAGTTTTCTAGAGTTTCTAGTCCATAAAATGTATAAATGGCAGAGACAGAAATAAGTTTGACAGATACAAAGAGATCAGGTCAGAGATGCTTTGGGTGCCTGCTAGTCTTCACTACTGTATTTTCTCCATACACCAATGGAATGTCTACCATAAGCTGATAATCTGTAAATGGGTTTTGAATGCAAATTAATTGAACTGTTATGTTCCAATCTACTACATAATGTAACCATGATGAAATTTTGTGGAGAGTATGATATAGTCAGATTTGCATTTTATGAGGATAGAACTGGTTTCAGGGGGCAAAGACTGGTCAGTAAGACCAACCAAGAGACCGTGAAGTAAGAAGACTGTGTTGAGAAGAAGAAGAGTGTTATATCAGATGCAAGACCAGAAAAGGGAAGAAAGATGAACAGGAAGAATATTCCTCCTTTTTTTTCCTGACTCACTGAAACCTCTCAATTTTCTTCACACTTATATTGTTCTCTTAATTTTTCTAGGTCTGTTCTCATTTCCTTTTGGGAGTATTCATGTTTCACCATGTTGAGAGCTAAGAACCAGCTTTTTTGGTTATCACCCCATTACCTGAAAAAGTCAAACAGTCCATCTGCCTCCAGATGGAGACGGCTCCTACATCAGCGGCAACCCCTTCACCCAGAATGGGCTGCACTGGCCAAAAAGCAGCTGAAAGGCAAAAACCCAGAGGACCTAATATGGCACACCCCAGAAGGGATCTCTATAAAGCCCTTATATTCAAGGGCAGATACTATGGACTTACCTGAAGAACTTCCAGGCGTGAAGCCATTCACACGAGGACCTTATCCCACCATGTATACTTATAGGCCTTGGACCATTCGTCAATATGCAGGCTTTAGTACTGTGGAGGAAAGCAATAAATTCTATAAGGACAATATTAAGGGTAAGATTTTAATATGAGACATGATGCTTATGACAACATGAGACACTAATTCATTTTTTTAGATATGACATTCATTTTGTGCTTAAATTTGTTGTGAAGCAAATGGACGCTTTTCAACTGTGGTCCAAAAGATATGAGTCAAAAGTAAAAATGTGCAAAATAGTTGGAGAGAATTCACACTTCTGTATACATTGTAGAAAAGAAAGGGGATGAAGATGTATGATGAAAGAGAGATACAGTCTGTGTTTGGAAAGCTTTTAATTAGTTTCTGTGGGATAAGAATTGAGAGGAGGGCTTAAATGATGTCAAACACAGTCTAGGATGTCAGCTGATAACCATGCACACAGTGTAATCTGTCCTTCATTAAAAAGTTAAAGCTACGATTTCCTTTCTAATGTATGGTGAAATCTTACTGTTTGAATGCTAAACTTTAGAATTTCTAAGTTTATGTTGCTTACAGAGAGATTATGTTTATGTTTAATGTAGACTATTGTAATTGTTTGAAAACTGCACAAGATCCACTTATTTCTCTAAGTGGTAGTGCACTTGCCTAGTGTGTGGAAGGCCTGGGATTTTATTTGTACTTCCATTAAAACCTTTGTAGGGTGGTGAGAATAATCTCAGCATTCTAAAATTTCTATTTCAACAATATTTGAATGGCTCTGTTATGTTAGGACCACAGTAAAGAGTAAATATAAAGTAACAAAAGCATGTACATGCTAAGTTGTATTAAGAATATGTGATCAGCTATATATTTTTGTGAATTTTGAAAACATCTTAATAAAAAACAGCCACAAAAAGTATTTGATACATGAGCTCAAGCAACAAATCCTGTACGGGTCTGAGATAAGTGGTTTTTATTATTCTGTTGCTTTTATTTCTCACAGATCTAGCATCTCAGTTTGTGTGTCTTAGCTTCCTGGAAAGTGCTGTTTCCTAGAGAGTCAAGTGCTATTCAAATTTGTTTCATATGAGCACGGACATGTAATAATAGTATACTGTGATGAGGTACATCTGCTTGCAGTTCCTTTTATCTGAGACTCTAATATACCCAATGTTTTTCTTTATGCTCTTAGCTGGTCAGCAGGGGTTGTCTGTTGCCTTTGACCTGGCAACACATCGTGGTTATGATTCAGACAACCCCCGAGTTCGTGGAGATGTTGGAATGGCGGGAGTTGCTATTGACACTGTAGAAGACACCAAAATCCTATTTGATGGCATTCCTTTAGAAAAAATGTCCGTTTCCATGACCATGAACGGAGCTGTCATCCCAGTCCTGGCAACGTTTATAGTAACTGGGGAGGAGCAAGGTGTGCCGAAGGAGAAGCTCACTGGCACAATTCAGAATGACATCCTAAAGGAGTTTATGGTCAGAAATACTTATATTTTCCCCCCAGAGCCATCCATGAAAATTATTGCTGACATTTTCCAGTACACGGCACAGGTATGCTTGCCTTTTACAGATCTTGCTGTAGTCATTTGTAGGGATTTTCACAGTCTGCTCCAAGTTACCTTGAATTTCATAGCTGAGTAATTTAATATTGTCAGGCTGTCTTCTTGTCATAACCTAGGCTATATTCGACAGTTTTTTTTTTTTTTTTTTTTCTTTCTTCATTGATACTTAATTGTCTGGTAATTGTTACAGTCAGGGAACTCTAACTTCCTTAGTTCCCTTCAGAGTTCAGATGGAGTGAAGATACATACTGACATCAAGACAACCGGGCATCAGAATGTCAGTCATTTTTTCTAGAAACTGGGTTGGGACAGACCAGTTATGTGTTTACCACCTCAGTGATATACCCAGTTCACCTAATTAGGCACAGATTAGTGGGGGGAGAAGGCTCCCTGGGCTGCTTCTGAGGGAGCATCTCCTCTACGTTTGCCTTCAAGCAGTGCATGTTTTCTGAGATGCTCACACTTCGTTCTTTGCTACTGATGCTTTACTCCTCGTATCCCTTAAAACTGCTTAATGCTAAAGACACAGTCTTTTCTGCATCAAAGCTTTTTAACCTATTCACCCTTTGTATCTAGTTAGACCAAAAATCCTACAAGCATTTTCTGCATGCCTCATTTGATACTTAGCCTTTGTACATCACAAAGTATGTCCGTGTTTTATATCTGCCCAGTTGACCTGTACTAGATAGAATTATATATGTGTTTGTGTATGTGTGTGTATGTGTGTGTGTATGTATTCTATATAGCTGTGTATTTATACCACATTTTGAGTTTGTAAAGAATCTTGCATAGTGATGTGTAACAAGCATATAAATAGCAGGAGCTAAGCTAACCAGGAGTCACTTCTGTTTGATGTAAGGTAGCTAGAAGGTGGGCTCTGAGAGGTTTGAGTCTGTGCAGCTCTATAGTAATTGGAACTCCAGGTTCCTTTTATCTTGTTTCTCTTTTGTTAGGTGTATCAGTTTTATGGTTAAGGAAGGAAGAAGGGAAGGATGGCCAGATGTGCGAGAGGCAGAGGGATCTTACAGAGGAACGTAGCCAAGTCCTTCTATCTCTATGGACACAGTAGTAAGAAAAGACTGGAGTGTAGGACTTGTACCGTGGAACTCTAACCTAGGACTTGCTGTGAGAGGAAGAAGGTGAAGACTGCCTACTGGAGTGGATAGCATCACCCTATGCTTCTATATCCTTATGAATTTTACCTTGTAAAAGGCCCTATTGTTATCCAGAAGTTCAAAATTGCTTTACATAGTCCTTTCTGTAAATGACAACATCCCAGTTACTGATGCTGATCAAATGATGCTTTTAAAAGTACTTTATATACTGATAATTTTATATTTTATGAGAAAATATTTGTATCATGATATTACTGTGCTAACCACTCACAAGTGTACAGTGATATGAGGTGTATTTCTACTTCTGTGCAACCATTACCAACATCTACCTTTACTCTTAGTTTTGCAAAACTGAAACGATCTGTTCAACAGAAAACACCATCCTGCTCCTCTTTTCTGCTCTAGTATTCCACCATTGTATTGCTATAAACATTAGCAAATTTGAATACTGCATATTGCTTATATGAGTAGGATCATTCAGATCATTCAGTATTTTTTCTTTTTTTGGGAGGCAGGCCTGTTTTATTTAATATAATATCCTTAGTGTTTGTCCACTTTATACCATACCAGAATTTCCTTCCTTTTAAAGATTGAATAATATTCCATTCTTATATTTCTATTATTTTAAAAGACTATCAGAGCTCTAGGTTATAAGTAGAATACTTGAGAATATAAAATACAGGACTATATTTATATATTATATGAATGTATATTTGCATATATGCAAGGTATATATAAATGCAGCATATTTATGGTATACCATATATAAACAATTGCAACTAATTTTTTAAGTGCTTAGTCTCTGCTAGGTAATCTTTGATTTTTTTTAAGCTAGCATTTTGTCCTATTTTCTTCAAAATATAATACTAATATCAAATCAGTTTTGCTCACAGTATACTTGTTCATATTTGATAACTTTGTTCAAATAGGAAAATATTCTAAGTAATATGAAATTTATGTGCCTTCAACATTTATCAGGCAAAATTATAAGGTCTTTGTAAAGTCTTAGCCAGCCTAAGGAGTTTTTGATGCAACTGTTTGGAGAAAAGCAAGCATAAGATCTTGAAAACACTTATAGATCAATAATTGAAATTTGAGAATGAATTTAATGTAACAGATGCTAGGTTTTTTTTTTCCAGTTAAGATTATAAACTACCAAGAATATCTGAAATTGAATATCATTTGAAGATACCTGCTCTCATAAAATAAATCTAACAGAACCTTTTCATATTCTATTCTTTGTTGTTTCTCTTATTTTAAATAGCACATGCCAAAATTTAATTCCATTTCGATTAGTGGGTACCATATGCAGGAAGCAGGAGCTGATGCCATTTTAGAACTGGCCTATACTATCGCGGATGGATTGGAGTACTGCAGAACTGGACTCCAGGCTGGGCTCACAATTGATGAATTTGCACCAAGGTCAGTAGATTAAACTTAGGTGTCTTTTCTCTGTTTAAAACATGCATAGGACTACTTTCTTGCCTGTACAGCAAAATACACTGATTAAATTTGTAGAGATAAATGCCATGATAGATTTAGATTGTGTTATATTTTACAAGTGAGAAAGAGAAAATAAGCCAGTATTAGCAATAGCAAAAAAAAAAAAAAAAAAAAAAAAAAAAAAAGTCAGAATTTAATTTAACCCTACTTCATTAATTGGAGTAATGCCATTTTTTCCTAGTGATTTACAGAATACAACTATACATATTTAGAAGGTATATTAAAATATAAACATAAAATAAAGTCACTTTAATTGTTATTTCATTTGAAAACATGGAAATCACCTATTCTTTTTTTCTGTAATACTTACATAAATATTTGGGGATGCACAATACTATTTTGTCTCAAAATGAATTGTTAATAAAGTTGTATGGAAAATATAGAAACATATCATTGAAGTTTTTGAAGTATTTAAATTGGTCAGAAACCAATCTAGGTTTCATTCCAATGAGAAATCTCGTGGTGAGCCTCTCCCTGAAGCTAGTCTCACCTATGTGCTGGCAGTTCATGTGTATGAAATGTGGCTCGGGACAGTTCCTTTAGTCTAAGCTATTGAACCTTTTTACAGTGGCTTCCAAAGTGATGCCTGGGGACTGTATAGCTCTTCAAGGTCTATACTGTTCCTGAATATTTTATAAGTTTGCTTTACTTTTAAATTTCCGTTTCTCCCGGAATTTATATGAGAGTTTCTTTAAAGCCACATGGCGTGTTGTATTGAAATAGATTGAAGGTATGTAAGGTTTTTAACCTGTCTTCTTTTAAGCTGCGCGTTAAAGAAGTTTCAAAAAATGTAAAACAAAACTGGGAAAGTGGCTTAGTTGGTAATTACTTGCAGAGGATCTGAGTTCAGTCACTCCAACTCGAGTGTCGAAGCTGGAGGTGTACTTGTGGTCCCAGTGCTGAGGAAGCAGAGGCAAGTTTCTGAGGCTCAGTGACCAGCTATCTCAGCTCACTTGAGAGTTCTCTATCAGTGACAGACCTCGTCTCAAAAATAACAAGCAAATAAAGGTGGATGATGCCCAAGAAACACACCTTACATTGTCCTTTGTCCTTTGGCCTCTACATGCACACCTGCACACACAAAATGGACAACCTTCTAGTAAAAACATTTTAAAGTAGAAAGTGAAATATTTTTTATTATAAGTTTTTTATGATAAATATTACTTGTCATAAGATACTATCTGTTTTGCATGTAATATGGTTATTTTATATAAACTAAATGATAAAATTTAGATAAATATGTTGAAATAAAGAAGAATTCTTCAGTCTTCATAGATGTTGAGAATGAGCAGAGATCTTAAGACCTTAATGTTTACAGAGTATATTGACTTTCATTAAACTTCAGTGTCTTACAGCTCACTTGTTTTATTTGAGATTTTACAACCTCTGGCCATTAAAAGCAAATCTGTAATCTAAATATGCAAGTCAATCTAATCTACAATAGAATATAAAACGAAAGATAACAGTGAGGCTAATGACAAATTAGAAGCAAAAATCTCAATCTCAATGCTCAGCTATGTTCTTAAAATACACACAAAGGCAACCCTGTACTAAACAAACAAGGTAAACGGGTATTCCAACTGTTTTTTTTTTTTTTTTTTATATAAGAAATGGATCTTAAATTGGACATATAGGTGAATGGTGGAGGCATATGTCTAAGCAAGTGTAAGGCCACAGGTTCAGTCTCAGCATGGAGAAAATAAATGAGTTGGATTCAGTGCTACTGGGGATGGAGTTCCGGGTCTGTGGTGTGTTGGGTAAGAACCACAAAGCCACATCCCCAACCCAAGAATCTGTCTTTAACTGAGCAACAAGAGAAAATTTCTTTCTAAACAAAATCACTTGTGAAGTGAGTAATTCTCAATAGAAGCAGATATTCATAGCGTACAGTTACTTAGATGTACATTGCTTTTAATTCAAATTACGTTGTTTGATATTCAAATCTGGACACAGTTTTTCTAGTGAGTGATCCAATGAGTTTATTTTCTTGATTTTTAAGTTTCAGCAGGTTCTGGACTTTGCCCTTTTAGGTTGTCTTTCTTTTGGGGAATTGGAATGAACTTCTACATGGAAATAGCCAAGATGCGAGCTGGGAGGAGACTGTGGGCTCACCTAATAGAAAAGATGTTCCAGCCTAAAAACTCCAAGTCTCTTCTTCTCAGAGCACACTGCCAGACGTCCGGGTGGTCACTTACTGAGCAGGTCTGTGTGGAAAAATAGAGAACTCGATAACGGAAATGAACATTTTCTTCTAGGCAGCAGACACAGCTAGCGAATGTGTTCCCTGGCCTGTTTGTTAATATCTGAGAGTCATAAATATCTTGAAGCATAATGCATACTTAGGTTTTGAGTTCATGCTTACTGAATAGTGTTAGCTCCCTCTAGTGGTTAACACTAAAACCTTTCCTATCTTGGCTTAGTCCGGGCAAAGTCCTGATTGATTTTCTTACTATTTTATGTTAGTATACAAAGTAATGGGTGTGTTTCAAGTCCTCTTCAGACACATTTGGCAATTCTACTTTGTTTTCTTAAGTCCACTCTTTCCACTCCCTTTTCCCACCGGTTTCTTTTTCAAGATAGTCCATGTTCAACTTTTTTTTTTCTTTTATCAAATGTATCATCTCTGTTACTCACCAACTATAAAGTGTCTTCCTCTCCTTTCATGCATGGCCCTCTTTTAGTTTTGTGACCTACAAACACACTTGTAAACGCAGACACACACACACACACACACACACACACACACACACAGACACTTAGTTTTACATCTAGGTTCTCTGGATTAGAGAAAAACGTAGGTCTCCTCACTCTGGGTTATTTTGCTGAACATGATTTTCAGTTACATGCATTTCCCTGCCAGTCATGATTCCATTTTCATTATAGCTGCATAAGAGCCCAGTTTGCTCATGTGTCACATTCCATCTGTTGATAGAGACCCAGGGTGACTTTATTCCCTAACTCCCGTGACTAGAGAATCAGTAAACTTGAGTGCGCAAGTGTCCCTGTGTCCTGTTGAGTTGGAATTCTTGGCCTGTACTCGGAGCACCAGAGCTGGAACATTTGGTAGTGCACTTCGAGGCTCTCAGGAGTGTGGGACTGATTTCCATAGTGGCCACACAACAGTTTGCATTTCCGCCAGCAGTGACTAGGCCTCCTCTTCACATCTTGTCAACATGTGTTGCTACTTGTTTTCTTGGCTTTCCTCCCTTTTTATTTCTATCTTTTAATTTCCCTCCCCACTCCTCTGATGCAAGGCCCTGGCTGGCCTGGAACTCATTAGGTACAATAGACTGACTTCTGCCTCCTGAATGCTGGGATTAAAGACTTGTACTTCTATACCTTGTATCATTTGTGTTCATGAAGATAGCCATTCTGAATAGGATGCAATGGGACCGTTTTTAAAATTTAATCTTCTCTCGTGTGACACATCCTGACTGCAGTTTCCCCTCTTCCTCTCCTTCCAGTCTCTCCCTCTCACCTCCCCTCTTCTCCAGATCCACCCCTCTTCAGTTTACCTTAAGAAAAGGGTAGGCGTCCCATGGACATCAGCTAAACATGGTGAGACTAGCCACCTCCCCTCATATTAAGGCTGGGCAAGGCAACCCAGTAGGAGTTGTACAAGGGTCCCCAAACAAGCAAAAGAGTCAGAGACAGTCCCTTTGCCCACTGTTAGGAGTCCCACAAGAACTCTAAGCCACACACCATAACATATATGCAGAGGACCTAGGTCAGACTCTGTGATTGTCAGTACAGTCTCTGTGAGCCCTTATGCTCCCTGGCTGGTTGATTTTGTGGGCTGTGTTCTTGTGGTGTCTCTGATCCCCTGGTTTCTACAATCCTTTCTCCCCTTCTTCTTCAGCACTTTCCAACTCTGCCTAATGTTTGGCTTTATTTTGTTTTTGGTTTTTTGTTTTTGTTTTGGCTGGTTCAGGTGTCTTATCAAATAAAATCCAAAAGCAGTTTTAATATGCATTTTCTTGATGCATATTCAAGCTGCGAACATTTCACGTTCACCTGCTATTTGTATTTCTTCTTTTGAGAACTGTCCAGTTCATTAGCCCGTTTGTTGATTCAATGGCTTTTAGGCTTGGGGGACTAACATTTCCAGTTGTTTTTGTATCTTAGGAATTAATCTCCTATTGGTAGGTTTTTTTGTGTGTGTGTGTGCGTGTGTGTGTGTTTTGTTTTTTGTTTTTGATATACCTATTCTGAAGAAAGTCTCTTTACTCTGGTGATTGGTGATTGTTTTCCTTTGTTAGACAGAAGGTTTTAATTACATGAAATCTTATTTTTCAGTTCTTGGGATTATGTACTCTGCTAATATAGTAGAAAATTATTTGCTGATGAAGAAGAAATAAAAACATTACAATTAATACTTTTAAATAATTTTAAGACATGCATTTTTTGTATAAAACTACCTCTTTAAATTTTTATTTTATCTAACATACATGTACACATACAAACAGTTGTGTTTTAAGCAAGAATGCAAACAGGTATTCAAAGAGTATTACTATTTTGGTAGTGTAATTTGATTCCATTAGAATTGTGTGATGATAGTCTTATTTCTATATCAATTCATTTCATATGTTCACTTACTGTGATTTTAAGTTACATGTTTTTTCTACGTTTCACATTGAATAACAATGAACATGTTCTTTATAACTAGAGAAGTAGAGATTTTCAGGTTGGAAGGAACTTCTTTGTTTTTGTTTTTTTGTTTTTGTTTGTTTGTTTTTTTGTTTGTTTGTTTTTGAGACAGGGTTTCTCTGTGTAGTCCTGGCTGTCCTGGAACTCACTCTGTAGACCAGGCAGGCCTCGAACTCAGAAATCCGCCTGCCTCTGCCTCCCAAGTTCTGGGATTAGGAAGGAACTTCTATAATTATGTTTTATTATGTTGATTTTTACAGTTAATGCTAAAGTCTATAGAAGTTAAGTGACTGGCCAACATCACAGGAATATAATGAAGTGCAATTCAATTTTCTATCTAAGAGTTTAGACTTAATCAGTTTAATTAGTCATTTATTAAGTGCACACTTTGTATACATCCTTTGAGGAGATACTCTGAAGTATGCAAAATAATTAGGAGATAGTTAATTAGGAAAAATGTTCTTGTAATCTAAAAAACCCTATACTTCACGATATGATTATGGAGCAGTATTTAAACAGTGTAAATGTTTTTGATATTTCTTTGAAATATATGAGACAATGTTTTTATGTCTAAACCTGGACTACACACCTTGGCCCTTAATTCTTTTTTAGCTTGCTGACTGAATTGTCAGAGTTTATTTGCTACTCAGATACTCCGATGTCTGATGTTCAATCCAGCCCCAAAGGGCTTTTGAAATTGGGGTAGGTTATATAGTCGTTGCTTAATTTATAATGCGTCTTATTTCTGTTGCTTGTGAACCTTTTTCTTGCTTTGATTTGGACTTTTGGTCAAATGTTTTAGGATCCTTATAATAACATTGTCCGTACTGCAATCGAAGCCATGGCAGCTGTGTTTGGAGGAACACAGTCTTTGCATACGAATTCTTTTGATGAAGCACTAGGCTTGCCCACTGTGAAAAGTGCTCGGATTGCCCGGAACACACAAATCATCATTCAAGAAGAATCTGGGATCCCCAAAGTGGCTGATCCTTGGGGAGGATCATACATGATGGAATCTCTCACAAATGATGTCTATGAAGCTGCTCTGAAGGTCAGATGCTTACCTTTGCTTTTTATAATTTTTTAATCTATAAATAACCATTTTTAGATTTATACTAAAATTATAAAATGTATGTGAGAAAAGGGAAATTTATTTTGGACTTTATAGTTTTCACTACTAAGACATAATTTAAAAATACATTTTTGTTTCTCTGCAGGATTAAAAGATAGCTATTATAAAGTGCATATGCTTAAACAGATCACAGACACAGACAGACGGACAGACAGACACATATAGACAACGCACATACACAAACAGACACATGTCCACATACATAGACACAGACAAACACTGACAAATACAGAACTACACAGACACACAGAGAAATAGATGTACAGGTACAGATACAGATGTACGCTGACACATACACTCATACACACACACACACACACACACACACACACACACACACACACACACAGGCAGCACTCTCTTGTTTTCCATTTCTCATTTTTTGGCTTATTGGAATACATGACACAGTTGATTTTTTTTTTTTTTTGTTTACCATCTGTGTATTTTAAATGACACATATATCATTTCTTGTAATTTTGTTGGCTTTACACATTAGACACAAAACTTTAGACACCTTTGATTTCCTGGTTAAATAATATTTGGTATTTCAGCCAATTAATACCTTGTTTTTCCTTTCCTCTTCTTACCAAAATCATTATATCAGCTTCATCCCTCCTGTACTGTTCTCATGTTCTTATTTGATTTGAACTTCTCTCTAGTTCTGCTGAGATTTGTGGAATATGAAGCGTGATTCTCATGCCTGTTATTTCCAAGCACTTCTTTTGTAAAAAGTTATTTAATATTCATACATGCCTGTCACATGTATGAATGCATTTTATGTTTGCATAAAATCCACCCCCTATTTTTTCTGCTTGAATTCTTCCTGCATTCTCTTTTCCTGCTAACTTTATGTGCACTATCTTAAAAATACACACTCAGTCCATTTTGTGCTGCCTCTGTATGGATGTGAGACCATCTCCTATCAGAACCATCTTCCCGACAGAAAATGGTCTTGCCTGCTCCTAGTAGACACCCACTGCCAAGAGCTCCTAAAATAGAGTTGGAACTTCACAGCCTGCTTCTCTTCTAGAATGAAATCTTGACTGGCTTAATTTCATTCAGGTCTTTGCTTGCAGTCCCAGCCGCTACTGTGAGTTCATGTGTACAATTCAGCTGTCGTGGTTGGCTCAACTGTTTTTCTCCAGACATCTACCTTCTCTGTCTCTTTCCACCTCCGCTTCCACAGTGCTCACTTGAGGCTAGGGGGAAGTGATGTGATATAAATGTCCTACTGTGTGTGAAGTACTCCAGTCTCTTAGTCTCTAAGCACAGACCTGTTGTATATCTCCATGTTAATCGCAAAGCACTTCTCTCAGAAACTTACTAGGAGTTGAATCATTTATAACGTTACCTGTTTGACAGTTTCTTCATTATGTTCTTATCCTTGGTTAGCATTGATAAAATCCTGAGCTCAGCCATGTCAAGGACATCAATGACTTAGACAGGGAATTGACACAGCTTCCCTCTAGTCTACAGGAGATGTACACAGTATGTGCAAGAACAGCAGCAGCAGCTTTCCCCTAGATGACTGCAGCCCGAGGCTGCTACCTTATGTAGACCTAATGTGGAGAGTAGCTAATTCCTCCTCCTGTGCTACAAATAATAAAAGCACTGCGCTGGATGGCCATTGCTCATAGCTGGCACGTCTGTCTGCATCAGGAAGCTTAGGGTCCACCCAATTCCAGCTTTGCTTGTGTTCTGTATATGTCTGTCTGTCTTAATCTTCTGTTGTTCCCTCTCCCAGCTAAGTTCACGAACCTATGCAAATGAGCTGCAGCAGACTTAGTTTGGAATTATTTCTATTAATAATTTGATGAGCAAATTTATTAATATTAGTCTGCTTTTCATTCTGAGTTCTTACTCTTGCCTTTAATATTTATGATCAGAAATTTGATGCTGTTTTATTCCAGATCTTTCTTTTTGAAAGCATCAAGATCTCTTCTGACTTGTATCTTGACACACATCTTGTATGCACATTTTTCCTATATTGTACTGGGTTTTTGATGATTCTCTTCCATCTTGTATGCACACATATATGATATTACTTCTTATTCATGTAACCAAAAATAAAGGTTAGAGAATTGGAGCTATTATTAGCATTTTCCTGCGAGACTTGACTGAGAAATTTCAGGTTTTCCAGAATATATTTTAAAGTTTTTTTTTTTTTTTTCTTTTTAGGTAGCTTTAATACATAAATTCTACATATTCCTTTTGTATTGTCTTCTAAAGTATTAGCATTAGCTTATAATTTGAATGTTGGTAGGGATATATAACATCATGCTTTTATGTCTTAGTTTTCTTTTTGTCCTTTCCCCCTGTTGGTTTCTCTTTTCCCTTAGCTGATACATGAAGTTGAAGAAATGGGTGGAATGGCCAAAGCTGTAGCTGAAGGAATCCCTAAACTTCGCATTGAAGAATGTGCTGCCCGAAGACAAGCTAGAATAGATTCTGGTAAAAGAGAATAGAAAAGCTTATATATGAAATTCAGTGATTAAGGAGGACAACTAGTTTTCATCTGTGGTTACTCTGTACAGTTGATACAGATACATTTTTAAATGAAACAATGAAAAAATAGGGCTTCGGTAAAATATTTCTCATATCTGCATATCTGCCTATATCCGTATGTCTATATCTCATGTCTTTGTGTTCTCGCAAGCACACATGCAAGCATATATGTACTTATAACACACACGTGCATATATGAGTGGATGTTGCCAATGACTGTATTAAGGATGATGTGCTTGACAGTCATTGTGCTCTCCATGGAGGAATGCACTCATTCACTCAGGGGATACTTTTTGCGATGCTCTGTTTGAGGTGTCCACTGTGGCTGGGCAGGCAGCTGTGACTAGGACAGACATGAACTCTTGGTTACTCCCGAGAGATTCCATTGGAGTCACAGAGGAAATGTACAAGTAAGGAAACAAAGTCATTACTGATGATGCTAAGTGCTGTGAAGGAAGTAAGGATGCAGGTGGTGAGTTACCTTTGGAGGAGAGAAAGTGTGCTTGTAATACTGATTTATTATGGATAAGGTTTAAGAGCACTTGTCCTTTCACTAACAACAACTGGTTATAAGAAAAAAATTTAAAACTTCTGAAAAGCTATTGTCTATTGCTACTTGCTTTCCTTTCTAAATCTGTGATGGAAACTGATTTGGTTTCTTGTGTGAGGAACTGAGATAGTGTGTCGCTCAGGAGAGTAACAAAGCCTTTCTTTGTGGAAAACCCTTCATTGAACAGTGAACATATGGGCAGGGGAGGAGGGAAAAAAAAGAAGAGGGGAGAAAGGGAGGGAGGAAGGGAGGGGAGGGAGGGAGGAAGGGAAAGAGAAGAAGAAGGAAAGAGAGAGACAGAGAGAGAGACAGAGAGAGAGACAGAGAGACAGAGACAGAGACAGAGGCAGAGAGAGTAAGAGAGTGAGGAGGGGCTAAACAGCCCCTTTTATAGTAAGCCAGGCCTACCTGTCTGTTGTCAGGTAACTCTTGAGTAGAGCCTAGAAGGAATGCTAGCACTTTCTATTCTTTTTCTGTCTCTTTCTGTCTGTGACTCAGTCTCTTAGACTTAATTTAAAAAAAAAAAAAAAAGCAATATGTATGATACCCAGTATTACAGGAAGCAGTTTCTGAATTATGCTGAAATTCATTATGAGTTAAGACAATTCGTTAAAAATATGTAGTAATCACAGCATTCTCAATAGGGGACAATTTATGAGCAAATCTACTTGTTATTTTCCTTTGGGAAATCAACAGGTTCTGAAGTAATTGTTGGAGTAAATAAGTATCAGTTGGAAAAAGAAGACTCTGTGGAGGTCCTGGCCATTGACAATACTTCAGTCCGTAAGAAGCAGATTGAAAAACTCAAGAAGGTATTGTTGGCGATTATTTCCTAAGTATGTCCTTACACTGTTCTGCATAACGTCTGTAGTCTATAACATCCATATGAGGTCAATGTTATTTCTCACTCTCTTTTATTTTTTTAAGGAAAGATATTGGGAAACTTGCTTGGAATAAATAATTGGCCAGTTATGACTCACTTAGGTCTCTAAAGACTTTGGTGGTGAAGTCATAACATAAGAACACAGTGTGGCTTAGGGTCACTGTTTGAGTTGGGCTCTCATTGCCCTGTTCCACTAGACCATGGTTCATTCGCTCCTGGAGTTTTCAGATTATCTGTGTTTACAATCACCTTTGTGAGCTTCAGTGTGTAGGGAGCTGTCTGTGTTTGCTGGAGTGTGTGCTGGGTGTTCATCTTGGTGAGCACCATGCTTCTGTTTCATTTAATTTCATTCTGAAGTTATGCAACATAATTATATGAAAGCAGAGCCAGGATATGTTTGATAGAGCCAGGTTTGGTAAAGATGGGAGGGGTGCCTCAGCAGGCCCCAAACAAAGGATGGGTATGGTATAGAATAGAGTTTATTTAGGGACATGGGAAGGGGAGTTGAGTAGAGACAGAGAGGGAGAGGGTGAGGGAGAGGGAGAAAGAGAAGAGGCTGGCCAAGAACATGTGGGAAGGAGGGGGAAAGGAGAAGGGGAAAAGGGGAGAGAGAGAAAAAGACAGAGTAAAAGATCAAGGAGGGGCCAAACAGCCCTTTTATAGTAGGCCAGGCCTACCTGTTTGTTGCCAGGTAGCTCTTGGGTAGAGCCTAAAAGGAATGCTAGCACTTTTTATACTTTTTCTGTCTCCTTCTCTTTCTGTCTATGACTCAGTCTCTTGGACTTATTTTTAAATAAAAAAAAAAAATAGCAATATGTGTGATACCAAGCATGTTGTCAGTCATCTAAAGGACACTTCTGGCATAGTTAAAATCCATAAGCTCTTGTCTGGTCTTCCACTGTTAATTTTGAGGTTCCGTGGCATCCCACTGCAAAAGGACCACCTGTTTTCATTGGGTTTTTGCTTCAGAAAAGTCTGGATAACACTTAGGAAAGTTACCACTAAGCTTGCTTCTGATTTGTTGGCTTTGTGCTAAATCAGAATTATATTTATGTGTTATAAATGTGTTAGATAAATGAACATGTTTAGTTGAATATTTTCGTCTTCCATTGCTTCCCCTGTTTTGAGGTCAGGATGATGGAACATGATGGTAAATAGAATATATGCCAGGCTCTAATCTTTTGGTATCCGTTTCTTTGCTCTTTCAGATAACTGTTCCCTTTCTTCTTTTCTTTCTAAGATCAAATCCAGCAGGGACCAAGCTTTGGCTGAGCAGTCTCTCAGTGCACTTACCCAGTGTGCTGCCAGTGGAGACGGCAATATTCTGGCTCTTGCCGTGGATGCAGCCCGTGCAAGGTGAGCATGTGGGATTGGGAGGTTTCCAGAAAATGAAAGTTTGATCGCTTTAACTTTTCACAGTGTACCCAAGTGAACTATTGCTTCTGTCAACTGTTTTGAGTCCAAAAGAACATAATGGAAACTACTAGAAACTTGATACAGTTTTTGTCAAGTTGCAGGGCATTTACTCTGGCAGAGATTAGTAATTGTGTAATTTGACTGTAGCTCAGATTTTTAGGTTGTGATCTGATGTACTCTCAGTTATACCATCAAGGTTGTGTGTACAACCTTGCCATAGTCTTTGAAGGGGAAAAGACTTCATTGATTTTTTTTTTTTGTCATTGATTTTAAGGTATTAATCATGAAGCAACCAGAAGAATAAACAGCTCCAATCCTAATTCTTTCTCTGCTGTTGCTAAATAAGTTTGAAGTTGTCGGAGAAAAACACAGGAAAGGGAAGGGGAAGGAGTGGCTCAGGAGTGCCTGTGAAAGTGGTGTTTTGTTGCTTATCTTCTCTTGGTGTCTTGGCCTATTCCACACCACTTTCTCTGCAGTCTCCCTGGTCTTGATTCCACCACTATCCCTGGGTGAAGCACACTGAAAGATTTATTGCTCATCCGAAACTGTCAGTGGTTCTTTTTGCTCTGCCGGCTTCTATTGATAAATGGAGTATTGTTGAACTGACTTCAGATACTTATCGACTTGTAACGTTTAGGTCATTTAGTCTTTATGTTGGTTGACAGATGTTAGAAAGGGGTTATAATGCAAAATTGCACCAAAAATCACTTTCATATACATATTCTCAGGAAAGAAGATTTCATAGTCTCTTAAAAACATTCTTGGGTTTACAGTTTATTTTTATTTATTCACAAAATATTCTACTTTTATTGATTACTGAGCTAAAGATAAAGCTATTGTAAATATATTATGACATAAGTAGCTAAACATGTAGCTATTTATTATAAATTAATGCTCTTACTGGCACGTCTTTTTAATATTGTAGATGTACCGTCGGAGAAATCACGGATGCTTTGAAAAAAGTATTTGGTGAGCATAAAGCTAATGATCGTATGGTGAGTGGAGCGTACCGGCAGGAGTTTGGAGAAAGTAAAGAGATCACGTCTGCCATCAAGAGGTACTGTGTGAGCGATCGTGATCCCGGTCCTCTTCTTCGTGTTCATACAGTCCCCTCAGTTATCCCTGTTACTTATGAAATATACAAGCCGACTTTTTTACTAGCCTGTTATTCTTATGAAACTAATAATTATTAAATTAAATAAATATATGTAGCTGATATATAATAGATGATTGATCTATAGATCAATTTGTAAAATCTGTCATATAATTTATTATTCATAACTAATGTAAATACATAATCCTGTTCCAGTATGTGAAACTTTGATATTTTGAAAAACAATAGAATGAATGCACAGTGAAGATCCCACAGGATTTTAATGGTGTTTATTCCTGTCTCCCGCTGGTACTGCACCTAGTGATGCTGTAGCCATGGTTACAGTCATGTGTTTATGGTGATGCTGCTGTATACCTGTGCTCTGCCAGTTATACAGGAGTATAGCACTTACCATCATATACACTACATAATAATTAGTGATAACAAACAATGCTGTTACTCATTTGCTGTACCTTTTATTTGTATTTTAAAGTGTATTCTTACTAATGGTTAAAACTGTGTACTATAAAGTAGTATGCAGGCAGTAAGCAGTCCACATGCTTTCTGCTTACTACATCTCAATTGCACCATTTTCTTCTGAATTTTATTTAATGTTCAACACTTGTAGGAAGAAAAAGCTACAGCGTGCGTGCGTGCGTGCACACACACACACACACACACACACACACACACACACACTAACTATAGAGCCTAGATGTATAGTAGGCTTTACCACTAAGCTTATGTATATTGTATAATGTTTAGACATTGACAACTGCCTCATGATGTGTTTCTCTGAAGATGTTCTGGTCATTTAATGATTTATGGCTATAATGAATTACATGTAATTTTGAACTATAGTAAATAGGGGCTAATGAGAATTAAATATTAAAACAAGTATTTATTTGGCAAAATGCATATTATTTTTACCTTGCACCATAGTTGCCATTAGGCATTTCTTTTTTCAAACAGTCAGTTGTATAACTAATCCTGATAGGCCTTCAGATCCTCCAGGTGGAGAGCTTGCATAGACTTGTGGCCATAGTCTTTCATATTTTCATAACATTCTTCACATGGTTTGCTTGCTTGAATAGTTAAAACTTAATTTTCCTAATTGAAAAATAAACACCTATAAACACCTGTCTGCTGCCTCTGCAAAAAGTCAAGTCAGTTTTCATTGCGTTGACAGAGAGGACTAGTGAAACTAACTGCCTGATGCAAAGCTGCAGTGTGATTTGTTTCTCGAGTGTAAAACTGGCTTCTGAGTGATTGGTGTTTTCATCTTGTGTAACACACGTTCTTCTAAAGACTGCATTAACATTTATACACTATGTAAATGTTAGACAGCCAAGGTAAAAGCCATCAAACAGAACTTTTTTTAAAAAATTGATGTAGTATTTTGTTATGGTTGGTATAATTTGTCATTTTATACACACACATTCTGATTCTGTGTCATCACAATGGGCTACATTAAATGTTAGTACTGGCTTCACAGAATGAGTGTGGTAGTGTTCTTTCCCTTTCCATTTTATGGGACATTTTGAGGACCATTGGTGTTGGCAGTGTTTAGAAGAACATTGGCAGAGACCTCTCCAGTCCAAACCTTTTCTTGTGGGGAAACTATTTCTCCTTTGATACTATTGCTTGTTGTCCTATCAGTCAGATGGTCATCCTTTTGATAGGCCAGATGTATTTAGGGATTTATCTGGTCTTGAGGCTGTATGCTCACAGTCTGTGCCATCTTTCAAATGTGGCTCTAAACACAAGACAACCAAATTCAAGGCTTGAATGGGATTCTTCATATTAAATAAAGTCACTAATGAGATGTACATAAGTGGGTGTCCTTGAAAGATTTATGTGGATAAATTGCAGTTTTATATTTTATATTTGGACAGTTAGTAATTTAACTGTTATTATTGCCTTTTAAAATGTTCCCAGAGTTAATAAATTCATGGAACGTGAAGGGCGCAGACCTCGTCTTCTTGTGGCAAAAATGGGACAAGATGGCCATGACAGAGGAGCCAAGGTCATTGCCACAGGATTTGCTGATCTTGGTTTTGATGTGGACATAGGCCCTCTTTTTCAGGTACGTACCACATTTAGAAAAGTAAATGATAATAGCCAAGAAGATGTTTTTAAAGTTGTTTTTTAAAAAAGCCAACAAATTCTATATTTTCTAATGTGTGTTATCCATTTAATTTATGATAAATGAAACAAAATTCATGTTGTCAAATTTCTGTAAAAATAAATGTAAGTTCAGAATGATGTTGTTTTCTTAAATTATTTTATTTATTTACATTCTAAATGTTGCCCTAGAATGATTTTTTTTTTAAAATCAGGATTTAGAAAGTGAAGATTACTTTAAGAGGCTTTATCATTGTAGTCTTTGAGATTGATTGGTATTTTCTAGTTCATGGAGATTACCTTGAAGATTCCTTGAGGAAATTTTTTGGTTCTCACTTACACCTAATTGATAAATTCCAGTCCCAGAAGCAAACACAGGATTTGTGTCCATTGTATCAGTAGCTTCAGTATTACTCAAAATCTTAAAATGACAAAATAGCAAGGGTCAGTCAGTCTACATCCTGGGATGCTGAAGGAAATAGCACAGTGCTGTGCAATGGGTCTTGCTTCACCCTTACCTTGTAATAACCTGATCTGTCTGCTTTCCGTGTGCTCAGACTCCCCGGGAAGTGGCTCAGCAAGCTGTGGATGCAGATGTCCATGCTGTGGGTGTCAGCACACTTGCTGCTGGTCATAAAACCCTTGTTCCTGAGCTTATCAAAGAACTTACTGCCTTGGGACGGCCAGATATCCTTGTCATGTGTGGGGGCGTGATTCCACCACAGGTATTTTCTTCTCTATATTCCTGCACATGCATACATGTACATGTGCACACATGTACATATTTCCACACAAGCTTTGATTTATAGGAGTTTGGGTGAGGGCTTACTTACAGGATCAGGGATGACTCAAAAGCAGCCATACCAGCAATAAACACAGTGTATACTGGTGGAGACTGTTGTTCTTAGGCAGCTCAGAAGGTCAGCACAATTCCCACTTCACAGCTCTGGTGCTTAGTCTCCTCCCAGGGTTGCTTATTGCTTGGGAATCTTGCAGTTTCAGCCATCCCAGACTTACGAATTTTGCTTTCTTTCTGAGTCTCATGAACCTTTCTGCCTCCTCCATTAAGGAAGCTTTCACTAATTCAGATGAAATTGCTATATAAAATAACACACATGCTCCATCCACCATGATCCATGATGCATGTGTATTAGACTGTGAGATTACAGATAACATGGAACTAACACACACACCACACACACACATACCACACACACACACACACACACCACACATACCACACACAACGAGAGAGAGAGAGAGACAGAGACAGAGAGAGAGATGAGAGAGAGAGAGAGACAGACAGACAGACAGACAGACAGACAGAGACAGACAGAGAGGGGCAGAGAGGGCCAGAGAGACAACAGGGAGGCAAACAAGTAGATAACACAGACATGTTTCTAAGGATGTAAGACTTAGGTAGGTCAGCCCTTCTTTTGGGTATCAAAATTTCAGAGTACTCCACAATCCTGAGTTTCATCATAACTAAGATGTAAGGATAATGCCATGGAATACCACATTATTAAGGAAAAAAAAAAAGAGGATAGCCTGTCAGCCTGTTCTTAATTTGGAGATGATTGTTACTGAATACTTCAGTCATTCTTATAAACTTTTAAAACATATAGCATTTGCTGTCTTGGTCAGTGATGTGTTTTCAGTGCCTATAGATCCAATGCTGGGAATACAAAGATGATTGGACCTTATCTCCTCTCTCAGAAATTCAGGCAGGAAGGACACAGGTTTAGGAGTATATGTCAAATGCTATTGCAAACTTCTTAGCATTGTAAGAAAGGTACAGAGGTTGAAAGGGGTACTGGGTGGATAATTCATGGGACTGGTAATTTATTGTCTAATTTCGATCATTTGACAGTTGGGAAAAGACCAGTGTTGCAACAGTTAAATACAGGCCAGACCATCTGTTCTGTATGGGGTCAAACCTCAAAGCACATCCTAGATTCAGTGTTAGTGCTAAACACTGATGCTAACACAGCCTAAAACCTGTGGGAGGACTCGTGTCCCAGGAATTCTTATACTAACACACTAGCTGTCACTAAAATAAGCTAAAGACTGTGGTAGCAGAACAGAAAGACAACACGTCTTCATTAACAGAACTGATTTATCATAGGCCAGATTCAAATTATCAGTATTCACTAGTGACAGATACATATCAAGGAGGAAGTAAATAGAATTTTAAAGTCAGCAATATATCATTATAGTAAGTTTAACACATAGAAAAAGAAGCAGTGAAGATTTAGAGAGAAAATTAGGTTTGAAAGTGTGGTTTCCCTCCTTGTTAGGGCTCTGTAGCTTCACAAATAACACTGGGCAGATTTCTAGTTGAGATTCGGGATCTGTATTGGAGGTTGGTCTGGTGCTGCTGTGTATTCAAATGCTAAATTCTGGTCCCCCAAGATCTGGTTGCCCCTGATGAACAGATCCACATGTACACCAGGTGATGCTATGTAAACCTTGTTCCTAGATTAAAGTCAATTGGTTAATAAAAGGCTAGAGCCTGTGATTGGGCAGTCTGGAGAGAAAGTTGGACTTAAGGATTGAGTGAGGGGTCTCAGGAAAGACCAAAGAGAAGGAAAGAGGACACGAAGGGAGGAGAAGGCCACCATGAGAGGAGATGGACCATGAGCACAGGCCAGGAGAAATAGAAAGGGGCATACAGCTGGGATGTAAGCTCCCAAACCTGTCCATTCTAGGCTCACAGCTTGTAAATAAAATAGCAGGCCAGTGTGTCTTTTATATGGACTAGCTAGAACATATAATTCCTTTTACAGTCTAAGCACAGTGCTGCAGGGTTTTAGCTGTTTTAGTCAAGGAAGATGTTTGTTTCAGCTCCACATACAGTGTTCCAGCTGAGAAACTGGTTGTTGGTGAAGAAGAAATGAAAAAGTGTATTTGCATACATGTGCATGCATGCATACATGCTGTTGAGAACTGTACTACCCCAAGCTGCTCAGGTCCGCGGGTCAGGGTTCAGCAAGAGAGAGAATGAAGACGGACTCGAGGAATGCAGACCAGACAGAGTGTGATTCAATCCCGTTTATTCTTCAGTCTCTCTTCTTCTCTCCAAGTCCCAACTTTTGAGTTCCTAGTCCCTACTTCCTAGTCCCTAGTGCCTCCAACTTCCAAGTTTCTTCTTCCAAGTGCTAAGTGCCTAATGTCTAATTCCAAGTTCTTCCTCCAAGTGCCAAGTGCCTAACTCCAAGTTGTACTCCAAGTTGTACTGTAATTTGTACTCTCTAACCTAATTCCTAGTTCCAAGTTGTACTGTAAGTTGTACTGTAAGTTGTACTGTAAGTTGTACTCTTCCAAGTGTCTAATGTCTATTCCTACTCCTAATGTCTGAATCTCTGTTACTCCAAATTGTTCTGAACTCTCCTGTCTGCCTCTCGCCTTTTATATGTCTCACTTCTAAGCTACGCCTCTAAGTCACGCCTTCAATCATGCCCTTAGGTCTTGTCTCTAAATCTGATCTCTAAGTCACGCCTTTAAGTCACACACCCAAGGGAAAATTCTGGGTATCTAAAGCAAGATGTTATCAGAGTGTGCTCAGCTGTTGTAGGCTAATGCAATCAAGTCTCTGATCAGGGTATATGGCTCAAGATGGCTGCAAGGATGATAGCCGCCTTCTGTCGGCTCCCCACAATACGAGTGCGCGTGTGCAAACACACACACAGACATACACACACACACACACACAGACATACACATATACACTGTCACACATACATACACATACGTATAAAATATTTCTTTGAAGTTGAAATAATGTTTATTTTAATCAAGCAAATTTGTTCAACAGGATTATGAATTTTTGTATGAAGTCGGTGTTTCCAATGTATTTGGTCCTGGAACCCGGATTCCCAGGGCTGCTGTGCAAGTGCTTGATGATATTGAGAAGTGTTTGGCAGAGAAGCAGCAATCTGTATAACATCTGGATCTTTAGTTATGACCAAAGAAGAGAGTAGTAAAGCTATGTCTTCAGGTAATTCCAACATCTGTTAGTATGCTTGCTTTGGAAACCTCACATAAAAAGACTGATTATAAATGTACAATCATGCCAATATACATATCTAAAGACTCTGAGTTGAAAAAAATCTCTGAAAATCATCTACACCAAATTATTTTTCAAGTACATTATTCTAGAAAATTAAAATGGTATACTGTTTAGAAATAGCTAATAATACAAATCTTATAAATAATTAAACTTTTGTTTTGTTTTGTCCTTTGAGATGTGGTCTCATTATGTAGCTCTAGCTGTCTTGGCACTCACTCTGTAGACCAGGCTGGCCTCAAACTCACAGAGATACACCTGCCTCCGCCTCCCAAGTACAGGGATTAAAGGTATATGCCACAATGCCTGGCAAATAATTAAACTTTACATTTAAAATTTTGACTCATTCTTTCTTCAATTTAGTGTTGATTTGAGTACTAGAAACTCAAATTCCGGTGTTAACGTATTAATAAAATAATGATATTTCTCTTATAAGAAATAGTAGAGTGTGTTTATGGATGGAAATAGACTGGGGTTATGATCCTCAGCCAGATCTACTATTGCTTCAATAAAAGTAGTATTTATTAGCCCCTGTACAATGAAATACGGTACATGGCAGATATGCCTTCCAGGATTGCTTCAACTCCTTCTCAGCATGGGAATGATATTGTGAGGTCTGCCTCAGAACTCTGGGAAAGATGTTTGTGAACTCTCCCTTAAAAGAAGTGCTGATGGACATATGAATTTGCTATAATGGCAATCTAAGTCTATTACATAAAATAAATGAATTTTCAGATCTAGAAACAGATCTGTATAGATTTTCTTATTAAAGATAAGTTACAAAAATAAAAATAGTCTGAAGAACCTTTGTAGTATGATGTTAAATAATTCACTCATTGAAGGAAGAGAATCACTCTGTGTTAATGTAAGGTTCTCAATGAAGGTGGAGTGAGCAACAAGGATTCTTTTATAACATTCTACATTATAGATCAGATAATAAATAATTTAGAGGAGAAACTAATATATTATAGAATTAATAAACTATACTATAATATAGTTTAATTTTTAGAACATGACTCTTGGGGGGCATCATGATTATTGTTTCTGTTTTAAGGATGAGAAGTTTAACTTCAGGGTCAGCAATATATTCAGTGTCATCTTATGTACTTCTTATATAGAAATACATATTTGATAAATATGATGTTCCTGTCATGGGTTCCATTATTTGCTGGTGACTGGCATGTACTGTGTTTTATATATGTATAAGTTCTGACATTTCTCTTTGAATATCACTTAGAAAAAAATAGTCATTAAAAGCTACTAGATTTTATGTTTGCCACATGTTTTTTATCCGAACCCCAAAGTAATAGTCAATATTCTTACCATTTGAAAATATATTTCCAAAAGTCCTAAGAAGCATGATATATAGGTAATAAATTTGGCCTTACTCTAGAGTGTTTATCATTATATGTAGGAAATGCCATCATTTAGACATTTTACTATTTGTTTGTTTAGAAAATTCCAAAGAAAATACCATTCTTTCTACTTTTATTTTTTTTAGATCAAACCATCTGTGTTACCTAATAAACACTTTTGAAATTAGACAGTGACCAAGTATGAGAAGCAAGTGAATGATCCACAGTCACTAGATTACAAACGTTGAAAAGATTAGGAAGGCATTTGCTCTCCTTATACGTTCCTGACGGGGAACTGGAATCAAGATAGAAGATTTGGTAAACATTCTAAGGCTCAGTCATAATACAACGAGAAGGGGATTTACTGTACATAGACCCCTGAGCTACAGGTGCTTCCTCCAGCTGCTAACGTGTTCAAAGCCACATTGTAGCACTAGCGTTCATCTTTGATCACAGGTTGGTTTGTGAGTCGAAGTGGTATGGGGAAGGTGATGAAGGCGTATGCTATGTGGCACAGAACATGAATCTTTAAGTATTTACTGACAAAGGGTAAACAAATCAGTGAGAAACAGTTGACCCTTGCACACACAGTGTGGAACTGCAGAGAGAAGAAAGCCTGTGTCAGTCAGGCTTAAGTAGAAGAATCACTAGGGAGAGTGTTGTGGGCCTTAGGATTCTGAATGTGAGGAACTGGCTTATTAACAACTGAACAGAAACCTACAGAAGACCACAAGGAGGCAGCTGCTGTCTGCCACAAGCTGAGACATGCTCTCTGCAAGTGTAGACAGTCAGGAAGGGAGATTGCAGGGTTTACAACTACAGATGCAGGCACCCTGTGGTGTCTACCGAGAGAAGGTTTTTGTCCCCTTTGGGTCAGATGGCTCATTCAGGATAACCTCTCATTTGATTAAAGCCAACTGAATAAGAACTGAAGTTATAACCTAAAATCTTTCTCAGCATTATCTAAAGATTCGGAAATGATTGACTTTGTGTGTGTGCATGCATGCTCCTGCACACGTGTGTGTGTGTGTGTGTGTGTGTGTGTGTGTGTGTGTGTGTGTGTGTGTGTCTGGGTCTGGGTCTGGGTCTGGGTCTAGGTCTATGTACATGCCACAGAATTGACTGTTTTCATCTTTCTATCTTAATCTCAAGTGACTAACCCTGGAAGCCACCTAACTAGACATACATAATAGTAGAAGTTAGAGGATGCTTTCATATTCCTGTATGAAGAAAGGCACGAGAACCAGAGACTCACTCCTGTTCATGTTTTCTATCCAACATGGCAGCCCCACGTGTAGAAATAATGTATATATGTATTTGGTGGTAGAAAAATTGAGGAAGAATGACACTGAAACTGATTCAAACTCATTACCTCCAGGGTATTTGGAAATGTTTTTTCCTAAAACCAGTCATTAAAGAATACTTTTGATCTCAGAGGTCCTTTAATGAACCTCTCACAACTGGGGTTTTAAGAATGTGATTTTAGTACTCTATTGTATAAATGTACCACATTTTCTGTGTCCATTTCTCTGTTGAAGGATATCTGGGTTCTTTCCAGCTTCTGGCTATTATAAATAAGGCTGCTAATGTGAGAACAAAATTTGAAAGCAGCATTGTAACAATAACAAAAATTCATGGTCAGCAAAGACCACCAACAATTTGTTAAATATAGTCATAATAAAAATATTAAGCCCCTGCAGGGGCAGAGTGACAAAAAATAAAGGCATGCAAGGGCGTGCCCAGACAAGTCCAAACAAGCCCAAGTGAGTAATGGGCTATCTGGTGTTTACTTTTCTCTCCCTCCCTTTTCTGGGAGGTCCGAGTTTCTGCAAGTTCTGCCAGTTCTGCAAGTTGCTGATGTTTGAAATATCCAATCATATGTAACCGCGCCAAATTTTCCCACTCTCCCCAACCCCTACCGATAAATATCCCAAGTTCCCTGGGTCCAGGGCAGAACCTCTATCTCCTGTGTGAGATATGTTCCAGCCCGAGGGCCCTCGTCATTAAACCTCCTCTGCAATTGCATCAAGAAGGTCTCTCGTGTGTCCTTGGGGCGTGCAGGTCCGGACTTGGGTGAGGGTCCCCTTGCGGGGGGGGGGGGGGGTCTTACACTATGAATATAGTGGAGCATATGTCCTTATTACATGTTGGAGCATCTTCTGGGTATATGCCCAGGAGTGGTATAGCTGGGTCCTCAGTTAGTATTATGTCTAATTTTCTGAGAACCACCAGACTGATTTCCAGAGTGGGTGCTCTAGCTCTCAATCCCACCAGCAATGGAGGAGTGTTCCTTCTTATCCACATCCTCGCCAGCATCTGCTGTCACCTGAGTTTTTGAACGTAGCCATTCTGACTGGTGTGAGGTGGAATCTCAGGTTTGTTTTAATTTGAATTTCCCTGATGATTAAGGATATCGAACATTTCTTTAGGTGCTTCTCAGCCATTTGAGTTTCCTCATTTGAGAATTCTCTGTTTAGCTCTGTTCCCATTTTTAAAATATGGTTATTTGGTTGCCTGGAATCTAACTTCTTGAGTTCTTTGTATATATTGGCTACTAGCCCTCTATCAGATGTAGGATTGGGAAAGATCTTTTTCCAATCTGTTGGTTGCTGTTTTGTACATTTACACAATGGAAAACTACTCAGCTATTAAAAATAATGGTTTCATGAAATTTGCAGGCAAATGGATGGAACTTGAAAATATTTTCCTGAGATAGGTAACTCAGTTTCAAAAGGACACACATGGTATGCACTCACTGATAAGTGGATATAAGCCCAAAAGCTCGGAACACCCAAGATACAACTCACATGAAGCTCAAGAAGAGGGAGGACTAAAATGTGGATGTTTCAGTGTTTCTTAGAAGCACTCACAGGAGGAAATATGGAGACAAAGTGGAACAGAGATTGAAGGAAAGGCCATCCAGACACTGCCCCACCAGGGGATCCATCCCATATACAGTCACCAAACCTGGACACTATTGTGGATGCTGGGAAGTCCTTGCTGAGGTTAGCCTGATATAACTGTCTCCTGAGAGGTTCTGTCAGCCTGGCAAATACAGAGGCAGATGCTCACAGCCAATCATTGGATTGAGCATCAAGTCCCCAATGGAGGAGTTGGAGAAGGGACTGAATGAGCTGAGGGGGTTTGTAGCCCCTTTGGGGGAGCAACAGTGTCAATGGGCCAGACCCCCTGGAGCTCCTGGGGACTGTACCACCAACCAAAGAGTATACATGGAGGAACCCATGGCTCTGTCTGTGTATGTGGCAGAGGTTGGCCTTGTTGGACATCAGTGGGAGGAGTGGCCCTTGGTCCTGTGGGGGTTTTATACCCCAGTGTAGGGGAATGCCACGCAGGGGAAGCTGGAGTGGCTGTGTGGACACTCTCATAGAGGCAGGGGGAGAGGGGATGGCATAGGGGATTTCTGGAGGGGAGACCTGGAAAGGGGATAACATTTGAAATGTTTATAAAATATTCAATAAAAGAAAAAAATGTGATATTAGAATCTATCCTTGCTTCAACCCTCCTTCCACAGATACTCTGTATATCAAGGTCCCCTACTGAGACATTACAGGCAACTATGCCTGGATTTGTCAGTAGGAAAGCTAGTTCACATCTCCTGCTCCCTATGTCTTTCTGCCTAGGGACCAGAAAGGCTGGCTGCAAGCTCTTGCTGTGAAACCTCCATCATCAGAGAATGGGAAGGACAGGCCTCCACTTCTACCCAGCATAGTACCTGTCTCTGGCGACCTGGTCTGAACTCTGCTCAAAGCCCTCATCGTGGTCCTCACTTTGTCCTCTGTCCATAGCATTAATAGTTTTTCTGATAAACTCTTGATTCCTCATGACCCTTCTAGATATTTTCTGGAGAACTCTGCCCCATCTAAAACCTAATAAGTTTGGATAGTGATAACATCCTTCGTGACACAGAATATGTATAATTTTGCTTTTCCTCCTCAAGACTGTTAAAAAGTATACAAGCAACTGGATTCAATATATTCTTTTTTTACTTTTAAATTTTGTTAGGAAGAGGCAAGAGTAGCGTTTTACATATTAATGGGGCTATGGTATGGTATTTTGTTAAATGCATTATTGTTTCAGGATGCTAACAATGTAATTAGCATATTCATTAAAGTTAAATCATTCTTTTATGACAAAGACATAAAAATTCGCTTTTAAAGGTAGCTTTAAAAGGTTAATTTCATAGAATTGAGAGAAGAGCAGCTGCGCTAAGGCTGAGGAGCATCAGAGTAAAGGATGGAAAGTTGTTTAAACAACATAACGCTAACTAATATGTTGTAGGGTTTTATAGCTTAATTTTTGAGTGGTTTCTGAAGATTTGACTATAACGCACTCATTAATGCTGGTTGTGGGGAGATCAAGCTATTCCTAGTCTGGAGCAAGTATTCTCTTTGCTAGTTTTCCCTTGACATGAATGTCACAACCTCCATGGGCAGAGAGGTCTTCCTTGGCATCTTTCTCTGAGAAGTGACTTTTTCTGATACTCTCCTCCTCTGCAAGTCCTAGTCACCTTTATCGTCTGAACTCTGACCTCTGCTCCTTGGCTCAATAAGACTGACACACTCTTCCTATACAGTATGAACAGAAGACGGACAGCTTCCATGCAGTAGAGTAGACCTAAACAAAGCGATAACGGACATGGTGGCAAAAGTAAACTACACAAACGTGAGGATGCTCACCTTGTAACATTTCAAAACTTAACTCAAACAGAGCTAAATGTAAAAATACGAGCTAACGGGATGACTGAACTTGGCTGTAATTTGTTGGATGCGATATCAAAAGTACAGGCAAACTAAACTAAGTTGGAAAGTTTTGCCATAAAAATGAAAAATTTGTGCCTCAGAGTACACTACACAAGAAATGAGTACTTGCATAATGGAAGATTATTTACTGAAGTGTGTTTTTTATAAATAACAGATCTCCTTCCAGCTCAATGTCAAAGTGAAAGAATGACTGTCCCTTTCAAAAAGCAGTGAAAGAATGACTGTCCCTTTCAAAAAGCAGGCAAAAGGCAAATGGCTCGGAGGTTAATGTTACTTGCTGCTCTAGTGGCTGGATTCTGTTCCCAGCACCCACATGGCAGCTCACAGTGGAAACTACAGTTCCAGAGGATCGGATCCTCTCTTCTGGCTTCCTCAGCCACCAAGCATGCACTTGGTATGTATACATACATAGATTAAAAATAATTCAAAAACAATAAAAATAAAAAGTGTGGACAAAATTTGAAAGGGATTGAATCTGGGAGGAGTTCTGAGGAATAGGGTCGAGTATCATCAAAATACATTGTATGCATGCATGGTGTTCTCAAGCAATTCAAGTTTTTATAAAAGTTTTCTCCTTAGTCAATTTCTCTGAAGAAATCCGATAGGTGTCCAAAAGCACTCATGAAGATAATCACCATCAATACTCCCTAGTTTAAAAGTAATTGCACATAGATACTGACCAATATTTTTTTCCCATGCCTATAAGAATGTCTGTCACGTAGTTTAAAAGTAAGGAAATTAACAAATGGCTAGGAAGGGGGGATTTGGCACCTTGTGTATTTCCTGTAAGAATTTACTATGGTTCATTTGCTGTGGAGAGCAATATAGGTCCTGCACAAACATGATTACCACATTATCTAGCAGTTCCAATTCTAGTTGTATAGGTTTGTTTTTGTTTTTAATGTTTTAAAAAGGTGAATGCAAGGATTCAAACACATAACTTGTACAGCAATTGTCATGGACAGACTGTGTCTCCTCAGCCTATATTTTGAATCCTGACATTATGATGGTATTTAGAGATTAGATAATAACCCACTGGACTGTATGTCTTGATAAGAAGAGACCATAGATCCTCGTCCTGGCCCCCACTACAATAAGGAGGCAGGCACTATCTTTAACACACCCCTCAATGGAGGCTCCTATGTTCATCTTTGACTTCACTACATCTAAAACTGAAATTTTCTATTGAGCCTATAGGACGTTATTATATTTTAGCAATCTGACAGATTGACATTGGTCTTCATAGTGGCATAAAACTCAAAAGGCAGAAACAATCTAAGTTTCTATCTACTGAAAAAAATGCGGCATATATTTACAATGAAATATTTTACCTAAAATAGGAAAGCAATATTAGTACATGCTGCAAAATTGGACTAGAAAGCATTGTGCAAAGGGAAATGAGCAAGTCACAAAGGACAAATATTGTATGCTTCTACCTCTCTGAGATTCTTAGAGGACTTACATGCACAGGGATAGGATTTTTGTGGAGATGGGGATTACCAGAGCCTGGGCAGAGTGGAGCAGGGAATAGGACTGTCCCTGTATACAGAATATCAACTAGAGAGGATGCAAAAATTCCTGAAGGTGTATGGTGATATTGATTGCATAATAAAATGAACACATAAGAAGCCACATAACTGTATATCTAAACATAATCGATACAATCAGTGTAGTGCTTTTCACATTTTACTATAGTTATGAATTAAGGACCATTCCTGGCATATCATACAGTCTATAGTCTAAGTGTGGGTAATTGTTAATATTTTTATTACTCTTTTAAACTTTTTATGTGTATGGGTGTTTTGATTACATTTATGTTGGCAAACCACTTGTGTGTCTGGTGACTGCAGAGGTCAGAAGAGGAATTACAAATGATTGTATGCTGCCATGTAAGTGCCGAGAGCCAACCCCAGGTCCTCTGGAAGAGCAGCTGGTGTTCTTAACTGTTGCGCCATCAATCCAGCTTCTATTGTATTGATCTTATTGTATCTCCCATTGCTGCTATTTTGAATAAATAAATGGAATGGTGTGAGTCACAGAAGAAAGGCAGGACTAGATCATTTAGAAGGCTATACAGCTAGGGGATCTGAATTTTTATTCTAAAGCCTGCAAAGAGCTGCATAAGAATCTTAACTAGGTAAATATTGACAAGACTCGTGCTGCATAGCACAGCAGCAGTGTATGGGCGGCTTTTTATGGACACAAGAGTGCAGATAAGAGTTAAGAGGTTATTATAGGGAGTTTAGAGAAATTCTAAGCCTGTAAGCTTATCGGCTTAGGTACAGCTTGGAGATGGCAGTGATGGAGAGGATGTGATCACATTTTGAAAGGATGACTTGTAGAAAGTGAATTTTATCTTCAGAAAGATATCTGCCTGTATATTGTATGTGGTGTGTGAAATCTTCTCTCTTCCACAACCGAATTTGTTGTGCTGAAGATTTTTAAAAAATAGAGTATCTTTTATTTTTCTTTGGCACTTTTATACATACACATCACTACCAATTTTCCCTCTCAACCCTCAGGCACCCCCAACACATCCTTTTCCTTCTATTTCACTCTTTTGATCCTCCGTGATTTTATGATTGAAAACACAGATATAATGTCTAAGATGAAGGAAATTGAAATTCTAGAATTCTCACGGATCAATAGTAGAATGTTGTGTGCACTCTGACTTTTAAGTACACGAGAATAATGTCTTTTGCGGCATAACTGATTCTCAACCTTAGTTGTCAACTAGGCATCACTGGGAAGAGGGAACCTTAACTGGGGGTGGGGTGCTTTAATCAGATTGACCTGTGGCCACTTCAGTGAGTCATTTTCTTAATTGTTAACTGATAAAGGAGAGCCCAGACCACTGTAGGGCAGTGCCATTTCTCGGGAGATGAGCTTGAGATCCATAGGGACGGTCACTGAGCATGCCAGAGGAAGCAAGCCATCATATGACCTTACTCCATACTTGCTTTGCTTCAGTTTTCCCTTCAGCTTCTACACTGGAACTCATGATGACAATAATTCCAGCTGGAGGAATTCTTTCTTTTATACCATGGTATTTAACACAGCATAACAGCAACAGGAAGCAAACTTGCACTAGTGTGTGTGTGTGTGTGTGTGTGTGTGTATGTGTGTATGTGTGCACGCATGTGCATGCATGTGCATAGGTTGGCATGTGCATGTAGAGGTCAGAGAACAACTTTTAGGATCAGTTCTTCTCTTAATCCTTATGAGTCTTAGGAGCAAAGTCAGGTTGTCAGACTTGCAAGTGCCTTTATTCTCCATGTCAATTTAATTGGCTCTTGGCTGTTAAATTAATCACTAAGGAAGATGCTCTCAGCTTTTAGAAATATATTTTTAATTTTTAAATTTCTATTAAATTTATTTGTTTATTTACTTTACAACCCAGTTATCAGCCCTTCCTTTCCTCCCCATACCCTTTCATGCAAGTTCTTCCTCCTTTCTCCTTAGAAGGGGAATTCCCATCTGTGTGTCAACTCTCCACTGTCAACCCTACACCCTCACCCCACACTACACCCTTCACCCGACACATCAAGTTGCTGTAGGACTAGGCACATTGTCTCACACTGAGTTCAGATAAGTCTGTCAGTTTAGAGTGTGGGATCCACAGATAGGCAGGCAGGTAACAGGCTCAGGACAGCCTCTGGTCTGGTTGTTTGGGGGATCTGCATGAAGACCAAGCTGCTTATGTGCTACATATGTGCAGGAGAGAGTAAGTCCAGCCAGTTCTTGTTCTTTGGTTGATGAATCAGTCATTGAGAGCCCACGAGGACTCAGATTAGTTGACTGTTTTTCTGTGAATACCTGTCCTTTTTAGGTCCCTCTGTCTTTCTTCCAACTCTTTTGTAGGACTCCCCAAGCTCCTTCTAATGTTTGGGTGTGAGTCTGCATCTCTTTCCATTGGCTGCTGAGTGGAACCTTTCAGAGGACAGTTATGCTAGGTTCCTGTCTGTAAGCATAACAGAGTATCATGAATATGTCCAGGATTGGTTGTTGCCCATGGAATGGGTTTCAATTTGGGCCTGTCATTGGCTAGCCATTCCCCCAGACTCTGCTGTTTGTCCCTGCACATCTTGTAGGCAGGACACATTTTGGGTCGAAGGCTTTGTGGGTGGATTGCTGACCCATCCTTCCACTGGGAATCCTGTCTGGCTACAAGAAGTGGCCACTTCATGATCCATATCTTTCACTGCTAGGAATCTCAGCTAGAGTTGCCTCCTTAGACCCCCTGGGACTTCTCCCCATCCGAGATCTCTGATATGTCCAACAGATTGCTCCCACACCCCAGCTGATCTCCCTTTTCTTTTCCTGGCTCTCCCTACATATGATCCTCACACCCTACACTGGTACCCATCTCCTCTTCCACCCAGCTCTCTCTCTCTCCATCGACTTCTGATATCTATTTTGTTTCCCCTTCTGAAAAATATTTGGCTTCTTTGGGTCTGTTGATTATAGCCTGGTTACCCTGTACTTTATGGGTAATATGCCCTTATAAGTGAGAACGTACCATGCATGTCCTTTTGGGTCTGGGTTACCTCACTCAGTATGATATTTTCTAGTTCCATCCGTTTGCCTATGGAACAAATGATGCCCTTGTTTTTAATGGCTGAGCAGTATCCCATTGTGTGGATACACAACATTTTCTGTATCAATTTTCAGTTGAGGACATTTAAATTGTTTCCAGTTTCTGGCTATTACCAATAAAGATGCATTGAACATAGTTGAGCAAGTGTCTCTGTGGGATGTTGGAACATCTTTTGGGTATATGCCCAGGAGTGGTATAGCTGGGTCTGGAGGTAGAACTATTCCCAATCTTCTAAGAAACCTCCAAATTGATTTCCAGGGTGGTTGTACAAGTTTGCACTCCGGCCAGCAGTGGAGGAGCGTTCCCCTTGTCTCATAACCTCCCAGCATGTGATGTTCTTTCAGTTTTTATTCTTAGACATTCTGATGGGTGTAAGGTGGAATCTCAGAGTCCTTTTGATTTTCATTTCCCTTCTGACTAAGAACATTGAACATTTCTTTATGAGGATGGCCATTTGAGATTCCTCTGTTGAGAATTCTCTGTTTAGCTCTCTGTACCCTATTTTTAAATTGGGCTATTTGTATTGTCTAACTTCTTGAGTTCTTTATATATTTTGGATCTTAGATGTATGTCAAATGTAGGGTTAATGAAAATCTTTTCCCAATCTGTAGGCTGTATTTTTGTCCTGATGATGGTCTTCTTTGACTTACAAAAATTCTTCAGCTTCGAGAGGTCCTGTTTATTAATTCTTGATCTTAGTACGTGAGCCATTGGTGTTCTGTTCAGAAAGTTGTCTCCCATACTGACTAGTTCATGGCTATTTCCCACTTTCTGTCAGTGAGAACCTTGGGATGGGGAGAGGTTACCCTTGGCCTGATGGGCAGGATGGAAAGGTGTTGAACAGCATGCAACTGGCTCTGCTTGACCTTGGACCAATGATTTATCCTGTTAGATCACCTCATGGAGGAGAAAGCCACTATAAGAATCTTGTAGTTTTGAAATGTGTTTCTGATGGAGATTCCTAACCCCCACCCCCAGCTGCATTGTGGTGCAGAAGTTATGAAGTGGTAGGCTGGGATATGTATGCACCTGGGACTCAACCTTCAGCCTTACTCAGAAGTAGCTTTTAAGTTGGATGGCTTAGAAATATCTTAAAAGACACTCCCCTAACCCTGACACACACACACACACACACACACACACACACACACACACACACACTTTCTTTGATTTTCAAAATCCTTCTCTTTTTTACTTTCTTACCTGTAGGTGGCATTCTAAGCCCAGGATTACTCTTTTCCTGTTTGACATGATACTCATTTTTGGAATCTTCTGCTCATAAGCACTGTCAGAAAAATCATGCCTGTTTGATAATCCATTTAGGCGTTCCTAATGCTATCGTTTGGAGCATGTTATGTTGGTCATTGCATATGAACTGCACTGCACTTGGTAGCTAATGTGGTCAGTTTATTAGCACTGCAATTAAGATAGAATTAATGTTGAATTCTGTTGTATAAACCCATTCTTGATTTACACTGACTCATTTTAACTTACTAATTTTTTTTGACCTGTGCCATCTCATTTCAAATTTTTTATCGTGCTGAGCTTTTACTATTCACCATGAGACCAAATAGAGTCTGTTTTTATACACTAATAATTACTTGGTAATACTTAAACAGGGAAGTGCAAAAATCAATAATTTGTTTCATGATGATTTTTTATTCTTAAATCAGAGACAAACTGTTTTTGTTGTAATGTGTTTTTCTTTGACTAGTACTTTATAATTATGTTATGTTTTGTAGTTGGTAAATTCTAATATTACAACTTTGAAAAATGAAAAATAGAAAAAGTAAGAATTGTCTTTTTTTTTTTTTTTTTTTTTTTTTTTTTTTTTTTTTTTTTTTTTTTTTTTTTGCTGCTGTGACTTTTGGTTTCTTGAGACAAGTTCTCATTGTTGCCTTGAACCTCAACCTCTTAAGTGTGGGATCATAGGTTTGTACTCTAAACACGACTTATTCTCTCTCTTAAATTTGACACAGTTGCCAAGTCAATAACCTCATATATCCATGCAGACAGCTTTGTTGTTCTGTCTTCCTGTGAATGTTAAGCTTCACTCACAGTTGCTGAGAGAGGTACAAGACAAGAGCAATGCAATGCTACCCTTAGGCTCCATGAACCATCGTTCTTCGACTTCATGCACTTCTTTCCTACTGTTTCTCAAATGTTGTCAGTCTGTCAGACCATATGGTCATCAAAACAATATCAGTGACAATTTTCTGCCAGAGAGAATAAATCATTATTCAAACATTAAGTATTGAAGGACACAGTGCAGGTGTTCTCTGACACGTTTCTTTTGTTTTAAGGCAATTATGCTTTTAAAAATACTCCCCAGGATTTTAAAAATACCTGCAAAAAAATGAGTATGAAGGTGATTGTTTTAATATATTTCCATAGCCACTAAGAGAATCAATACTAATTTTGAGATTAACTCCAGGGTGAGATTTACATTGTCACCATACACTGTAAGATCTGAGTGGTGGTTTCTGTGTAATGAAAAGATGATAGAGACCCATTAAACTGTTTAGTGGAAAGACTGAAATAAGGTTTATGTCATCTTCTGTAGAGGAATTTTAGTTCTAGTAACATGGCTGCTTTGGCAAAGAATCACACCCAAAGATATGATCTGGCCAGAATACAGACACACCCTGGATTATAGTATGATCTGGGTTAAATATAGACATACCATTAGTATACACCTTCAATCCTTAATTATGATTGTAAGGCTAGTTTGTAGAGGGAAGAAGCCATGTTTGAACATGATGTCTACTCGAGGGGCAGACAAATTGATGAATCAGAGAAAGATTGGACATAATGAGTCAGATATAGGATATGTCCAACTTTCACAAGGATAACAGGAAAAAGAGGCGACTTAAAGAGCAGTGAGGGAGAGGCTGATAGTTGTGTTCAGTTCAGTTCATGGAGTTCAGAAGCAATCTTTCCAAATAGAGCAATTCAGTCAGAAGTTGAGAGAAGCCAATTTGAATCAGTCAGCTTGAACAGGCGTTTGAGCCAGAATATCTGAGCTGAACCAGCCAGCAGAAAGAACAGTAAGTCTCAGAGACATTCTGGGCCTAGGTTAGCACACATAGGCTGGAAGCTGAAGCCTTCAAGGTTTGGGCTTGCAGAAGATTAGAAGATTGTACAGAGGACAGAAGCTTCCAGGCCTCAGTCTAGGGATAGTTGGAAATGCATGTATTCACAGACCTTGGGTGTAGGGCTCATCTCATTCCTTCTTCTGAGGAAATAAGAGTGACATTTCCATTTACAGTCTTTGAACTGTGCAGCATGCAGTAAAAGCAACATAAAACATTTATGGCATAGACAATATTATATTTTCTGAGAGCCCACATTCTATTGCTATAGAAATTATTATTATATAACCCAGTATAGTATGTATTATATACCTCATGTCTAGCCCTTAGAAATGAAAAAAAAATATGCATGCATGCCTCATAATAACTGTGACTACCTGACATGAAGGAGATCTCTCTGGAAATAGAGAGAAGGGGATAATTTTCTCCCGTGGAATAAGGGAAAGCTCCAATGAAGACACATCTGGAACTTAAACTGTGGCAGGAATACAGTGGGCAGAGGTGTGCTGATGTCCAGTAGAGATGTGCAGAAACACAGCATGTTCAGGGGAAAGAGCAAGTAGAGAGGATCATAAGATCCACCAAAGTCGATGCATGTGAAAATATTTTCTAAGACTTTTTTTTTTAAATTCATTACCATGTTATTCTGAAACAGCTTTTAAAATAGATTTCTTTTTGGAAGCTTGTTTATTTCAAATAGACATATTACTGATATATCAACATTTCTCTATTTCTAAAATATTTCTAACGTTTCATAATTTCTGTATTCTGTCTCTTTCTTGTATCTAAGGAATTTGAGAATATTGAGGGACAATAGCAATCAAAACCACCAGTGAAATAGGAAAGGAAAGGTATTTTGCTTGCGGTTTTCCTGTAAATAGCCAATCTCTTTGTGTTTGGGGAGGTATTTTCCAGGTTATGAAATATGACCAGCATACTTTGTAGTCTGTTGTGATTATTGAAAATATTGGTCAAGTCAGAGCTGAACTCTGAATTTCAATCTATTTTGTAAGTCCATATTGAAATCAAAGATTATTACACTAAATATATTATTGGTCACAAAGAAATTGTATAAGTAGACTATAAAGTAAACAAATCATTTTTTTAATTGAGAAAAATAATTTTGAGTTATGCAGCTAATACATATTTGAATAGGCAACATTAATCATGTGTACATTTCTCATCCAAAATATTTGTATTGTATTTAATTGAATTGACAAGTAAAAGGTTAAGGATTAGAAAGTTTATTATTTATTTATTTATTTGTCTCAAGACTTAAAGTGCCCTTTTTTTCTAAAATGTCAGATCTTATCATGGAAAACATAATTCTATGTCTATGAGATAAATGTGAACTTATATTTGTTATACATCAACGGATGCAGACTCTACCATTGGATTTTTAATCAATCAGTTGCTAAGCGTGACTCTACAGTGGAGAGGAAATATCACGTAAAATGATGTCAGAGTTGCTGCTCAAAATACAGTCTCATGAATGTTAAGTTCTACTGGAAATTGACCTTAGGTAGACTGCGTTGTTATCCTTTTTGAAATGGAGCAGTCACTCTCTTCTTAGCAGGTGTGTATAATCTGTGCTTTATTGTTTTACACATGTGTGGTTTGTTTGCAGAGATGCTGTAAAGGTGTTAGGGAACCGAAACATTACTTTATGTAGAATGTACAAAGGAGCAGAGAAAAGGGGATTGGAACTTTTTACCCTACGATTTGACCTCAGAGAAAAATGTGGATTTAATGAGGCCATTTCGCTTCAAGTATCTACCATTCCTAGTATTATGAAGAAAGATAATTCCTGAAGAGATCAAGAACAGGACTTCTGTACTCTATGGGGGCCTCAGTAGAAAGAAGGCAATGTTTTTAGAAATGCTTCATACGCATCTCTATAAACATATTTTTCTTCTGTTAAGTTCTTTATTCTCAAATAATGTGAGAGGTCTGTCAGATGAGTAGCTGTGCAGGTGACTGTGTGTGCTGATGAACAAATAAATGCATTTGTTGCTGAGGGAGTAGTATAAGTCTAGGTTTGTATAGGTATAGTGTCCGTCATATATATGATTTTGATCCCAGTGTGAAAATGAATTTCTGTTTCTTTCTGTTCCTTTGACCAAGGTTTCACTTTCTCTTTGAGACCCTTTAAAAGATAGTATCTCACTATGTTGTCCAAACTTACTTTAACCTAGCAATTCTCCTCCTGCCTCAGCTTCCCAAGACCTTAAATTAGAGCTCAAAGGCATGCAGCAACAAAAGTTCCACTTGGGGCATCTTTTCCTATTAATTTTTCAAAGTAAATCAACTTGTAACTCAATCACTGGACAGGTACAGAAGGTAGCTCTCATTCATCCACTTACTAGGATTTGGTTTTGGGTCAAATCACTTGTTTGTTCTTCTGAGCCTCCTTTTTTTTTTTTTTTTTTTTCTTACTATTTTGATATTTTCCTTAAATCCTCTCTACATGAAAGTGTGCCACAGAGAGAGCCAACTGAAAGCATGTTAGTTTTTCTTTCCTTATCGAGAGAACTACTCTGGGAGTTATGCAACTTCACTGTAGACAATGTTCTTCATTCATTTAATGTGGGAAGGGATACCTGAGACACGATATATACTTAGTCGCTTTCCAAGGTGTGGACTTGTAATTCACAGAATCTGCAGCACCAGGTCCTAAGTTCTGTAAGTGGATTTGATTTGAGCCACCTTGTCAGTTTTGAAACAATGTCATAAATATAAATGTCAAACTCTCCAGGAAAGGCGATGGATATGCCACTTTGCTAGCTTCCACAAAACCCAATTTTCTGTGCAACCCCTGGTGCATTAAAAAAAAATAAAATTTAACACAAGAGTTGACGGGTGTTTCCACCTTTTATTAGCTACTGAGGAGAAGGCTGCTTCTATTCTGTCAGCCACTCACAGCACAGCCAGTTTCACATTCCTGTGCACTCAGCTCCTCTAGCTGCATCGCCAGCTAAATGACACCCAGAGGGCAGGTCCTTGAAGTATTTGTTCAGGTGACCACAAATCTAGATCTGCCCTATTTCCTAGAAGGTCAGGCAATGCCAAAGCTTCCATTTTAAAATTATTTCTGCCTTTGACCTCTCTGATGAAATTTCTGCTGAGTATAAGGTAAATTTTGAGTGGACGAAATGAAGTTATCGTCTTGGGGTTTATTTCACTGAGCACACCCCAAATTGTTCAAGACAGGAATCTGTGTTGTAAAGGCAAGTCAACATAACTTTATGAAAGTAAAGTTTACTGAAGATAGGATTAACTCCTCCTTTCACTTTCCCTGTCTGCTCTCTGTGATTCTGTTTGTCTATATCCAGAACCTCTCTGCTCTTTCTGGTTATAGCTCTTTTACAATAACATTTCAGAAACAAATCCACTTAGAATTATAGATTAAGTTGGAGGAAAAGTTAGAAAGCTAAAGAAGAATCAGATCTGCATTCAATAGATGGTATTTTTGGCTAAATTCTGGGAAGGCCTAGATCTGGGCATGTGTTGATTTACACGGTTACTGAAGATGAGATGGCCAGGGCATAACAGCCTGATACGAATAAAAGTAAGCTAGGATCACCAAGGGCAAAAGGTCTAATTGGAGAGAGTCAAGGACCCCAGTGATCTGACAGTCACTGTCCTCCAAGGCACCTGCATCGAGTCATGAAAGAGTTCTCCTAACTCAGACTCTTAAAGACTTGGAGAATAGACTGTGGTCTACTGGCCAGCATCCATCCTGACTAATCAATATTCCTGTCCAATATTATGGCTCTCAGTATAGTTCCATAAGAATTCTGTTATCAGGGAATTTCCATTATCAGAGACTGCTTCAAGAAGAGGAGGAAGGAAGCTGAAGAAAATACTGTGGTGCAATGTAGTGATGTTCTCAGTTGACATGAAAAGGTACGGGAGGGCGGGGGGGGGGGTAGGGGGCAGAGGAAGAGCTGGGACAGAGGAAGGACATGTGACATTTGCCAGGACTGCACTGGCCATTTAACCTTTAACCATCACAGTCATTCCAAGGAGAATGAGTTACGATTCCCACATACAATGAGAAATGAGGCTCAGCATGCTTAAATGGCTTTTCTGTCAAGCTGTGCAGTCATGAATTGAAACCAGGGGCATCGCCAGGGCTTGCTCCATTTCCACAGATGGCTGCTTCATTCTTTATGCTACCCCTGTCTTCTCTCTGAAGAGCTACTAAGGGGCCTGAGCCAGGCTGTTATAGCAGGAGCCTCTCAGCCGTTTGTGTTGTCGCTGTTCAGTTCAGCTTCGCTCCTCGTGTGCTTACAGTATATAAGTACGGCTTCCTCCGTCTTGCCTATTCTAAGCTGCTCCAGATGACCCATGGACTAAAAATGTCTCTTATCTTCACTAGGAAGCAAAAGAATCAAGTTTATTTCCAGATTCATCTGCTTGAGGGAACTGAGAGCTGAGCATCAGGTGATCAGGGAAGACAAGGTGATCGGATAATGACTGGAGCTGGCTGAAGTCCATAGTGACAGCCTGGGTCTTCTGAATATCCTTAGAGGACATCGGTTATCTGTTTGTTCAGGAAGTGTTGTTCAGATTCTGAAAGGTCAAAACTGTGCAATTGGAGCCAGCCCAGCAGGCTCCGTAAATCCCACTTCACCAAGGTGTGTGACACTCTCCTTTGGGTGATCCCACACATGCCTGCAACATCTTGGGAAATGAGTGGATGCGGAGAAGGTGAAGTAACTTCCCCGGAACTTCACAGCAAAATTGTTGTGTGGCAATGACTGTGCTCTCCAATACCTGTATTAAACAGTAATTCCAAACAGCACAAAATACAAGTCACTTCTGCAAAAACCAGGGTATTTACTCACGGATTCTGTCCACTTGCATAGTTACAGACTCGGGGTTGTGTTCATGTCCCTAAGCAGCCCCCTTAGAGGCCTTGAGGGTGGAAATATTCCTTTTTTTCCTTTTGTTTGGCTTTGTTTCTGTGTGTGTCATTTTATGGAAGTTTCACCACACTTAGAGTCTAGGCCACTGAATTTGAGGACTACAATCAAATTTTTATGATGACACACACAGACAAGAAGATAAAATGTATGGTGGTATTTTAGAAAATGTTCCCTTTCAGGCACCTTGAAAGCACAGCAGCTTGAAGGTTGGAAGGAGGGCAGAACACAGTGATTATCCTCAGAGGAAAAAAACAGGCATCAAAACGATTTGAAGATGAGATAAAAAGAAAATCAGGTCACAATTTTCAGAGGGATTGAGGGTGGGGAAGATGGGAAAGATTGGAATGAAGGAATAGGAATGGTTGGAGGGAGAAACAGGAAGGTGGGAAGTGATATAATTAAATTTTAAATAAAAATATATAAAAAGTTTTCCTCTCACTTATAATTTAATAAAACTTTTGGAAAATGTGGCAATCATTTCCTATGCTGTCCTCTCAACATACTAAAACATTATCTTTCCCTCCCACCTTTCCTATTCCCTTTCTGCTTTTGTTTTCTGCAATGTTTTCCCTCCCTCCTTCTGACCCTTCTTTTCATCTCTGTCCTTTTTCCTTACCCTCTCCTCCCCAAGTAGTGGCTTGTTTGTTTTCATTTAGTGTCTCCAATAGCACAGGTTGGCTTCTAAAGCTTAGGATGGCCCCGAACTCTGGATGCTCCTGACCACCACCTCCAGAGTGCGTAGAATACAGGCATAGACCACCAGCTTGCTTTATGTGATGCTTAAGATTGTCTCAAGATAAGCCCTCTACAAGCTGAGCTTCATCCTCAGCCTCATGTTAATGCTTTAAAAAATACATGTTTCTGTTAGGTAACTGGAGTTTTAAACTCTACAAATAAGCAGTTCGTACTGATTCAAGTGTGGGGGTCTCTAAAGCATTCTTCTCTGTCCTAACATCCCCGTCTTCTGCTGTAATCATCTATGCAAGAGTTGTTCTTGTTTCCATGTTTACTTCTTTAGTATTATTACCTCAATATGCATCTTATCTTTCTTTTATCATCCTCACAGATTTAGTATATCTCAGACTCAAACAGCATTGAACCTTCTAAACCAAATTTCTATTCACCTTCATTTCTCTGAATTACATAAATATCTTCTAATATTTCAGGCTAGAACAATCATATATTCTCCCAACATTTCCGTAATGCTCTACCTACATCCTGTCATCTACTTCCGGAAAATTTTCAACTTATAAGTTAATTGGCATATAAACTTTCACATATTTATGAAGTGGGGTCTAATTAAATATTTGACCACTACATGTGCTGGTTAAAGCAGGTAATTATTAATCTTGACTTCTCAGGTATTTCTTGTTTTTATCTGTTAGAAACCTTTGAGTTCTTCTAGTTTTCAAAAGAAATATTATGCATGATGGTAACTGTAGTTACTCTATGGTAGTATATAAAATCACAACAGGTTGCTCTTTTTTAGCTGTATTTTAATATTTATCTTCTAATCTTTCTCCATCCCTGCATCTGGTATTTTTCTTAGTCTCTGTAAGCCATTATTCTACTTTCTATTTTATTGTGACCAACTTTTATAACTTCCACAAACGATTGAAGGTGTGTGGTCTTGTCTTTGTTTCTAGCTGATTTCACATAATATACTCCCTGAATTCCATCTATGCTGTTGGCAAAATAACTTATTCTTTTCTTAGCTGAATAATAGTTCATGTAAAAGCCTCTAAAATAACTTGCTCTTGAACACTGTTGGTGGGATGTAAGATAAAATAGGGAAACATTACAGAACCTCCAAAGACAGAATATGGCACCACCCCATGACCCATTGGTTCATAAATGTTAGAAGAGACACATTTCTTTCAAGTTCAGTTCTTCCACTATTTAACTCTTTAGCATGTGTCATGTGAGCCATGCGGGTGCTTCCTTTTTAGCCTTTCATTCTTCTACACAAGATTACAGATAATCTAACCTTTCATGGATTCCATGTCTACCACTACTTTTCTATACTGTCTTACTGTCTTATAAAATCTTGTTTATCTAAAGGTCAATCTTTCTCTTTCTTATATGTCACCCTCTTAAACACCCATCCACTCTAGTTTCCGTGACTACTCTGTATGCTCCTTGGTACTGTGGTACACACTCATGATACCATTTGGGTTTTCTGAAGAGCTTACCTCTGTTCTATCTCTGTAATTTGCTTCTCTGTGCCTTCAGCAACCATCCTTCCGCTTTCCTACTCACCAATTTCTATTCATAAGAACATTTTTACTACCAATCTATGCTCCCTTCACCATCCTTCTGCATACCCCAGCCTGCCTCTCACAGCCAAGAGGGTTGTGGCCACCTCTCGTTTACTTACTACTCGAAATCTTTAGTCAGTATTAAGCGTGATGCTGACTACTCTCTAAGGTGAATCTTTTTTCTTTCCTCATGACTCGTAGCATAGTACTATTCTAATTTCAGGTAGAACACTTACTGAACAGCATTTGACTCTGCTTTCTGAAGACTAGACAGTTCAATTCACATTTATTTTCTCTACAGGCTGTCTTGTATACATTAGGTGCCTAGTTAGTCCTGTGAAATCAAGCTTCTCAGCTATGGTTTTTTTTTTTTTTTTTTTTTTTTTTTTTTTTTTTTTTTTTTTTTTTTTTTTTTTTTAAAGTTCCTTGTTAGGAATGACCATTTCTTTTCTTTTTTTCTTTTATTGGCAACAGATTTCCTTCTCATATAACACATAGACTACCCTCCCCCCTTTCCTCAGGCTTTTCCCCTTCCTCCTCTCCTCTCTGGATCAACCCCCATCAGACTCACATCAGAAAAGAACAAACCTTCAAGAGATAACAACCAAGCGAGACAAAATAAAACACAATATGATGAAGCAGAAACTATCACATTGAAGTTAGACATGGCAACTCAACAGGAGGAATAGAGGCCCAACAGCCAGCAAAGGTCAGAAACCCACTTGTCTCACAATGAGGAGTCCCACAAAAATGCTAAGCTAATATATATGCAGAGGACCTGGACCATAATTTATAGGCCCTATGCTGGCTGCTTCAGTTTCTGTGAGCTTATATGTGAAAAATGGCCATTTCTGCAGTGTTATTGTTTCTTGTTTGCTCACTCCTGCTTCCCCCCTTGATCATTAAGGAAGTTTTGATTGCTATCCTGCTATGTTGAAATTGATCCCCCTCACTGACTCTGGCTAAATGTCTCAATCCCATTCCTAATCAACGTCGATGAGTTTCAAACTGATGTTTCCCCATAATTACAAAAGTGAAGAAATTCTAATTTGTGTTATACTATTTTATTATTGGAGTTAACTTTTCTGGTTAAAAATTGAAACAAAGAATCTATATTTCAAAGTTATGTGAAGACGAAAGGGGTAATTTATTTGAGAATGCTTTAGGAATTGTCAAAAACCATACTGGATGACATGAGTGTTAAATTGTAAGCCCCGTGGAAATACAATATGCCTTACATCGCGTGACAGACTATGCTCATTGCCCACCTACCACCCACCTGCATCTTATATGCTCCTTCATGCTGCCTTCCTGTCATAACTGTGGACTCCCTGCTGAGGCTGAAGATGCCTTCAGTTCTCATCCTTACTATTCTAATGTTTATGAGTCCCAAGTAGTAAGTCGTTTTGTAGTTTCTGGAAAATACTTTACTCCCTGATATAAAAACTCATGAAAATAAAATCCTCACCTTGCTGTGCTTTACTGAGGCTGGGATGACTTTCTTGAAACCCCCAGGAGAAAAATCAAGACTAACTCCAGTAATCTAAGTGTTGCAGAGGGGAAAGCTGTCACAAAGATGCATCTTGATTTCACTGCTGCGTTTTTATACAGACACCGAAATAGCCCTGGTTCTGGAACTTTTATCACATGATTAAAAGCTATTAATTTTCTTTTTACTAATTAGGGTACCTGCATGCTCTCTTCTTTGTTATCAAAATTATTCTAGCAGATATTTATACTTTCCCCTCAATATCAAGGCTTAGATTAGGTTCTTAAACACTCCTTCCACGTTTGAATTCCACTGTGTGCACTTCCATTGCGGATATAGGAAGTGGGAACTAAGGTTTTAGAATGGTTGCAAAAGTAAAGAAATGACAAGGCTGTGAAGTCGGAACAGATTGTGCAGCTCATATAACTGTGTCATTATCCAGATACAACAGGCCCAAGGCTTGATGCAAACAAGACTTACATTGAAAGAAGACAAGCTATAGGCAAGATAAAGAGATTCCACAGACAGATTAGCTATCATGGATAGCTCTTCCAACAATGGTCCTCAACTGGCAATAGAAAACTTTAGATTTTTGTGTAAATTGCTCCCTTACTCCATTTGTGACAGCTGCTTGGTTTTTCTATTTTACTGATCTTTTCTCCTCTTTCCCATTTCTGTTCTCATTGCATCAAGTTTGTATCACTAACAACCTAAAGTATAATTTAGATTCAGTAAGACTGCTCCAAAATATTTGTGGAAATTCTTCAAAATCAAATGTATCCTTTGTGAAGGAACTGCATTATTAAAATTATAAGACTGGTATTGGAAACCCATGTCACTAAGGTAATTCACCTAAGCTTGTTTAATCAGGTACCTAGTGTGTGTGTGTGTGTGTGTGTGTATTACAGAGCACACATAGAGGTGAGAAAAATAACTTGAGGAATTGGTGACATGGGTTTTCTCCTACCATGCATTTCAGAGATCAAATCAGGTCATCAGAGTTGGAGACAAGTGTTTCTACCTGATGAACCATGCCCCTGGCCATAATGCTTTGCTTTCAAATTCTATCCTAGACAATTAACTCTTAGCATAAAGATAAAAAAATCTTTCTTGAATGACTGACAAATGCATTAAATAAATGATTCTACTGGACTTCAAAAGTTTTATGACCCATGAAATTGCTTAGTAATGTAATGATTGATAATAGAAATTGAGCAAAATGAAGGCTATTTGCAATCATACTGGAAACCCCTGGAGTTTTCTTTTAGATGTTAGGAGAAGACTCTTTAGTATGAATTATCCCAAGTGACAGAAGAAATTTTAGACATAGAAGTGCCCAGTTCTGCTCACTGACAGAAGAAATTTTAGACATAGAAGTGCCCAGTTCTGCTCACATAATTTATATTGATATTGCATTCAATAGCTATAGCAGCTAAGAGATTTGTAAGTAAGGCACGTTGTTCGATTAGGCAGAATTAAGACACAAATCTAGGAAGACTGTTAAACTAGGGATCATAGATAGAAATGAGAAAACTTAAATCAGCAATAGGAACTCAATTCTTAGAAACCACTCTTAATTGAATGGTGTCTGTATGTTCAGCTGTGTTGCCTAGACCTGTGTCAGGAGACTGCTGTTGTAAAGACCCAGCTGTTGTGGACTTGACTTTGGATAATGTCAAGAGAGATATACATGAGACTTAGTGTTATTTGCAGTGGGTCCTAGCAGTATTAGCCTCTCAGTGACTTCTGGTCATTTCAGCTCATATGGGCTAATGAAAAGAACAGACTGTCATTTTCCTCAATATTAAGTGTGCAGTTCTAGATATACCAGAGGAGTCAGCATTCAGAAAGCCATGGCAGAATTTGGCTAATTGAGAAAGTGCTGATGGTACCCTCAAGCAATTTGGAAGGAAAAGGGCTGATTTCTGAAACCTAGAGGAATTCTAAACTTCAGTGTCAAAATTGTAAATAATCTGAAAACATGGTCACAGGATTTTAACTGGTGTTTCTCTACAGGAAACAAAATGGTTAGAAAGTATAATAACAAGAGCAGGAAGCATTTGGAACTTGCTGAAAATGTGCATACCAAGAACTGTAAGTCTTTCCTTTCTTAGCAAAATGGAAATAAAAAAATATCATCAAAATAAGGAGGGACGGGGCAGTAAAATCTGGACAAGTCAGGATTCTTGGCTACAAAAGAAACAGCAAGGCAAAACAAAAGCGGAATGAATGGAATTCACTGAGCTTAAAGAAGGGCTGAGGCAGCAGACATGGAAAGTGAAAGCTCCCTGTCTTAGAACAATAACAGAGTAGGGAGAAATGACTACACAAACCTGAAAGAAAACATCTCATCTGCAGTTTCACCTGAGCTGAGAACTTGTCATGTTTGCCTTTCTGAGTCTCAGTTACTTTTCTCAGAATGGTCACATTTCTATCTCTATCAATTTACTTGAGATTTTCATAACTTCATTTTTCTAAACAGCTGAATAAGATTTTTTTTTGGGGGGGGGTAAATGTAACATGTTTTCATTCTCCATTTAGTTGTTGAACTTTGGAGATGTTTCCACTTCCTGGCTATTGTGGATATAGCAGCAAAGAACATGAATGAGCAGGCATCTCTAGAGTAGGATGTAGGATCCTTTAGAAACACATTGATCATGATGTAGATCCATGTCTAGCTTTTAGAGGAATTGCCACCCTGGTTTTCTTACTGGCTGCATCACTTTGCTCTTCCACAGACAGCAAGTGTTTGCCTTTCCCTGATCCATGTCATGTCAGCATTTATCATCATCTTCTTTCCTTCCTTCTTCCTTCTTTTCTTCCTTCCTTCCTTCCTTCCATCCTTCTTTCTTTCTTAACCTTAACTATTCTGATTTGGGCAAGAGGACATTTCAAAGTAGTGCACTTGGGAGGGAGAGTCAGGCAGAACTCTAATTTCAAGGCCAGCCTGGTCTAAATAGAGAGTTCCAGGACAGCCAGGCTACACGAAGAAACCTTGTCTCCAAAAACAAAATAAAAAACAACAACAAAAAAGTGTTTCTTATCCATTTATATTTGTTTACTTCTATTTTCTGCTAAGTTGTGCCTCTTAACCACTGAGCCATATCTCCAGGCCAAGTATACCTATTTTATTTTTTTATTACTCCCTAATACAATACAAAATGATACCAGTTTACAATCTAATTAAAGATGGGAAAGGACAGCATTGTTATCTACAATTTCATTTTGTAAGGCATTACATCTCTTGGCATATTCATTCTTTGCATCTGTTGCAATGGAGTAGTGGGGTGGCAGTGGGTGGGGGTGGGGAGCACTCTCATAGAGGCAAAGGGGAGGAAGGAGAGGGCAAATGGGATGGCGGCATTGTGGAGCGGTAACTGGGAAAGGGGATATCATTTGAGATATAAATAAATGGAATGATTAATAAAAACATTAAAAAATAATGTGTCTTTGATGTTAAAAATAGTCCCAGGAAGGGTAGATGAGGAACTATAACCAAGTTTTCATTCCTTGATTATAAATGCCTTTCTTGTCATCAAGGGTATCATTAGTGGCATCTGTAACATAGGGTACTATGATGTATGAGTAAGAGATAGAGGGTATACAGAATGAAACATTGTAAAACTCGATTTCCATAAAGCTTAGAGTAGTTAAGAAAATGTTAAACAACAATATCAACAATAATGACAACAAACCAACTTTAAGTTTGGGAAGATGGCTTATTGGATAAAATGCTTGCTGTTCAAATATAAACCCGAGTTTTGATCCCCAGCACCCACATAAAGGCTGGTCACTGCAGAAAATATATCTAACCTTAGTAGTGGTAGGACAGAGGCAGACTTGCTGTCTAACCTACCAGCCAAAATGGCAAGCTCCATATTCACTGAGAGACTTTGCTTTTAAAACTGAGGTGTAGAATAGTAGAAGACACCTTGTATTGATGTCTAGCCTCCACAGGTACACAGGTATGTGAGAAGACTCCCATAGGTACACATGTACTCTACACACACAAACTCACTGAAAATCAACACATAAGAAGCATAACTACATTTCATTGGCAGAGTATAAACAGATTTCAGAAAGGAAATCTATTATTTATACATTCCCTTATTAATTGTAAAATTTTCTTAAAGCATTTATTTAAGCAGAGCATTTGTCAGGCACATGAGAACAAAATATGTGCTATCTCTTTATTCATGGAGTTTATAATTAGATGGGATATAAAAGTTAAGTGCATAGGCCATATATATGGTGTGTGTGTGTGTGTGTGAAGGTAGTTTATGGAAGCACAGTAGCACAAAGTGTTTAAACAGAGAGAAAGTGGAGGTTGGCAGTATCGTATACCATGAAGTACTATGGAAAGTGATAAGAAATAAGCTTTTCCATTCATAACAGCAGACGTAAAGACACTGCCAATGTAACTAAGAATAAAAATTATGAAGGTAAGCTGAGTCTATCAAGTGCTTTTGGAGAGTAACTATTTAACTAATTGTAGTTCTTCCTCCCAAGTTTGCCATCTGTTTACATCCCGTTATCTCCATTTACTTAGAAAATAAGCAACACTGAGATGCTTTCATAAGCACCACATGTCAGACGGATAGACACACATGGAAGTGGCAGCCTGCAAAAGGTAAATGATAGTTCTACTGTTTTCTTGGGAGACAGTTTGAACAGAGGGAAAGATTGTGAGATCTTAAGTGTAGAATTATCTGTAGCACCTGATAACACTGGGATCATAATATTGCTAAGACTCATGGGAAAAATGGTACTTAGTACCATTGATAGACAATGGAGATAACAGTAGCTAAGGTGCTTGATACCCAAGTAGGAGGATGTGAACTCCCAGAACCCAAGACAGAAAGAGCTAAAGAGTTGGTTATAGGTTATGCTCTTGTAGTTTTACTACTGGCTGTGGAGGCAGCATCAGGCAGATATCTGGGGCTACATGACTAGTTAGTCTAGTAGAATTGACAAACTCAATGTCCCATGAGAGATCTTGTCTCAAAAATCAAAGTGGATGGTATTTCAATAATGATGCCGAAGATTGTCTGTTCTTTAAGAATCAAACATGTGCACACACTAGTAGACTTGTATCTGAGCACAAACATGTGTCTACACACACACATGAACAAACATACACATTTGACTGCTATTGATCTGTTTATAAATTTAGCAAGTTAATTTAAGTCAAATTCATAGTGTACAGTACCTAATAAGGTAGCTGTTTGTAGCTCTTTAGAAACTTTGTCCTTTCCAATAGATACATTGCCTCCTCTTATGAATGAGCTAAGCATACTTTTTAATCCATGGACCTCTGGAATTTCATTGCCCAACCCCAGTCTTCTAAAGCTCAATAATAAAAGCAGCTGGAACTGGAGAAAAAAATATACACTCAGAGAAGGAAGTTTGACTCTAGAGAAGTTGTTTCATATTCTTTAAAAAATTTCAGGTAGTTTATTTAAATATATTTTAGGAAAAACGCATTTTTAAAATTGAAAACAGATTTGTATCTCATACAGTACATCCTGACCACAGTTTCTCTCCCTCCACTCCTCCCAGTCTCTCCTTCCTGCCTCCCCAAGATCTATACCTCCTTGTTTTCTTCCAGAAAAGAGGTTCTTTTCTAAGAGACAACAACCAAAATATAACGAAAAGGATATAATAAGACTAGACAAAAGCCAGTAGGAGGAAAAGACTCCCAAGAGCAGGCAAAGAAGTCAGAGACACACCTGCTGTCACTGCTAGGAGTCCCACAAAACCACCAAGCTAACAGCCATAACATATATGCAGGGGACCTGGTCTGCACCAGGCCCGATGCTTGTCCCTTCAGTCTCTGTGAGCCCATATGAGCCCTGCTTAGTTGATTCAGTGAGACATGTTCTCCTGATGCTCTGCATCCCCTCTGACTCCAACAATCCTTCCTCCCGCTCTTCTGTGAGGTTCTCTGATCTCCAATGGGAGAAACCTGGTGGAGACTTCCAGCATAGACTCTCTCCATATAATGTCTTTCTGTGGGTCGCTGTACCCACTTTATCTGCTGCTGGAAGAAGCCTCTTTGATGACAACTTTTAACAGTTTAAGATTTATAGAAAAGTTAATAGAGTTCTATATTTTTTATTGGCAACAGTGTATAGTGTAACTTTTACAGTAAACAAATACTAATAGATAATTCTTTCAATTCCATATTTTATCTGATAGCCTTTTCTCTGTCTTACTATCATTTCCTTTTCTTATCTACAAACCCACTAGTCCACTTTATTATATTTCATTGCTGTCTCCTTAGACTCTTCTTGTTTGTGACAACTCTCATTTAATTTTTTTTTTTGATAAGCTTCAACACTTTGGAAGACTATTGTTTAGACTTTTTCAGAATGTCCCGAGATTTTCCTCATTGTTATGAGTGTTATGGATATAGAGAAGAACAGTACACAGGTAAAGCACCATTGACATACTACTGTATCAAGCCAAATCAAGGGTGTCTGCCATCAACATGATGTATCACTGTTGACACTGAAGATGTCAAGTCCTATTTGAAGAAACTATAGGGTGCCAGTGGAGTCCAGAATTAGGTCTCAGATCCCCTCGAGCTGGAGTTACAGTCACTCATGAGCCACATGATGTGTTTGCTGGAAATGGAACTTGGGACCTCTGGAAGAGCAGCAAGCATTTTAAACTGTTAAGTCATCTGTCCACCTTACAAGGAATATATTTAATTATCATTATTTCTGGGTAGAACAAACTAAAAGGGAGAAAAATTTCTTCTATTTTCCATCCTTAGGGAGTAACATACAAACGAATGTTCTTAGGATGCCGTTCTTTTTCACAATATTTTGTGAAATATTTGCTTTGTGTGTATTTCAGCATTGGCTGAAAGCTCTATGGGTGAACTGAAGGAAATGAATGATATATAGTTTGATAAATTAGAATCAGACACATGGTCCTTGCTGTTAAACTCCCATGGGCTGAGTCTAGAGACAGCTGTTGGTAATTTAAAGATAGATGCATCCTTACCTATTAATACTCATTCTCCTTTACTCGAAGCTTGTGAGTATACATGACTGATCAACAAGGTGAAATGTGCAAATATGTTCAGATGTTAATGCAAAACTACCATGTAAGGATGAAGCCCTTAGATTTAATCTAGAATTTTTGACAGGCAATTGACAAAATATTCAGAGGACAATAATACTATAATTTATTTAGGCTAATTGCTCCTGATATGAAGTTGTTTATGGTGCAAGGAGCAAGAGTGGGAGGTACGATGGCTATTACTTTATGCTTTGGTACATTACCCTGTCTTCTAGGCAGTGTTAATTTGACCTTTATAACACAGTCAGGGAACACAAGTGCAAATGGATTTCTGAGCCCCATTTATTGTGAGGCCAGATACACCTTGTATTATTAAACAAGAAGATATCGCTTCACCAATAAATGCAAACTTTTATTTAAACACTTAATCATTATTCAGAAGAGTGTTGTCACCAGAGATATAAGCACTTAACTGGTCATGGACTAAATCACATAGATATAGGTGTTGGAATGGCTAAAAGAAAAATAAATTTCATGCCTAAAGTTTTTTTCTGCTCCATCAGAACTTTATTTATTTTTGAGATTATAATTTGATTACATTTCTCCCTTTCCTTTATCCAAACCCTATCATATACTCCTCTCCACTCTCACAAAACAATGGCTGCTTTTTTCACTGATTCTTATTGAATGCATATTTGTATTTACAAATACATATATTCATAAATATAATCCGTTGGGTCCATAGGTGTATGTTTTCAGGGAATGACCATTTAGCACTGGAAAATTTGTTAGTGTTCCCTTGGAAAGGTAACCTCTTTCCACTCCCAGCTTTACTTATTTGCCTATAGTTTTTTTCTGTAGTGTTGAAGCTTCTTAGGCTTTCCTCCATCCTGTTGTCATGTTTGTTGGAACTACAACAAAGAATAGTAGCCTAGATAAAGAGGAGACTGCCAAATGTGCTTTGAGTTAGGCAACCCTTCTTCTTAGGAATGGGTATTACCTTTTTCTTCCCTAGGAGTGGGTGGGGCCTTGTAATAGATACAATCGTCTTTCTTTTCTTATTCTTAGATTCCTTGGTATGGCATTTCATACCACTTTTGGATACTTTGATTATCTGTCAAGGCCTTCAAATTCCTAATTTCAAGATTCTAGATTCTTGAATTAGATTCTAATTGGCTTGAATAAATTGGAGTAGCTCATTACATTTTGAATATTGATTAATTGTGAAAAAATGATTTAAGAGATCCAGTTAGAGTAAATATGAAGACTTTTCTTGGAAATAAAGAGAATGAGGTTTTTCTTCGATTGAGAGAAACATCACAGACATAGGAAAAGCCCAACAAAGAAGCCGGGAGGGAGAGAGAGAGAGAGAGAGAGAGAGAGAGAGAGAGAGAGAGAGAGAGAGAGAGAGAGAGAGAGAACTCAGCTGTTAAGAGAATTTGCTAATTATGCAAAGAACCGGGCTTCTTGTCCAAGCACCACAATGGACAATGGGTAGCTTGCAACTGCTTGTAACTCCAGCTTTAGGGGCCTAACACCCTCCTGTACCTTCCTTCGGCACCTGCATACAATTATGCATATGCAAACATACATATGAAAAAATTAAAATTAATTTTCAAATATATATAAAAAGAACACAAGAACAGAGTTAAGTCTTTGAAGGAAAATCATGTAAGATTTTGGAAAAGATGTTTTGAATCTTGATTAAGTCTGATTCTTAAAGCCACATATATCAAACACTAGCAAACATCTCAGGGCACTTGAATAATGGAATCAGGATGATTGGGAGTTCAAGGTCATCTTTTACTGTAAAAGGAATTCAGAATCAGCTTGTGATACACAAGGTCCTGCTTTAAAACAAGACAACTTTTCTTTTGTGTTTCGTTAGTATTATTTATTTATTTATCTAAATAGAAAGGAAATATGGCAAGTGCATGCTTCTGTGGTGACTGGAGAGACAATGGGAGATACCCAACAGCAGCTGAACTTGGAGCATCACCTCTCTGACCCCTTTTAAAGAGCTCTGGCTCTATAATAATAATAATAATAATAATAATAATAATAATAATAATAATAAATGTTTTCAATATAATTTTCTCCAGTCTATCCTAGCATGACTCTAATAACAGCAGAATCACCTGGATCAATGATACCCAGTGTGCATACTCTGTGCCCGGTTCTACATTATTGCCATTGTAGTGATGGACAACAGTTTTGGCCAACATGGCATAAAATTCTGTTTCAGGTTTTCTCCAAGCTGGGAAGTTATTGGCAAGGATCATCCATTTCACCTTGTCCTATCTGAGCTTCTTCAGAGTGTTTGTATCCCAGCAAGTGCTTTCCATTTTCCACAACAACCTGGAGACTAGGGTTGATTGACTCAGAGACATTTTCACTTTCTTCGTGGCCTGGATCTCTTTGTCTTAGGAAGGAGAAGGCCTGAAACAAAGGGAAGACACCAAGATGGCATGGGAGCAAGAAAAGCCTCCTCCATTTTCACTCTTGAGAGACGACAATTGGCAAGTTAATAATAAATTATTAAGGGCTCAATAGACTCTTTTTTAGTTCACTTGGAGGAAGAAAACTAGAGCGAGTAACAGAGAGGGAACATCTACCAACAGCTAAAGACCATAGAGATGATCAGGGCTTGGGGGTTGGGGTCGTTAACAAGCAAGAGTGAGTGATCTAGGATAGCATAACATGTCCATATTTGAGAGAGAGGGACTGAAGCTTTGATGACACATGTGAAACCACAAAACGGGGAAAGAATTTTTCTCTTTCAGTAGCGTGGCCACGGGATTACCCAGTTACAAAACTTGGAACTGTATAGCTTGGAACAAATTTCTTCAGGTCCCACAGACACATTATCTGGTTGGTGTTAAAACCCACACCATTTTTTTTTTTTTAATTTTTGTCCCAGAGCTGAACATCAAATAGGTCTTCACCGTTGCAGTGGCAGCATACACCAATGCCACTCGTGTGTATTTGGCAATTTAAATGTATACTGTGTTAGTGAATTGGGTCACCCTGTGCTCTGCTGTTGTCTGCTATAGTGGTGAGGAATAGCTGATTAGCACAACCATTTATTGTTTGACTCTCACTGCTGTTAGTTGGCTATAGTGGTGTGGAATAGCCAGTTAGCAACTTGAATTCTTTGACTCTCACTCTAGTTACCTTCCTCTCTTAGCCACTGACTAGTTACAGATACTTGACTAAATTCCCAAATCGCCTTAGTTTCTTTTTCTTTAAAGTGTGACTAATCACAGATATGTCTGTCACAAGGCAGGGCTGATATGAGGATGACTGATTGCTAGAATGTAGATGGGCGGTGATTAGAATATAATGGGGAAAAAAAAATCTCAAATGATTCTATTCCTCATCCCAAATGTACTTGGAGGGTAAGTAGGTGATACGTGAATGCTGCTTTTTACTATACTGCTTAACAGTGAGATAATCAAATTTTCAGACGATTATTTGCCTCCACTCCCAAGGCTTAATTTAGTATCATTTTGAACTGAAATCCAATTTAGTTGGAGCAAAGCAGTTGGCATTTAGAGCACTGAGCTACAGATAACGAAAAGAGTGTGATGCATGTAGGGGAAGAATATTTGGATCAGTAAATGGTCATTTTTTAACTGTGGTTGTTGACATTCACCTATATTCAATGGAGATACAGCAGCAGCTTGGGGCTTATTATTCACTGACTGCAAGGACAGGTATCCAGTTATTTGGAGCTATTCTAGGGATGAAATCATTCTTTAAATGTAAAGAGCCACAGGATGATTGCCCAACACATGGACCTACTGGTTAGCAAATACTCAGATTAGAATAGTATTCATTCAAATGAATCCTTGTGCTCATTCTGGGTTGAATAGTATTCATCAAGAATTTTCAGATGCTGAGAAAAAATTGCTCGGATCCAATGACAAACTTAATGAAATATAAACAAGTAGCAAAGTCTTCCATTAATCAAAGGCATTGGGGTGTTCCTTTTAGAATATTTACCAAATGACATATTTTCCTCATTTAAAGGAATTACAAAAAAAAATTTAAGACTCGAGGGTAACAACCAATTTGAAGAAAATCAATGTTAATTAAACAAGAATAGGATGTTCTTTCTAACAGTACCCTTGAGGAGGGAAAACCTGGCATTCTTTATTTCAAGACTTACTGACAGTGTCAAGGTTTAATACAGGCAATGACCATAGGTGACCCAGACCTTTAGCAAGAATTAGTTGTGAAGACCAAACACTTGCATATAGCTTGATGAATGCTTTTTCTAAGCAAGAGAAGCTGTATATTCAGATCCTTAGGATGAAGTGGATCTTTGTAAGTAAACAGGTTAGTTTCTAGATACTTTTTGAAACTATTAACCCAGATTTATCATGTCTGCCCATGACCTTGTTCTATAAGGAAACTATAGCTCCTACAACCAACATCATCTTATGAGATCAACTTAACCCTTTTGCTTCTGGCACCTCTTCATTAAGAAATTAAGATGTTAAGGCTCAGCCTACTTCACTTCAAAAATTTATATCCTGAGGAGATAGCTTCATGGCTCCTTAAGAGCATGCATGAAGGTGTGGTTGTCATTTCAGCCCTTCTGCCTTGTATGCTTCATTGCCTCACACCTTCCCCTGGCCATTGATCTGTAAACATCTCCCTTTTATCTCTCTGTTTAGTTTTTTCCTCTCTCTCTTATTACTTCACTTGGCCTCTACCTTACCCAGTAGCTTCTCTTCCCTGGCACAAGTGTCTCTGAATGTTCCCCATCACTGGTTCCCTCTCACCCCATGTTTACTCCATAATCCACAGAATATCAGCTTCTTCACTTACTGCTCAAATGAAACCACTTTTATTAAAGGCTTTCTAGATTTTCTAATTAGAATTCTAATTGAACATCTTTCTGTAATTGGTTTCTTGGATGACACTACTTCATTTTCTACTGTGGATCCCCTCTTGACTTCTCAAATAAAACAAATATTTTATATATTTTTTTAACAATTATAGCATTTTTTGTCTATTAATTTTCTTGATGGTTCTCTGCTTAATCCTCTTCTGTTTTCTTTGTGAATTCTTTCTCCTTTTTGTTATCATCATCATCATCATCATCAGCAGCAGCAGCAGCAGCAGCAGCAGCAGCAGCAGCATATACATTATTTATTCACAAATAATGACATTCTTGTGATTAAGAGCTCTTCATGAAACTTTGTTTATACTCTGAGCTCAGGAGAGTGTATTGAATATCAGTTTAATTATCCCTAATTGTTATCTTCCAAATGGATTTAAGAAAAAATTACCTTTGTTCATCTCATTTTTCCAGTGCTTTTAGAATCTGGTAATGGTCAAATTCTCTCAGACATATTTAGTTTGTTGTTACATGGAGCGATAAACTTGAAATTCTAAATAAAGTTTGAAAGACTAACTAAAGTAATGCATAAAGCCCATACCATTTCATGCAAACATATTATGAGACTCAGTGATACATGTTTTACAATGGATTACCTTTACTTACTAACATTATGAGCTAAGGCTGCAGCTCAGAGAAAAAAACTTAGTAGTGTACCCAAATTCCTGCATTTGAGCACCACCACCACCACCATCACCACCACCACCGCAGCTAACTTTATAGGAGTCATTATAAAATAGCATCGTAATCATAAATTACTAACTGTCTACTTATACTACTAATATGATTCATGATTTCAGAAATATCAGTTCTGTTCCTTGAATGCAGTAGATTTTTTAGTCATGTGGCAGAAAAACACTCAATGGATGAGATTCTTGATTTCCCTATTAACCTTTATATATCACATTTATATGCAAGATTAGAGCTATGCACTTAGACAAGAATTGGCTTTAATGGTAATGTGTTGGAGTGCACTAAGTCAGATCTACATTTCTTAGTGACTTGATAAATCCTTTTTAGCCCCAGAGAAGAAACCAAGGACTCTGTCTACACTTAGTTAATGTGAGCTTGCCCTACTTTCTGAGAATACCTTCATGCCCAGCATTTACCTATGGGTATATATACTCTTTAATTAAAAGTATCAAAATAATCAAGCAGCACTATGCTCTAGAGATACAACTAATGGCATAACTTTTAATTATTAAAAAATAGTGCACTAAGTTTATAAGAGCACACTTGCATTCATGAATTTCGCTGATATATTGCTGCAAAGGGCCTCTCTCTTGTGACTTAGCCATTCTTTCACAGATGCTAAGCCTCTTCTGATTGTTATTTTATTCATGTACTCCTGGGATGTTGCTGCCAAATGAAAGAGCATGTCAAAAGGAAGAGTTGTGTTACTGTCTCTTGAAAAAAAAAACCCACCCCGGGATTTCATTAAAAAAGACAAGAGGATTAAGTCTAGTAAAATATTATAAGAGACACAAATTGGATATGGCCTGGTTTTGGCTTAAAAGCATCTTCTACATCTTTTAAAAATTGCTAGTAATTCAGCTGCCATGTGGATATAGTAGTGAGGTCATGTTTCTTGAGATGTATGTATGTTCTATACATATTTTATAGATAATTGATTGTGTATATTTTAGCTTACATTCCATTTATTTCATTCAAATTTTGTATTACAATATTTTCTGTCTGCAATGCTTTTCCTGTCTCCTTTCTCTTTTCAGCCACAACATTTGACCCCAATTTCGATTTCAAGTCAGAGAGATATGGCCCCCACTTATTAAATGAAGGACATTACCTAGGCTCTTTGCTATCTTTGAAGAATATTTATTTTGTTATTATTACTGTGTGTGTACATGCCTCACATGTATATGTGTGTGGAGGTCAGAGGATGGCTTTGTGGAGTCAGTTCTCTCCTTACAATTTTATGTAGATTTTGGAAATCAAACTCAGGTTGTCAGGCTTTCATGACAAACAAGCACTTTTACCCACTGACCTGTGTTGCCTGGTGCTATTGTCTTAATAGATGTGTGTTTAATATTTTTCTCATCTACCATGATGGTTGATAAAATACATCTGCATTAAATAATTGTCTCTGCTGTCAAAGAACTCAGAGTTTGTTGAAGACACAAAATAAATGCTGAACAGCACATTTAGGATTATGCCCAATGAATCCCAGTGTAAGCTATCACACTTCCTCAAACTACCCATAATTATCTAACCATGACCATGACAATTTCAAAACCTACAGCCATATGCACTCTATCACAAATTTCAGAAGATTTAAGGTAATCAGAATTAAAAAAAAAATCATTCTGTTGCAAGCACAGTTCATGTCTTGTGGTGTTTAATTTCAGCATACGCATATATATGTGTATATATATATAATTTATTAATAAAGAGCAGGTTAAAGCCTCATTTTGTGACCTTGATTTTTGCCCCTCAACAATAGACTGAAGTTTTTCCTCTGCAATAGTTTTAAATGCCTTCTTCTATTCCCAAACCCAGTATTTTAGCAATCACTATCCTCTGTATCAATGTTCTTGGTTTCTTTTTCAAGGAACCCAAAGGGAATTCAGAATGTGTACTCTATTTTTTCTCTCACTCCCTAGAGATAATTTGCCCCACAATTGGGCTGTGACTCACTGTGGTAATATTGGACAACTGAATTTGATTTCCAGAACACTGTTACTTTCAGCATCTCCCATGTTACTAAACCTGTGTAGCCCAGCCAAAATTTAACTATAGTTCAAAGTCATACGTCTTTTCTCATTAGTTCTGTGGTGCTCAGGCCAGAACAGAGTGTCAAGGACACATCACCTTTTTATTCTTCAGTTTGAAAAAAAATCTCAGATGGTTATATTGGTATGTATTCTATGCTAGGTTAGAAAGGAACAGGGTTAAAGTTTTTTTTTTTTTCTTTCATGGTCTATAAAAGGAAAAAAACTACACAGAAAACTAATGACATCTGCATACCTAGAAAAAAGTGCTTTATATCCTTGGAAATAATTTTCATATCTTTGGAGCACATTGTTTATATATAAATACTATTTATATACATATTTTAGACACATATTTTGGATATTTTTGTGCTCTTCAGTAGATAACTCTTTAAAAAGACTTGTTTTTGATGAAATACTTGTTAATATAGTTTAAAATGTCTTACAAATATTCAATATATAAGTACTGTGGGCAAGCAGTTTTTTGTCATTGAGTCTTGGTGTCATGATTTATGGATTTACGGATACGCCTTCCACAGATGAGTCATTGAAACAATCTATAAACATTGAAGTAGGAATGAATTTTTGTTTCTCCTACTTTTTAGTCCAACTGCTATATGAACTTTGAGATAATAATTGTCCTTTTATTAAGTTTTTCCAGTTCAAAGTGATAGTTTCCAGAGCCAGTGATACTGTCTAGTGCATTGTTCCAGCAGAGCAGTTCTTCCATGACTTACTCTTAATAAATCAAACCGCTCTTCCTTCTCATGTAGTGTATTTGTTTTCATGAATTCATCATGGATACATTTTGAATAGGATTCATCCAGAGAAGTAACTGAGCATGAGATATAATGGTGGTTCAGAACCCAGATGGTCTGTTTCATGTGTCCACTTGCAGGAAATCACGCTGATCTTGTTCAGAGTGGAGTAGATGTAAGATCGTGGTGCTCTGAACAAAGGCCACTGGTAGAGTTGGCTGCTTCCAGCAAGGCTTTTATGGATGGTTACAGAACAGCAAAGCAAAATGCAGCAGTGAACCCATAGGATAATGTTCTGCTTTTTAGTTTCTTTCAAGTTCTCTTAAACATGAGTAGGTGGGAAACAGGCTGGCAAGATCTGGGCTTTGATATTGATCCATAAAGCCCAGGTTCTTCTGTCCTTCAGTCAGCCTAGAACATTTGCTTCCAAAACATTTCATTCTCTTCATAACTGGTTCTGCTTAAGAAAGAAACACACAGAACTGAAGAATGGCACACAGGGTAACCAGAGCACATATGATACTTCTACTTGGCTTTGATTACCAAAGATAGATCTGCAAATATTAAATTTGGAGAGTTTCTAAACTTTATTTTACAAAGCCATTCAAGTGGCTGGCAAGTTATGCATTTAACATTTTATTTTTCCCTTAAGAAAATATATAACAATAATTTTACCAGCAAATTACCAACAAACACAGTCCCTGTGCTTATCTCTCCCATTAGAAGATAAAAGATCTCTATTTTAACCCATTGCTTTTGGGAGTTTATTTAGACATTTCTTTATTTTGTTGTTGAAGAATCTTTCCCAGTATTTCTCTGTTTTAGGAGCATCTTCGAAAGCCAGGCTCTGGTGCTTTGATTTTCGTTACAGGTTTTCTTTTAATAGTTTTATTTCTTTGATTGTGTTTCACTAAAATGGATTTGTGTGTTCATTGAAAAAAGTGATTGACAGAACAAAGGTTTAAATGTCCAAGAGAATAATCTATTTCATAGTACACAATTCAAGGGGCCTTTGAAGATCAAAAACAGTAAACAAGGAAAGCCATTGAATTGTCTTTGATTTGCCCATAAAACTAAGAGCCACACTGGGGATTAACAACTGGCACAGAGACATCTGCTGTACTATGCAGTATTTTCCTTCCCTTCCACACAATGCAGTTCGTCTATACTTCAATATGTGAAAATTATACTCATGTTCAAATACTCAGTGTCTTCCTACTCCAAGATCATGTACCTCATATGAAGGAAAATAAAAGCAAAGAGGTCTAAGAGTGAGAATCTACAGAAAACCTATATGATATTTTCTCACATTGAAACATATCTTCAGCCGTCCTGTTAAATAATATGTTGAAATGCAATCTGGAATCAAAACAGAAATCATGGACTCTGTGTGAGATTTTCATTTCTCTTTTTCTCTTTGTCTTAAGTTACTCTTGAACACTAGAACTCTAGAACACAGGCTTCCAAAGCCTCTCATCTCACTCATTATTAAAAGAAAATTTCTTGCCATGTAAATTAGTTTGCTTACAGTGGCTATTTTATATGCAGTGGCTTACATGTCATGTATTCTGGTAGCTGGAACTCAAAAGTTGAGGTAATAGCTGGATCAGTGTCTTCCAAAGTCCGTTTTCTTTTTTGGTCTATATTTGGATATATTTTCTCTGTCTTTACTTAGATTTTCATTGGTCCACGTCTTAATCTTCTATTATGATGATAATTTTGTTGTATGCGACTATGATTCCTTATAAACTCAGTTTCTAAAGATAATTAATTATTTTAATATTAAATTCTAGTAAGAATTAAGGAGTTGTGAAATATGTAAACAGAAAAAGGCTATGATAGAGATTGATCAATCACAGAATCACAACCCCAAATGAAGTTTTTGATCATTAAATATGGACAGGCAGATATACACATAAACATGAATTAGATGAAATGATTGAGAATATTCCAAAAAGATAAAGCATAAGAATACAGGATTGAAAATATTAACAAAATATTTAGCCATTTGATGGTTACTTTCAGAACATAGTGTTTGTAATATTAATAGGAGATAATAAGAAAGTAGATAGATATTTTATAGGAAAAATACAGTTGAAGAGATTTCCTCTGTTAGCTTTAACGTTTTTCCTTTTCTCTGTTTACTCTCTATTATATATGCTAGCACATTATTAATATATTTTCCTCAGATCCAATCAAATATATTTTTTGTAAATAATAATATTTTATTTTAAAAAATATTTTACTAGTTCTCCGAAAGTTTCATACCTGCCTTGATCATATTCACTCCCTCTTCCAACTCTCTTCAACAACATTGGGAAAAGTGTTAGTATCTGTGAATAACATCACATGTGGTATTTTGAGTTAAAATTTGTTACCCTAAAAACTTATTATTAAAACCCTAACCCAGTGCACTTAAAAATGGAACTATATTTTGAGAGTTTCTTGATTTAGAAAAACTTTTTTTCTTTTTTTTTTTTGAATTTTTGAGATTGTAATATAATTACATTTTTCCTTTCACTTTCTTCCCTTTGATCTCTCTCACAAACATTTTCTTACTCTCTTTTAAGTTGTTGGGCTCTTTTTTTATTGTTATAACATGAATACACACACACACACACACACACACACACACACACACACACATAAATATGTGTTGTTAATAATATCCTTTTAGTTGGTGAATTTCAAATGGGGAATAGCCTTCTCATTACATAGAAACAATCCCTACATAAGAAAAATAAGGGTAAGAGTACCCAGATCATTACCCAAATCACCAATAGTTTAGACTACTTATGAATCTTTTTCTTGATAAAAGTACTGATATTTTTGTACTGTCACCTGTACTTTAGAATTCTGTACAAAATGCATGATACTTAAAGCAATAATAGACCTTACACGATCCTCCTCTTCTATCCATGCGGCAGTATTTATTCATAATGAGCACATGCATATTTATTTTAGGATAATTTGTATGGTGAGTTTTTTTCGATAATGATCAGCTTGTTAGATTATATGAAATATGGCATCCCACCTTATTTTGACTAATTCATTTTCTTTCACAGGAATATTTTTTCTATATTCTCAATCTTTTGTTATATTCTTCATTACTATGTATTTTTAGAAAAATTCTTAATCGTCTGTTACTTTCTTCCTCATTATGTACTTTCAGAACTATCTTTTTTCTCTCCTTTAAAGATCACATTAAAATGTTAAATTATATATATATATATATATATATATATATATATATGTGTGTGTGTGTGTGTGTGTGTGTGTGTTGTGTATAGGTATGTGCACTTGTGTGCATGAGTTTCTGAGGCCCAATGAAATCAACTCTCCCCAGAGCTGGAGTTAAGATGGATGGAAGTCACCTGATGTAGGTACTGAGACTAAAAGGGGCATCTTCTACAAGAGCAGTACATGCTCTTAACTACTGAGTTATTGCTCTGCAATCCTTAATTACCTGAAATTACTTAAAAAGTTAAGATGGACATTTCACCATCCTTATCTTCTATCCATGCAACGGTATTTATTTCTACTCTACATAATGCATACATGTTTTAGGATAATTTGTGTGGTGAGTTTTCTTGGTGAGTTTGTAGTAATTGTTTAAAATATTGGTGGATAATTTCATATTTGTGGGATATCTGGCTCTGCTTCTGGTATGTTTTTTCCTACTATCAAATTTTCTGGCTCTTTTAATGGCTTATATTTAATAACATACAGGGAATATGAGTGCTATATGCTAGGTTAATTTTTCCCTCTTTCTTTAATACTGTGGATTGAAACTAGGCCTAGAACTCTGAACAGATTAGTTGGTATTATACATCTGGTACCATGCCCTGCTTTAAACTTTATCGTCTTTAAATAGTTTTTTCTTTTCTTTTTTCTTTCTTTTTTATCCTTCTGGTTAGGAAATTAGTTTATTACTCGGTCACTAGATCTAATTTTTCTTGTTGGAGTTTATATTTCTTCAAATTTGTTTAGATTGTTCTAGAACGCATTTTGGGATTGCGGTTGTTGTTGGTGGCCTGCTACTCTTCCATTACTGGTTCAAGCAACTGTGTATGGCAGAATTTGATCTTCAGTAAGATTTATCCCAAATCCTGTAACATAATTTTGCCACGTGTCATCTGGGAGATTTCAGATTGCTATCTTCTCTATCCTCGAAGTCATCTCCTGTGTCTCTGCAACTTTCAGAAATCCCATTCATCCCACAATCCATATGTATAAGTGGGTATATTCTCTCTGTGTTTGGACATATGCACATTTGTATCCAGATTTAGGTATTCTTGTTCTTGTTAAACTTAGGTCGGTGTTAAGCTAAAAGCTCCATATTTCTTCTATATTCATTTCTACAGCCTTTGTCTTCACAACTCTCTCCTCACTTCTGTTCTCAAATTTCAAATTGGTGTCTGGTTTCTTTTTATTACAAAGAAAAGCTGCTGGAGCACTCCGTACACCTTGTTTTGAGAAGCACTTTATGAGAAAGCTAGGCGATGGTGGGCATTTTGTTACCACACTTTCATTTTTCCAAGAACACGGCTACAATGTCTTGTCTATTCAGTATCTGAAAGTATCTTTTTTTTTTTTGTACTTGTTTTTGAAAGAATATGTTGTAATTAGAAACAATTATGTTATATGCAACATGGCATTACATATCACATAGTTATACATAACTAAAGTGTAAATTCAACATACATCTCTCATTACATCATTAATATCTGATTATGTGTTATTTTATATCACAAACTATGATTTTGTTAATGTTTCCAACTCAGATTAAATCAAATTGATACCCAGGAAAACTCACCATGCCTGTGCAGTTTCTTTCAGGTTTCAGGGAGTCCCCCAAGCATACTGTGACTTCAGAAAGGATGCCCATAAGAGTTAAAGGGCAGAAATACAGTTGGTAATGATAAATAATTCCCCAGACTCTCATTTTCGGCAGTGCTTTAAGAAGTTCTCAATGATCAAATGTGTCTTGGAGATATTGATGGCAATTTCCATTCTCAGAGTAAGACCAGACCCATTGCAGAGATTTCTCAAAATCCTACTAAATCATATTTAACTTTATATAAACTGAAGTTTTTCCAAAGGTATTTCCTCTAGAAATATATTTAGAATAAACTAGAAAATGAATAGAATACTTTTCAGTTACTCAATACATTTTAAAGTCACCCAAAATCTAATGCTCTAGACATGATACTGGAATACGTGATCTAGAAAATATGGAGACCAATCTATATTATGCTAAAAAGAATTGAGTAAGTTCTCTTAATACCTCACGCGTGCTGCGCTCCAGCCAATCATCAGTTCACTACCACATTTACACTTTAGATACTTTTCTTACAGTTTGTATGGATAATTATTTCAAATTCATATTTTTAAAACTTAAACAAGCCAGAGGCAGTTTCACCACAAAAACTGAGGCTGAGCTGTATTCTTTATAAGTTTACATCTTCCTTGCTCCTTCCCATTAAATAAGGAAGAAACAGCTGGAAACCATCGTTTCTCAGCTGGCTGTCTTAGCTTGTGCACTAATGTGGTCTCTTGCATCATTTTGGTAGAAAGAAATGATCTTGTACGTACTTTTTCTTCTGTATGTATGGAACCCAAGGTAGAATGCTACTGCTGAACTTTTTCAGAGCAATCTACAAAAGACATAAAATTCAATTTTAATTTTATTTCAGGGCTGTTGTGAAAATTTTATAGTCTGGATAAGGGCTTTACCCTCTCAACGTCCTTCCAAACTTAACACATTAAAAGTAAAATTGATACAGATATGTCACGTTACTAACCTATTTAAAATGATATTAAACATTTAATTATCCATTTCAATAAAAGCAAACAGATTGCTATAAAGAAGTTTCAAATTTAGGTCACTATACTTTCCCTCATAAAAAGAAAATTTTCTCGGCCGTTTGACACGCTTGTGTCTCACAACAATAAATTTTACTTTTTAACGTGTTCCCAGTATTTTACAATTATGTGTGTGTTTTTCTGTCAGAGATATTTTTACCTGTGCTTTCATTGCAGATTTAGTTTTATAACCAAGGTAAGCATGTTTTATCTGGCCTTTTCACTTGCCGCACATGTAGTAAACTAAATAATCTGATCCCTAATAGGTTGTTCTCCATATATAATGCAAGTCATGGTATTTGACTTTTCCAAGTAATAAAGACTATTAAATAATTTGACAACTCCCAAAATATTTTAAAGATTTGATTTTATGTATACATTGTTCTGCCTGCATGTGCCTGCAGGCCAGAAGAGGGCACCAAATTTCATTATATAGTTGGCTATAGTTGTTGGGTATTAAACTCGGGACCTCTAGAAGAGCACGGAAATCTCTTAACTTCTGAGCTATTTCTCCAGCCCAGGTGATAATACTTGAAAATTCAACATTTTAACTTATATAAAAATAATTTGTAGTTAACTGTACTTCAGACTTCTCTTATTAACTGCCAGCTCCATAAAAGTATACATTTTGTAATCCTAGATTTATAGCATATTGTAGGGCACACTGGAGTTGCTCAATATGTGTGTCAATACATGATAAGACCACTTTTGTGTCAGTAGATGGCTCAGTGGGTAAAGATTTCTTCTGTCAAGCTTGATGACATGAGTTCGGGTCCCTAAATCTATATAGTGAACGGAGAGAACCAATTCCCATAAATTGTCCTCTCATCTTCACATGCATACCCTTTCCCTCACACTAAGTAACAATGTCATATAAATTTAAAGACTACTTCTTTTGGGGGTTAGGGGGCATACTAGCAGCATCTTATATGTGTCATATTGCTGAGCACCGAGAAACAGCTAGAGGAGAAATTTATGACTGAGACATTCAACTTACATTTTCAAAACTGATACCACAGTCCATACCAGAGGACTATGTTCATGAGAAAGTAGAATATTGGATCAAACTTAAATATAGAAATTGCAAACATATTTCAAGAAGATGGTAGTGTTACTACAGACACATTTCTCTAGCTTTTCTTAATTCCGGATAAATACAAACCCACCTTTAAGATGTATTTATTTGTTTTTATTTTATGTGTATCTGGGTGACTCTGAGTGCTTGCCTGGGCACCATGTGTCAGCAATGCCTGCATAGTCCAGAGGATGGTGAGCGATCCTTAGGAACTGGAGTTACAGATGATATGTGGGTGTTGCCAATGGAAATGGGGTCAGTTAGTGATTCTAACTGCTAATCCATCTTTCCAGCTCTAAACCCATTCTTCTTGACCAACTTTAACATTACCAGTACCAGATTTTTATTCCACAGTCATAATATCTTTTACTTTGATAACAGTCTTTTTTTTCTGTTATCAGTGCATTAATCTCAAGCTTTGCAGATGAATGGACTATTTCATTAGTTTGCCTCAGAAGAGATGGCTAATTTTTAAATACAGGAGTTCCTCTTTTGGCAATTGAATTGTCCAGTAACAATTGCATATGAAAAATTATTGCATGAGTCATAATATTGTACACATGTACAATATTCGGGAAAACACAAGGAGCTTGGTAAACGTACGATGCCATCATTAACAGTTCTGCAACTGATAATGGAAAGCATTAGTGCTATTAAGTAATTTATCTACATTGTAGCAGAACATAATGGCTTAACATGCTACTAACAAACGGAAACAGCATACTCAGAACTGGTTCTGAGTCACAAAACTGGTTTTGTGACAATAAAGCCACTGGGTCATATCCTCTTCAGTAAGTAGAGTATTAACAACCCAGGTCCCATGCTGGATTTTCATGGAGAATGTGTATGAGGGGATTCTGTCTTTAAAGAAAATCAGTGAACTTTTCTTTCTTTCTTTCTTTCTTTCTTTCTTTCTTTCTTTCTTTCTTTCTTTCTTTCTTTCTTTCAAGTATAGATTTTTCCCTCAGTGGCACAAGATATTGTACTTATCATAAAAAACACAGGATTTGGTGAAATTCAGCAGAAAAGTTGGCAAGGATTTGACCATTATCCAGTGACACAACACTTTTTTGAAACATCAAATAGATATCTAAGGGCAGGAAAACAGCAATAGAGAGTCCATTTGAAAATAGATAAATAAAACTGTGAAATAAACAGTCACAAAAAGGTTAGAACCAAGAATATTAAGTGGAAAATATGCTGAGTAAAATACCATTTAGACTGAGTGAGGATATTAGTGGAAAAACCCAGTGAGACAAGAATTTGATTGAGGCTCAAAAGCACCAGAATTCATGGCTTTAAAAAGTAAGGAAATAAAAGAACTTTTAAGAAGTATTCGGGTAGCTGAACATTAACCAAAGGGGAGAAACTATACTGACTCTACAATTGCTTGACCAAATTTCTCAGTCTGAAAATTCTGGAAGCTCAACAACTTACTATTCATGAGTAAATGGGATGAACAGAGGAATGACCACCTAGTCTTTATGTGTAGAGGTGATATTAAATAACTGTTTCTTTAGTGACGCCTGTGAGATTTTAAAGTAGTGAGAGTTTAAAGTAGTTTAAAGTGTTAGAATGCCTCTCTCTTATTCCACTATACAGTTTCTCCTTCACTAATTTATGTGACTTAGAAAAATCAGACATAAGTATAAGATTATACCCAAGTATAAGATTATAAGTATAAGATTATACCGAAGTATAAGTGCCAAATATAAAATGTGACAAACAGTAAATTTGTTCACTCAACAAGTATATTTAGACAGATATTTATGCACTAGCATTATTGCTATTAACAATACAGCACTGGGTGAAACAGAAATTCTTTCCTACTTCAGAGCCTAATAAACAGCCATGTATGAAATGAGTAATTTTTTTCAATAAAAATAAAATTTGATCTATAATAATTATTACATAAGAGCATTATTTCTCTGAGGTAATAACTGTTTCCTAGGGCAACTTTCAAAAAAGATATTTGAAGCAAATATGAAATCCTCACAGATAATACATGGTTGGGGAAGCAAGCATTCAAGGGTGGTGCCTTTAAGAGAGCCTCAAAAGTACATGGCCTGAAAATCATGGTAGCAAACTCATTTTTAATGAGGCACACTAGTTTTTCAAAGTGTTTTGCTTTAACAGAGGATTCTCTGCCCTTCCACAAATTATCTTTACTAAGGCTTCAGAGATAGCTGTGTTAGTAAATTGATGGCTGTACACTAATGAGGACTTAAGTTTGGCTCAGTTCTCACCTAAAAAAAAGTCACACATAGTGATGCACACTTGTAATCTCAATGGTGGGGAGGTAAATTCAGCTAGAATTCTGTGGCTTACTGACTTACCAGCAGAGCCTGCTTGGCGAGCTCTAGGTTAATGAGAAATCTTGTCTCAAAGACAGACAGACAGACAGACAGACAGACAGTAAATCAGAAAGATATACAAACAAACAAATGGAAAGACAGACAGACAAATGAGAATGGTTTTTGTGCAATAATGACATTGAAGCTGACCCCTGGCCTTCACATGCATGTTTAGACATATGTACATGTCTTGTATATGTGTAAGCACCCACGTGAATGGTGTGATGCACACACAGACATCTTACTGTAATGAAAATTTATCTATAACAGTATCCTAACAATAAATAAATAAATAAGGGCTTAGATTTTTATACATTAAAATGTGGAAGCTGGGTGTGGTAGCACACACTTATAATTCGAACATATGGAAGGCAGAGACAGAAAGGTTACTGCCAGTTTTAGATCAGTGTGGTCTACATAGCAAGTTCAAGGTCAGCCAAGTCTACCTTGATTCAGATAAACCAAATAAATAAATAAATAAATAAATAAATAACAAGTAATATTAGTAAAATCACTTTTCTCTTTCAAGTTGATCATTAGTAAAATTTTACAATTTTGATTTCTGTTATACAAATGTTTATATATTCTTTACTTTTATTTTTATTTATTTTTTTAGTCAATATTTTATTTATTTACATTTCAGATGCCATTCCCCTTCCCCATTCCCCCCACCTATTAATCCCCTATCCCATCCCTCCTCCTTCTTTTTTGGCCTTTATACTGTTTAAATTACATGCAAGTATTTAGGTCAGGTCTAGGTTGAGGAACTAGCAATACAATAGATGCTGATAGTGCAGGAACAAGGAAGACAATAATCCCAGATAATCAAAGAACATGCATGACAATAAACAGAGTTCTGTGATCACTCCTGTGATCACTGTTTCTAAGGGCTTATCAGGATGATCAAAATATCTGAGCCTACTTCCCTGTCCTAGCCCAAAGTCATTTTCATGCCTGAAGCCTACTTCTTTGTTCTAGCTTAAGATTTAGATTTCTGCCTAAAATTACTTCTTTGTTCTAGCCTAAGATTTAGATTCCTGCTTGAAATTACTTTTTTGTTCCAGCCCAATGTCAGATTCCTGCCTGCAGTCCATTTCTTTGTCCTTGGCCTATGTCAGATTCCTTCCAAGCAGCCCATTTCCTTGTCCTTGGCCAATGACAGATTCCTACCAGGAAGCCCCAAAAGTTCTCCACATCTCTCCCTTTTTATTGCATAAACCAGATTGAGCCTGTTCTTAGGATGTTCTGACTAGAAAGCCTTCCTTACCCATTGTGGAATATGCATTATCATAAGCAATGTACTTATGTCTTAGGTTGGTAAGGCTCTGTGCAGAATCTTACCCATCCTTGGCTTGCCAGCCTTTTAAATTAATAACTCTGTCGGGGGGGGGTCCATTTTCAGTGTCAAGCCATGTACTTTGGCTTCCAGACTGTTGATGTAGTTAGAAACAAGCTTTAACATGATGGGCAGGAATAAAAGTATTACCAGGACAAGAAGGGCTAGCATGATCAAGCTACATATGTCATTCCTGAGGTTTGACCAAAATGGAAATACTGACCTGAGGCCTACAGGTGTCTTTAAACTTTTTTCTAATTATAATGACAATCATTTTAAATTTTAGAAGTAACACTACTCCAATGATATTTGTCATGACACTTGGGATGGCTCCTAACTCTGAACCTCCTTCAGATAATTTGAATAGGTTATAGAGCATCATCCATTGTTCCAGATAGCTCCACTAGTAACATTTTTTCTTGCTAGATGGTTAACAAAAATATTTGTCTTAATTCCTTGTGTCAATGCTATTGCAGAAGCAGTGGTGCTAGTTATTAATGAAATTAAAGCTGGTATACCAGCAATAATCAAGCCCGATACTCTATTGCTTCTGCTTAAAGCCTAATTCACTTCTTCTAACATGTTCAAAATTTTTTCAGAGAATCAAGGTTTTCTAATACTCAGGATAGTAAGATAAAAGCTGGTTGATAGACCCTCATAACAGACATGCCAGGTTTTAACACACTAACACAATTAGGAATTATACAGTCAATGCAATTTATAATACATACTATAGAAGAGACAAAACCAATGTTAGCTTGACAATTACAAGAGCCTTAAAACATGCAGTAACCCTTGTTTGAAATCTAGATCCTGTCCCAACATTATCTCTTGCTATCATAACATCGTAGTGAGCTACAGCTAACTTGTAAATATGTCTCTGAAAATGTCCAGATCCAGCCTTCAAGTGTAGACTGTTATTTCCAATATTGGATTGATTTCTAGACCAGTACATGATTGAGTCCTAATAGCTGTTCACCTTTAAGAAAAATACAAGAGACATTATAATTTATTATTTTGATTCTTTATCCCACAAGGTCTAAAAACTTGAGGCAAGGTAGCTTGTCCCATCTGGGATATAGGCAAGCAAAGGTGGGTCAGGAACATATGTCCAATACAGCTCCCCAGTCACCCTTGTCAGGGCACTCAGCAAGCTAACAGGTCGGCATCATTCTTTGTATCAGCAACAGTGTGTCTCACCAATCTTTTTAGAGTTCCACGGGCCTCTTCCACAACACCTTGTCCTTGGGGATTATACGAAATTCCCATAATAAATTGTTGACAAAACGTCTTGACTGCTCGACTACAATTGCCAGCTCCATTATATTTTTATTGGATATTTTATTTATTTACCTTTCAATGTTATCCCCTCTCCCATTCCCCCAACCCCCCTTATTCCATCCCATATCTCCTTATTTCTATGAGGGTATGCCCCCACCAATCCACCCATTTCTGCCTCCCTGCTCTTGAATTCCCTAACACTAGGGCATCTAAACTTTCAGAGACCATGACCCTCCTCTTCCACTGATACCTGACAAGACCATCCTCAGCTACCTATATAGGTGGAGCCATGAGTCCCTTCCTTTGTGTTATCAGGCTGGAGGTTTAGACCTTGGGAGCTCTGGTGGAGTATTTTGATACTCCTTCTAAGAAGGACCAAAGCACCGGAACTTTGGTTTTCCTTCTTCTTGAGCTTCATGTTGTCTATGTGTTGTATCTTAGGTATTGTGAGCTTTTGGGCTAATATCCACTTATCAGTGATTGCATACCATATGTGTTCTTTTGTGATTGGGTTACCTCACTCAGAATGATATTTTCCAGGTCCATCCATTTGCCTAGGAATTTCATGAACTCATTGTTTTTAATAGCTGAGTAGTACTCCATTGTGTAAATGTACCATATTTTCTGTATCCATCCCTCTGTTGAAGGACATCAGGGTTCTTTTGAACTTCTGGCTATTATAAATAAGGCTTCTATAAACATAGTGGAGCATGTGTCCCGATTGTATGTTGGAGCATCTTTTGGGTATATGTCCAGGAGTGGTATAGCTGGGTTCTCAGGTTACTATGTTCAGTTTTCTGAGGAACTGCCAGACTGCTTTCCATAGTGGTTGTAAAAGCTTACAATCCCACCAACAATGGAGGAATGTTTCTCCCTCTCCACATCCTCACCAGCATCTGCTGTCACCTGAGTTTTTGAGGTTAGCCGTTCTGACTGGTGTGAGGTGGAATCTCAGGGTTGTTTTGATTTATATTTCCCTGACAACTAAGGACGTTGAACACTTCTTTAGGTGCTTCTCAGCCATTCCAGTTTTCTTAGTTGAGAATTCTTTGTTTAGCTCTGTACCCCATTTTAAATAGGGTTATTTGATTTTCTAGAGTCTAATTTCTTCAGTTTTTTTGTATACCTTGAATATTAGCCCTCTATCAGATGTAGGATTGTTAAAGATCTTTTCCCAATCTGGTGGTTGCTGTTTTGTCCAATTGAAGATGTCCTTTGCTTTATAGAAGCTTTGCAGTTTTATGAGGTCCCATTTGTCAATTCTTGATCTTAGAGTATAAGCCATTGGTGTTCTGGTCAAGAAAATTTCCCCTTTGCTCTTGTGTTCAAAGCTTTTCCCCACTTTCTCTTCTATTTGTTTCAGTGTATCTGGTTTATGTGATGGTCCTTGATCCACTTGGACTTGAACTTTGTACAAGGAGATAAAAATGGATCAATTTGCATTCTTCTATATGCTGACCACCAGTTGAATGAGCACCATTTGTTGAAAATGCTGTCTTTTTTTCCACTGGATGATTTTAGCTCCTTTGTCAAAGATCATGTGATCATAGGTATGAAGGTTCATTTCTGGATCTTCTATTCTATTCCATTGATCTTCCTGCCTGTCTCTGTACCAATACCATGCAATTTTTACCAATATTGCTCTGTAGTACAGTTTGAAGTTAGGGATGGTGATTTCCCCAGAAGTTCTTTTATTGTTGAGACTAGTTTTCACTATCCTGTGTTTTTTTTGTTATTCCAAATAAATTTGAGAATTGCTCTTTCTATCTCTGTGAAAATTGAGTGGGAATTTTGATGGCATTGCATTAAATCTGTAGATTGCTCTTGGCAAAATAGCCATTTTTACTATATTAATACTGTCAATCTATGAGCATGGGAGATCTTTCCAACTTCTGAGATCTGCTTCAATTTCTTTCTTCAGGGACTTGAAGTTCTTGTCATACAGATCTTATACTTGTTTGGTTAGATTTGCACCAAGGTACTTTATATCTATTATGAAGGGTGTCATTTCCTTAATTTCTTTCTCAGCCTGCTTATCTTTTGAGTAGAGGAAGGCTACTAATTTGTTTGAGTTAATCTTTTATCCAGCCACTTTGGTAAAGTTGTTTATCAGGTTTAAGGGTCCTCTGGTGGACCTTTTGGGGTCACTTAAGTATGTTATCATATCATCTGCAAATAGTGAAATTTTGACTTTTTCTTTTCCTGTTTGTATCCTTTGACCTCCTTTTGTTGCCTAGTTGTTCTTGCTAGAACTTCTAGTACTATATTGAATAGGAAGCTGAGAGTGTTGAGGGCCTTGTCTAGCCCCTGATTTTAGTGGAATTGCTTCAAGTTTCTCTCCATTTAGTTTGATGTTGGCTACTGGCTTGCTGTATATTGCTTTTACTATGTTTAGGTAAGGGCCTTGGATTCCTGATCTTTCCAAGACTTTTATCATGAAGGGCTGTTGAATTTTGTCAAATACTTTCTCAGCATCTAGTGAGATGATCATGTGGTTTTTTTCTTTGAGTTTGTTTACATAGTGGTTTACAGTGATGGATTTCCGAATATTGAACCATCCCTGCATTCCTGGGATAAAGCCTACTTGATCATGATGAATAATTGTTTTGATGTGTTCTTGGAATTGGTTTGTGAGAATTTTATTGAGTATTTTTGCATCGATATTCATAATGGAGATTCGTTTGAATGAATTGGGTATTGTTCCTTCTATTTCTATTTTTTTGGAATAGTTTGAAGAGAATTGGTATTAGATCTTTTTGTTAGATCTGATAAAATTCTGCACTAAAACAATCTGGTCCTGGCTATTTTTTGTGTGGAGACTTTTAATGACTGCCTTTATTTCTTTCAGGGTTATGGGACTGTTTAGTTGGTTTATCTGGACCTGATTCAACTTTGGTAACTGGTATCTGTCTAGAAAATTGCCCATTTCATCCAGATTTTCTAATTTTATTGAGTATAGGCTTTTTTAGTAGGATGTGATTTTTTTAATATCCTTGGTTTCTGATGTTATGTCACCCTTTTCAGTTCTGATTTTATTATTTTGGATACTGTCTCTCTGCTCTCTGGTTAGTCTGGCTAAGGGTTTATCTATTTTGTTGATTTTTTCAAAGAACCAGTTCCTGGATTTATTGATTCTTTGTATAGTTCTTTTTGTTTCTACTTGGTTGATTTCAGCTCTGAGTTTGATTATTTCCTGCCATCTGTTCCTCTTTAGTGTGTTTGCTTCTTTTTGTTCTAGAGCTTTCAGGTGTGTTGTCAAGCTGCTAGTATATGCTGTGTCCAGTTTCTTTTTGTAAGCACTTAGAGCTATAAGTTTTTCTCTTAGCACAGCTTTCATCATATTCCATAAGTTTTGGTATATTTGTCTTCATTTGCATTAAATTCTAAAACATCTTTAATTTCTTTCTTTATTTCTTTTCTGACAATGTTATCATTGAGTAGAGTGTTGTTCAGTTTCCATGAGAATTTGGGCTTTCCATTGTTTTTGTCGTTATTGAAGACCAGCCTTAGTTCATGGTGATCTGATAGGATGCATGGGATTATTTTTATTTTCTTGTATCTGTTGCGGCCTGGTTTGTGACCAATTATATGGTCTATTTTGGAGAAGGTTCTATGAGGTGCTGAGAAAAAGGTATATTCTTTTGTTTTAAGATGAAATGTTCTATAGGTATCTCTTAAATCTATTTGGTTCATAACTTCTGTTAGTTTCACTGTATCTCTGTTTAGTTTCTGTTTTCTTGATCTGTCCATTGCTGAGAGTGGGGTGGTGAAGTCTCCCACTATTATTGCTTGAGGTGTAATGTGTACTTTGACCTTTAGTAAGGTTTCTTTTATAAAAGTGGGTGCTCTTGCATTTGGTGCATAGATATTCAGAACTGAGAATTTGTAATATAATGTAACTTTGCCTTTGACGAGTATGGAATATCCTTCCTTATCCTTTTTGATAGTTTTAGTTGAAAGTTGATTTTATTCGATATTAGAATGGCTACTGTAGCTTTTTTTCTTAGGACCATTTGCTTGAAACATTGTTTTCCAGCCTTTTACTTTGGGGTAGTGTCTGTCTTTATCACAGAGGTGGGATTCCTGTATGCAGCAAAATGCTGGGTCCTGTTTATGTATCCAGTCTGTTAGTCTGTGTCATTTTATTAGGGAATTGAGTCCATTCATGTTAAGAGATACTAAGGAAAGGAGATTGTTACTTCCTGTTATTTTTGTTATTACAGGTGGCATTGTTTGTGTGGTTATCTTTTTTTGGATTTGTTGGAAGATTACTTTCTTGCTCTTTCTAAGGTATAATTTCCCTCCTTGTATTGAAGGTTTCCCTCTATTATTCTTTGTAGTGCTGGGTTTGTGGAAAGATATTGTGTAAATTTGGTTTTGTCATGGAATATCTTGGTTTCTCCGTCTATGGCAACTGAGAGTTATGCTGGGTATAGTAGCCTGGGCTGGCATTTATGTTCTCTTAGGGTCAGTATGACATCTGTCCAGGACCTTCTGGTTTTTATAGTATCTGGTGAAAAGTCTGGTGTAATTCTGATAGGTCTGCCTTTATATGTTACTTGGCCCTTTTCCCTTACTGTTTTTAATATTCTTTCTTTGTTTTGTGCATTTGGTGTTTGATTATTATGTGACGGGAGGTATTTCTTTTCTGGTCTAGTCTATTTGGAGTTCTGTAGGCTTGTATGTTTATGGGCATCTCGTTCTTTAGGTTAAGGATGTTTTCTTCTATAACTTTGTTGAAGATATCTATTGGCCCTTTAAGTTGGGAATCTTCACCTTCATCTATACCTATTATCCCTAGGTTTTGTCTTCTCATTGTGTCCCAGATTTCCTGGATGTTTTGTGTTAGAAACTTTTTGCATTTTGCATTTTCTTTGACAGTTGTGTCAATGTTTTCTATGGTAACTTCTGTACCTGAGATTCTCTCTTTTATCTCTTGTATTCTGTTGGTGATGCTTGCATCCATAACTCCCGATTTCTTTCCTAGGTTTTCTATCTCCAGGGTAGTCTCCCTTTGTGATTTCTTGATTGTTTCTACTTCCATTTTTATGTCCTGGATTGTTTTGTTCAATTCCTTCATCTGTTTGGTTGTGTTTTCTTGTAATTCTTTAAGGGTTTTTTTGTGTTTCCTCTTTAAGGACTTCTACCTGTTTACCTGTGTTCTCCTCAATTTCTTTGATAGTGTTACTTATGTCCTTCTTAAAGTCCTCTATCATCATCACTAGAAGTGATTTTAAATCTGAATCTTGCTTTCCTGGTGAGATCGGGAAGTCTGGAATTTCTATTGTGGGAGAACAAGGTTCTGATGATGCCAAGTACCCTGTTTTGCTGATGCTTATGTTCTTGCACTTGCCTTTCACCATCTGGATCTTTGTAGTGCTGCCTGCACTGTTTCTTACTGGAGCCTGTCTTTCCTATTATCTTGGTTGTGTTAGAACTGTTTGGGGTGGATATTGCTGCTAGGGTTAGAGCTGAAGCCCAAGATCTGCTCAGTGCTCGGATGCAGACCTGAAGGAACCAGTGCCCCTGGCCAGGAGTGAGTTCCTGGGTCCCAGTGGGTCCCAGTTACTCCCTGTTTGGGGTGGGTGTTGCTGTCTCCTTATCTAAGATACTGCTGGGCTTAGAGCTCCTGGGAGTCCTGCCTCCTCTGGGTTTGTGGGAATGAGTGCAGAGCTGAAGCCAAATATCTGCTCAGTGCTCAGGCACAGACTGGAAGGAACCAGTGTCCCGGGCCAGGAGTGAATTCCTGGGTCCCAGTGAGTCCCAGTTACTCCCTGTTTGGTATTCTTTACTTTTAAAGGTAAAATCTATCCATATTAAAACACAGTCATCTCAGCCTAGAAGATTCTTTTAATATAACAATATAGTTTGAGAGCTTTTATTATTAGTCACTAATCATCTGTTTCCTGAAAGCATGATGCTTATGATGTTCATCTATATGATCAATATGCAGATATATTATGTGAATTCATATGTAATCTTCATTACACACTTAGACATATTCATTCAATGACCACATCAAAATTGTCAGGACCACTTTGCATCTAAGTAGTATTCCAAATTTTATTATCTCAAGAATGTAGCCAAATGTGTTCTTACATACACATGAATTTTTTATACCTATGAGAAAATTTCCTTAGAAAAACTTTTGCTATGTTTATGATTTTTTTACTTCAAAATGATTACAAAACATTTTATTATAATTATAAGCACACCCCATTCCTTACCAGTTCTCTTAGCTGAAATGCCTAAACGAAATTATTTTTTGAAAGTTTGACAAGATATGATTATTTTTAAAAATTGATTTAAAAATCATAACTAGTGAATCATGAATGTGTGTTGTTGCACATTGCTCATGTTCATCTTCCTATCTGCTCTCTTTGCTTGCCTGACTTTCTCTTTCACTGAGCCTTTTTTCCTTCCCAATAGTCTGCCTTTTGTGCAAGGAAAACATGATTACCTGTAAAGTTTTGTCAGCAGATTCTTCAAATTCAAAGCATCGTCTGTACCAAGTTGATTATTTTTTTTGATTGACGAAGGTAGCATTGATTGGTATTTGATTTATTGATATTAAAGTGTCAGGTTTTATAACAATCTCAGTCTGTTTAGTATATGGCACAAACATATCAATCAAACACAATGGCAAACAAATATAAAATAGATTTGGGTTGGAGTCAAGTCGTTGAGCTTCTTAATGTAAATGGCTTCATTTTTCCTTGTTCTGAAAATAGTTCTAGAGTGTTCAGCCAGCACTGTGTGTGTCCATTTTTTTGTGCTTGTACATATATGTACAACATGTGTACAAGTCCAACCTGCCTTCGGGAGAGATTTCTTAAGCCACGGATGTGAAAATTCCTTGGTGAGGACTGAATTGTGTGATTTTACTTGTTAATTCTTTCAAATGTTGTTATAGTTTTCAGGCTCTTGAGATTCAGACATTGTCTCAGGACTTCTATTACTGTGATACAAATACCACAAATGAATGCAACTTGAAAAAAAAAAAAAGGGTAAAAGATTTTATCTTTTACTTCCAGAAAACAGACCATCACCAAGGAAACTCAGGGCAGGAACTCAAGCAGGACAGAAGCTTGGAGAAAAAAACTGAATCAGAGGCCACAGAGGACTGCTACTTACTGGCTTGCTCCCAGTGGTTTACACTGCTTGTTTTCCTTTACCACTGAGGACAATAGCCCAGGCATGGTACTTCCCCCAGTGAGCTGGGACCTCCCACATCACTCATCAGAAAATTCATTAATAACTTGTCTATAGGCAAATCTTTTGAAGGCATTTTTTTAAACCAAGAGTCCTTTCAAGGGGGAACATCCTCATAGAAGCAGTGGGAGGGGAAATAGGATAGGGTATGTGTGGAGGGGAAACTGGGAAAAGGGATAATATTTGAAATGTAAATAAATAAAATATCCAAAAAAAAAAAGGACTCTGGTTTATGTCAAATTGACATAAATCTAACCAACACAGTCATTCATCATTACTTGGTCAATATAATAGAAGAAGCATAATTCATATTTTGGAGATTTAATATGTTTTAATTAAATTTCATGCTTAATAATGAAACAAGTACTTTAATAACACTGTGTGTTTTTGCATGCATAAACCTACTGTATCAACTAAGTAAATGGATTACTCTTTCAGTAAACTGTGAAATTAAATGAAATTGAAAAAATAATTATAATTTATTTATTTTTTTACAGAAACATAATTTAACAGGCTTCACACGCCATTATTTTACCTCATGAACTGATTAAATCCGATTCCTGAAAGGCTTCTCTTTTGTAGATTAATCAGAAAAAAATATTTTCATTACACAGTATTTCACAGCTTGGAAGAGTTCTCCTCTGTGTTCTACATACTAATTTGAACTTCATCATTGACACATGTTGACCTGTTTAAAGGTCATGAGTCTTTACCTGGAGGAGGGATAAAATTCAGTGTCAGATCTTAGTACCTACTTTGCTGAAATCTGTAGATTTCTATTAGAATTAGAACTTTGTAAGGTTTTCCATCTAACATACATGAATACCTTTTATGACTGATATATACCTCAGACCCAAGTAGAGTCTTGGAGTTGACACAAGTATGTGGGAGAGTCATTAATTTAGGGCAGTATGTGGACTTAAGAGAGAGTAGGTGAGTATTTTAAATATATCTGTTATATATTTGTGATCATTGGGCAACTAGTTAAAACTGGTTTGTTCACAGGTAACCATTGAACTGATCACGGGGTTCCCAATGTAGGAGTTAGAAAGGAGACTGAAGGAGCTGAAGGGGTTTGTGTCCCCATGGGGGAGAGCAACAATACCAACCAACCAGAGCTCCCAGGGTCTAAACCAGCAGCCTGGGAGCACATAGGGAGGGACCCATGGCTCCAGCTGTATATGTATGGCCTTGTCGGGCATAGGTGGGAGAGGAGATCCTTGGTCCTGTGAAGGCTGGATGCCCCAGTATGGGGGAATTTGAGAGTGGGGAGATGGGAGCACATCTTCATAGAAGCAGGAGGAGGGGGGATGGCACAGGGGGTTTCTGGGTAGGGAGAAGTGGGGAAAGGAGATAACATCTGACATGTAAATATACACTATCCAATAAAAAATAAAAAAAACTGGTTTGTTTTACTTAGGAAATGGAATAGAATATGGTGTGATCTAGCATAAGTCCACTGCACAATGTTTAATAAATGCCTTTCATTAAATATTATTAGATTGCAAAAGCTAAAAACATTCCCTTTTCTTGTGTGTTTTGCTCTGTGGACAACCACTGATGTTTTGAGTCTGTGTAGCTGCCCTTCTTTCACTGCCTAATTTCTGTATAGCTTTTCCAAGGAAGAACTCCCCCCCCCCCGAAATATCTGTTGTTCTGAAACTTTCTTTGATCAAGTCTTCTTTTTCTCCATCATACTGTTTGATAACAACCATTGCTCTTAGAATCTCCTGCAAGGATAAAGTAAACCCAACCTTACTTTTGAAATAATTTCTGTTTTCCGCCCCTGGCCCGAATACCGGTGGCTGGAGCAGTCTCCCAGCCAATCTGCTCCCATCTGGAAACTGAGTCCGGAGGCACCCTAGAAAGGTCACAGACCGCAGAGCACCAGGTAGGAGAACCCGCACACCACCCTAGGCCTTAGAAGCACAACTGGTAGTAGATAGCCCCCAGAGGGCACCTGGCATCCAGACACTGCCCCTGCAGAGAACCACTCCCCTTCCACCCCTAGCCCAGATACCAGTGGCTGGAGCAGTCTCCCAGCCGATCTGCTCCCTGCTGGAAACTGAGTCCAGAGGCACCCTAGGGAGGTCATGGACTGCAGAGCTGCAGAGGTACCCAACAGAGGTCAACGACTGCAGAGCTTCAGGCATCCTAGAGATGACACGGCCCACAGAGCTGCAGAGCAGGGGACATCATATCCTGAAGCATCATAGGGGAGCAACTACATTCAGAGCAGCAAACACCTAGCTGGTCTACTACCATGGAGACACCATATCCTGAAATATCCTAGAGGAGCCACTGTACCCAGAACATCTGGAACTCAGGATCATCTGGACCCCAAGGAGTTCTGACACAACCAAGATAACTGGAAAGGCAGACTCCAGTCAGAACCAGTGAGTGCGAGTAGCACTACAGCTAACCAAATGGCAAAAGGCAAGCTTAAGAATGTAAACAACAGAGACCAAAGTTACTTGACATCACAAGAACCCAGTACCCACACCATAGCAAGTCCTGAACACCACATCACAACAGAAAAGCAAGACTCAGAATTAAAATCACTTCTCATGGTGATGATGGAGGACTTAAAAAAGGACACAAACAACACTCTCAAAGAATTTGAGGAGAACACAGGTAAACAGGTAGAAGCCCTTAAAGAAATGCAAGAAAACACAACCAAACAGGTGAAGGAATTACACAAAACCGTCCAGGATCTAAAAATTGAAGTAGAAACACTTAAGAAATCTCAAAGGGAGACTACCCTAGAAATAGAAAACCTAGGAAAAAGATCAGGAGTCATAGAATACAGAATACAAGAGATAGAAGAAAGAATTTCATGTGCAGAAGAACTATGGAAAACATAGACAAAACGATCAAAGAAAATGTGAAATGTAAAAAGCTCCTAACACAAAACATCCAGGAAATCCAGGACACAATGAGAAGACCAAACCTAAGGATAATAGGTATAGATGAAGGCGAAGACTCCTAACTTAAAGGACTTGTAAATATCTCCAACAAAATTATAGAGGAAAACTTCCCTAACCTTAAGAAAGAGATGTCCTTAAATATACAAGAAGCTACAGAACCCCAAATAGACTAGACCAAAAAAGAAACACCTCCTGTCACATAATAATCAAAACATCAAATATACAAAACAAAGAAAAGATACTAAAAGCAGTAAGGGAAAAAGACAAAGTAACATATAAAGGCAGATCTATAAGAATAACACCAGATTTCTCACCAGAGAATATGAAAGACAGAAGATCCTGGACCGATATCATACAGACCCTAAGAGAACACAAATGCCAGCCTAGACTACTATACCCAGAAAAACTCTCAATCAATATTGATGGAGAAACCAAAATATTTCATGACAAATCCAAATTTACACAATATCTTACCACAAATCCAGCACTTCAAAGGATAATTGGTGGAAAACTCCAATACAAGGAGGGAAACTACAACCTAGAAAAAGCAAGAAAGTGATCTTCCAACAACCCTAAAAAAGGTAGCTATACAAACATAACTTCACTGCCAATAACAAAAATAACAGGAAAAAGCACTCATTTTCCTTAATATCTCTTAATATCAATGGACTCAATTCTCTAATAAAAAGACATAGACTATCAGACTGGATACATAAACAGGACCCAACATTTTGCTGCATACAGGAAACACACCTTTGTGAAAAAGACAGACACTGCCTCCAAGTAAAAGGTTGGAAAACAATCTTCCAAGCAAACGGCCCCAAGAAACAAGCTGGAGTAGTGATTCTAATATCAAATAAAATTGTTTTTCAACCAAAAGTAATCAAAAAAGATAAAGAAGGACACTTCATATTCATCAAAGGAAAAATGTACCAAGAGGAACTTGCAATTCTGAACATCTATGCTCCAAATGCAAGGGCACCCACATACACAAAAGAAACTTTACTAAAGCTTAAGGCATACATTGCACCTCACACAATAATAGTGGGAGATTTCAACACCCCACTTTCAGCTATGGATAGATCGTGGAAACAGAAACTAAACCCAGACAAAATGAAACTAACAGAAGTTATGAAGCAATTGGACTTAACTGACATCTATAGAACATTTCACCCTAAAACAAAAGAATATACCTTTTTCTCAGCACCTCATGGTACCTTCTCCAAAATAGACCATATAATTGGTCACAAAACAGCCCTCAACAGATACAAAAAGATTGAAATAATCCCTTGTACCCTATCAGACCACCATGGATTAAGACTTGTCTTTGACATGGATAAAAACAACGGAAAGCCCATATACACGTGGAAACTGAACAATGCTCTACTCAGTGATAACTTGGTCAAAAAAGAAATAAAGAAAGAAATTAAAGACTTTTTAGATTTAAATGAAAATTAGGACACATTGTATCAAAATTTGTGGGACTCCATGAAAGCAGTACTAAGAGGAAAAATCATAGCTCTAAATGCCCACAAAAAGAAAATGGAAAGAGCATACATTAATAACTTGAGAGCACACTTGAAAGCATTAGAACAAAAAGAAGCTAGTATACCCAAGAGGAGTAGACGGCAGGAAATAATCAAACTCAGGGCTGAAATCAACCAAGTCTAAACAAAAAAAAACTATACAAAATATCAACAAAACCAGGAGCTGGTTCTTTGAGAAAATCAACAAGTTAGACAAACCCTTAGCCAGACTAACCAAAGGACGCAGAGACAGTACTCAAATTAATAAAATCGGAACTGAAAAGGGAGACATAACATCAGAAACAGGAAATTAAAAAAATCATCAGATCCTACTACAAAGGCCTATACTCAACAAAATTGGAAAATCTGGATGAAATGGACAATTTTCTAGACAGATTCCAGGTACCAAAGTTAAAGGAGGAGCAGATAAACCATCTAAACAGCCGAATAACCCCTAAAGAAATAGAAGCAGTCATTAAAAATCTCCTCACCACAAAAAGTCCGGGGTCAGATGGTTTTAGCACAGAATTCTATCAGACCTTCCAGGAAGACCTAATACCAATTGTCTTCAAACCATTCCACAGAATAGAAACAGAAGGAACAATACCCAATTCATCCTGTGAAGCTACCATTAGGCTCATACCTAAGCCTCACAAAGACCCAACAAAGAAAGAGAACTACAGACCAATCTCTTTTATGAATATTGATACAAAAATACTCAATGAAATTCTCCCAAACCGAATCCAAGAACACATCAAAGCAATCATCCATCATGATCAAGTAGGCTTTAACCCAGGAATGCAGGGATGGTTCAATATTCAGAAATCCATCAATGTAATCCACTACATAAATAAACTCAAAGAAAAAAACCACATGATCATCTCACTAGATGCTCAGAAAGCATTTGACAAAATTCAACATCCCTCCATGTTAAAAGTCTTGGAAAGATTAGGAATTCAAGGTCCATACCTAAACATAGTAAAAGCCATATACAGCAAGCCAGTAGCCAAACTAAATGGAGAGAAACTTGAAGCAATTCCACTAAGATCAGGGACTAGACAAGGCTGCCCACTCTCACCCTACCTATTCAATATAGTACTGGAAGTCCTAGCTAGAGCAATTAGACAACAAAAGGAAGTCAAAGGGATACAAATAGGAAAGGAAGAAGTCAAAATTTCACTGTTTGTAGATGATATGATAGTATACTTAAGTGACCCTAAAACTTCCACCAGAGAACTCCTAAGCCTGATAACAACTTCAGTAATGTGGCTGGATATAAAATCAACTCAAACAAATCAGTAGCCTTCTTATACTCAAAAGATAAACAGGTTGAGAACGAAATTAGGGAAATGACACCCTTCACAATAGTCACAAATAATATAAAATATCTTAGAGTGAATCTAACCAAGTAAGTGAAAGATCTGTATGACAAGAACTTCAAGTCTCTGAAGAAAGAAATAGAAGATCTCAGAAGTTGGAAAGATCTTCCATGCTTGTGGATTGGCAGAATTCATTTAGTAAAAATGGTCATCTTGCCAAAAGCAATCTATAGATTCAATGCAATCCCCATCAAAATTCCAAATCAATTCGCCACAGAGATAGAAAGAGCAATTTGTAAATTTATTTGGAACAACAAAAAACCCAGGATAGCGAGAACTATTCTCAACCACAAAAGAACTTCTGGGGGAATCACCGTCTCTGACCTCAAACTACAGTGCAATAGTAATAAAAACTGCATGGTATTGGTACAGAGACAGGCAGGAAGATCAATGAAATAGAATTGAAGATCCAGAAATGAGCCCACATACCTATGGTCACTTGATCTTTGACAAAGGAGCTAAAACCATCCAGTGGAAAAAAGACAGCATTTTCAGCAAGTGGTGCTGGTTCAACTGGAGGTCAACATGTAGAAGGATGCAAATCAATCCATTCATATCTCCTTGTACAAAGCTCAAATCCAAGTGGATAAAAGACCTTCACATAAAACCAGATACACTGAAACTCATAGAAGAGAAGGTGGTAAAGACCCTTGAATACCTAGGCACGGGGAAAAGTTCCTGAATAGAACACCAATGGCTTATACTGTAAGATCAAGAATTGACAAATAGGACCTCATAAAATTGCAAAGCTTCTGTAAGGCAAAGGATATTGTCAATAAGACAAAACGGCAACCAACAGTTTGGGAAAAGATCTTAACCAATCCTCCATCCGATAGTGGGCTAATATCCAAGATATACAAAGAACCCAAGAAATTATACTCCAGAGAACCATATAACCTTATTGAAAAATGGGATACAGAGCTAAACAAAAAATTCTCAACATAGGAAACTCGAATGGCTGAAAAGCACCTTAAGAAATGCTCAACATCCTTAGTCATCAGGGAAATACAAATCAAAACAACCCCGAGATACCACCTCACACCAGTCAGAATGGCTAAGATCAAAAACTCAGGTGATAGTAGATGCTGGTGAGGATGTGGAGAAAGAGGAACACTCCTTCATTGTTGGTGGGATTGCAAGCTGGTACAACCACTCTGGAAATCAGTTTGGCATTTCCTCAGAAAACTGGACACAGCATTACCTGAGAATCCAGCTATACCACTCCTAGGCATATACCCAGAAGATGCTCCAACATATAATAAAGACATATGCTCCACTATGTTCATAGCAGCCTTATTTATAATAGCCAGAAGCTGGAAAGAACCAAGATGTCCCTCAACAGAGGAATGGATACAAAAATATGATACATATACACAATGGAATATTACTCAGCTATTAAAAATAATGAATTCGAAAAATTTTTAGGTAAATGGATGGATCTAGAAATTATCATCCTGAGTGAGTTAACCCAATCACAAAAGAACACACATGGTATTTACTCACTGTTAAGCGGATGTTAGCCCAAAAGTTTGGAATAGTGAAGATTCAACCCGCAGACCACATGAAGCTCATGAAGAAGAAAGACCAAGAGGGGATGCCTCAGTTCTACTTAGAACTAGTAACAAAAATACTCAAGGGAGCAAATATAGAAACAAAACATGGGACAGAAACTGAAGGAGGGGACATCAGGAGACCATTCCACCTGGGTATTCATCCCATGTACAGTCACCTAAGCTAGACACTGATGTGGATGGCTGGAAGTGCATGCTGTCAAGAATATGATATAGCTGTCTACTTAGAGATCTGCCAAAGACTAACACATTCAGAGGACGATGCTCACAGATAACCACTGATATGATCAAGGGTTTCCCAATGGAGAACTTAGAGAGAAGTCTGAAAGAGCAGAAAGGGTTTGTGACCCCAGAAGGAAAGCAACAATACCAAACAACCAGAGCCCCCTAGAATCTAAACCACTAGCCTGGGAGCACATAGGGAGGGACCCATGGCTCCAGCAGTATATGTAGGGGAGGATGGCCTTGTTGGGCATAGGTGGGATAGGATTTTCTTGGTCCCATAAAAAATGAACACAGAGTGAATGTGAAGGTGGGGAGGGGGTAGTAGGGGGGTAGGTGTGGGCATTGCCTCATAGAAGCATGAGGAGGGGGGATGGGATAGGACTTTTCTGGGTGGTGGGAGGAAGTGGGGGAAGGGGATAAAATCTGACTAGTAAATATAATACCCAATTTAAAAAAAGAGAGATGAAAAAAGGGGAAAAAGGAGAAAAACAGAAAAAAATAGAAAAAAGAAAGAAAAAAAGAAAAATAGAAGATTTAATAACACAAAGGGAAGGATTTAGACATTTAGGAGGCAGTTTATATTAATGGAAACAGCATCATAAAAGCTGGAAAATCACACCCTCATAGAAGCACAAGGAGGGGTGATGGGATAAGGGGTTCCTGGGTGGAGTGGGGAATGGGATAAGGGGATAAAATTTGAAATGTAAATATTATAATCAATTTTAAAAAGGGAAAAAAATAAAGTTGTTAGAACCAATATCTTTAAAAAACTGTCAGCCCTCTAGGAAAAAAAAAATTTTCTTGATACTAAAACTTGTTCTGAGAATTGTATATTGCAGAATACACAGCCTTGGAGTATCTACTCATCAACCATACTGAGCAGACCTGCCCAAACCTCCTCTGATGTCCTGGAATTTCATCTGGATGCAGTCAAGACACAGCATCAGAGGCTTATCAATTTACTCTTCCCCCCACCCCTCTTCTAATATCTCAATGCCCTTAATCAGCTTGAAGAAGTTAAATAAGAGTCAGCGCCCTATTCCCTGGGCTTGGGGACTAAGGTGGTTAATATTGGTCTGTCTTCTAGGGAAAAGTAGTGGTTTTGTTGGAACAGGGAGGGTTAGCTACGTCTTATTGCACAGCCATAACCTATTGGTAGAAATCTCTATAATTAATATCAAGATAAAGTTATAATTTCTTAAATGTTACAAAATTTACTTTGATTTCAAATTTAAGGTTTTCATTGGTATGAGCTTCTTATTGATATAAAAGTGAGATGAATGTTGATACTCTCATGGGCATTGTGCCTGTATAACACATTTAGGAATACAAGGCTTAGACCCAGTCCTTCTTTAACTTTTTAAAAACTGATTTGGGACAGTTAGCCTATGAGTTAAGGGACTATAGTAAATTTAGGGCTTTGAGTTTATTGTTAGGGTGTTTTCCATATTTTATTTAGAAATAGCTGAGAGGAGTGAACAGACAACAGTCCAGGTTACCTTATACGGATAGTTGGTTTTCAAAACGGCAGAAGTCCATAGAACTGATGTTACAAATATTTCTATATTAATGTTCATTTTGATTAGAGACCTGTCTGCTCCTGACAGCTTCCTGTAGTGGATTCTAAGAAGAAATTGAGCATCCAGTTGTGCGGTGACAACCACTAGGCAAGAATTGTCTCTTTCCATCTACAGACAAATTACTGTCCAGAAAAGGACACACTTGCAGAATAGTTGACTGATTATATCTGCCTAGACTGAGTAATCAGCCCTTAATAATTCTGCATCACTAATGTCTGTCAGTTGATTCTGGGCCAGAAGGCTGAAGATTTGATGCTTCAACGTTTGGTAGTATCAGGGGCTTTCCAGGTGTTCAGTGGTCTCTATAAATTGGCTAAGTGTTAGAAGCTATGCTTAGTGCTTCCCATAATTTCAGTTAACTCAGTCATTCTGGATTTCTGATGAGGTGAAGACCTATAGTCTCATAGCCAATCCTGGATATTTACTTTGAGAGAACAGATCTGAGTGGACGGTTTTCAGCTGACATTCATTCTAAAGCCAAGAAAAAAAAGCCAGGTTCAAAACTAAGTGGTTTAGTTAAGACAGATGACAGAGGTTCTGGTTAGTCAACAAAATGATGGACTGGGTATCAGGACTATCTTGTACCTCACTGGTACAATTAGGAATAATTATGCTCTAATTGCATTTTGAGAGAAAAGTTTTATTTTAACAGGAAGGTTGAAGCTAGGTGATGAGATAGAGAAAGAGAGAGGAAGGGGGGGGTCATGGAGGCAGATATTCATGTGTCTCTACCAGTCAAAGATAGTTGATATATCTAGGTTGGGTATTGGGTTACACTTCTGATTGAGCATTACCAAAAAAAAGTGTTAGCCTTTGACTAACACTTAAAAAAATTGTATAAAAGCAAAAAGGAAAAGGGGGCATGGGACAGGGGTTTTCTAGGGAGGGGAAATGGGGAAAGGTGATGGCATCTGAAATGTAAATAAAAGATAAAAAAAATAAAATCAAGTTGACTCCAAAAACTAAATTTAAAATTATAAGCAAACTCAAAAAAAGAAATAATTTCTAAATATTTTAACTCAGCACCTGCTTTGTTCCTAGTCAAGTGGTACTGATCACTATGAGCTTTTATTTAACTAGTTGGTGTACCCATACTGTGCAACATCCAATTGATACTGCAGCATGCAAATGGAAATGACAGGTGAGGGATTAGATATGAGCAGATCCAGTAAGTAGAGAAATAAAAGCATGGAACTCAGAGTCTAGTCCTATGTTGTGTCTCCCTCCACCATCTCTGCAAAATAATTACTAGTTTTTACATATAGTTTCATAGTCTGTCAACAGAGTAGGTCTCATAGTGAAAGAAACCCTACAGATGGATAATACTTTGAGCTTTGCCTAAGTAATTTACTTACAGTGCAAAGAGATAAAAAGAGAAAAATACATCATTATTCTAAAATGTTGGTCAAATTTCTCAAGATACTGTGGAGGTTAGAATTTCAGTTACTGTTATAAACATTCCTAAAAGCAGCTAAAAACCGGAAAATATGTCTTTTAGCAAATGGCTTCAGAGATTTTGTCCATAGCCACTAGATCCTATTACTAGGGGCCTGTGGTAAGGCTGAAATAATATCTTGGTTGTAGGTACAGTAGAGTTACTCACTTCATGAAGGACAGGGTTAGGAACAATGCACATATATCAAAGATACACTCCCAGAAAATTGCTTCTTTCAATCAGGACCCAGTTTCTACCACCTTCTGCTGGTCAATTAAATTCTGAATCTCTCAATGGATTTAACCATTGTTTAAAGGTCAGTCTTTATGTTTCTATAATTTCCAGATAGCTAACCTCTGAGAATTCCTATCTTGGAAACCATGTCACAAATAATGATGCCTTAGTGGAGCACTTCATGTCTAAACCAGAACTTCTATACAAAGAATAAGTTTATAAAATCTATGGCCACGGTATCCAGGGAGACAGAGAAAATAAGGATGAAGAGTGTGTGATGAGATGTGCTGGATGAGACATGTGTGATGGCCAGGACATCTGGTGAGTGGTAGACACTACAAGTACAGAGTTTGTGATGAGACCTGTGTTCTAAATAAATAAGGGCTATGTGTAAAGTCTGCACCCTGGGAGAAGTGTCTCAGATACTCCTTCACATCTCCAGGCTTGTTTCTTGGTCACTGTATGAAGGGCTGTACTTCCATCATAATGTCTTCTTCTTTTTAAAATTTTTGCCATAGAGAGTGGCTCTCTCCATGAGAATTCTGTCACCAGGGGAATACACGAATCTGTCTGCTAACAAATGAAGACATGATTTATTCTTCTCATCTTAAAAATATTTGAATAAATCCTAATACAGAAATAATTGTAGAACTAGCTGAGACTTCTCTTTAATTTATAGTGTTTTCTTTTTCCTTTACAGTTACCAAAAATAGATTTCTGGCTCAAAACAACTTAAATACTAAAGACCTTATTATTTATTATCATTATTTCACAGCAAACTAATAAATTAAGTGTATCTAATAACTTGATTTATGATGGTTATATGAGACTCAATCTTGAGAGAGTTGACCTTGAGTACGGTTGATCAAGTAGTTCAAAAAAGATGTGCTTACCTATAAATGTACTTTTAACATTGAGATTTCACGTAAGTATATAAGCAGAATAGATAAATATGGGAAATTCAATAGGAAATATTTGTTTTATTTGACTGATTATGCATGCAACCAACTGTTTGGAAAGTTAGGTCACTTGCCCCTTAACTGTTATTGTCAAACAGCCAAGTTCTCAGAGTGTCTTGGGAGCATTTAGATCATTAATATTAGGACAGACTATTTCAGAACTTCCAAGGTATAGATTGTTGTGATATTTGATTGAAAAATAGATTTGCAATACATGAAATAGAAAGAAATATTGGACCACAGTCCAAAAAGAGACATAAAGAGGAAGAATCAAGTAGCAGTGGAAAGGTTTTAGTAACACTAAGTATTTTAAAATTGTACCCCTCAGAGAATACAGCTTAGGTATCGACTTAAACTATGTCATGTGGCTGTCACTGCTGTTGCATGGTAGACTGATTAAAAAAAGATTTATTTATTTTTAAATATGTGCATGTGTGGGTATCTGTGTGGGAATGTACACCTGTGAGAACAGGTACCAATGGAGTCCAGAATAGAAAGTGGGATGCTCTGGAGGTGGGACTGCAGGACGAATTGAATCATCATATGTGGTTGATGGAAAGGGACTTCAGTCTTTGTATATATGTATTCTTTATCATGAAGCCAACTCTCTATCTCTAGATTTTACTTTTCTTGATGTTATCCTGAAGTATATACTATGAAAGAAAATGGAAGGAGAGGGATGATGTAAAGTAAACATTGCTTAATCTAATGGTATAGGTCTCCATTGTAAAGGAAATAACTGTCATTTTGCTGTTCTTGTTCAAACTATGATTATTACTGCGGGACTTTTGAGAATTTACATCGTCGTCTAGTTATTAAAATATAATTTTTATATTTTTCCTAAAGCAAGTCTTTGAATTCAAAGTATAATTACAGTGTGCAGAATTAATTCTTGGCTTATCTATTTCTTGACCTGCCACCTCCAGTGGAATATTGTCAAACTTGTGATTATCACTAATGCTAAGTCATGGCACCAAGAAAATGCAGACAATATGTATGATTTCTGATTAGCCTTGAAAGCTCACCTTTAAGATCAATGCCATATAAGCGAAATTGTTCTTTAGTCCAGGAAAATTACCTTTTTTTTTGTACTTATGATTGCTATATGGCTGGTTTTAAAAAATGTAGACATGTATACTGTTTTTTTAATCTGATATATCTTAGGTTGATGAGAGTAATTTTACATCTGAAGTTGCATGATGAAAATGATAACTCTGGCTTTATTAGCAGTAGAATTACTCGCTGTTTTTATGAGTCAGTTTTTTGCTTAAATTTTTTTTTGGAGGTTGGGCAATGTTTTTCTTACTAAAGCAGTCTTCATAGGACAATCTTCCCAGATTGCTAAGTTTTAGTTGAAAAGAGTCTTTGAAGAAGGTGAAAACTTGAAGTTCAATATTTACTTAGCATCATTGTTAACTCCACAGACACAGTTCAAGTAGAAACTCAGGCATTCTTAGTTCAAAGATATGAGTGCTATTGATTTCTGATTTAACAAAGGAACAAATTGAGAAGCCAAATGTTGCCACTGAAAGATCTTATGTTAGCATTGATTTACTATTAATTAAGAGGTAATGATATATGTAGTGTTGTGAACATTCGGCTCCATGAAATTACTTCAAGTTTGTTAAGGTTTTATTTTAAGGTAAAGTATCAGAATTTTTGCTGTTATTAAGTGGTAATGCAAATGGACTATATCATTTCAAAACATGAAGTAAAGACAGAAACAAAAAAGCATCTGAGATGAATTTTGGTTAACTTTGTGCTTAATGGGAAATCTGAATTCATGTCCTATTTTCTTTTATAGATATTGAATAATTTATTGAAATATCAACTGACTGAGTTCACAAAAACAATCCATGTCTCAGTAACTAAAGTTGTCAGGAAAAAGAATTTCCATGTCTTCCATGTCTGGTTGGAGGATTCTACAGGGAGGCAGGTGAGGTGGCCCAAGCCTTTGATGCCAGCACTGAGGGTGCGATGGGAGGAAGACAGTGGGTCTGTGAGTTTTGATGGCCAACCTGGTCTGCATAGAGAATTCTACAGCAGTCAGTATTACTTAGAGACCCTGTCTCAATAAACAAAACCCAAACAATGAGTTTGCCTGGTTAGCACTTGGACACTGTGGTTAAAGCAAAATCATCTTGGGCTGTCTAGGCTACAGAGTAGCCAAACCTGGCTCACCTGACTTTCTAGTTTACAACTAGGTAAATCCTTCACCTTTCCCAAAGTATTAATACAACACTAACTTCCATTAAACTCAAAGAATGTCATCTGCAGGCTGGGCATGATGGAGTACACCTTCACTTCCATCATTCAGGAGGCACAGGCAGGCATATTTCTGTGAGTTCATGGCCAGCCTGGTCTCCATACATATGGATGTTCCCTGCAGAGGTTTCCAGTCCTGCTGTAACTCATTTATGGTCACTCCAATGTAGTTGGTAAATATAGATTAAATTCTTGATTCAACATTCTGTCCAATGCCATCTAGCCTGGCACCCAAGTATTTAAATATGGACCCTGAGGTTTCTGGAATGCACCTACCATTTGTTGAGTTTGCTACAGCCAGGAGTCTGTAAACGAGGGGTGATCAGGGAAACAGTTTTGTGCTAGCTACATGTGGGAGTGGCCCCATGGGGATGGAGGATCAGCAACTGTGCTTAGAGCTGGTTGATGACACAGGGGGGTTGATGGGAATGAGCCTGTACTTTCAGCTTGGTGGCTGGCAGCAAAGAGTTTTGTGGGTAGCAGAAGAGGTATCATCCTGGGCAGACTGCTGCAACCTGCCCAATGGATGGTGCATCTCCTGCTTCAAGGTTTGCTGGATGAACCAAGCCTCAATGTATTCCTCCTTTGGTTTGAGTCTGGTGGCCATGATCTTTCGAGCCTGGAGGTCTGGGTATGGTTTCATCTTGAAGTGTTGTTCCAGCTCCCAAAGCTTCTCCCAACTGTATTTCTGGTCAATTGGAGCCAGAGTATAGGAGGCTTGGCTTTGGCCTCTTGGCTCTTGAATCTCCAGCCAAGAGGAAGGGCAGGCTCCACACAGGGTCTCCTTTGCAAGAAAAAGACTCCAAGGAGCCAGCCAGCCAGCCAGATACACAGGTGTTCTTCCTCATTCTTTTCTGGATTTTTCTAGACGCTTCTCCTCCATGACCAGGGACAAGCCTAATATCTCAGGCTGCTGCCCTGTGCTCTCTGTGTGTCATGATGAACCAGCAACCTCTAAGGTTCCCTGAAATGCTTGGACAGGAGGGCTCAGGTGACTTCCTTGAGGGTGGTTTGGTTTCTGTTAGGTTTTTTTTTTAATTTTTAAAATTAGATATTGTCTTTGTTTACATTTTAAATGTTATCCCTTTTCCTGGTCTCCCCTAAAACCCCCTATCCCATCCCTTGTTTTCCTGCTTCTATGAAAATGTTACCCCTTCCCTCCACCCCCTCCAGTTACCTGTCTTGGTATACCCCTACACAGAAGCATGAAGCCTTCACAGGCCCAAGGGCTGCTCCTCCCATTGATGTCCAACAAGGCCATCATCTGCTACATATGCAACTGGAGCCATGAGTCACTCCATGTGTAATCTTTGGTTAGTGGTTTAGTCCTTGGGAGCTCTGAGGAGTCTAGGCAGTTGACACTGTCGCTGACCCCATGGGGCTGCAAACCCCCTCAGCTTCTTCAGTCTCTTCTCCAACTCTTCCATCTGGGATTCTGCACTCAGTCCAATGGTTAGCTGTGAGCATATGCCTTTGTATTTGTCAGGCTCTGGATGATCATCTCAGGAGACAGCCATATCAGGCTCCTATCATCAAGCACTTCCTGGCATCTGCAATAGCATCTGGGTTTAGAGACTATAAATGGGATAGATCCCCAGGTGAGGCAGTCTCTGGATGGCCTTTCCTTCTTTCTCTGCTCCACTCTTTATCTCCATATATCCTCCTGTGAGTATTTTGTTCCCCCTTCTAAGAAGCATTAAAGTACCTACACATTAATCTTCCTTTTTCTTGAGCTGCATATGGTCTGTGAATTGCATCTTGGGTATTTCAAACTGTTGGGCTAATATCCACTTATCACTGAGTGTATAGCATGTGTGTTCTTTTGTGATTGGGTTACCTCATTCAGAATATTTTCTAGTTCCATCCATTTGCCAAAGAATTTCATGAGGTCATTTTTTTTTTATTAGTTTAGTACTACTCCATTGGGTAAATGTACCACATTTTCTGTATCCATTCTTTTGTTGAGGGACATCTGGATTGTTTCCAGTTCTGGCTATTATAAATGAGGCTGCTATGAATATACTGGAGCATGTGCCCTTATTACATATGGAGCATCTTTTGGGTATATGTCCTGGAGTGGTATAGCTGTGTCCTCAGGTAGTACTATGTCCAATTTTCTGAGGAACAGCTAGACTGCTTTCCAGAGAGGTTGTACCAGCTTTCAATCCCATCAGCAATGGAGGAGTGTTTCTCTTTCCCCACATCCTCGCCAGCATCTGCTGTCACCTGAGTTTTTGAACATAACCATTTTGACTGGTGTGAGGTGGAATCTCAGGGTTGTTTGATTTGCGTTTCCCTGATGACTAAGGATGTTGAACATTTCCTTAGGTGCTTTTCTGCCATTCAAGTTTTCTCAGTTGAGAATTTTTTTTTTTTTTTTTCTTTCTTTCTTTCTTTCTTTCTTTCTTTCTTTCTTTTTTTTTTTTTTTTTTTTTTGAGACAGGGTTTCTCTGTGTGGTCCTGGCTGTCCTGGAACTCACTCTGTAGACCAGGCTAGCCACAAACTCAGAAATCCGCCTGCCTCTGCCTCCTGGGTGCTGGGATTAAAGGCGTGCGCCACCACAGCCTGGCATAAGAATTCTTTGTTTAGCTCTGTACATCATTTTTAATAGGGTTATTTGATTATCTGGAGTCTAATTTCTTGAGTTCTTTGTATATACTGGATATTAGCCCTCTATCAGCTGTAGGATTGGTAAAGATCTTTTCCCAATCTGGTGGTTGCTGTTTTGTCCTATTGGCAGTGTCCTTTGCCTTACAGAAGCTTTGCAATATTATGAAGTCCCATTTGTAGATTCTTGATCTTGGTGCATAAGCCATTGGTGTTCTGTTCAAGAAGTTTTTCCCTTTGCTCCTGTGTTCGAAGCTTTTACCCATTTTCTCTTCTATTAGATTCAGAGTATCTGGTTTTATGTCCAGGTTCTTTATCCACTTGGACTTGAGCTTTGTACAGGGACATAAGTATGGATTAATTTGAATTCTTCTACATGCTGACATCCAGTTGAATCAGCACCATTTGTTGAAAATACTGTCTTTTTTCCCCCCACTGGTTGGTTTTAGCTCCTTTGTCAAAGATAAAGTGACCATAGTGTGGGTTCATTTTTGGATCTTCAATTCTACTCCATTGGTCTTCCTGCCTGTCTCTGTTCCAATACCATGCAGTTTTTATCACTATTGCTCTGTAGTACAGCTTGAGATCTGGGACGGTGATTTCCCCAGAAGTTCTTTTATTGTTGAGAATAGTTTTGCCACCCTGGGTTTTTTGTTATTCCAAATGAATTTGAGAATTGCTCTTTCTAACTCTATGAGTTGGAATTTTGATGGGGATGATATAGAATCTGTAGATTTTTTTTTGATAAATGGTCATTTTTACATATTAATCCTGCCAGTACATGAGTGTGGGAGACTTTTCCATCTTCTGAGGTCTTCTTTGATTTCTTTCATCAGAGACTTGAAGTTCTTATCATACAGATCTTTCACTTGTTTGGTTAAAGTCACAGCAAAATATTTTATATGTTTTGTGATTATTGTGAAGGGTATTGTTTCCTTATTTCTTTCTCAGCTGCTTATCCTTTAAGCAGAGGAAGGCTACTGATTTGTTTGAGTTAATTTTATATCCAGCCACCTTGCTAAAGTTGTTTATAAGGTTTAGGAGTTCTCTGATGGATGTTTTGGGGTCACTTATGTATACTGTCATATCATTTGCAAATAGTGATATTTTGACTTCTTCCTTTTCTATTTGTATCTCTTTGACCTCCTTTTGTTGTCTAATTGCTCTAGCTAGAATTTCAAGTACTATTAAATAGATAGGGAGAGAGTGGGGAGCCTTGTCTAGTCCTTGATTTTAGTGGTATTGCTTCAGGGTTCTCTCCATTGGGTTTGATGTTGACTACTGGTTTTCTGTATATTTCTTTTATGATGTTTAGATTTGGGCCTTGAATTTCTGATCTTTCCAAGACTTTTAACATGAAGGGATATTGAATTTTGTCAAATGCTTTTTCAGCATCTAATGAAATGATTATGTGATTTTATTCTTTCAGTTTGTTTATGTAGGGAATTATGTTGATTGATTTCCACATATTGAACCATCCCTTCATTTGTGGGATGAAACCTACTTGATCATAGTGAAAGATTGTTTTGATGTGTTCTTGGAATCGGTTTGTGAGAATTCTATTGGGTATTTTTGCATCAGTGTTCATAAGAGAAATTGATCTGAAGTTATCTTTCTTTGTTGGGCCTTTGTGTGAAATTGGTATTGGAGTAACTGTGGCTTTATAGAATGAATTGGATAGTGTTCCTTCTGTTTCTATTTGTGGAATAGTTTGATGAGTATTGGTATTAGGACTTCTTTGAAGGTCTGATAGAATTCTCCACTAAACCCATCTGGTCCTGTTTTGTTTTTGTTTGTTTGTTTTTGTTTTTTGTTTTTTTGTTTTTGTTTGGAAGACCTTTAATGACTGCTTTCATTTTTTTAGAGGTTATGGGACTGTTAGGATAGTTTATCTGATCCTGATTTAACTTTTGTAGCTGGTATCTGTCTAGAAAATTGTTCATTTCATCCAGATTTTCCAATTTTGGAGAGTATAGGTTTTTTATAGTAGGATCCGATGATTGTTTTTTGGATTTCTGTTGTTATGTATACCTTTTCATTTCTGATTTTGTTAATTTGGATACTGTCTCTTTGCCTTTTGGTTAGTCTTGTTAAGGGTTTGCCTATCTTGCTGATTTTCTCAAAGAACCAGCTTGTGTTTTTGTTGATTCTTTGTATGGTTCTTTTTGTTTCTACTTAGTTGGTTTCAGCCCTAAGTTTGATTATTTCCTGCCTTCTACTTCTCTTGGGTGTATTTGCTTCTTTTTGTTATAGATATTTCAGATGTGCTGTCAAGCTGCCATGTATGCTGTCTCCAGTTTCTTTTTGGAGGAACTTAGAGCTGTGAGTTTTCCTTTTAGCACTGTTTTCATTGTGCTCCACAAGTTTTGGTATGATTCATTTTCCCTCCCATTTCCCGTTACTTTCGGAAACTGTCTCATAAATAACATATTGTCTTCATATTCACATCTGATATATTTAAAGCAATCTGTGCAGTCTCTTATCCATTACCTAACTTATCTTCAATAGAAGACAATGCTTTTATAAAATGCAACATGAATCTAACAGGAAATGCTGTTACAAGTTGAATAAATAAGTATGATATAGAGTTTACAGTTCACATTTATTTTAATGAAAAATATTATATATTCAGGTCTTCCTTGTGTTTTAGGCTTATTTCATATATATATATATATATATATATATATATACATATATATATAGCTGTGGTCTTTTTTTATTTCTAAGATTATAATATAATTACATTATTTTTCCTTCCCTTTCCTTTTTATAAACCCTCTCCTATAACTCTCATTGCTTTCTTTGAAATTCATGGGCTCTTTTTATTAATTGTTGTTACACACACACACAGACACACACATACATACACACACATACACACACAGACACTTCTACAAAAATAAATACAACCTGCTTTTTCTGCATGTTGTTACTTGTATGTATGTTTTAGAGACTATTTCTTTTATTCATTGAGAATTTTAGACAATATAATTAGAAAAGATTCTACTCTACCCCTGAAAAACAACAACAACAACAACAACAACAACAACAACAACAAAACCCCAAAAAAACCTAAGCTACATTCTCCAACTGTGCTGCAACACTTGGAAAGACAGCTATAAAACCTATGATAATAACTGTTGGCATTAAGAGCCATAAGAACCATTGCTTCATGTCACAAGTTGGATCAGTATTTGGTATATCCCTGACTGGCCACCATGTTTTCTTCCCAGCATAGCTTTTGAGAAAGTTTCCATATGCCTTATCTTATTTCCTAGCTCATGCTTGAACAGGGATAGCAATTACTCTAAGGATGGCCTCCAAACTGCTTCCTCCTTTTTATAGCAGCAAGCCTTATGAATAACATTTTTTCACAATTAGCTAATCATTATGAAAGATGATATGGAATATGGAATACGGCTTGACAAACATCATTTCTATTTTAGCAGGTTTTTTATTGACAATTTTCTGCCCCATGATAAGGCTTGAGTTATGTTCCAAAATGGTTTCTACACATCAAACCTCTTTAAGCAACTTTTGTTCTCACTTATGTCTCTGTGAAAAATAATTTGAACACACATGCATATATGAAACTTACACAATTTTAATAAAAGAAGAGTAACCTTGCCTACGTCACAAATTCTTCTCTTTGTTGAGGGTAGCCGAGATCTTTGTCTGAAAGATGTGATGACATTTTAGAACATTTTAATCATCCTCCCTAGATTTCCAGGTCTCACCACCACAGCTACATTCTCTTCTGCTTCCTCATCCACATTGGCCTTTAAAGTAAGATCTGTCTGAGAGATAATATTGCTGGTGGTTCAGAGATAAACATTGCTTACAATCTTTGGATAACTCTCCCTTTCTACTTGGTGTCTGATCTGGGTATCAACTTGACCATCAGGAAACTTTAGAATCTCACCCTTAGCGAACACCCAGATAAAAGCTTTTATGTTTCTACAGTGTTCAGTGAGTATCTCATGCCTTCATCCTCGACACTTAATTTTCTTACTGTAGGAACATGGCTTTCGTTCCTCTAGCTGTGAATACTGATACTGTTGTCCACATGTGGCTTTATAATGTTTGAGTCCTTGGTTTTTTAATCAAGAGGTATCTGTATGTATTTTTAGGTAGACAGAGGTGGTCTCTTTTATGCTCTCAAATGACTCATCGTGACTATCTCTGAGACTTTTTCAGAATGTTCAGCTGCCCAAGTGGATCTTGAGGCATAGACAGTGTTATTTATCTACTACCAAGCTAATTCTGCTATAACATCCAGTAATGAAATCGTTTTACCTTGGGCCACACTGAAGTTATCATAATCTTGTGAACTCTAGAAGAACATTTTATTTCCTTACATTAAAGAAATGTAAAGTGGAGGAGTGCCTACAGAATGTAAATCTTTTGGAGAAACAGGCCGAAAATGACATTGTCCTGGATGAGGCTGTTCTATCTCTACAATAACTCCTTAGTGCAAAAAAAAAATGAATGTTTCAGAAAATGCCTATAAAAAAAAACAAAAAATAAAGGAAGGTGACCCTTTCACTTCTTATCTCTACTTGCTATTTTATCTTATCTAAGATTCCAAATTTTATATAAAGAGACCCACACCTAAGGTCATGGGCTCTATATTAACTTAAGAGACACAGGCATTTCAACTCTGCTGCTTATCACTCAGTATTCTTCATTGTAAGCCAGGGACTCAGAACAAAAACTTTTCATCACTGGGTGGAATATTTTACCAAGCTCTATTCAGAACCTCTCTTTTGCTGTCTATATCAATTTTATATTTCTATATTTCCTTTTTATATATTTTACATAATATATAAATTTTCTTCTTCTTTTGGCTATGAAGTAACAGCCTAGGTAGAGATTATTTGTAGTCTGCATATTGAAATTATTTGAAAAATGATTTTGGAAGACCCTCATGCTTATTCGTAGCAATGCTGTGGGATATTGAATAATGAAGCTGTACAGAAGCAGCTGGATGGTGGCGGAATCTAGGGTGGGCTAATGTCAACATAGCATTCTGGAAGTACAGCACAGAGAATATTTCTAGTCATTTCAACCATTTTACAAACATGGTGTTCTGTATCAAGCTCCTTGCTGTTTAATTAGATACAGTGTTTTCAGTTACAGTTAACCACCAGTTCACTGTAACCAGTTACAGTTAGCTAGACTTGGGAACCAAATGTGTTTTTTCATTGTTGAGACAAAAACAGTAATAAGTCAACAGACAACAACTTAAGAAAAGAAAGGTTTGCCTTTGGCTAGCAGTTTCAGAGTTTCTGTTTTATCATCATGGACAAAAACATAACAAGGAAGCTCAATTCATGGCAGTGGGAATATATGCCAAAGGTCATTCAGATCAATGTGGAACATGGTCCAGGTAGAATTTTCAAAGGGCAGCCATTGAGCAGGCCTTAAATGAAATAAGACAAATTTTGGTTGCACCTAAGTTATTACTGCCACCATTTAATGGTTGGGCATATCTTACCTAGCTAGCCATTATTGTAGTTCACAATATTTATCCTTGGTAGACTGTTGATAACTTTTCTCCTCTCTCAGCCTGCATAGCACCTTCTGGCTGTATGAGAACTAGTCATCAGGGAAGAGGCTTACATGTCAGTACCAGCTTAGTTTTCCCAAAGCTTGTGACAGAAGATTGTGGTGGCTGTTACTATAAATCCTTGCAAAACAACTTGTGACTGGAGAGATCACACACCTTAGAGCAGAACCTATTGCTGTGACTCTGAAAGTTTGTTACAGGATCCAAATAAGTCTGAACACTTATCAACATAATAGAGATTAGTAGTACATCTCTCGGTCACATTAAAAATTATTCTTTCTTGTGTTTTTGCAGCAGCAGATGGATTTTATTATACAGAATGATTTGCCAAAGTGTGGGGAATAGTGACTGTGGAGTACCAATCGCTAAATGGGATGGATAAAACCAGCTAGAAACTCAAAGTGTAGAGAACATTTTAGAGGAGAAGGTAGAAACACTGCAAACACCAGATGACCAGGAACATTTCTACAAAATAGTATCGTCTAGACGTGACAGGGATTTTGAACTCATGAACTCTTAACAGGTATACTTGCCTACGTAAGACCTGTAAGACCTGTATAAGATCACATCTGTCAACATGTCACTCAAGGTGACATTTCTAGTTGAGGAGTTGTAGGCAGTCAATGGGTCCCTAGGGAGGAAAATTTAGCTTGCTTCGGGGATAAACCTCCTTCCTGATGGGTTGTCCATTATCTGTGCAAAGCCCTTCAACTGTAAACATTCAGGCAGAACTAAGAAAACTCAGTGTCATATATACTAGGAGACGTGGACAATAATTTAAAAGAGGATGGAAGGGAATGGGAAGAGTTGGAGAAAGGAGTCGATAATGCATTGCACTCATGTGAGGAATTCTAAAACAAACAAACAAACAAACAAACAAACAAACAAACAAAAGCTGGTTTCCTGTGATCTACTTCCTTTGTCAGTAAGTCCCACATTGTGCATTTCAAAAGTCCACCCCTAGTTAGAGTTCAAGCACTCAAGTCATGACCCTGTAGGAGTCACTTCAGATTCAAAGCATAGTATGTACCAAGGCTATTATAAATAAGAGAACTCTGCTTGGTAATTTGGAAGTTTATTATTTGAGCTACTTAGGTTTTGGGGCAATTCGAAGAAGCTATTAATAGAGAATTACATGTTGGTAATCTATGATGTCATTGAAATATAAAAGATAGACAGCATGATGATTGTTATGTAATAAGTTATACAAGGCCTGTAAAGTGAGGTAGTTGTTATAAAAGTTCTTTTGTAGAAAATGTAAAAATTGAAACTTCAAATCATAATCATTATGCTCTACCTGGGATCTCTATTACTGCACTAAAATTAACTTTGGTAGCTATAAGATCTATGAAAATAACCCTCTAAATTTAATCTTTTATTTCCTGAATTAAAACATAAAGTTTACAATATCAATTTAGCTTTGTAAAAGTTAGTATCCATTATCTAAATAATCATCTTAACATTGAAATACGAGATTGCATATTTTGGAGGCTTCAAATAAATCTATTGCTACAAACTTTGAAATTTCGTGGATTTTCTTTAACAGAATATTCCATGTCTCTTGTCTGCCTATGGTCTTGTCTGTTTAGCCAGATGGCCCTTCATTAAACGTGTGATTTCATAATATTAAGTAGAGGCTAGTTCTCATCTCTATCCCTATGACCTTTCACTGTCTTTTCCAATGAATTGAGTCAGAATGCACTACAATGAGAAGTCCCCAAAATAAATGTAAACCCCAGGGGTTTACACTCTGGAGACATGATGTTCCAGAAAGGGATGAGCCTAAATAGCTAAAGGAACATTAGTTTGTTAGCTGAAACCAGACTAAACAAGAGCTAAACTGACTGAAGGTGAACATTCCGAAGTTACAACACGTATGTAAAGAATCGTTATTAGGAAGAGGTGGCTCAGAGTTTCCCTTCCACTGAAATACCAAGAACTACACTGATGAAGAATATTAACTTCCTAGAAGGGTTCTGTGTTGTCTTAGTTTACTTTTGTACTGCTGTGGTGGACCAGAATATCAATGTTGTATACTACAACCTATATAAATTGTCTGTTTATCTATCTATCTATCTATCTATCTATCTATCTATCTATCTATCTACCATCTATCTATTATTTATTTTGTTGACCTTTGGCTGCAGAGGGATAAGAGTCTATGGTGGCAGAGTGGAGGAACCAGGCAGGAGCTGACAGCTTAGATCTCCAACCACAAGCGAGAAGGTCAGAGAATGCTCTGGAAATAGCTTATTGCTTTTGAAACCTCAAACCTTACCCCCAGTGACACACTTCCTTGATCCAGACTACATCTCTTAAACCTACATAAACAGTGTTACTCACTAGGTACCACTCAGATGCCCAACAATATGAAAGGCATCTCATCAAATCACCATGTCTATCATCTTTATACTCTGGAGAAAAGACCTTTGATAAGACCTTAGATGCTCAGTCCAAAGTAAGAAAAATACAGGAAATGTTACCAGTTAAATAACCTTCATTTTGATTCATAAAATCTCTTAATTTCTACTAATTAATAGCTATGACAGAGGAATCAGAATAAATTGAGTTTATCCCTGCTTAGAAATGAGGATAAGAATGGCTTTTATAAGGTCATATATTTGAATGTTTGGTCCCTACTTGGTCAAACTGTTTAGAAAGGATTAAGGGATGTGACCTTATTGGAGAAGATATGCCACTACTGGTGGGCTTTGAGGTTACAGAAATAGGGCCTTATCATCAGTGTGTGACAGAACAACATACAAACTCAGCAATAGCCTAGATTGATTCATACCCTTCATGGGTCTCTTGGTCCAACAAATCAATTAGATGTCATCCATTCTCTGCCCTGGATATTTCATTTAGTGGTGAGAGATGTCTTGTTGAGCCTATTTCTTCTCCATTATAAAATGATTTCATTTAGAGTTCTTTCATGTATTTATATATTTTAAACAGATTCTACTACAGTAAGTTTCTCTATGACCTCTCAAGTGCCCCTTTATTTTAGCCATTCCTCACCCTATCCTTTCTTTGACCCTTTCATCTTTGCTTTTCCCAGTTTAAACCTCTTCTTTTATCCCCCTATTCATCCATAACTATCAATTTCCCCTCTCTAGATCCCTTCCTACCCCCTGATTCCTTACTTGATATATAAGCTCTGTGTTTAGCTATATCCATTGTAGTCTCCTTATTCAAGACGTGACAGCTAATATTTATGTATAAGCAATTATATACCATACTTCCCCTTTAGAGTCTAGATTATGTCACTCAGAATGATTTTTTCTAGTTCAATCTATTAACCTGAGATTTAAAAAAACAAACAAAACCTTTTTTTACTTATTTACTTTACATTCTGCCCACTGCCCTCTTCCCAATCACCCCCTTCCAAAACCCTTCCTACTATTCCTAACTTCCTGGGAAGAAAGCTACCCCTGGGATTCTCCACACCCTGGTACATCAAGTCAACCCGAGATTTTTTTAATTTGGTGATTTGTTTTCTTAATGTCCAGTTCTTTGAGTTCTTTTCATATTTTAAATATTAGTTCTGGAAATTTTTATATCAATACTGGATCCTCAAAGGAATCAGAGATATAAATTGCACCATCGAAGTCTGAGAAGTTATATGCTTACATGGTGATCCTCCTATAATGGATGATGGTCCTTTAATTCAGGTTTAAATTTAATTACATTTAACTTTATTTATTTATTCTTATTTATTTATTTATTTATTTATTCTTTTCTGTAGCCTTGGCTGTTCTGGAATTCACTCTGTGGATAAGGCCAACCTAATCCCTGAATTCAGAGATCCACAATTCTGCCTCCTGAGTTCTGAAATTAGAGGCATGCACCACCACACCTGGCTCACCAAATGGTGGTCTTTCTAAAGTGACAGGTTTGCCTGTGTGGAAGACAGGGAGATTTAGTTGGATAATGCAATGTAATAAACTCAATAAGCGGATAACTCTATTTATAGCCATAGCCATCCTTTCATATGTTTCCTAGTTGATGAAAAATAAATATTGCCAATGGTGTCTCTGTCCCTGGATAGGATGGATATTTTTTCTTGAAGTTAGCAAGTAGCTTTCTATTCCTTATTGGCACAGAAATATTGAACTATGTTTCAATATTGGTTAAGAATTACAACTAGTTTCTGACTAAGCCACTACACTTCAGAAAACAACCATTTCCTCATTCTACTGTAGATCATGTTTGTCAGTTATAAAGATGATACCATGTTGATAGTTTCTTGGTGATGACTTTATGCAAATGAATTGATGAATCACACAAGTAAAAAAGGTATGAGTAGCTATATATTTATGCATATACCCTACATATGATTAATTCTATAATTTGTTTTAAGAACTAATATATATTTTGGTGTGTAAATAATCAGATACAAAAACTGTATTAGGCTTTATAAGCCAAGGCAAAAATAAGGAATTATAAATTTTGCAGATATAAAGACAATATAGCAAAAGAGAAAAGTCTTAATTAATGAAAAATTGAAAATAGTATATAAATATGTATTCTTTATGTTATAAAGGTAAACAGTGAGAATAACAAAGCTTCATATATATATATATTAATTTGGAAGGTAGTATTTGTCTTATTTATGTTCATATATGTATCAAATCTTTCAAATTTTCTTTCCATAGAAATTGCCTCTGCCAAACATTGATACAAATCTGTAAGCATTTAATTTTAATTGGTCACATTTAATGCACACTAGACATGTATACATTCCTCTTGCATTTATACTATCTTGATATTTGTCTTTTATGTTTTATTTTGTTGTAGAGTAAAAATTTCTGATTGAAAGTTTGATAGAAGGTTACTCTATTGACTATTAAGGTGTATTTTATTCGGGGAAGGTCGTCCTCTTCGACTGAGAGTGCAGCTTTGGGAGCGACTGCACATGGATCGGTGAGGGAGGAAGGGGACACTCGCCTAGCCAGCCAGATCAGCCGAATCAACCCTGGCGATCAATGGGGTGACAGATGTCGCAGCCAGATTGCCCTCACATCCTAAGGTGTATTTTAAAAGAATTGTTCTTTGAATTTGCACTGAGGTTTTCAAAAATATTTCTGGAACTGTAGTTTGATCTCACGAAATATACCCAGTGCTACTTTCCTCAGGAATGAAGACTCAAATGCTTTGAAACTTCTCAGTGTAAGGTGTATATAAAGCAGTTTAACAATACACTGTATTATAATAATATCAGTTTTCATTGAAATAACTTTGCTGTAATATTTGCCTGTGTTATTTCAACTAGAATCTTTAGGCTAAATTCAGTAACAAATATTGTTTGGCTGCCAAAGCCAGTTTCCAAAGTCATTGAGTATTCAGTAATGGTCCATGAAGACATGTCTTTTCTTCTAGAGGAAGTCAATTCTTTTCCTACATTAAAAATTACTGTAATACTGTGATATATTTGACTGATATCCTTTGGAAGCCTGCCATTTTCTGAAAGAAAATGGGGGAAGAGAAGAAGTGGGGTAGTCAGGACTTAGAGTAGAGGAGGGAAATGAAACCTCAGGCAGAATGTAATATATGAGAAAAAAATTAATACAAAAAGTATCCCAGCCAGCACATTTCTGAGTAGCCAGGCACCTGGGTCTTCAGTTTCTCTTAAGAGTAAAGCTCATACAACTGATGATCATAAGTCACAAAGTGATGAAGTCCACCAATTTCATCCTGTTCAGAGACAGAGATAAAATTCCAATAATTTCTGCAATTACTTGATGATGACTAATACAATAAGAAAGCACAGGATTTACATACTATCTCAGTGAATAAGTCTAAAGAGAGATTGATGATGACTCCACACACCAACCTTGGATCTCCATGTGCACAGGAATAGATATGTTTGCACAAAAACATTTGTGTTCTGTACCTCCCCCCGCCCCCCCCCCACACACACAAAGAGAAAACTGAAAACAAATACCATGGTGTATGTGACTATATTTTAAGGGAAAAAGATTCAATATGGTTAATTTTTACAATATAAATTGAAGTTATAGGGTGGTAAATTACTTTCACAGTTATAAGTAACAGCAGAGCTAATAATGTTTATTTTAAATTTTCTATATACTGCATTGGGAAATACATTGTATGCATTTTTTAACCAATTAATGACTACATGCTTTCATTAAAACATTTTCTTTTTAAATAAACTTATTATGAACATTAAATGGTACATAAAATAATATATATGCTAAATAGTAATAATAAAGCAAATACCCAGGTGCCTATGATCAAGATGAAATAGTAGATAATATGATACCTACTTTTTATACCTAGATATAATGTTCTCTACAGTTCACAACTTTTGGGCAATAATCACAAGTAGTTACTTTTCTTTCTTTCTTTCTTTCTTTCTTTCTTTCTTTCTTTCTTTCTTTCTCTTTCCTTCTTTCTTTTTTTTAAAAATAAAAGTTTCCTTTTCAGCCTTGACAATTCTGCTCTTCTGCTGACTGTCTGTGCATATGTCTAAGTTCACATAACCAGACAGGAAAGGAAGCAAACAGGCTTCTCTAGTTCCATTTTTTTGGTCTACCTCCAGTTGGAGGAATGTTACCTTTCCAAACCTTGTAAACTCCTTTGGATCTCAGTGTTTCTCATGTCACAATTACAAGTGCTGTGAGAGTGTTTGAGAGCTGGGATATGCCAGAAAGAAAGAAACAACAAAGGAAAAGAAAATTAAAAAAAAACCAAAACCACAACTTCAGATGATTTTTCTGAGAGTAAGGACACCCCACGCTTTAAGAATGGGCATGTAAATTTCTGAAAAATTCTCTGTTCCTCCTTGATGCACCTCTTTGATGTTTGAGAAGTCTTGGATCCATGTTGGACAGTAAACTTCAGTAATGGAGAAACTCACCTTAGTTTGTGATATTTTGAATTGTGCTGTTTTAAGAATATAATAAATAGCATTTATTCTCCGAGTCCATGTATTTTGTTTGAGTTGTAAGGCTCCATTGAACAGGAGAGAGAAATTACAATGTTCTTACTCGTTCTTTTTCCAAAATGGAACAGACAAGTGGAATTTATTACTTTTATGTCTGTATGGAAGGTAAATACACTGGTTCCCTTTTCTTGCAGAGTGCTGTAGCTAGTAGATATGAAATTATTGTCCTTCTCTTTGGGATCATTATTTCAGGTGGACATGTCCACCTGAGCTTTCTCGAGTTCTAAGCTTTATGTCCTGTTGCTTTTGTTCAGGGGATTCTGAAACTCAACTAGAATAAATCCCTAATTCAGAGATGTGCTTAACTACCTTTGTTGAATAATTTTTTCTAGTTTCTTATTTCTGAAGGCATTCCATTTTAGAACATATATGAATACAGCAGGTTGTACAAGTACTGTGCACTAACTGAAAATATGGCAAGTACAAAATCTCTGCAAATCCATCACAAAATCATACTAGCACTTTTGATGGCAACTAAATAGCTTAGGTAGGTATCAGGACTTTTCCAATGCACCAAATAGATGCAACCCTGATTTTGAAAAAAATTTTTTGTGGGTGTGTCATGATATAGGGAGACCAAGAAGAAAATGAGGACTGTTTTGGGAATCTAAAAGCATCAGTTTAATTAACTAAAAAACCTGGCCAGGCTGGTTAATAACATGGAAAGAAAGTGGTGATTGAATGGTCATGTGGTGAAGAGTTCTGTAGCAAATGGATGCTAGATAGCTGGATTCAGCAATTGATGGCAGTCCTGTGAAATAAATAATTGTTTTAAAGTATGCAGTGGATTGTAGCTTGTGTAACTAATACATTCTTGAAAAGTTACAAGCATGCATGAGTTGGAATTTTATTTTGTTTTATTGAAATTGCAATTTAATTACAGCATTTCTACCTCCCCTTTACCTCCCCCAGAACTTTCCCATATACCCCTACCCAGTTTCCTTCAAATTCATGGTCTCTGTTTTCATCAGTTGGTATTGTATGGCATGCATTTATTTCCATACTTACGTGTATTCCTAAATGTATCCAGTTGAGTCCATACAATATTACTTGGATGTAAGTTTTCAGGCCTGACTGTTTGACACTGGTCCACCAGTTGATTGCTCTTGTCTGGGGACAACACCTTTCCTGTGTCCACTTTCACTCAGTTGTCAGGTTTTGTATGTGTGTGTGTGTGTGTAGGGTTAAGGCTTTATGGAATTTTTCCTATTCAGTTTGACACATTGGTTGGTATCTTCCTTTTTCAGTTGTCCTTGTACAACACATATGTGTAAATTTCACCCCTTGTCAAGAAAAATTCTTTGCAATAGATGGAGGTGATTACGAGAAACACAAGTCATAAAACGTCAGTGTTTTTTGGGTCCAGTCCCAATGGATACATCTACAAAACTTCTTGATACTAAGGCTCAGGGAACATGGTGAAAGGTTGTGTGTTTGGGAGTTTTAAGAGCCAGAGTATCAGTGACTCTGTTGTGAGACTGTGTCTCTTAGGAATGTCAGAACTTCGACTCTTAAAGGATTATCAGTATGACTGCTGAAATATAAGCATTCATGAATTTTTATCCATCTGGAATGATCTTCACATTTCAATATATATTCTGTACTTTTGTCACTCCAGTTATGCTGAGACATAATTTTTGTTAGTGATAATGAAGCTTTTTATCTGTTAATATATTTTCTCTTGGGAAGGAGAGGGAGAGAAATAGGAGAGAGGAAGGGAGGGACAGAGGAAGGGAGGGAGGGAGGGTGGGAGGAAAAAAGTAGGTGTGTAAGTCAAGCAGACAGCCACTCAAGTTCAAGGCAGCCTGTTTTCTATATCCTCTCAATCCAGGGCTACATTGTGAAATCATGCCTCAAAATAATCAAATAAGTAAGTAAGTAAATCAATAAACCAAAACTATGAAACAGACAAAAAGCAAAACAACAAACACAGAAGGCCACTGTAAGCATTTCCAATGAACTATGAAAACTACACTTCTCTCAAGTCTCATTTACAGTGAACTAACTTGTTGACTAATATTAATACTTTATAAAAAGTAACCTTGATTTTTTTTTTAAAAACGTAAACTTGATTCCTACTCTTGGTATGCTGTAGATGCTCCTCCAGAGAAGTGCTCTAGAATGTGATCCTCCAGTCATGATGGTTTAATGAGCAAACAACTTAGGAATTCTATCTTAATCTGTATTATTTTGTTTTCTCTGTCTCAGATAATCTCTTTCTGTTTTCTTTTTATAATATTTATTTTGTGAGACATTTAAAAATATTTTAAACAAGGAGAAAGCAAACTGACTTGAATTCATGTATCCATCCATTAAATGGGTACATCCCTATTAGCTTAAAGTTCATCCCAGTACGTCATAACTTTTATTTTTATTAAAATTAGGCTTTTTTTCACATAATATATCTTGATCCTGGCTTCTTCTCTTTCTACTCTTCTGAGTTTCTCACCACCTCCTCTCCCACCTGGATCAACTCCCTTTTGTCCTCTCATTAGAAAAAAAACCAGGCTTTTTAGCGATAACAATATAGCATAATATTATATTAAATATATTGTGAAAGATAAAACAAGAACTAACAGATTAGAATAGTACAAAATAAATAATAAGAAGGAAAAGATCCTAAGAAAAGGCACTTAGAGACCCACTTAAATCCAATAAAGTAGAAGCCATACTACATCCCCAAAGGAACTGTGCAGACTCTGTGAATGCTGCCTCAGTCTCTGTGAGTTCATACGTGATCCATCCTGTTGATTTAGAGAGTGGTGTTTTCTTGGTATCCACCATCCACTCTGACTTGTACACATTCCCAACTCCTCTTCTACAAGGTTTCCTGAGCTCTGAGAGGACGGATTTGATGGAAACCTCCCATTTATGGCTGAGTGTTCCAAGGTCTCTCATTTTATATTTGGTCTGACTGTGGGTCTCTGTATCTGTTCCCATCTACTGCAGAAGGAAGCTTCTCTGATGATGGCTATGCAAGGCATTAGCTTCCCTGGCTGGCATGGCCTGTGGGTACTCATGAAAACTGTCTGATAATTTTTAAACAGAATAAACTCAATCTATTTGATGCAGTGTCAAATATCTGTGGTTGTGATAAATACCAATTTCACTGAATTTGCAAAGTCCACTTATAAGTAAATTTAACAGTAACAAACTTGGAATAGTTTCCTCATCTAGTCCCTATTTACTTTGTAGGACTTTCTCCACTCTTACAAAACATTTAAGATATGACTGTAGAAATATGATGTTTGTTCTCTTGGCCATATTTACATTTTGACTGTGATTGAGGTCTCTAGTTAAACTTCTATGATAATGAAAGTACCCATAAGAGAGAATTTTTGATAAAAAAAAAAAAAGCTCACACTGAAAATCACTTAGGTTGCAACATAATGCAACAGGCATAGTGCTCAGACTTTAAATTACTGGGCTAGCACATTGAAGAAGAGAGATTATTGCCTCCTATGCCTGGAGGTTAGCAGAACATTCCATTTCCTTGCTAAAGGTGAGAGATGGCCAGAGTAATTTATAAGAACAGAGTTTCTAGAATCGTGGAATATATAAGGAGCATTTTTCAGAACAATGAAGTCACAGTAGTGTCGCCCATGGCAGAATTTCCTTCAGTCTTATAAGCCTATTCATTCTTCAGTAAGAGGATTCTATTAGACAAAGTTTTAGGTCTGCCAATAGGGCCTGGGGGGCAGGGGGTTAAGTTCTGAATAAGATGTCATTTTAAGGCTTTAAATTAGATTTAAGAGAGCCTACAGGGTAATTGAGTCCAGTATCCCCTGAATACTGCAAAATTAATGTTTGAGGCTTAAAATCATTAGGACAGAGATTAGGCTGGTACTGGTGCAGAGCATCCTTACAATGTAGAGGGAGGCTGGATGGCAGCATCCAAGCTTATCAGTACCTTCCAGAAGCAGCAGTTAGACTCGTTACTTAGCAACTATTTCAGCCTGCATTCTCTTTGTATTTTACTTAGATAACATTGGTCCACCCGTTTCCTAAGTAACATCTCATTCCAATGAAAGGTAGCTCTCTCAGTCATGTCAAAAGTCAGGAAACTTCCTGCTGTCCATGTTTGAAACATTTAACAGAACAAATAAAAGTGTGTTTGCGGCATAAGGTCACCGCTGCATATATCACATGGCCATTTCTTATTTACTCTTTTTTTTTTTCTGGAGGTATAACCAGCCCTGGCCTTGGATAGCATTCACTGTAACTTTTTAATGAGACCTGAGAGTTGACATGGAATGGGTTTCAATGAATAACAAGTATATCAGATCTCTGATTCATGGATTACTTTAAACGGCAATTATAACCATACTCAGAGGCAATTAATGGTAGAAAATCCCCAGTAGGATTCCTTATTAGAAAAAATACAGATGAAAAGAAGACATATGAGCTTTGTAGCCCTTCATAAATGAATTTTATTCTCAAATCAACCATTTCTAAACCAATCTTCCATATTACTCTAAAATCTAGTTTTAAAAAGAGCTATTCTCTTGATAGTTTCAGCATATGCACAGAACTCAAAGTGTCTTCTCACCAGGACTGTTTAAGAAATCTGTATACCATTGGGTCCACTGACATTCTCAGTTTTAGTGTTTCTAATCCTGTCAATTAGTTTGCTAAACTACTTGTGTGGCCAACTTCAGAAAATGTTGTCTGGTATGTACCTAGTGGCATATACTACTAAGTATCTGAATTAAAATATCATATGAATTAAAACATTAACATTAAAATGAAAAATGAAAAAAACTTTACCATAGAAATTTATAAATATTTTTTCAATTCTTTTTCTCATATCTCATCTCGAGCTAAAGGTTCACAAACAGGGTTTATGTGCCCTAAATGATCCTTTGGTGTTCTTTTTCCTAAACTGCTTCTGAAGAGAACATGCATAATGCTGTAAGGGGAATGTAGGAGACAGAACCTGTACTTACCTCTCAGTTTCTGCTCTCATAGTGTTTATGCTTTTCTATACCTTTTCTTAAGTGTAGACAGGTCCTATGAATTACTGTCAGTTAATAGAAAGTGTGAAGAATAATGAGATGTCCCGTATTTGACAAGGTTATATCATATGGCAAAGGTATAGCAGTTTTGTAACTATAAGATAATTTAGAAATCATTACTTTAGGAAGAGAGAGAGAAGGGGTGAGGGAGGGAGGGAGGGAGGGAGAGAGAGAGAGAGAGAGAGAGAGAGAGAGAGAGAGAGAGAGAGAGAGAGAGAGAGAAGTTAGTTTCAGGTAAACCTGATGAACTCTGATGGAAGAAGCACCAATCCTTGTGTGGGAACTGGCATCTACTGCTGGTCTTTAAGAAGAAGCTGGTTATTAGATTTGGGATCTGAGTCAGTGGGTAAAGCACTTGTTGTTCAAGCAGAAGAACCCAAGTTCGAATCTCAGCAACCATCTAAGAAACGAGTGTGGTGATGTGTACTTGTAATCCTATTAGTAAGAAGATACAGACGAAGGGATTCCTAAGGCTTGCTGGCCAGATAGTCTAGTTGACTAGGTGAGCTTCAAATTCAATTAGAAACCTTGTCTCCAAAGGAAGATGGACAGCCACTGAGAAAGACACTTGACATCAACTGCACACACACACACACACACACACACACACACACACACACACACACACACACAGGCCCAATAAGTGCACTCTCCCTGTTTATGTAGTCACAAGTTAGCAGTCAATAAGATGTGAACCATCAGTGGAGATAACAAGCCAGCACATGGAAAGCCTAGTGTTATGATTGGTAAGAATTAAATTTGTCCAGCAAGCCTGACCTTGAAAGAGGACTCGAATGACCAAATGAGTATGTAGCTAGACCTATTTTTTTTATTTCAGTAAGAAATCAAGGCAAGAGGACCCTTCTCAGCTTTCCCAGACTTCTGACCAACAAAACCCGAAGTAAAGAATATCTTTTAAATTGCTACATTGCTGCTACATTTATAATGCAATGATTAAAACACCCACAGAGCCTTCCTCTTAAATGTTGCACTTTTAGGTGCTCAGGTTACAGCTTACCTAATTGTTTACTAGTTTAATAATTGGCACACCTTCTTTTACCTGTTTTAACTAATTTCTAGCTTATAAAGAAGATAATAGATGATGACTATTAAGAGATGTGACAGTAAGATCAGGTGGGAAGCTACTTATCCAAACTACAATTGCTACATTTTTTTTTACACTGTCTCAGTGATATTCCCACAGGTATTTAAACTTCACTCTTAGACACTATGGGTGAAAGTTAGTCTCTGAACTTTACTAGTCCACAAAATGGGCTGCACGTTCCTGAAGACAAAGACATATTCCCATCACACAACACAACATAACACATCATAGCACAGGTGGCTCTGTGCAGCCCTGTCCTCCTTTCACTTCAAGTGTGTTTGTTGTCTGTAGCACTTATTTGACATGTGTAGACTATCTTTCCTGTAACTTTCAGGTTAATTTTGTCATTCTTTGAATTTCCATAGGTACAGGTTATATCTCAAGCATGGTAAACTGCCTATAGTCATTTGAAAGAGAAGTTCCCCTTAGTCTGTCATTTGCATACTAGGCCTCCAAGTGGCAGAACTCTTTGGGGAGGTTTAGAAAGCATGGCCTTTATGGAGGAAATATATAACTGGGGGTGGGCTTAGACAGTTCAGATTTTCAGCTACTAGATTGATCTCTTTGTTTACTGTTTTCTCTTGAAGATATAAGTTCTCAGCTTGCTTCAGTAGCCATTAGGCCTGATGCTTGCTGACAGGTTTTTGACATAATAGACTTATTCCTCTAGAACCATAGCTCTAATTAATGAAATGCTACTGTAAGTTTTCTTGTTCATGGTGCTTTATCATATCAGTGGTAAAGTAATTAATACATCCTCTTATGATTGAAATTTACTCATAGACTATACATTGCCTCTAATAAAAACAGTATACATGGCATTTATTAAGAAATAACAGACTGGTAGACTTGGGTATGATTTTGTAATAATGTAGAACTGTGGTAGCAATTCATTGACTTATAAAGTAAAAGGAAAATCACTTCAGTGTTCTTAATAGACAAGTTTATGGTCGTATAAAGTGTGAAATCTAGCCTGGAAATTTTAATGAAAAATCAGTCTTAGAAAAAAAATTGTTGACTTTTCCTTTTAATTAATTTGTGTTTTATTTGCAGCAATGGAGTTTATGCTAATTAAAGACTAGATAAATGACAACAATCTCAAATGCAAAAGAAGCTGACATGTCATAAATTATATCTTAGTGCAAAATGAGAGACTAAGTTAACTTGGGAGGACATCCTTTTACTAAGGTGAATGGATACAGGAGGCCTTGAAGAAGGAAAATGTGGCTATTTACAAAAGGGAGGATTAGGAACCTTTATTGCTGGCATAGCCATTGATGAGGAAGATTTTATAGCTGAGTTTTATTAGCTTGAAAGCCGCTACCATAAAGCAGCCTGTTGCGGGATAAAAAATCTAGAAGCAAAAGGTAGGTTTTGTCTTCAGGATTTATCATCAATTATTTGTTCAATCAATGTTTGTATTTCTAATTAATGTAGCATGTAAAATTCTTTAAAATTGCATTAATGAATCAGAGACTTTGTTATAAGCCCTGGAGATTTAAAAGAGTTTTCTCTGTGGTATTTTATGTAAAGTTTCCCTTCCACTATCATTTTTGGCTAGACACCTTCCTTCTCATTTCTCACCAGCTTTCTTCCTGTGGTCCTGTATCTTCACCCTGTCATTATAATAACCTATATAAATATTATTTCCCATCTTTGACTCTATTAACAGAATGTTCTTTATGAATAATGATCATGTCTTTCTGTTTTTACTCCTTTTCTGAAATGGCTTTTCAATATTTAACTCATTTAACAAGTATAATACACATCCCCCATTGTCTTTAGGTATTATTTTTTGCTATCTGGGCTCATGCCACATCTTTGCTTTTGTGAAGAGCACAGCATCAGGACCAGTTTGTAGATTCTCTTAGAAATGCAAATATTGTTCCTTCTTGATATAAACCCAGCTGTTCAGTGGCTGGATCACATCATGGATCTTTTCTTTATTTTTCAGGGAAGTTTCATATCGTTCTTTATAGTGGTCATGCTAATTCACATTCCCACCAACAGTGTGTAAGCATCTCTCTGCTCAGCATCCTTCCTGACACTGGCCATTTTGTTCAACGTTTTGATAAAAATGATTGTAAGTGGGAAGAGATGATCTCGTTGTGGTTTATATTTCCAGTCTTCTGATACCCAAAGTATTTGACTATTTTTGATAAATTTGTTGGCTCTTCAAAGAATATCTATTTCGATCTGTTCCTATTTTTCAATTTGATTTTCTGTGGGGTTTTTATTTTTGATTTTTAAAAGTTACTTAGATATTCTAGTTTAAATGTTTTTTCTCAGTGGGTGATATACATTTTCTAACTTTGCATATTGTCTCTGAACTGTACTGACTGCTTTCTCTGCTATATATAATTTCATAGTTTGAAAATTGCTGCCTATACAAATATTTTGAGGCATTTTGGTGAAAATTTTCTTTAGTAGATAGTGTTGCATTAAATCATATTAATTACATTACTATCTTTATCAAATTTAGTTTAATATTATATAGTGAGAAACAAGGATGCAATTTCAATAATCTAACTGTGTCTAGTTTTCAAGTATCATTTATTGAAGAAGTTGTCTATTCTCCAATGTATTTGGTATTATTGTCAAAAAGCAGTTGGCTGTGATGAAAGTTTTATCTATTTGTTTCCCCTTTCTGAGTTCTCTTTCCGCTCTACCTCTCTCTATGTCTGTTTCCATGTTAGTATGTCATGATTTTGCTTCTCACAACTTTTCAGCATACCTTGATGCTGGACAGTGTGGAATTCCTAGCTTTTGTTTTTTGCTTAGGATTTCTTTGCCTCATCAGATTCTCTTGCACTTTTAGGTGAAGAATTTTAAGATTTATTTATTTATTTTTCTAGTGAAGCAAGTCACTAGTATTAGGTTGGGTTTGCATCCAATCTGTAAATTATATTATCATGGCTAGTTTAACAGTATTCTTCTTACCTATGAGCATGGGAAATTATGCTATTTTTTGTGTCCTCATCAAATTCTTTCATTAAACCCTTATGATTAAAAAAAACAGTTGTCTTCCACAGCTTGTGTTAAGTTTATTCTTAGGTATTTTATTTTTATTTGTAGCTACTGTGAATGAGTTTTATTTTATGATTTCTTTATCAGCAAGTTTTTATTGGTATATAAAACAGTACAGATATTTTCATGTTGATGCTACATCTTTACTAATTTGTCACCTTCCATCATCTTTCAGTGAAGGGTTTTGTCTTTTCTAGTGCTATGGACTTATGCAGAGGTTACCATCCTCTGGGTATCACGGGAGTAAGACATCTGTTGCTGGACTCTTGACCGCTGCTCTGGGGCTGTAAGACCTTTATATTAAAGAAGACACTATACATGTCTGCATTCTGGACTCACCATGGCCTTGCTGAGCTAAGATAGGTTTGTAAGGCAGCTGTCTCTATACCTCTGTGAAGGAATATGTATGAAAACCCAGGGACAGAGCCATGCCATGTTCTGGCCCCTTGTACAGTAAGAACATCAGCTTTTACAAAATGACACCTAGCAGTAGCATCCTAGATATTCTGTCTTTGTCAGGCTGATAATAAAAGCTCTTTTTTTCAGTAGAGTATGCTTGTGCAGATTTTGGATTACACCTCCAACTGTGCTTCAAATCTGTGCTGACTATGAAACTTTCCCATATTCAGGTTTGCTAGAATCCTAGACCATGGTGCTTGCTAACAATCTTCTGGCCACATTTTTTTTTTTTTTTTTCTGCAGAGGGCATACTACTCTGGAAAGCCAGTGCTGTAGTCACCAAGACATATTATTCTTCTTGACTATGTCATGTTTCAGAGTCTTAAAATGGAAGCTCTTATATTGCATTCTACCTGAATCCCAGACCTCAAAATGCACTATTATCTCTTATTTCTTCTATGTGGAGAAGGAGGTGATTGATTATTAAGCCTCTCTAGTCATGCATCCTAGGATTCTATTTATTATATATATGCATATTTATATGTCAGGATATTCTTTCCAATCTAATAGTTTTAACAAAAGAAAATGCTTTATTTGTTAAACCTTTAGAATTTAAAATAAATGAATAGAGACATTTCCAAATTAGTCATATTTGAATAACAAAGATTCAAGATGGTATCTCTTTAATGATAGAAAGGCCCATTACCTCCAATGAGGTCACTTTTATCCCTTTGCTTCTGAGTCAGTGTTCATAGATTTGCTTGTCTTTTTCTGAATCCACTGGCATCCACTGAGTATAAGAAAAGTCTAGAAATATCATTAGAAACATAAGATTTGAAAATTAAAACTAAAACTAATTCTTGTCATGCATGAATGCACATTTCAAAACTAGTGTTATGAATTTCCCAGACACCTGTAAACATCATCTATTAATTAAAGTGTTCTTAAGGGGGCTTAGTTTGTTGGTTTTCAGACCTCTGAATTTCTCAAAATAGATGTTATTAAATTTTAGTGGCAATTAAATGTAATCTCTATTCATGTTAACATGAGAGGAACATTAAAATTATCTTTGAGCATAGCATATATTTTTGATATAAAAATCCCCTTGTACTGATACTTCTCCTAGTGAATCAATTCTCTCTTTAATCACTTAAATGAGACCCAAGAGACCTGTTTTGTAGACAATAGAAAAGCAGTTGAGATTTTAATTATAATCTTTTAGCTTCATGAAAACTTGAGATGATGAACCTTAGGGTTATTTTTATGGGAAATAATATTAAATGGGTAGAAATTATGGGATAGACTATACCTCGTTGGTGTTTTCTTGTAGGTTACATTTATCACTTTGAAATCCCATTGCATGAACATATATATGAACTACATTCACACAATTAACTGGCTCGTATTTTAGGAGCTGTGTCTATCAAGCAATATAATGCCAAGGCTCTCTGGTTGCTTTCTAGTGTCTGGACTTAGGAGATAACAGCATTGCTTTAATTAAAAACAGTACTGGAGTTTGAAATGGTGTATCTGCAACACACTATTTCTTCCTTACTGTAGGAGAAAGATTAATCTGCCTTGGTTCAAAAGTCATATAGTAAAAGCACCACTTGGTTTTTATTTATGGTCATTTTATATGAACTAATCTTTGATAACAAAATAGCCAAGGGAGTTAAAATTGTAAAATTAGTGTGATACCAGCCAGGGTAGTAAATATTGATGCAAATGAAGCAGAAGCATGGGAGGAAACAACCTAAGGTTGTAATTCTATTTATCTTTGGGCATTTATATGAGAGTATCAGAGCTAATGGCATATACGCCTACTTTCTCCAGTAAATTTCACACTTTCTGTGTAGGGACTGAGCTCTCTTTGTAATTTATATGGTACCTAAAAACAGTTCATAGAGTGTTGGGAGTGCCATGTAGTCAAGATCAGAAAGGGGACCCTTCAGGTCACTGGGTCAAGGTAATGGCAATACAAATAAGTATGTAGTATTAAACTTTGAACATAAAGATTTTTCTGTTTGTTTTTTATATTATTTCATCTTGTTATCATTATTTTTGTTATCACCATGATAATTATTAGATGCCTGTTTATATTCTAATAAAAGAGAGAAAAGGCATTGATTTAGGTTGGTGGGTATTGGGGCAGATCAAAGAGAAGTCACAGGAGAAGAAAGCATAATCATAATACATTACTATTCTCATAAGAAAAACAGATAAGCAGAACAAAAAATGGTTGAAAAACAGTTCAGATGAGGTATCATCTATCTGCAGTTAGCCTTCAGTGAAGGAAAGATGTAGCTACTATGGCAGGAGTTATTCCTGAATTTCTGTCTCTAGGGACAGGTGAAATCTGTGGTGATACAAACAGATGGTCCAATGATTTGAAATATATCCAGTCTTCATATTGGAGACAATTGTCTAAGCTCTTCAGCTGTATATGAAAGATTTATTAGAATATACGTTTCAGTAACTTATTCATATTTGTCAAAACACATCTGACTATCAAAGCTTCTGTCTATAGACTGACTAGAGTTTCATAACACAAAACTAAGAATTCAATATTGCTAACCATGTGTTTTCAGGTTTCAATTTAGCATATGGAGCTGGGGAAAACAAAAATGTAGGAAGAATAAAAGGTCCTGAACTTTGGGTTAAAATGAACAGTTTCCATTTCATTATAAGTATATTTTATTTATTATATATTATATAATATGTAAAATATATTTACATGTAATTATATATTACAACATATACACAATTTCATATAATATAGTGTATTATATACAATAAATATATAATTTATTTATATACAATATTTATGCATATATATGCATACATATATAAGTACAACTACTAAGTTTGTACAGTATTTCTTGGGTGTATATGATTTCAGAGCTGATGACTTTGTATTGGATAACCAATTAGAGAAATCAACCCTGGGAGAAACTAATTCTCCATTTCTCAACAGTCACTAGTAACCTGAAGTCTTTATGTTGGTATGGAACATTTGGAAGATTTACCTCCTTCTACATTAGTATGTCCATTAATGTTTTCATTATTTAGATCATCTTTAGACATCCATATTATTGATATAACAAAGCATACATAGAAAAACATTACCAGTTTTTAGTTTTAGCTCTTCTAATTATACATGTGACTTTAAAGAGGTCATTTTCTCTCTTTCTGCACCTTAGTGTCTTTATAAATAATAAGGGGGATTTTATTATCTATGCCCAAATAATAGTGCTTGTGGTGGCGTGAATATACCTGGCTCACTGGACATGGCATTATGAGGAGGTGTGGCCTTATTGGAAGAGGTATAGAATTGGTGGAGGACGTGTGTCACTGTAGAGGTGGGGCTTTGAGGTGCTCAAGTATGGCTTCTTCCTTGCTCCCTGTAGAAGACAGTCTCTTTCTGGCTGGCTTCTGATTGAGATGCAGAACTCTCTCTAAATGCTGCCATGCTTTCCACCATGATGATAATGGACTGAAACTCTGAAATTGTAAGCTAGCCTCAATTAAGTGCTTTCCTTTATAAGAATTGCCTTGGTCATGGTCTCATCACAGCAATAAAATCCTAATGAAGACAGAAGTCATAGGCTTATTTAGACACATGAGTCTATGGGGCCATACCTACCCATACTATAATGAAAAATACATTTAGTTCAATTTAAAAGGTCCCCATAGTCTATCACAGTCTCAACAACATTTAAAGGCCATGGGATTTTTGCCAAGGCAACTATATCAACTCTGAATTCCATCATGTGGTTTTGGCTTCAGTCCAGAGTGGTTGGTTACCTACTTGTCAGTCACGTTATTATTGTACCAGCAGCCACATCTTACATAGCATGTTAGTGTTGTAGCTTGAAGGAAACTCAGGAAAGACCATTAAGTAAAACTTTTTCTCTCTGAGGAGCTTTGCATGGTATCTCCCAGAACCATGAAAACTTGTCACTAGGTAGATAATTTCTAAGTTGCCGCTTGCTTTCTCTATGTTTATGTAGAAGACTTTTAATAGGCAAGTTAATATTGTAAATTCTCCCTTTCATCAAAAATATGAGCCTATAACCACTGTACTCATTTCAGTTCTTGCTGGATCGAAAGCTTTTTGAGGGAAGGATAGATGCTACATATCTTGTTTCTGTGACACAGACTAACACAATGTCTGTCACATGTAAGAACTTTCTTACTAAATACTTTATAAATGAATTAAAGAATGAAGCAGGAAATGACAGAGCTACAGCCCTCTAGACACACACTAAAAGGGGCTTCATTACCAATAAAACACCATCTGTATCCTCTGGAGCCTTCGTTCTTTTAAAGGCTATGCCCACTACTTACTATTCAAGGCACTGTTAATGAAGCCAGCAGCAGCAGCAGGGAGAATTATGGATGCATACTTTATGAGGTTGGAATGAGAGCAATTTCCCCCTGTATTAACCATAATTTTAGAGTTTGTGCTAGCCATTTGGCACCTGCTCCTAATCTCTCCAAAAGTCAGCTGAATCATAGGGACTGACTAATGACCGAAGTTGTTTACATCTCTACTGCAAGCTTACTTTTTAGGGACATTCTAATGTCATGTTATCATTTTCCAAAACACCTGCCACCAACTTTGACCAGCCTATTTCTCCTTATATCCAGGAGGAGTATTTCTACCTAGCTACAATGACATCAATTCACTTCCTCTGTCTGTGTGCATTCTAAGCCCTGTATATGACAGGCTTGTGTGACATCCTGTGGCATTTTGTACCTCTCATTTCCAGGGGGGAAATTAGAGATGCAAATATTAAAAATCCTGCTTCAATAAAACTGGTTTCTTTGTTAATTTCTTCGTCATTTCTACACATTGCCTTGACTACACAAAATAACCCCTTCATCAGAACACTATGCTAGTAAGAAAGCTCATTTTCAATGGCAGGGTAATGTTCTTTAACTATCTACTACTGTTCCCATAAGAGATGGCCAGAATTACAAGTATAATCTTGAGGTTCAGGTGAGGAATGATGGTCATCAGCAACTCACACTTTTTCGTTTGTGTTGCCTGTTTCAACTCTTGAACTACATAGTGCTGGGTCCCCAAACTACTTCAGTATGTTAGTGAGGTGGTTCCAAGGATCCCAGAGCTTGCCATGCAAGTGTGATGCTCTGAACTCAGTCCCCAGAATTCACACTGCAAAGGAGACAATTCTACATGTCTATGCTGTCTTTTAATCTTCACTCCAACCATCTCCCTGACCCTCTCTGTCTTTGTCTCTCTGTCTCTGTCTCTGTCTCTGTCTCTGTCTCTGTCTCTGTCTCTCTCTCTCTCTCTCTCTCTCTCTCTCTCTCTCTCTCTCTCTCTCTCTCTCACACACACCCTTTGAAATATATTATCTACTAGGAATAAAACAGAATTGCTTTAGGCAATAGCTATTCAGTTTCTCATGCAGGGTCATTTAGCTATTTATTCTAAAATCATTTATATTTTCAATTTAGATCTCCATGTAAGCCATAAAGTTAAAAAAAATAGCCTTGTAATTGAAAATAGAAAGCATCAAGTGATAACTGTAGTAAACACTGATTTGTTGGACCAGTGAAATGGCTTACTAGGTAAAGGTGCTTGTGGTCAAGAAACAACTCAAGCAGATATCTCAGTGCCCACATGGTATAAAGACAGAAATTACCTTTGGCCTCTGTACATGTACTATGACACCTAATAACTACCCAAAACAAACAAATAAATAAAATTAAAAAAAAACAAATTTTATTGCTTGTGATCATACAATATTTATTGAATATTAGAAGCTGAGAATGCTGAAGTGCAGATAGAATCTTGAACTAGCTTACTTTTCGCAGCTCATGTCGCTTTATTGTTTTTCACCTGTTTTTGAAAGTTCTTGGCCATTTTATATTAAACATTATGTTTGTTTATTTTCTCATTCTGAGAGCAAAATGACAAATACGATATGTGTTTTTTCCTCTAGCACACATGTATGTTATACTGTTTTATCAAACACCCCTTTTTATCTTTCTTTGTCATCTTTGTGTTTTAAAATTTTTATTGCTCCATGATATTAGTCTTGGTCAAATCTTCCATCATTAATCTGCTGTGAGCATCATCTACTAATAGGGATATTTAAAAATTCATCCTTAGTGTTTTTCTTTCTTAAATGGATTACAGTTGTCTCCTGAAACCTCTAGTTCTTGCATATTTCTGCATCATTTTTATTATTTCTTTATCTTTTTAGATCTCTCATTAGCCTATATTAATTACCTATAAACCCTATAAAATAGGGTTTTGTGATGACAGTTTTACACACACACACATATGCACACACACATATGCACACACACAGACACACATACATATGCACACACACGCAGACACACACACACACGGTGTACTTTTGATTATCATAAAGTATCTGTCTAGTCATTGAGAGCCTGGGTACCCTGAACAGAAGAGATAGTTAAGCTTTTTTTTTTCTTTATGAATCATGCTTTGTAAGTTTTGCTTAAATGCTAAACAATTAACACAGCACACTTTATTAACGTCTGTCATGGTAGCACACACCTATGATTCCAACACTTAGCAGGAAGTCAGCAAGTTCAGCATCTCAGGATATCCTGGTGACAGCTAGTTTGAGGACAGACTAAATTATTGATGTCAGACAAGGCCATCCTCTGCTACATATGTATCTGGAGCCATGGATCTCTCCCTGTACACTTCTTGGTTGGTGGTCTAGTCCCTGGGAGCACTGGGTGGTTCAGCCAGCTGACATTGTTCTTCCTATGGGGTTACAAGCCCCCTCGGCTCCTCCAGTTCTTCCACCAGCTCACCCACTGGAATCTGCATGCTCAGTCTGATGATTGGCTCCAAGCATCCACAACTGCATTGGTCAGTTGCTGGCAGAACCTCCCAAGGAACAGCCACACCAGATTACTGTCAGAAGTGCCTCTTGGCAACAGTAACAATGTTGAGGTTTCCTATCTGCAGACAGGGTAGATCCCCAGGTGGGGCAGTTCCCAGATGGCCCTTGCTTCAGTCTCTGCTCCGTTATTTTTTCCCTGTCTTTTTTTTTTTTTTTAAAAACAAGTACATTTCTGTGTTAAAAACTTTGAATTGGATGGGTGGTCCCATCCCCTGACTGGGGGTCATGACTATCTTCTGGAAGTGGTCTCTATAGGTTCTATCTCCCCTTCACTGTACATGTGAAGTGCTAAAGTCGTCCCAGTTGGGTTTTGGGAGCCTCTCTTTTACCTGGCATCTGGGACCCTCCAGTGGCTGTCCCCCAGTTCCTTATCCCCCTCCCCCCACTGCTACATATTTTTGTTAGATTTCCTGACCCTCTGTACCTTTCTCCCATCCCCTCCAGTACCTGATATTGCCCCCTTACTTCATCCTCCTCCTCTCTCCCTTCCAGGTCCCCCCTCCCTCCACCTCCCCTGATCATCCTGTTCCCCACTCAATGCAGGACTGAGACATCCACACCCTGGTCTTCCTTCCTCTTAAGCTCCATATAATCTACAGGTTGTGTCGTGGGCTTTCTGAGCTTTTGAGCTAATATCTATTTATCAGTGAGTATATACCATGTGTGTTTTTTTGTGACTGGGTTACCTCACTCAGGCTATTTTCTAGTTCCATCAATTTGCCTGCAAATTTCGTGAAGTCATTTTTAATAGCTGAGTAGTATTCTATTGTGTAAATGTACCACATTTTTTTGTACTTATTCCTCTGTTGAGGGACATCTGGGTTGTTTCCAGCTTCTGGCTATTATAAATAAGGCTGCTATGAACATAGTGGAGCATGTATTCTTGTTATATTTTGGAGCATCTTTTGTGTATATGCCCAGGAGTGGGATAGCTGGGTCTTCAGGTAGAACTGTTTTCAATTTTCTCAGGAACCACTAGGTTGATTTCCTAAGTGGTTTTAGGTTAGGGAAGTTTTCTTCTATAATTTTGTTGAAGATATTTACTACCCTTTTAAGTTGGGAATCTTCACTCTCATCTATACCTATTATGCTTAGGTTTGGTCTTCTCATTGTGTCCTGGATTTCCTATATTTTTGGGGTTAGGAGCTTTTTTCATTTTTCATTTTCTTTGACAATTATGTCAATGTTTTCTGTGGTATCTTTTGCACAAGAGATTTTCTCTTTTATCTCTTCTATTTTGTTGCTGTTGCTTGTGCCTATGACTCATGATCTCTCTCCTAGGTTTTCTACTTACAGGGTAGTCTCCCTTTGAGATTTCTTTATTGTTTCTACTTCTATTTTTAGATCCTGGATGGTTTTGTTTACTTCATCTGTCTGGTTGTGTTTTCTTACAATTCTTTAAGGGATTTTTGTGTTTTCTCTTTTAGGGCTTCCATCTGTTTACCTGTGTTCTCCTGTATTTATTTAAGGGAGTTATTTATGTCTTTCTTAAAGTCCTCTATCATCAACATGAGATGCGATTTAAAATCTGAATCCTGCTTTTCCAGTGTGATGGGGTGTCCTGGACTTGCTATGGTGGGAGAACTGTGTTCTGATGATGCCAGGTAACCTTGGTTTCTGTTGTTTACATTCTTGCATTTCGCCATCTGGTTATCTCTAGTGCTACTTGCACTCACTGTCTCTGACTGCCACTGTCTCTCTTGTTACGTTAGTTGTGACAGAACTCCTCAGGGTCCAGCTATCTCTGTGATCCTGTGATCCGGAGCTCCTGGGTGGAAGAAGTGGGACTCAGGCTGCCTCTGGGATCCTGAAACCTTGTGATCCTGGGTGAGTTAGAGTTCCTGGGAGTCCAGCTTCCTCAACTGCTCTGAGTACAGCGGATTCTCTGCTGCTCTGAATACAGTTTTTCCTCAAGGATGAGTGGTTCCTCAGGATATGGTGTCTCCACAGGACCAGACCAGCTAGGAATCTGCCTCAGCCACAAGGACCAAGCAGAGGGGCCAGAAGGAGAAAGAAAGAAAATCTGTTTTCTCATGGAATAAGCTCCCTTAAAAGGTTATCCAACCAGAAGTGTTATCCCTAGCCATATATACACTAAAGAAACCCTAAATTAACTCAGCAGGTTTTATTTAAAACAATAATAAGAAATATGAAGTTATGAATTTGAGAGTGGTTGGAGAGGACACAAAAGGATTTAGAATGAGAAAGGGTGGAAGAGATGTAATTATAATTCAATTTAAAAAATATACCATCCATTTGCCTAAGAATTTCATGAATTCATTGTTTTTAATAGCTAGTAGTACTCCGTTGTGTAAGTGTCCCACATTGTCTGTGTCCATTCCTCTCCTGAAGGTCATCTTGGTTCTTTACATCTTCTGACTATTATAAATAAGGCTGGAATGAACATAGTGGAGCATGTGTCCTTGTTATATATTGGAGAATTTTGGGGGGTACAGGCCCAGGAGTGGTATAGCTGGGTCCTCAGGTAATACTATGTCCAGTTTTCTGAGGAACCAGTAGACTGATTTCCAGAGTGGTTGTACCAGCTTACAATCCCACCAACAATGGAGGAGTGTTCCTCTTTCTCCACATCCTCACCAGCATCTGCTGTCACCTGAGTTTTTGATCTTAGCCATTCTGATTGGTGTGAGGTGGAATGTTAGGGTCGTTTTGGTTTTTATTTTCCTAATGAGTAAGGATGTTGAACATTTCTTTAGGTGCTTCCCAGACATTCGAGATTTCTCAGTTGAGAATTCTCTGTTTAGCTCTGTGCCCCATTTTTAAAATAGGGTTATTTGAGTCTCTAATTTCTTGAGTTCTTTGTATATATTGGATATTAGCCCTCTCTCAGATGAATTTTGCAATTACCATTTGGAAGCATAGAATAATAGACATATTTTTCTCATTCATTTTTTTAACCAATGTTCGGAGACTGAATTTGTTCTAAAAGCCAATCTAGTTTCTGCGATTACTAAAATAACAAGATAAAATACCTGACATTTAGTGAAAGCTTTAAACATGGTAAGGAATTATTGAAACCACAAAAAATAGACCAAAATAGACAAGTACAAGGACTCACATATATGTGTGTAGGAATATATATGAGCATATAGAAGCAACCAAAAGTTTCAGGGAGCATTACAGAATGTTTGAGTCTGGTCCTCATGAATAAGGCTTTACTTGAATAGAGAGATGAAAGGATGTAGATGTGGTAATGATAACCTAGATTATTAGGATGAAGATGTCACATGGAGGATGGCTGTTATGAAACAGCTCAGGGTTGATAGTGCAGGATGATGCATTGGTTTGTGATCCTAAGATTGAGAAAACAAGACATGATTAAAATCTTGAAATTTTAATGTATTATTGGGAACATAGTCACATATTTATATATATGAAGTAGAATGAACACCAGTGCAGAAATATAGATGTTAAAATAGCTCAAATGTCACTTCACACCTAGTAAACATTGTGATTTAAATCCAATTTTCTTATCATCACAGTAAGCTATTTATTGCTAGAATATGATGATATAAATGTAATGATCACAACATTTTATACAGTTAATTCATGTTATGCTCTAAGCACTTAATTTTTAATCTAGGTTATCATTACCACAGGCTATAGAATTAACGGTGGTATGATTGTGTTCAGAATGGCTGTTCAAAAATTGAGGATTTCTCACTTGTCAGAGTCACTACGCTTCCATCTTTGGCCTTGTTCTTGGAGATTTTCCTGAAGTTCATTTAAAAATGTTTTATATAAATTTATTGGTGTGTGTGTGTGTGTGTGTGTGAGAGAGAGAGAGAGACAGACAGACAGACAGACAGAGACAGAGACAGAGACAGAGACAGAGACAGAGTCAGAGTCAGAGACAGAGAGTCAGAAGACAACTTGAGGATGTTGGTTCTTGCATTCTATCATGTGGGTTGTTCTTGGGATTTGAACTCAGGTCATCAAGTTTTTCAGCAAGCACCTTTACTCACAGCGTCATTTTGTTGGCATTGAAGTTAATTTCTGTATGGAAAATAAAAGATTAAAGGAAGAGTTGTGCTGTTAACATTAAAGAAAAGTGAGATAACATTCTGAAAATTTCTAATAAAAATAATACTGTCTAAACAACTCAATTAGATATTGTGACAAACTGAGAAAAATGGCACATGGACAGAATTAAATTCCAAAGAACTCACATGGATGACTTGGATGAATCAGCACATAAACCAATATCCTGCTGCTGTCTAGACATAGAAGATGTCAACAGTGGGAAGTTTTAATACTGACTCAGAAAAAGAAGTTTTAATATCCAAGTAGGAGGTGGGTTAAGCCACAGAAATGGGGGCTTTTATAGCAGGAGTTCATGAAGGTCTGAGAAATAGTGTCTAATACTATCATTATTAACATCACTATAGTTACAATTTCCAATATTTCAGTTGCTGCAAGAAAGATGCACACAGATTCACTTATTTTGGTTAAAACAAACTACAAATTATACTCAGAAAATAGGAAGCAATATGAGAATAGTTAAATACAACACAAATATCTTTTTCAGTTGATAGATTCTATTACTCATACTGTCTTTCAAAATGTAGGATTTAAAAAACCCACTCAGTGGCAGAGGTAGTAAATGACTAAAGCTGCTGTAGTAACAAACCTTTTGTTGCAATCTGGTATACTTGATGGCATTCTGGATTGCCTTCCTACCAATGTACTGTACAACACTAATCACTCAGTTCAGGATGGAACTCTAAAGCTTGGCAATATGGTTTTTTCCTTTTTCTTTTTTATTGGACATTTTATTTATTTACAATTCATGTGTCATCCCCTTTCCTCATTTCTCCTCCCTAGAAGTTTCATTCCATCTCCTCTCCTCCTTTATGCTTTTATACCATTTTGAGTACATGCATGTATTAAGGTCAGTTCTATGTTGAGGGTATATCAATTCAATAAATGCAAATAGTCAAGGAACAAGCAATACAATCAATACAAACAGTCAAAGAAAAAGCAAGGCATTAAACCCAATTATGTGAACACTCCCATGATCACTGTTTCTAAGGGCTTATCAGGATGACCAAAGTATCTGAGCCTACTTCTCTGTTTTAGCCCAAGGTCATTTTAATGTCTGAAGCCTACTTCCTTGTTCTAGTCTAAAATTAGGTTCCTGTCTGAAATTACTTCTTTGTTCTAGCCTAATATTTAGGTTCCTGCCTGAGATTATTTTTTGTTCTAGCCTAAGATTTAGAATCATATCTGAAATTATTTCTTTGTTCTAGACTAATGTCATATTCCTGCCAAGCAGCCCATTTCCTTGTCCTTGGCCCATGTCAGCTTTTTGCCAAGTAGCTGCAAAAGCTCTCTGCTTCTCCCCCTTTTTAATTTTATTAACAAGACTGAGCCTGTCTTAGGTCATTCTGATAAGAATGTCTTCCTTATCCATCATGGAATATCAAAAGCAATGCACTTCGGTCTTAGGTTGGTAAAATTCTGTGCAGAGTTTTACCCATCCTTGGCTTTGGCAATATGTTTGATAGCACATTATCTTACTGCTTAACTCTAGGCAATGGTAATCACACACATTATCTGAAAAAAGAATTGAATTTTGATAGAATATGGTAGCCCTTCTGTGCACTAAGATTTTGGATACTTCTATGTACTATATAAAAGCTCTTTCTCCTTGCAGCAAAGATAGGTGATGCCTCTGAACAATTCTTTTTCCATATCTCTAGTCCATAGACGTCTTTTACTATGTCTGGAAGTACAGTAGTGTACTAAGGCAATCTGATTCTACTCTTTCAATATTTTTTTGTTTGTTGTTTGTTTTTGACTGGTAGCTTGATATTAGAGCTCTCTGCCTGGATGCCCTTCTCTAATTACTGTTACCTCCAAAGGAACATAAATGAGTCACTGTAAAGTTCTGAGGACTCTACACAATTGTCCTAATCTGTTTTTGTTGAACAGTGAGTGAGAATTTTTCTCTGAGTAGTCTCGTTAGAATTTCAGGGACATTGTTCCACATGGCCAAGATAACAGTTTGGTGTAACTGTCCTTAATAAAAAATTTTATAGACACACTGAATATTGGTTTCATGAATAGTCAAGAGGAGAGTAAGATTAGAGAGAGAAGAGTGTGTAAGCTGATGCGTGGGTGGTATAAATTTTTACCAAACCGATGATAAGAGGCCTGACAGCAGACTTCTAATAAATGACTTCTCATGGAGAAATAGCACTGGAGATTTATCACAGAGATAAAGAAATGAACAATAATAAAGAGTATAAAATTAAGGAAATCACCTAAAATGCATAAAATCTATAGGCAAATAGTATTAATCTTCACAATGCCTATTCAAAGATAGCATACATTTTAGAGAAGAAATGGGACTATCATAGACATCAAGGAACTGTTTTACTTTCTTATTATTTAGTTAAATTTCCTTCACATAAAAGAACAGCCATAGAACACTGTACTACTGAAGCTTATATTAGACATCAAGAGTATAAAAATGAAAGTAGGTGAATACTTACTTCCACAGAATGAGCAATAATTATTGAATTATTTGCACTCCCATGTGAAGGAAAAAAGCTATATTCAGTAGCATGTTATGACTGTCTACTTCTTGATATAGTTTTATGACTACTTTTGCATTTATTAAGGAATCAGATTTGGAATATGGTCAACATAAATTAGTGAAGCTAATTTTATAAAACAAATGGAATATTAAACAGGGCCTATCTAGAGACAATTTTCAAAAAAATATTTTGCTCTATTTTTAATTGTGTGACATGTGTGTCTTTATGTAGGTTTGCACATTTGTGTAGGTTTCCATTGTGTTCAGAAAAGGATGTTGGATCCACTTAATCTCAATTTGGAATAGGTCATGCACCACCAGATGTGAATTTTTTGGAGTCAAACTCAGGTTGTCTCCAAGAGTAGTGTGCATGCTTAACTTCTGACCCATGACTGCAATCTATGAAATAACTTCATAAAAGGTAGTACAAAGGTGAATCCAGATGGAAGAGAAGCAGCACAGAATTAAAGGAGGAAGTCAGACTAGACAATAGTGGAGGTACCAAGTCCCTACATGGAAGGAATGAAGTTGTACTTGCTGCCAGAATTAAGCAGGGAGTGAGATGAGATTTGGGTTAGTAAATCCAATGCATTCATTTTCATCTTTCTTTACTTGTTTGTTTTGTTTCTTTCAGACACTATCACTGATTGATATCAATAAAGCGAAGAATGTCCAGTAATGCAATCTGTAGAGGTTTATGCACCCAAACAAGTATATGTGAGAAGTCATTTGTTCTAGAAGGTATTTAAATGAAATTATTAACTTTGGTGTTGTACCTGTAGACAGCCAGATGAACATATTTTGTTGCTATCGAGAAAAAGAGTTAAGCCTGGTTATATAATCTAGAAATAACTAAGCCCAATGAGAATTGGAAAACTGCTGCCCAAGATGGCTAGAGAGGTATATTGCAGTTAGTTGCATTGGTGTATTGTGTCTTATACATTGTAGTATTTTAGGATTAAAAAAATAAACAGTTTAGTAATATTTCTGAGAGAAGAGTTAAGGTCTGGTCTGTATTTGGCTGGCATTGTGGAAACACAGAAGAGGAGCACAACAAGACTCTGCTGCTCTTATGATGCTGGGGGATCTTAGCGTGGTCCAGGAATGGGATGGATAGGATACATTTGTATACAAGAGCCAAATAGACTTTCTGATATGCTAGATATACAAGGGAGCTGTTAGGGAAGGCTGATCCATGTAAGTAAAATGAGGAGCGTGCTGTGCAACATGAGAGGTAATCCCACACCCATAGTACTCAGCTGATTCTAAATGCCTTACTTAAAAGAAAAATACATTTCCTACCAGTCATAGTGTTTGCCATTTTTTGGTGATTATTTTTTGTTGTTGTTTAAAGCAAATTGAAGCAATTGACTAATTAGCTTTACTTTTCTTTCAGAAATATTGAATCACTCTGCATGTAAACTCAGCAGTGTAAAGGGATTTGCTTTATTTCTACTTCCCTTCCCTTGAATTTAGGGCCAAGTAGGAAATTAGAAAAAAAAAATCCTGCTACATCTTAAAGAACATCCATAGAAATACTCACATAAGATTCCCTATGCTCTGTAACCTGCTTCATTTAGCTCTTAGCGCTTTAATTGGTATTTACATTATTGATTTAAGCTATATTTTTCAAAATAGTATCTAGGTTTTTTTAAAGTTCAATTTTCTCTTCATAGAAAAAATAAATCCCATTTTTCTTTACTTTTACTTAAGGGAGAATAATGTTTCTAAATACAACATTGCTTCTAAAAATCACTATCTTATATTAATGTATTTTATATGTGTATATGTAGGTACACCTTCACATCACAACATGCCTGGGGAGGTCAGAGGATAACATGTATTATGTTGCTGAAAACCAGGAGCTAACATTGACATACTGCAAGGCCATTTATTTTCACCTCCAGACCAGACTTATATTCTCCTTTGGCAAGAAAATGAAGTGGCCCAGACCAGATACAGAAAGACCTGTAATTATGGCAAAGAAACAAGTTATTAAAAAACCCAGAATTTTGCAGTGAATTTTATGATCATGGGAAAGGTACATGTTATGTGTTTTGTGGTCAGACAGTTAATATAGCATGAAACATTTTACAGTGAGTCAATTCTCAGAATGATGGAAACAATTTACATTGTGTAATTCACAAGATTATTGAAGAAGAACAATAAAAAGGTGACTTCTAGCTAACAGAAAGATCAAAGCCCAACATTGTTTAACTAAAAAGAAAAGTGGAGTTACTTATTTCTTAACATAGTGGTGTTAGCATGTTCCCATCATGAGTGTTCAGGGTACTGGACTCAGGTCTTCAGGCTTATCATTGAGTGCTATCTCAACACATCACAATGATATTTTAAAATAAATATGCAACGCTGAAGAGATGGTTCAGCAGTTAAGGGAACCTGCTTCTCTTTTGGAAGACCAGGGGTCAGTTGTCAGCATATACAAGGAATGGTTCACAACCATCTGTAACTCTAGTATCAGGGGCTTAGATTCCCTCTTCTGGTTTCTATAGGTACCTGCATACACTTGGAACCTATACAGAGAACTAGCTGAACACATCAACATAGATAAGAATAACTAAAAAATTTAAAAGTTTAAACACATGTCTTTGTATTTGTTTAAATGGTTTTTTGTTTGTTTGTTTTTTTTTTTTTTTTCAAGACAGGGTTTCTCTGTGTAGCCCTGGCTGTCCTGGACCTCACTCTGTAGACCAGGCTGGCCTCGAACTCAGAAATCTGCCTGTCTCTGCCTCCCAAGTGCTGGGATTAAAGGCGTGCGCCACCACCGCCCGGCTTGTTTAAATGTTTTAATGGATATCTACCATGTGCACTGAGAAAAGGGAGATAATGATATGACTTAAGAGTGAGAGGTGACATAACATACAGTATAAATAAAAGAAAATGTTAAAATTGTGACAAGAAACTTGTTGGTAAAGAGTGGATAGCAGTAATGCTTAACTTTTATTAAAAGCATTTGCTTGATATCATTGAATCATCAGACTTATTCCTCAGACAATACATTAATGTTTCCTATTGACATATGAATGAGTAGAGACTCTGACACTTTTAGTTATGAGTATTTGAATTAGAATTCTTGCAAATATTTCTTGGGGGTTTCTATCCTACCTTTCATCATTTAGTTCCCAAATAAAAAACACAAAACTTTTATATTTGTAATAAGCCTTAAAGTGCTAGAGCTGGGCATGTATCAACCATCTATGTTTGTTTGTCTACCTTCCTGTCAGTAAACTCTAGATATGAATTGCTATATTCCTCCTACATCACTCCCGCTCCAACTAGCAGGCCCTTATGGTCATGAGCCAACTACCCCATGGGCCTTCTTTCTTCTTCCCCCTCTTCTTATGGTCTCGGCTTCAGACCCAAAGTCCTGGAACCAAAGTCCTGGTTACCTCTCTTCTGCTTAGCTACAGGCTTTAGGCATCTTTATTCAACCAATAATTTTAAATTAAGGAACAAGGTTTGCACAACAAAAGCTGGTATAATGAGAACTCACTCTTCTAGTGAGGCAAGGAGACCTTTGGATACAGAATTTCACATTACAATACACGCAACAGATCAATTCTCTACACAGAATGAAAACTAGAGACCACTACTTCTGAACCTATATCCTTAATTTACAATTCTGCCTATGAATGGTATGGATCCTACATTTTATCAAAGAGAAAAGGGTCACAGCAGATCCTACAATGCCTTGTCATCTCTTTGTAATGGATCTGGGATTTGAAGCATCACTGCATACTGAACAGTTCTAAAATACCCCTTTCTGAAATGTAAAGTCTTAGACACTTTATGACAGGAAGGCAGTTCTTGTGACAATCTAAAGTTTTAAATTGCATATTTTTTTTCTTCTTTGGGAGAGGAAGCAATTTTCCTGTTGTCATTCACATGCCAGAGACTGAAGGTAATTTTTTTCTTACTGGAATATTTCCTGCACCTGTTCAATCACATGATTCCTTGAGAATATTAAACATTCCTTTATGCAGTAGGCATAACCCAGTAAATTTTATTCTTTCCATTTTTAGGCTAACACAAATAAATCATAGCATGACAGTTATACATCTCACACTGTGCTGAATAAGTAATGGATCTTCCCAGGTTTCTTTGCACAGCATACAATGTAATAATCGCACAATACAGATATTATCTCCTAATCATTTCTCCAGAATTTTTAATAAAATCTAAAGCATATCTTAAAATGATAACCTGGAGACTAGACAATGAATAGCACCTGAGCTGCTAACTTTTCAGAAAACCTGGGAAATTTTGATCTTTAATTTGTTTTTTTTCTAATTTCTTTTTTTTGTTGTTTTGATTTTTTTCACTGTTGTAATATATATGTTAGTTACTGTCTATGCTTAGCTCTCATAGACTATTTGATTTCAACTAAAATTAAGATAAGTCCATTTGCTTTTCCATCAAAACTCACCATGATAACTTTATCTGCCATAGCTTTACTGTTGAAATCTTCTGTCTGATTTGTAATATTTCAACAGCCTATTTTATGTGTAGTTGGCAGAGAAAAATCATTTGGTTGGGAGTAAAAAAAAAAAAAAAAACCTTAAAGTATCACCAAGTTTACAAAGTATCTTTGCTTTGTAGTCTTTTATCTCTTCTTGTTAGGTAGGAATATGCTTCTTTTGTTCCAGGGTTAATTCCTTGTGTTTTTTTTTCTAAGCTCCAGGAACAATGACCAGTAGTTATCTGTGGCTGATGCATTGTTTCTTGGCCCCAACAGTAGAAGCTTTTTCTGATAGCAGGCAATGGTGACACACTACCTTTTAACTTTAGCTAATGCTCCAAATATCTAAAACCAACCACTTAATAATTTTCACATTCACTGAAAGCTTGGAGACTACTTAAGCTTATTTATGAAGGAACTAGCTTAAAACCCAATTCTGGAAGTTTCTAGAGGAGGCATGAGAAAGAGCTTCACAAGGATGCCTACTTTTAGGATGATTCATGATGGTTGGGGATCTGAGGTAAATGAGCCAAAGAAGGTGTTCTTACCATTCACCTGCAGAATAAACAAATTCTGTCCAAAGAGAAAGAACAGGAATTTTTGAGTAATAATAAGTGGTTTGAATAAGACCCATAGGCACTTATACTTGAATGCTTAGTCACTAGAGAGTGAAAATTATTTAAAGATTAGAGAAATTAAGAGATTGTGGCTTTCTTGGATGAACTTAAGGCTAAGAGTGAGCTTTGGGCTTTTAAAAGCCTATGCCAGGCCTAGGTGCTTGGGAGTTTGGGAGATAGACTCTCTCTCTCTCTCTCTCTCTATCTCTCTCTCTCTCCCCTCTCTCTCTCTCTTGCTTGTCAACTGCTTTTTCAGTACCATGTCTGCCTTTGTACTGCCATGCTCTCTGCCATGCTGATAATGAACTGACCTAAGCAAGGCCTCAATTAAATGCTTTTTGATTATGAGATGCTTTAGTAATGGTGTCTCTTCATAGCAATATTACAGTAACTAAAACAACCAGGATTGGAGTAGAGGAAACTTATGAAAATCTAAAATGTTCTGTGAGAACAAATCTGACACATTGACCTGGAAAGTTATACTGTGCTCAAAGCCTAGCTTTTCAAAACCTCTGTATAGCACATTATTCTATGAGTCATTCCTCATCGCTATTCTTTCGGATACAAGAAATATTGCATTCTTTGTATTTACCGTAGAACTTGCATTTCACAAAGGTAAAAACAATCAGATATGTTTTCTAAACTATACAAATATATTTGATATAGAGCTTCAGAGAAAATTTTAATTTTTTTTTAAAAAAAGGAATTGTGACTTTGAATTTTGACCGATTGCTGGACTTCTTTGGTCAAGAAACTTTATTCACTTTCTATTATTTAACATTTTCTCTCCTAACTCATTTTCTTTTAAAATTTTTTTATCTCTCTACCACCAATCAGGCATCAAAATCAAATATCTCAGTGAGAGCTAAGTGAGCCTTTTCTTCATTTATGAGACATGGGTACTGGAAACCTTTTATGAGCTACTCTACAACTTCGTGGTGAAGTTTCCAAGATACGCTCATCTTCCATCTTTGCTTTGTCTACTTTTGCTTTTGTTGTTTGCATAGAAAAATTGATAGAACAGAAGAATAAAGCACAGGAGAAAGTTGCTGAAAAGAGAGAAGGGAAAGATGCTAAAGTTTATCAGATATTTTTTCCACCATGTGTATTTCAATTGCCTGGATTAGACCTCTTGCATGATTATCCCGTTACAGCTTTTGCTTGTATTAATCAATTATGTACCATTTTACTATTTTCAATGATACTACAAACTCAGCGACAGTCATAGGCTGTGTCTTAACCTTGTTTGTGTGCTAGTGGTATAATATTCACAGTAACAATTCATTTATATGGCATTTCTACTTGCTGTGAAATTCATATACTCCAGTTATTTTCCATCAGTCCTGTGAAGTATGCACTATCCTGATTTTGTCAAAGCATATATAGATATTTAAAGAGAATAAGTGACTTATTCAAGCTTTCAAAGTTAATAACCAGAATCCAAAAAAACAGCTCAATTAGGGCTACAGATATGCTTGTGATCCTGGCCATAAGAGTCCAAAGAAGTCACCTAATTAATATTTTCTAGGTTAATGTTTATGAAAAATGCTTCATTTAAATATTTCTAAACATATTAGGTCCAATAGTCAGTTTAGAAATTATTGTCAATTTAAAAATTTAAAATCCCAGCTCTATTGTTAACCTAAAACTAGAATAATTTCTGAAGGAACTTCTGTCTAAGAGACGTCTTATATCTTTTCCTCCAATGTGGGGTAGTTAACAACTGTGGTTGTAGGTGATTAAATATTTGAAAGTCATACAATTTCTGATTGAAATTTGAACAGTTGTTACATGGATTCTGGTTTTGTCAGTAGACATTCTGTACAGTGGATGTGTTACCATATTTAAATGCAAATCAGCAGTGTCATACACCTGTGTTGAGTTGCTCTTCATACATACATTCTTTATCGAGTTGTGCGTGTTGAGAGTTAGATATGTGAGTCAAAATGACTTTGATTTAAGTCAAGATCCAAATCATTGGAATATAACGTGAACCAAGATGAAGCATTTAATTTACTCAATTTTCTTAAAATAAAAGGAAAACCATAACCAAGCCATTATGGTTTCTGTTTTGGGCTGATCAACTGTTCTTGAGCACGTGGTCTGGTCTGGAGTATAGTTAACTTAGCCAGTATCATTCCATTATAAAAACTGAACTTTGTTCTCTCAGAAGCTATCAGTTACAATAGTTTCCTGATTAGGGGTGGCATATTGTGTCTACTTCCTCTTCTCAGTGCTGGGATTTTGTCTGGCTCAAACCTATGCATGTCTTAGCTGTGATGCCACAGTCTTTGTGAGCTCATGTGTGTATTTTCCTTTTGTATTTTAAAGAAGCTATTTCCTTGATTTCATCTAACACCTTTGACTCTTAAAATTTTTCTGCCTCCTCTTCTGCATATACTCCTGAGGGGAAGGCTATAATACAGACATCACATTTAGAGCTGAGTGCTCCAAGTCTCTCAATTTCTCCATTGAGAAGTAGTTTACAAAAATACAGAGGAAATAAATGAGTTAAGCAGTTATCTGTGCAATTACTGGGTCATTACTCAGCTTATTTCTATATTACTGTGGCATCAAAATTGACCAAAAGCAAGCATTTCAAATGCTTATAGTGTATTATTCTTCACCAACCTGACAGTTAACATTTTTGCCTTTAAACATTGTATGAATATAAACACAAAGCTAGAATAAACAAATGAGAGAGAATGGAGACTCCTACTCTCCCCCGCTGGCATATTGAGTTAGTTTGAGATCAGTCATCATTATTCTTAGAGCCCATTAAAAATACATTTGCTCTTGAGTATTCAAACTTTTGTTTATACAGATGACATCGGGTCTCACCACATTTGTGATTCTGCAAATAGGCAAAGGACACTTTCACTTTCGTGCTGACAGAATTTGTCAGACAACATTAATCTCCCGAGGAAGAAAAACCTGAAAAAAATGACAATTGACTAAAAAATAAATTAGATACGGTGAAGAAATCATTGAAAATTGAATGGTTTTCATGGCATGATAAAAGATTAATGTTTCCTATTTCATTTCTGGGAACATTTGAGGTCTAAGTGTCTGGCTTTTTCTCATATGCTGTGGCATTAAAATCTCACATTGAGTATTCATGGTAGGAACGTCTATCAGCCATGCATGCCAAAGAGAAAATTATTATACCAAGAAACCAAACATTACACACCATACTGCACAGCCAGGAAGTATCTGACATGAATCAGGCAGAGCTGTGTCTTCTAAAAAGTACTAATTAGTCTACTGTATCAAAATAGGACAACAGAGAATGCTCAAAGTAACCAATACAATATGTCCTTAGCCATGGTAGAGTGTCAGTAAATGAGTGTACATTGCTTCTTCTTCTCTGCTTCTGTGTAGGTCTTAAGAATGTTATGAGTTTTCTGTAAAATGCAAAAAGAAGGTCTCAGAGCATTTTTAACAAGATATTCGCACAAAAGGCACGTTAGTAGACTGATGTTCAAAGTCTTTGAAGTGTCATAATTTTTCCCTCTTTCTCTTGAGAGACATGCCTGGAAAGTTTGCCCCAGTCATGGAGAATTAAACAAGGTGTAGGCTTCTTGAGTTCAGAGTAGAGAAGCAAATGAAGTCTGTTTATTCCTTATATCAGTCTTAGTACAAATATTCATGATAGTTTAATTTGCTCATGCATTCACTCTCTCTTTCCTCATCAGATCTGAACCTGAGATGTGGATACCCACTTTCATTCTTTAACTTAGTTGGTTCTATACAAGGATAAAAATACAACTTTCTTATTTTCATGGTAATTTGTTATTCCATATTTTGAAATAAAGAACTTATATATTCTTTATGGATCCTAAATCAAAATTTGTATCTATGTGAGAAAGAATCAAAAACAAACATAATTAAGAGAAAAATATAAACCAGTACATTATAATTTTAGTCAAGGAAACATTGTGTTATTGTGATTGCAGTGTGCCTACAGCCCCTGCTGAACACACCCCCAAACAAACAAACAAACAAACAAAACAAGTAAACACACAGATTGGGGGAGGAAGAGAAAGAGGGAGATGGAGAAGGATACAGAGATGGTAGAGAGAGTCTGGGATATTAGTTGAAGAATCAATAATGTAGAAATGTCAATAGAATACTATAGTGGAGAAACCTATATTGAGCCAACTGGACCCTTTAGTCTCTTGCAGCAGTATTTCATACAGTCTTCAGAATTGAGTCATGCTATAAAAAGATTTATACACTAGAATTGACCTGGAAAACAGGCAAAGGCTGTTAGTCTGATGTTTAATCTAGGCTTATGACTGTCTAATTTGGTCACAAACAGTTTAAATGAAGCTGTTATTGTTTTCTTAGGCAATTCAACTAACCAAATGCCTACTCTAAAAATGAGGTAAGGAGGCAAGAACAATCAAAAGCTACTCACATACCTCTGGCTTATACTACTGCATTTATGTTGACAGTATTTACTTAACAAGGAAAGACTGGGGTTGATAAAAGATGCTGAGCTCTCACATGGCCATATTAAGCTATTAGATGTTCAAGAAAAGGTACGAAGCCTTATAAATATTATTTTGGGCAAGTGAAGATATGTTTCAGAAGTAATAATTTGGTGTTCTTTTGGTTTTTTTTTTTTTGTTTGTTTGTTTGTTTTTTTGTTTTTTGTTTTTTTTGTTTTTCGAGACAGGGTTTCTCTGTATAGCCTTGGCTGTCCTGGAACTCACTCGGTAGACCAGGCTGGCCTCGAACTCAGAAATTCGCCTGCCTCTGCCTCCCAAGTGCTGGGATTAAAGGCGTGCGCCACCACCGCCAGGCCTGGTGTTCTTTTGCACATAAATGGAACTTAAAATAAGAGAAGTACATTCTGGAGAAATGGTTCAGCAGTTAAGGATTTTCCTCACTCTCTCAGAGAACCTAAGTACATTCTGGAGAGATGGTTCAGCAGTTAAGGATTTTCCTCACTCTCTCAGAGAACCTAAGTTCTGGTCTCAGAACCTGTGTTGGGCAACCCACAATGACCTGCAATGCCAACTCTGAGGGATACCAGATGCCCTGTTGTGGCCTTGAGGATTCCAGTATACAATTTTCATGAGTTTCATGGAACACTCATAATACACTGTTGTATGTCTCTAGCCTCTGATATTCAACAATTAACACCTCTGAAAATTCAGCTGTATCTGCTCACAAGGGATCTTCATAGTTGGTGCTACTGACTGTTTACAGTCCCTCAAATAGGGATGAGGAGGGTCACAGGCCCCTTACTTGATTGTCCAGCTGGTCCCTACCAACTGTTATATGTAATTCTGCCTTAACTTCATGTGGGCTTTTGTCCTGGCTGGGTGACCACTTTGGGGAGATAGCAACTGTACTCCAGTAAGGTATTTCTTACCTATCCTATGTAATGTAGCCCAATAAATTCATTGTTTTCCAAAGTTATCTTTGGTGGAATCATAATTTGGTTTGTCTTTGACCTTAGAAAGATAGGTAGGCATTGTGTACAGTCTCATTACAAACACACACACACACACACACAAACACACACACACACACACACACACACACACACACACACTATTAGAACAAACAAAGAAATCTAAAATAACAAAAGTACTTGGGCTTCCTTGGATAAATAGTTCATACAGAGGAGAAAAAGAGGCTCAAGATATGTTGGGAGTCTGTTCAGTATTAAAATGTCTTGTCATGTAAAAATATAAAGAATATCTATTTATCCCAGATGGAGAAGACATCAACAGAACAAATCCATCAAGGTTTTTATACAAGTCTAGGTTTGTGAACCAAAGAGTTTATTATGATTCCCTACAGGAACACTGGATACTATAAACAGTTGCAGTGCCAAGAGCTCCCATATAAGCTCTATGCACCTCTTGAGCCTTCTCCATCTAGGAGGAAGGGTGATCTTGTAGGTCCTGTGGTGATCACAGAGGCTCTGATTCGAAACAGCAATGATACATGCCCAACCGTTGAGCTAAGGAGATGACAAGAACAATAAAATACGATATGAAGTGAACAGAGATAGTGTTAAATCTGAAATAGGAAGAATGCGTCCTCATCTTATTTACTGATTATCTGTTGTGAACAGTCAACATTTTTTATTAATTTGACATGGAAGGAAGAAAATTTTGTTCATATTTCCCTGTAGTGTGAGTTATTAGGACCTTCTACTAAGAACAATTGAATAGATATAAAACGAGTGTTGATGTCCATAACAAGAGTCTCCAAAACAAAAATGGCACTAACATTAAGCACATTACAAAATAAAATAAAATAAGAAAGATGACTCTACTTAACAGGCATTTACATTTCTCTTCCTCCTAACTGTTTTTTTCCTACATGTTACTAAGAAAGACCTGAAGAGATCTGATGGAATTCATTTTATTTCCCATTGCATGTGAATGCTCATATTGTTCAGTAATCACCATGCTTGTAGGACACTCCAGGAGATAGTGTTGTTGGGGTGGGGAACTCTCCTTGGAGACTGGGTATTTACTGTTATGTATAGAGGCATTGAGCTGCTAGAACTGACTTACTTGTTTCTTAGTGTAACCTGGCTAATTCAAAAACAATGTGGCTAGTGGCAGAGGGGTAAGAGGACAGGAGGAGGAGAAACAGGGTTTACATATAATCTTGTTTCGTTGCATACATGTATGAAAAATTTCCAAGAAAAAAGACAAAGAATTTTATGTAGCATGGCAAAATAGCAAAGCCACCACAATTTATTTATTGCTTTTTACCAAGCACATCTGAAGTATGGCTGCTTCATCCACTGAGAAGACACTCACGAAATAAGAACATAACATGTTGTTATGATATTTTTTCCCTTCTAACTTCCTTTGTTAAGACAGCGTTTCCCCATGTTGATCAAGAGGGCTTTGCATAGGCTCAAGTAGTCCTCCCATCTCAGCTTCCAGAGCAGCAACAATGACAGATGAACATCTTCATGCCCAGCCCTACTTCTGAGTGATTAGGTTTACTTGGCCTTGTAGTTCCTTACAAAAATCCAGGGTTTCTTTATTGGAGTAAAGAAATAGCAAATATATGTGGAACTACACCTAGGTTCTATCATGCAAACTCCATTGATTATTCTCCCTCCTATCTCCCAGTTTCTAGGTTGAGCTTCTGCTTGTAGGAAATATGGTGGCCTCTAAAGCATCTTTTCTAAGCAAAATACACATTTGTCTTGGATTCCTCTTGGTCCTATCTGTATTCCCCATCTCTGTTTTGCCCAGGTCTTCTCCACATACTCTTGTATATTCTGCTTTAATTAGACAAGTAGTATCGCAACCTGGTCACGCTTTTAAAAGGAATAGTGGAAGAAACAAATTACAATCCAGAAACAAGGAAAATAGTCACACTAACCATTTATTCTGAGTGGTTCCACATGAATCAGAGGCTTAAATGACTCCCTATATGCTAGTTATTTACTGGAACTGTGCTGGCTTTCAGCTTCTTATACCCTTGGAAACACTTCCTTCATTTGAGGGAATTTCCCAGGTTGCCTATCTGCACTTTCCACAAGGCTTTCCACAAACTCTGTTCTTTCTTAGCAGCTGCCACACAGACCTGTGCTGCTCAGGCCACACCCAAAGATATGGCCTATGAGGCTTTGATTGAGAGTTAAGTGTGAAGAAAGAGATGCCTTAAAATCCATTCCTGTTCTATTGGCCTCAGAAACATTTTTATCTTTCTGAGGTAGCTACACTGTACTATGAGCTTCAGGTTCCCAGCTTGAGTTTTATCAGCTAGAACAACTGTGCTGAGACTGTAGCAGTTGCTTCCCATTGAGATTAGCTCTGTAATTCAAGGGACCTTCCTGTCTATGTGGTCTCTTTGCCAGGTTCTTTGATCCCACAGGCCACTTCTCTTACCTTAATGGTTTACTATCCTCATTCTTTGGGACTGCTTATTATACATAAGTGTATTATAAATATGCACTATAAACTGTGGACTAACTGCTGATTTTAAGATACTTAATAGGGGATATAACTACTAATCGCCAGAGATTATTTATGTAAGGGTCATGTTTCTGTGGAGACAAGATTTCAAAAGTTTATGAACTACAACTAAAAGATTAGATTTTTGACATTAAACTAAGAATAATAAAATATTTCTTCATAGCCCTTAGCAATGACCTTGTAATATCAGAGCCTCTTAGGTAAATGGGTCCAAACTGGATCGTTCTTTGTTTAATAACAAGAATTAAATTCCCTCAATGGGGGCAACTACACTTACAGGATAATTTCAATGTCAGATCTGAAGTGTTTTCTTTTCCAAAAATTTCAAAGTAGTTCTCAAGTATAATGGTAAGAAGACTGCAGGTGCTATATTATATGAGAACAAGATCATTGTGTTTCAAAAACTTGAAATAATTTTAGCAGCATTGCGGAAACAATGCTCTCAGAGAACAGGCATCATATGCATTTGCAAAATTAAGTGCAGAAAGAATGATGTCACACAGAAAATGGGAAAGTCATTCCAAGGACAGTTTATATAATAGAGCTGAACACCAGAAGAGAAGATGCTAAAACCTTCATGAGGGAACTTTGTATAGGACTATAGTTCCTTCACAGGTAAAACTTAAATTCTCCACTAAGTCCATGAATCACCCTGTCTCAAGGGAATGCAAATGGGTTGCCAGATTAAGTATTAATTCTAAGAGCATTTGTCTCATTCTTATTTCCACTGACAAACAATCTGGAAGAGACATGTGACACGGATTGTCACATGTTTCCAGCCAAATACCAACTGTGGTGCAAAACATATGTTAAAAGAAATAAAATTTAAAACACTGCAGTGCCCATCACAAGACTAGAAATCCAACTGATATGATTTTCTCCTGAATTAACAAGCATGACTTGATGGATTTGTCACTCCATACGCTGAAAAGCTTAAACCAGTAGGTTATGAAATAGCTGTGAATCCAGAACAACCTGGGAGACTTAAGATGGGAAAAATGTAGCTAACACAATTTCCCAAAGAATAATAACATAGTTATATCATGGCTTGAATGCAAAACAAGGAGATTTCTATAGACTTAAAAGTACTGACAGGTTTTACCATCACCTGACCAATACAGATGAAGATACACACAGCCATCCATCAAACTGAGCCTGGGAACCCTAATGGAAGAGCTAGGAGAAGGAATGAAGGACCTGAAGGGCATTGCAACCCCATAGGAAGATCAATATCAACTAACCAGACCAACATAAGCTCCCAGATACTAAACCATCAACCAAAGAGTATACATGGCTCCAGATACATATGTAGCAGTATAAGGAAATGACATGTTGTCTAAAGGATAACAAAGGTTCATGTGGCCATTAGTTTCTTAGCAAGAAAATATCAACTTTACATGCTAAAAGACCCCAGTAATCCATGAATTCATATCACATTGAACACTTGTTCTGAAGTAAATATTCAGATAAAGATTCTCATAGTAAGAAGTTATAACGAAGCTGATGTGGATGGATTCCACATAGTTATTAGAAGTTGTAGCCAAGGAGTGGACTACCAGAAATTTCTTTTAAAGTACTAAGTATCCTCTGATACTTTCATACATACATATAATATATTTTGACCATATATGTCCCCATTATCTACTTTTATGCCTTCCTCCTCCCACTGAACCTCTTCTTCCCAACAAATTAATCTCCTACTTCTACACATTGCTTTTCTAGGTTTGATTAGGCTTTCTTGAAAGACCATGGGTAAGAGCACTGTTTACCTGAGCATAGGTTTGAACATATTTACAATGATAGATGTGAATACTCCTTTGAGCTTTGACATGCCATTCCAATTAATAAGCAGTTAGTTATCTCTTGTTTTATTTTCTACTGCTCTGAAATAACATCATGGCCAAAACCAGAGTTTGTGATGGAAGAGTTTCTTTTGCCTTACAGGTTATAATCCATTTTCCAAGGAAGTCAGGCTAGAAGCTTAAGGCAGGATCTAGGAGGCAGGAGCTGATGCAGACCTGATGCCTATTGATCTGCTCCATATGGCTTATTCATCCTGTCTTTTTATTGCACTTAGTAGCACTAGCCCAGGGGTGGCACTTCCCACAGTGAACTGGCCTCTTGTACATCAATATTCAATCAAGAAAATGCAGCACAGGCTTATCCACAGATCATACTGGTGGGCACAAAGGTTGCTTCATCCATAATAACTCTAGCTTGTATCAAGCTGACATACAAATTAGCCAGCAAACCTCCATTAGAGTGATTCCCATTATTGCACTATTGGAAAAATCTTGGTTATCAGTCTGGCATTGTACAACTAGAAATTTCTTTCAAAGGAATAGGAATATGTAGAAGAAAGATTTTTTACCATTGTTATATAGTTAGTGGATTTTGTTTCTCTTTTGAAGCAGGACATTTACATAGATCTTAATCAATGTTCCCCAGATGGATTGAGGACCAAGCTGTATAGCAAGATTCACCAGGGGTAGAATACTCAACTGTCTATTGATGATGTCACACTTATCTTTCCCCATTTTCAGTAATTCATTGATTCAAACTGGTCTAGAATAGAGAGACTGGGTAGCCAGTTAAGAGGTTAAGGATATGCTACAAAGCTGAGGAGCAAAAATGACATGAATATAAGTTATACATTTCTTTATTTATTACTTTTTATTGGATATTTTATTTATTTACATTTCAGATGCTATCCTCTTTCCCCATTTCCCCCAGACACTCCTTATCCCATTTCTCCTCCTCCTATTGCTTCTATGAGGGTGTACCCCCACCCAATTACACACTCTCATCTCCCCACCCTTGAACTCCCCAACACTGGAACATCCAGCTTTCACTGGACCAAGGACCTCCTCTCCCACCTATACCCAACAAAGCCATCCTCCCTCACATATACAGCTGGAGCCATGGGTCTCTCCTTGTGTGCTCCCAGCCTGGTGATTAAGGCCCTGGGATCTCTGGTTGGTTGGTACTGTTGCTCTCCCCACGGGACCACAAACCCCGTCAGCTCCTTCAGTTTTCTCTCTAACTTCTCCATTGGGAACTCCTTCATCAGTTCAATGGTTAACTGTGAGCATTCGTCTCTGTATATGTCAGGCTCTGGCAGAGCCTCTAAGGGGAAAGCTATATCAGGCTCCTGTCAGCATGCATTTCCTGGCATTCACAACAGTGTCTGCGTTTGGTGACTGCACATGGGCTGGATACCTGTATCTCAAGCTGTACTACAGAGCAATAGTGATAAAAACTGCATGGTATTGGTACAGAGACAGGCAGGAAGATCAATGGAATAGAATTGAAGACCTAGAAATGAACCCATACACCTATGGCCAGTTGATCTTTGACAGGGTAGCTAAAACCATTCAGTGGAAAAAGACAGCATTTTCAACAAATGGTTCTGGTTCAACAGGTAGTTATCCAGTAGACGAATGCAAATTGATCCATTCTTTTCTTTTAATTTATTTATTTTATGTATATAAATTCACCATTGCTCTCTTTAGATACACCAGAAGAGGGCATCAAAGCCCATTGCAGATGGTTGTGAGCCACCATATGGTTGCTGGGAATTGAACTCAGTACCTTTGGAAGAGCAGTCAGTGCTCTCAACCACTGAGACATCTCTCCAGCCCCAAATTGATCCATTCTTATCTCTTTGTGCAAAGCTCAAGTTCAAGTCGATCAAGGACCTCCATGTAAAATCAGATACACTGAAACTAATAGAAGAGAAAGTAGGGAAGAGCCTAGGACATGGGAACACATGGGAAGAGGGAAAAATTTCCTGAACAAAACACCAGTGGCCTATGGTCTACGATCAAGAATCGATAAATGGGACCTCACAAAATTGCAAAGCTTCTGTAAGGCAAAGGACACTGTCAATAGGACAAAATGGCAATGGACAGATTGGGAAAATATCTCTACCAAGCCTACATCTGATAGAGGGCTAATATCCAATATATACAAAGAACTCAAGAAGCTAGACTCCAGAGACTCAAGTAACCCTATTAAAAATTGGGTACAGAGTTAAGCAAAGAATTTTCAGCTGAGGAATATCTAATGGCTGAGAAGCATCTAAAGAAGTTTTCAACATCCTTAGTCATCAGGGAAATGCAAATCAAAACAACCCTGAGACTCCACCTCACACCAGTCAGAATGTCTAAGATCAAAAACAGGTGACAGCAGATGCTGGTGAGGATGTGGAGAAAGAGGAACACTCTTCCATTGTTGGTGGGATTGCAAGCTGGTACAACCACTTTGGAAATCAGTCTACTGGTTCCTCAGAAAACTGGACATAGTATTACCTGAGGACCCAGCTATACCACTCCTGGGCATAACCCCCCCCCCCAAATTCTCCAATATATAAGAAGGACACATGCTCCACTATGTTCATAGCAGCCTTATTTATAATAGTCAGAAGATGTAAAGAACCAAGATGACCTACAAGAGAGGAATGGACACAGACAATGTGGGACACTTACACAATGGAGTACTACTCAGCTATTAAAAACAATGGATTTGTGAAATTCTTAAGAAAATGGATGGTATATTTTTTAATTGAATTATAATTACATCTCTTCCACCCTTTCTCATTCTAAATTCTTTTGTGTCCTCTCCAATAACTCTCAAATTCATAACTTCATATTTCTTATTATTGTTTTACATAAAACCTGCTGAGTTAATTTAGGGTTTCTCTAGTGTATATATGGCTGGGGATAACACTTCTGGTTGGATAACCTTTTTCAGGGAGCTTATTCCATGAGAAAACAGATTTTCTTTCTTTCTCCTTGTTTCTTTGTTTCTTTCTTCCTCCCTTCCACCTCCTTTTATTATTATTAATTTTTATTTTTTTTTCCAGTGATTGAATTTACCTCTTCATCTAGTGGCGAGGCATTGTGTAATGACCTCAGTTAACAGGTGAACTGTTTTTATCCTTATGCATGTCTTGTTTATGTAGCCATATTTTTGAGATTTCATGGATACAGCTTCCCTGAGTTGTCTAGGTAAGTTTAAAGGTAATAATAAACTTTATATTCTCATCATCCTTCATCTATATCATGTATAAAAGCTCAAGAATTAGAAAAGAACTGAAAAATAATCAACAGAAAAAGGAATTAAAGGGTCTGAAGAGGTGACTCAGCACTTAAGAGCTTGCACTTTGCAAATCTGAGTCCAGTTCTCAGGACCAATGTGCCAGGAGGATGATGACTACTAGGATCTCCAACATCAAATCTGTTCTTTACTTGCCTCAGTTGGCACTAGCATATAAAGCACATATACACATGAATAAAAATAGAATCCTTAAACAATTAATAAAGGAGTCAGATTATAGATGATTCAGATTTTAGAGTTAACAGGGATTATCTTGAGAAGGAAATAGAGAACGGGGCAAAGGAACAAAGAAGATATATTAGTAGCAGCATGTCACTCTAGAGGTGAAATATGCAGTCCTTGAACCAAAGAACTCATTAGAGTTGCATATATGTATATGTGATGTAGTATTCATCCATTATAGTAATAATTAAATCTTGTCGTTTTCAAGGTGATGTGTGGAACTAGAGATTGTTATTATGCAAAATATGTTGGATCCAATAGAAAAATGACACATTTTCTCTCATGTGGAAATTAGTTTTATAAGACAAACATGGAAGTAGAAGGGGAGCTGCGATAGTTAATCTTTGTAATAAACTTGATTAGACTGAGGGGTGCCTAAAAATTTTGGAATGCCAATCTCAGTGTTGTCTGGGAGGCAGAGTTCAGAGATAGTTGACTAGGGCACAGAAACCTTCCCTGAATGTGAACAGCAGTGTGGAGTGACTTGCTCTGTCTAAGACCAGGAAGAATAACAAAAGACCTCTATAGTTGCTTGTTTTAATTCCTCCCTTCCTTCCCTCCTTCTTTCCTTCCTTCCCTTCCTTCCTTCCTTTCTTTCTTCCTTCCTTCCTTCCTTCCTTCCTTCCTTCCTTCCTTCCTTCCTTCCTCCCTCCCTTCCTTCCTTCCATCCTTCCTTCCTCCCTTCCTCCCTCCCTCTGTCCCTCTCTTCCTCTCTCCCTCCCTCCCTTTCTCCTTCCTTCCCTCCCTCCCTCCCTCCCTCTTTCTTTTTTATCTATTAGGCATGCACACTGGAGAGCTGATGAAGAGCATAAAGGAATGGATAAGTAAATCAGATCAAGGATGTTTTGTCTTTTGTGTGTGTGTGTGTGTTTGTGTGTGTGTAATTCTTTTGATAATAATTCTAGATGCTACTGCCAATTTCTTTGAGCATATATGACTAATTAAAATTGAACTAATGGCATGGACTTTCCCACCTTATAGGTTTGGAGTTTGTCAGATACTTAAAAACAGAGAGTTATATAGGATTAATAGTGTATAAAAATGGATGGCTTTAGTCCATGGTGATCTAATAGGATGCATCATACCAGTCATTAATGGCTAAGATCAAAAACTCACATGATAGCAGATGCTGGCGAGGATGTGGAGAAAGAGGAACACTCCACCATTGTTGGTGGGATTGCTAGATGGTGCAGCCACTCTGGAAATCAGTCTGGCAGTTTCTCAGAAAATTGGATATAGCATTGCCTGTAAATTTAATGCAATTTAGCCTTCAGTCTTTATTTCTTAAATATCTGATTCACAGATTGTACTCCTGAGCATATTTGACTTTCTAATTTTAAGATATGTAATTTCAAAGCAGACTATAATTTATTTCCTCAGAAGAAGCATTAAAATATGCAAAAATGTAGTATTTTGAAATTCATTAAGGTCAATACAATTCTTTTCTTTGAAAATAGTTAACCTAATGAATCCAGTATTCTTGTTGAATAAAATTGGTGATGGGAGTTGTCTTTGTTTTGATTTTGTCAAGTAAAATGGTGGTTGGGTTTTGGAATACAATGTAATCTATAACTGTCCTGAGATGTATTAATTACTACATAAAGGTCCAATATAATATCAAATATAAAGTCACAAAAAAGGAAAGGAAAAAATGTCTTCTCTTTGCATGCATTGGCTTTGAAATGTGAAATATAGGGTATATCATATTAATTAACCATAGTGAAACAACACATTAAGGGTTTACAGTAACCACTGATAAGTCTTTCATATATATATATATGTATATATATATAATTGAGGAAGTTTAAAAATATTATTTAACTTTTCTTTTATAAAAGTTACTATGGTTATAGTATCTATTCATAACAATAAAACCCCAAATAATACTAAGCCATTCCTCAGTCAATTAGAGTATCAGAAAGGCAATTTTAAAATTGGTATTTAAGCAATAGTGAGAAAGAATGCCAGAATTAGAAATCTAGGGAAATGAAAGATCATGATATCAAAGTAGGGAAGAGATCATGGACCATTGATCTTGACATTGGAAAAGTGCTTGGGCAAAGAAACAATAAACTTTGACTTGAAGCGTTGTGTGAAAAGGAAAAGTGTGGTTAGAATGTAAAAGAAAATTTCCACCCATAGGCAAAGCTTGTCAGAAGAATACATAAATTCCTTGCTAGAAAATATTGAAAACATCCAATATAGGAACCCTCATGAGTATTTGGCTTAGCAGATGGCTTTCTCTCCATTATTACTTTGGTCAAGTAAGGAATACATCTTTTTTGAGTCAAAGTAATTTCAAATAAAAGTTCCTTGTTAATTTAATTTTTTTGGGGGGGGAATTTAAGTGTGTTGTAGACAGACTGTTACCCCTAGAGTACTTTATGTCATTATGTTTTCATTAAAATTGCATTCAGAAGGATGGACTGATGCTGAAGAGACCATTCGCAATTACTGAAGGTCTATCTATTGTGAATGAAGAGATAATCCCACCTTCATTCATATTCCTTATTGCTTAAGTGGTAAATAATTGGCTACTTTCTTCCAGATCCACAGAACAAAAGACACAGCTTTAAAATTATTTTAGTTTTTGTGTATATGTGTGTCTTCTTTTTTATATGTGCACCATATGTGAGTAGTACCTGTAGAGGCAAGAAGAGAGTGTCAGATCTCTCTGAACTAAAGATATAGTGTTTATGAACCACCTGATATTGGTTTTGGAACCTGGAAAAGATCCTAAGGTTTCAATGAGCAGGTATTAGGGTAAGTCATCTCATTGAGATCCAATTTCTGTAAATAAGGAATAAATGTTTTTATCATGCTGTTTATAATTGATTGTTTTAAGTTAATTTCCAGACATATCTTTAAATGAAGGATGGTATTTTAATGCATATTATTTTTAATAAAATTGAACATGATGTATGCAGCAGTTTAACATAATTCATGCAGCCATTATACTTGGGGATGCTCAGTTTGTACTATATATGTCCCACGGAAGCCCCTTAAAGCTACTACATCATTTTGGCAGACCCCTCACAGTCTGGGTGCTTTGACTTATATTTTCAAATACTCAAAAATGTTATAGACTCACCACATACATTTTTTTTCAGCCAAAACCAAAATCTTTGAAAACTTTTAAAGTAAAACCTTCTATTTGAGCAATATTTTGTAAAATGTTCTAGGGAGGATAAAGTTGCAAGTTCTAAAGGAAAGAACAATAAATACAATCTGAGTTCTGGGAAGGGTATGTAATATGGACTCATCGAGCCCAAGGTGAATTTAATGGTAGGTACCAGGAGGGAAGGAGGAGAGGGTTGAAGCAGCTGGGCTTAAGTTTATAGAAGTACCAGTGGGCAGCAGAACAATTTTGGTTCATTGATGTCTATTTTCTCTCTGAAGTGGGTGGTGAAATCATCTGTTGACTATGAAGGAGGTAGAGTTTGCTAAGAGGAAAGAACCTAGTTCCAAATTGACAGTCTATCCCATCTGGTGATTTAAGATTCTTTTTTTTTCATGATGCTTCCTTGACTTAAAACATGTGTCTCACATTTGACCGGAACTATGCAATATTCTGAGTTGATTAGCAGAAGAGCTATTTTAATTTGAAATGTATTCATTAAGTATGTATACCAGCTACTCTAATTCTGCACAAAATGCTCTTCCCTTGCTTATGTAAATGCATTTCTCATGCTAACTTCTACTTTAATTATAATCATCTCCTCCTCTTACACACACTGGCTACTCTCAAGGTTTTTAAATAATTTTATTTCTTTTCCCGTGTTAAAACAATTACATATATACACATGCAAGTAAACGCAGACACCTCTATGTACTACCATCCATCCATTGACATGTATTCATATGTTATCTACATCCCTGTCTGCAAATACACACATGCATTTGCTATTGTTCTTTAGAATCAGATGATAAGATGCAGTTCCATGGATATTTATTTTTTCAATATGGAACGTCTTGGGAATTCTTCAATTAAATTGATAAATTTTATTATTTCCTTTTTCAGACATAGTTACATATTATTCTGAGTGTCACTATGACCTCTTTTTGCCAGCTTTGTTCCTTACCGATGAGAACCCTTTCTTGCTGAATTTTGCCACTATGAACAAAAAGCAACTGATATTATTCTTGTCATTTTATCTTCATGTATTCATGCTTTTATTTTTATGGGTAGGTCTCAGGAAAGATCTAAGGTCAAGGGTATATTCAATATAGATTTTAAAGTTGCTGTCAGATTGCTTTTAGAAAACCTCTAAAACTTCACATTTGCAAGGAAAAAACAGCACTTTACCCATAGGCTTTGTATAGTAAGTTGCAGTCTCTCTTTTAAGAAAATGTTTGTGGATCTCACAAATATAAGGGATCTTTTATTGTTTATCTAATTTGCATTTTGCTGATGACTGGAGAAATTGAACGTCTTATATGCTCTTTTGCTTTTTAAAATAACTGTTCTATGAATTATTTAAACAATATCCTTTGTCCATTTACTCACACATGCTCTTAGTTCTCTGATAAATTTGTAAGGTTCCTTCATTTTTCCAAGTATATGTGAGTGTGCACAAATATGTGTGTGTACATGATAATGTATGTAAGCCTTAGTGTGTGTATGTGCATCTGCGTGTGTGCATGAGTGTATGTGTATGCATGAATGTGTGTATACGAGTCTCTGTGTGCATGACTGTATAAAATGTGTGCATATATAATGTGTGTCTTTGTATACTTGCGTACATTTACAATTTTCATAATAAGCATGTTCAGAATCTTGTTAAGTTTTTTTGTAACTTAGTTATATGATTAAGTGTAACTTCTTCAACATTTATAATTATTATTTAAGACATGTTCACTTTCTAAAGGCCATGAAATCACCAATAATTTGTAAGTATTAATTTTCACTTAAATTACTTTCTCCCCATGTATTTATTTATTCACTTTACATGTGATCACAGCCCCCCAGCCCTCATCAAACAGCCGTTCCACCATTTATAACTTCAATAATCCATGATTCTACTAAGTGTCCCTTGAACTAAGGCACTTTATGTAACTATTATGATCTTTTTTTGTAGAAATAAAAATGTCATAGTTGAAATTCATAATCTTACAAATAATCACCTGCATGTTTCCGTTCATACCTAACAAACAAAATGTGTGCATTAACTTGATCTCCCATTGTTTGAGATGGCACTTGCCAACCTTCCCATGATAGGATAAACCTGGGTCAATCTTAGCTTACACACAGGTTTCTTATGAGACTTAGCCTTGGGAATAGAAAAGGGCAGCAGTTGGTCAACAACTTCATGATGAGAGTTGCTGTATTACAGTAATGCTGGCACCATACATGGGAGTCAATAAAGGTATTTGAGGACTAGAATTTGTACTGCTTTATAAAATCTGATATCTCCCATTCTCTTCTTAGATACCTCTCATTTCTTTTTAAAAATTCTCCATATTGCCTTAGTAATATCACATGGTTTATCACATATACAATCAGATTTTATTTTGAGCATGTAAGTATGTGAAATGTCAATTAATATGCTTTTATAACAACCCTTCACACCTATAAGGGGCAAAGAATGACATAATAATCATTTTATGAAATTTATAGTTTATGTTCTAGAACTTCTCAAAACATCTTAGAATGAGTGTGAGAAATCATGAAGAAGTAGGACAGGTGCTCATTCTGTTGTCTGACTAAGGACTCATCTTTACCTTGGCTTTCTAGATAATGGTTATGTTTTGTGACAAACCACTCAAACAGGAAACTCAACATTTAATTAGTTTAAAACTGCATTAGCTAGCAAATTTTGGCTATGCCAATCCATCTTTAAATTTAATTTAATATGATAACTAACAATCTCAATTCAAATAATTTAAAGAACCTCACAACTTTGTTAATGTAGATTATCCTAGAAATAATAATTTATAGATTTTTTTTCCAGAAAGTTTTTATGACTGACTGAGGAAATACCAGTGCTCACACTCGCAGGATCTATTGTGTCTTTCTTATTGGTCATGCTAGCTCACATCCTTAATTTAACACTATCCTAAGAAGTTATAAATTAGGTTAAGAATGAAAAGTGAGAAAATTAGGATACAAAGAGTAAGTATATTTTCTCTTAATGAGAGGTTAAATACACACTGACTATTTCACTGCCTTTCCGTTTCAATCTCCATTGAAGGGAATAATTAGAAGACAATTTCATCCCTTTTCTTCCCTGGCACATAATGCTGCTCTGTGGAGGACAAATGAAGAAAACTGGAGAAAAACAAAGTGTAGGGTTAATACATAGAATGTTTCTAGAACTGTTGTATCAATGTCATCAACTCACAGTCCAAGGACAATGATGAATAGGGGCTTCTTAGACATACAATTTCTCATCTGCAATCTGAGCTTTCCACATTGTTGTTCTCTAGATCTGTGGTATCACACAGATCACACACACACACACACACACACACACACACACACACGAAGGAAACCATTAGCTAAGAAAGTGCAGACATTTTCTACTGTCTCCATTCCTTTTTCAGGATTGTGGAAGGCTACTTTTAAACTTTCAGTGACTGTATAAACACTAATAATATTTTTATATTTAAATTTACTCTTAAAATTATCTGAAACTATGAGTTATGACAAAAGGATTTTAATTTACACTGTTGAAGCTGAGAGGATTTCGGAATGTTGAAGAATCTATAAAAATTTCCCTTAAAATGCTTCCCTCTACTTCTACAAATAATGTATGATCCAAAGGACCTTCAGCTCTTAAGTACTTGTAATGCTTTAATCATTCAGTTTTAGAGAATTTTTTTTCTCTAGAAAGTCTCTTTTCCCACCTCTATTTTTTTTAGAATGGTAATTTTAGAGAGTCTAAAAAGGTGTGAGAACACTAGTATTCCGATTATTAAAATGAATATTTATAAAATGTAATATTAATTTTAGATTAATGTTAAATAATATTTATTTAATGGGACCAGAACAGTAATCTTAACATCTAAAGAGAACTGATAATTCTCCACAGAATTTAGTACTGAGAGTTTCTTTGAGGTCATTCTACAAATGATTCTGAGTTTAGTAATATCATGTTCCTAACCTTACTGGAGATTAACTTGAAAACACACACACACACACACACACACACAAAAGCACAAGCACACATATACACACACAGTGCTCAACAGTATACAACCCCCAAATAGTGGAATAGTGACAACTCTCAACAAACATAAATTAACAAGTAAAAATGATCTACAAGTTTCTTTTGTGTTAACACAACACACTTTATGAAGGAGAAATACCTGATGTGCTGTTTGAGGGGAAAAAAATATCTGGGAAACAGTCCAATTCCAGGACCCAAAGTGAGTCAGCCGCTGTTGTGAGTGGGCAAAGAGGCATATGTTCGTTTGGTGAACACATATGAACTGCTTTTAGATTCTCGGAATGAACTAATGTTTAAAATTTTCATTTTACAGCATTGTTTCTTGGGTCTAGGGAACTGTCTGTTTTAGTTCCTTATATTGCTGCAAATGTCTTGGAGGGAGAAAATGCTTTACTCATCTTCATAATAATGAACATTGTAAAGCATTTCTGAATGTTGATAACAATCTAATAAGATTAAATAAGTAAATAAATAGGAAGGATTTAAATTTTCCTCCGGTCCAGCAAAGAAAAGAGAGGAATAACTCAGCACAAGAAATATTTAAAACACATCTTGTAATTAAAAGGCCAACATTTATGATTACTTGAATTAATATTCTTTTTCAGTATTTGCAAACTTCAATTATGCTTACGTGGGTTGGAAAGCATAGGGTCTGTTTCCATATGGGAATAGTAATGAATATACAGTTAGACAATCAATCAAGAGGGGTTGCCACAAGTATGAGAGGTGTCACGCAGAATGCCAAATTTCTGGCTTCAGTTACTATGATGTATTTAAAAAAAACAATGTTGCTAGAACTCTTTTCTCAAGCTCTTAGTGCCAATCTCAGTAGAATATGGTAGCAAGGATTTTGCCATTTGTTCCAGCAACATCTCTACCTAAGAAGGGAGACTGGCCATAGGCCAGTGATACAGTATGTTAGGGTTCTAATTGCAACCAGGAAATGGGATCTCATTCCTTGCTTACAAGTCTTCAAATCTGTAAGATGTCAGATAAATTGCTTTAGAGATGTAGAGAGAGATGGTGGCGGATATTAAAGGAAGCCAGTGTTGGAAAGGCTCAGTGGAAACAGCACACTTTTATGATGACAAAGATTTATTTTATTTTTCTTTCTTGTAATGTGTATCATTAGGATTCATTGTGTCATTTCCACATGTATAGAGCAAACACATCCAATAAAACCAAAATTTATTTTTTATTCTCACACTTCATATCTCCCATAATTTGTAAGCACCATCCTAATTTCAGGTTATTTTTAACTCTATGTTTTCTTTCTCAGCTTCTTTGTTATAAGTATTTACTTATTTCTAGTGAATATATTAAAGCATGAATTTAAGCCTCACTACAGTCAAATATTTATCAGCATTCTGCTATTGTCAGACAAATTCATACAGTGTAATTGTATTGAATCCTTCATGCTTTCTGCTCTACTTACTATAACAGAATATTAAGTCACTAATATATTGTTACATCTTATCTACACTGTACTGAGAAGCACAGGTGTCAAACTTGCATTTTTATTTATACACACTTTTAGGGTTCACATGTGAAAATCATAATATAATTTTGTTTTTTGTCTGACCTATTGCATTCAAAACACTCTTCTCCAATTTTATCTATTTGTCAGTAAAAGTATGATTTAAATTTCTTTATGGGTAAATGGTACTACAGTATGTATGTATGCATGCATATATATATATATGTGTGTGTGTGTGTGTGTGTGTGTGTGTGTGTGTGTGTTATTTCATCCATTCATCTCTTAGTGACTGCCTATGGTAACTTCAGACCTCAACTCTTAGGAATCGTCCAGTAGACAGCATGAGCTTAATGGTCTCTTTTTGGTGTACTGCTTCATTTCCTTTGACTCTCTGCTTTGATTTAACTTACAACTTGAAATAAAACATTTTCCATCCATTCATTTGACAAAGAGTTAGTACCTAGAACAGATAAAGAACACAAAAACATTTAAAAATGAAAAAGCCAGCAACCCAATTTAAACATTGGCAACAAATTCAAGTAGGCACTTGTTAAAAGAAGAAATACAAATGACCTCGAAAAAAATTAATCTATAAATTCTTGGTAGCATCAGCCATCAGGAAAATACAAAACAAGACTAAAGAGAAGTATTCTTCTTCTCAACTCTGGTAAAAAAAAAATGCCAAAGATGAGACGAAATGAACTGATTTGCATCCATTATTGAAAAATATGTCCATTAGTGCCTCTCTGGTGGAAAGAAAGAAGTCCACTGAGGGAATAGAGTTCTTATGTGACGTATGTGGTATTTTAAACAAAGAAATGTGCATCCGCAGGGATTCTGAGAACAAGGAAGGGAGATCTGGCGTTACTCATTAAACTTTGGTCATTGTGGTTATTTAAATAAGAATAAGCACCATAGGCCCATAGATTTGGATGCTTAGTCACCACTATTAGATGAAGCTATCTTCTATCCTCGTTGGAGTGACTACAGCCTTGTTGGAACAGGAGTGGCTTTGTTGCCGGAGATGTGGTCCTCTTGATGGTGTAGGCATGGCCTTCTTGGAGGATGTGTGTCAGTGAGAGTGTGCTTTAGGCTTGCAAATTCCAAGCCACGCCCAGTGGCTCTTTCTCTTCCTGCTGCCTGCAAATCCAGATGTAGAGCCGTTAGAGCTTCTCCAGCACCATGTCTGCCTGCAGGCCACCATGCTTCCCACCAGGCTAATTATGGACTAATCCTATGAATTGTAAGCTGATAACATGTGCTCCTTTTTCGGAGTTGCCATGGTCATGGGGTCTCTTCACAGCAATAGAACATTGACTAAGGCAGTCATTCAGACCAGCACTCACACACTACAGGAAGAACATAAATTGGAACATCTCTAAAAGGTTAAAAATTCAGTCTGGGGCTGGAGAGCTCTCATAGTAGTTCAGAGGCTCTCAAAGAGATCATTGGTTTAGTTCTCTGCATCCATATGGAAGGAAGTTCACACCAGTTTCAGTGGATCCAATGCCCTCTTCTAGCCTTTCTGGCTTTCTCCATGCATGTGGTACATATACACTTATGATAGCAGAAACACACATATATTAAACAAGCAAGGAACCAAAGAAATATCTTTAAAAATGTTCAGTTTCACATAAATTTCCTTTGAGATAGCATAAGAATATTTGAAAAATATTTGAAAAAAAAAATGACTAGAAAGCATCTGGTCTCCATGTCCAGGAGTTTGGTCACATGTAGGAGATTGAATTGACTCTCAGAATCCTTAATAGTTAGGAGTGATGACTTCAAGAGCTGAAAGGTACTCTCAAGAAGATGAGAGTGGAGATCTCGTTTACTGTTTACATGTGCGTTAATCTCTAGGATGTCTGGATGATCATGTCTCCCTATAAACTTACCAACATTGCCATCTTCACATCAAGAAGACAGTAGGAGAGAAGAGGCCTCTGGTAGATGAAATAGTTCAGGAGGCTCTATATTCATACACACACCACTTACATGTTTATAAGAGAGGCTTGGTGCAGGGCACTTGCCCTTTTATATGACATGAAGGCAGAATGTGGTCTCACAGCACAAGTTCTTTTTCAGACAGAAGCCTGCTGGTATCTTGAATTTTACCCTCATCAGTGCCTAGAACTATTAAAAATAAATATTTGTTGTTTGTAAACCATCCGGCGTATGATGTTTTGTTGGTACAGGCTGAATAGACTAAGATATAGTTCAGGACAGTGTACTAGATGCTTCGTTTGTCTTATTTAACCAAGGCTAAGATTGGAATCCAGAGAAGATTGTCACTTACTGAATGAAAAGCCTGCACACAAGGGAGACCATGCAGGAGAAAGGAGCCTTTTTGAAGGAAGCCATTTCAAAGGGAGAAATGTCAACTATTATCTGAGGAGGAAGACCATATTTGTCATTTCTGATGACTGTGCACACTCTTTTGTTCTGACATGACAACAGAAGCTAACAATTCTCTTTTATATTCCAGCCTAGAATCAAGAAATACCCTTTTAGTGTCAAGCAGCCCATGCAATTGGCAAAGAACATTTAGTTGATTGCTGCTTCCTGTGAAAACTGATTACCTCAGTTTTCTCTGTAGATCAGCTGCTGTGGACTCCAATCACTTTCAGAAGCAGCTGTTGCCATGGTTCTGTCACAGGCAGGAGTGAGCAGAAATGGAGTGATGCTGGAGAGAAGGGAAAGGAGATGAACAGTTTTCTTTGTGTGGAAGTGCTGCCCACAGAATGAGCAGGGAGTAAGTGTTGAACTCAGGACCCAGAAGATTTGCTTCATATAAGAGTCTCAGGATAGTCAATTACTAACAAAAGAATTCATAGGCAATTCACACTTAATTACTTTCTTTTAATCATAGATCTATGATATTTTAAAAGGCCATTATTGGGCTCTGTTTTGCTGTTATGGAATGAAGAACCATGTTTCTATGCCAGGCTTATTATTAAACTAGATAGTGTCTAGTGTCACACATTTTCCAGCCAACAAAATATGTCATTCTTCTTTAGGATAATGAATAAAATTTATTTGCATATATACATATACATACACATATACACATATGCATATATATACACATATAATATGTAGTTAATTCTATACGCTAGTATGATTTTGTGGAAGACATTTTGATTAATGACACCTGTCAACATTGGAAGTAAGTCCATCTTACAGATGTATCCCCGTGTGTGTCTAGGTAACTTTATCTGTTGCTGAGACAAAGTAGCTGACAAAGGTAACTTAAAGGAGAAATGGGTTATTTTGGTTCACAGTTTGAGGATACAGTCTAGGAGGACAGACAGGTTCCATGCAGCACCAGTTTGAGAGACAACTGGTCACTTTGTATCCATAGGAAAGAAGCAGAGTGATGGATGAATGTTCCATCTCAGCTTACTTTTCACTCTTTATGCAAGTGAGAACTTCAACCCAAGGGATGAAGTCTTCTTCTCTTTGGATGTGACTTTTCATCTCAATCAGATCAAGATAATTCTCAGAGGAATTCACAGAGGCTAATCTAATCTAAACCATCCCTCACAAATGTACAAAGGTTTAGCTTCTGGGGCACTATTTCTCAAGCTGTGAGTCTTGACCCCTTTGGGGATTCCGTGACCTTTTCACGGGGGTCGCCTAAGATCATTAGGAAAAACATTTACATTAAAATTTATAACAGTAGTAAATTTATAGTTATGAAATAGCAACAAAAATAACTTTATGTTTGGGGTCACCACATTGCGAGGAAGTGTATTAAAGGGTCACAGCATTAGGGAGATTGAGAGCCACTATCCTAAGGGATTATAGATTCTGTCAAGGTAGTAATCAGTGCTAACTATCTCACCAGGCAACATGAAAGAGGAGCAAAGTCACTGTTGTATAACAACCTGAACAGATTCTAACAATGCTTGCACCTGCCTAATACCCAGAGAGAGAGGTAGCGCCTCTGGTCTATTTCAGTGTTGCCAGTTTTAAGAAAGACAGGCATCTATCTTTGCAATCAGACTGTCAGGATCTGCTTGGATACCAGTCAGCACTTTATGGGAAACAACACATACAATTTTTATAGACTGGCATTCAAATGCCAGGCTGCGCAATTAGCTTTTTGGAGAATTTTACGATTCAAGGGATGCACTGACCACATTCTGGGAGAAAAATGACAGCAGCATAAATGGATCCAGCAGACAAAACGTGGTGCCAATGTCTGGAGGAGATAATGCACATGATTAATAATTCTTTGCTTTTCTTATTTATACATGAGGTTTGATGATAAGTTCACAGTAACAGGATTTGAAATTACTATCCCAGTTACAGCCTTTGTTGGGGAAAAAAAATCTTCCCATTTGCAAGATGATGTCATAATTCAAAGGCTCATTCTTTCAGCTATTTATGCTTTAGCTGACAGGCTCAGTGTGGAAGAAAGAGAGAGCATGAAAGAAAGATGATTATTTTGTCAGCTTGACTGGGAAGCGTACTGCAGCTAAGTTAGCACAGTCAGAAAGAATCCTCATTTGCAAAGTATGAGAAATTGTGAAAATTATATATATATTTTTTTCTTGGCTTCACACCATCAGGATCTGCTGCAGTAAAGAAAAGCATAAAGTTCCAGAAGAGCAAATCTGTTTTCCTTGTTACCCCATCTCATCTCTGAAGTGGACATTTAAGGGTTCTTTAGAAAGTCTGTTGTATGGCGTTTTGCTGGGGCAAACATATGAAGGAACATTTCGCTGAAGCAGACACAGGAGAGAGGATGTTCTACTAAAGCAAGCACATGATGAAAGACTCCTTGATAATGATATGAATGTATTAATCAACCTTACATTGCATAGTTGAGCTGCATTTGTCAGTGAGAATCAAACCAAAAAACTTCTGGTGGTGTGCTATGATTTCGTGCTGCTTCCATGGATAGATGCATGTTCTCAGGCAAGCTGTGTTGAGGCAAGACCCATGGAAAACACATGATGTTCAAAGAGCATATAAAAAGGCCTTCACAGACAGTGACAGGGGCTGAGCTTGCCTCGCTTACAGAGCTAGCTGTGCGATGCTTGTGGGTCTCACATCTACGCTGATCTTTGCTTTCCTGAGAGAGGCACAGTTGAGAACGTCTCCTGGCATTCCTCTTGGTCCCTTCTGCTGACCCAAGCCAAGCCTGTGGCCTGGCTGCCTCTGCTAGGTCGTGTCACCACTGCTGACTCATGTTTGCTGTCCTAACTCTACCTAATTGGACTGCTGGTGTATCCATGAAATATTTGCGAGTGGATCGAGCTGCAGCTGCCTGCTAACCTATGAACTGAAATGCCAATTTCCAGACAACACAGATGAGAGTTGCTCCAAAGAACCATTCTAAACAGGTCCACTTCCCCATATCCTTTATTTTTAATACTTCTGGTGGGTGGTGACCTACAAGGGAGGTTAACATGTAAAAGAACCATCATTAAAAATAAGGCTTGAAGCCAGGCAGTGGTGGCACACGCCTTTAATCCCAGCACTTGGGAGGCAGAAGCAGGCAGATTTCTGAGTTCGAGGCCAGCCTGGTCTACAGAGTGAGTTCCAGGACAGCCAGGACTACACAGAGAAACCCTGTCTCGAAAAATCAAAAAAAAAAAAAAGGCTTGAAAAAAATTAAAGTAATACATCACCCCAGAAAGAAATTATAAAATGGTACCAAAAACATTGCAAATAAATAAGGTTTCTATCCCCTGTGTGCAAATTAATGGTGAATTTACTTGATGCTGATTCATCACACAGTCAGTATTTGGACCATTTCTGAATAATAAACGATGTTTTCAGTTAGACTGGATGTTTTCCTTAATCCTAATACTTCAAGCCAAAAGGGTTTGTGTATGTATACCACATAGATAAAGTATATATGACATCTTCTTTTCCTTATTTGTGCAGTAGTCATCATGGGACCAATGTTCTAAATAGGCCATTTCTATTTGTGAGCAAAGGTAAACCAGACATTATGAGGTAACCTAAAATTATCTTTTCCTCATATCTCATGAGTTAACATCAAATCCATTAAGGCATCTACCGCCTTATAGATAAGTGTGCTGATTCTTAGTGAAATATAAAAGGCTGCGAAATGGTTAGTAAGTCACTTAGCCACTAACACATCCCCTCTCTCCTCTAAATAGTGAAATATTACCACAGCTTCTGGGAAAGGTAGTAAACCAATAAGTAAGGTATTAGGATGACCTGTGCTACAGCTGTAGCTGTCTCATGATGCCAAGTGAACAAGCATACAGGCTTTCTGATACTGACAGGTATTTCTTTCAGGTTCCACTAGATTTATTTTAAATAACTTTCATATACTCTTTCCAGAAGCATAGGTTTAGAGGGTGTGGTGATATGAATATGCTTAGCCCATAAAAAGTGGTACCATTAGATGTGGCCTTGTGGGAGGAAGTATGTTGTTGGGGGCCGACTTTTAGCAGAAAGCGGCTATCAGCTTTGCAGCCATCTTGAGCCATATACCCTGACATGAGACTTGGATTACAATAGCCTACAACAGCTGAGAACACTCTGATAATCTTGGTTTAGATACCTTGAGATTAAAGGTGTGTGACTTAAGAAGTATAGAGATCAGGGTTAGAGACAAGACCTAAGGGCATGATTAAAGGTGTAACTTAGAGGCGTGGCTTAGAAGTCAGACTATAAAAGACAGAACCAGAGATCAGAGAATATAGACTGAGATCAGAGACTATAGAGGGATCATCAGAGACGAATCTCAGACATTAGGTAGAATCTGCCGTCACCCTCGCTCTTGCTGAAACCCGACCTGCAGACCGGAGCAGCAGCTTGGGCCGGGATACAGTGGCTGCCCAAACGTGGGTCGGCCCGGGCCTCAACATTTTGCCTGGGCTGCAACATTTATTTTGGCCGCCCCAACTTGGGGCTAGTGCGGTCCTCAACAGTGTGTCACTGTGGGGGTGGGTTTTGGAGGTCTTCTCCTATGCTCAGGGTTCTTTCATTGCAGAAGAGAGCTTCATCTTAGCTGCCTGAAGATGACAGTCTTCTCCTGGCTATGTTTGGATCAAGATGCAGAACTCTCAGTTCCTCCTTCAGTACCTTGTCTGCCTTCAGGCTGACATGCTTCCTGCCATGATGATAATGAACTAATCCTCTGAAACTGTAAGCCAGCTCCAATTAAATGTCCTTTATAAGAGTTGTGTTGTTTATGGTATCTTCATAGTGATGGAAACCCTAAAACGGGAACAGAAGGGCAGTCAAGGACTTCAAAATATGTTGCCTTTGGGGCTCTGATCCAAAGACAACTAGAAAACACGGAGCATGTAATATTTCTAATTTAAAACTTGGACAATAAATATCTTGATAGCAATTTCAGCTCTGTCCCTTTTTTTATTTGGCATTTCATCTCCAGTGTGCATATAACATTAAGTCCATGGAGATTGAATTGTCTAATATCAGGCTTGACACTTGAAGATAAAGGGTGTAGTCTTGCATTAGTCTCTCCAATTTTTCAGCTTACTTTTCTTCTATTCTCCTAATGGAGAGCTGGGTACTGATAGAGTGGTACAAAACTGTACATGAGGACCTTATTCCCGGTTAGCATCATTGAAAACCCCACTCTAAAATAAATCATTGTGTCAAATCAACAGTTCACACTACTTTAGCACTATTAAGGAATCCCAGAATCAAAATGAACATCTTATGGCCATTTTTATATTTTGGCACATTAAAGGTTTTTTTTTTTTTTTTTTTTTTTTTTTTTTTTTTTTTTTTTTTTTTTTTAAATCAGATTGTGACTTGAAATACAAATGCACAATCATGCTAGCATTTCCACTCAGAAATAAAAACACCTTGCCAAGTTATTGCCATTTACATTCAAGGGCTTAGCTATATCATGGCCTAAGTAAGGTAATCTACTTCTCCATCATATTGAAGATATGTCCCCAGTTCTGCCTCTGACACTGCTAACATACTAATACTCAACAGTTTTATATGAGACCTTTAATCCCCAAAAGAGACATCGAGGCACTAGTGCTGATCCACCCATTTGGGTCAAACATATTGATGAAATCTTAAACAGTCAAAAGGGTTTCTGCCTTTTTGTGTTTTCCTTGATACTGAACATATTTAGCTCAAATTATATTAAAATATCCCCTTAAATATTTAATACTGCTTGTATAATTAATGAGTTCTCATATTTTATAAGTTTAAATCCCTCAAGAATTTAAAGATGTATTTTTAGCTAATCAAATCCTTTCAAACAGATCTGTAAAATTATGAATCTTGCCTGTCAACATCTCCTAAGTGCTTTTTGGCAATGAGAACATCAGACAAACAGCAGTCATCAGGGTAATCATGAAATTTGGTTTCTCAGTGTGCTTTACTCTCTAACATAGCACATTAAGACTAAATTTGATTCCTTAAACTATGAAATACATATTTTATACTTCCTTGGGGAAAAACATTCTTTTATTTTTTATGACTTTCAAAACGGCAATTGTATTTGTGTATGTGTGTTTGTGTAGCTCTCTCTCTCTCTCTCTGTGTGTATGTGTGTGTGAGTGGGTGCATGTGATTAAGGTTTCACTGTCTGAAAGCGGTGTTTGGGTTCTCTACTGAATTTTGTTTATAAAATTTTTATAATTTTGTCATTTCAAGAATATATGGAGAGGAATCATATCATATTATACTTTTGAGTTTAGCATTTTCCCCGGCAAAACAAAATTGTATGGAGATTCATCAGGTTTGCATTTTTAAAATTAATTCTTATTTATTGAAAAGTAGAATTCTTTGATATGAATTTCCCTCAGTTTGTTTCCCCATTCTCTCACCGAGTGACAGATGAGATGTTAATAATTGTAGCAATTACATACACAGAAATACACACTGATGTAAGCATTTCATACAGTCTTTCTAAGTGAACAGACTTCACTTCTCTGGAAAAGTACTGAGGAGGGTAAATGGTAGGTCATCTTTAGTTTTTAGGAGACAGGCTTCCTGTGTGCTCATTCAATTATGTATTGAAATCACCATAGAACCGAAGCCTGGTGTATCATTGGCAGAACTCAATGTTACTTTTTGAAGAGCTACAGATTCTAACAGTGAAGATTTAATTTCATGATTTTGTTCTGCAGTTCCCTGATGTCAACTGTCTTTGAGCATCTTTTCATGTTTCTAACTATACTGAAGAAATCAGTGAACAGGCTCAGTCTATTTTGAGAAAGGGCCTGTATCCTCAGAGTTCCTGTTCTTTCTCTGGAGAAGGCCTCACAGAGGCCTAGAAGCCCAGTCACTGTCCTCTACAATCATTCACAGCACTGTCCTACGGGACAAATTCCATCAAGGCCACTCTTCTGTTGCCTTCAGTTTTGTCAGTTGTCACAGGATACCATTGGGTACCAGGCTAGTTCTTATTTCTGGCTTCCATTTCTTTTGGGTTCTGCACATGCTTGGTTATAGTTATACCTGTATCTAATGTATAAAAACACATTATTTGAAATTCATCATTCACCACACTATAATAGTCTCTAACCTACTTAAGGTGTGAAAGGAGATCTCTTGCTCTCCCAGAGTCTTGCATTTTCCTGAGAACACTTCTTTGATACTACCATCAAATGTATTGCTATATTTTTCTTCCTCAGCTCATGTGTGCTTGATTATGGAGGTTGAATAACAATATCTGTGCTGGCTGATTTTGTGTGTCAACTTGATACAAACTTGAGTTATCACAGAGAAAGGAGCTTCAGTTGAGAAAATGCATCCATGAGATCCAGTGTGGGGAGCCTAAGAAGGCGGCTATCATCCTTGCAGCCATCTTGAGCCATATACCCTGACAAGAGACTTGATTACAATAGCCTACAACAGCTGAGCACACTCTGATAACATCTTGTTTTAGATACCCATAATTTTCCCTTGGGTGTGTGAGATTTAAAGGTGTGTGACTTAAGGGCGTGACTTAGAGATCAGATTTAGACAAGACCTAAGGGCATAACTTAAAGGCATGACTTAAAGGCACGGACTTAAAGAAGTGAGACATATAAAAGGCGAGAGGCAGACAGAAGAAATTATTATTAAGTATTACATACTTGAATTAGACACTCAAGACTCAGAAAGAGAATTAAGTATAAGGCACTTGGAGTAGACACTTGAGACTTGAGACAGGAACTAGGAATTAGACACTTGTACTTGGATGAGACTTGAGACTAGAACCTGGAACTTGGAACTTGGAGGCACTAGGGACTAGGAACTAGGGACTAGGAACTCAAGACTTGGGACTTGGACTAGGAAGAGAGACTGAATAATAAATGGGATTGAGTCACACTCTGTCTAGTCTCCATTCTTTTTTTTTTTTTTTTCGAGACAGGGTTTCTCTGTAGTCCTGGCTGTCCTGGAACTCACTCTGTAGACCAGAACTCAGAAATCTGCCTGCCTCTGCCTCCCAAGTGCTGGGATTATAGGCGTGCACCACCACTGCCTGGCTGGTCTCCATTCTTCACGTCCATCCTCACTCTCTTGCTGAACCCCGACCTGTGGACTGAAGCAGCTTGGGGCAGTGCAGGCTCTAACAATTTAGCCCCCAAGGCTTTTGGCAGTGTGGGTTCCAACATTGACAGAGTGGTCCGCAACATTTTGGCCCCCAAGCATGGGGCAGCTCGGGCTGCAACAATCCAGCTATAAGGCATTTTTTCAATTAGTGATCAGGGGCAAGGGCACCTTGTGGGTGGTACCATCCATGGGTTGGTAGTCTTGATTCTATAAGAAAGCAGGCTGAGCAAGCCAGTAAGTAACATCCTTCCATGGCCTCTGCATCAGCTCCTGCTTCCTGACCTGCTTGAGTTCCAATCCTGATCAACACCAATGTGGAAAGTGTAAGCTCAATAATCCCTTTCCTCCCCAACTTGTTTCTCGGTCATGACGTTTGTGCAGGAATAGAAACCCTGAGATAATATCTTTCTTCCTTTTGCTGATTTCATTTGTCATCTCTCCCTCATTCCTACAGGAGTGACTGCTTACTTTAGTCATATACTGACCTTGGTCATTTCCTGTATTTTTCCATAGTTTTACCTTCCAAATCATTGTTCTTTTCTTGGATACTAGTCTTGTGTTAATTCTTAATTTTTTTAAAAAATTAAGGATGAGCCTTCCTTATGGGATACAGGTGTGGCTTTGTGTTACAGTGACCTGGTATTCCATTCTCCCTCAGGCCTCACTAATAGGGCTCAGACATTACCAAAGCCAACAACAGCTTCAAAAATGTATTCATCTTTGACCCGTGTTTATCTTACCATCTTATTTGTATTTCTTACCACCCCAGTTCACCTATGTTCCCATTATCAGTATTGTAGTTCCATGAAATATCCCATGCTTTAACTTGATTACCTCCTCAGTGCTTCCTACATGTTCTAATGTCTCATATTACCTGTTAGTTCAGGTTCAGGTACTATGCTTATTTCATTGCCTTCTCTCAACACTGGCAACATTGCAAATGTATCTTTACTTTATCTAGCAAATAACAGAGTCCTGATTGGAAGGGAATTTCTATTGTGCTTCTTTTGGGTAAAAGTTACTGGATAATATAAACCCATCCCTTTGATGTTTATTTAAATTCATGAACACATCATTTCAGGTGTTGGCATATGGCATGTAACAATGGCATACTTCCTTAGTATATTGGTTACAACTGCTTCTTCAAGAAATTCTGAGATGTGTTCACAGTCCCAGTCTCTTAGGGGAGTACCTATGTTCTAAAAACATTCAAAAAATCAAAAGAAGACTTCTAGAGATAGCCACTACCCTTTTCTCTTTCTATCAGAATCTGTTTTGCATACTCTGCACTCTGTTATCATATGTTGAAAACACAGGATCATATCGAAATCTGTGACTTCATCCTACAGTTGAGTAATCCCAGAAACTTCTTGTGTTCTACATCATCACACTTCCCTCTGTGTGGTGTTATTTCTACCAGAATCGCACCATTTGTTTTTTATCATTTTAAGCAAAATGAAAATACTTTTTTTTGCATTTACTGACACTCTTTTCTGCCAAATTCTGTTCCACTTATCTGTAGTGTCATTTACTGATGCTCTGATCAAATATTTATTTTACATGCTATTGTCAATATACTATTGACAAAAGCAATTTAGGGAAAAGGCATTTATTTTAGCTTAGAATTCCAAGTTATAGTCAATAGTAGTCATGGTAGAAACTTGAAATAGTCTCATGACATCTTGAGTGAATGGAGTAAGTAACGCGTGTGGTAGTACTTGTCTCTCTCTCTCCCCTCTAAACAGTCAGACATCTTCTTCTAAGATGATGCCACTACCCACAGTGGGCAGTTCCTTTGACATTCTATAACATGGACATTCTCCAAAGCCCTTCTCTTAGATGAATATATGTCTCTCACTTTGACAGAAATCACTAAGCACCATGTTTTTATAGCAAAGTACATAAAGAATTACTAAGTTAGTAATTAGTAGCTGTCATCTCTGATTCTTTTTGAGTAATCTCTTTTTTTCTCACCTGTTGACAGGTTTATGACTGACATTTTTTGAAATAAACATAGATTAACAAGAAAAAAGTGCAAACTTTTGAAAATATGAGTAGATTATAGCATAGGTGGCTTTAGCAATCCCAAATTCTAATTATGTCCCTTTTCTCATAGTTTTAAAAAGTATGATTGTAAAGAAAAGGACGTATGACTGAAGATGATAAATTGAAAGGGGGACATAGTACAGTTCTTCATTCAGATTCTTCTCTGATTTTTATTTCTTCCAAATACAGAAGAAAGACCTGTCACCTGAGGGCCTTCAGTGTCCTCGCATCCCAGTGTCGTGAACTATTGGAAAAGGTAAAACCAAGACAGAGATCTGACATTTAATTTTTTGCACCATAGTGTGGGGTAGTAGTCACTGCCCTCATCCAGGCTCACCAGGGGCTTTACACTATTACAACATGGCCAACTGGGCATTTGGGGCTTGTGATTTTCAGTTTCGTGCTTTAGTATTTTTGCTAGTTGTTCCACATCTTTTGCTTTAATAAGCACATTTCATAAGAGTTATATAATTTTTCTAAGTAAAACTGGACCCTTGTAGACCTGTCAGCAACAGCAGGATTTTATGAAGCTGTCTGGAGGAAAACACAGAAGAAAGGAAAACAAATAAGTAAGCAAACAAAACTTTATCTCTCTGCCTTTTTAGTCTCTGCAATAAGAGGTTGACTACTGGGTTGGTGTATATTATTTATCTATTTATTTATTTATTTATTTATTTATTTATTTATTTATTTATTGTCAATGTGACACAAGCTAGAGTTGTCTGGGGTAAAAGAAACCTCAAAAAGAAATGCCAATTGAGAAAATGTCTTCATCAGATTGTCTGTAAACAACTATATAGGGTATTTTCTTTCTTCTTTTTTCTTCCTTCCTTTCTTTCTTTTTTCCTTTTTCTTCTTTTTGTTTGCATGCAAAAGAGCCATATTAATATGACATGTATACAAATCATTTACCCAAATTTTGTACTCTTTTGAAGTTTGCATTAGAAGTCAAATTATTTTCTTTATTTCCTTTTCTCATTCATATTCTGAGACGTGTCTTAGCTTTCTAGGATCCATTCATGTTGAGTCTCTTTCCGAGCTTATTTAGAGGGCTAGCCTAGACTTTGCCTTGTTGTTACTCAAATATTATGTATTTGATTATTTATCAAGTGTTGTTAATCAAATTAAAGAAACTCAATGAATTTGCTAAAATTCATTGCCCTTTTCTTTCACTGTTATTGTTACATACATATGTAAATACATAAATATATACATATAACAGCTATGCACTACAACTATTAGGATAACTTCTTTGATTTACAACACCATTCTTTTCAAAATTAAAGGTCAAATACATTTCTGAAATTTTTTTCAAATAATATTTAAATATATTTATGATGTTTTACAACAAAGAGTATCATGGTAGTATTACGCACACATAACTCACCATATCTCATCTCTTCATGCTTAAGTGAAGAATGTATTATTACCTAGGTGATAGTTCTGATAGTTGAAATAGAGACTTTAATAGGCATACCATTCAACTGGGATCAGAGAACCAGAGTTCCACAATATTAGTGACCATAGGCAACTACATCACTGATGTAATTGTTGATCAGAAAATTGAATCACATAACTTCTAAGTATACACAAGGTTAGAGCAGTGTAGGAGTAAGCTATCCATATTAATATGGATACATGCATGTTCATCACGTAGCAATGGCAATTCAGCAGAAAGTCAATAGATTAATTCAGTTTATAAAAATCAATATGCTAACGTGAGAGGGAGGAATTCATCACATTTTTTTTTTGGCAACACAGGAATGCCACAAAATGAGAATTCAGGTTAAGAGCCTATAGTAAATAGTCTCTATAATACATTAGAGAATGAAACATCTACTCATAGGAACATACCCAGTACATTAATAGAAACTGTAAGTTTTATGGACTATAAATTAACCTAGAGAGTAGTGAAGTTTATTGTTATATATTCCTTGTCTGGCACACTCCCAGATTTACAGTAAGCTTGATGAAATAAATACCAGGTATATGCAGACTATTAATAGATTTTCAAATCTTATTACTAGAAAAGACCTCATCTGTTTGTTTGTGTCAGCTAATAATGCTTAGCCTTGTTCCCTTAATCGAAAAAGTTGGAGAACTTTTGAAGAATGTTATGAACTCACTCGCAGTGGTAACTGTATTGATTTGGAGGGAAGCTCAGGATACTGTGTTGTACAAGGTTTCCAGTTAATTTGTGTATGTAAAAACTATAATTTGTACCATTTTATAAGGTGGCAATCACAGAAAATCAATGTCAAAGGTCACTTGTCTTATTCATTGCAGAATAGTGCTGGAGCCCAGCCTTCTGACTGATGGAACAGAGAACTAACTTACAGTGCCTTGAAAATTGTCCAGATGAGAAGACTTTGCACACATGAAACTAGGTATATATAGGGACAGTTACAGGAGAGGAACACTATAGTTACAGATTTGCATGTGTACATGTGTGGCTTTCTGTGTGTTCTGGAGTCTAAACTCCCCTCATGTTTGCACAGCAAACCATGGTACCATCTCCTCTCTTGCTGATTTGGCTTGCTACTTTTATACTTATAACCATGGTTAGAAAATATACTTGCAACTGAAAGAGGGGCCGTCTGGAGACCATTCATTCCACCTGAGTATCCATCCCATGTGCAGTCACCAAAGGTAGACTCTGATGTGGATGTCAGGAAGTGCATGCTGACAGGAACCTGATATAGCTGTCTTCTTAGAGGTCTGCCAGAGTCTGACATATTTAGAGGCAGATGCTCACAACTAACCACTGATCTGATCAAGGGGTTCCCAATAAAAGAGTTAGAGAGAAGACTGAAGGAGCTGAAAGGGTTTGTGACCCCATGAGGAGAGCAACAATACCAACCAACCTGAGCCCCCCTACATTCGTATATGTAGGGGAGGATAACCTTGTTGGGCATAGGTGGGAGAGGAGATAGATCCTTGGTCCTATGAAATCTGAACACTAAGTGGGGGGGGGCAATTAGAGGGTGGGGAGGTAGAAGTAAGGGGGTAGGTAGGGGCACATCCTCATAGAAGCAGGAGGAGGGGGGATGGAATAGGAGGTTCCTGGGACGTGGGGAGAATGGGGTAAGGGGATAAAATCTGAACTGTAAATATAATATCCAATAAAAAAAGAAAGAAAACATACTTGCTATTATTCCAACCTGGTTATAATTGGTTGACATTAATTCCATGAACTACATGCAGTGTCATTTTTTTTTTCAGGTGAATGCCTTATCTGTGTTTGGGACAAACTTATAATGTGTAACTGTTGAATAGAATATTTTATAAATGTATGCTAGGTTCATTTTATGCTGTTTATTCATTTTTTCTGTCTTTACCATTTATATTTTATTGAATGTAATATACTGAGGTCTCTTGTAATTAATATGTTGCTGTCCTTTGTCTCCTTGGATCTATTAGTCATCTTATACAATTCTGATCATGATATTATATTAAAAATTTTGTATCTTCTTGATGAATGACCATTTTTATATCATGTAGTAATTTTGTCCTTAATTATAGTTTTTATATAGTTTTTATTTTAAATTTTTATTTCTTTATTTGTATGTCATCTGAAAGTATGCCATATGTATGAATGTGACTGCAGAAAACCAGTTTTATATTCTCTGAAGTTTTTGTTACAGGTAGTTGCAAACCATGTGACCTGGGTACTGGCAAGGGAAGTTGGGTCTTCTGGAAGAGCAAGTGGTCTTTACAACAGAGCTGTCTCTCTATACAAGTGAAGCTTATTTAGGATGAATGTAATTATAATTCTTTTTGCTTTTTTCTTGGTGTACATTTGCATGAATTATCTTTCTATCTCATTTGGTTTTCATTCTATCTAAGCCATACAATATTGTTGAAAATATATAGTTGTATCTTTAAAATATTTTTTACTCATTCAATCATTCTATATCCTTTTAGTGGAGAATTTAATTTCTTTAAATTTAAAACAATGATTAATAAAGTGATGATTGAGAAATAACAGTTTAGTTTTGGTCCTTTATTGTTTCTAAATATTTTGATGTGTTTCTTTTTAGTTTTAATAATCTAAATTATTATATAATTTAGATTATTAAAACTAAATTTTTAAGTTTAAAAATTTAAAGTTTTAAAATGACATTTAAAATACTTTTTATTTTAAATTATGTGCATGTGTATGTGAGTGTGTGCATGTATATGTATGTGAGTGTATGTGTCTGTTGTGCATGTGATAGTTGATAATGTGATATATGTGTATAATAGTATGTGATGTGTATGTGTGTGTGTCTATGTGTGTGTGTGATGTGTATGTGTGTGTGTCTCTGTGTGTCTCTGTGTGTGTGTGTGTATATGCCTATGGAGATCCAGGGCATCTGAAAACACCAAAGCAACCCCAAACAAAGTATAGAAGCAATGGTTATAACTTTTATAGAAGAGAGAAAAGTGACATGAGCAACTACATTAGTATTTAAATATTCAAAATTTGAGTATACTATTAGCTTTAAGATGAGTTTTACAATTTTATATATTACCATGTGACCAATTTGTGCCATTTAATTTCAAATTAAAGAAGACATGTTAACATTTTTCATAATATGTAGGAATCATAAGAATAAAAGCCATTGGTTTGTTTGGTATTTTTGTTATCTATCCTTCTTTTCAAAGAACAGCTTTACCAGGAACATTACTATTGTTTAGCGTCAAAGGCCAGCTCCATCATCCATGGTAAACCTTATAGGCAGACCTTAGAGTTTGCAATTAGTCACACAGCAGACTTTTCTCTAAGGGAACAAAGTTTGATTCCTTGGGGCCTGGTAAGTAGATCCCTAGTCTGGTGAAACGAATGAGGGAACTCTCTCTCTCTCTCTCTCTCTCTCTCTCTCTCTCTCTCTCTCTCTCTCTGCCTCTCTCTCTCTCTCTCTCTCTCTCTCTCTCTCTCTCTCTCTCTCTCTCTTAGTAGATGAAGCAAGTTACAATAGCTTCAAACTACTGTACATATATACATACACACACCTAGACACATTTGGTTAATGGAACAAAGCTACAACTTACTTGTATATACATGTATACACATATACACATATATACAAATTTATATGTACACACATATACATAGACATAGACACATAGGCATACACACGCACAAACACACACACACACACACACACATGTTTGATATTTGAAGCAAGGCTTCAATGAGCAAGTTCCAACAACATTTTTCCCCTCCTAGCCTTTTTATACCACCTGAGAAGAAAACTCTCTATATAAGAAAAAGATTATCTCATAGCCATAAGTTATATATTCTCCCAAAACAATCACCAGTCACCACAAGATCATATTCTTCAAGAACAGATTAAAATTATTACACAAAAGGAAATTACAACATGATTATAGATTATGAATTCTTCTTTTGAAACTCATACCCAAATAAACATTTCCCATTTATCTTTCTCTCAACACGTCCATCATAACTCCAAAGCAATAATTTTTGCCATTGATTATCGAAGCGTAAGTTACCCAATCGATAGTAGCAAGCTTTATCCTATGTTTAGCTGATGATAATTTGTGTTTACTAAGAAAAAGATCATTTTTCTTGTGTCTTATTTTTGAATTCCAAAGAAGACTCATTTTCCTTTTAAAAATTAAATAAATATGAGTTAAATATTTTTTGATAAAAATTTGTTTTCTGTATTGTTCTAATTAACACTGTGTTTGTATCTGCATGTCTCTATGTTATATGCATGTGTGTGCATGTGCATACATGTACAGATGCACATGTAAGCATGCATTTGTGCTTGTGGAGGTAAGTGGTCAACCATAGGGGTCATTCCTCAGTAGTCATATACATATTGTTTTCTGTGACAGAGAATCTCAGTGAGGCCTGAGGCTCACTGATTAGGTCAGGTTAACTGACACTGAACCCAGAGAACCTTGTAGTTATGTCTCTCCACTGATAGAAATATAAGTAAGTATGCAACATCATGCTTGGCTTCTAACACTAGTGTTAGGGATCAAAAACAGGTCTTCATACTTCCATGGAAAACCTTTGCCAACTAAGCTATTTTCCCCAGTACTCTGACAGTATGACAGTGTGTGTGTGTGTGTGTGTGTGTGTGTGTGTGTGTGTGTGTGTATGTGTTTGTTGTATGACCATCACTCAGCACAGAAGATTGTAGTTACTCAAATAACTTTTGAAACATTAGCAAGACTGTATAGATGCTGTAAGGGATTTTGAGCCAAATACACTTCAGCTTATTATTATTAAACATTTGAAGTTTAAAACAAAATCAGAAAAATTGTAAGAGCCAGAAGAGGTGGTAGAATACAAGATAACATTTTTTCCAGGTACAACAGGGCCGAGGAACATATGAACTCATTAAGACTGTGATGCCATGTATAATACACATACAAGTTCAAAACAGACAAAAATCCCAGAAATTTAGAAAGTAGATGCCAAGCCTGTGATGGTTTGAGGCCTCCATAGGTTCATATACTTGAATTCTTCATCACCAGGGAATGGAACTGTTTGAAAAATTAGGATTAAGAAGTATGGATTTGATGGAATAGGCAGCCTTCTTGGAAGAAGTGTGTCATTGGGGATGGGCTTTGAGATTTTAAAAACATCTGCCAGGTTCAAGATCTCTCTCTTTTTCTGCCTGTAGATCAGGATGTAGAACTCTAAGCTACTTCTTCACCACCATGTCTGCCTGCATGCCATCATGACACTAATGGATTTACCCTCTGAAACTGTAAGCACACCCCTAATAAAATGCTTTCTTTTATAAGAATTGCCTTGGTCTTCATGTCTCTTCACAGCAATAGGACAATGACCAACTCAGTATCCTCCCTAATGGGGAAGTTACTTATAATTGATAGCTGCTGGGAGAGGAGAATTCGGTTTTCTTTAGTGGATTGACTTTGGGAAAAAAAGCCACATTTCACTAGCATTATGCTTGGGAGTAGTTTGCCAACACAAAACAGTTTTCATGGTTTTTTGAGTAAGCTTATTTCTTTTCTTTCTTTTCTTTTTTCTGTCCTTTTTGGTTTTTTGCCTTTTCTTTCACATCACCTTCTATCCAGTTCACTTGTTTGTTCTCTCTCCCCTCTCTCTCCTTCCCTTCACCCCCTCTCTCTATTGAGACAGAAAGAACATGATATTTTGGGGGGGATAAGTGGATGAGGGGATACTGGAGGAGCAGAGGGTCAGGCAAAACTAATAGCATATATATTGCATAAAAACATTAAAAACAAAATGATAATATTTCCACACTTAACTATCATTTTTCAAAACCAGAAGAGTTCATTTTTTTTTAAAAAAGGAGAAAATGAAAATAAAAAGAATATATCTTGAACTGAATGGAAGGTGATATGAACATGGAATTTTGGAGAGAGGAATAGATGTCAACCTGGTCAGAGCTGAATTTAGGACAAATAAGGGCACTCACAAGGGCACATAGACTGTGAGGGCATTGCTCGGTGGCACAGTGCTTGACTAACATGGTAAGTCTTTGTGCTCAATCTCTAGCCTCCCCTTAAATACAGTACATAGGAAAAGAGGCTTATTCTGGATGAAGCTTTGTTGATATTTGGTCTTTTGCTTTCTATTGTAAGGCTAAATACTGGCCCTCACGGCCAGGTTGACCCAAAGGAGGAGAGAATCTGCACATATACCAAGTGATGCTATGCGATCTTTTTCCTTAATTTAAAACTATTGGTTGAATAAAAATGCCAACAGCTTATAGCTGGCCATAAGAGAGGTAGGCAGAGTTTTGGTTTTCAGGCTTCGGGTCTGAGGCAGGACCACAAGGAGAGAGGAGAAGAAAGTGGAGAGAAGAGAAGATGCCAAGAGGTAGGTGATTCATGTAAATATGGCCAAGAGTGCTGGCCATTAATAGAAGTTAAGAGTGATCCAGATGAAATATGGCAAATTATATCTTGGGGTTATTGGCAGAGTAGTAGACATAGTAGCATAGATGGTAGATTTCTGGCCAGCTCTACTGCTTCAAAGCTTATTATAATACAAAAGTTCTGTGTCTTTTATCTTGGGACCGAATGATCAAACGTGGGTTAGAAATGCCTGATTGAGATTAAATATTTTCTACAACAAACCTTGATGAAGTTCAGAGCTTTATTTGTTCTCATTATCCTCTGTTGTGCTTAAAATAGCTGAAAACTAGGGAGGTTCATTGCTTGCCCTTGGGCTTTAGGCTACATCTACCAACTCAATTATTTCTTAGGTGTGGCCTGGAGATAGTTCAATTACTTTGCTCAGTGGTTTTAATGGAAGCAGGTAAACATCAAGAGGTAATGTTTTTCTTTTCTAAAAATTAAGACACGATTTTCTGTGCGTGGGGGTTTATATTACATATAAATAATTTTTTTAATAAGCAGAGGATTTATTAACTCATGCTTTCAATGTGCAGCTTATTTCTCTAGTGAAATACACATTGCTGATCTTTGTGAAATAGAATTGCTGTTTTATAGAATAGGCCTGGGGTGAATAACTGCTTTTGGTTTTAGAGAATCACAATGTTTGCCTAATCTTTGGCATGCTTTTTAGTCTGATCTTCGTAATAATATAAAATCCAGGAAAACTGATATCACATTGTAACCTACTAAAACAAAAATCAACTTTCTTTCTTTCATCTTTTCTTTCTCTCTTGGTCAGACGGGGTCTTATATAGTGTAGGTTTATCTGGAGTTTATTATATAGTCAAGAATGACACTGATCTTCTGATAATTCTACCCACACTTTTGAGTGCTAGAATTATAGGCTTGTATCATCACCTGAATTTTTGATTTATGCAATACTAGAGATTGAGTTTAGAGCTTTATGCATGATGGGTAAACACACTACTAGATGAGCTGCTTCACATCTCTTGTCTGGTTAAGCACAAGGTAGTGCTTAATCTTGTCTGATTAAAGGTAGTGTGTTTAAATTCAGAGGTGTTGAAATATAAGAGAAAAAATGAAGTGAACCCCACCGTATGAAAAGCTATACTGATGAATAGCTTCAAAAACAAAACAAAATGAGGAAGAAATAAAGAAAGAAATTAAATACTTTCTAGAATTCAGTACAAATGAAGGCTCAACATGCACAATTTTATGGGACACAATAAAAGCATTACTAAGAGGAAAGTTTGTAGCACTAAGTGCCTCCATAAAGAAACTAGGACATTCTCATACTACCAATTGAAAAGTATACCTGAGAAGCAGCCCATTTCCTTGTCCTTGGCCCAAGTCAAACTCATTCCAAGCAGCCTCCAAACTCTCCACCTTTTCCCCCTTTTAGTTCATAAACAAGATTGAGCACGTCTTAGGTCATTCTAACAAGAATGCCTTCCTTAGCTGTTGTGGAATATGTATTATCAAAAGCAATGCACCTCTGTCTTAGGTTGGTAAATCTCTGTGCAGAATCTTACCTGTTCTTGGCTTGCCAACCTGTTAATTTAGTAACAAGCTTTAACACAATGAGCAGGAATAAAAGTTTTCCCAGGACAAAAAGGGCTAGCATGATCAAGCTATATATGCCATTTTTGAAGCTTGGCTATAATAGAAAAACTCACCTTAGGCCATGGGTAATTTTATGCTAGTTGTTAGCTAACTCATTGGCTTATGTACATACCTGCTTTTGTTACTTCTAAGGAAAGATACAACAACAACATAAACATGTTGACAGCCAAAGTACATGGCTTGAAATTGAAAATGGACCCCCAGACAGAGTTATTTATTTACCAGGCTGCCAAGCCAAAGACAGGTAAGATTCTGCACAGAGCCTTACCAACCTAAGACATAAGTGCATTGCTTTTGATAATAAATATTTTATGATGGGTAAGGAAGGCATTCTTGGCAGAATGACCTAAGACATGCTCGGTCTTGTTTATAAAAGAAAAAAAGGGGGAGAGGTGGCCAGCCTTTGGGGCTGCTTGGCAAGAATCTGACATGAGCCAAGAACAAGGAAATGGGCTGCTTGGCAGGAATATGACATTGGCCAAGAACAAGGAAGTGGACTTCAGGCAGGAATCTGACATTAGGATAGAACAAAAAAAGTAATTTCAGGTAGGAATCTAAATCTTAAGCTAGAACAAGGAAGTAGGCTTTAGACACGAAAATGACTTTGGGCTAGGACAGGGAAGTAGGCGCAAATATTTTGATTATCCTGATAAGCCCTTAGAAACAGTGATCACAGGAATGTTTATGAAATTTTGTTTATTGCCTTGCTTGTTCTTTGACTATTTTTGTTTATTGTCTTGCTTGTTCCTTGACTACTTACATCTAGCTAGTTCTTCAACCTAGAAATGACCGTAATACTTGCATGTAATTAAAATGATATAAAAGCAAAAAGAAGGAGAGGGGATGGAATAGGGGGTTTCTAGGGAGGAGAAATGGGGAAAGGTGATGGCATCTGAAATGTAAATAAGTAAAGTATCCAATAAAAAAGAAAGACACATTGAATTTCCTGCCTCACTTTGGAAGGGAAAAGCTATTATTAACATGAAAAACCTTGTTCTATCTTGCCCTAATATTTTGATCATGGACAACCTCCTTTTAAGGTTTATTTTTCTTATCTACAAAATTTTCATGCTGCTATCTCAAAGGGTATAAGTATAAAGACATATGAAAATACTTTGAATATATACAATATTAATGGTGATGATAATAAGGAAAGAAAAGAGGAAATATATTATATGAAACACCTCTGATTGAGCAATACCAAACTTATAAAGCCTTTGATTAACATTGTTAAAAAAATGTATAAATGCAAAAAGGAAAAGGGGGCATGGGATAGGAGTTTTCTAAGGGGGGCGGGAATGGGGAAAGGGGATGGCATCTGAAGTGTAAATAAAATATCCAATAAAAAAAAGTTTCTTTCTTCTACTTTTTCCTTGATCTCTCTAGAACTGCATTTTTCAAAGTGACTTCTAGCTAAAACTAGAATCCTAATTTTTATCATTAGATAAGAAACTCTTAATTGAGGTTGTGTGCATGACACAAAAGTTGTAGAAAAACATAAGAAAACAAAACAACCCCTCTAAAATCCCCTAGATCAGAAACATACCACCCCAGACAATTCACAAAGCACTTTTATAAATGACCATAATGTTTCAAAAGTTAATAGGACTGTTATTGTTCATTAAGCTTTGGTCAATGTTTTTTTAAATGTCCTGGCATACAATGAAGTGAATTCAAATTGTAGTTAAATTACTAAAGAAAGCTCTTAAATGGGAATTTTTAAAAGTTAATTATAGCCTGTGGAGTATTTTAAAAAGTCAATCATTCTTTTCAATTGAAGTAATGGGATTTTACTCTGCTCCACAGTTTTAGTAGTAACTATGAAATATTGGTGACGATAAAAACATATTTTCATAGATGGTACTATTCCTTTTGTGGCACACTTTCACTGAACAACCTGGTCTTTCAATTAACAATTACAGTTCAAAAAGTAAAACAGATTAGGAAGCATATCAAAACCAATGGGGTGTGATTGCACTTGCCTATATTCTCAGAATCATCACTTTCACCAGAGAGTTCCAGACTAGCCAGGCCAGCTAATGAGAATTCTTTAGAAGAGAGAAAATTGTTACCAAAACTAAGGAAATGAAGTTGTTGCAGTATGGACTAACAGTCAGTGTCTATCATCTAGCCATCAAATATTATAGAACCAGAAGTTTCTTATCCACATTTTTATATGAATAGCTTCTTACTAATAAAAACATTTCTCTGAAAAATTTTCTTTTAGGAATTTGTAATAATCTGCAGTTGATTCTTTGTTACATTTTTATATTGGTGTAGTAGAAAAAGGAAACAACATTATCAACTTGGGAATCATGTCACAATGCATTGAAGTAGAGGAAAGCCCAGAATGTAGTAATTGCCTTAATTCTTTATCACAAAGCCTGCCTCTTAAAGACTTTTTATTACAAAATTCTCACAATTTTCAACAATTTTAATGATTATACCATTATAGAGACCTTCAATCTCAATATAACTAATTATGAGAACTGACTTGAACTATAAAATTTGACGGGTAGAATATAAGCTGTCAACAATGTTTTTATATCTCACCAAAGACAATTACACTCTTTGTAATTACATAATTACTACAATTACACAAAGACAATTAAACTGCAAATTAGTTTTACTTGGAGCTTACTAGTTTTCTAGAGAGGTTTATATACTAATCTTTAAACTCTGGGTGTCCTTTAGCAAAGCCTGACTGCTTTATGAGAAGGTAAAGGAAGTGATTTACATATGTCACTCACTTTAATGTTTATATTGAACTCTAATAAGGCATGAAAGGTTTTGCTACATCATTGTTAATAGGAAGCATAAACAAGATGGACATTTATAGGCAAATATAATTCTATTGAAAAAGAACTGCTTTTAATTAGCCATTTCTGCATTGTTGACTATATTCATGATTCCTTTAATTGTTTCAGACTCATTTCCTAATTATATAATTAATACAATTTTCTCCTTAGTTTGACAAGATGCAGTGCTAAAGATGTTTGCACCAGGTACCATCTTCTCTCAACCTGATCACTTGGTTGCTAAGATATTATATAATAAAAAGAAAAATGATGATCAAGGAGCAGTCCCTGAATTGTACTGAGATGATATTTCTAGGAGAAGTTTTAATGAAAACATACGATTATTGATCATGGAAATGTGTGATCTTCTTTCATAGTCAATGTCAGAGCATCCAAGAGCATCTGTGCAGAAGCCTGTGCTCTCTTCACTGGTTTGGGAGATGAATCTGTGTAAGGAGAAAGAATCCATGCCAGCTACTTGATATTCACATTGCAGGACCATTTCTCATTATGAAACTTCCACAGAAACATGACTTCCAGGATAGGACTCACAGACTGGAAAAACCTCTACTAGATTCAGTCCTGTTCCCCAAACTCTACTAGATGACAGGACATGAGAAAGTTAAGCCACAGAGGAAGATCACATGTTGGTACTATGATCAACATGATTTGTCTCTGAGTCATTCTCAAGACAAATGCCAGGTATGTTGGTGAGTGAATTGTCAGGGGATCCTATCACCTATATGCTGCCTTATCAACAAACAGAGATGTCAGACATGGTGAAACACAAAGGAGAAATCCTTAGTTTGCCCTTACTGCTTCAAAATCTGTGTGGTGGTTCAAATCAGATTGGCCTCCATGGTCTCATATATTTGAATGCTTTGTCTCCAGTTAGTGAAACTATATAGGAACGATTAAGAGCTATGACTCTCTTGGAGGAGGGGTGGTCTTGTTGGAGAAAATGTTTTCATTGGGAATGGGCTTTGATGTTTCAGAAGCTTAAGCTATCCCCAGTTAGTTTTATTTCTCTTTGCCTCATGGTTTTCTCCAAATGTAAGCTCTAAGCTACTGCTGTACTGCCATGCCTGTCTGTCTGCTACCATGCTTTCTACCATAATGGTCATGGACTTACCCTCTGAACTGGAAGCAATTCCACAATTAAGTGCTTTAAAAAAAAGTTTCTTAGACATGGTGTTTTGTCATGGCCATAGGAAAGTAAGACAGTGTGTGAACCTGACAAAATGGTTGCTGTAAGTTCTTACACACTTGTTACTTTGTTACATCCAAGAAAGGATTAGGACAAGATAGTAAGGTATTCAATAGTGTGCTAATAGTATGATACCAATATACCAAAATTTTAATTAACTAGACCGAAATGTACTTTGTATAAGTATGAATTAGGATAATCAGGAAAACCTTTCTGATGGGGTATGGATCATTACAACCAACTTAGAAAACTATGACCCAAAAATAGTCAAGGAAGACAAATTTACAGCAAACAATCAAATAAAATCACAGACTTTATTGTACCTCTGGATAAATTCACAGATTGGGGTAACCATAAGAACTCATTCTACAACTACCTTCCCCTTATTATAACACGATAGATTAGATATGGATCTTTAATTGGTAAAGTCTAAAAGTATTGATTTTCAAAGAAGTATCATTCAAGCATCCCTGAACATTCTAGCATTCTGGATAATGTGTACAGTGATTTCCTTAGGTAAACATTTTCTGTTCCAGATGGAAAGCATACTATGATTCAAACATTGAAAGCAGTAAACCATAGATAAGACTTCCCAAGAACCACACACGGAGATTGCTGCTACAATGTGATTTGAAAACTAATAAAACTGCAATTTCTGATCCATAACATATAAGACCATTGCCTTGGTAGGTGCATGTATATTTTTTATTCAATATTTATTCTCACTGCTACTTTCTTATGATATATTATTTAAAATCATTCTTATATTAGCTTTTATATTTCTTCTGTTTTTACAATATAAAGCATGTACTAAAAATAACCCCTATGAAATATTTATTAAGTAGAACGGGGAAGGAAATTCCAGAGAAAGTTTAAAGCCTACTTTTTCTTTAAAAATAAAATATGTGTCCCAAGGTGTTTGTAAATGAACTCTGATTTCTTTGTACAGTCTAAAGCTAACAAAATGCTGGAAATAAACAAATTTCCCTTTTGAATATAGAAGTCGACTCTTTTTTTGTGTATGTATATGCAATGTAGAGTCCAGAGTATCTATGAGATTAAAAAAACCCACAAATTTTCCCCCAACACACTTAGAATTACAGTGTTTAATCTCCCTATGCTCAGATTCCTAATTATACAATCATATCAGTCTTTTTTTTACTCATTTGTCTATACTGAATCATTACCCACTATAAAGATTGCATGTGTCTTTAGTTCTGACAGATGAAACATAAACTAATGTGAGACCCCAGTGAATTGTAAGTTACATAAAAGAATAGGCAACCAATCAAAAATTTAAATTCATTTATTCGTTTAAAGGTAATCTGTAGATGGTATCCATTAAATAAACAGATAACTGTTATAAAATAAAACAAAATTTACTTGGGAAGAAAAAAATAAATATATCAATAGGACAAATTGTGGGAACTATTTTCCTTACATGAGCTAAGGATTTTTTTGTAAAGATAAATCTATGCTATACCTGGTCACATCAGCCCTATGGTATAAACATTATTACTACCTATTTTTCATATATAAGGTCACGGAGAAGGTGGTTCCCTTAAAGCCAGCTAGTTAGTAAGTGATGTCTCCTGATCTTAGGACGGAACTCTTGGAACTAGTACAGCATCCAGTTCTGAATCAAGGTGAAAATGTGACCTGAGGAGTCATCTTTTTTTTTTTTTTTTAATTTAAGATAGATTACGATGCATTTCTCATTTAGAGCTGTTCTTTTTGAACAAGTGACAAATTAACTTGTCTTCTATGCATGTAGGATGATACAACTCTGTATCATCTTGGAGAAAACAGAAACGACACTCAGAGCATCCTGCATCATAATGTTCCCACAATTCACAGAAAAATGTTGCACAATCTTATAAATTAATTCCTAATTCAAATTCATCTTTTCACTAATGCATGCCAGTAATCTTTTAGTTACAAGTAACACAAACCCAAAGGAAATAAAAATTAATAATCATTTAATTCATACAGTAGGGATGAACGCAATTGTTTATCGCAACACTACAGTTTTCTCTTAATAAACTTTCTCTATTTTTACCACAGTGCATGTGTCCATTTTCAAATCCTTTGTTTGTAGAAACTAGAACCCTGGAAAATCTCTGTGGGATGCTGTCCAAATCCAGTTCTACCCTCACGACAGTGATTCTCATTCAGAGATAGCCTTAAAAGAATTTTCAGCAAAATTATTAAGTGCTGAGCAAACTTTCTGTAAAATGTTCTTACCTAAGTAGGGTACATTTAGGACTTTTGCCAACCTCTTCCCTTCAGAAGACACAAGAAAGAATCTTTCATATTATCTCTGCACTTGGAGAACTGTATCAATGATCTAGGCAACTGTTGGGCCACTGAGGTAGTCCTTCAAAGCCTCTTTGCTGGACCTTCAGGGAGGAAATGGAGGAAAGGCAGGACTGAAAAGGAGCATACTTTCTCCTGTCGCCCCCTTTTTATAAAGGCACTAATCTATTCTGTGCACTAAGAACAGAGCTCTCCTGACCTAAATAAGTCCTATCATGTCTTACCTCCCATACCTGCAGCACTGGAGAATAAGTTTTCAACGGAAGAATTCTAACATTAATTCATACCAAGAACTTTTGCATACCATTTTTATGGTAGAATAATAGATATTTTCTTGACCAAATCAACTGCAAGATGTACACGGGAATAAAGAAGGAGGCCCCTGTTGTCCAAAAGCATTATACTGTTTCACCTGAAAGACAGGAACAGTTTTAAGCGTTCTTTCCAGCTGTCTCTTTAGCATCATTCTCATGTGCTGTGATAGTGCCCATCACAGCAGTACTTGAATAGGCAAGGAGAAGAATTTCATCTTACCATATGAAAATGTCTCCAGGTTTAGGGATGGACGTGATGCAGCAAAACTCTACAGGCTGCCATCCATCAGTGAACACACTTGGAATCTCCTAGGGGTACTCTAATAGTTGAGGAGCTGAACTGAGCCTTCCAGACCCACAGGAGATGAACAGCTGTTTTAATCTATGTAACCTCTGAAGCAGGACTTCTCTGTTTGTGCAAAATGGCAGCTTTGCAGAGAAAGCTGTCTCCATAGGTCAGTAGGGAAAAGTTATTATGGAAATGGCTATGAGAAAAAAAGAGCCAGATGCTGTCAGAAAATGCAAGACAGTCTCAGGTTAGCAGTAGTGAGACTTATTTTTACATTCTGTGTATTAGGGATTTGTTATCTAATACCTTTCTTTACATTTAATTACTTACTTTTATACTGAAATACAAATGTTCATTGCGTATCTGCCTTTCCAGAAGATACCACCATGTGGATGGCAGTAACTTTTCTTCATTCATCTGTTTTAATTCCCAGGATACCACCTTGTTTTGTCCTTTCTAACTCCACCAAGCCTGCTTTGAGCCAGAGAACCCATGATTTTTTCTACAATCAGTGAATTTTCAAGGGAATATTTGTTGTTGTCCATGCTAATCCATGATCCTTTATGCTATTAATAGAAATTTTACTTTGCCCTCTGTGCTTTCAGTAGTTAAGTTTTAAAATAAAAGACAACCCTGACAAAACAAAGAGAGCAGTACTCCCTTTTTATTCTGAAGGTGTGTGAGAGAGGTGAGATAGCTCAACAGCTAAAGGCACTTGCCACCAAAAATCATGACTTCAGTGTTATTCTGGGGGTCCACATAGTAGATGAGACAATCATCTCACCTGGGTGTACCATGAGATCATTATGGGCATCATGGAATGCTCATGAGAGCACATCATACATGCATACCCACATGTACAGAGAGGTGGTACAGAAATGGTAAATAAATAGAATAATATCTCCACAGAGAATATGCTTAGGGCCTCCCACTGGTTGTATTCAACATTCCTCCTTTCCAACAAGACACTGGGAATGTGGCAGTACCTGGACCCTGATTTTCAATGCCACCTAAAGACCTTTATTATTAAGGAATTTTTTTCTCCCATAATTATCTTTACCCACACATACAATATTTATGCATATGTATTATCACAGAATTCTTCTTTTCTTTTCAAGTCTTGCATCATTAAATAGATTCCATGCCTTGTGTTTTGTGCCTCACAAATTAACTCTACCAGTCTATGAATTCCTACTTGACATGTTCAGTAATTTAGATTTAGACCTTGTGTCTTCTGAATCAGCCTCTTGTGTCCGGTTGGTTCCATTTGTGTTTCTAAATCATAAGTACAAAGCTGTCAGAATTATCATGTTAAGATGTTATATTGAACCATGACTCAGAAAGAGATTCTGGTTTCCTACAAGAAGCTCCACAACTATAAACTTAGACTTACATGTTTAGAATTTAGGGTATCCCATTCCTACCATCAATCTGTCTGTATGTTTCTTTCACACTTTTCCATTTTCCATTACCCAGTTCTTAATTCATTCATTTCTCTTATTTCTCCTCAGATACAATAAAGTAACTCATATTTTTTCTTGCCCATTTTCCAAACTCTTCTTATTAAAGACTTTCCCTTCTTAATGTTCCTCAAAGCAGACAGTCTGTGTTAACCTCCACTTTTAATAGAAATCATATTCTATGATGTTACTGAATATACAAAATACATCTTAATATTTGCCTTAGAATGAGCTGTTTAGAAGTTTCACCTGGTTTCTTCTAAAAACAGATAAAACATCTTCTACAAAATTTCTTCTTGCTAAAGAATAAATGCATTGACTTGTTTTGACTCAGAGTTCTAGAATAAAGATTACAGATGTGGAAACCCCAGTGTGACTCAACTTCATCTGTACCCCAGTTCTAAATTACCTCAGATTGGGAAAATACTTTTACATGCACAAAAGTGGCAGCATAAAACATGAAGAGAGAAAAGTAAAATTTTTTTCGCTCAGCTGTCTGCTCAAATCATGAGCACAGACATCTGTTTCAATGTACAGTCATTATCAAACAGTATTTCTCCCCAGGCTTAGAGGAATTGTTATGGACTAGTTTGTGAATTTCCCAGAAAGATAGAAAAGGTTATGCCTTCTCGGTTATTTGAATTGCCTCTAAATTAGGTTGAATAATTAGAAAATTAAAAGGGCTGGAAATAAATTTTAAAAGCAACAAAATATTAATTACCTTGATTTGATCAATTCACACTCTATGCAGGTATTGAAATATTTCACTGCCCATAATAATCTGCTCAATTATGTGACAGCCAAAAACGTCTTAAATTCTGAGATAAAATACTTACTAGTTTGATGTGATTCTTACACATTGTATACAAGTAGCAAATTGTCATACTGTATCCCCAAACAATAATTTATAATTATCTCTTAAAGCCCTATTATCAAAAATATAAATAAATATTTGTGAACAATTATTTAAATATGTATGTAACACATTGACTTAATATTTCAGATTATTACTGGAATTAGCTTGAAGCTTTTTTTCTTCTCTGATACACCTTTTGCTCTCCCTTAATTGCTGGTGGCATCTCTATGACAGCAGACATTTAGTTCCCTAATGATATAAATTAATTAATGTTTACAGTGACTCAAATGGTGGTATTAGGCTGAGAATCTGGTTCAATCCATAAAATGCTTTTTACACAAACATTAGGGGTTATATGGATCAGGAGCTCCCATGTAAAATGGGAGACCTAGCAGAATATGCCTGTACTCTTTGTACTGGGAGGCAGAGCAGGAAGAGCCCTGGAACTTCCTGGCCAGCTCTTTTCTAATCACCGATCTTCAGATTCAGTGAGAGAACTTCTCCCAAACAATTAGATGAAGAGCAATAAGATATTGATCTCTGGCCTATGTGTACACACACACACACACACACACACACACACACACATTTTGTACATATATGGACACTGACACATTCACATAAGACACACACAAACACACCCACACATGCACACACATACATACATACATATATATACTCACACACACATACACTCACACACATATATACACACTCATACACATGAACACACCACATACACACACTCTCACACACACATACACACATAAACCCACTCACACACATACAAACACACATATATACACATGCACACACATACACATTCACCCACACGTACATGCACACACACACACACATACACATGCACACACATACATTTACCCACACGTACACGCACACACACATACATTTTGTACATATATGGACACTGACACATTCACATAAGACACATACAAACACACCCACACATGCACACACATACATACATATATATACTCACACACATATACACATATACTCACACACATATATACACACTCATACACATGAACACCCACATACACACACTCTCACACACACATACACACATAAACCCACTCACACACATACAAACACACATATATACACATGCACACACATACACATGCACACACATATACATTCACCCACACGTACACACACACACACACACACACACACACACAGAGTCTATAGCATTGTCCTATCTTGCCTACTGTACTCAGGCATTCATTAGCTGATTCCATGACAAAAAGGAGCACCAAAGACATTAAGGACAATGCAAAATTAGAAAAACAGATAAGTCGTAAACATAAGCTAAACATATTGAGGCTGTTTTCCTGGTAATGTAGTGAGATCTGATGTATACTCATTTAGATAATACAATAACAAGCAATAACCCAGCAGGCAGTATGAAATCAAATGTCACTATTGAAGGTCAGGACAAAAAAAAAAGATATTACTTAGAGTTAAGTATCTATTTTCTCTAAATAAATAACAGCTGTCTCTAATGCTTTAGACGATAAAATAAACACACAGGAATATAAAACCATCACTAGTTGACAGTAAATGAAAGGGAAATGCATATAAAAGGCCAAATACAAGTACTCTGGCTAATGAAAGATAGATTACTTTAGAGAAAAAAATACCCTTTTTCTACATTTCATAGAAAAGACAATAAAATGGCAACAAAACAGATTACTGTTTTTTATTTTTACTTTTTATGATTTTTTTGTCTGCCCCAATCCCTCTCATCTCCCTGTCCCTTTGTATCCTCCCTCTGCCCTTACAACCTCCACCCCACCAAAGGAAAAGAAAAAGATTTCATTGTGGATCTTGTACTATGTCACAGTATGTCTACAGTATACCCTTTTCCACACTTCTTTGCTTGTAAATGTTCATTGCAATAATTCATTAATCTGTTTCAATTACTGGCTTCTGCTACATTATTTATACTGGATATTCACCAGGACTACTCTTGGATACTCTGTTGTTTCTCTGTGTTCTGGAGATCCTGCAGCTTTGAATCTGTAGGAATGACTTCTTCCTATACCCAAACCAGGGCCAGCTCTATTGTGCTGCTCAGACAAGGTGCAGGGCCTGCTCTCTTGAATACTGCACTGGATGAGAGGCAGGGCCAGCTCTCCTGGTATCACCCAGGGACCAGCTTTCCTACCTGCTGCAGGTGAACTTTGGTGCGGAGGGAGCAGAGAATCTCCCCACACACCCACTCTACCACTGGGAAGATGAGTGGCAGGTCTAGCTCTCCTACTTTCACTACCTCAATGCTGGTTGATCTACAATCCCTTCAACCAGGGACAGCTCTGAGCCAGGTGTATAGCCTAATCTCCTGAATGCTGCAGCTGGTGAGAGGTGGAGCCAGCTCTCTTGATCTCAAGCCTTTAGGATCAACCCTCCCATGGTGCTCAGACAAGGGGTGAGGCAGGTTCTCTACAGCCCTCAGATATCAACATGTCCCCAGGTGGCAGCTCAGACCAGGGAAGTCTGCCTGGCCCTTGGTGGCAACAGACTTCTGCCACTATAGGGCCACAGTCCTGGGACAAGAAGTAAGCTAGGCCCTCACCATGGCCTCAGATGGCATTGCTAGCTATTCACATCAGGTTGTTCCCCACTACTCTCAAGTCTCCATTTCCACCACTCTTCATTGTGCCCGTATCCTTCTGCTTTTCTTTCTTTTCCATTTCTCCACTACTTACTTGTTCATCTTAGTGATGCCTGGGGCCTCTGGGTATCTGGGATCTTCCCTGGATTGAGTGCCTTGACTGTGCCATGTAGAACCCATCTAGGTGTAGTCTCAGGCTTGTTCTGCCCTCCTGGCCTTGTGGCACCAGCAAATCTCCATTATTGACCTTTCTAGTGCTCCTTTGTCTCTATGAAGATGAGGATGTTTTCCAATCCCACATGGTGTCTGCTTCCTTAGTTTGCTCCCGCCTGAGTAGCCCAGGCTGAGGTCCCATGCCTTTCTTCCTCCACCTTCTTTAGTATTTCAGTGCTGCGCTAGAATACTGGTTCTCCCCCCCACCCCCCCACACACACCACACGGTCATGAAAGGAAGATAAGGGAAAAAACAAGTTAGAAATAAGCAAATTATGATGAAATGAGAAAGTAACACTCGTGGTGTTGTTTGTGCCATCAAGCACCTCACGACCTATTTATTATTAGAATGCTCTTAGTGATGCATAAAAATCAGGAAATCAGAATTAAAAAGAGTTAAAATTCTGCAAACCAGGCAGAACTACCTTTAAATCTCTGTCTTACAGATTAGGACCTGGAGAGACAGATCAGTATATAAATTGCCTGCCATGCAAACACAAGGACCTGAGCTTGGATTCCTACCTCTCAGGTAAAAAGCCAGATGTGAAAGCGTGCCTGGCATCCTAGCACTGGGAAGGAAGAGATGGAAGGATCATTGTAGGTTGCTGGTCAGAAGATTTTGCACAATAGGTGATCTCTTAGTTCAGTGAGAGATATGACTTAAGAATAAGGCAACAAGTAACTGAGAAAGACATCCAACAATGAACTCTGGCTTCTAACTGCATGTGCACACTCTAGTATGGACACTTGTACATCCATGACTTCATACACATGAATGCAACATGAACACAAAAGTCCAATTAAGTATGCTTCTGAAAGTTAAACAGTATTTATAAATTTGTAGGGATTTGAGGAAGAGAAGAGGAAAACAGAAAATAAAAGAAACTTCAATTCAACACAAATGCTATAAAACTTATCTTGACTTCAATGCTGCACAAGGCAGGAATGCTCTAAGTGGCTCACAGCTATTTCCATGGCTGGCACAGTGCTGGGCTTAAGTGGGTCCTCAATTACTCAGCAAATGAAAGCCAGAGTAAATGGAGCAAAAAGCTGATGCACAAACACTATGCTCCTAAGTTGCTAAGAGCAACTTAATTCAAAAAACTGAGATTTATCAAATATGTTTTTTCAATCATAATTTTTATTGGATATTTTATTTTATTTACAATTTAGATGTTATCCCCTTACCCCATTCCCCCACCCCTGGTCCAGGAACTCCCTATCCCCATCCCCCCTCCTCCTGTTTCTATGAGGATGTGTCCCCACCTATCCCCCCCACTCCCAACTTGCCACTCTCAAATTCCCCCACTCATGGCATCCAGCATTCATGGGACCAAGGATCTCCTCTCCCACCTATGCCGGAAAGGGTCATCCTCCTTACATATACAGCTGGAGCCATGGGTCCCTCCCTAAGTGCTTCCAGGCTGATGGTTTAGACCCTAGGAGCTCTGGTTAGGTTGGTATTGTTGCTCTCCTCATGGGGCTGCAAACCCTTTCAGCTCCTTCAGTCTTTAACTCCTCCATTGGGAACCTCTTGATCAGTTCAATGTTTAGCTTGCATCTAAAACCCTCACAAGGCCATTTAAGGAATATAATTTCAAAGAAAAAAAGAGAGAGAGAGAGAGAGAGAGAGAGAGAGAGAGAGAGAGAGAGAGAGAGAGAGAGAGAGAAGGGAAGGAGAGAAGGAGGGTAGAAGGGAACAAGGGGGAAGGGAGGGAGAGAGAGAGAGGGAAAGAAAGAAAGAAGGAAGGATGGAAGGAAGGGAGGAAAAGTCTACTTTTTCTCCTAACTTTAAAGCTTGAAAACCAACAGGACTGTATAAACATTTCTAAAGGAACTTAGACCAGAATTCTTACTAATCAAAACTATCTCTCTTTGTACCAGGTCTAGAGTGTACAACACTCAAATATCCTGTTTCCTGCAAACTTTAATGACCCATTGGTGTTAGAAATGAGAACATTGGCAATTTGGGCAGAATTATCTATGAGACCTCTGGAAAATATATCCACGGTGCCTCCTGATCTCTGGATGCTTCATGACACTAAACATTGGTCTTTTGTTCTGATATATTGACTTTGTGGGAACCTGACCACAATATCCCCACAGATAGATAATTCCATTCTCACATCTTAATTTATTCATTTGGGGGGGGGGTGGAGAACAAACGCTATCATGTTTAAGAAAATGGCTGAGAGAACAAAGATTTTAGAAACGATCACATCTGGTAATAATCCTCAAGATACAGTTTATGAGTTTAAAAGAACCCTGTGTTGTGGACAGAGACTGAATTGGGAAGCTACTCCACCAGAAAGACTAATTAGCACTCAATGTATAGTAATCAACAGTATCTTTATGATTCTCAAGAACTTTCTGTCCAAATCTTCATTTACTCAAAAAGGAAATGGCTGGGAGACCTACGTTGACCTCCTCCTGGACATTACCAATCATGTGCAAATTTGTGTTATGTAAGGTACACACTTCTTTCTAAATAGTTTTTTTTTTTTTGTTCTTATATATTTGTACATCTGGGTGACATGAAATAGCACTTACATCAACCCACCTCATAATATCCATCTAGGATACAACATTTATAATTTCTATCTCTAATTTAATCTTAGTTGCATTAACCCTCTGGCTCTGGGAAGAGAAAGAAAGTCGACTTCTGCTTCTATTCTACATACTGACTTTGCATGTGGAATAAAATCACAATGTTGCCTTTAGAAAGTCATATGCCAACTAATTAGGAAAAAAATCCCCTTTTTAAGACAAAAATTAATGTGACTATAGACAGATGTTACAGACCCCTAAATAGCCAATCTATAAAATTGCGAAATAGTCATTGGTCTGGGCAAATATGTTAAGACTAAGTGCAGTTATACATAGTGTTCTGGAATGGCCATGAGCTGCACCTATTGCCAGATGATTTAAGAATGTACTAGTATCATTCATCTCTGTGTGATGGACAATGTCTACTTGTCTGGTTTCTGTGGTAGAGCTGACAGTTGAAATGTCAGTTGTGTTATTGTCTATCACAAATATAAACATACCACAAGGATCTATGAGTATCAGTTTGATGCAAAGGGAAAATAAAACACGATTTTAATATCATGGTTTTCATAACATGCGTTTAGTTGTTGTGACAAAGATTTAGCTTCATCTGATCTAATACAATCTGATCTAATATGTATAGAAACAAAATATTCAGAAACCTTACAATATCAAAGATTCTCCTTCCCTCCCTCTCACTCTTTTTCTAGCCATCCTTTTCACTGAACCTCTATGAAACACTGATAGAACGTTTAGAACAGTAAAAGTATATGACACGGAGAGCCTGGAGAAGAGAATTATAATTCAATATAACTATAAAAATTGTAACAATTTACTTTCCTGGCATCCAGAACTTGAATTAAAACTATGTTAAAACCTGAAAACAAGTATTGATTTCAATCAAGGAAGTGATGTTTGTTAAAAGATATTTATCAAAAGGCACACACAGTGGGGAATATTCCCCCCTTTTTTTTCCTTCTCATCCTCCCCTCCTTCATATCATCACCAGCATCGTGGTTATTATTTTTTCTGCAATCCCTAATGTCCCAAGCCCCAGGTAATATTTTGGCAGCAACAATAGAAGTAACAAAAACAAAGCCCACGGGAGCTTAAACACTGATGGATGAAGACATACATTTTCTTCATCCCTCTCTCTTCTTTCAACCAAATTTATCTCCCTTCAGCCCCTGTATTTTTTTATTGGATATTTTATTTATTTACATTTCAGATGTTATCCTCTTTCCCTGTTTTCCCTCTGGAAACCCTCTACCCCATTCTCCTTTCCCCTGCTTCTATGGGGGTACTCCCTGCCCCCAACCCATGCATTCCTGCCTCCTGGCCTTGGCATTCCGCTATGCTGGGGCATCAAGCCTTCACAGGATCACAGATTTCTCCTTCCATTGATGCTTGATAAGACTATCCTCTGCTACATATGATGCTGGAGCCATGGGTCCCTCCATGTGTACTCCTTGGTTGGTGGTTTAGTCCCTAGGAGCTCTGTGGAGTCTGGTGGGTTGATATTGTTGTTCTTCCTATGGGTTGCAAATCCCTTCAGCTCCTTCAGTCCTTTCTCTGACTCCTGTATTTTTTATCCACATCAAATACAGACAGCACTGCTAATGAGGTTTTCCAGGGACACACCTGACAGGTCATAGGATATTGCCTACAGATGAGGGATTGTGTAACTGCCTTTGCTTCTGCTCCTTCCAGTGGTTTTCAAGATGTTGCCTTTCTAGACAAATCCTGTTTGAGAGCAAATGAGAAGCTGAAAAGCAGGAGAACTACTTAAAACACTGCACAGCTTGTGTTGTTTTTATGGATAGCACCATTACACTTGAGTAAACTTTCCTTGAATCTCTTTTGGTTAACTTTTGCAGTCCTCATAAAACTGACTCAGTTCAGCTTGATTTTACAAGTTGTTTTGTTGCTTTTGTGGAAAGGATATTTTTAGATGTCTTTATGCTTGCTCATACTTTCTCCAATAAGACATATGTAGAAATTTATATCTGCAGTGATACTGAAAATACCTTTCTCTACCACCTCCCTATTGCCCCCACACCACCACAGTACCCCACCAACCCTCCACAACTCCCAAGGCCCCTAAGTCCCTACCCCACCACCACCTGCCCACCACCTCCCCGGCTCTTGTTCTTTCTCCATGTTCAAATATTCTCTAGGGACTTATAAAGTCACCGTCTTTTTCTTCTGGTAGTGACTTTTTTCTCTTTATTTCACTTACTTTACCAAGAACACACAGTTACATTTTCTTCACAAAACATAAGTCTTGGAACTATTCTTGCTAGGTAACATAAGAGCAGGGCTTTTGAAACCTTTTCCACCTATGTCTCCTTTTTTACCTAAGAAACTGTTATATGTCTCAGAACACAGGGCTACATGAAGAAGATATAGAAATCAAATTTTTCTACTAATAAAACATTAAAAAAAAACTTAGAAAACAATTCTTTGATATGCTTTTACCAAAAAAGGCGATTTGCATACTAATCAGATGGATGTACTAGATGCCAGAGAAATGCAAATTCAGACTGCATTGAGATTCCATTTCACTCCAATAAAAAAAAAAAAAGGTTCTTGGGAATGTGGTCAAAGGCGGGTCTTTATATAGTACTGTTGGTGAAGATATCTAGTCAGGCCACTATAAAAATCACTATGGAAGTTACTCAAAACATAAAACGATATTCACCATACTACAAAATATACCTATCCTTGGTATTTACTCAGTGAAATTCAAGTCACCATATCTCAAAGGTGTTCAGACATCAATCCATATCTCACCAATATTCAGGGTAGCTAAGAAATGAAATGAACCAAAGTGATCACCAACAGGGAAACAAAGAAAATATGCCATACATACTCAATGGACATTTTTCCAGCCATAAAAAAAAATAAAGTTGTCATTTTCAAGAAAATGGATTCATGGGTTCACATGTGTATATATACACACATATATGTATATATATATACATACATATATACACACATATATACATATGTGTGTATGTGTATATATATGTATGTATATATATGTATACATATATATAAACTACATTTGTCTCAGAAAAACAAATATTACACATCTTCTTCTCTCATTCGTGGTTCCTAGGTTTTAGAGATACATGAAATAATATTTGTCTATATGTCATGAACACAAATGTAAAACTGTGACCCAGGACACCGACAACCAAAATGAATGAAGGGAAACGAAGAGAGATCAGGTGCCCCGAAAGTCCGAAATGTATTATATGAAAATGTTCTTATGTATCTCAATAGTATGTAAAGCCAATAGAAATAGAAAATAAAAATTTAATATTGATAATGATGTATCAGTTTGGTGACATTGTCAGAGATTAAGAAAATGTTAAAATTAATTATTCTTTGGAATTAAGCCATGTTGTTTCCATAAGAACAGAACATGCTACATTACAGTAAAACACAACCATTCTTATTTTATCATTTCATTCAATTGTTTTGCTGTTAGCTACTATTTGATGTAAAATACTCAGCAATTTAAAATGTGTTATTAGAATGGTTTGTTTTTTTAACTCATTTACTTTACATTCTACTCACTCCCCTATTCCTGATCACCCTTTCCCACAATCCTTCCTCCCTCCTCTTGTGTCAGAGCTGGTTTGGGCTCTCTCTCTCTCTCTCTCTCTCTCTCTCTCTCTCTCTCTCTCTCTCTCTCACACACACACACACACACACACACACACACACACACACACACACACACACGCACACACCCTGACACTGGCACATCAACTCTCGGCAAAGGCTCGGTACAATGGTACATCTTCTGCCACCGAGCCAGACAGAGCAACCCAGCTAGAAGACCATGTCCCACATACAGGCAACTGCTTTTGGGACGGCTCCCACTCCAGTTGTTCACAACCCGCATGAAGACCAAGCTGCACATCTGCTCCAGAAGTGGGGGGAGGCCTAGGTCCAGTTAGAAAACACAACTATTTTAACATATAATATGTAGAATCTAAGTAAAGTTGCCTCTGCGCATTCCTTGATATTGTGCTTTGCTATTGCGTGCACAGTGCTCAAAACTAAGGCTGCAGTGAAATCCTACATTGCACAACGTGGGTAAGTTGTGCCCCGAACATTTTCAGTGCAGTGTGCATCTGATGCTCAACTGATTTTGGGGCATTGCAAATTCAGAGATCTTCTACAGTTGCTAAAATTTTCGCAATTCCATATGCAGTTATGCAACACCATAACGAGGCTGCAAATTAAACCTTAAGATGATAGAGTACTGCGTGTTGTGTTCCCTGCTCAAGCTACCATAGTGCTTCCCTTGAGGCCAGGATTTCAGAAATTCCACAGATGCTCGGGGATCTCAAGCCCCTGTTATTCGACTGAAATTCAGAAAGCACCAAGGGTGGGTTTTGAAAGAAGCACTTACAGTAGAGTTTAAGAGAGAAGGCTGAGCTCCTGTGTAGCAGCAGGAGGGATTGGGGGCAGGGCCGTGGGGTAGGGAGGTGGGAAGCAGAGCAATGAAAGAGGCTTTTCTGAAAGAAGTAGATGGAGAGGAGTTGGTTAGTCCAGCTTTCATTGCTGGTGTCCAGGTACCTCCGGGTTCCAGTCCTGTTCTCTGTATGGCTTCCTGCAGAGGGGTTCCCCTGTAGGGAAAAGGAACTTAAGAAAAACAATCTCCCTCTGGGCATCTCCAGACTCTGACAGAACTACTGGAGAAAGTCTCCCTCCAGTCGCTGGCAAGGCTAGAGCTGCTCAAAGAACCTAAAGAATTGAAGTTTGTAGCCAAGGGACTTCACTCGTCTTTGGGCTATTTCACTCTAAACTAACTGGTTAATTTTTACTTCCTGTCGTTAGAGTCTGCACTTTCTGGTATTTTTAAATATTCAAGGATGTAATTAAAATATAATTACATCATTTCCTCCTTCCTTCCCTTTCCTACCTCAAACCCTTTCTCATGTGCGTACTCATGTTCTCCTTTTGGTCTCCGTCTCTCAAATTCATGGCTTCTATTTCTCTGACAATTGCCTGTGTGTGTGCCTGTGCGTGCGTGTGTGCGTGCATGTGTACAACTTTCTCAGTCTGTGTAATTAATGCTACTCATATGTAAATGATTTCAGAGAAGACCACTTGGTATTGGATAACCAATCTCGAGGCTCTTCCCTGGGGAAGACTATTTCTTCTGGTCCTGTCCTACCTAATTGCCTTTAGACATTATTTCTCCTGCCTCTTCATTTGTGACAATGGCTCACAATGGACTTTAAATTGAATAAAGGCACATTTAGTCCTCCTTCCTCTTACTCTTCAGTTTTCTTTGCTTGAAGAGTTCTGAGGTAGCACCTCTGTTCCATGCTATCTTATTAGATGGTTTGTCAACTTGCTTCAGTTCTGAGCTCTGAAGGTGATTTTGGATGCAGCAAATTTTCCTGTTCTTTAAATACAGGTAACAGCCAAACCACGACTGTGGGATGCTTCATCAGACAGAAAAGAGAGAGATTCATGGCTTGTACCGAAGAAATTGCCTCCTTCTTGGTTACTGGATTTGAGGAATTGTGGTTATCAGCCTCCAGTTTCCTATATACTTTTTTTTCAAAATGGAAGCAATTTCTCCCATTTGTTCTATGTCTGTATGATCAATGGCAAGTCAGAGAATATGTCTGATTTTAGTCTCCTAAGCCACAAGAGATGTTTGAATCCCAACATGAATAAAAAACATATATCCTGTTTAAATTCCTGTTTTGAATTCCAAAGAGAATAGATTCTTCTCTTTTATCCATTTCCTTAAAAACTAATTATTGAAGTAGGAAAAAGAGCCACTGACTGACATATTGTTCTATTGATGACTACGCCACAGCAACAGTTAACCTTGATAGAAGATGTATAGCCCCATCCAGAGAGTGTTAGTCTTCCCATATATCAGAAAAAACACAAAAGCTCTTCACTATTTGGAGATGTTCTGTTTCCTTAGATACTCACAAACCTTAATTTTAAGTAGTAGAGGAAATTACTACAATGTTCCTACATGTAGAATTATTTTCCAGCTATAGGCAATCATCAAACTGAGTTTTCTGAAGGGATGTGGAAGAGGGACAGATGCCAGTCAATTACTGTAATTCGATTACAGCAAGGGCACTTGGTACAGATAGGCTGGTGAAGTTTTTATTAGACTGGGGAGAAATATCTACCATTTGGGTGAACTTTAAGCTAATTTTGGCTATCAGAGAAAACATTAAAATCTGTACTCAGAAAAACTCTTGTTTGAAGACAGCCTTTTGTTTTGCATACAGGTTTCTAGTTATTTTTGGCGGGGGCGGAGGGGGGGGGACCTTCACATGCACTGTAAGCCCAAGCATAGATTCGTGCATAGGAGTTTAAGAAAGTGATATGAGAGACTGTGACAGAACCCCTATGTGTGAGAGTTATGAAGAGGTTTTCATTTTTTTTCCAAACAGGGATGACTTGAAGTGACCTTAAAAATGATTTTTTGCTTCAGATTTTCATCCAAGATAATAATTGCCCACAAAAGACCAGGAATAGAGATACTAGGGGAGAAATGTAAGAAGAACTGACAGCGTTTCATGTTGGAGAGTCTAATTGCGATGTTGTCACTAAGGGTTGAGTTTACAGACTGGTGAAATGTACGACAGTAATTATTCTGTCCAGGTCATTGGAAACTATCTCTTAATGATGGATGGGGTTTGGATTTCTCTGCAGAAAAACTGGCACTTCGTTGTCAATCAACCTAAGAAAGTTTAATTGGGAGATAGAGAGTGTAGTCACTTGCACTAAGACAGAATATAATTTTCTTTAAAAAAATGTGATCATGTTAGCTAATATCTTCAAGTATGTAGAAATTGAATACATAAGGAATGTAAATTTCAACATGGGGCCTGATTTGGCCTCAGGTTAACGCCCATGGACTTTGGCTGAGTTTGTCAAGTTTCTTCCTTACTTGAAGCTTCTCCTTTGTTTTTATAAGCATGTCTACCTCAAAATTTTCTGTTTCTTTTGGTATTTTTACTTGACTCACTATTTTTTAACTATCTGGGCTGTATTCTTCCAGGATTCTGAGCCATCCTCTGAAATCCAGTAATTTGAGCTGTTGCAGACTTTTTCAGAAAGTATTTGAATAGTCTTATATCTTGAATTATTTTCCCTTTGTTCCATTCTAGAGGATGTAAAGGCTTTGATATTATACACTAAGCTCCCTGTTAGACACTGAATTGATTTTAGTACATGTTGAGAGAGGTCTAATTTTATTTTTCTACATCTGGTTTTTCTATTTTCTAAATAGGAGGCTTCTTTTTCTGGAATATGTTTTGATACTTTCGTCTAAAATTAAAACACTGTAGCCACATAGGATTATTTTTAGGGCCTCTTTTTATTTCATTATTCTATATGTTTACTGTGCCTGTACCACATTGATTTTTTCCCCTATGACTATACTATTACATAAAATATAATAATGTTATTTTCAACATTATTCTTTTTTGTTCAAGATTGATTTGGCCCGTTATGGTCTTTCTGCTTCCATGTAAGTTAACAATTTATTACATTCCTTTGAACAATATCATAGTATATTTTTATCAGGAGTTCATTCAATTGTATATTTCATTCAACAGTATAGTTATTTTCATTCTATTAATTCTGCCAATCCATAATTATAGGTGTTCCTTCCAACTTTCAGTGCCTTCTTTAATCTCTTTCACCAGTGTTATAAAGTTTCCACTGGAGAAATCTTCCATACCCACATTTATTTTTATTTCAAAGATATTTTTATTGTTTTTTTATTTTTTATTAAAAAATTTTTATTTATTCACTTTCCGTCCGTATCCATGTCCCCACTCCTTGTCCCCACCTCCCACAGTCCCCACTCCCCTTCTCCTCTGAGAGAGTGGAGGGCCTCCTTGAATATTTCCCAACCCTGGTACATCCCGTATCTGCAGAGCTAGGAATTTCTTCTCCCACTGAGGCAAGAAAAGACAGCCGAGTCAGGGGAACAGATTCCACAGACAGGCAACAGCTTTAGGGATCAATCCTACTCCAACTTGTCCATAAGAGCCCTCACACTACATCCAATGTTTTCTTGTGGGTCTCTGCATCTGTCTGAGTCAACTGCTGGGTGCAGCTTCTCAGAGCATAGCCATGGTAGGCTCCTGTCTGCAAACATAATAGTGTATCATTAATGATGTCAGATATTAGTGCTTGCCCATAAGAATAGTCTCTATTTGGGATGGTTATTGGTTAGCCATTCCCTTAGTCTCTGCTCCATCCCCTGTCCCTGCATTTTTTGTAAGCAGTTTAAATTTTAGGTTGAAAGTTTTGTGTGTGACTTGATGACCCTATCACTCCTCTTGGGTTCTTGCCTGGCTACAGGAGGTGGCACATTCAGGTTCCCTATCCCCACTGCTGTGAGTCTCAGCTAAGATCAACCACACTGATTCTTGAGAATCTCTCTTATCCCAGGCCTCTGTCACTTCTTTGAGATACCCTCATTCCCCCCCCCCCCCCCCCCCCCGCCAACTGCAGATATCCATTCATTCTCATGGCCATCTGGCCACCTCTGATATCTTTCCCCACACCTGATCCTGGAACCCACCCTCCATTCCCCTCCCCATCCTCTACCTCCCAGTTCTGTCCCTTCATCTGCCTTCTGTGACTATTTTATTCCCACTTCTAAGTGAGATTCAAGCATCCTCACTTGAGCGTTCCTTCATGCTTATCTTCTTTGATTGATAGAGTATGGTGTGGGTAGTCTGTATTTAATGGCTAATATCAACTTATAAGTGAGTACATTTCATGAATTTCCCTTTGGGTCTGGATTTCTTCACTCGGGATGATATTTTCAAGTTCCACGTATTTGCTTGTAAAATCCATAATGTTTTTTTTTATTATTAATAGCTGAATGATATTCTATTGTGTAGATGTACCACATTTTATTTTTCCACTCTTCAATTGAGGGAAATCTAGGTTGTGTCTAGTTTCTGACTATTACAAATAAAGCTGCTATGAACATAGTTGAGCAAGTGTCCTGTGGTGTAGTGGAACATGTTTTAGCTGTAGGTCCAGGAGTGGTATAGCTGCATCTTGACGTAGAACTATTCTCAGTTTTCTGAAGAACTGACAGATTGATTTCCAGAGCAGTTGTACAAGTTTGCATTCTCACCAACAGTGGAGGAGTATTCCTCTTGTTCCATCATGTGCTATCATTTGTGTTTTCTATCTTAGCCTTTCTGATGGGTGCAATATGGACTCTCAGAATCAATTTTATTTGTATTTCTATGATGACTAAGGACTTTAAACTTTTAAGTGTTTCTTGGCTATTTGAGATTCTTCTTTCAAGAATTCTCTCTCCTGCTCTGTACCCCATTTTATTGGGTTATTTGGCTTATTGGTGTCTAGCATCTTATGCTCCTTATAAATTCTAGATATTAGCCCTCTGTCAGATGAAGGGTTGGTGAAAAGCCTTTCCCAATCTGTAGGCTGCCCTTTCTCCTAATGACAGTGTCCTTTGCCTTACAGAAACTTTGCACCCTCCTTAGGCCCCATTTAACAATTGTTTACCTTAGAGCCTGTGTAGGCTTAGATTTTTCAAAACCCATTTTAATAAGAGTTCTCAAATTCTTCCACCCACCACTCTATAGTGGAGAGAAGACAGGGGACAAAGGGTAAAAAAGGACCTGTTTAGAAGTAGTTCTTTGGGTGCAAAGTCAATCTCTGTCAGAATACCAGCAGTCCAATACAGTAGGGTCAAATTCAGTGTCTAACACAGAACAGGAAAAAAAAAAAAAAGAAAAAAAACTAGCTTCGGGGAATTAAATACACAGATAACTAAGAATATTACATATGATCTTGACTAAAGGAACAAATAAACTCAATACATGAACATTGTACTTACTAATTTTATTTAACCTTCTTGATTGTTTCTGGAACATTTTCGTGAATCTTTTCCTCAATAATGAACTTCAGCATCATCTGAAATAGGTGTCACCAATCCTTGTTTTTTGGGGGAGAGGTGATTAAAAATAATACCCATCAATTTTGTTTTATAAAAATTAGTTGTATTTCTAGCTCTAACAATCAGTACATGAATAGTAACCACTGAACACTGGGCTGTGGCTTTCCACTGGAAAATGTTTTCTATGTGTCATAAAGATTTAATTCTCAGCCTTTGAGCATCTCACCAAGTGAACACTTGCTCATCTTCCATCACATTCTCTGTTCCTACAGACAAATGTCTTGTATTAGAAGTGACTCAACCAGGAGATAATAGATATTCCCTCCAAATCAATGAAAATCATAATAGAGAAATTAAGCTGGCAGCTCACAGCCCTTAACCTTTTAAGTGATTCCATAAAGAAACGCAGAAATCCTTGAGTGAAATTACATGGGTAATCATTTAATTTCTTAAGTAACAAGGTATTTGTCCTTCTTGACAAGACTATAATATTATGTTAGCCTTCTGTAAAATAGTCAAGAAAGAAAATCACTGTTTATCTTAAACTCATATTTATGTGGTTATTCTTCATTAAAATATTTTACAAATATGGATTAACATCAATAATGTGCAAAACATTTCAACACACATATTCTCTAGTGGAGCTTATACTTTGAGTGACAAAAGATAAAAATTAATTACACAGCACCTTTCGACAAGGCATCTGATAAGTTATGTTAGAAAAGAACAGCATATGTAATAGTGCATCAGTGGAAGTCAATGGTGGATAAAGGAACAGATAAACTCAATACATGAACACTGTCTAAAGGAAGAACACTGTGCTAATATATGCCAGTCATTTCAGCCACAGTCACAGAACAGAAAGATGCAGAAGCAATGTCTCTGCTTGCTAGTAACATTTTATTTTCTTCTACAGTTTTGAACCTCATGCAGTTTTAATGTGTCATTATTGTTATTTTTATGTCATTTGTTTATTGCTATGAAGTATCTTTTAGACTATTGGGGTAAACAATCCATTTGTGCTTAAATTTGACCAGAGGATTTATTTTCCACATGTTATCTGGAAGACAAATTATCTAAGAATAATGTTATATCTGGCAAACAAAAAAGAACAAGTAATGATAAACTTGGCATTCTGAACTCCAAATGTATTTTAGTTTATCAACACAAATATTCTGAGTACATTTGCTTATATCCACTTTACCCTTGAATAAATAAACTTTGGTGAGCTTCAAAACAGTGGTACATATATAGAGTTTTCCAATATTATTATTAACCTTGAACGGCATGGAGTGGTTAACGTATATGTAAATAATCAAAAATGTAGATAAAATGGTTTATACTCTTTATGTTGATTTTATGGGTAGTTTTATTTTTATAAACAATATTATTTTTAAGAAAAGCTCAGCAGCAAAACTATGTGGAATTTCTGAGGCTATGCTGGAAGGTCAGATAGTCACTAGAGCCAAGCAAACAATAGAGATAAGTCCATAAACCATATGCATGCATACACAAATACTCATACACACCTATACATGAGCATCATACACCCACATACATGTATAAATGAATGACAAGAGTTAAGAAGGAGGCAGGGACTAGGACTAAGCCATTTTGGCTGGTGACAAGTTTTGATTTCATGGTCCCCAAAATAGAAACATTTGGTAAGGTTAGAAGATAGGGATTTTTCTTGATCTGACTCTCATTGACTGGCATGGGGGAAATGTTTAGGAGACCATAAAAAGCACAATCAATAAATCCAATTAGCAGACACTGGTGGGAGTCAGATGAGAGATGTTCTGGCTTTTACTAGAAAAGTGACAGTAGAAACAGAGAGTACACTCCAAGATTAATTATTTGTGTTTAGAATAAAACAGAAGTAGAACTCTTTTGTGACAGTTATAGTGCTTAAATTAAAAATGTCTACTTCCATGCTGATTGTACTTCCCCCTTTAAATCACTTTTATTCGCACATACACATTCTCATTTAGAGACTTCCACTGCAGCAGTCAGCCACACATAAACATTCTTTCCTATTCTCTCGAATCTCTAATTATGACATTATTTACTTTTTAACTAAAAAAACATTTCTTTTTAAAATATTCACTTTTATAATTCAGTTTCTACTGCTTATTAGATTTGTCTTATTTTGAAAGCAAAGACTATGAGATCATTCATAAATCCTTTGTTGGCAAAGCCTTTATTACTTCAAACTCTTGGTCAATCCATTGCCATTTGATTGCTGTGTCAGTTGTTTATACTCATCATCATACATCAGAATAATCAAAAGCGCTTGTTGAAACGTAGACTGCTTTAGCCATTTTTCCAGGACTTTGATTCAGTGGTAGCCACAGCCTAGGATTTGCTCATCTTGAAGGCTATTGTCTGTCTGTCAATGAGGAGTGATTTTAAAGTTGCACTAGCCTTTAAATACCCTTACCTTGCTCAAAAGAGATCATCTTAGTTTTCATCATTATGTTTGGTCTCTCACTTCTTCAGTTTTCCCATCAAACACAATATCTTCCTTAATTTCTTAATACTAATGAGAAATATACATTATGATATAATTACATGGAAAGCTTTCCTGTAGAAGAAGTGTAAGTACAAATTGTTCTTTCTTATCAACAATTTTGAAACTATTTTATATATATATATATATATATATATATATATATATATACATATATTGGATGTGTGCTGGTTAGATTTTGTCAACACGACACAAATGAGAATCAGGTTGGGTGGAGAAACTACAGTTGAGGAATTGTTTCCATAAAATTGGTCTGTAGGTATATATGCAGAGAATTTTCTTCATAAGTTGATATGGGAAGACACAGGCCACTATGGTTGGTACTGTTTCAAGGCAAATGTCCCACTATGATCCAAGAGGACAGCTGAGGCTCAGTAGGAACAATGTTAGTATTGGAATTTTTGTTTGTGTGGAGAGAAGCCCTGGACCCAGTGTCCATTGCTCTTCAAATATGGCTCCACATCAAAATTCCAGAAGGTATTTTCATTGCTATCATGGTCTTGGAAAATTATGATCTCAATCTTAGACAGACCAGCAAGCCACTCTTCCTGTTACATGTTCTCTTTGGAAATGTGCGATGAAACTTTAGAAAACTTATGCTGGCTGCCTCCAGTGCCTGCTTTGGCTACCCATTATGGTGAACTGTAACCTGTATGCCAAATAAACCTTTTCCTGCACATATTTTCTTTGGGTCATATTGTTTCTCATAGCATCAGAAAACAGAATAGGACAAGGTATATGTAAAACTGTTAAACATATTTCAGAAAAAGATAGTTGAACTTCACTGATGATGAATCTGCTATCTGAAAAAAAAGAAGTTGGAAATCAGCAAGAAAAGGATGAACAAATAGTAAATACTCAGTATACTATTGAGTTAAATCATATGTATTAGAGTGAACTCAGAGATTCATATATACACATATACATATATAAACATTCGCTGCAGAAGAAAAAAATACATGAATTTGTTTTTATGCTTACTGATTTGTTCCCTGTGGTTTAGTAATTATATGTTCTAATATCAAAGAGTACAACTAACAACCATACCTTTATTTGGATTTACTCTTATTTAAGCAAGCAAGCAAACAAACAAACAAACAAACACATTTTCTTTGAGAAATAGCCTCTGTTGGAGGAACCAGAGCAGAGAAATATAAAATGAATCTAGAATAGTGTAGAATATGTCATTGCTACACAAAATACATAGTCCTGTCATACTAGATACTTCAAGGGTCCATGAGACTTAAAAAGAGGTAGGTAGACTAATGTTGCAGAGTGTAGTGAAGTGGAGAATTTACTGACAAAAGTGGAGAAAGTGGAGCTCCTGAAAGGCAGTAAGGGTATTGGAGTCCATGGTTTGTATTAGAAAGAGGACAGAATAACTCATCCAGTTTGAGTGCACATGACTTGTGTCAAACGGTTATCAGGGATGGCAGCTCATTCATGGTGTGAACCCACTGCCAGTGTAAGAGTTTGCTCACAGAGTTCCACAGTTCACTGAGTTGTTTTCATTCACAACACTGATGGAAAACCTAGACAGTAAAAACTCTGTGAGCATTGTAAAATTTATGAAGTTTATGGAGTATGATGTTCAATCATGGTGGTCACAAATAAAAATGACTGTAGTCACATCAATCTACAAATGTGGAGTCAGTATATAGGAAACATTGAGCAGATAGGAGTACAACCAAAAGATGCACCTGTGAAGAACCCATAAGACTCAAGAACAATGCAAGTATCAATAAGGTTATATTGCACATAGTCAAGTAAATTTGATAGTCATGAGTCAAGATATATAAATAAGAGATTGGATAGTAAATGGGGAGGAATAAACAGTTGCTCTTTACAGGTAACAAAGGAGGGCAATAAGGAGCCACCCTTCAGTAAATACCAGCATAATGATTGTTATACACACAGCAAACCAATAGGAGGTAGATTACTGAGAGAAATTTTGAGGAAAACCATGATCATTGTAGCAGTTTGAAGTATCTTTTTCTATGGTGTTTGTCAGTATTGGAGAGAGTCTAGAGGATTGCTGTGAAGAAATGACCTAGATTAAGTGTTAGAGATTATCATCAGCCATGATGACACTGGCACATTTTCCCTGACATGATCTTAAAGAGAGACCACATCATCTTGAGATTCATTTGCTTTCTTACAGAAAATATGTCACATTTATTCATTAGTGAGAATGTATTTGAAACCCATATATAGTAGCAATTTACAAAACAAGTGAATCATGATCAATAAAAGTATCAATGTAATAAAAAAAACAAAAAAATGATTGAGGTATTATCACAACTTGAAAGAAGCCATAATTATGTCACAATTAAATACCAAGTATGACCCTGAAATGTCATAAAATTGTGCAGTTTATTCAGCAGTCTTGTTTTCTTTGTTAGCGAATACGTTCTGGTGTTCTCAGTGTTGCTAAGATGCCAGTTACAGCGGAGATTGAAACTATGTCAGAGATATACATATTAGTTTGTATTGTTGTCACGTACCTATAATGCCCTAAAAATAGAAAGCAAGGAAAACAGATAATAGAGAATTCACATGACTGCAGAAACTGGAGGAAGACTATAATTGCTAAGATTTAGGGCACTGAAGAGAAAATAAGCAAAAGGAGTCATTAACTTCATCATCAGAGAAGAAGGAAAGTAATTAGTTAGGAGTCAGGACACTGAGTACAGAAAGGATTAAACAATCAGTGGAGGAATGAACGTTACAAGTAGCTTAAAAATGATTTATAACAAGATATGTCATCTAAGATACTCTAGCATACTTGGTTAATTTGAATAAAATTAAGACACACAAAATACAATAGTAACAAAAACATCTGTGTAATAAATTATTTTAGGAAAGTATTATGTATAAAATAGGTATAAAAGTAGAACCACCCATGCTTAATGCAGAGAAGCACAGGGGATTATTCTATACCTACCACTGATTTTTGCTTCTCAAATGTATTTAATGTGGTTTCTATCCACTTAATTAATTTATCATGTTCACATAAATTAGGACAGTGTTTATCAACGAAACATATAGAAGACTGTGAATCTTAATAAATATGATCCTATGTATTTCTCCCTCTCTATGGATACTCAAGGCTCTTCTCTAAGGAATTTATTTGACAAGAAGCTGTTTTACCTACAAAAATTAAAATTAACTTCAAATATGTTGTTTTTGTCTTCAAAGTATATTCCACTTATACAACAGAATTATAATTTGTCACAGATAATATAACACAAGTTAGAATGTGTATGGGAATAAAAGCCTTTAAAATAAATATAATTGATATGCAGAAACTTAACAGTATTTAATACTACAAGGTTTAGATGATTGGCAATGGAATAGAACTCTCTTGTGTTACACAAAATAATCAAACATGAATGTGAGCTTGTTAATCACTTAGAACACACAGGACCATTGAGAGTTCCCAATTGAAAGCTCTGACACCATCATCTTTGTCTTATTTTTTTTTTAACACACAGGTTTGCTTGACATAGTTATTGTGGAGAAATCATGTAACATGATTTACTCTTATAGCAAAATTTAAGCATTAACTGAAGTGTTTAATAATACAGTTCTCTTTACAATGGGCTTGGTGTTGTATAATAGATTTCTCGGGCCAATTCATCTTGCACAATTAAAAGTTTAGGCCCATTGAACACAAACTTTTAGTTACTGCTTTATATCATCCTATGTCTAGAAACATCTCTTGAATATTTGGAATTATCTGAAGTTTATAGGCAATGACCAAAGACTATGGAGAATGCTTGTATGAGTAAATATTACCATTAAATATTTTAAGTATATATATATATATATATATATATATATATATATATATATGTTATACATATATGTGTATGTATATACATATATGGATACATATATACACATATGTGTATGTTTATATACATACATATATTTTGAAATATTGCAAATATGACAAAAGGTTTTCATATAAGAAAAGATTATTTTATAGAATGCAGCATAATATCTTTTTCTTCCTGTGATTACATAATTGATCATCAATGGTAACCATACATAACCAAGTCATCAATAAAATCCTGACTCAGAAAAATCAGGGTTTGGGTCATAGACTTTAACTGATAAGCTTCCTTTTAAATATAGCCTTTTGGTTTGGACAGCTAAGGATTTACTTGGTTTTATTGTATTCATGTGTGTATACCTAAATGTAGGTATGTGCAACAAGAGCATGCAGTGTCATCAGAGGCTAGAAGACATCAGAACCCCTGGAACTAGAGGGACATGACTTTTGTGAGCCACCTTGTGGGAGCTATGATATGAACCAAGCCTATGTCATCTGTAAAAGCTGCATTCTATAAAATAATTTTTTCTTATATGAAAACCTTTTGTCATATTTGCAATATTTCAAAATATATATATGTATATAAACATACACATATGTGTATATATGTATCCATCTATCCAGCCTCTAATAATTACTTTTCATTTAGTATTATAAAATATTTTCTCCCCTCTATCACTAATATTTTTAGAGTTATGGTTTCCATTATAAAATTTTATACTAAAATTATTTTAGAATATTAAATTATTGTTCAGAGGCCAAGGGCCACTTGGATTTCTCTAAACTTTGTCCTGTTTAAAAACTCAGTTCAAAATGCTTTCAAGATGTTTAGATATGTATACACTTATTTTTCACAGTGTTGATACTCATATGAAAGTAGCTAGGCAGCAATATAAATCCATGAACATCTCAGGTGAAATTTATTTTTCTTATCTCAGTAATATGTATTTTCATGTTATCTTTTTTGGCAAGGCTTTACCTCAGCCTAGGACTACTTTATTACAATAAACACAAACCATGACAACTTCAGCTTTTTAAAAAAAATTTGTTTGAACTGAGTTTACATGAATTATGAACATGGAGTAAAAGAAATGTCAGTGTTACCAGTGGAAGGAAAGATGAGGTAAAATGTGGCTATGTCTTTTTTTTTTTCTGCCTAAAACTAGAAATATGTTCAGGCAGCATTGTGGGGTTTGAATAAATGTTCTTGATACAAGGTATTCATTTTCATAATATTATAAACTTATTTACATTCTAAATCATTGCTAAATTGCACATAATTATTATAAATTATTTCAACATGTTGATTTAATTTATTCCCTAGTGATAGCTAATTAACCCTTGATATTGTTACTTAGTTCTTGACATTAAGTAATGTAGAATGCAAAACCCAAATGGTGAATACTATCCAACATTTAAAATGGTGACAAGGCAGAGGGGACTCTGAGCACAAAACATTAAATGTATTTATTTCCAATTATAGTGAAGAGACATTTTTGCTAACTAAACATATTGCACACATTTTCAATCTTCCATAAATAAAGTATCAGAATCTAGTTGTCCATGTAGCCTGTAGAGTCTAGAATGTAGAGTGTAGAAGTAACCAGTTTTTCATTTCTCCTCAACCAGCTTGCATAAGTTGTTATCACATCACTGAATCCCAACTCTAGTATGTTGTCATTTGCAGTCACCTTATCTTTCAGGAAGAATGGCTGTTCCATTGCCTAGAAAGAGAGAGGGTTTGCGTGTTACTTCTTTGAATTTGAAAGGTAGTCTGTAAGATACTTTCATGCCCATTTCCATGAAAACCCATGTAAAACATACTGAGTTTATGGCTTACCCTTCTAGTTATTATCTAGTATACTCTAAATGCCTCTTGCTATTGGATGCTATAAATTATTGAAAGGAAATTAATTAGGTAAGTGACAATTTGAAATGATCAGTTTGTGACAACACCAAAAACTTAAAATTCACAAATTGTTGTGAAGTACAAATTAGTGTAAAATACCATTTCAAGAGTAAAGATGATAATTTTTTAAAATGTTAAGACATTATCATTCCAGTAGTACCATGTATGTATAAGACATACACATCACCTGCAACACCTTTGATATAACTACACACAACTGCAGAAGGAGTAAACACATACATCAAGTTCTTGATAATATTGGAAGAAATGTGACATCCTGAAAGGTTTTGTCCAGCACTGTGTGCAGTGAGTTTGTATTTTTCTCATCAAATCTGATAAAAATGATACTCATTATCTAGGAGTGACATAGTCATTCAATCCTCTCATATTCCTATTACATAGAGTATTCCATTTGAACCATGACTTAAACTTCTCTTCTTACAGTGAAAAGCATTTTGTCAGGCTCTCCTATGGCATTAATTTTGAGAAATGGAAGGACTACTGTAATAATAATTTCTTGTGGATTAATGAAAATATATATTCTAGAGAACCAAAAACCCCTCAAAAACTTTTTATTGATCCCTCTAATTAAAAATGGGAGTATATATGTATTTCTTTATCGAATTAAAAAATTATGGACTTTGGCCCATGGTCTAATTGATTGTTTTCTTGCATGATAAAAATATTTGGAAGCTATGAACTTCACTAATAAGCTTTATTTTAGGTAAGATTTTTTTTTATGTTTTCTTTTATTGTGGTTTCAAAAGTCCATGATGTAGCAAAAACAGTTTCAGTAGTCATTTCATTGAGCCCATGCTGATTTTGCCACCAATTTTGTGATGACTATGGAGTATGACTATAAGTCTCATGACAGCCTTGCATGCATTTTTATTTGAGAAATGGAGAGCTTTAATCTGACACTGGATGTATTTTCAGATCTAATTTGAAGCTTAGCTTAGCTGTGGTCAGAATTAGAAACTTTAGCATAGGTTATTACACTGCAACAGGAATCTGCTTTCTCTATAATGGGCATTTGACTAACTCTTGAATTACGTAGCAGATGAGACTGATTTATAGAAGATCTTAAGAGTATATTTTTTTGCTTATGCTACCTTGAAAATGTAGAATATTGGGACATTCTCCTGAGGCAGGAAAGTACTGACAAATATTTTTGTATTTTTTATTATAAAAAATGCAGCTGTACATCTTTCTCAGTAGATTGAACATACTTATTTTCCTCAAGGATTAGGGTGAATAGATCTATTTTATTCTTCAGTGAGAAAAAAGTGATTATGTGTAAATTCTATGATTACAAAACTAAGGAACATCATGCTAGATGCATACACTCCCTCTTGTGCTGAGAAAGATTAGAGGAAGATCATTTCTTATGAAATTATCACACAAAAATTTTTGCACTTTGTTATTTGGAAAAGTTATCAAATTATTTGGCAAGCTTTCTCTTGAATGCTGTTCCCTCTAGAGAACATACCTTTGAAGTAATCATATTTATTCAGTGACCGCATTTTCAGAGGAGAAACCATTCCTTCTTAGAAATGTAGAATTAAATCTTGGAATCTTAGTAGGTGAATTATAAGAGTCTATAAAGCAGACTAAAATGGTAATTCGTTGGATTAAAAGGCACAAATGAAATTAATTAGAATGTATTATTTCTGGGTGAGCTCCTGAATTAGACCTCAACAGATCAGATCAAGTCAGACCTGAGACACTAGAGATGGGTGATGCATAATTACACTGATAATGGAGTGAGCAGATTTCTAAGATGAAGAGGACACTGGGAAACCAGTCAGTAATCAGCAATGACAGAACCAGCCTAATGAGAACCTCTTTTCTGTTCATATCCCTTAAAGAAAATAATGTGGGAATATTAAATCTACTTCCTCATCCTTGTTTCTGCTTTCTTTTAGTTTTTGTGACTACAAAATCTGCCTCTTTAGCTTAGTGTTTTTGGATTCTCATCTTATATATATGTATATGTATACACACACATACACACACACACGTACAGTTTGTGATCAGGAAAAATAAAACTACATACCTCATTACCATTTCAAACAACATAAAAGCTCAATTCTGAGTACCCCACTCATGATAAAGAGGAACTTTCTGACAAGTTTTGCTGTAGCTGCAGAGCCTATAAGAGCCAGCAATGGGCACCTAACTTATGGCCACAAGACAAACATGGGGTGAAGCAGAATGCATAGGTTTCTAGAACTTGTAGGATATTCTGGGACAGCTACGCCAGTTGGACCATGTTTTTAGATTTCATGTTATTAGTTAAAAATAACTATGTGTTTGGTTAAGATATTATAAACAGATTCAAGCTAATATCACAAATTAACAGCCCCATCTGATACAACTATGAAACACAAGGTAAGTATCTTACATCACAGAAATGTCGTTATGTTAATCATAGGTGGGAATTTGTCTTATATAGGTCCTGACTAGAGTCACACAGGGCAACTAGTTATAAATAACTGAGTATTTCATTTGTACTGAAATACTAAGAGTACACTTGCACTATTTTACAAGATAGCCCCTGCAATTTACATTTTTCCAGTCACTTATATGTATGTCTATTACTATGCACATGATTTGAAGTCACAAGTAGTTACAAGCCATCCAAACAGGGTATTGGGACCAAAGTCAGATTCTCTGGAATTAGCAAGTGCCATTAACCACTGGGACATCTCTCCAACTTTATTCATTGTAATTTTAGAATTTGCAGAATTCATTATCTTTGGCTAGAAAGGTGATTTTGCAGCAAGAGATGAGCAGACTTACACCTGATGAAATATTTCCACATGGGTACTTAGCTTCTGAAGCACACATGTTTGAAAGAGAAAAACTAAGACTCACCAGAGTACAACCTAGTTCAACTTATGTAGGAATCTTTATGCTCCTATACACACCTTAGAAGGGCTATAAGTAATGGCCATGGACAATGAGGAGCAGGACTAAGGTGTGGTTATGACTGAGATGGAGGCTGCCAATGAAGGACAATGACAGGGATGGAAGGCTCTGGTGTGGGGCTATGTAGAAAGTGCATGGGGTTTAGGGTGTGAGATAAAGGTGGAAGTAAAACTAGATCATGGTCATTGGCAGGGCTACAGTGGGAGTAGGCAAGGATGTGGCTCTGCCTGAGTCTCAGAGTCTGGATGCTTCAGACTCTGAGATACCAGACCAAGCTCATCCTGTACTAATTTTTACTTGAAATCTGAGAATTAGGGGCTCCTCTTCTGTTTCTGTAGAAAAATGTAGGTGATCCTGGGTGGAATTACTATGGGTTCTGTACCGAGTGGCATCAGCACTGAGTCACAATCGTCTACTTATTTTTAGAGCAATGGGAAAAGAAAAAGGTACGTGTTTATTTCAGTCTCTGAAATATACGTATGATACTTTTGGCTGAACTTACTAACAGACACGATGCTATTATAATTTAATATTACACCATGTACTGAATGTGGGAAGTCAATATTGTTAGTATTCAGATGATTGTTACTTACTGTCTTGCATGTCCTACAGTAATAGGTACTCATAGATTGTTATTGAGTAATAAACATATGGTTTGGAACTGAAATCCCCTGATATGACACACAGATCCAATTAAGCTAGTTGTAAGGGAATCTAGATCCTGAAGACTCCGTCTTCACTCAAACAAATAATTCAAGCAATAGGGATTTTTCTTCTTAATTAGATTAACATTTCTATAAAACCATAAATAATAGTTTACAATCTTCTAATAAACAACGGTGGTTAGGAAATTCTCTTTATCAAGAGCATTTTTCCAGAAGAAGAAAATAAAAAAATTCCACAATTTCGTGTTTTGTAAAAGAAATCAGTCATTTTTGTGTGTGCATGTGTGTGTGTCTAAAGAAATTAGTATCTGGGTCTGGACCAGAATAACTATCTTGCTACAAGGACACAACTCCCACTATATGTTTATTTGTTAAATTATTCCATTTTTATTGTGTGTATGGATATTCTGCTTATTTGTGTACTTGTATACTATGTGTGTGCCTGGTGTCAGAGGAGAACGGCAGAGAGCACTAAATCACTGTCCTGGAGTGACAGGAGTTTGAGAGCCACTTCGGGGTTGCTGGGAACTGAACAGTGGTCCTCCAGAAGAACAGCCCAAAGCCGTTGATTTCTACACTTCTGAATCACTAACACAACTCCACTCCCATTCTATGGTAAAAGAGTGAGAATTACAATATGTTATTGTGCAACAACTTCTCAAAAGCTTCCTTAAAAGTGAATTTTTAAGGTACTGCTAGACTGCTTTCCATAGTTGTAGTACCAGCTTACAATCCCACCAACAATGGAGGAGTGTTCCTCTTTCACCACATTCTCACCAGCAGCTGCTGTCACCTGTGTTTTTGATCTTAGCCATTTTGACTGGTGTGAGGTGGAATCTCAGTTTTGTTTTCATTTGCATTTCCCTGATGACTAGGGATGTTGAACACTTCTTTAGGTGCGTCTCAACCATTCGAGTTTCCTCAGTTGAGAATTGTTTGTTCAGCTCTGTACCTCATTTTTAATAGGGTTATTTGATAGTCTAGAGTATAATTTCTTCAGTTCTTTGTATACCTTGGATATTAGCCCTCTATCCGATGTAAGATTGGTAAAGATCTTTTCCCAATCCATTGGTTGCCACGTTGGCCTATTGAAGGTATACTTTGCTTTACAGAAGCTTTGCAGTTTTATGAGGTCCCATTTGTCAATTCTTGATCTTAGAGCATAAGCTATTGGTATTCTGTTCAGGAACTTTTCCCCTGGGCCCATGTGTTCGAGGCTTTTCCCCATTTTCTCTTCTATTAGTTTCAGTGTATCTGGTTTTATGTGAAGGTCCTTGATCCACTTGGAGTTGAGCTTTGTACAAGGAGATAAGTATGGATCAATTTGCATTCTTCTACATGCTGACCTCCAGTTGGACCAGCACCATTTGTTGAAAATGCTGTCTTTTTTACACTGGATGGTTTTAGCTTCTTTGTCAAAGATCAAGTGACCATAGGTATGGGGGTTCATTTCTGGGTCTTCTATTCTATTCCATTGATCCTCCTGCCTGTCTCTGTTCCAATACCATGCAGTTTTTAACACTATTGCTTTGTAGTATAGCTTGAAATCAGGGATGGTGATTCCCCCAGAAGTTCTTTTATTGTTGAGAGTAGTTTTCGCTATCCTGGGTTTTTGGTTATTTTAAATGAATTTTAAGATTCATTTGATCTTTCTGTCTCTGTGAAGAATTGAGTAGGAATTTTGATGGGGATGGCATTAAATCTGTAGATTGCTTTCATTGGGATGGGTATGGCCCTCATGCCTCACTGGACAACGACAGGAGGACTGGAGCCATTACAAGGTTCCCTTTAATTACTGGAGGTCAGGCCTCTATCCCCGCCTTGGCAAGACTAGAATTGCCATGGCCCTTCTATACTTGGAGAAGGGAGGAGATGTCAGGGGTAGCCCTGTTTATACCCTGAAGGCCTAAAATCAGCCATAAGCCTAAAATCAGCAATAGGTCTGACATACACGCCTGCTAACACAAAGTCTTGGGTCTCTGTGGAAAAACACTGAAACAGATGGCTATAAGCTATTGTAAACAGGCAGCTTCTGTGGAAATTTACCAGCCTGAGTAGTCATAGACCTTGTACATAGGCAGCCTTGGCGAATAGTACCAACTTAGATAAGGACAAGTGAATCATAGGCAGAGTCATAGTGACCTGTCCCCTGAACTTTCACCTAGCTGATACCCTGTTCTGAAAGATATCTGTATTCCCCCTGAACACCTATGCTCCTGTGTCATCCCCTTCCCCACACCTGACCTTTTTGTGTTTATACCCCCTGTGTTAAAAAGTAAAAATTAAGATTTGATAATTAAAAAAATTATCACTCTGAACAAAAGAAGTAAATTTTTAAAGAGCTGATGAAAATAGTGCTTCAAGTTCACCTCTGGAGGCCATGACTTTCAGTAAGTCAATACAGGAAGCAAAAGAGGAAGAATATAGATGTGTGTACAGAGCGGTGAAGGGGTCCATGAGTATCCCTGAGAAATGAAGACTAGAAGATTATCAAATGAATTTGCCATTTCATTTGATAATCTTCAGGATTTGTGTCTTTAGGATCTAGATTCCCTTACAACTAGTGCAATGGCATCTGTGTGTCATATCAGGGGATTTCAGTTCCAAACCATATGTTTATGATATTTATTATAAAGTAATAAGTTAGTATTATTCAGGGAATCAAAACATTACCTTATTGAAAAAAATATTAGTGCTAATTTTTAGAGTAAGGAACAGGTTCAGCGAGGTTACCCTAATTGCCTCTCATGTAGCCCTTGGCTCATTGCTTAGCTAACAGATGATAAAGATATATTCAAACACAGACTTAAACCTCATACTGCATCCAGATGGCACCTAATCTATCTTCCTTAATTTATGAATTTTCCTTGGTTCAGATTGTAACAACAAGCTTGCTATGTATCAGCTTTTTAGTAGCTAATTTTGGACAATATTTTGAAATGTGGAACAGATTTCACATAGACTATGTATCTTACTCACTATATTGGAGCTGCCAAAGACATGGGAAGGCAAAGGTCAACCCAAGATCTCTTTTACCTTTTGTGAAGAATCATGAAACGACTGACTGACCTGCTTAGATCTATCAATGCAACATCAATATTGATTTTATTAGTCCATATTGGATTTTTTTCCAAATGACTATGTGTGGATAAAAGGGTTTTGAGAATGCCAGTTAGTTAGAAGACTGAAAACTCAAAACAAACAAACAAACAACAAAATAAGTGTAGATATACTTTCTCTTCTGACAGAAACAATGAATCAGTGATATTTAAATATGTTAAGAGAAGTCCTACAGTTTTATCTATGTATATACATATATGTGTGCAACAAAAAATTAATTTAAACTAAGAGACCATGAATTTGAAAGAGAGCCAGGATGGAAAAAAAATGAGAAATGATCCTAGCAAAAAAGTAAGTTTTCTTTGTTATTTCTTGAATTATGCAGAGACAACATCTTGAGTTCAGCATTGTCCTAAACCCTATGCAGAATCAGGACTATTAGGAACTGTCAATAGAATTATTAATGGTATTTGTGTGGTCTCCAGTTACCTCAGTTACCTCACTGCAAACCTTTGGGATGACCAGAGCACAGGAGAACATGTAACCCCTAACCAGTATTCCAGGAACAAAGGCAGGTTTGCAGAGCAGAACGGCCTGGAATTAATGTACCATGAATTTTCAGTCCATTAATTTGCATTGTGGAAAATCCTTCTAAGTTAGATTAATCTAAATTTTTGTCTGGAGATTTTGGAGCACACGGCCATGCTGTGAAAATGCTTGCAGTCAGACCCTTAGACACAGGCTTGACTCGATGAAACAACCAAGCTAATAAACATATGAGGAAGGTTATATAATTCAAATATTTAGATACTGAAATTATATGGTCCTGAAGCAAAGCTGCTCTTTTACATATGGTGGTATTTATTATATAAAAATATGTTATGGTACATGATATGTCATATTAATGTTACACAGAATAGGGTCACAGCAGCAAACACTTATAGAAATTATTGCTTCCAACATAATTGAATAGATTGTCATTTTTTTTCTCTTTTGACAAGATCATTTCTTACTCCCTTTCCATCTTGGCTCTCTTTCAAATTCATGGTCTCTTACTTTAAATTAATTTTTTTTTGTTGTACACATATATGTATATACAAACATAAAATTGCAGGATTTTTCTTAACATTTTAAATACCACTGATTCTTTGCCTCTGGCATAAGATGAAGTATCTACAGTTTTTGTTTGTTCGCTAGCTTTTATTTATTTATTTTTTGAGTTGTCACTCTTCTGAGTAACTAGCTTTCTCAAAACCCTTTTATCCACACATTGTCATTTGGAAAAAAGAAATCCAATATGGACTAATAAAATTAATATTAAATTTCCCTTCCTCTGTTTCAGATCAATCTTTTTTATTTTATTTTATTAGTTATTTTATTTATTTACATTTCAAATGTTATCCCCATTCCCAGTAAAACCTCCTATCTTATTCCATCCCCCCTTTTTCTATGAGGGTGCTCACCAACCCACCTACCTCCTCCTGCCTCAGCACCCTAGCATTCCCCTACACTGTGTCACGGAGCCTCCGCAGGACCAAGAGGCTCCTATTGCATTGATGACAGATAAGGTAATCCTCTGCTACATATGTAGCTGGAGCCATTAGTTCTTCCATATGTACTCTTTGATTAGTGGTTTAGTCCCTTGGAGCTCTGGGTGGTCCACTTAGTTGATGTTGCTGTTCTTCCTATGGGGTTGCAAACCCCTTCAGGTCCTTCAGTTTTTCCCCTAAATCCTCCATTAGGGCCCCCATGCTTAGTCTGATGGTTGGCTGTGAGCATCCACATATGTATTGGCCAGACTCTGGCAGAACCTCTCAGGGGAGAGATATACCAGGCTTCTGTGAGCAAGTGCTTATTGGCATCAGATAAATCATTAATTGCAACTGGTTGCTCCATTGAGAGTAGACTCTGGATTCACTTGATGAGTCACTATTACTTTTTTTTCATACAGAAGATCAAGAAATGGAGGGAAGAGGATTTAATTTGATTCAGCAAATTTCAAGAGTCAATATCATTTTGATACATTTCTGCAACTAGTGGATATCAGCAAATAGAAATCTGAGAAATTGTATGATGTACTAACACAGAAATACTATGTTGGTTATCTTCAATACTGGAGTAGGTTACTGGTGACTGTTAATATAGCAGACAGCATGTACACACAGCCTGCTGTTTAACTCCTATAATTTTCTTGGCATCCTATGTTTTAACATTTAAACTATGTTGTAGTTTCTTTTTTCTTTTGATGTGATAAAATGGTCTTGACATAAGCAGCTCAGGAAGGAAAAAATTATTTTAGCTCACAATCCAAGGTGGGAAAGTGAAGGAAACAGGATATTGAATCAACGGGTCATGGTCAGAAAGTGAGATCCTTGAAATGTGTGTAGTTGATTACTTCTTAGCTTTCTCTGTATAGTCCAGGATTCCAGTCAGGGAGGGGTGCTGTCCACACAGGATAGATCACCGCACAGCAACCTGAGAGTCTACAGGCAAATAAGAATGCTGAGAGCAGAAAACATGGTCTTCACTAGGAATGAATCTTTAATTTGTTATACAGTACCAAATATCAGCCTTAACATACACATGCAATCTACTATAAATGGACTGAACATGCTTTATATATGCATGCGTGTGTGTGTGTGTGTGTAATAGCAACAAACACGAGGCTATGTTTCTAGAAGAGCTCAAGGGAGGTCATATGAGGGCTTGGAGAGAAAAAATGAAAAGATGGAACATGATACATTTATATTTCAATTAAAAAACTAAAATTATTTAAAAAGGTAATTCCCTATAGACAAGTTCAGATGGTCATCTTCAAGGGGATTCTAGATGTTGTCATGTTGACAATTATAAAACTAACCAGCACAGTTTATGAAGTAAGAAAAAATTAATAAGCTCCCACACTGATTTCTAAGTGTTGTGAAATAATATACAAAAGTAACCCAGTGGATGTGAGAAGTTTATGAAAAGTAAGCCAATAATATATATTGCCTTTCTCAAAGGGGGGTATGATTAAAAACCACTGACTTGTTCCATTTTTAGCTGAGTAGAACTAAGTGAATATCTCTGACATTCACTGAAATAGCAAATGGGTGAAGGTAAGGCAAACAATGATGAGTCTTTCTTTAAACAGATTTAGTTTAGAGATGGCTTTGAGGTGTATAGGAAAATGTTGTCAACAACACTGAATGATATAATTAAATAACTTAGGATAAGTTCCAATCAAGTTTTCTTTTAGACTTTCCCTATGTGAGAGGTAAACTAGAAATTTGTATTGTATTCCCAGATCCTGACGTCCCAATAGACCAGAGACCACAAGGAGTTGAACTCATATGCAAAACCACGGAGTCTTTATTCATGCTCAAGCTCAGACCCTTCAACTTCCTCCACACAGTAGAAGACCTGTAAGGTGCAGCGGTTGATATTTTCTTGCTGTACTTTGTTGGATAGTAGTACTTTCAGCTTAGTATGAACAATGGTTGCCAGCTTAATCTACTTTAGACATTAGGTAAGTTCCCCTTAAGAATTGATTGGCTGTTGTTAGGAGTGGAGTGGCTATTTGCCCAGGCGAATTGGGAGTGTTAACAGGGTGATATGGCTCCTGGAGCAAGCTGGGGTTTTTCCAGGAGCTGGGTTCATTTAGAGGGCAAGTTAATCATAAAATGGAGTCTGAAAGCAAAATGGCGTTTGTAATGTTAAGCTAGGCCCTTCATTATGAGCTTTCAAAACTCCTCTTTTCTGAAACAAAGAAACAAACAAAAACTGGTATTAAGTCAATATTTAGCATGCAATAAAATTTTCTTCTTTAAGCTTGTTGATAAAACTGTGAATAAAAAAATAATATTTTCAAATGTTTTAAATTGTAGCTAGCTATTTATTATAAAGCCATTTTATAAATATAATTTACTGTGAAGAAATATATGAAAAAATAAAGAAATAAAATAATTTCTATTTCTAGTGTTCTTTCCTCAAATTTGAAGTGGAAATTATTGTCTGTTCTAGTAGAATAGCACAAATTAACTGCAGAGTTAAACTGAGGAATTAGAAGGATGACTCTGCTACATATGCGGCTGAAGCCATGGGTCCCTCCATGTAGACTCTTTGGTTGGTAACCACCACCCAATTCCCTCGGAGCTCTGTGTGGTCAGGTTAGTTGATATTGTTGTTCTTTCTATGTGTTCCCATCCTCTTCAGCCCCTCCAGTCCTTCCCCTAACTCTTCCATTGCCCACCCCCACACTGGTGCTCAATCAAATGGTTGGCTGCAAGTATCCATATCTATTTTCAATGGGAGGGGAGGTCTTTGGTCCTGTGGAGGCTCGATGTCCCAGCATAGGGGCATGCTAGAATGGTGAGTCAGGAGTGGGTGGGTGGGTTGGGGAGCATCCTTATAGAGGCAGGGGAGGAAGAATAGGATAGGGGGTTTGCAGAGGGAAAACCCAGGAAGGGGGACAACATTTGAAATGTAAATAAATAAAATAACCCGTAAAAAAGTGACTCACCTTGGGCTAGTTTTACTGTCAAATTAGTTGCAAAATCAGTCAAGCTTCTCAGGTGCTATAACTCAGCGGCTGTATATTCTGTATAGAAAAGGACATTCTTGAAATATGAAAAATTTGTCTCTCAGTCTCTCTGTATTGCATTAACATGGAATGCTTAAATCTCTCTGTATTGCATTAAATGGTCTGCTTTGCTCAATAAGTTATTCCATTGAACTCACTTTCATGATTGAAGGAAATGACAAATGTATCAAGGGACCATGCCATGCCTCAAATAAACCCACAATCCATCCTTCTCTAAAAACCGTACTAGTCGTATTTTATTTGCAAGGTGATAGTATCGAACAGAATTTCAAAATGAAGTCCACATTGATGGTGTATCTCCAAGACCATTATTAAAAAAGAAGAAGTTATTTGTCACTGTAAATGGTATTGTGTGAATATAATCTAAAGAAGCAAAAGATGATTTCATGGACAGTTTTAAATAATCACTTAGAAACAAAAGGATCATATAAAGTAACAGAAAACTATGTCTGAACTGTCACTGTAGGATACATTTAATCAATACTCATCACATAATAGTAACAAGACTCTTTCATGTATCAGTATGTTGTAATATTCTACCTAGTTTTCTTAAAAAATAATGGAAGACAATTATTTTTCCATATCTGTTATGGACTGGTTTCATGACATTGAAGTCTGTGAAAGCCCCTTATTTAAAATAACATACTTTTGAATATATTCTATGATCAACCCTCTGAATAATTTAAATCTTCAGATTTTTTTTATAATTTCTAATACAGTGGAAACAGTATTTATGTAATTGTGATGATGTATTGTTTAAAAATACTTATGATAAAAACTCTGAAAGTGTTCAGTAAAGATGAAAGTATTTTTTTTTTAAAAAAAAAACTTCAGTATTTGATTGGATCAATGGAGGCAGAACCTATAAATCATGTGGGCAGTGGTTGAAGCAAGACCAATATAGAAAGTGGGCTATGACCCTTAGATTATTGTGGCAAGCAATATCCAGGGTGACAAATGGGACATAACCCTGTGAAAAGGGCTATGTAATGTGTAATGTCCATATTGACTCATTGTCACTAAAGTCCTTCTCAGAACCAACTACAAATCTATAATATTATGTGATGTACACTTTCTCAACCTTAGCAGTATCACACTGTGGTTTGGGGCCTTTTTATTTTCTTTGTGTTAAAGCACATTAAATCCAGTAACTCGTACATGCCAAGCAAATATTCTACTCATTAATTATATACATCCAGTGCTTCAATTAGTTTTCCTGAGCTGTCCAGTGCATTGCAAAGGTTAACAGCATCCCTAGCTTCAACCAGCTAGATGCTCCCCAGTGGTTAGAATCCAGGGTCTTTACATATTGCAAAATATTACTGGGGAAGCAAAGTTTCTTTTGTAATCAGTAGGCTACATGGAAAAAGGGTGGTGTGTGTGACAGACAGTGTAAGTGTATTGCATTCTTCCCAGGACATTTTAGATTTAAATAGCCACATATTTTTATTTTATTTCTAGAAGGATTCATTGAAAACAAATATATTGAAAAATTGTGGTGAAGTGTCTCTTTCACTCTGCCCCATCCTCATTTACTCAAATGCATCAGAAGAGTTCCCGACTTAATTTCTGTGATCTACATTGGGCATGAAAGTCTTCTAAATTGTGAAGTAGATTATTAAGAAACATCCATATAATTATATGAATGTTTATTAGCTCTTTCTTACACAGATCATAGTTAAGAAAAGAACATTACAGTTGAGAAATTGACTCTACCATATTAGCCTATAGGAAATTTTCTTGATTAATTAGTATTGATGTGTGAGTGTCCTTGTCACCATGAGTGGTACCATCCCTGAGCATGAGGGGTTTGGGACTGTATATGAAATGAAGACAAGCAAGTCATTAAGAAACATTTCCCCATGATTTCTGTTTCAATCTCCTGCCTTGAGTGTTTGTCTTGTTTTCCCTCAGTGATAAACACAGAAGTGTAAACCAAACAAACTCTTTTGTCCTCGTCCTCTAAGTTGGTTCATTAGTGTTTTATCACAGCAACAGGAACCAATCTAGGACAGTGTGTATGTGTGTGTGAGTGTGTGTGTGCATGTGTGTGTGTGTGTGTGTGTGTGCATGTGTGTGTGTGTGTGTGAGAGAGAGGGGGAAGAGGGAGAGAGAGATAACAGTAGTGATAAAAAAAGCTATGAATTGAGTCTGATATTAGGCACTATGTTTATGATAAGCAGTGTCAAAGACACAGTATGTAGAAAGCTTATTTCCTAACATACACAAGTGATAATAATTAGGTTATCAATTTCCATTTAAACTCATACTTCAAGAGTCTGAAACTCTGTTTATAAAAAATTAAACCAGCCTTTTGTAACATACACACTGTACTTCATATTTTAATTGAAATTAAGTATCAATGCAACTATTATATGATATTCACATTGAGTTATAAACATAAGTGGAGGTTCTGTACTGAGATTTCACACTCTTTTTATTGTTGTTTCTTGTTTAAAGCATTGCATAAAAGCAGGGAAATTAGCAAAGTAAAAACAACCTTGCCCTTCAGTTTATACTTCTGGCAGGAACGCAGTAGCATAGCAGATGTCAAGAGCTATAGTCAGCGTTTCGGGAAGAAACATTCTAGTCAGCTGCTCACTGTGGGAAGCAGTGGCAGGACCTGAAATCTGACAAAATCAGTCTATAGAAGTGTGCAATTAATTCTCCCAGACAGACCTAAAGAAGAAGATAGAATTGGTACAAGAAAATGAGATGGTGGGCCCATTCCAAATGGAGGCAGTTGCACTGTATTTTGGCTCCCAAGGTTAAAAAATTGAACATGATTGTGATATGTAATAGAACAGTAGTTTTAAAAAAACTCATAATCCTAAGATCTGTAGGAAGAGCAGATCATAAAAGTGATGTGCACCATTTGAGTTAATGTTTTCCATATTGTCACCATTTGAGTTAATGTTTTCCATATTGTCTAGTCTGCTACTGAGCCAGCCACTGTGTTACATTTTGTACTTATACCATCATATTCATCAGCTCTAGGATTTTATTTATTTATTTATTTATTTGGTTTTTCAAGACAAGGTTTCTCTGTGTAGTTCTGGCTGTCCTGGAACTCACTCTGTAGACCAGGCTGGCCTCGAACTCAGAAATCCTCCTGCCTCTGCCTCCCAAGTGCTGGGATTAAAGGCGTGTGCCACCACTGCCCAGCTTTTTGTCATTTCTTAAATGTTTCATTTTGTCAACTTCTTTTCATTTCATTTAGTTATTTTTTCCCTCTTGTATCTTAAAGATAATTTTAAGCATCATTGTTTTGAATTCTTTGTCAGAGGAGATTTACCTATCCCTTACCTTGTAGTCACTGCCGAATAATCCATGGTTTTTATTGGTAGTTTCCTCTTTCTTTCTTTCTTTCTTTCTTTCTTTCTTTCTTTCTTTCTTTCTTTCTTTCTTTCTTTCTTCTTCTTCTTCTTCTTCTTCTTCTTCTTCTTCTTCTTCTTCTTCTTCTTCTTCTTCTTCTTCTTCTTCTTCTTCTTCTTTTTCTTCTTCTTCTTCACCTCCTCCTCCTTCCTCGTCCTTCCTCGTCCTTCCTCCTCCTTCCTCCTCCTTCCTCCTCCTCCTTCTTCCTCCTCTTCCTTCCTCCTTCTCCTTCTTCTTCCTCCTCTTCTTCTCCCTCTTTCTCTTCCTTCTCCTCCTCCCCCTCCTCCTCCTCCTTTTTCTTTCTTCTTCAATGTATATGTAGATACATGTTGGTGTCTGTGCTTCAGAAAGAGTTAATATCACTCTTAGTGATGCATCCACACATTAGTGGATTAGCTTTGTGATCTCAGTTGTGTAGGACTCAAACTAGGTCACATTCTACTCCTGGACCCATAACAGAGTTTGTGTGTGGTGTCTGTTTCTAGGGACTTAAGAAAGCATGAGTATTGTATAGGGACTGGAAATCTGGAAATATTCAACTGCCTACAGAACCTAGGTGAGTGGAATTAGTGGAGAAAATGCTTGACAGGTTGCAGGCATGTTGCCAGGTACAGAGGGAGATATCTGGCATTCTCTGGGTCATTGTCAGGGTGCCTACTGTAACATTCATTGAATATCTGAGTACATCTCTTTGGGTCACAAATGATATGAAATAGAGCTGAATTTTAGGCTGATATAGGATTTACTGCTAATATTGAAGTCTCCAGATAGTGTCCTAAATTCCTGTGTAAGGGAGAGAAGTGAGGCATGGGTGTTAACAGTGATGACTGTAGGTCACAGTGCATCAAACATAAACCAATGTTTCAGAGCCATTTTGGGTCCTGTTTTGGGTCCAAGATCAGCAAGCCTATGCCATAAGGATGGATGGACAACCTACTCAGTAAGTTCTTTAAGCTACTCAGTAAGATGAAGCAAAATTGTCCTTAGTTAACAGCTGAAGTGGACTAGTGTCTGAATCTGCAGTGGTGCACAGGTCATCAGAGCTGCCTCCTAGGCAAACTAAGAGCTTGACATTTCATGGGCCCTATGCTCTCACACTATTTCTCAGATGGGCTACTGCTTTATTTTACAGCTTCTTTGATGTCTTCCAGGAACAAAGTAATTGAGTCTGTCTTCCAAAGTGCTAGTAAGTATCCCTAATCTTATATCACTTGGTAGAGGATTCTAATTGAAAGAAACAACAAAAATGGGATTGTGATTGAGTCTACAAATGAACCAGAACATGTCTAGGTTACAAACCCTATCATGACCTGCCACAGAATATTTTCTAATACATAGCTAGGCTATCCTTCATATATAGGTTTGTCAGATGAAGTAGAAAACTGAGAGTCCAACCAGGATCAATATATATATATATATATATATATATATATATATATATATATATATACATATTTTTGAAACAATGTCTTTCTATGTGGTCTAGGCACACCTTAAACTGAAGATTCTTTATCGCCATGCTCAGATCTGCTGGCTTTATAGGTGTGAGTCACTATGTGTGGATCAAAGAGTGTTTTAGTTTAAGAATATCCAAAATATTGTTTAGCACATACTTATACTACAAAACTTCATTGTACTTATAGATTCAATTTTAAACAAGTGTTTTGTAAACGAGTTGCTAGTTCAATAAACTTATACTTGTGGATTTTTGTTATAAATGACAGTATACTTTATTTTTTAAATTTTATTTTATTTACATTATATTTACATTTCAGATTTTATCCCCTTACCCCATTTCCTCCTCCACCCAGGAACTCCTTATCCCATCCCCCCTCCTCCTGCTTCTATGAGGATGTGCCCCTACCTGCCCCCCACTCCCACCTCCCCACCCTCGGATTCCTCCCCCCACTCAGTGTTCAGCTTCATGGGACCAAGGATCTCCTCTCCCACCTATGCCCAACAAGGCCATCCTCCCCTACATATATAGCTGGAGTCATGGGTCCCTCCCTATGTGCTCCCAGGCTGGTGGTTTAGATCCTAGGAAGCTCTGGTTGGTTGGTACTGTTGCTCTCCTCTTGGTGCCACCAACCTTTTCAGCTCCTTCAGTCTTCTAATTCTCCTTTGGGAACTGTTGATCAGATCAATGGTTAGCTGTGAGTATCTGCCTCTGGATATGTCAGACTCTGGTAGACCACTGAGGAGATAGCTTCTGTCAGCATGTACTTCCTAACATCCATATCACCATCTATTTTTGGTGACTGCAACTGGGATGGATACCAAGATAGAATGGTCTCCAGATGGCCCCTCCTTGAGTTTCTGTCCCACACTTTGTCTTCATATTTGCTACCTTGAGTATTTTGTTACTCCTTCTAAGTAGGACCAATGCATCCACACTTGGTCTTCCTTCTTCATGAGCTTCATGTGGTCTGTTAGTTGAATCTTGACTACTTCAAGCTTTTGGGCTAATATCCGCTTATCCGTGAGTAAATACCATGTGTGTTCTTTTGTGATTGGGTTACCTCACTCAGGATGATATTTTCTAGTTCCATCCATTTACCTAAGAATTTCTCAAATTCATTATTTTTAATAGCTGAGTAATACTCCATTGTGTAAATGTACCACATTTTTTTTGTATCCATTCCTCTGTTGAAGGACATATGGGTTCTTTCCAGCATCTGGCTATTATAAATAAGGCTGCTATAAACATAGTGGAGCATATGTTCTTGTTATATGTTTGAGCATCTTCTGGGTATATGCCCAGAAGTGGTAGAGCTGGGTCCTCAGGTAGTGCTATGTCCAATTTTCTGAGGAACCGCCAGACTAATTTCCAGAGTGGTTGTACCAGCTTTCAATCCCAGCAACAATGGAGGAGTGTTCCTCTTTCTCCACATCCTCACCAGCATCTACCATTACTTGAGTTTTTTATCTTAGCCATTCTGACTGGTGTGAGGTAGTATCTCAGGGTTGTTTTGATTTGCATTTCCCTGATAACTAAGGATGTTGACCATTTCTTAAGGTGCTTCTCAGCCATTCGAGTTTCCTCAGTTGATAATTCTTTGTTTAGCTCTGTACCACATTTTTAATAGGGTTATTTGGTTGTCTGGAGTCTAATTTCTTGAGTTCTTTGTATATATTGGATATTAGCCCTCTATCAGATGTAGGATGGGTAATGATCTTTTCCCAATTTGTTGGATGCCTTTTTGTCTTATTGACAGTGTCTTTTGCCTTATAGAAGCTTTGCAATTTTATGAGGTCCCATTTGTCAATTCTTGATCTTAGAGCATAAGCCATGGGTGTTCTGTTCAGGAACTTTCCCCCTGTACCTAGGTATTCGAGGGTCTTCTCCACCTTCTCTTCTATTAGTTTCAGTGTATCTGGTTTTATGTGAAGGTCCTTTATCCACTTAGAATTGAGATTTGTACAAGGGGATAAGAATGGATTACTTTTCATTCTTCTACATGCTGACCTTCAATTGAGCCAGCACCATTTGTTGAAAATGCTGTCCTTTTCCCACTGGATGGTTTTAGCTCCTTTGTCAAAGATCAAGTGATTATAGGTGTGTGGGTTCATTTCTGTATCTTCAGTTCTATTCCATTGACCTTTCTGCCTGTCTCTGTACCAATACCATGCAGTTTTTATCACTACTGCTCTGTAGTACAGTTTGAGATCAGGAATGGTGATTCTCCTGGAGGTTCTTTTATTGTTGAGAATGGTTCTTGCTATCCTAATTTTTTTGTTATTCCGAATGAATTTGTAAATTACTCTTTCTATCTCTATGAAGAATTGATTTGAAATTTTGATGGGGATTGCATTTAACCTGTAGATTGCTTTTGGCAAGATGGCCATTTTTCCTAAGTTAATCCTGCCAATCCAGGAGCATGGGATATTTTTCCATCTTCTGAGATCTTCTTCTATTTCTTTCTTTAGAGACTTGAAGTTCTTGTCATACAGATCTTTCACTTGCTTGGTTAGATTCACTCCAAGATATTTTATAATATTTGTAATTATTGTGAAGGGTATCATTTCCCTAATTTCTTTTTCAGCCTGTTTATCCTTTGAGTAGAGGAAGGCTACTGATTTGTTTGAGTTGATTTTATATCCAGCCACTTTGCTGAAGTTATCAGGTTTAGGAGTTCTCTGGTGAGAGTTTTAGGGTCACTTAAGTATACTATCATATGGTCTTCAAATAGTGAAATTTTGACTTCTTCCTTTCCTATTTGTATCCCTTTGACTTCCTTTTGTTGTTTAATTGCTCTGGCTAGGACTTCCAGTACTATATTGAATAGGTAGGGTGAGAGTGGTCAGCCTTGTCTAGTCCCTGATCTTAGTGGGATTGCTTCAAATTTCTCTCCATTTAGTTTGATGTTGGCTACTGGCTTGCTGTATATTGCTTTTTACTATGTTTAGGTATGGGCCTTGAATTCCTATTCTTTCCAAGACTTTTAATATGAAGGGCTGTTGAATTTTGTCACATGCTTTTTCAGCATCTAGTGATATAATCATGTGGTTTTGTTTTTTGTGTTTATTTATGTAGTAGATTACATTGATAAATTTCCCAGTATTGAACCATCCCTGCATTCCTGGGATAAAGCCTACTTGATCATGGTAGATGATTGTTTTGATATGTTCTTGGATTTGGTTTGTGAGAATTTTATTGAGTATTTTAGCATCAATATTCATAAGTGAGATTGGTCTGTAGTTCTTCTTCTTTGTTGGGGTTGTTGAAAGACTACTTTCTTGCTTTTTCTAGGTTGTAGTTTCCCTCCTTGTGTTGGAGTTTTCCATCCATTATCCTTTGAAGTGCTGGATTTGTGGTAAGATATTGTGTAAATTTGGTTTTGTCATGGAATATCTTGGTTTCTTCATCAATATTGATTGAAAGTTTTGCTGGGTATAGTAGTCTGGGCTGGCATTTGTGTTCTCTTAGGGTCTGTATGATATCGGTCCAGGATCTTCTGGCTTTTATGGTCTCTGGTGAGAAGTCTGGTGTAATTCTTATAGGTCTGTCTTTATAGGTTACTTTGCCTTTTTCCCTTACTGCTTTTAGTTTTTTTTCTTGTTTTGCATATTTGATGTTTTGATTATTATGTGATGGGAAGTATTTCTTTTTTGGTCTAGTCTATTTGGGGTTCTGTAGGCTTCTGGTATATTTAAGAACATCTTTTTCTTTAGGTTAGGGTAGTTTTCCTCTATAATTTTGTTGAAGATATTTACTGACCCTTTAAGTTGGGAGTCTTCACCCTCATCTATAACTATTATTCTTAGGTTTGGTCTTCTCATTTTGTCCTGAATTTCCTGGATGTTTTGGGCTAGGAGCTTTTTGCATTTAGCATTTTCTTTGACAGTTGTATCAATGCTTTCCATGGTATCTTCTGCACATGAGATTCTCTCTTCTATCTCTTGTATTCTGTTAGTGATGTTTGTGTCTATGACTCCTGATCTCTTTTCTAGGTTTTCTATCTCCAAGGTAGTCTCCCTTTGAGATTTCTTTATTGTTTCTACTTCCATTTTTAGGTCCTGGACAGTTTTGTTTAATTCCTTCACCTGTTTGATTGTGTGTAGTTACCAGGAACTGGAGTTGGAAAGATTAGACTTTTCGTGAGGAACCAAATGCTTATTTAAATGAATAAAAGTATAATAAATTAAAATATTATGGAACATGGGAAATTTGACATGGGAATAAAAGTAAAGAACACTACTCTGTTCATAGACTGGGACTGTAGCCCAGTCCTCATCAGAGAGGCTTCCTCCCGCAAATGACTGAAGTAGATGCAGAGGCCCACGGCCAAACATTAGGTGGACCTCAGGGAAGAACCACAGAAGAAGGAGAGGAAGAATGATAGTAGCCACAGGGTTCGTAGACACCAGAAATTCAACTAACCATGGCTCATAGAGTCTCACAGAGAATAAACCAACAACCAGGGAGACTGCATGAATGTGAGCTAGATCCTCTGCATATGTTATGGTTACATACCTTGGTGTTATTGAGGTACTCCAAACAGTGGGAGTAGGGGGTATATCTGATGCTTTTGCCTGCTCTTTGGACCCCTCTCCTCTTAATGGGCTGTCTTATCCAAACTTGATGTGATGGTATGTACCTAGTCTTATTGTAACTTGTTATTATAAGTTGGATTGATATCCCTAGGAGGTCTGTTCTTTTCTGAAGGGAAATGGAGGAGTGGATCTTGCGAAGAGAAAAGATTGGTGGGTAGATGGGTTGGGGCTTAGAGGAATGGAGGGAGGAGAAACTGGACTCAGTATGTAATATTTGATAGAAAAATAAAACAAGAAACACATTTTTCTGAACCTTCAAAAACATATATGATAATGATATTAACACATAGTATTATTACAGCTTACCAAGATGAAAGTATAACCAGCTTCCTGTATAAAAGAAATGTGTCATTTTCCAGTCTTAACTCTGATAAAACTTACAAGGTCACCTTTCCATTTATCTACTTGTGGATATTCCAAGATCATTCAGAGAAATACACTACTTTGAACATTGATGCAAGCTTCCTCTCAACAAACCCCACTTGGGGGGAAAAACAAGTAAAAAAAAAAAAGCAGTTGTCCAGGAAGGGTGATGTGTAGGAGGAGCTAAGGTAGGAGGAGTACTGAGAGGAAGAAAAGGAGTAAGAAGAGGAGAAGAAGAAGGAGAGGAGAAGCTAGGTGATGAAAGAGAGAAAGAGGGGGGAGACAGGGAGGCAGATATTCATGTATCTCCACCAGTCAAAGATAGTCGTTATATCTAGGTTGGTCAGTGGGTTACACCTCTGATTGAACAATTCCAAACTTATAAAGCCTATGATTAACATTATTTTTAAAAAATGTATAAATGCAAAAAGGAAAAGGGGGCATGGGATAGGGGTTTTCTAAGGGGGGTGGGGGGGAATGGGGATAGGGGATGCCATCTGAGGTGTAAATAAAATATCTTAAAAAAAAAAAAAAGCAGTTGTCTGAAGTGGGGTCACACAAACAGCATGGTATCAGAAGCTGGGTTTATTCATAACCAAAGCTGTTTTACCTGTCAGCAGTATTACATTCTGTGAGCTTCTTATAGATACAGCCCCATCAGAGTTCTTACACATGGTGACACTACAGCAAAAGTTACTCTGGAATTGAAAAATAAAGGCTTTGAAGAGCATAATATGCCATAGGTAAATGGTGATTGATGAGTTTTTGACTTAAAAAAATGAAGGTTTTTTTTTCCCTAAGTCTTCTCCATCTCCTCCTCTTTTTCCTCCTCCTCCTCTTCCTCCTCCTTTCCCTTCTCTTCCTCCTCCTCCCCCTCCTCTTCCTCTTCCTCCTCTTCTTCCTCCTCCTCTACCTTCTCTTAGTCCTTTATATCAGGCAGGAAGCATCAGTTATTAAATTTGGAGGCTGCATATCTGTGGGGAGCCTACAGAAGGTGGCTATCATTCTTGCAGCCATCTTGAGCCATATACCCTGACAAGAGACTTGATTACATCAGCCTACAACAGCTGAGCACACTCTGATAACATCTTGTTTTAGATACCCAGGATTTTCCCTTGGGTATGTGAGACTTAAAGCTGTGATTTAGAGAGGAGACTTAAGGGTGTGACTTAGAGATCACATTTAGAGACAAGGCCTAAGGGCATGACTTAAAGGTGTGACTTAAGGGTGTGGCTTAGAAGTGAGACATACAAAAGGTGAGAGGCAGACAGAAGAGTTCAGTACAACTTGGAACTAGGAATTAGGTTAGAGAGTACAACTTACAGTACAACTTAGAGTAGAAATTAGGCATTGAGGAAGAAGACACTTGGACTAGAGAACTCGGAAGAAGGATTATTAGATATTAGGCACTAGGCACTTGGAGGAAGAACTTGGAATTAGACATTAGGCACTAGGCACTTGGAGGAAGAACTTGGAATTAGACATTAAGCACTTAGCACTTGGAAGAAGTAACTTGGAACTTGGAGGCACTAGGGACTAGGAACTAGGGACTAAGAACTCAAGACTTGGGACTTGGAGAGAAGAAGAGAGACTGAAAAATAAACAGGATTGAATCACACTCTGTCTGGTCTCCATTCTTCCGGTCCGTCCTTATTCTCTCTCTTGCTGAACCCCAAACCGAGGACCAGAGCAGCCTGGGGCAGTGCAGGCTAACAAGTTAGTTCCCAAGGCTTTTGGCAGTGCAGGTTCCAACACTGACAGAGTGGCCCACGACATTTCTGGCCCCCAAGTGTGGGCCAGCACGGCCTACAGCACATATCAATCATTTTGCTGTGATTTTTAAATGTTCTCATTTTTTTTAACCTAATGTGATCATAAAATGTTAACACTTTCTCTGCTGATTCTCCACTTCCCCAGAAGAACATTCTGGCCATTCCTTCCCTAAGGTTGGAAAATGTTCTTTGAAGCTCCATAGTTGAGAGTCAGGACCATCAAGGGCTAAAATATCCTAATTCTCTGTTCCATTATCATGTGAGTAAACGTGAGAGTGTCTGACTTCAGCAGATCATGTCTCACTTCAAATGCTAAGAGGTAAGTTTCTTCCTCCCTAGTGGAGATAGTTAGAAGGAACAAATGTGCATGCTTTCAGAAATAAAATTTTATGTAACAATCATTTAATTATTTCATATTTGATAATATAATTATATAATTTTCCTTTTCCCTTTTCTCCTTCCAAGTTCTCCTATAAAGCCCTTTGTTCTTTTTCAAACTCATACCCTATGTTTTCATTAACTGTTGATATATATGTATATATAATATATTATATATATATACACACACACACAAATACAGTCTGCTCAGTCTTTATAATACTACTTGTATGTGTGCTTTCAGGGCTGACCATTTTTTATTGGATAACCAGTTAGTGTTCTCTTCACTGGGGAAGACTATTCATTCCACTTTCAGAATTCCTTAGTTGCTTGTAGTTCTTTGTGTAAGGTTGAGGCCTCATTGGCTTTCCTCAGTCCACATTAGTGTGTCTTTTGTTGACTTTTTCAGCTCTTTCACCAACATATTGTTTTTGTTTCATTTATTCCTGTAAGCATACATTTTTAATTTTGTTTTGCTTTTGCTCAGACAGCATGAGGACATCCTCCAGGGACACTATGAGTGACAATTTTTCATCTCCATTTCCTTCTCAGTGAAACAAGAAGTAAATCAAATCCAATGGCTATTTATCCACATTCTGGACTACCATTTTCCAAAAAGCAATTATTCTAGTAATTTAAACAAATACATTTTATTCTTTGGTTTGATTGTGTTATATTCACAGAAGGTTCATATATTTGCATACCTGGCCCTTCTCTAGTGGCACTGTTTTGGAATTTTCTGCAGGTGAGGCTTATCTGGAAGAAATGTGTCATCAGGGATGTAGGATTTGGAAGCTGAAAGGCTTTCCTTGTTTCAAGCCAGAGTTTCCTTTGTTAATAATACCATAAAACTATGAGAAGTGACCTTACTGTCCTGTTGTCATAGCAACAAGCTGCTTTTGCTGCCATTCCCTCACATTATAAACTATACTTTCAAATCATCCTGGAATAAATTCCTCCTAAATCAATTGGGTTTTTTTCAGATATTTGATCACAGAAATGAGAAAAGTAGTGTATTATGCTATTATTTGTGACTATCTGCTTATCAAGGTTAAGAATAAACACACCTGGAATCACCATGACTGCATTTAAAACTGGTAACTCTGGCATGGGATATAGCTACATTGAGCATACAGTTTGTCTGAAACTTCTCAAAAGTGAATTCATAACTAAATGTTAAATATAATTACTTTTACTATATATTGATAATAATTTCACTGGTATACCAATCACTAGTTTTGAGAAATGGGTGGGCATTTTAGAAAATTAATTTGCATGTTCTGTATTACTCTCCTGTCATAGTCTTACCATGCTTTCCTATTGTCAGTGCCTCTTAGATATAGCTGCATCCAGAGAAGTGCACCATGCTTTGCTCCTCACTACACAAAAATATATAAAAGGAAGTTAAAGGCTAAAGTTATTCCTTATCAAATTGTACTTGCCAATGGTTTCATATGCTATTAATCACTGTGTCTGAATTTGCTGGTGACTGGTCCTGTTTATGCAGACTCATTGCTTTGTCCATTCCATATTTGGTTCTAGAAAATTTTTACATTTCCTGATATGTTTATCCTTTTCACTCTTGTTAGTCTTGTTTCTTTTCATATTCTCTGGTTGTGATAAGCCATATTGTTTTGAGCTTGGTGTCTTCACCACCTTTTGCTCATGCCCAGTTGTACTACCAGTCACAGTCTCTCTTTAGTGCATATATATTATATATAATATATATATTTATATATATATAATATATATATTTCAGAAAGATGGACTTTGTTGTTAAACAAATAGTAATGGAACCCAAACTGGAAGCCAGATTAGACCTTAGCTTCTTGCTTAGAGTACAAATTAGTGGAGCCTAAGATACCCATTGATACATATAAATTCTGTCATTAGTATCATCTTAACTCTGTGATACTAACCCTACCAGGATTTGGGTTATGCATAAAACCTACCAACAACTCCATCCTTATGATAGGCATTGTGTGTTTGAAAACATTCCTCAGGATCATTAAGCTTTTCTTGTTAAGGATCAGAGGGAGAGAATTTTGAATAATTTGAATTATTTTTTTGCCATACAACTATATCTGCGGCACATATTCCAATTACTGTTTTATCACAAACTCAGTCACAGAATATAAGTGATAGATATACTACTTTAGCTTATAAATTATTTTACTACAACTTTAGTTAATGACAATGTGTGAGAATAACATTTTATTTTTTACCCAGCTATGAATGTTCTTAAGAAATGATGCAGAGACCCACAGCCAGACATTAAAGAAACAGTATAAATGGGATGTCTCAATTAAATCCCTCCTTTTGGAGATCAGAAAACCCCTGGGAAGAGGAGGTTGAAAGAGTGAGAACCAGAGAGGCTGGAAGACATCAGGAGAACAAGACCTATGAAGTAGTTAACAAGGTTCATATGAGCTCACAAGCTGAAGGAGCAAGCTCAGGACCTACATGAGTCTGGACCAGGTTCTCAACACATATATATATTGTAGCTTTTGTTGCTTAGTATTTTTATGAGACTTCTTAGTGTGAGAACAAGTGGGCCTCCGATTTTTGTACCTGCTCTTGCCACCCCTTTCCTTATTTTTGGTTGCCCTGTTCTGTTGTGGATTGCTGATTATATTTTCTGCTCCCCCACGAGTGGTGCCCATACTAAGGTGAGGTCAGGTGAAGTCTTAATTGGTCAGATAAGGCTAGAGCCTGTGATTGGGCAGTGGAAGGAAAGGCAGAGCTGAAAGTTTTAGAGAGGGAAAGAGGAAGAAAGACGAGATGAGATGGAGGATAGAAGAAGATGGAGGAATAGGAAGATGAACCAGAACCACGTGGTCTGGACAAGCTGCAAGTCACTAGGAATTTAATAGATGGCAATACAGTATTAGGATACATTTCCTCAGTCTAGGTGTGTAGCTTGTATTTATATCAATTGAGTTTTGTGTTTTTCTGTGTGGGCATTTTTGGATTGTGGGATTTGCTGTTAACAATCTGGTTGGTTTATTACAAGTCTCTAGTGTTAGCATTTTACGGGGCTAAGGGAATCTAAGTGGTGGTAGCTGGCTTTCTGCAGTCTAGCCAAATCATGTAGATGGCCTGGGAAGTGTGAGCTTCTTGGCCACAGACTGGACATGGGGGTTGGCGAGACCGATGCCAGCGACTAGCTGGATTTAGTGGGGATTGATTTTTTAAAACTACACACTACATCATTCTACTTTAGTATGATGACCTTTGCTTTATTATATTATATTTTGTCATGTTTGGTTCTTATTTCTCCAAAGCCATTATTTTCTAATTAGAGACAGAAAAGGAGTGAATCCAGAGGGGAGAGAAATTGAGCAGGAACTGGATGAGGAGAGAGAAAGAAACTATAAGGATATATTGTTTGAGAAAAAAAACTATGTTCAATAAAAAGAAAATATATAAAATATAAAAAAATATTTCTTCACTAGAAATAAGCAACTGGAACCATGTAATTAATATTCTTCAATATGCCCCAAATCCAAAGATGCCCTCAATACACACCTTTAATTCCTAACAATGAAAGTAAGGTTAGTTTATAAAAGGTGCCAGCCATGTTTAAAAGTGATGTCTAATTGAGGGGCAGACAAGTGACAAATGAGAAAAAGATTTGACAGAATGACTTTTAAGATAGGATATGGCAAACTCACAGGAGAACGGCACAGGAAAGAGAGGCTACTTAAGAGCAGAGAGAGGGTGGAGATGTGTGGTAGGTGGCCTGTGTTTGTGTGTATGCCAGTTTTATTGGGACACTTTTACAGAAACAGGTTGGAGAGAGAATAAGCCAGATACAGGTGAAGAATGAATGAGCCAGAGAATGAGAAGAAGGCAAAAGATTAGAAGATATTGTTAAAGTTAGTATGAGGCTAGGTAAAGCAAAGCAATTCGGTTGGGAATTGAGAGGAGCAAGATTGAATCAGTTATCTTGGAAGATTAGATTGTCCAGAGGCTAGAAGCTTTCAGCTTCTGTATAGACCTAGTTGTAACATAGAAGGAAATACTATAGGCTCAGCCCAATCTGTGCATTTATATAGCTTGGGTACAGATCTCATCTCATCACTTCATCTGAGAAAATAAAAGTGACACTTATGTAAGTCATCATATAAATGTACAAATTATCAAGATAGATGCATTCCTTTCTCTATGAGGTAGTTAGTAAGACTCAGGCTCAGTTGGAAAAGGTTGCAGATATCTGGACAAAGTTACGTGAAGGTGAGCTGAGTTGACAGTGGAATGTGAACTTAGTAGCTGTTATGCCACATGTATTGTTATCTGTAACCAATTCATTCATGCTGATCTGCTTCAGTTATCAATGGAGAGGTGAGACAGGAAGGCACAGGTCAATGCCATACCAAATTGGCGGTTTTCTTCAAATTAATACAGGTATCATTATTAACAATCATTTAACAATGTCAATGTAAGGGTCCATGATTTATGAAGAATGGTACCCTAGACTCAAATAGTATGCAATAGCAATGAGCATTTATTCTGCAGAGAACCTGCATGTTGGGGTGTATCATACATCAGAATGGAAGACATAGGTGTGTACTTTGTAGGGTCAATTTAAAGCCTGTTAGCCTACGATAGGATGACTTTTACTTTTCTTTCCCTTGATTTGCTTGACGTTATCTCCAGGGAAATGGATGCCTTTGTGATTTGTTAAGGCTCAGGGGAATTTTGGGTACTTTTGCTGACTACCTATACTTGGCTCAAGCTAGGTGATGCAGCAGTGTCCTGATTGCTTGCCCATAAATGGTGGGCTTTTCTGGACTGTTTTGGACTTTTCTAGTTCTGGGAAACAGAAACTTAGGCTTAGTCTCCCGAACTGCCAGTTTACAGCCTGTCGTGGAGCCAGCCTGGCATATTCAGTCCTCTCATCAATTCAGGAATCTAAATATTTCAATTTAAAATAATGATATTTGCCGGGGGGGGGGGGCCAACCCCCCCGCCCCCGGCTTGGGGGAGAAGGGGAGAGAAAGCTGCAGCTGGTTCTTCTTTCTCCTCCTCCTCTGTTCACCCGATTCTTCTTGAGGCAACCCCTATGCTACTGTAGCTGACCTGCAGTCAGCATCCTGGCCCTAAGACCAGCAAGAAGTTAAGTAAATAGCCTTGTGCTATCCTAAAAACATCTTCTGAGGATAATGGGACTGCAGGCTAGGGTGATTAACACCTGTAGCCTAACAACAGAGGATTAGGCAACGTGGCCTTTGTTCTATCTCAGCAGGAACTGCTGGGCTCTAACTTGAGGCTGGGTCACAGGAAAAAAAGACACTTTAGAAAAGTTACTATAAAGTTTATTAAGTGTAAAAAGTATCCTATGAAAGCTGTCTGAGGGGAAAAGCAGAAAGGTCCTAAGTAGGAAAAAGGAAAACTTCTTTTCTATTTGGGAAAAGGAAAATTTCTTATTCTATCTCTATTTCTATCTTCTATTCTAACTCTATTCTAACTAACCTAACTCACTACTCTAACTGACTGATTATTCTAACTCACCATTCTAACTGAACTCTCATCTCTTTGTCCTCAGAACTTATACATCTTTCAGAGTACATGGTCACATGTTACAAGGTTCATCACAAGTTCACACCAAAATTCAAGTCATAAATTGAAATAGAAGTTTACAACACAGAATGTTTACATGAATATCCATTAAGAGTAATTATCTAGCTAGACATTCATCACCTGTCTAGCTCCACAGGTTCACAGAAAGTTTGAAACTATAACATAAGAAATTAGTGAAGTTTTGTATAGATAAACCCAGGCAATATTTTCTCTTCTGTCCTGGTACCTATAATAAATTGTGGATTCCCTCTAGTAACCTAGGCTAATTGTTTTATGACCTCTTGGAATGTGCTCTGAGCAAGAGAAGGTCCAGTTACTATTTCTCTTGGGGCAATTAACTGATAACACTCAGGAGACTGGCAGAGTTCTCTTTGCAGTTTTGATTATGCCTGAGGGACTTAATAGCAGTCCTGTTATAAAAGAGCTTAATCATCACTTATATAATTTTAGGAATTCTTATAGGATCATCATTAAGACTTAAGAAGTCATCTATTTGTCTATATATAGCATCACTACAAGACAGTACATCTTCATGGATCTGCAGAGATCTGCTACAAAGGGGAGTGCTATTGCTTGGTGATAGTAGCATATGTCTAATAATAATAATAATGGGAAAAGCATATTAATAGCAGAATTCTTTCCCAAAATCACGTCCACCACAGCCTTGCTAATGGGGCACACTCGTTGCAGATTATATAATAATCTGAGGCAAGCATTTCAGGATGATCATCTGCCAATTATTAGCTTGTTCCATTATGGCTCCTGACAGATATTTAATCATTTCTGTTCTAGGGCTCCATCATTGGAAGGAAGTATAATTATAGTAAAGGAAACTGCCATTAGAGCAAGAGTCAACAGGCACACTAAGTAGAGTCGAGTCAAGAAGAAAGCAAATGCCGCAAGTATTCTCAAAGACTTACCTAAATGTGGCTTTGAGTGATGTACTACTCACTTGTGATTTTCCCCACATCCACCTTCTCTTAATCAATTGTTTACAATTACAGTTTCCTGCTCTCATGGTTAGGATAAAAAAGCACAGGAGAAACAGCACAGGAATGATGGCAAAAATGTCAGGTAAAACAGATTTCACAATATGAAAGAAGCTTTTAGCAATAAGAAACATCCAGGCAATGGAAGAGGCATGAAAAAGGACCACTGACCATTTAGCTGAAAGCTACAGAATGCTAGCAAGAGAAGAATTAGGGAGTGTCTAGCATTCATTAGGACAAATATTATAAAACTCTAGTGATTTCATTACCAAAGGAAGAATTATTTTTGTAAGAAGTGAAACTAATTCGCAAACGGATGGTTAGAAGATTCATTAATTTATCAAACTATATCAAGTTAAATGGCATTACACTTCCACTAAGTTTGTCCTACTATGGTAGCTGCACACTATGCTTTTGCAGTCATTTCCAGCTACGACAGTGAGAGACTCACTTAGTTCTTGTTTTAAAAGCCAATTTGCTTTAACTTAGGCATTTATTTGAGCATAAACTCTAAAAATGACTCAGGTACCAAATCATGTTTTGTGCCTTTAAGATCATTATAAAAAATGCCACTCAACCGTTAAAAGCCACTGAAAAAAGACTTTTTGGCAGCCAAAAAATTAAAAAGGGCTAAGTTCAAGTTTTTGTTGTTTGACCAAGATACAATAATACAATCTCTATGTCTGTGACCATACAGCCATAACTGAAATGCATGTGGTGAAGGAGAAATGCAGCTGCCTGCTTCTGTCCCCATCAAACTATGAGGTACTTACTCCTGCTCCTGTGTCATCTGCATCATGTCTTCCTCTGCCTTCTTTGCTGAAGACAGCTAAGTCCTTTACAGAAAAGGACTCTCTGCAGTGACCATGACTTTCTGGTAACCCTCCTGTCTCAGGGAGCTGAGCCCCTGGCTCTCAGGATACACAGTCTCCTTTGCTAATAGAGCCAGCAGAGCCATCAGCACCCAGAGAGCCAACCTCTTCCAGGCAGCTGATAATTGCGGATGGAATGGTGTTGGAAGTCTGTGTCCTCCACTCTTCTAGAAGCTTGGCTATCTCTGCTGGATTGCTAAGGCTCAAGTCACAAAGGGTACAAACAACTGCAAGCTGTATCCCATGGGATATCAGCTATGACCGTGGCTACGTTTTATGTCAAGTAGTATCCAAATTGTCATCAAGAACATTCTCCTTCATCCTGAGCATGTTGTATGAACATACCAATGACTGAGCTGATATTCTTCACAGCAGTTGGAAATCCCCTCCTTCAACCCCAACTGGCCTAATCGACCAGTCAGTCTCTTGAGTGTGTTTCTTCCCATCTCTAAATGTCCTGAACCATAAATATCTATCAGGATTGATGGACAGTGCAAGACTCCCATTTGGCTCTGTAGAGATGGACAGTCTGATGGAGCAGCAGAGCCCTGTGGGCTGTGTGCACAGGGACAGCTCTGTGGGGTATGTGCACACAGACAGTGCTATCTATGATGTGTCTCACATTGGTTGATATTCTGAAGACCCCCAAACTTGGAAGACCCTTACTCAAGTCTCAGGAAATCACGGCCACCCAAAAAATCGCAAGACACCATACCTGGATGCAATCAGCAGAGGTTTATTAGGGAGAGTTGGCTAGCCAAGGTCAATTTGGTCCACTCATGCAGGAGTTGAATTGACAAAGCCAGTCAGTTTGAGAAGGGTTTTTAAAGGGGAAAACCACAAACCTGGAGAGTGAGGAGGGGGTGAAAGGTGGCTAAGGAAATATAACAATAAAAATAGCGGAGAATTCCAGAGGAACGCAACATAAGTGAATCAGGGTTATGTGGAAAACACTCTGCATACCCACTCTTCACAAAATGTGGTCTTGCCATGTCACTTGTTCAACTATTTCTCAGTTGTTGCTCTGTCACTTTGCCCTGTCATCGTGGCTACTAGCTTCCCAGCCCCACCTAGATGACTTGCATCTTTTTTTGTGGTCAGGAATGTGTCTTCCTGCTTTGGGCCTTCCCCACCCACAGGAGAGTTCTCTTCTCAGAATGTATCCCAGGGCAATGAAGGCCTGAAATCTTACATTCAGTTCTGCTTTCTGGAACCTGCATTCTTTTTGCTCAGGTCTAGGGGTAAAGAAAAAGCCTGTATATATTTTATAAAATGGTCTTTATAAGTTTTCACTCTACAATTCCACTTTTGGATTTTTTTTTTATTTGTAGATAGAAATGGGTTTAATAACTCACTGTGATTCTGATTTGTCTTATATTCATCATTCCTTGAAACTCTTGTATGTGTTTTTATAATAAAAAATAAAAGCAAGCCACACACACTTTAAAAAATAAATGGGTTTACAAGCTACATAAACTTTAGTTGATAGTATAAAATAAAGTAAAAGAAACAAATGAAATGTATCCCTTAATTATCACAAAGATTACATTAAAAAATAAAACTTCTAAAAGGTAAACGTGTAGTCAAGGGTATTGCATATAATTAACATCTCATATAAGTCATTAAAGTACTTCAATTCTTCTGAGCTTCTGAATTCTTAGTTCACAGATAAATCTAGACAATATGTCTGAATCTCTGGGCATCATAATCTTTCAAGGTCCTAGCAACATTGGCCTGAATGCTGAGCTGTTTTCTCTTTTCATCAGGTTGTAAAATGTGAAATTGAGCTTCTAATGTTAGGGTCCAAGAATTGCCAAAGAATGATAACCCAGACTTAAATAGTATGCAAAAGCAGAGACCATTTATTCCGCTGAATTTCCTGCATGCAGTGGTATCCTCATTAGGTGACACCTAAACTGGCCCAGCTTTTATTCTTAGTTAGGGAAATTCCAGGGAAGGGTCTGACTGATTCTACAATTGGTTAGGCTCTGGAGACTTCCCAGGGGGTTGTGTACTTCAGGTCTGATAACAAGGTCTTTGGCTTGGCTTCTCATGGGTGTGGTTGGCTGACTACAGTCTCCTGGATGCAGGTTCTCATTTCCTCTGGGGAAACAAAAATGTAGGCCTAGTCTCCCAAATGGCCAGTTTGCAGCATGTCATGGAGTTAGTCTGGCTCTGGCTAAGTCAGTCGTCTCACTAACTGACCTCTAATAACAAAGAAGATCATTTCATATAAAGGGGAAGCTCTATAAAAATAGCTAGTACCTTTGAGTTTACACTAGAACTGTACAGAGTGGGTTTTGTTTTTGTTTTGTTTGTTTCTTTTTTGTTTTTTGCTTTTTTTTTTTTTTTTTTGCTTCGTTAATGTACAAAAGAGAGATTATCTGAAACTGAAAAAGCATTGCTTAATTGAAGAAGAATTTTAATCCAGCAATATGGCTGCTCTGGCAAGGGATCACATCCAGAGACCTTCTAGGTCTGTGTGCTCTGGCTGGAATATAGAGGAGCCCTTAGTACACACCTTAATCCTAAACAATGGAGGTAAAGTTAGTTTGTAGAAGAAGGAAGCAACCATGTTTAAAAGTGATGTTCAACTGAGGGGCAGACAAAGTGACATGATGAATCAGAGAAAGATTTTACAGAATGAGTCAGAAATAGAATAGGCCCAACTCTGAATAGGACAATAGTTGGAAGTCAGTTGAGAAGAATGCAATTGAGTTAGTTCATGGCAGTTGGTAACAATTTAGTTTCTGGATTTCAGAGGCGTTTTTTACAGGCACAATTTTCTAGACAGATTGCAAAAAGAGCAATCAGTCAGTGTGGAGAGGAGTTTGAGCCCAAACAGCTGAGTTGAAACAGCCAACAAGAGTTCAGAAAAAGCTAGAATAGTGTGCTTACTCAGCAGTAAGCCATGAAGAGGACAATTACCTCAGGCAAATGAAGGTTCCTTTTTTATTTCAGGGAAGAAGTATTGGTGCTTTCTTGTATAAGGCTGGTTATCTTAGTCTTGAGTAATGAATCCTTTTCTATATACCCTCAACCTCATGACCCAAACTGGCTATTAACCAGAGGGTGACCTTAGTGCTAATTATTTATGCCTTCCTCAAGGTGATATGCTTTTTAAGGAGTGATATATGTTAATTGGTTAACATAACTTCATATGTTTTTTAATTACCTTTTGTTGATGGTGTCCCTTTGTACACTGCAGTGATACATATCAAAACAGCTTCATACTTAAGAAGATTTTGCTCAGATGAGAAACTCTTTCATTCACTATTTCAAACCTGTACAACTATGTAACTATTCTAGATGCTTGCATGAACACCCCCCCATTGAAATAAACAGAAATCTGCACCATGCCCCCCACCCACAAATTTTCTTAAATGGCAATATCTTGTATAAAATTTCAAATCAGAGAAATGACTTAAGATAAATGTATTCATGGTTTATTATCAGAATGCAGAACAGAAGGTTTATTTACAAAACAAAAACTTTATTTACAAAAATAGGCTATACCATGCTATATCCATATATATATATATATATATATATATATATATATATATATATATATATATATATATATGAAGTGTGTAGACTTTATTTTGCTGGATCAACAGTTTTATAGATGTTGTAAAAAGACAAAAATAAAGTAGACAGTTTGTGTTCACAAAGACTTAGAACTGAGTAGAAGAAACAAACCTGGGAATTTTCTTAGAACCATTTAGAAGTTCCATGGGTGGCAAAGGATGCAGTTCAGTTCTAACAGACAGAAATCTATATTGAAGGAACCTGAAGCCACTGTGTCAAAACAGTCAATCCAGGTGCATCTTGAAGGCTGTCTTTGACTTCCATAAATGAGCAAGTCCATGTCATAGGTGAACAGAGGGAACTGGGGCTGCCAGAGCTGGCAGGTGATGCATCTCAACTCCATAACGTGCATCAAAATAGAAGGAGGTTAGTTATGGTTCCTCTCAGCATGCTTTGATACTTATTCATTAATAAAGCATATGTTATGTTTCAAAATAACTAGAAAGTCTCCAAACATTAAATCAGATTAATTTATCAAAGGTAAAAGTGTTCTTTGCCTTTTTAAGAGCTGCTACTATATATCTGCATCAGTTTGCTGAAATATACTGCATAAGGACAGTCAGCAATTATGTCCCTAAAAACAACGTTTCAAGCCAGATTTTGTGGCACATGGCTATTCTCCAAGTCAGCTTTGATTTATTTACTATTTGCAGATGAGTATAAAATAATTTGATTCGTCAGGTGAGAACATCAGGAACCAGTGAAGACATTCATCTTGCTTGAACAAATAGTACAAATAGTTTAAAAAGAATGTTTTTCTTAATTCTATGAAAATTACATACAGTATGTTTTGATCACATTTTCCTTCTTCAAAATCCGCCCAGATTTTCCCTTACCTCCCTATCTATGTTTTTCTACTGCTCTCTTGTTAAACCAATGTTTTAATATCACAAAGATAGCGTTCTAGTGACATAGTATCTAAACTTACATTTTAAATATATTCATGTTTTTAAAAATGCCATTTATTATCAAAATTTTCTTACTTTCACACGTGGCACTAGATATTAAAAATGTGCCTTGAATTTTAAAATTACCTTGAAGACCTTTGTCTTATATGATCTAGTTAACAGATTGAATGATGTTCATGTGTGATGGATTACTATTACAGCAATAATTATATGACTTCTTATAGTTTTATTTTTTTGTCATCTTAAATGCATTTCCTGTAGCATAGAAGCCACTTCCCAACAGCCTGCATGATCATCAAGATGGAATTAACAGGTATGGTATTCTTGGGAAACACCTGTCATACCACACAGATATTTTCAGACTATTATCGGATAGAATGCCTGACGAGAATTTTAGTCTGAACTAACATTTAAAGAACACTTGTCCTTTCTACATGAGTGCAAATTGCTTCTGACACCTTCTAATTAAGTAAAAGAGAGCATATTGATACTACTGTGGTCTCATCCAAAAAATCTAAGTTCTTAATTTAAGCCAATGTATCATTTTCGACTCACAGCTGTAGTTGAAACATTGCTCATTTGAACTTATGATATCTATAGTCAGTGTTTGTAACTGATCCAGTTTTTCAAGGGCCAGACTGGTGAATGTAGAGACCCTCTGGTCCTTAAATTCAGCACCAACAGTCTTCTGAAACACAATTACTACCTTGGTCTGAAATATTTTAACGAGTGTCAAGTTTTATTGTCATTGTTGCTTTTGGCTTCAGTAACATAGCACATTTGAGACATTTTTTAGCTCCAAAGTGTACAATTTTCAACTATATTAGGTTCAAGACTTGTGAGATGGCCACAGGTTGCATCTGTGACCCCATGAATATAAGGAGTCAGATTTAGCTAATCACCTGATATCTCCATACTCCCTCCAAACAAGGAACCTGATAATACAATCTCTGAATGTTAGTGTCATCTTGAATCTTATGTCTTACTGTACTTAGCGTGTCTTGATATTTTTCTTCATTCAGTAAGTTCTTTCATAGGAGTATTGATGTACTTATACTGCCAACTATGAGCCAGTCTCATTCTCTTAGAAATGCTTTCCCTTAATTGTCACATTCAGAATCAAGGGACGAAGAGATGATCGTGAATACTATCAGAGTGATATCCTGGAGTCTTTTACTTTATTATTACCATTTAAAAACTATAAATATAAAGCTATGGCCTTGTTGGCTTTTTGTCTGTTTTCTCCCACTGTTGATGCCATATGTTATTAACTGTCTCCATCGCACCCTATGGGCCAAGACTTCTTGGCTGCCCTTCTGACCTTGACAGTCATTATGATGATATGTCTTCCTGCTTGCTGGCAGTTAAATGCCATCACATGCCCACTATTATTTCAATAATGCATTAACCAATGAATTTTAACGAATCCTGGCTGACACCATCTTTTTTACCATCAGCTCTGGCCTGAAGAGGTGAGTCACCAAGTGCTTGTCAGCCCTGATATCCCTCTTCCCTGTATTGTTCACACACACATGTGGGCTATCTACTTGTGGGCATTTGCAGTGCTATAAATATATCAATTTCAGCATCCTACCGACCTCATCTTTCATCTTTAAAATTTCTTCCCTACAATCTTACAAGAAATTAAAAGTGTTTTTCTGTAATTCAGAAGGGTCACTGACTCCCAGACTTCTTGTCACTAAGTTTGCCTCACTCTATGAGGGTCTTATTGTTAAGGTGTTAAAACCCTATATAAAAATCCTGGCATAATAAGTCAATGGTGTTTTGATTTTTCTGTATTTTGTTGCAGTTCACTTGATTGTATGGCTTTAAAATGGAATCTCAGGAATGCTCCAGTGTTTACTGCTGCATGCCAGCACATAGTTGGTAGCTGGTTTAAGGAACAATCTTTCTTTCCTACTCTCTTATATATTCAACCAGGTAAACTTAGGGTTTTAACTTAGACATCTATGTAGCTGCTAGGAATAAGGCAATTTCTTATAGCTGATCACTGTTTACTTTAGGAAACATGGCATTCCTTGGTATCTTCCAGATGGAGGAAGTGGGGTTCCAACTCTAATGAATACTTAAGAGATTTTAGGTCAACAGTCAATGTAATTTATAGAATATATTACAATATTTGAGTACAAAAACATATGCACAGGAATGTTAACATTAAAGCAAAATACCTGATATTATATTTGCATTTCTATTCTTTTAGTTTTGGATAAATATATACTGAGACATCTGTACAGAATTTACAACTGATTCGATGTTAATGACAAATAAACAAAGAAAATAAAGGTAAAAATATTAACTCAAAATATGCCAGAGGCATACATGTAAGGCATACAACCACAAATTGCTGTTTTCTAATTTTAATTAATTAATTAATTAGTTAGTTAATTTACATTTGCTTATATTCATATCACAGTGCATATGTCTTTGGAGGTCAAAGAGCTACTTGTAGGAATCAGTTCTTTTCTTCTTGTGGGTCTGTATGCTTTGTCGCCAATTCCTTTAGTCATTGAGCTATTTGTTCAGACCATGTTCTCGATTACCTCCTATAAAACCCTATTGTTGCAGACACCAAAATGTTGAATGATAGATTATGGTGAAATCAAGGTGGATTCATCTAGAAGCTTTACCCTGACTGCCTAACATTCATAATGCTGGAGGATGCAGGCATACTACCAGATGTGAAAAGAAATCACCAATCTATCTAGCTTTCAACCAACATCAACAATGACCAACCTAACAAGGCATACCTGTTGAGGACCGCACTGCCCCACGCTTTGGGGCTACTATTTTGCTGTCCACACTGCCCCATGTTTTGGGGCTAAGTGCTCTGGTCAAGAAAGAGAGTGGGGATGGAGGGGCAAGAGATGCAAAGAATGGAGACAAGACAGGGTGTGTGATCAAGTCTGGTTACTCCTTTATTTCCCCTATTAACTTTATTACAAGGAAATCCTGGGTATTTATAAGCACAAGCAGGAGAACACAGGAAAAAACATTTTACCATGTGCACCATGCAGCTGGGGTCACTAAACAGCAAAACAAGCTATGCGGGACAAACAATATATTTATCAGAGTGTGCTTCAGCTGTTGTAGGCTTTTGAAAAACAAGTCTCTCATCAGGGTATATGGTTCCAGATGGCTGCAAAGTTGATAGCTGCTTTCTAGCTGCTTTCTGCTTAAAGTCGGCTCCCAACACATACCCACTGGTATAATAGTAGAATGTAATAGGAATAATAACCACTATCTGCTTGAGTATAAGGCTCAATCTACAAGTTTAAAGCTGTATCTGGCACTATAGAAAACCCAACTTTCAAAAACATAATATTGCACAGAGTCTAAAGAATTCTCATAGAGTGCATCCATTAACCCTCATCAGGGGCACTTTTTATTTATTTATTTATGTATTTATGTATGTATTCATGTATGTATACATGTATGTATGTATGTATGTATGTATGTATGTATGTATTGAAGTAGAGGGCACTTAACATAGAGACTCATAATTGGTCAAGTTGTAGAGAACAAGAAACTATAGCATGCTCAACCCTAAATGGGTCATCTGTATCATGGTCTCTTCTTTCAGAGGTTCAGGGACAAGCACGGAAGAGGGGACAGAAAGGTGGTAAGAGGCAGAGGTGGTGTATGACTACAAAGAAACAATGTTTTCTGGGCACAACAGGGCAGTTCACAATAAGAAAACACACACACACACACCGAGAGAGAGAGAGAGAGAGAGAGAGAGAGAGAGAGAGAGAGAGAGAGAGAATAAAAACATGAAAAATCCAACTTAAGTATTTGCTAAACTCAGGAAGTAACCTTGTACGACTTGAATAAGTAAATGCAACAGAAATATTTTAATAATGCCATCTAGTGACTAGGGAAATAGAAATTGATTTTTTTAATGAGATAACACTTTATACCTGTTAGACAGAATAAAATAAGCAATGGATATAATATTGAATATTGGCAAGGGTGTGGAGAAGTAGAATCCCTTATAACATTGCTTATGAAAATGTAAAATGATATATTCATTCTTGAAATTAAATGATAGTTTCTCATAAAATTAAACACATAGCTGACACATGAACTCACAATTACACTATTTGGCATTTCTCCCAATAAAATAAGAATATATATATATTTATTTGACAACCTCTACCCAATCATTTTAGCATTTATCTACAGTGAATAGTCTCTTTGAAAAGTTCAGGTAGCATTCAATTACCAAGTGCTTGAATGCACATACATGTAAAACTACATGGAATATTTTGTATGAGTCTTTGGATACTATTTTTCTTGGTAAATTAGGACAATATAATATGATTCTAAGTACAAAAATCCCTTTTACTATAAACTTAATTTACATTGTAAAATCAATGTGTATATGGTTTATCCCATATATGCAGGTATCATATTTTCAACTGAGTCTGCTTTCCCTGTCTTCTATGGACTTGATGGGCCTAGTGTATGCTATGCAAGCACTCTATTGTGGCTGTGGTTTTGATTTGGTGGGACATTGGCTTTTAAAATACAGAGACAATCTCTAATCTCATGTCATTTCACATTTGCAATAAAAGTGAAAATTTACAGCATATATATATTTTGGGGATTATCTTAATGCACACAAAAATAGACAAGTTCTGGACTAAAAAATTCTAACATTCTCAAAGTTTGTTTCTTAATAAAAATAATGTTCCAATGTGCATGTGCATGTGTGTGTGTGTGTATGTGTGTGCATATGCATGTGCTGTGGAGGAGACTTTGAATGGAGTCCCGAATAGTTGGCGGTAAACATCTGAAATCTTCCTTAGGGTTGGTACAAACAAGCAGAAGTTCATTCACCATATGAAATACAGTCTTTGTTACAGTACTGAAAAGATGCCTGAGAACCCTAACTCTGAACCTCTCAGCACTCTCAGGCTCCAGAAGGATCTCAGGACCTAGAAACCCTGATGAAAGTTTCAGATCCTACCCATTATCCAAAGAGAGAGGTGAGAAAAACTGCAAAGAAAAGTGAAGAAAGTTTCTAAACTCTTCTAATGTGCAAATGCAGAAGAGCCTTCAGACGGGCTGAAACAAATGAACAGAGGCTGGCTAAATAGATATAGAGAGTAAATAGGAATCTCTCAAGTGTGAAATTAAGATTGCTTTATCCAAAGTGCACCAGCCACTTCTAACTGCAGATCTAACTAACTGCCACTCAGGGCTTCCTGAAAGCGAACAGTGTTTACAGAAACCATTTTCTACCTATGAGGTCATTAAAGTCCATTCTTCTCTTCATCATGTAATGAAGGCCTAGAGAGTTGAAGAGAAAAAAAAAAAAACACCATTAACTAAAGTTTTTCTAAATTACAAGATGTCTAAGAGTTCTGTAATAAAATACATATACCACTGGGGCTCAACAGTGTTCTTCAAAATATTAAGGTATATTCTTTTCAAAAATTCCTTATACTGAATACTGTTTTCATTCCTTTGTATAAAAGAAGCAAATGGCTTCTCCATCTCCTATTTATTTGGAAGGTAGTTTCTCTCTGTCAGTAATTAGGTGCTGCTGACTCACCTACTTCAGATGCCCAGACTTACATAGAAATGTTTTTTTTTTTTTTTTCCCTGTGAGGTTTGAGGATGAGTGTGTTTTGACCCCTTAATAAAGGAGCATCTGCTACCCACGCTAAAATCCATAGACCCAAAGAAGCAAAATAACAAGAAAGGCCCAAAGGAGGATGCCTGAATCTCACTAAGAAGAAGAAATAAAATAGTCATTGGAGACAGATGGATAGAGGAAACTGGGTGGGAGAGGGGATGGGTGAGGAGCAGGAAGGCAGATATGGGGAGAGCAGGGGAGAGAGAGCAGGCAGACAGAATGGATACTGGTTGCTGTTGGGCAAGGGGGGCTCTCTAGAACATGCCAGGGACCTGGGAAGGAGGAAACTCCCGGAAGTCTATGGGACGATTCTAGCTGAGATTCCTCGCAGAGGTGGATATGGATCCTGAAGTGTCCACCTTCTGTAGCCAGACAGGACTCCCAGTGGAGGGATGAGGACACCAACCCATGCACAAAACCTTTTTTCTGCCTACAAATACAGAATGTTTGACAGGAATTTCCCTACTAGATATAGGAAAGGAAAAGCCCTTTCTTCACGAGGAAGCATAGTATTCTAATAGGTGAAATGCAGTCCAGCTCCTAAGGAGGGTGTGAACTGAGAGGAAGCCATGGCAGCCTATGAGAGTAGGTTGAAAATAGGTAGTAGTTACGTAAGGACTTTGGCCTCTTAATGAGATCTTCAATTTTAACCTCATACTATAATAGATTTAAAAGAGGCAGGAATCAGAGGTGAAACCATTAGGTTTGTTGTAATGGACCAAGCAAAGCCTGTACCATGCCACTTGAGTTGACAACAAGAGAAATGAGAACTATTCTTTGCCCAAGTTCTGGGGTACACTTTCCAGAAATTACTTGCCTCCCAGTTTTTTTTCTCCCAAACTCTTTAAGGTTAACAATCGCTTATGCAACTGTCCTCTCAGAGACTTTTGTAAATATCATTGAAACACCTTTCTCCTAGTTGAAGAAAATGCCTTGGGTGGCTGCCTAGCCCGGTCTCATATTATGCATCTTCATTGCCCTCCTGTGACAGGCAGCAGAAAAAACAGGGAGACAGGAAGGTAAGGAATTAAATTATGTGAATTTTTCTCTCCTGACAAGGTGATGAATCAAATAACTGTACTGTTTTCTCAATATCTTATTTTAAAATTCCTCATTCCAGGAATTTCTTGAGCATGTAAGTAAAACAACTAGAAAATTCTAGAAATTTTACTAACATTGAGTGCAGTTGGTAGACTTTCAGAGTATGCGTTTTATACCTGAGGTCTAAGCAAGAGTATGCATAGAGAAGGAAAATTGTATGGACACTTGAACATTAGTGTTTGTGCATCATTATTCCTAGGTGTAAATGGGCATCTAAATGATCCTATTGTGAAATACAAAGCATTGTTGATGGAAAATGGTGGATAGTAAGGTCTACGTTTCCTCTAACTTTTGCAATTTTTCTTATTCCTCAGTATATCATTTTTCTTTTCATTACTTGGGATGAGAAATTCCATAATAGCTTGCTCATTTTAAGGAATTGTTTTATCAAGTAGAGATGTTTATTTCAGAGAGAGAAAAAGGAAAATGTCCCAGGGCTGAAGCTGGTGAAAGAAATAACGAAGAACGTAGTATCAGCAATGAGGTTCTTTGAGGTGGAAACAAGTGTCTACCTCTTGTGCTGACTCAGGTCGACAATAGAGCTTGATCTTAAATAATACTACAAAAAGAAAAGCTACAAATGCTTACCTAAGAAAATGTTTAATAAAAAAGTTTTAAAGCATAAGAAAGTCGGTGTGCATTCTTTATCTATAGTAATCAGGTATGATTTTGATACTTGTGTATCAGCTATCTTTATATTCAGTGACCCATTCATTTCCAACAAACTATCCTTCCTCTACACACACCACACATTAGCTTCTTTGCTGTTTGTTTTGTTATCTGTATAGTAGAATCTTTCTATATATCAAAGTAGCTAAGTGCAGTACTTAAAATTGATCAAAGCAGAACTGCTTTCCCCTTAAACAGTCTAGGGATCCTGATGTTTTAGTCTCAGCATTATGCAATGCATCACCAGCATCCTTTCATTTCAGAAAGAGCATAGAGAAATAGAAACTCTTTTAGTATAAGCCACTACACCATTCTAACACAGATATGTGTTGAAAGAGTAAAGTATAAACATAGCTAGGATCTTGATGAGAGAGGAAGACACTGGCTCAGCATGGAGATGCAAACGGGAATTGAGAGAAGTCACAGTTTTTGGGTGATGAAGAAATAGAATTTTAACTTAAAAATCACATAGTCATAAATCTGAAAAAATCATGCACAAAGTCCATGTTAGGAGAGCTATATGTCTGATGACAAAAATCAAAGAAATAACAAGAGATTCCATGTTCGCAGATAAGAACATTCAATATCACCAAGTGAACAATATGTTTCTAGTTAATCTGTAGATTTGATGCAATCTAATCATAAAGATAGCAAGTTATTTTATTAAAATCACCCACGTCATTCGAAATTTCATATATAGTTATAAAAAGACAGAATAGACAACTCAATATCAAGCAACAGTGTTGGAAGAATTACACTTCCTGACTTCATTAGTTACTATAAACCTGCAGTAATTAAAGCAGTATGACATTGCTAAACAAAACAAACAAAGGAACAAACAAACACCCAGACCATATACGTAGACTAGAATAAACATTTCAGGAATGTTTGTGGTGAACTGATTTTAGTCACAGGAACAAAGGAACAAATAAAACTTCCAACAAAAGATACTAGAACAATACGCTTATACATATAAAAAGATAATTCTCTTTATAGGCCTTGTATATTTTAAAAGAGTTATCTGTTGAATTCTGAAATAGTGCTTATCAATGGGGTTCTTGTAGAAAGAGAAATGCCTTATAATTATTTCCTAGAAAAGAACATGTTACTCTTTTTGTTAAAATGCATTGACTCAGTGGAATAGATACTGCAGTTGTGATTTCTATAATTTAGCACCAATTAATACTGATGGTAATAATTTGCATATGTGATGGTCTGTGTGGTGGAGAAAGCTGACTGATAATTTTATTAAATTAACTCCATTTGATTCATGGAAAATGCACACTGATAGAAAATCGCCTGACAGATAGTTTGCATAATGATGACTCAACATGTTGCATTTATATTAATGTGTATTAGTGAATCAAGTAAGCTCTGGGAGCTGACACGATGTAGTTTAAAAGCTGTAGTTTATAAAGAGAGTCACAAAGACTCACAGAGTGAGGTAATCCACATTGTCCTTATTTCAACCTTCTTTCAGCAAAGAATGTGTACTCTGTTAGCTCTTCCTTCCAAGGGCAGTATGCCTTACCATGACCCAGTTTTACTCAACACCTAGCTACTCCTGTATGCTAAAGCAAAAGACAGATGAATTAGGCTACATAGCTTTAGGCTAATTATACAGTGATAAATGTTCTCTTGCTAAAATTCCAATCTATATGTAAAAGGTGAAGTGACTTATATTTAGCTAGTTGAGTCAAAAGGTTAAAATTTTACTGAAACATTCTCCAAAGAAGCAGCTGACAAATGCACCATATAGTTCATATTTCATTGTAATTCACTTGCAGAAAGCAAGCAGTCTCAGAGGTCTTCCTATGACTTCTCCACATCAACTTAGCAACCACAGGAAAAGTCTTTCTCAAGCATACTTAAAAGAGTAGTTACCATGTAGCTCAATGTGAAATCAAAGTCTCTTCTTGACTAGATGCTGGTAAGTATATCTTCTCACAATATGTAATATCTTAACTTCCCTGAATCACTGTTACAAAGTTTAAAACAGATAAAATAATAATTCTCACTTTAAAGTCCTGTTCCAATAGCCACATTACCAACTAGTACATATTTGTTTGAAAATTTCAAGTCTACCAGAGCTGGCAGAAGATAAACAAAACATTGAAGATGCAGTTGTATGTATCCTGGAAGCAAATATTTTTGAAAGATGATAGAATCAAATATAGTTTTCTTTTGTTTCTGCTTAATGTCAGTCATCTTTCAACTATAAAGAATGAAGATAGAGTCTTTGTGAATTCATGTCCAGTGGCTGTAGTTGTCAACATTTAGAACATATTTTGGAGGTAATTATTTATATAGAAAATTATCACTGTATAGTAGTAGCTTGCATCCAGAAGCACTTTTAAACTAGTATGCACTGTTTCCATCTCTGTCTGTGATATTGTTAATGTGAAGTGTAACTGGTATACATAACTGTTTAAACACCTGGGCCACAGCTGGCAGTGCCCCTCTGGAAGGTCATAGGCTTTTGATTGAATAGCTTGGTCCTGTTTCTGGTCTTGCTCTCTGCTCTCTTGTCTGCCCCTTCCCACCCTCCCATGCCCTCTGTTCTGTGATAGACTGTACCTAATGTAATCATGAGCCAAATAAGACTTTTTTCCTTAAGCCATTTCTGTCAGGTGTTTTGTCATTGTCATGAAGAAGAAAACTATGACATATTGATAAAATAAATGAAGATGATAAAACAGGCAAGCAAGCAGAGGAAAAAAGTCACAAAAATTCAGAGTACATATAAGAAAATGGTCAAGGTTAGTGTAATTAGGGAGAAAAGATGAAGTATATGCTTATTTCTATCTTTTTGTAGCTTAAAAAGTTTCCAGTTATTTCATAGGTAAAGGAAAACAGACGATTTTTCTTTACCTTCACTCCCTTACTCAGTGTAACCTATTCCTGTCTTTACAAAGTACATAATTCTAAATAGTATTTGATTGTAGGTATTTTTACTAGCTATTCCAAAGGAAAGAAAATTTAAAGATCTTGATTATTGATACTAACTACTCTATTGAGGCTTACAATTTTAACTATGTAATTTTATGTTTGCAGGGAATATAATATATGCAAAGAACTGAACATAACCTTAAAGGAATTCCACAAAGTTGACACCTTTGATAAAAGTTGTTTCTCAATTCCAGTCATAATTCTTCCCCCAAAGAAATAGCTATCTTCACTTCTAGTGTCATAGTCTAGTAATTGCAAATGTGACTCACATCTGAGGGATTACCTGTAGTGTTAGTGGAATAGTGGTGGAACATAGCTGCCTTCCACCTATGACTTGTCTTTACTCAAAAATATGTGTTTTCTTACTGCATGAAGCATGTCTTGTTTAGTTTCATTATCATACTGTATTCTGCTATATGAATATGCTTTATCTGTAATAATTTTGCTATATGTGTGGGTTGTGTGTGTTCATGTTCATGTATGAGTGTATGCATGTTTAGATGCATGTGCATGAGTGAGTTCATGTTCCCATGTGTCTGTTTGCATGAAGAGACCCAGTGATAATGACTTTGGGTATTATTTGTCAGATACTATGTAACCATTTTGCAGTTGTAGGCTTGTTATGAAGTCTCCCATTTGCCTGAACCTCACCATGTAGTAGTGGTTAGGTACTAGTGAGCTTCAAACATTAGCCCATCTCAACATATGACCTTGCCTAATCTCAGCTTTGGAAATGGAAGAACTTTTATAAAAAATTTTATACATAGGTGTGGGGAATCAAACACAGAGGCTCACGCATGCTAGGAAAACACTACCAACTGAACTATCTCCTCAGTTCTATCCATGGTAAGGTCAATGTCTACCTGTTACATCAAAAAAATTGTTTTCTCAAATAGACTTACCAATTTCCTAAATAAATATATAAAATTATAATGTTATAGAATATGTAGATAAAAAAGATGCTGCAACATAAACAACATAAACAAGGACACATACTCTACTACTTCATTCACAGCAGCCTTATTTATAATAGTCAGAAGCTGGAAAGAACCCAGATGTTCTTCAACAGAGAAATTGATACTCACTGATAAGTGGATATTAGCCCTAAACCTTGGAATACCCAAGATACAATTCACAGACCACATGAAGCTCAAAAAGAAGGAAGACAAAAATGTTGATGCTTCAGTCCTTCTTAAAACGGGGAAGAAAATATTCATGGGAATAAATTCAGAGACAAAGTGTGGATGGAGCAGAGTCTGAAGGAAAGGCCATCCAGGCACTGCCCCACCTGGTGATCTATTCCATATACAGATACAAAACCCAGACACTATTGCAAATGCCAAGAAGTGCATGCTGACAGGAGCCTGATATAGCGGTCTCCTGAGAGGCTCTGCCAGAGCCTGACAAATACAGAGGTGGTTGCTTGCAGCCAACCATTAAACTGATCTATGCATTGGACTGGTCCCCAGTGGAGGAGTTAGAGAAAGTACTGAAGGAGCTGAAGGGTTTGCAACCCCATAGGGAGAACAACAATATTGAACCACCAGATACCTCCAGAGCCCCCAGGCACTAAACCACCAACTAAAGAGTACACATGGAGTGACCCATGGCTCCATTCGATTATGTAGCAGAGGATGGCCTTGTTGGGCATCAATGGTAGAAGAAGCTCTTGGTCCTGTGTAGACTAGATGCCTTAATGTAGGGGAATGCAAGGGCAGAGAGGTGGGAGTGGGTGGGAGAATGGGTGAGCACCCTTATAGAAGCAGGGGTGGAATAGGGCGTTTCTGGAGGGGAAACCGGGAAAGGGTTACATTTGAAATGTAAACAAAGAAAATATAGAATAAAAGAAAAGACAAAAAGAATATGTAGATACACTTTGTGATGTACTATCAAATGCTTTTGGACATGATATTAACATATATAATAGTCGCAGTACTATGAAAGTCACACTTGAATTTACTTTTACATTAAAAACTAGGTTCAGCAAATGATCAGTAATTACTTAAAAGTTTAATGCTAACACTAATACATATAATTTTGACATTTATTTTACTTTTATTGGGAATTTCATACACGAGTTCTGCATATACATCTTTTCGGCTGTATGTCACACACTTCAAGCATAAGATCTGGGAGAAATCGAGCTGAATCTAACTTGTATCTGACATGGATGCCATCTCATGCAGGACTAGCTCTCATATTATTCAAAGGTGCCAAACGAGGAAAGCAATCCATTGCTCTATCCAGCTGTAAAGTGTTTGGACCACAACAATGGCCAGCATGGTAAGATGTGTCCAAAGATGCAATAGTGGTATTCATACATTGGGAACAACTGATAGTTTAATTGGATTGGTAATTATGTTGACTATATATGCCCAGTCACAATGAAGAATGTGCCAGCACAGAGTTAAGGAAATATGTGAAACCTTATAAAAGAAGAATATTCCCAAAGAGAAGCTTATCCTCTAGCTGTGCTTATTTCTAAAGGGGTTTTAAGAGTCACCACACTGTACAGCATCAGTCTGTATGCCAGGTACTGTACCAACTGGGATATCTTCTCCACTTCCCTGATCTTTAAATACCTCTAGAATACATAGATAGCATCACTCTCATATTCAGTTTAGGAACCTTTAGTTCTAGTAATGGACACCTCACTATCCTCTTGATTTATTTTAATAGACATAGCTCCTTTTCATGACATTTTGAAAATCAATTCATAATTTCAAATTTCTTGTAAGATTCTTCATACTTCTTTCTTCTTTTCTTCTTTATTTTATTCTAGTCACAGGGAATCTCCATAAGAAATAGCTCCCAAAACTATGTGGATGCAGATACTCACATGTGTTATTTGACATAAACTCAAGTCACTGGATGTTCTTCTAGAAACAAGAACAAAGAAATCATGTTCCCACTGTGACCCTCTCATCCCCTGGGGATCATTGACCAGTATTGGTCTGCAAGGTCCAAGGCAGCAGAGATGACAGACAAGGGTAGTGGTTGAGGAGTTCGGAGGCCCTGTGAGTACATACGGTAAATGATGACACCAGGACCAGCTTCGAGAGGCAGATCAACTTTAGTTGGGGTTGATTCAAGGCTTATGCAATTTGGGGGATCGGGATCAGAATATCCATGATGGGCAAATGTCATTGACTGAAGGCTAATGGTACAGAAATGCCTTATTAACCAAGAGAGAGATTCCAGGAATCTCAGGTGCTAGCTGAATGGGTTCTTATTGGGAGAAAGAAAGTTGAACCTGTACTCTTAACCAAGATTCTATGGCATTCTGCAGGGAAAGAGGTGTGTGAGGGATTTTGAATTCTTCAGAGAGGGTCAGAGAAGTGGAAGTCCTGCCAGTAAAGGGACTACTCCATTTTGCACCAAGCCCCAGAAGGCTGTCTGGACAACGACACACTTCAACCTTAATTAGCAGGGCAACATCAATGTAGACACTGACATGAAATATGTGATATAAACCCAAGCTTTTCTAGAATCAAGAACTTGGAAATTATCTTTCCATTGTCCATAAATTTCTCTAGAAAATGTAATATTTTTTAAATTAGTGCAGGAGAACATTACTAGGGTTGAGGTAGGAGCCTCTGATCAATAAAATGGAGCACACAAAGATAGTTTTAAAGGCATTGCTATGGTGCTGCTGGTGGGACTTAGTAAAATTATGCATTAGTAAGCAAAAAGTGCATTAGGATATGACTTATGTAAGCTTATTTAAGGCTATGATTTTATTTTATCCTACTCCTAGAAAGTTTTCTTCCTCAGAAGTTAATCCATTAACATTTATTTTTAAGAGAGTAGGCTCACTCTCTTACCACTTACTTACCACACAGAAGCCATTTAGAAGGGTCTACTTAGGTATATGACATGCTGGGGCTGACAAATGAAGTGACTGAATTTTAAGGGAATATTATGTACAACACATTCAGCCTCTTACATTTTCATGTTTTTAATCTTTATTTTTTAATTGTAGATGTTTTAATAGTTGGTGACATGGTGGTTTAGTCGTACAAGTGCTTGCCAGCAAGGTCATGATTAGAATCACATCTTGACTTCAAGTGGTGACCATGACTCAGAATCACTGTCCCCTACAGAGAACTTTTGTCATCTCCTCTGAAGGTAAATGAAGAGCATATAACTGGACCCCAGAGTTTGTAGCACATGGAAAGGATATGGGTGAGGAATTGGTTCCAGCACCACACTTTTCTCTAGTACAGTGTGACCCTGGTCAGGAAGTGTAACTTTCTTAAACATAGCTCCCTGAACTGATGAGAGCAATGTTATGGGTTTCAGAGGCCTGTAGAGGTCATAGAAGTTAGTTGGGAAGACATGTCAGTTGGTTCTATGCCTGGTACACAAGTATGAAATCTTTAGTTCAGATCCTCAAAGCCCAAGAAAAACTCTGCCCAGAGTAATAAACAATAGATGCCATGTTACTGGTACTGGAAAAGGTGAAGCAAAAGGATTCCTGGGGTTCATTAATTAACTAAGTCATGAAGATTTGGAGAACTCCAGATTTAGTTAAGGATTTTGTCTCAAAAAATTAAGAAAGAGGCTGATTGATGACAAACCCAACCTTGACCTCTGGCCTCAGATATGCATATACATATGTTTACACATACCTCCCTACACTCATACATACATGTGTATATGCTCTGTGTGTGAATATACACACAGTGTACAGATAATCTTTGTAAAAATGATTACAGTATTGGAATTCAAGAACTGTTTAAATTAATGTCTGCCTTACTGTTGAATAAATTAGAAAAGAAAAGAAGAGAAGAGAATTTCAGTTATAATGAACTCAATAAAATTTAAAATATAAGGTATAATATTGGCATATGGAAATTATAAAATATATATTTTTATGTCTTAGAGTCAGGGAATTTTAGGACTACCCAATAGCAAATATAACCCTATTAAGCATCCCTTTGAACCTCTCATTCCTTTAATAAAGTCGGGTATTTTATTATGTCATGTTTCTACATTATCTTTCTTTATATGTAGTTATAACATAAAATAATTATAAAAATACTTCCTTATTATTAAATTATTTTTCTTCACATTTTGTTATAAAATAAGAAACAAAAAAGAAAAGTTTATCATGTATTATGAATTCTACGAGTATTCAAGTAATAATTTATCAAACTACAATGTGGAAATAAATGACTTATGTATTCTAACTTTTACTAAAATATTATCTACAGCATCATCAAAGTCAACATACCTATGAAATAATATTTTTATAAATATGTTATAGTGTAGGATATGTAAAAATCTTTGACCTATATATATAGGTCACAATTTTGATGTAGTTTCTTTGAGGAGCTTCAGAAGAGTTACATACATGATAAAAACTGCTTTCATTGACAACTACAGGCTTCCTTGTCCTTGAGCTCTCCCCCAAATTGCATCCAACCAACTTAAACATTGCCAATGTAACAAAATTTTGCTCATGGATCATGTCCCCCAGAACACTCAGAGTCACTACTCTATGAAGGCATTCTTGATCTGTGAATAGACTCCAGTAGCTATTGTCTATAATGTATGGTTAATGTATTGATTCTAGCATATTGCTGCACTGACTAGTGTATAAACATGTCCCTATTCTTCCCGACAACCAGCACAGTGAAGGCAAACACCCTGTCAAGCATTTTACCACTCAAATCTACCACAATGCTCAATATGTATTAGTAGGATGAAACACATAAGAGGGAGATTTTAAGATAATATACTATGATGAAAATACTGACTTACTTTATGATACACAAAAACTTGCACACGAAGGATAGTATAAAAGATCTCCTAGTCATTGTTTCCTATTAAACATAAAGAACAAAAATTTGAAATTCTCATTTGAATTGGACACTAAGCCAAGGCCTATATAATATTTCCAAAAAAATTCTTTCACGTCCACTGAACACTATTGATGCAATAGACAATCTTGTGATGTAAAAACAACAGCATCTACATTCTTCATTTTATTTTTATTTATTTTTTTGTTTTTTCATTTTTCTTTTTTTATTATATATTTTTATAGTTATGTAAAACATTTTATTTATTTTTTGGATATTTTATTTATTTACAATACAGATGTCATCCTCTTTCTCCATTTCCCCTCCCTAGAACTGCCTCTATTACCCCCTTTCTCCTTTATGCTTTTGTACCATTTTAATTACATGCATATATTAAGATCAGTTCTAGAGCAGCACATGCTCTTAACTGCTGAGCCATCTCTCCATCATGACTTGCTGTATTGATTTCTTCTATTCCAGACTATATTTCCCTCCTCACAGTAGCGAAATATCACTTCAAATTTGAGGCAAATGTGGAAACAACTTCTGACTGCATTGCTATTATTTCCTCCAAGCCTTCCATGATGTTTGTTTCTGTCTTTCACCTATAAGGATAAGCCTTACAACAACACATCTTAACTACACAGTAACAGCTCTGCTGTACCGACTCGGTTCCCACAGTCAAGTCAATCATATAAAATTATAGGTGAAACTCATCACTTTGCATCTCAGGTATGGTTCACATACAAGTTGGCAAAGGGATGCATTGTATCCTGTTCTACTTCAGATACCACTGGTCACTTTTCTACCTTTTTCTCAACACAAGTTTCTAAAAGCCATTCTAAGTTCCAAGCACTATTTTTTCATACACAAAACAGTTATGTTAAATGTCCATTTTAGTTGACTTCTTGGAGGGGGTCATTATACTACTTTTTCTTCGTTGCTAGACCCTTCATCTTGGCACCTGAATTCTCAAAAAGAGAGCCCACCAGACATGACAAAGACAATTTACTTATCATTCAAATGACACAATAATTTTATTTTTCCATTAATTAATTTATTAACTTTACATATCAATAACAGTTCCCCATCTCCTCTCAGTTTCTCCTCATATAGCCACTACCCACTACCTCTCCCTTCTCTTCAGATAAAAGGAAGCCCCCGACCCCCAAGTATCAACTCATCCTTGTGCATCAAGTCACTACAGGACAAGACATATTCTCTCCCACTGAGGCCAGACAAGATAGCTCAGTTAAAGGAATAGGATCCCCAGGCAAGAAACACAGTCAGGGGCAGCCCCTGCTCCAGTTAGGAGAATTGCATAAAGACTAAGCTACACATCAGCTGCATATTGTGGGGTGGGGTTTGGGCTAGGTCCTGCCTGTGTATGGGCTTTGGTTGGTGGGTCAGTCTCTGAGCACCCCAAGGATCCAGGTCAGTTGATCTGTTGGTCTTCTTGTGGAGTTTCTATCCTCTTTGGGTCCATCAATCTTTCCTCCAACTCTTCCACAAGACTTACCACGCAAGCTCCACCTAATGTTTGGCTGTGGGTCTCTACATCTGTTTCAGTTGGTTGTTTGGTGAAGCCTCTCAGAGGATAGTTATGCTAGGCTCCTGTCTGCAAGCACAACAGAGTATAATTAATAGTGTCAAGGATTGGCTCTTGCCCATGGGGTGGGTCTCAGTTTGGTCAGTTATTGATGGACCATTCCCTCAGTCTCTGCTCCATCTTTGTTTTTGAACTTCTTGTAGGCAGGACAAACTTTGGGTTGAAGGTTTTGTGGGTGGGTTGGTATCTCTATCCCTCCACTGGGAATCCTGTCTGGCTACAAGTGGTGGCCACTTCAGGCTCCAAATTCCCCACTGCTAGGAGTCTCAGATAAAGTCACCATCGCAGACTCCCTGGAACCTCCCCTATCCCAGATTTCTGGAACATCCTTGAGATGCCCACCTCCAAATCCAGGCCCTCTTTTCCTTGATTTTCCTATACCTTGTCAATAATTTTATTATAATTAGCAGAACATGTATCACAAAACCTCAACATTGCAGGCCTATAATCTATGAGATAATAGAACATTATTTCTAAGATATAATTTTACATCTTGAGAAGGTAGTGACTGGCTTTTACAAATAAATTATGCTCTGTTATATTTTAACCTTAACCTCATGCTATAGTTACTGTCCTTTCCTTGTTTGTTTTCTATGAAATACAGACACACTACACAGAGACATACTATGCAACCATTCTTATTCTAGCCCCGTATTGAACACCACTCTTCTATCTTACTGTGAACTTACTTCTCACACAATTGTGAACAGCCATGTGTTGATAATTGCTGCCTAAGATTTATTAGTTTCAAGTTCTCATTCTTTAATCCAGGTTCCTGAGCACATGGAATTAAATATTCAACAGCATATTTGTACCTCCACCTGGGCAGCCAACAAGTGTCCTATATTACACTTTTCAATCTCTGTTTCTATCCTCTTTGCATAAATATATTTCTTTAAAATTATTTTCAACATTTTTATTGTTAAATTTAACAAGTAGTATTTTGAAAATTTCACACGATGTGTGTTCTTATAATCACCCTCTGTCCCCTACCTTTTCCCAGATCTGTGTCGGATTCTATGTCCACCCAACAATGTGTCCTTTTCTCCTCCATTAAAGGCAATTGTGCTGCCCACATAGTCTTGTTTATGTGCATTTCCACTGGACTGATTTTATCACTGTGACTACACTTTTAGAAAAAAACTGAAAAATTTTTTTCACAGCAGCTTAGAAATCCCAATAGCTCTTTGGCTATAGGTGCAACTTTCTGCTCAGAAACATTTCTCCATGTTGAAATTTGGTGTAGCTTATTCCCACCCTAGTCTTTTGCATGTTGTCACAACCTCTGTGAGTTCATATGAGCAACTACCATGCTCTCTCTAGAAGACATAGTTTCTTTGTAGTCATCCACTACCACTGGGTATTACATTTTTCATCTCCCTCTTCCACAACTATCTTTGAGCCTTTGGATAAGAAGGTACAGTATACATGTTCCACCATGTTCTCTTATTCACCTTTTCTAGTTGCAGGTTTTGGTGTGGATCACCATCAACTACAAATATATCTTAGGAACTATCTTAATCTATGTGTGTAATTGTAAGCCAATGGAAGTTCATTTAATCCTTGTCCACTTTGCCAAATAATAGTAGCTATTCTTCCTTAGAGTCTATATTATTTGTAGCCATAGGTCCTAGAAAAATCATTGTGCCAACTATGTGTTTTATCTTGTGGGTCTTAAAAACACTCAGAAAGTGACTGACTATTCCGAGCACATTCCTGCTACTATTATACCAGAGAGCATGTCTTGCTAAACTGTTTGTTATAGTATCTCACAGAGTTCACACTAGAGAAAAAAGTATGATTGTTTTTCTTCTCTCTACGTGAGTGTGAACGTGGTAGCGGTTGTGTGTGTGTGTGTGTGTGTGTGTGCGGGCGCGCGCGTGCGCGAGCGCATGCACATGCGTGTGTCTGTGTGAAGGTACATGCATAGAGGTAAAAGCTCAACTTTACAAAATTCAGTTCTTTTCTTTGGTGAGCAATAATTAGAAAATTTAAAAACAGAAGCCAAAGAAATTGAATCAGGAGTTTAGTATATTCCTGTCAATATGATTTGTGATGAGATTCCTAGAATGTTGTAGGTTTGGAGCAGGGAACTGAGAAAAAAAAAACAACCACCACCATTTTTATTTGGAAAATAATAACAATAAAACCACAGTTTTATATGAAACAGTAAAGCTAGAGCAATGCTGGGCCAGTGAAGAAGTCTCATTTGAAATGTACAGAATGCTCACGGGTCATATGTGAGACATGAGGTTTATTGAAATCCATTAAGAAACCTGGTGGAATTTAACCTTACTAACAGAGAATTTAACAGGGAAGATAAACTTATAATACAGTGGAAGCCAAACTGGGTAAGTCATGGCTCCAACTCTCATAGAACGTTACCTGCTAGTCTGTTGGGACAAGCTGGACAAGAAACATCAATGTCCCTCACAGTGCTTAATCAATAACAAACGCACTCCACACAAGAGTCACCGGAGGACTGCCAGCTGCACCAAGAACACTCACTTTCTTCATAGATCTCTTCTGTATACTACTGGCTGTAGTAACCATAGCTTCTGAGGTTGGAACACATAAAGAGTGGCACCATTAGCTCAGCAGCTTGCTTTTTCTTTTTATGACTGGCATCCCCCTAAGCAACTGGGAATCTAAGGAGCAGGCACTTTTATGGATATTACCTTGTTCCATTCCCAGTGTGTCAGCAACTTATTCTGAGCATTCAGGAGTTGATTCGACTTGTCTCACATCTATTCCTTCCTGAACTTAGCTAGAGGCATGGCAGGGACATCTCATTTAATGTTATACTCTCCTTATGATGTACCATTTATATGTACCATATGCATATATATCTGAATTCTATTGATATTTTGGAACTAGCAAAGGCAAATTAGTTCACTATTTTTAGTGGGTAACTGAATCTATCTCTTAAACATTTTTTTTATTGAGCTTTCATTTCACTAGCCTCTATGTACCAATACTCATACCAATGCCATGATGACAGATAATTAGTCATAACGCCTCTGTTTTAGACTTTATATAATACTCAAAATATACCAATTTAGAATGATGAATAGAAAGTCAAGGGGTAATTTGGGGGTAGTGGGTGAGCAGGATATAAGAGCAGACCCTTTCATCCAAGAATCTGAGTAAAGCCTATGACCAGCAGAAGAGCAGGAATTCCACTGGTTGGAGCTTAACTGTTTCATATAAAACAGTGGTTTTATTGCTATTACTTTTCAAATACAAGTTGTTGTTTTCAGTTCAGTGTTTCCAAGTTCAGCTTCTTTGCTTGGCTTCTTCAGACACCTCTTCATGCTGTTACCTAACTTCATAAAAACCAACACACCCTTCCTGTGTTAAAAATCATTTCCTCACTTGATAACCTAACTGATAAAAATCTCAACCTATCATCATTGCATACAAAGCTGTGTTTACCTTCATAGCTTTTTTTAACGTTTATTATCACTTTACAATATGTCTACTTTGTTATAAGATAGAAAGAAAAGAGATCAGTGAAGAGTTAAATAAGTAAATAAACTTGGTTAAGTGTGGCAATAATATTTCCTGGAAAATCATTGTCAAGTACATATCTTTTTTTCTCTTACTATTAGGGGAATAAACAATAGGATGAAAAAATGTTTTTTGGGGATGAGGCATGAAAACGAAAGTATAATCAGATAGAATTAAATGAAGTACATTCACAGATAGAATTTGGCAAAAATATTGAAGTTGTGTTTCACATACTCCCATGCTCAATGCAATTGGATATCCAAATGAATTCATTGGTGATTGGCTGTTTGCAGCATGTTCCTCCCTTTTTCTCTTGTGCTTCATATCTGCATGCACTATTAGAAAGCTTTCTTCAATGGTGCTAGAAAGAGTCTTGATAGAAACAAGTCTGCCCTCTCAATGCAAGAGCTCTGAACCCAGATTCTTCCAACAAAAGTCACTCTTCTTGCTTTATCTAGCCCTCTTGGACTTTCTTAAAATGCTTGTTCTGCTCTTCCCAGAGGGCTTAGGTACACAAGGAATAAGTCTCAATAACTTCCAGCATTTGTGTGGTGTCTCAACTGTTAATATTTGAACCACAAAGGGGGTTTCTCTTCAGCTCTTGGAGGAGAACTTCACGGATCCAAGATACTTAGTGTAAAGTTTGAATCAGAGTTCAAGAGCACATTACTGGATTAAATTATTAAGTTTTATTTATGCTGAAATTGGCGTTACTGATTTCAGCTCCTTCACCAGGAACTGTGGCCAATTCAATTGAAGTCACATTGCAGATCCAAAGACACACCGTATCCAATCATTCATTTTATTTAGTTTAAAATTGACTGTTGCAACATTTTCCATCCTGATCTTGGGCTGGAAGAATCAGAAATGCTTCTGTCTCAGCTTCACAATTAACAGGAACTTTCCATATCTGCTGTTTTCACAGAGGAGACTTATTTTACACCATCCACAATACTCCCATTTTAAGATATGGGGGGGTAAAGGGTTTTCAATACATACATTTTCCTTATTTTTTTAATCTTTATTTATTGGTTATTTTATTTATATACATTTCAAATGTTATCTTCCTTCCTAGTTTCACCTCTGGAAACCCCTATTACATGCCTCTTCCTCCTGATTCTATGAGGGTGTACAGCCATCTACTCACTCACCCACTCACCCACCCACTCACTCAGTCACTCAGTCACTCAGTCAGTCAGTCAGTCAGTCAGTCAGTCAGTCACTCACTCACTCACTCACTCACTCACTCACTCACTCATGCCTTCCCACCCTGGTATTCCCCTACACTGGGGCATCAAGGCTTCACAGGACCAAGGGCCTCTCCTCTCATTATGCCCAACAAGACGATCTTCTGCTACATATATGGCTGGAGCCATGGGTCCCTCCATATTTACTCTTTGGTTGGTGGTTTAGACCCTGAGAGCTCTCAGGGGGACTTGGTGGTTGATATTGTTCTTCCTATGGGTTGCAGACCCCTTCAGCTCCTCCAGTCCTTTCTCTAACTCCTCCATCGGGGACCCTGTGCTCAGTCCAATGGTTGACTGTGATCCTCTGTATTTGTCAGTCTCTGGCAGATCCTCTCAGAAGACAGCTATATCAGGCTCCTGTCAGCATGCACTTCTTGGCATCCACAATAGTGTCTGAGTTGGGTGTCTGTAGATGGGATTCATCCACAGGTGGAGCAGTCTCTGGATGGCCTTTCCTCCAGTCTCTGCTCCACACTTTGTCTCCATATTTCCTCTCATGAGTATTTTGTTTCCCCTTCTAAGAAGGACTGAAGCATCCACACTTTGGTTTTCCTTCTTGAGCTTCATGTGGTCTGTGAATTGTATCTTCAGTATTCTGAGCTTTTGGGCTAATATCCACTTATCTGTGAGTGCATTTTGCCTTGAAATAGCTATTCCATTAAATAAAGTTTTTAGGAGAAAGGGGGTAAAATTCTTACTTGAGCTTTGATTTTCATTCACTTACAGTTAATTATTTTATTTTTCATATATTTTCTTTCAGCTTTTCTTAAGGTGAGTAGTTTCTAATATTTTATAATTTTTAAACTTTAACTACTTTTTCTGTTATTCTTTAAAACTCATTCAACTTATTTTTCCTACTCGTGAGTTATTGTATTATTGATGTAGTCTAGATTGCCTCATGGTGCCAAAAGGAGAATTTGATTAGCACTGAATAAGAAGCAGAAATTTTTCTCATTTTCTACTTTTCCAGGTTCTTAGAAGGGATAATAAACTGATAATATATTTCTGCTCTTTGTTCTTATCAAACAAGGTCATTCATGATTTATTCATATTGCTGCTGATACCATAATGATCAGCCTATGTTTATTAGATGTTTCTGCTCACCTATATTATGAAACCCAGATTAACTTTCAGGGGATTCAGAGGTTAGCAACTCAAGAAAATATGTGTTAAAAGAAAAAATAAGTCACTAAATGAAACTTATGTCTGTAAAAATTCAAAAGAATGGGCGTATGAGCAGTGATGTCTATACACTGTATAGGAGAAGATTGTAAAGGAAGGAGGAACACTGAATAGAATTAAAAGTACATCACATATAAGGAGGCAAGCAGGGAATTTTTGTAGGGTGAAAAGTTGTTATGGATAGTTAAGATACTAAGTAAATGTCATCTGATGGTACTTGAAATTAGAGGATACTAGACATGAAGCTAAAGTTTGGCAGCAGAGAATTGAATTAAAATGAAAGAATACTCTTTTGAATTTTAATTGAAATTAAAAAATTACTCTTTTCATTTAAAATTTAAAATTTAAAATTACTCTTTTCATTTTAATTGAATTAAAATGAAAGAATGTTCAATTTTTTCTAGTGTTTTCTGGTAATTATAATGGCAAGTAGGTTATATCCCTTTGCTTTTATTTTCTTATATGTAAAGTAACAATACTTATTCTACCTATTAGGTTTTTAGCAAGGATTCAAATGCTTAAACAAACTGGCATAAGGTAAGTCTTTGTTAGTTTTATTTACTCTGTTATTATTTCTGAAAGGAGAAATGGTAGACATTATGTAGATATTCTTGAGGTTTTACTGTTATTCTGCTCAAGATATTTAGAGAAGTGTCTGGTTATAGGACTGGGGTATGCAGTATGTTAAATGAGTTTATGCCCCATATGTAGTTTCATAAACTGAGAAAGCCACATAAAAAGTTATAGGAGTATCAAGCAGCTGTGCGAGCCAGCTGAAACAGTCCCCTTGACCTTCAAAGTTACAACACTTTTGCTAAGATATTCACAAAACAGAACTAGATCTAAGCATAAAGCATAAATCTAAGTATAAAGTATTATCTAATACCATCATACATTAAAAGCTGATGTATCTATAAAGGAAGAATAAGAAAATCTTGTCATACAGTCTCTAATAATTTGTGAAAATATCCTGCTTTCAAAGAGGTATTGGTTTTTAAATTTTTTATTGGCTATTATATTTACATTTCAGATTTTACCACCTTACCCTGTTCCCCCCACCACCCAGGAACCTCCTACCCCATCCATTCTCCTCCTGCTTCTATGAGGATATGCTTCCACCTACCCCCCCCACCTCCCCACCCTCGAATTTCCCCCCACTCGGTGTTGGTGTTCAGCCTTCATGGGACCAAGGATCTCTTCTCCCACCTATGGCTGACAAGACTATCCTCCCCTACATATACTGATGGAGTCATGGGTCCCTCCCTATGTGCTCCCAGGCTGGGGGTTTAGACACTGGCAGCTCTGGTTGGTTGGTATTGTTGCTCTCCTCATGGGGCCACAAACTTTTTCAGCTCCTTCAGTCTTCTCTCTAGCTTCTCCATTTGGAACCCCTTGATCATATCAGTGGTTAGCTGTGAGCGTCTACCTCTGAATATGTCAGACTCTGGCAGACCTCTAAAGAGACAGCTATATCAGGCTCTCAAAGAGGTATTGTTACTTCCTTGTTCTGAAGGGTGGGCTGTATATGAAAATTCCCTCGCCAATTCATTGAAATTTAGAAAAGGAAAGAAATAACTTTATGAGAGAGAAAGCAAACACTGTGTATATCATATCAGTAAAGTTGACATCAATGATAAGTCATGGTGATGGCATGCATTTTTGATGTTATGATAATAATTGTAATTCAACTTTATGGATCCTTTACAAATGTTTACCACTCTGACTTAAATATGAGAAACACAAACAAACAAACAAACAAACAAACATCAAACATTCTATTTTGGAGTATTCTACAAAATATCTCACCTAATTTGTCAAGGTCATCAAAAATATACCTGAGAAACTGGCATAGCTAAGAAGAACCTACATAGATATGGTGCCTATATACACTATGGATCATAATGGGTGGCCTTGTACATAAAAGGGAATGAGGAAGTAAGTAAGAAACTCTAGAGGACTTATGGGCATTGGCAATAATTCTTCATTGTGATATTTTTAATTGTAGTGAGTATTTCATGCTAATATTCATTGGTAACAGGACAGAAAAGAATGTGGACATGGGAAAACTCTCCCATTTTTCAGTTAGCTATCTGTATGCAATGCAGTCATGTGAATGCTCATACACAGTCCTTAAACCTGAATTTGAATTTTATGCATTAAATTTTATTGCCTTATTACCAGACTGCATAATAATGCAATTAAAGAATCCACTTTATTGTGGTTATCACATCAGTTGGGATATTTAAACAAAAAAAGCATAGTGACACAGACCTCAGTGATTTTTCCTGCTTCTACCTTTGAGTTAGAATCTCTGCTAGCACAAATATGTGTGTAGCTTATGCTGTTAATTATAACAGAAATTATATAAGAACTAAAATTATTGTTTGATGGAGTAAATATTGTGCCCTCTAGCACTGACTAGAAAATCACTCACTTGCTGAGAACAGTAAAAGTTGCCCAGTGGAATACTGGGATGTTTATTCATTATCACCTGGTACTTGTTTTTGATTTGGCATCAGAATCCTGTAGATAATTTTATCCATGCCTGTAAATGGGCTCAGTGGCAATTGGCATGATTATTGCATACCCACATATTAAACAAATCATAATATTTTTTTGAACAAGCTAAACAACCTTGCAATGTTATTATTTAATTTCTTTGTGTTGAGAAAAAAATCAACCAGAATGGTAATTTTCTTCCCTTTCTCTAAATATAAAGGTTGCTTATGATTACCCAAATATGCATTTTCATTTAAATTTATAAGTTTCCTCTATGAAATCAGAGGAAACTTGCACCTGAGCTGAATATACTGAAGGTACAAATGAAAGAAAATGTGTGATATTGACTTTTAATAACATAAAAGATTGGTGAAGAAAAACATCTTACATCTTTAAAACAACTGTGAAAACTCTAACAGGCAACACATATGCACCTGTATGTTTGTAGACTGAGATAGTGTTCTGAGAAGGCAATATTTCCATACTAAAATTAGTTCTGAAGACATCAGAGCTTTTTTTTTTTCAAAAAAAAAAGGATTTGAGAAATGGGAAAAGTGCTTTGACAGGAGGAATAAAAAGACACATTAGGCATCAGTGAGATCTATCATCAGAAAACAGTATACACGAAGTCTGGAGGAGAAGGAAGCAAACTGTGTGTGAGGTGTGAGAGTTATAGTCTCTGGTGCGCAAAAATTGCAGGTGTGATGACCATGCTACCTCTGCCACAAACCTTCTGTCCCAAACTTTCTCAGTCTGATTTTTGTCTTCTAGTGTTCAATGCTTGTGGCCTTCATTCTGTCTTTCAAGTTACAAAAAAAAAAAAAAAATCATCCAACAACAACAACAACAACCCCCCAAGGCAGACACCAGCCATGACCACTCTCTCCAGCAATGAGAATGCTTCTTCATAAGAATTATGAGTAAAGGATTTTCTTTCAGACCTTTTTAAAATATTTTTTGTCTTTCAGAACTAAGTATTAAATAATACTTTATAAGACAAAACCTAATTCAATGTCTAAATAGGAGCACCAAATACACATCCTACCATTTAAGTAAAGTATTAAAACTGACATAAAAAGGCATCCTTCTCCTTTGTTGTTAAGAGGAGCAAAAGAGGCCATAGGTTTGAAATAAAGCAGGGATGGGTCTGGGAGCATCTGCAGAAAGGGAAAGGGAGCTGTGATGTAATTGGATTCTCTGCCAGTCATCATGGATTGACTCACACCAATCCCCATGGTCCTCTGGTCCATGTTTTAATGGATTCATGCCAGCAGTTCCTGCCAATGCCATGTTGTGTAGTTGTGAACTGGCCCTTGTTTCCAACAATTTCTATGCACTTGTAATTCTTTAGAAATTATGCAATTATATTTCTATTTATTTATTGAAATTTATTCAGAGACAGATATAAAGAGCTTTAAAAATGATATCCTTATATAAAATTATTTTCTTTATCACTGCCCTGGACTGGAGCTTCTGGTCTATGTCAATGCCTTGAGCAGACCTAGGGTGCCAGCTCTGCACCCAATCCCAGAACTCCCAGAGGAGGCTGAACACCAAGGAACTCTAACAAGCCCAGGATATTAGGTATATAATATGAGAATGAGGGCATGTTTGTGTTTTTCCTGCAGGATGCTGAAGGAGCATGGTGGCTGCCAGAGTGACAGGTAAGACATGCTGTTGCCTGGACAAAGAATGATGCTGAATTGTGAGCTTGCTGAGTGCCCTGAGAATGATGACTGGGAAGCTGTATTGAATATATGTTCCCGACCCACTTTTGCTTGCCTATATCCTAGATAGGACAGGCTGCCTTGACTTAAGTTTTTAAATCCTGTGGGACAGAGAACCAAAATGAGAAGTTATAATAACACTTAAATTTTTGTTAAATATGACCAGTCATTCAGACTCAATCATGGACTGGTCTAGAAATCAATCCAATATTGGAAATAACAGTCTTCATTTGGAAGGCTGGTTCTGGACATTTTTAGAGACATACTTGGAAGTTAGCTGCAGTTCTCAATGATGTTATGTTAGCAAGAGATAAAGTTTGGACAGGGTCTGGATTTCAAACAAGTGTTAGTACATGTGTTAAGGCTCTTTTAATTGCCAAGTTAAAATCACTTTTGTTTCTTCTACAGCATTTAATGTAAATTGCATTGAATGCATGTTGTGGCCCGAGCTGCCCTAAGTTTGGGGTCAAAATGTCTCAGACCACTCTATCAATGTTGAAACCCACACTGTCAAAAGCCTTGGGGACTATCTTGTTAGCCCACACTGCCCCAAGTAGCTCCAGTCTGCGGGTTGGGGTTCAGCAAGAGAGAGAGTGAGGATGGACTCAAGGAATGGAGACCAGACAGAGTGTGATTCAATCCCGTTTATTCTTCAGTCTCTTTTCTTCTCTCCAAGTCCCTAGTTCCTACTCCCTAGTGCCCCCAAGTTCCAAGCTTCTTTCCAAGCTCCCTTCCAAGTGCCTAATACTTAATGCCTAATAACTAACTCTTCTTCTGTCTGCCTCTCGCCTTTTATATGTCTAACTTCTAAGCCACACCCTTAAGTCACACCTTTAAGTCATGCCCTTAGGTCTTGTCTCTAAATCTGATCTCTAAGTCACACCCTTAAGTCACACATCTTTAAGTCTCACACACCCAAGGGAAAATTCTGGGTATCTAAAACAAGATGTTATCAGAGTGTGATCAGCTGTTGTAGGCTACTGTAATCAAATCTCTTGTCAGGGTATATGGCTCAAGATGGCTGCAAGGATGATAGCTGTCTTCTGTCCATTCCCCACAAATGTACACTTTCTAATTGTGTTAGTGTGTTGAAACCTGGAATGTCTATTATGGAGGTCTATCAACCAGCTTTTGTTTTACTGCCCTGAACATTACAGAACCTTGGTCTTCTGAAAAAAGCTTGCAAGAGGAAGAACTGAATCAGGCTTTAAGTAAAAGCAAGAGGGTAGTGTCTTTGATTATTGCTGGTATACCAGCTTTAATTACAATAATTGTTAGCACCATTGCTTCTGCAATTGCTTTGACACAAGAAGTTAAGACAGCTACTTTTGTTAATTATTTAGCAAAAAAAAAAAAAAATGTTACTGATGTGTTGAGTATACAAGAGGACTTAGATAGGTGTACGGAACAATGGTTTGATGATTTTTATCCTATTCATTTTATTGGAAGAAAGTTCAGAGTTTAAGAGTAAGGAGCCATCTGTATTGAGTGTCATGCCAAATACCAATGGATTTGTGTTCCCTCTAAAATTTACAATGATAGTCATTATAATTAGGAAAATGTTTAAAGACACTTTCAGGGTATTTGTCACAATTCTAACACCTCTCTGGATGTTATAACCTTGCATAGTGAGATTATGAATTTCAAGAATGCTGTTCTGCTGAGCTTTGATGCTGCAGATACTGCTGATAAAAGTATCCGTGGTCTGAGGTAAGTATTTCCACTTTGGTCAAGCTTCATGAATGGCATATATAGATTGACCATGTTAGCCCTTTTTGTCCTGGGAATGCTATTATTCCTGGCCATCATGTTAAAGCTTTTCTTTAACATCAACATGTTGGCAGCCAGAGTACATGGCTTGAAACTGAAAATGGACTACCCAGACAGTTATTAATTTAACAGGCTGGCAAGCCAAGGACTGGTGAGATGCTGTACAGAGCCTTACCAACCTAAGATAGAAGTGCATTGCTTTTGATAATGCATATTCCATGATAGGTAAGAAAGTCACTATTGTCAGAATGACCTAAGACAGGCTCAGTCTTGTTTAAGAAATAAAAAGGGGGTAATGTGGGGAGCTTTTGGGGCTTCCTGGCAGGAATCTGACATTAGCCAAGGACAAGTAAATAAATGGGCTTCAGGCAGGAATCTGACATTAGGCTAGAACAAAGAAGTAATTTCAGGCAGGAATCTAAATATTAGGCTAGAAGAAAGATGTAATTTCAGGCAGGAATCTAAATATTAGACAAGAACAAAGAAGTAGTCACCAGACATGAAAATGACCTTGGGCTAGGACAGGAAAGTAGGCTCAGATATTTTGTTCATCCTGATAGGCCCTTAGAAATAGTGATCACAGAAGTGATCACGGGATTTTTTTTTTATTGCCTTGCTTGTTCTTTGACTATTTGTATTTATTGTCTTGCTTGTTCCTTGACTATATGCATCTATTGTATTGCTAGTTCCTCAACCTAGAACTGACCTTAATAATTGAATGTAATTAAAATAGTATAAAAGCAAAAAGGAGGAGGGGGTTGGATTGGGGAAAATGGGGAAAGGGGATGACGTCTGAAATGTAAATAAATAAAATAGCCAATAAAAAGAAAATAAACAAAAAAAGCCAAAAAATGAAAATTAAAATAAATTACCACTGCTCTAATAAATTATTCGAGCATAGAATTCTATATTTCTTAATTAAACCATTTCTTCTAAAATGAGCAACATATTTAAGGGACAAATTACTAACAATATTTTCTTATTTTTGTATCATACAAATATGTATTCTGTTTCTTATATATTCACTTAAAGGGAAAATATGTTTCTTTATATGTTCTCTATGTTCTCCTTTACTTGTCTTAACTTCATGTTTTAATTTAAAAATTTTATTTATTTTAAATGCTTTTATTAATTTTTTACATCTTTTGTGCATGTGCCCATGAAGTATATCTGTGTACACATGGATAGATGTTTTTGTATATGTGTGTGTATGTGTGTGGGTATGTGTGTTGGCATGCATTTGGAAGGTTACAGGACAATTGAAGGAGTTTGTTCTCTCCTTCTACCATATTGTGTGTGACCCAGAAATCCAACTCAAGTTGTCAGTCTTGAAGGACTTTAACTGCTAAGCCATCTTGATGGACATTTCTTGAGTTTCTCCAAGAAAAAAAAACAACAGCTGTTGAATTGGTTCTTCCTTTGACAAATTAGAACTTTACTTAAAGCAGAACCAGAATCTAGCATGGGGCTGCTATGTCTCATCTGTAACCAGGAAGCTACTGGTAATAAATAGATGTTGGGAGAAGAGTCAGTTCTTTTCAAGGGCTTGACCCTGACATTTTCAATAGTTGCCCATATTCCAGAGTATTCCTGTAGCAAAATTGAACTGAATGGATTTTAAAAAAAGACATAAATTTGGGTGGAGAAGGAAGAGAATCTGTGTCTGGGAGGAGCTAGAAAAGTGTGAATCTGATCAAAATATCTTGCACAGAATTCTCCAAGAGCTAAGCAGAAGGGCATTACAACTTCATAGGAAGAACAACAATATTGACTAACTGGACCCCTCAGAGCTCCCAGGGACTAAACCACCAAGCAAAGAGTATACATGGGCAGGTCCATGGCTCCCTCTACATAAATAGCAGGGGACTGCCTTATCTAGCATCAATAGGAGGAGAGGTGCTTGGTTCTGTGGAGGCTTGCTGCCCCAACAATGGGGGATGCTGGATGGGTGAGCCAGGAGTGAGTTCATGGGTGGAGGAACACAATTTTAGAGGCAAAAGGGAAGGGTGCATGGGGAGGGGGGTTTGCAGAGGGGAGACTGGGAAGGCAGACATTTGAAATGTAAATAAATAAAACAATTAATAAAAAGGAGAAAGTTTCAAAAAAGAAAAAGAAACATTTATTCCATGGCTGCTGAAGATTGAAACTAGTTTTGTTTCTTAAGTCTCTAGTTTACTGCCACATTAATCAATATTCTATTTTACAATTACTATGTGTGCAGGAAATAATATATCTTCTATTCAGGAAATGATTTGTAATATCAAAAATTAACTAAATGTCCTCAACTCCAAAGGGAAGCACTGGGGGAATGATCCCTGTAAAATAAGAATACTCTAATAGCCAATCACCTGGTGATTCATGCTCTGAGAAAAGGAGGTGTCCGTGAAGTCAACAAAGATGCTATCATGAGTCTGGGAAAGAAAGTTTTTATTCATGAGAAAGAACCAGGTGTTCCACAAATCAATGACTTTTGCAGAAACTAGTAGTATATATGTCAGTAATGAAGTCAGATCATGAGGGGAAAGACACTGATTTATGAGGGAAAATGATAGCAACAGCCATGACAAACGACCACTACAAATAACAACTATGCCTATTCACTCTTACCATCGATTAGTGAACATGACAAGGAAAACAAAACAAAAATGTCAATCAACACTTGTAATGACTTATAGCTTGTTTTCTATGACATCGTTTTTTAATACATTCAGATTTAATTTTCAAAGGCTTCATAATAATCAAATACCAGCCTGTATATATCCTTAACATACATAGGTAAGGGAAAGACACAAATTTTATACAGTGTGATAAAAATATAAATTTATATATGTATGAAAACATCTTAGCAAAAGATCGCTCTCATGTCTAAAATTTACTTTGTAAAAGATTATAGGCAGTCCCTGACAGCTGGTCAGCAAATGTAGACCTCTGAAGCAAGGGACTAGGTTGACTCCCACAGTTCAAAAGCCTTAGATGTTAATTTTCTCTTGTCTTGTTTATAGATGACATTTTCGTACAAACCAAAATAATTCATCTCATCCACAAGTGACTATTAGAAATGTTTTATCAACTAAATTTAAATAAAACTGAAGAATAAAACAAATAAATTTAAAAAGCTCAATATTAGATTATCATCTAAATTGCCCCCCTTTTTTTCAAATTAATTAAATGGAATCTCTTCAGAGAAGGTGATTTCCCTTTCAGTTTTCATTTGTTGAAGGTGCACATAACTTAGTAAAATCCATGGTTTATTCCAGATCCCTGATATTCCTTCCCTAGTCCAGTTAGTCAATATTGTTGTTCTTCCTATCAAGTTGTAATGCCCTTCCTGCTATCACTTTAAACATTATTTTTTAAAACTCTAAATGCTTGTGAGTAACAATAGAATGACTTAATCCTTACACAACCCAAGGGAACTTGGGAAGCACAGTGACTCATAAATAAATGAACTCTACCATTTTTATGTGGTATGAGCTGAATGGTGACTCACTTCAATAAGATTCCCACCATAAACAAAAGTAGAGGCTTAAGAGTAAGAACAATATTCCAAATCATTTTATAAGAATCTAAAACTTGTGATTTATTTCTCATATTACATTAGCTAGGCTTGAATCTCCATTTAATATATAACCTTGGCTTCCAGGATATATTTGAACAGCAGTTGAAGTATAGGAACTAGGACAAGAAACTCCCTTGGCCAATTTAGCTAAACACAGATGTTTAAATTCCCAGGCAGGTATTCCACATAATTTATTTTCCAAAATTTTGACTTGTAATAATAACATTTATTGACCATATCATGTGTGCTATTTAATGTGAGGAATAGTCCACCTACCTTAAACCTCCTTTATATTGACATTAACAGATATTCTTCAAGGCACTTTTTAATATATTTCACTTATCCTTTGAAAATTTTATACATATATGGTTTCAAATATACATATGGTGTGATCATATTTACTTCTCATTCATCCCCTAAATTGTTCTGGATCTATCTTCCTCTTTCCACATCCCTTCCAATGTCATGTGATCCCCTTTTATTTAATATAACCTATAAACTCCAATTTGTGCTGCATAAATTTTCCTGTGACTACACCCATAAAATTGTCAGTAATCAATTTTCTTTTTTCTTTTCTATGATTTTATTGTCTCATATATTACATCCCAACTGCAATTTCTTCCTTCCGTATGCCCCTTATCTACTATACCCCCAAACTCCTCCATCCCCTTTCATTCCTCTTCCTCTGTTTTCCCTCAGAACAGGGTAAGTCTTCCAAGGGTATCAACAAAACCTGGCACATCAAGTTGCAATAAGATTAGGCACTTCCCCTCATGTTAAAGCTGGACAAGGCAACCCAGTAGGAGAATAACAATCCAAAAAGCAGGCAAAAGCATCAGAAAGAGGTGCTGTTCTTTCTGTCAGGAGTTCCACAAAAACACCAGGCTGCACAACTATGATCTATATACAGAATGCCTAGATAGACGCATGCAAGCTCCCTGAAAAAGTCAAAAGTGGGAGATTTTTCCAGAACTCTGTTAGAAGTTCCACAAAAACACCAGGCTACACAACTATGATATATATGTATATTTTTAGTTAGACCCATGAAGGCTCCTGAAAAAGTTGAGAGTGGGAGATTTGCTCGAAACTCTGAGGAAGTCAGATGCATAAAACCAATGAGAGGTAACCAACCATGTGGCAGACAGACTAGAGTAAACAGATTATATAAGTTACTAGCTAGTCAGGGACTAAGCTAAAGCTTATGGCTTGTACATCTATTCATAAACAATTAGGTCTCAGAGTTGTTATTTTGGGAAGTGGGTACTGGTGAAAACCCCAAGCCTACAAGAGGTAATCTAGGTTTATGCCATGGCGTGGACTTGTCGGGCAACAGTGGGAGAGGAGTGCTTTGGTTCCTTGAAGGCTGGATGCCCCAGTGAGGGTAAATTTGAGGGAGGGAAGGTGGGAGTGGGTGGGTGAGTGGGGCACACCCTCATAGAAATAGGAAGGAGGATGGGTTAAGGGGTTTCTGGGGGTAGAGAATGAGGAAAGGGGATAAGAAATGTAGATAAATAAAGTACCCAATAATAAAAAAAGAAAAACAAACAAATAATGGAACCGGCTATGGCAATTGAACATTTGAGACTCTTTAGCAGCAATTTAACCCATATTATGGGGATTCCTTATAATTGTCAAGGACCAGAGACTGTGGAATGAATCCATGGAACTTTAAAACAATATCTTCATAATATAAAAAGGGGGAGATATACCCCTGTACACCACAAATTTATATAAATCATATTCTTTTTATTTTTTATTTAAAAGTTGTTTTTTTTTAATTTGGATGCCAAGGAACTTTCTGCTGAGTGTCTATGACACTTTACAACTAGGCATACTTATGCATAATTGAAAGGGAAGGATCCACTTACTGGCATAAGGCATGATCCCAATCAGGTATTAAATATGGGGAAGAGGGCATGTTTGTGTTTTTTCTTCAGGATGCCAAAGGAGTATGGTGCCCACCAGAGTGATGGGTGAGACATGCCATGTTTTATAAATATTTATTAGTGCTTTGAGAATTTAATATAATGTGTTTTGATCACATTCACCCTGCTGCCCACTCATCCCAGACCTATTGTCTCCTTCCACCCATCCGACATTGAGTTCTTTTCTCCCTCATCAGGACAAATTTGTGCTGCTCAAATATTCTTAGATGGGCGTTCTGCCACAGGAGTGTGGTTGACTTACCAGGTACTATATATGAGTTTCTTAGAGAAACTCGTGTTATTTAAAAAAACCAATCTGATTGGAAGGGTAAGTCTTACTCTACAAGATAAAACCTATACCTGGTACTATTATTGGACCAAGAACCTCTAGCTACATAGGTTATAGGCCATAGGGATAAACTGACTCCTAATGACTTATACTATATATTAATTATATACAAATCTATTATACATAATAGTACATTATATGAAGCTATATACATAATTACTATTCCTCTAAATCAATATACTTCTCAGGTCTCATCAGAGAAGCTTCCATTTGCTGTAGATGGTTATAAATGCAATTACCCACAACTAATCCAGAAATATTAGTTAAGAGTACAGCACTCTCAGCCCTAAATTGGAATTACATATTGCATCCTTCTCTAGAGATGTATGGACCATTGTGAAAGGGAGGTATAAAGAGTTTAAGATCCAGATGTGGTTGAAGATCACAATGGAACAGTGTCCTCTTATATATCAGTTAAGGTATTCATAGGAACTTACAGTGGTTGTGATAGCCTGCTCAAGCCATGTGTATGCCTAAGGCATAAAAATCCTAGCAGACAGACAGAGGTTGAACATGAAATCTCATTCCAAACAGTATAGAAAATGGCAAGTATTACCTACTAGGAGAAGGAGAGATGGTTTTCCTTGATATTAGAGTTTTACCAATAAGAAAACTTCAGCTATAAGACTAAGCAAATTGTTATTAATACATTCTTGTCTCATTGCAAATTCCAAATGTTTTCTACCTGTCTGACAGTAAATAGTGAGCTCTAGTCACAAATGAAGACATTCATTCTGTTCTTGAGTGTGCCCTTCAGCAAATAGTCAGAAAATGCCTCTCCAAACACCAATTAGATGTATCTATTTAGCTTGTCAGCAGTTCACTTGGAATTGTTGTTTCTCTTCTTGGTTCATTATGAAGCAATTAAGTCTTTGGCAAATGAGCGAGGTAAAGAGGACTACGTGGACTCCTATGTACAGCTTTGCAGTATCTCACCTTTGAAGTCTTTCTTAGCTAATGTGCATTGGAAATGTGCTTGACTCATAAAAATCAGATTCTTGTATTTCATAATCATCACATTCGAAATCATTTAATTTAGCAAAGAATATTAGCAATATTTATTTCCCAACAAAACTGTACTCTAGGAAGTGTTTGAGAGAACAGATCTCAAAGTTTGCAAAGTGGATTGTTTGTTTAAAATCTTCTGACATTAAAATATGCCCGATGAAAATCTTAGTGGTACCAATTCTGAGTAGTCAATTTAGATAAAGTGAATATTAAATGGATGCGTCTAATCAGTGTTTGGAGAGGCATTTTCTGCCTATTTGTCTTCCTGTTTTCCTATTTATATGTTTGAATTGCCATTGGTAGAGAGCTATGTTTGAACAACTGGCTGATGCACCAGCTGGCGTCTTCTTATTCAGGAGACATACAAAAATTTCACAGTGAACAGTAGAATTGCAGAGACATCATGACCCTTGAAAGATCATCTCAAAACTTGAAAAAAAAAAAAAAAAACCAGAGAAGAGAGGGAAGCTCCATTGTAAGGGTGATTCATAGAAGAGGTACCCTGGCAAAGAATACAGTTCTTGACATCTGAATACACAACAAAGAAAGAAGTGAGCTGGCACAAAGATAGGCCAGCCAGAGGAAACAGTTTGAAGGGAATTCAATTGTAGCAACCTCTCTGGCAATGAGCATCATCACAATGCACTCTTGAGAGATTCGGCTCTAGAGTGAAAGCAACGTGGCATTTGGTGTGGGTATAAGGGACTTTTATCTACAGAATTGCAAGAAACTTAAAACTCAGTTTTATAGGATAAACAAACTAACAGATTTAATGGGAAGAGAGAAGAGCAAAGTATATTGATGGAGATGGCCAATCTCTTGGGATTTATCTTTGATTCTACTAATTATCTTTACAGCCATTTAGATTCTTGGTGGTCACAATTTTTTTAGTACTTTATAAGCTATATAAATACAGCCCCGAAATGAGACAAAACAAATTTTATGGATTTTTTTCTGGTATACCTCAAATTCTCAAATTTTTGTCTTCTTTTGGGTACAGCCAAGAGCAGAGATGTTAGGAGATAAAACAGTAATTTGAGAAAGAAAAGAAAGCCTGGCTTTATTTTATTCATTCATTCATTCATTCATTCATACCTTCATTCATTGACTTGTCTTGCAATTCCAGTTTTTTTTTCCTATAGCACTGTCTCATAGCAACAAGAAACTAAATGAAGATGGGAGGTATGTTTTGCTGTCTCTTTCTTGGCTCACTAATTATTTCTCTGCTTTGACCTGTGGAGTCCAGACCTGGCACTAGGGCTTTGAGCCTTCCAGAGTACCGACAAACTCATTGTTGCATAAAACACTGAGAGATCAGCTGTATTTACTTTAAGCCTGGATGTGAGGCTTAATTTCTTAAGCCATTATATAAATGTTATAACCATTGTCTTTTGTGGGGGCATATAAGTAAAGCATGCCTCTTAGTGTCCATCCTGAAGACTGATGCAGTTTGGTTTAGCCAGACCAGCATTCAACTTTTGTTACTGTTGTTGTTGTTGTTGGCATCTAACTTGGCACCAACTCACAGCAGTTTGAGAGAGTTCTTTGTGAAAATCCCTTCCAACTGACATTTTGGGGAAAACTTCAGACAGGTACAGAGCTGGTCAAAGCAGCTATGATGATGTTTGTTTTTCTGTGTGCCTTCTAAAGAGAGATGTTTTCTCTTCCTGTTCTGGTTACACTACACCTGTGGGATTCTATTAAAGTGACCAATAATCCTTTTGATGTTGTTTCTATAACATCACTAATAGCAGTGGATATTTTGTGCATTGACTAAGATGGGAAAATTTCCCAACTGTCCTCTAGTAAGTTAAAGTTTTGTCTCTAATTCTCCCTAAAGCACGAGATTAAAATAGATCAGTATCTTTTCAGTTTACTTGGGGCTGCTGTTGCTTGTGATGAAGTTCCATGGCCAAATCCAACTTGGAGAGCAGTTTATGTGTCTTGTGCTTTCACATCATTGTTCATCACTAAAGGAAGACATGACAGTAACACAAACAGGGCAGCAACCTGGAGGCAGGGGTGATGCAGGGGCCATGGAGGAGTGCTGCTTATGAATCTGTTCCTCATGGTTTTCTCAACCTACTTCCTTTTAAAACTAGGACCATGAACCCAAGAATGGCCTCACCCATGATAGGCTGGTCCTTACTACATCAATCACTTATTAACAAAATACCCTAGAGGTATGCATGCAACCCAATTTTAAGGAGACATTTTCTCAGTTGAGGACCCTCCATCTCAGATGACTATAAACTATGTCAATTGACAACAAACAAACAAACAAACAAAACAAAACCACCACCACCAACAACAATAACAACAAACAACAACAACAACAACAACAACAAACAAACAAAAAACCAAACTAGCCATACACATTTATTAGTACTTTAAGGCCTCATCTTTATAGAAGTAAAGATTCAAAGTATTGTGTAGAGGTTGGCTTCCCTAGGTAACATCCTCTTACCTCCTGTTTATCAATGCCATTGAGTCTTGCCCATCCTTTCTTTTCTTTACTTTTTAAAAATATAATTTAAATTTTACTTAATCACATTACATCCTGCTCACTGGTCCCCTCTAGGTCATCCCCTTCCACAATCCTTCCCCATTCCCTCCATTCCTTCTCCTCTGAGGCAATGGGGGCCCCTTAGGTATACTCCAACCTTGGCACATCAATTCTCTTTGAGGCTAGGCATATCCTCTCCTACTTAGGCCAGACAAGGCAGCCCACCTATAAGAACATATCCCAAGGACAGGCAACAGATTTTGGGATAGCCCCCACCCCCTCATTCCTCCACCCATCCTCCCTCTTTCCCACCCTCTCCTTCCCAGTTTCCTCCCTCCACCTGTCTCTTTTGACTCTTTTTTGTCCCTGTCTAGGTAAAATATATTCTTGCTTGGGCCTTCCTTCTTGTTTAGATTCTTTTGTGTGGAGTGGAACATGGTACCTGTATTTTATGACTAATATCTACTTATGAGTACACACCGTGTATGTTCTTTTGGGACTCTGCCTTCCCACTGTTTCTTTTCCCTTGTCTCTAGGTCTATTTTTCTTGTGACCCAAAATAAAGGGCCTAGGGAGAGCTTTACACGAATGTTCTAGTCTTTTTTGCATCTGTCAGCTCAATTTTCTTTTTCTAGTCGACATGCTGACCCCACTCTGCCTGCTAAAATTTTACCTGATCCATTACCTGCTAAAATGTAAAATACGTAGGCCATTTATTTCTTCTTTCAGGTGTTTTGGGGAGCACAGAATAGTTAATGTGTAAATTATTATGTTTTCTTTTAATAATTTTACTTTGAGTAGAAAGGGTCTCACTATGTTGCCCAGCTTGGTCTAAAAGTTCTGATCATCTTTCCTTAACCTAAGTAGTGGGATGACAAGAACCATCATGCCAGGCAACCTATGGGCTATTTAGATTCATAAATAATCAATGTTAGGCTGGAAATGGCTTTTTATTTGTATTCATCTATCCATTTCCAGATATACTTCCCACAGTGCATCTCAGATCTTATTTCCAAAAACAGGATGGAAAGTGTTTGCTGTTTGCTTTCTAACACACAGGGTCATTAGTGCTGTTTCATGAGAACAACTTACTGCAAATGTGAAGAATGTGACATTCTTGCAGAACCAGAGCACTCAGATTCACAGAGATATGATATTTTGCTTTTAGACAAAAATCGTATCAAGTTTAACACTAAGTATTTAGAATAGATTGACCTATTAATGTACTGATAGCCCTACCTTCTTCAAGCATTGGAGATCTTAAGTAGGCAGCTTTATGTTTTCATTTATTGTGATATAGCTATGTGATTTTTCACACAGAAGGAGCATCCATGCCTATTTATTGCGTGCCATGAGGCTGATAATGTTGTTGAATGAGATCCTGTCCCTGTTTATGAGAATAGATTTACATTTGGCCAACAGAACAACAGACGGGCAGGTTTAAGTCCAGAATATAAAATATTTGAGCTCTACATTTGAGATAAATCCATAACTCTAGCAAATATAATAGGATATTTGTTTTATAGAAGAAAAAGAAGAGGGAGGTTGTGAGGGAGGAAAAGAAGTGGGGGAGGGCAGATTAGAAATTCAAACATAAGGTAATGATGCTCCCCCTAATAACCTTGAGAAAACCTCAGTGTCAGGTGTTAGGAACCTCCCCTCAAGGTGGTTGGGTAATATGAGTCTCCAATGATAATTTAGGTATTGCCACTTTATAGAACTGAAAGGTGAGACCCCTTTGTTGATCACACACACACACACACACACACACACACACACACACACACACACACACACTTCAGACAAAGGACATGGAAGAATTGAGTTGGAATTGACCTAGAAGTCTCTTCCTCAAGGAATAATGCTCATAGTATTTAAGGTACTGTGTAACCTGCCTAGGGAGAGGAGAAAGTGATGGTTCTAGACAGGTGTGCAGCCTGCCAACCACAAAAATGACTTATTAGTGAGATATCTCCAGTAGTGTAAAAGCTATCTTGGGTAGGCAATACCTGTTTGTTTGGATTTAAAGCATTCTCTACATGAGAAAATTCATGCCTGGTAACTACCCATGACTGGGAAAGTCAGAGACCTAAGAGAAGAGCATACTACTGCTATTTTCCTAAACCAATATACTTTGTAACTATGTTATAAACAGTATCCTTACATCCACAGATAAGGGTAGCTCTCATTCCTTGTTAAAGAAGCTCAAATAGACAATCAACAATCAATGGAGACTTTTACAGATAACTATGGCTGCTAAAAATGCAGAGAATACAGAATGTCTAAGCTCAACTAATACATCTGCAATGCAACTCCTATGCATAAAGCTCAGGGAAAAATCACAGAAGAAGGAAAAGAGCCAGACACCTCATATGCCTATTGGTAGGCAGTGTTCCATAGGCATGATAGGGAAAATGCACCCATGGAACCTCAACAGTACAGTTCCCTAAACAAGACTATCATGGCAACATAGCAGTTAACATGCAAACACTGACAGAGTAAACTGTGTATGTCCAACCCTTAAATGAAAAGCTGTAACATATATTACATCAAAGCCACAGGGAGATAAATGGGTGCTAAGATGAGGAGAATTAATTTTCTCCATGGTTCGGTTCTCACATAGATGCCCAATTCCAAGTGGTTAGCACCATACACATGTGCATATGAATAATAATAAATGGACTCAAAGGTTATATATATATACATATGTTGTGTGTGTATGTGTGTGTGTATAACAATAATGATTAGAAAAGAGACTATGAATTTAGGTACGAATGGAACAAGAGGAGTTTGAGGGTAGAGGAAGATGGGAGTGATATAGACATGGAAGTTCCAAGATAAAGCAACTGTGGTAAATCAGTCTCTGGTAAGTAAAGGGAAGTCCTGCTTGGAAAATCTTCGAGGTGACTGATGTATAGAAGCTATTGCTGATCTGTTAGCACTGTTATCATATAACACTTGGATATTCTGAAACTATCTCTTACATTCTAAGAGACTGGGTTAGACTGATACATTTGCTGGGCCTCACAGCCAAGATTAATATTCCATCTTGAAGTCTCCTGCGATGTAAGACTAGTATCCTATTGTGTACCAAAGCTGTTTATTTAAGCAGCTTTTAAGAGAACAATGTAACAACAAATTTTCCTTGCCTTGGATTTCCTTTGCAATCAACTTTACAACCTAAGTTAATGCATAGCTACAACCGTAAGTTATGTACTCTTCCATGCCTCTGCCCCGAAGTAATACATGTCTAACATTTGCCAAAAAGCAGCATATACAGAAGTTGAAAGGGGCTTCCTACAATTGGCCACAAAGGTTAAAAGCAGCCATTTATGAGAATTGGTTGGTCAACAACAATGTCTGGATCAGTTATCTGGGTCCATTGTAACCAGTGACTTAATCTCTTGTAAAACTCAGTTAAAGGTTCCTGTAAAGTATCCTATTCCTTTCCTGTGTGATGCTTTCTATGCTGCTTTTCAATAAAGACAGAGTTTAGCTTTTTGTTAGAGACAGACATATACAACTCATGACAGATGAAACAGATTCACAGGGCTCATTAAACAGACACATACATGAACAGATTCGTGAGACAGCCTTCAGGCAGGCATAGGTTTAGACTCATGCACAAGCAGGCAGAATGTAAAAAATAAGAATCAAGAAGTAGAGAATTCAATTCTGGGCTCACTCTTAGTTAAAGCTTAAATGATTTCCTCAATGAGACTGATTCACTGTTAGATAGCGCTTACAGACTACTCACTAAATAGATAAACTCACTCTCTCAGACATAGTTCATGCAACAGAGAGACATCACACACACAAACACACACACACACACCAGAGACACAGAGAGAAACACAGACAAAATCAGACATATACAAAGGCAGACATAGACCTAGACACACAGACAAACAGTTTTACAAGACATCATTCACCGATGCAAAGATTCAGACTCAAATAATACACAGGGAAAGAAAAGAAGACATGAGAAGGGTAAAAGAGAGAATCCAAATTCAAACTAGCTCTTGGCTAAATGACTCCATGGGATAGAAATTTTATTTTTGTTTCAACATGTAGCACTAAGGTTTTATTGATGTCAGGGTTAATCACTAATGTGAGAAGTCACCACCTCCCACATTCCTTTAAGGATCAACACCATTAATCTCTTGTAACTTCTGGTCACTTTTAGGAAGTTCATTAACAATTTGAGGTAACACATTATGTTCTATTTTCATTTATGTTATTATAAAATATACCTCCAAAAAGTAACAGAAGAGGAAAAAGAGTAATTTCATAATACAGTTCATCATTTCAAGGAAGTCGAAGAGTCAGGGTGTTGAGATAGCTGGTTGCAGTACAGCTACAGAGGGATGAATGCACCTAAGCTCCTTGTGCTACAATACCTTTCTTCATTCTATGTAGTGTAGGGAGTGGCCCATGGACTGACTCTATTCATCCCCAGAGCAGGCTTCTATATCTCAATTAACAGTCAAGACAATCTTCTATAGACAAATCCACAAGCACACCTCATCTAGACAGTTCATTAATTGAAGCTCTGTTTGCAATTCTACATCTTGACTAGTTGATATTTAAAACATACATACAAGTAACAAACACATTGTGAAGGTTGTATTTAGGAACATATATCACCTAACTAGAACAAATTTGCCCTGAAGTCTTACCAGGGTTTCAATGTTTTCATTTACTCACTAGATGCTTACCTAAAAATTGTTAATATGAATAGAGAATAAAACCTTTGAAGATGCTGGAGTCATGACTCTGTTTTGTGGTGAAACGGCATCTCTAGCATTTGTTCCTTTTGAATCCTCCTCTGTAAGTTTAGTACAGTGTCAATGAACTGTAAACAAAATAGTTAAACAAAGTTTAAGCATACATAAACAGGCCTGTAAGACTCTACAGCAGGCTGAGTGCTGCTCCTGAGACTGATGATGACCTGAATTCCATTGTCAGAACCCATGTAGAGGAAACAGGTAATCAGCTCACAAGTGTCGTCCTCTGACTTTCACATGCACGCAATGACACATGCATATGTTCTCTCTCTCTCTCTCTCTCTCTCTCTCTCTCAAAACACACACATTCACACATTGTAAAACGTGCGCGCGCGCACACACACACACACACACACACACACAATTTAAATAAAACTGAAAAATTTGCTTACAACAAATATCAAAACCAATTCCTGGTAGACAGTTCAGAAACTTGAACTCAAGACCTGATGTTGAGGCCATGGAGGAGTCCTGATTATAGGCTCATTCTCCCTGGTTTTCTCAGTCTGCTTTCTGCTAGCATCTAACACCTCATAGTAGCAGATGGGACCTCCCAAGTCAACCATTCATTAAGGAAATGTCTATAGCTCTACCTCCAGCCCATTCTTAAGGAAGCATTTTCTCACCTGTTGTTTCCTCTTCTCAGATAACTTAAAAATTACCTGCCATAGCAATTACCAAACATTAGTAATAATTAAGACCAAAAAATGGGAGAAAGATTTTATTTCTGAAAACTTATACTATGAACAAGAGCACTAAGTTATCAGTATTTTGGTTTTGCTTGATGAAAAAACAATAGACCAAAACTATACATTGATTTCATTACATTATATTAATTGGTAAAAATACTTGAGTTTCATTAGAGGACTATGAAAAGAAACATATTTCAAATTCAAAAAATATGTAAAGCTAGACATATTTTTCAAAACAACTAGATCTAGTTGCATGAATGCAGGCAACACTTTGGAAGCATGGGATCACGATAATGCCAATTGAACTGGAAATTATCCTCTTGGAAAAAGTTCACCCAGTCTAAAAATACACATTGTAACAAAGACATAACATTATGTATTAAACATAACTTTCAAGTTCTTTAACTCTAAAAATGTATAAGGCTAACTATATTGGCTGTACAGAATAGTCACAACACTTTTTTATTAGATATTTTATTTACATTTCAGATGGCATCCCCTATCCCCATTCCCCCCCCACCCCCTTTAGGAAACCCCTATCCCATGCCCCCTTTTCCTTTATGCATTTATACATTTTTTTAAAATAATGTTAATCATAGGCTTTATAAGTTTGGAATTGTTCAATCAGAGGTGTAACCCACTGACCAACCTAGATATAACAACTATCTTTGACTGGTGGAGATACATGAATATCTGCCTCCCTGTCTCCCCCTCTTTCTCTCTTTCATCACCTAGCTTCTCCTCTCCTTCTTCTTCTCCTCTTCTTACTCCTTTTCTTCCTCTCAGTACTCATCCTACCTTAGCTCTTCCTACACATCACCCTTCCTGTTAAAATGAAACTTTTCTCTCAAAATACAATTGGAACATAATTATGCCAATTTGTACCAGTGAGGTACAGGATAGTCCTAATACCCAGTCCATCCTTTTGTTGACTAACCAGCTCCTCTGCCATCTATTCTAACTAAAACATTTAGTTCTGAACCTGGCTTTAGGATGAATGTCAGCTGACAACCATCCACTCAAATCTTTTCTCTTAAGGTCAATAGCTATATGTTTTCAACCCCATCAGAAATCCAGAATGACTGAGTTAACTATAATTGTGGGAAGCACAAATCATAGTTTCTAAAACTTAGCCAATTTATAGAGACCTCTGAACACCTGGACACTCACTCTACTTCAGAACGTTGGAGCATCTGTTCTTCTGCCTTCTAGCCCAGGATCATCTGACAGACCTTAGTGCTGCAGAATTATTAAGGGCTGATTACTCTGTCTAGGCAGATATAATCAGTCGACTATTCTGCAAGTGTGTCCTTTTCTGGACAGTAATTTGTCTGTAGAAGAAAAGTGGCAATTCTTGCCTAGTGGCTGTCTCACCACAACTGGAGTAACTCCAAGAATGCTCAATTTCTTCTTAGAATTTAACATAGGAAGCTGTCCGGAGCAGACAGGTCTCTAATGAAAATGAACATTAATACTGAAATGTTTGTCATGTCAATTCTAAGGATTTCTGATGTTTTGAAAACCAGCTATCCATGTAAGGTAATCTGGACTGTTGCCTGTTAACTCCACTCAGCTATTTCTAAATAAAACATAGAGAACACCCTTATAATAAACTCCAAGTCATGAATTTGCTATAGTCCCTTAACTCACAGGCTGACCATCTCAAATCAGTTAAAAAAAGTTAAAGAAGGACTGGGTCTAAGCTTTGTATTCCTAAATGTGTTATACTGGTACAATGCCTATGAGAGTAACAATATTCATCTCATTCTTATATCACTAAGAAGCTCATGCCAATGAAACCCTTTAAATTTGTAATCAAAGTAAATTGGTGCCATTTAAGAATTTATATCTTCATCTTGATATTAATTATACAGATTTCTGCTAATAGGTTATGGCTATGCAATAAACCCTAGCTAATCCTCTCTATTCTGACAAAACCACTACTTTTCCCTAGAAAGACAGCCCAACATTTACCACCTTAGTCCCCAAGTCCAGGGAATAGGGGCGCTGACTCATCATTAGCTTCTTCAAGCTGATTATGGGCGTTGAGATATTAGAAGAGGAGTGGGGGGGGGGGGAGAGCAAATTGACAATCCTCTGATGCTGTGTCTTCGCTGCCTCCAGATGGAATTCCTGGACCTCAGAGGTTTGAGCAGGTCTGCCCAGCTTGCTTGTTGAGTAGATACACCAAAATTCTGCAATATACAATTTTTAAAACAAATTTTAGTATCAAGATAGTTTTTTTTTTTAAGAGGGCTGACATTTTATTAAGAATGTCGGTTCTAACCGCTTTTCTATTTTTCCCCTCTTTTATTGGATATAATTTTTACATTTCAAATTTTATCCCCTTACCATATTTCCCCCACCACCCAGGAAACCCTTATCCCATCCCCCCTCCTCCTGCTTCTATGAAGGTGTTTACCCACCTACCCCCAGCCCCCCTCCCCAGTCACAACACTTTATAATTATTATTTTGAGTGTCTTTAGGATAAAGTAGAAAATTTCTTTGTCTCTGTTTCTCTCTCTCTCTCTCTGTCTCTCTCTCTACTTCTTTCACTCTCATGTACACACACACACACACACACACACACACACACTACAAATATAATCTAAACCATTGTTTCATATTTAGAATGACTCAAGGTAAAACTAAAAGTTGATGATTAATAATTTTTGTATTTTATTGAATTAACATCATTAAATCACTTTTTTTTAGCCTTTTCTTTTTTTTTTTTTTTCCCCTAAGACTACTTGGCTTAGTGTCACAGTCAAAAACAATGACCCAGACTATGAATTGAGCTCCTCATATTATATAAGTCATGTAATTTTTCTAAGTTACTGAAATTTAATTGATATTTCAGGTTAGTAATAGCAAACTAAATAGTTTAGACACTCTAAGCAGGAAATACTGGAACAGTTTTTTTCCTTTATTAGCATTTGCACTTAGGTTTCTTGACTTTTATTCATAATTGTTAACTTTTCCTCGAGCAACAAAAGAATAGGAAATCAAAACAGTGACTCACACAAACAAAATTACCACATTTCAGCAGTGATAGAGTCCTTTAGGATCTAAGTTGACTTCTATGTACGGATTTATAAGGAGTCCCTTCTCTCTCTCTCCCCTTATTTTCCTCCTAGTAAAATATTCTCCTGCTACTTCCATACAGATGAATTTATTTTGTATTGACTCCTTCTATCCATATTTACAAAATGACTCTTTTCTGCTCTTGGCTCTCCATCCTCTTGTTTCTAGCTCTTTTCCTTCTCTGACCACATTCCTCTATCACCTGTCATTAATTATTTACATGGTGATTACTTTTAAAACCATAACATTGGGTGTTATTTATCCCTGACCTTCAGAGCCTAAAATGCTTACTTCTATTTACTTACCCTTCACCTACCTCGTTGTAGATAACAAAATAATTTCTTAACTAGACTCCATCTCTCTTATGTTAGTAATGTTCCCATCCAACTTTTTTATTCTTCAGAGTGGAAAGGCTTCACTTGATTGTTTGCTTCTTCGTTTTCATGATCCTACATATTCACTGAGACCAAAGGCTGCTCATTTAATCTCAGAACTATCCTGAGAATACTTGCCTTCTTTGTTCAACCATAGAACTAATCATGTTCTGATTAATAGCATGATTACAAGCCAAATACAGATGGAAAGAAACAAACAATTTTACAAATCAACTGTTGCAACTATCATATTGCATGTGTTTCAGGAAATGGAGATTCACATATGTAAACTGCTCTAAGATCAAATTATTAAGTTCTGAAGCTTTTGAATGTCTATGGACAGACCAGACTATGTGTCTGTAGTGAACATCATACTCTTGGGAAATGAAACCACAGAAAGTTATCTTCTTAACAAAGCCATTGATGAATTGAAAAACCAGACAGTAGTTCTCAAAGTCTACTCAGACACAATACATTGAACTTGTACATACAATTCTTTGGTTAAAGCAAGGTACCTCATTAATTTTTCCATGCTTGTTTCTCTGAGACTTCAGTCGTTATCCAAATCTGGACATCAGTGGGGTCATTGGTGTCTGCTGGCACCATGGAAGCTAGTCCTCGGCTCCCCACAGTCAGGGAGTAGCAATCATGTCAGACCCAGCTCAGGTTCTGTGATTACAGTATCTGAACTGCATGGGACTTTCAGCTATAGGGACTTACCTCCCATCTCTGGAGAAGATGGAAACCAAAATCAACATCAATAGCCTATAAAATGTTTTAGGATTAATTGGGCAACCGTGGGTATCAACTCAAAAGAGGACTTCTGCTATGTGTTGGGGTTTCTGTTAGTCTATGCTCTGGAAGCATTGTCATGAGGGCATGAATTTGAAAGAGAGGAAGGGAGATAGGCACCTGGGAGATGCTGGAAAGAGGAAAGGAAAAGGAAACATTATGTAATTATATTATAATCTGAAAAAGATAAAATAAGTATCAATGACAAGCTCCAAAGCCACTCAATCAAACAGAAAACCACAACACAAGGAAACAGACCTCAGCATAGAGATAAGGGTTGTTTCTCAGTGTAAGAATAATTTTCTAGTATGCATGTAGACTATGTACGACACACACTACACACACACACACACACACACACACACACACACACACACACACACAGAAGCCAGCAGACTCATTAAAGAATTTCTTCTTGGTAGGTAAATTTTGTGATGATAGTACTTATATCCAAGGTACTGACAAAGGAGCCCTTAAGGTAAAATTTCTGTCCCAGGTCAAGCTTAGGATAAGCCTTTCCCCATCACTATGACTTCTATATTTTGTATCAATTAATAATGTAAATGTACAGAAAGACTTAAAGATGAAATATGGGATGTATCAGAAGTCAATGTTAAGCATCAGTAAAATTTCCACATGATTTTACATGTGGAAAATCACAGATACCACAGCACTTACCTTGGACAAACTTTCTCCTTGGCTGTTGGTAACCAAAACTTTAGTATACAAACTTAATAAATGTGATTTCTATTTCTAACCTAATTCTAAAAAAAATATTTCTTTTTCTTTTTAAAATTGATTATTGTATTTATTTACATTCCATCCATTGACCTCCTTCCAATCTCCCCTCCCACAGTTCCTCTTCCCATTCCCCCTTTCTCTTGCCTCCAAGAGGGTGTTTCTCTCAAGCATACCCCTTCCCCAGGCCTCAACTCTCTAGAGGTTTTGGCACATGTTCTCCCACTTAGGATAGACCAGGTACTCTTTTGCTAGATACTAACATAATTTCTTCATTTGAATCATAAAGTATATTACACCCATTGAGTGATATTCTAAGAAAGAGAAGCCTGGATTACAGTTTCCTAATCAACTGTCTTTGTTGGTTCCATGTTCATGTTTTGCTCCTCTATAAAACTCAATCAACTTAGAAATTCCCAGAACATCAGTTCATAAACAATTAGGGTGAGTGGCTACAGATGTAGGTTAAAATAATCTAGGTGGTGAAGTCCTCTCCAGGAAGACTGATGTGGCACAGGCCTCTTCCCATGCTGTCCCTAATCTCAGTCAGACATTTGTGATTTCCAAAGAAGTGCTGGAAGATCATCAAGTCTCTGTGTCTTGGCGACTTGTTGCCTCAACTCCCTAACTATCACTTTTACTCTTATATAGTTGAGTAAATACAAAGTCCCCTAAAGAACCCACGTCCTGACCCATTCTCTTCATGTAAATGTGCTTTCTTTACCTTAAGCCAATGCTCATGTTCAGCACACCGAGGATGCACTGGGTTAAAAGGCAGAAGCAGAATGTTGCCTTTTCTCTCTTTGCTACATTGCTTCCTAAGCTTTAAGCTCTTTTGCTAGAGTCCAAAGTCTTGGTTGGCTTTAGAAGTTTTACTTTCCCTTTTCTTCCATGACCACATTCTTTTATCCTATGTCTTCCATTATCAACTTGTTGATTATATTTAAAACCATAACTTTACATAGTATTTATCCAATGATTCAGAGACTATAGTGCTAAGTGAAGACTTCTACCCAGCGCTATCATACGCAGACACATATTCTATCTCTTATTTTCCTTTTGGAATATTGGGATAAAAAAACCCTGTCTTTTCTTCCCTTACAAGGAACAATACTTTTGCTGATAGTGGTGGCACATGCCTTTATTCCCAGCACTCAGGACACAGAGGCAGGCAGATTTCTGCATTCAAGGCCAGCCTCATCCAGAGCATGAATTAGTTAAAGGGCAGAGAGAAACCCTTTCTCAAAAAACTAACAAAAGCACATGATTTCTGTGCATAGATATGGGTATAATGATCCTCGTGGAAGCTGCATTTGGGATGCAATATATGAGAGAAGAACAATTAAATTAAAAATATCTTTGAAATATTTCTGTCAGTATTTTTTGTGCTCTTACTTAATCTACATAAAATTGCTATTTAACAATCATATCTATAAGGAATCATAAATGACCATTTACTAATTAGGGAATGTTCATGTAAAAGAAGAATATAAAAAGTCTAACATCTTTGATGCCCTGTAATATTTCATGTTACAATATTTCATAAAACCCCAAACACCTGGTTTTGGGGAATTAAGGGAGGTACAAGAAAAGACCACTATTCCAAAGGACTTCTAGTGTGTAGGAGAATGAAAGTTAAATTATTTTCTTATAAGTCCTTGAAGGCAAAATTCCATATTCCTTGACTGTATGAGTCTTTGAATAGATTATTTATGTACAGGAGAATATATACACCATGTATACTATTACCAGATAAAATTGTAGTTTTATGTATTTATGTATTAGTGCCAGATAGGTTTCACAAAATTAGCAACACACTTGCTAAAGTTCAATACACTACAGGCAGACATGAAGATTCTATCATTTTATCGTACTTATTATAATACCGCCACCTTTCTTGCTCATTTTGTTTTGTTTTAGACCCTGCCTTTGTAGCATGGGTGGTTTCAAACACACAGCAGTTTTCTAGCTTTTTTTCCCTCCCAAGTGCTGATATTGTAGGCATGTGTTAACTTACTTACAGTGAGGCATTTATCGAGAAATAATGGTTGCTTATAAAGGAAGGGCCTGTCTTTGAATGATGGGCTGTGTATGCTTGCCCTAATTTCTATATGATAAAGACAAGAGATGGAAAACAAACTGTTTCAAAGTAGCTACGTGAGAAAAGCTGAACAAATCACTTTTGTTCATAGGGTTCAAGAGCTAAGCATAAGTAGTGTACATATCTTCTTACAAACTTTCTACTGTCTTCTCAGTGACTTTTTAAAATGATGCTTTGAATAGATCATTTCTGGGTAGCATGAAAATTCAATGAACTCATCATCTGATTTGTACAAAATGAAAATAAAAGCTCCCACTTTAGAATGTATTGCTTGGTGAACAAGGAGTTTCAGAAATTGACACTTATCCGTTATTTCTTATTTAACAGCATGCACTAGAAAATATTTTCTAAGGTATACCTTTATCTTTTAACCAAATAAAACATGTTAGAAAACTATAATTATTTTTACAATATGTGTTTGAAAATAAATCCTAAGGCATATATATCCCTAACATTCAAATATCAGAGATTCTTTTAATACTAATTCTGAGTATTCAGTCTTTTTTAAAATCAATTTGTCCTTCCATGACTCATAGCATTGAAATTTGCTGCAAAAGCAGAAGCCAAAAATAATAAATAATATTAACAAATTGTATCAGAATTCATTTTATTACAAAATTAACAAATAATGATACTTTATCTTAAAATTCTCACCAGATAATAACCTTTGCTTAAAGGAAGAGAAGCAGGGTATATCTGGGAATGGTTCCAATTTCATTAAAATTTAAACAAAAATGCATGTGTGTGTGTGTGTGTGTGTATGTGAGAGTATACAATTTACAATATAATTATATAAGTGAGCATTTCACAGCCTAAATTTCACCATTCCTATCTATTGCTGAAGAAACAAGGATTCAGAGAGCTTGAGAATGGTACCCAAGGTCAGATAGCTCATTAGCCTCAGCCAGGCTATACAAAACTCTAGGCAAATTGGAAAAAAAAATATATTCTTTCCAGATACCTGCAGTCTGGCTGTTGGCAGGATTTCTGCTCTATACCCCTTCAGGCTTCGTTTCCTTGTCCAAGACAAACATCAGTCAATTTTCCTTGAGTTCATATACCTTTGAGACCCCTGCAATGTTTACATATTGCCAAGAAAAGAAATGATGAGGTCTATTTATAGTCATGTTGGCACATGGGCTGGAGCCAAATTATCTTTGTACCTTGACTTCCAAACAGAAGCCAATGTTTTTATAAAATGATGATGACTTTAGTGAGCCCCATGTGATTCTGTGGTGAGCAGCCAGTGTCTTGATGCAAAGAGGGAATCAGACTGGCAAACATGTGTAAACTATGAAATTGCATAATCATCTAGAGCAATGTTTTCTATAGTAACTGCAAGACAAACTGGGTTTGCTTCTAGTCACACTCTTGCCTCAATTCGAGTCAAGTTTTAAAATCATGGATTAATTTTGTATTTCATCACCATCTGAACTGTTAGGAAAGTGTAATGATGAAATAGTTTTGGATGGTTTGTTTTTCTTGCCCTAAAATGGATACAAATTAACTTCCACAAACTTTAGGTTTTCATTCTGGTCAATAATTTAATATGAATAGCAATAGATATTTAACGAAAAACAGTTCCCCTCATAACTGAAGCTTTCTACTGAAAAGTGAATTTCTTTTTATAATATTTATCTACTTATGTTTAGAAGGATATGAAGGTGAGATGATATAAAAATATTTTATATAGGACCTGACAGAAAAATAGAATTATTAAACCTTTTTTATATTTTGGAATTGTTCATTTATTGTGTATTTTATTCCATGTGATTTCCTTACTCAAATTTCTCTGCAATTGTTTCCACTGTTAAGATATAGAACAAAATGATTTTATGTGGTAGGATGCCATGAAAATGTGTCCTTGCCTTTTTATTTGCTTGTCTTTCTTTCCTTCTACTTCTCTTCATTGTCTTTCACTTGACACACATTTATTAACAATGTTCTGTGTGCATTGATGCAGAGGATAATGTAGGTAACAGAGTTCCTAACAGACACCACAGTCATAACTGTTATATTCTAGATGAACAAAAAATACACTTATACAGTATGCTTGAGATAGTAAATGACACATTTGCTTTTAATTATAGGGCCAATTAGATATCATTGAAAAGATACAATCTAAACCAAGAACTAGATGAAGAAAAAGGAATAAGCAAGCCACACCGAGTCAGAGCATCCAGCTAGGAAAGCCAATGATCACAAAGCACCCAGACCTTGATCCAGTTTACTTTATGTCACTGCGATTTAGACTGAAAGCAAGTTGGGGAGGGAAGACTTTATTCTATCATTGAAGGAAGCTAAGGCAGGAACCGAAGCAGGGGTGGAAGTAGAAGCTAAAGCAGGGACCTAGGAGGAATGCTGCTTGCTGGTTTGCTCTCTGGCTTATGATCAGCTAGAGTTTCTAAACAGCACAGGTCCACCTGTCCAATGATGTCGTGCTCACCTTGAGCTGGACCCTCTTAATCAGATAATAATCAAAAAATTGCCCTACAGAAAGGCTCACAGGATAATCTGATGAAGAAAATCCTCAAGTATACACTTCCTCACAATGGGTTGCATCAAATTAACAGTGAGAAACATTCCCATACAGTAACCACATACTGAACTTTGACATTCTATAGTATTACATAAACTTCTATTTCTTTCTGGTACCTTAGATGTCTCCAGAATAAATTTTATTCTAATTTCTATGCTCTTCCAGTGTCATATTGAACGTTATTTTGTCATATATAATTTCCTATGATCTATAAGTCCTTTTAGACTAGTACCTTTCACTTGTATACTTTAAGTGAAAGTCTAAAATTTCCTTTACAAGTTTTCTTATGGTCTCAGTTATTTCTTCATTGTCTATGTTATTTGTTTAACGACTGGAGGCTGCATCCTTTGTCCTTGTTGAATGCCACAACACCAGGCATGTATTCAAAAAAAATTGCTTATTGCACAAGTAAATAAGAGAAGATTGGATACAATTCATGATGATCTTCTATGTAAGTTATGTAAATTTATGAGGGGGGTCATCATATATTACATCTATGTTTCAGTCCTCAGGTTTTTCATGTGAAATATGGGAGTGATAAGATATGCCTGCCGTGTGTGTGTGTGTGTGTGTGTGTGTGTGTGTGTGTGTGTGTAAACGAGAGATAGGGAGGATCACTTTAAAATTTTCATTGGTTCACACGTATATTCTATCACTCAGAATAAGCAACAGATCCAATAAATACTTTAACATTATTTATTAACAAGGAGTCATTAAGTGAAGACACTAATTCATCCCATCCAAGCATTTAGTAGTACTTTTAGAGGACCATTTGCTATATTAATATTAATCATAGTCTTCCATTGAGGCCTGTTTTCTAGAAGGAAAAGCCTGTGCTTCTCAACATTTTAAAATGTATTAGACAGTGGAAGGACTCACGCTACCTCATGAATGAACAGTCGGGAGAAAACCAGATGCTGGCAGGATTCTGATTCATACCCTTGATCCATAGTCCTTTAGACTCTATCTCTCTTGCATAAATACACAGAAATTTATATTGCTGTAATCCTTCAAAACTTGCAAAAATGGAAGTATCAGCTCTGTAAAAATATGATCTCATTCTGTTATAACTTTAACTACTTTAGAAAATAAAATAGCTGTCTTTTTATTTTTAATATTTTCGGGGAGCTGGGAACCAAATAAAGCATCTCCCGTGTGTTAGGCATGTGCTTTACAGCTGATTTATATCCAGAGATGCACACAAGCATTTTTGAAAGTATTTAATACTGGTTTTAGTAACAAAAAAATTGTATATGGTATTTCATTTATCATGAACTCTGTTTAACACAAGCCTATCATGTTTATAATACGATCTACTTTGTCTTAAATGAGTTAGGTCACTGCTATCTGCTGAAAAAGCAAAGCCTTGCTGAACCTATTGATCTTCAGTAGTACGTGTAATTTACCATATGTTGGTTAAGTTGTTATGCGCTATTTTAACATATTGAAAATGGACTTTTGAATAGAGAATGGCCTCTCTGGGGGCATGCTGTCTGATAAATCTGCTACAAGGGAAACGGAAAACAGCAAGCAGCTACAGGTGCTAAAACCTGGTGTCCTTGAGAACAGCTGAAAGGTCAGTTGTTTTCCAAAGAGGTTACTGTTGTTTATCCTATAAAACTGCCTGCAGTAGGAAAGGGAGGCTCTGTTCTGCTCTCACAGTCTGATCAAAGAAAGCCAGCAGGACTCTTTCAGCTGACTCCTTCAATTGGCTTCTGCTGGATGAAGGTAGGCACCTATTCATCTATTGCCATTTGTCCTTTTTCTTAGAAACCTCATCCAGGAAGAGGCTCTGCTCAGCTTGCTGTTTTTGTAAGGAAATGGAGGAATAGATCTGGTGGAGAAGCACTTGGGTTGGGGGACTGAGGCAGAATGGAGCCAGGGGAAGCTGTACTTAGAAGGTAATGTGTGGGATAATAATAATAATAATAATAATAATAATAATAATAATAATAATAATAATAAAGAATGGCTTTACAGTAGCTTACTAGTGAGCCAGTTTTAGTTCCTTTAGCCTGGTGTTTTAATTTTTTCTTCAATCCTGAGAAATTTTTCCCCAACCACCGGTATACAGGTCTACAAAGCAGATTTACAAATCAAATATGCACTGATAATAAATGATAAATATATTTTAGAAAATTTACTCAATATATACGAACCTTATTACTTATTAAAGACAAAAGCAAATTTGTAAACTGGCAAGATAAATGTACTTGTTTGTTGAACACAGTAAAAATCCAAAAATATATTGATTTAATGCATTCTGATTGATGATGGCAGGAAAATATTAAAAGTTTTGTTCTTGGAAATTAAACCATTTAATTTCTATTGGAGCAGAAACTTTTGTATGTACAATAAAAATCGTTGCAGTTCACAACACTCACCCTGAATGTGAGTCTGAGCCAAGGTGTTTTGTGCAATATTCATTGGTATTATTTCACAACACAGGATAGGTTTTCTAGAGTGTGAGTGATGTGTGTTCAGAATCAAGTTTGCCAAGAGGTCCTGTGATACAACATAAGAGAATGTTGTGATAATCACTTCTGATTTGGTACATATTTGACTTTGAATTAAATTTTGGTTTCTTGCATTCAGGAACCTTTTATTTCAAAGGACCCCTTTTGTCATTGCTAATAATGTGTATTTATCCTATGTAAATATTTACACAGTAGATTTTCAAGCACATGCAACATATTGTGTGTTGCCCAGGAACGCTGCTGGATATTCTACCCAAGTCAGTTCCTCTGTACCATATCATCTCATTGTCCAAAATAATTATATGAAGTTGAAACAATGGAATCCACACACTAAATTATTAAATAAAACACTCAAGAAAAATACTTTCAGGGCAATTATTATTATCATTATTTGTTTGTGCATGGAAGTCTCACTATACTGCCCAGGTAGATCTTGAACTCCTGGGCTCAGGATATCTTCCTACCTCAGCCTTCTACTAACTGCAATTTAGGACACTGTCTCTGATTTAGATACAATTTTAACCCTTAGTAACTAGACAAGAGTCCCCTAAAACCTTTCAATATAAAGGACAAAAGAAAAAGTAGAAAAATCAGAAATTGTTTGCAACCTTCAACTGTAATTTGATAATGGTGTGGCATGGTACAAAGGAAGCTTCAAGTAGTTTGTTATCTGTACCACTCCTTCAAACTCCAAAACAGGAGCTGGATCTATCTCAGGAGCTCAAGATGAATGAATTTTGTATGGTTCAGTGAGAGAATCACAGAGGACTTTTCTACTAGACAGATTAGCATATCTCACTGAGCAGGATGCACATAACAACAATAACAACTAGCCATCTTGATTTTTCTCTTCACCATGTAGTTAAATAGAATTAGGTATAATTACATAGTTGTATAACCAATCTCAATTACCTCTTTTACTTCAGAAAATGAAGTCTCTATATAATAACTCCCCATCTACCCTGAGTCTTGATGAGCATCATCATTATACTGTCTGTCCTTAGGACTTTGAGTAAACTAGTTAATGCAGAGAAATGGAATCATAGTCTTTGTCTTTTGAGCATTCCCCTATTTGATGAAGTCTATTGTCCTCAGCATTTATCCTTATAATAGCATGGAAATTTTCTTTATTATACCTTAATAATATTTCACTATATGTATATATGTCATAGTTTGTCCATTCCTGTATCAGTGAGCACATGAGTTCTTTTAATGGTTATTTTATATATTGTCTCTATGAACGTAAGACTATAGATATCTGTCAGATGCCCTACTTTGGGGTCTTTGGGCTTAAAACACAAAGAAATTATACAGCAGATCAATATGTAAAAATATGTTAAAAATACAAAAGTATTTCCTCAGTACCTCATATACTTTTTTTACTCTTGGAATACATTTAAAAGGGTATATGTACAAAGGTATGACTAAGTGTGCATATATATGAATATATTAGATAATTATTTAATCACGCTAAAAATAGATTTTGTATGCTAGAAAATAGCACCAGTTTTCCTATTAAATGGAATGTCAAGTACTTCCATAGGCAAACTATATTTAAAATCAAATTTTAAATTAAATGATGATATAGTTGTAAAAGAACAATACAGCAAGTTGGTAATCTATAAATAAAATAGCATAATATAAACAAAAATGATTCATATAATAGAGAACAGGTCAAGCATTGGGAGAATATTGGTATTGTGTTGAGGTATAGGAGTAGTATCAAATAAGAAAATAACACTGGGGTTAAAACTCATAAACATCATTGTGTTACAGGGTTATATTCATCATAAAATCTCGAAAAAAAAGCTACTGAATATAAAACCAGAGCACTAAGGATTTAATTGATTAGTATTAAATCTAGTGCAAGGGTCAAAGATGAAAGTTTTACTTTTGGTGTACTGCTAAAGAACACTTACAGGCAAGGCATGGAATGAAATCACCAGAGCATGCTGTGAGGAGAGAAGAGGATCAGGATGCGCATATAGATACCCCAACACTGAGAGAAATATATGACCAACAACAAAAAAGAGAAAGTAAGAGCAGAGATAAAGAGAACTGGGCAAGGACAGGCAAAGGGGACAGTAGCATAGATATTAACAGAAGAATGAAACCTCAAGAAAGATGAAGACCTGCCAGTGATAATTAAAATTTGACTCAAATAAAATTAATTGAAATGATCATAAGAATTCTGCCTGTAGGTTCTTCTTAACTCAGATAAGTATCATTTTCATTAAATCTGGCCATAATTAACATTCTCAGAATAGGTTGAGGGCAAATGGAATATTAACACTTAGTGTAGAGATTCTAATAAATGTCAGTGGTTTTATGGCAGAGTTCCCCAGATGAGAAATTAATAGGAAAAAGGTGAAAAGATGAATATGGAATTATTCTTTGCTTGTTTTTCTAATTTTTAAAACTATTAGATTAAAGATAAAGATATTTTGTTTGGTAATGAGAAGCATCTAAATTGGAACAAAATCCCTGGTGAGTTATTTATAACCCTGTGAGAAGTGCTATTTTAACCCAGTATGTCCCAAGGCAAAAATCAGAAACATTAGCAGGTTCACAAAGTATGATGTAGACTTGTTGGGGCAGAGGTGAGGGTTGAGGAGATGATAGGAGTGGGAGGAGGATAGGAGGGTAGAGGGATGAGGATGTTCAACCTTTGTTATACATTATGAAACTGTCAATAAAATAAACTAATACAAATAAAATGATGACCAGTGCTCTTCTGGTGTCCTCAACCACTCTGCTTCATGTCTTTGGTTGATATCCCTTGGAGGCCTGCTTTGTTCTGAAGGGAAATGGAGAAGTAGTAGAGCTGGGGAGAGGGAAGGTGGGGAGGCAGAGACTAGGAGGAGTGGGGGCAGTGTAGGCTGAGGTTGAGATATATTTCGTGAGAGGAAAAGGAGGAGGAGGAGAAGGAGGAGGAGGAGGAGGAGGAGGAGGAGGAGGAGGAGGAGGAGGAGGAGGAGGAGGAGGAGGAGGAAAAGGAGGAGGAGGGGAGGAGGAAGAGGAGGGGGAAGAGGAGGGGGAAGAGCAGGAGGAGGATGGGGAGGAGGAGGAGGAGGAGGAGGAGGAGAAGGAGAAGGAGGAGAAGAAGGAGAAAAAGAAAAAGAAGAAGAAGAAGAAGAGGAAGAGGAAGAGGAAGAAGAAGAAGAGAAAGAAAGAAAGAAAGAAAGAAAGAAAGAAAGAAAGAAAGAAAGAAAGAATTGCTCAGGAGAAAGAGTGGGTCATTCCTGCAACTATTAATTGAGAAGGCAAAGAAAAATAGATAGACAGTTTTTAGACTCTGGAGAAGTACTGGAATTTTGAGAGGAGCTGTATGAAGATGAATAAATTTGGCTCCCATGATATTTAAAATATTTTTCCAGGAAATTTTATTTTTATTTATTATCTTTCCATGTCTTTATATAGGAGAGTCTGTTTAGGGTTATTGTATACTCATGCCTGCATTTTGAAAGTTTTGTATGTTAACATTCTTTATAGACCCTCTCATTCTATCTTGCTAGAAGTTTGAATAGAACTTATAAAATATAGAGCCACTAAAATTGTGGGGTTGCCATAGAAATATAATGGTGGAAGGATAACTTCAACTCCCTTGACTATAACCAAGAATGTTCAAAACAACAGTGTGGCAAAGAAAGATGAGATGATTGCCAGCAGTTGGATGTATTTTCTTCTGTGAACTAAGAGATGCCCTGACTTTTCTCTTAGGTTGCCTTTTTTGTATAGTCGTTGGAAAAATTTAGCCTCAGGCACATTTCTGAGAATGTGGATAGCAAACAATGAAAATATTTGACATTGTCTCATTGAAGGTTACATTCAAAAGCTTCAGGATAATTACTACTAGTATTTCAAAATGAGAGAGACAAGTATACCCATGCATCTGATTATCCAAATTTTTAGGTTATATTTGTTCTCTATAAATATAATACCTTTTAGATATGTAAAATATCTATTTGATTTTGAAAAGTTTCACTTATTCCAAGCCTACTTATTTATATTCAGGTTATCCTCAAATGGACCAACAGTTTTGCATTCATGTACACAAAAAGTTTAAAGTACAAACTGCATTGAGGTTAATATATTTAATATAAAAACAATTCAAGTCTTAAATATTCTTCTCATTGAGTGCAAATAGTAGATTCACTTGCCATCTGTATGGAAGAAACATGTATGTTCATATGCTTCAACTAACTGTATCCATTTAGAACAAGGGTGGTTATCAGTAAAAATTTAAGATGTGTTTGACTACTGGTGATGATCTTATAAACCTTTTATTTCTTACATTTAAGTTAACTCCAAAAGTATCTGTTTGTTAAAAATTGCTGACTCAATCTTACAGACATGGATAAACCTTGGCAAACATATATACTACTATAGCCAATATGCAAATTACTCTCAGTGATCTTATGTGTCTCTTTGATCAATATAAACTAGTACTAACCGTAGATGCCATATGATCAGTTTCTTCTTGATTTCTTACCTATCACTTTGACCTGTCCTGTAAGCCAATTTGGCTTCTATTAAATGGAGCTCCAGAGAAAATTTCATTTGTGGCTGCCTCTACTAACCTAACACATATTCAGGGCCAAGTATAGGCTAGTGCTAGAATTTAGGGTTAGACTTAGACTTGTGGTAGATCCAAGTCTACGTTTAAGGTCTGTGTCAGGGCTAGAGCAAGGGACAAGGGTAGGGTTGGAATTAAGGTCAGAGTCTGCATCACAGCCACAGTGTAGCCCAGGTCTGGGACTAGGGCTGGGGTTTGGCTTGGGGCTTGGGTTAGAGTTGGGTTTAGAGTCAAGGTCAGCGTTAATGAGTATTGTTAAGCACTACCACTCTTGTCTGTGCAGAACGATAAAAATTAGGGTCAAACAGGGTCAAGGTCAACATTAGCACCCAGCACTATCCTCTACTACTTCTGTCAATCTATAGCAATATAACATAAAAATAAAAGCCAAAAGCAAGATAAAGGGCTTGTAGCTATGCAGAGGGGGAAGCATCTAATACAACATTGAGAAGGAAGAACCAAAGAATATGTAAAGGTGGCTAACCATGTTGTAATACCCCTCCTCAAAAATGATAGGTTTTACATATACTTTTATTGCAGTATAGAAGAAAACTTCATTATAAAACAGCCTTGGCATGAAGGAAGAAACCTGCCTTGATTACTTCCACCAGTTTTCTGTTCATAGATTCCTTATGTTGAGTAAGAGCTGTTGATTATCTCAGATTTATGTTAGAGACTATAGAGTTTATGTGAGATGACAAGGAGCAATCAGGAGGTACACAGAGGAGAAAAAAAAGTTTTCTCTTTGTGTATCGAGTAATTACATGTATTTTCCCATATGATATAGCATTATCAACATTCATAATGTGACTGTCAAATTCAAAAATTTATGTAAAATTTTTCTTGATCTCAATATTTGCTACCAAGAACACTTAATAAATGAACAGATTTGTGTACTAATGCTCCATTTATTTCTGTGTCTCATAATTACAACTGCACCCATTTAATGTTCCTCCTCACATAAACATGACTGGTGATATAATTAAGTTTGTGTTTCAGTCATTTTAATTTCATTCGATATAGAAATATTTGTCTAACTGAAATAAGCTTAATTAACTTGATTACTGCTTCATTGTTCGTCAGGCCTTGGCATATGTAAGAATTACTTGATGTTTGTCTTAGTTAGGATTTTCATTGCTGTGAAGAGATACCATGACAAGGCAACTCTTATAAAGACTTAATTGGGGCTGGCTTACACAGTCCAGTATCATCATGGTGGGAAACATGGCAGTGTCCAGGCAGGCATGGTTCTGGAGAAACTGAGAGTTCTACTTCTTCACCCAAAGGAAGCCAGGAACAAGTTGTTTCCTGGCAGCTAGGAGGAAGGTCTCAAAGCCCACCCCCACAGTGACACACTTTCTTCAACAAGGCCACATCTATAGAAACAAGGCCACATTAGTGGCCTATTAGTGCCACTCCCTGAGCCACACATATTCAAACCTCAATGAGTTAAGAAATATTAGAATGAAGCCGGGCGGTGGTGGCACACACCTTTAATCCCAGCACTTGGGAGGCAAAGGCAGACGGATTTCTGAGTTCGAGGCCAGCCTGGTCTACAGAGTGAGTTCCAGGACAGCCAGGACTACACAGAGAAACCCTGTCTCGAAAAAAAAAAAATAAAAAAAAAAAGAAAAGAAATATTAGAATGAAAGTACACACGTTTGAAGGTAAAGCACTGAACAATGAATAAAATAAGCAAAACAAGGTACCATGTTGTGATAGAATATGTATTTGTGTTTAAAACTTAAGAGATAAAACTGGAGTTCAGTTGTTAAATGGTCTTGCACTGAATGCACAAGAATCCTACTTCAAATCCCCAACTCTGACATGGCTGCCCATGAATATATTCCCAGCTTTAGGTGGCAGAAACAGGTAGATCCTGAAGTCTACCTTGCAAGGCAGCCAATTCCAAATGCTGTATTTCTGGTTTGGTGACAGGCTCTGTTTTAAGGCAATGATGTGAAAACAGTAAATAGATGAAGTTACTGCTTCTTAAGAGAGAAGATGTACCACTCTACTGTCTGTATTCTTTGTACCTTTACACTCATGTGCTTGAACTCCCAACAGAGAGAGAGAGAGAGAGAGAGAGAGAGAGAGAGGAGAAGAGACAGAGACAGAGACAGAGAAGAGACAGAGACACTGAGAGAAAAGGAGACAGAGAAAGAGACAGAGATACAGAGAAAAAACAGACAGAGAGACAGATATAGACAGACAGTATGTATGTACTAGAAGAACATGCATGGGTACCATAGAGTAAAAGAAATTAAAAGGAAAAAGCTTGCTGTGCCTTCTTCTTCCTGAGAAAATTAAGAAACAAAAGTTATCAGCAAATAGGTAATTGAAAAATTCTTTTCAGACTAAGCCCCAAGTGTACTACACTTTAAATGGAATTATGTCTTCTCTATCACCTTCTCTCTTTAATCTTAGACTTTTCTGAGTATCAAGAGATGATATTTTATGACCCAAAATATGTTTGACCATAATTTTTTTTAATTTGTGTTTTGAAATATGACAATGTTGTAGCCCAAAGCACTGCTAGAAATTGGCTCTGAGTAATTTATTTGAATTAATAATTCTATACTAGTTAAGTGAACATGCTGTTGAAAAAGAAAAAGTAATGTAAGTCAGCAAAACAATCGGGATAGCACACACCTACACATTATCAGTAAATGTCAACAAAATGCAAAGCAACAAAGTTTCATGTTTCCAGAAGGCGAGTCTAGGTCTATTGTTCATATACTAAAACTCTATTTCACTGACTCTTCACTGTGGACAGAAAGAGAAAAAAAAAAAAGACACTTCATGTTTAAAACATGATGCTTTAACCTCTCTTAAGTTCTAGTCTGTATTTGTTTTTAAAATCTGCTAGGACAATTTTGAGACAGCATTTAGTCATTACTAATTCCGAGTCTACTTCTAAAGCAGCCATACTGTTTAGAGGGATAATTAGCCAATACTTCTGTTTCCTGAGCAGTATCTTAGCTCTGATGCCGTTACAAGCTGCTGTAAAACTCTCCTTGAGGAGATTTTTGGCTTCCTGATACATCAGCATTTTAGGTTTAAACTAGGACTTAGGAGAGATGTCTAGAAAAAGCCTTTAGTATTTCTGGCCATTCTGCTCTTTAGTTTTCTTGTCTCAGATATTCTGCCCACAAATTTTCTCTAGCTTGACCTCTTTGACCTTCAGCTTTTTTCTGTACTCTTATTTAACAAGGCTATCTGATTGTTTTTCTTTAATATTTAAAATATTTGATCATGTGTTTGAGTATGTATCCGTGTGTAGGTATGTAACATGCATGTGGGTGCCTAAGGAGGCCAAAAGAAGGTGTTAGATCCCTTGGAGCCGGGGTTATAGCAGATTATAAATATCCGGATGTTGATGCAGAGAACTAAATGTTGCAGTAATTGCTTCATCTTAATCAGGGCATTTCTACCCTGTTTTAGATTGTTCAGTTTCTAGCTAAAGGATATCCAAATTTTATATTTCCAATAACCCTTTAGAGCAAAAGAGCTGGGCAGATATCTATCCTCTATGATATTATATCTACTTTCCTATCAATAACCCCAACTTATAACTTGACATGTTACATCTGGGCTGCTCTTCACTCCAATTGGCCATACTTTTATGATTCACTTACGCCAGGGCATCTTTTCCTCTCTCCAACTTCTCTTCTCTGTCTGTGTGATCCTCCATAGACCCACACCCAGGAGCACCACGTACTTCTCTTCTTCACAGCTATAGGCTGTCAGTATCTTTATTCAACCAATAGTTTTAAATTAAGGGGCAAGTTTAGATATAATTACTTGCTGTATGTGAGGATTCTCTCATCTCTGAGGCAACCCCGGCCAGTATTTAGCAAGACTGTACATAGCAACAGACCTAACCTCAGCAAACAAGCACCAGTCTAGCAAAAACAGCCTACGGTCTTAACTGCTGAGACATTTTTCATGTTTCAACACTGCCTGCTTCTTGATTAGGTTTTACTTGCCTTTATTTTTGTTTGGAAGCTGTCTCTGTGCAGAATGGTGGGGAAAATATAAAATCACTGTCTGTTTTCTCAGATGTTGATCTTACATATATCTAAAAATCTAAAGAAATCGAATGTTCACAATCAGTTTTTTTTTCATGTTTCCAGTTGTTTAATGTGGTTGAAAAAAATCTAGTCCCTACTTCTTATAAATTGAGTCAGATATACTATACAAGTTTTAACATACATGTTTACAATCATTACTGACATTACTGAACTGAGTAAAATACAGAGTCAATGAAATGCACTATTATCTATTGTCTCGATGATGTGTTTTCTACTGTTTTTATGTGTGATGCTGTTCCACTAGAGATTCCAGTGAAAGCAGAGAGTGTTCCTTGGGGAAGGTGGAGAACTGACTGTAGGAGAAGACAACAGACTGAAGCCTGAAGGGGTGACAGCTAGAGAGAAAAGAACATTTTGATTGAGGCAGGCTAGCATCTCTTGTTGGGATAGGAGGGAAAACCCTGAGCTAGAAGTTGCCGGGGGACCCAGTTTTCCCATGTTCCTTTTCTTGTCACCAAGATGTTTGTCCTTGTTTTGGCCTTTTGTTCCATGCTGCCTTTCCTAAGAGAGACAAGCCCAGGTGCTAGTCCTCAAGCAGTCTTTCCCTTGGCCTTCCCCATGAGAAAGGGAACAGGATAGTGTGTTTGTTTTCCCTATTTGTGTATGAACATCTTGTAACTCCCTCTCAAAACAGTATATGTGTACCCAGATTAAAGTTTACAATATGTTCAGATATATAAAAAATTTAAATCATTAATGAAGTATTTATTCACTCATCAGTGTTTCTGTGTGCATGTGTTCTATGTGTACACATATGTACATGGAGTAAGGGCTGAAAAAATGTGTGTGTGTCTGAATGTGTGTGTGTGTGTGTTGATGTTAGGAGTCTTCAAACATTGTTCCCTATCTCATCCCGGGAGACTGAGCTCACTGATTGGCTGCATCATTTGATCTGTGCTTTGCCTCCCTCTAGCCGGCTCACCCCCCTGCAAAACTAGAGTTATAGATCTACAAGATCACATTTTGCTTCCACATGGATGCCAGGAATGTGAACTGGCGTCCTCCTACTTCCCTAGCAAGCTCTTTACTCACTGAACTGTCTCCTTAGCTTACATCAGTTTTATACACCTCAAGAGTTCACAGTGTCTCAGGGAAGGTGCTAAGTGCATGGATAGAAAAATTGAATCGGACTGAATTATAGATGATGTGTGGGAGCAAAAGAAAGTCACAGGCATGTGCATGCCTGCATAAAAAAAGAAACACTGCTTGTGAGTGCATGTGTCTGTGCATATGAATGCCTGCATGAAAATAAGACACAGTGTGAGTGCATGTGTGTGTGTGTGTGCGCATGTGTGTGTCTGTATGTGAGAGTGTGTGAATGTGTGTGAGCATTCTTTTGAGTATGAGTGAGCATGGGTGTGTATGAGTGAGTATGTGCACTCACATCGATGCCTGTGTGAGAGAGACAGTGTACAGTGTATGTGAGTGTATGAATATATGTGTGAGTGTGTGTGTGCCTGAGTGTGAGTGCATGTGCATCTGTGTGAGAGAGAAAGAAAGAGAGAAGCAAGAGAGAGCACAGTGTATGTGTGTGTGTGTGTGTGTGTGTGTGTGTGTGTGTATTTGAATATGGACATGATGCGAAATCTCTGAGATGACCAACTTAGTGCAAGAATGCATTGTTGATAACAAAAGACATCCAAAAATAAAATTTAGACTTCAAGTTATGAGTATTACCTATACAGTACAATCATGAAGAAATTATGTAGCCCTCTGAAATTCTAAGACATAATCTGTAGTCCCTTTTTCTGTCAAACATGATCATAGCATTGCCAGTAAGTAATGCTATATAAACACCCTCCTGTCTATGGTTATATATTATTTTGAAATTTAATCCTTTTGTACCCACTGTCAAGAAAACACATTGATGCCAAGATAAGGGTTGCTGTCTTGTATTGTTCTGTACCTTCAGGAAGTCCTTCTCCTTTATGGCATCTTCAGGCAGAGAATGTTTATGTTTTCTGAATTAACTGAACTTATTCCTAAATATTTAGAAAATATACAGTTAAATGTTAAATGACTTCTTGCCATTTCCTTGTCCACTATATACTTAAGAATAAAAATTTGTCTGCACAAGAGTGGCTGCAACATTTTAGAAGTTGACACCAATACAGCACAGTGAACATAGAGTGAACATAGGAAAACATCCAAAACAAAAATCTCATCAGTTTCGTTACTTGTGTAAAGAAAACGCTAAAATCAGAATATTATATATAAGTGAAAAGGTTTCAAGTGACTGTTTCTACTAGTATTTGCCAGTTTAAACGTTGTTACCTAGAAAGAGTTGGTCTTAGTTCTAGCTTTATTGCTCACAAAGGAGGTAGAGCTTAGTTATTTCCCTGCTCAGTCATTCGGGCTCTTCATTGTTGAAATATGAATTTCAGCATTGGCAGGAGCCTTCAGTGTCAGTCATACTGAGTCTTTTTGGAGATTTACAAATTTAAGACTTCCACTTCTCATCTTTTTTATTCAAGGGTTATGTTCCCATTATCCATTGGCTTACAATGACCCAACTAGACTGACTTACTTATCTATGAATTCATTTCTTAGTTACAGTTTATTACTTTTTTGAAAAATATTAGGAAAGACTAGAAGTGTCCCCAATGCAAAGGCATATATATTTTTAAAAATTAAGCATATAGGTTAGGGCATATGTTTTCTGAACTTGGTGTAGTTAGTTTATGATAGATATCTATTTTAAAGCAGTAAACATTGTAGTTTAGATAATACATGCATTTATGACTTGTTTGCCATTTAAAAGTAATTACTTAGAAGATCCTAGGATCTTCTTATGTTCTTAGAAAATACCAATGCAATCAGATCCAATGACTCACAACTCCTTTCCCAGTACTTGGAAGATGAAGGCATGAGGATCAGAAGGTGATAGCACTCCTTAATGATATCCAGAGTTTGAGGCCGCCATGCTATACATAAGAGTTTTCCTTAAGAAAAAGTTAAGAAAATAGTAAAGACAGGCAATTGTTTTTAAACGACAGGGAAATTACTCCACGCTGTATCACTTGTATCTATAATATGGAGATGACTATAATTTGTAATAGATTTTGTTCTTATTCGATTTTTCTTTTGATTATAATGATCATAATATGTAACATTTCATAATATGGACTGTAGCTTAAAGAATCATGGTCTTTAATGGTATATAGCTGCAATCCCAAGACTCGGGAATCTGAGGCATTGCTGAATGTTTAAGGCTATGCTGGACTACAGTGGGATACGCTAATAAATAAATAAATAAATAAGAATCATGATCTTACATCTAAAGGATATATATATATATATATATATATATATATATATATATAAATTGTATTAGTCAGGGTTTTCTAGAGTCACAGAAATTATGGGTAGTCTCTATATAGTAAGGAAATTTGTTGTTGACTTACAGTCTGTACTCCCCAACGATGGTCAGCAGTAGCTGTGAATGGAAGTACAAGGATCTAGCAGTTGTTCAGTCCCACAAAGCAAGCAGTTGAAGAAGAAGAGAGTCTTCTTTCTTCCAATGTCCTTACGTAGGTCTCCAGCAGAAGGTGTGGCCAAGATTAAAGGTGTATATCAACAAGCCTGGATCTGGGACTTGCTTTGTCCCAGGTGATCTTAAACTCATAGATATCCTTATCTTAGACTTCTGTGATTAAAGGCATGTACTACCAGCCTGGGCCTAAGCTTTTCATAGCCACTGTGACTCAAGATCAGGATGACAAGTAAGCCTTTCAATTCTGGATTCAGTTCACTTCAAATATAGTCAAGCTGACAACCAGGAATAGCCATCATAATGATATTCTCCTAATATCATCCAGTATGCAAAAGTATTCTGTTTTCTCCTGGCTCTTTATGGAGGCACAGGTTCCTCTTGAGCTCCAACCCACAGTCTTCAAAAGCAGACTAGAAATATAGGAAGTGTGGGAAAGTGCTTTCACTTGGGGATAATCCTCAACTAGACAGTGATAGCCAGGCAGGCAGAACTCTACCCAATCATACTATGAGGCATCTCATAGATTACTTATAACTTCTAGGAGATAACACAGCAGCACAAGCATGGCCCACTTATATTAGAATGATATCTTCTGAGCTCACTCTTGCTTATCCCTTATTCCTACTCAAATAATTTCATTTCCACAAGCTACTGGAAACTAATTATATGTACCAAAAGTGTTACTTTGCATCCTTGACTGCCTGCTGCTTGGCCATACTTGTCTTTGGGGATTGGAGATAAGATGGTGAGAAATCAACCACTCAGACTCCTGGGTAGGTGAAAACAAGGCAGCAAGCTTGTTATTAACTCTCAGGGAGTACCTTTTATACCCTCCACTCCAGTCCCATTGTTTCCAAGGAAGCGTCTTCTTCAAGTGGCAGTTATCCTCTGGGTCACCAATCTCTATGCTCTCAGGCAGGCTTTAGTTTGTCACTCATGCGAAAGTTTCTTCCAGGGCTGCAATGCCCCACTTACTGTATACGTACATTTATGCAGAAGCCACCACTGCTTTGTCTGTGAAGCCTGCTGTCCCTCGTACAGCAAAGCTCTTTTGAAGAGAGGTGAAACTGAAAAAGACAAACTTAGAAGTCATAGGATCCGACTCTTTCAACTTATAGTTGAGATAACCAGCCTGAGCATCCTACTTATCTGGCTGAAGACACAAAATGAAATGATCTTAAGGCTTGCTTGAGAGCTTCAAGTCTTTGAATTATTATCATATGTGTCTCTGTAAATAAGACCCAGAAATAAGGATAGTTGTCTCATTCACATGCACATACACACACATACAAACACACACAAACACACATATACACAAAGAAAGAGAGAAGAGAGAAAGAGACTCACATGCTCCTTTATCTATCCTAAAAAGAAAAATTCAAAACAGACCATTATGCTTTAACCTGGTTATCTATACAGTGATGTTTATTCTTGCCCCTGTTTATAGTAAATATTAAGTATGCAAATATTTTAGTCTCTGCATTAGAAATGGCAATTCTATCTACAGTGAATTCCTGTGATCCTTTCTGATAGGCCACAGAAGGAAACTTGATAAGAATGTCCATGAATTTTAAGTAAATTGAATACTTAGATATGAGAGACTTGACAGGGAAAAATGATTCAGAATTAAAACTCTTGCTGCAGAAGTTAGAAAAATCAGTGATTTTCCTTCAATAATAAAAATCCTTTTATGACAGCTAGTGATAGCACAAAATTACCAATACATAAAGTGAGACATGTACTTTTGAGATAAATCAATTTTGTGTGCATGGAACAACAACAAAAACAGTTGACTGAAACATCGGAAGTAGAAGAGGAACTCGAGTCTCTCTACCATGACAATGTACTTCTTAGTGTGCTAAAAATTCACTTTGATGGTTTTTTAAAAAATGGATTTCAGTTTAAATTATACAGGCCACAGTTTATATATTTATCTACATGTTATTAACTGTACTAGTCTCTACCTTTTAAGTAGATATTATAATTTCTATTACAAATGATTAACATAATTTCATCTTTGATTTTCAATCTTTTAAGACATGGTTGTTTATATTCATAGTAAGATAAACTTATCAAAAATAAATTTTAATAACATTATTTTAGTAGTATTGATATTTAGGCTAAAAATTCTAATTCACAAGTAATAACTTCTTGACACCTAATAATTTCAACAATTATCACAATTTCTAAATACATCTTCTCCCAGGAGAATGTTTTTTAATGATAGCATTAGTTTCTGAATAGACTTGTGCTGATAAATCACCATGGTTTCCAAAGACAATAGGCTTCTGTTTTCTCTGACCTTCTGAGATGCTTTTAACATTCACTTTGTCTAAAGTCCTGTTGACATCAATTGGTTATTGTTACATGATTCCTTTATCACTTCAAGGCTGGAGAGATGGCTGGATGTTTAAAAACAACTGGTACTTTTTCATAGAACCTGTAGTTGGTTCCAAGTACCAATATGGTGACTTACAACTGTTTGCAGCTTTAGTTTCAGGGAATATGATGTACATGCACACAAGTTGTGCATGTACACTCAATCACATAAACTAAAATAAACCAGATACACTAACTTCCATAGAGGAGAAAGTAGGGAATAGTTTTGAACTGGTACAGGAGACAACTTCCTGAACAGACCACCAATTGTTCAGGCACTAAAATCAACATTTAATAAATGGGAGCTCATGAAACTTAAAAGCTTTCATAAGGCAAAGGACATCATCAATAGGACAAAATGGCAGCCTACAGAATGGGAAAAAAATCTTCATCAACCCTACATCTAACAGAGGGTTAATATAGAAATATATAAAGAACTAAAAAAAGTTAGACATCAACAAACCAAATAATCCAATCAAAAGTGCACAGAGATAAACAGAGAATTCTCAACAGTGGAATCTCTAATGGCCGAGAAACACTTAAATGTTCAACATCCTTAGTCATCAGGAAAATACAAATCAAAACAACTCTGAGATTCCATCTTACATCCATTAAAATGGCTAATATAAAAAACTCAAGTGGCAGTAATGCAAGGATATGGAGCAAGTGGAACATTCCTCCATTTCTGGGTTGGGGGCAAACATAAACTCTATTTGAAAACCAATTTTGCAGGTTATTTAAAAATTGAAAATCTTTCAGTATACCTCAAGACCAACTCTTGGACATAAACCACAAATTACTCAATCATACCACAAGGACACATGCTCCTCTATGTTCATAGAAGCTTTATTTATAATAACTAGAAATTGGAAACAACCCAGATGTACCTCAACTGAAGAATGAATACAGAAAATGTGGTACATTTACACAGTGGAATACTCCTGATATTGAAAAAAAAAAAAAAAGACATCATAAAATTTGAAGGCAAACAGTTGGGACTAGAAAATGCCATCCTGATTGAGGTCACCCAGTCCCAAAAGTACATGCATGATATATACTCCTTAAAAGTGGGTAGTGAGCATAAAATACAGGATACCCATGCTATAGTCCACAGCCCTAAAAAGAAAAAAGGTCTGAAACTAGAGTGTCAACAGAGCACTCTAGTTTGAATCTTATTCAGAAGGGGAACTAAAATAGTTGTAGGAGGCAGACACAGGGATGGAGCTGGGTGTGAGAGAGGATAGGGAGGGAAATATGGGCTCAGGCTCAGGTGTGAGGAGAGAGGATCAAGAGAGTGAATAAAATAAAATAAATATTTAAAAAAGGAAAAAAAATATGGAAACACTGTGACATCTTCAGACAGGGCACAAAATATTTGTTGAGTGAAGTGTTAAATACTGAGTTTTACAATTTCTTTAAAAAAAATAACAAATGATCAGCATGCACATAATCCAGCCTCCTAAGGATATAGTTCTCTGAATGAGGTTTCACACCAATGAGCAGTTATAAAATAACAGTTTCAACTTCTCTAAAGCCTTCTCAGGCCTACAGATATGCATTCTAGTCTAATGTGCTTGCATTAATGGCATATAAGAAGAATCATGTAGACTTGAGTTTACTTGTGATTTTCAAAGTTTGGAGGCATTGAGAATAAAATCTAGGCACTATCCACACTAGGCAAGCATTCAATTGGTAAGTTACATCCTAAGCCCAGAATGGCAATGTCACCCTCCAATGTACTTTTTAAAATTAACACTCCATGCATAACACAATTCATGTTGCACACGAATTATCTTTTAAAAATGTCAACTGTTTGTTACTTGTGGAAGGGTTGTGGGATCAGATATTTATAGATAACTCATCTATTGAAGAAAAATATTAATTCAGATTACTTTATAAGGGAAGGCTACCGAGGGAGGACTCCCTTCCCTTGGAAATTTGGCCACTAGAATGGTTGCTAATGGCTTAAAGAATGTCCCCTTCCCCTACACATATAGTGAGCAATAATTAGACTTAATGGATGATAAAAATAAAACATCAATAAATGAATACATAAATAAATAGGGAGCTATACTGGGGAGCTCACAGGTGGGAGTGGGGGAAAATTGAAGGACGGAAGAAAGAGTAAGCATAATTGTGATACAGTGTATTTATGTATATAATTATCAAAGATTTGAGTGGATGGTTTTCAGGTGATATTCATTCCAAAGCCAAGAAAAAGGCCAGGTTCAGAACTAAGTATTTTAGTTAGGAGAGATGACAGAGGTTCTGGTTAGTCAACAAAATGATGGGTATTAGGACTATCTTGTACCTCACTGGTACAAATTGGCATAATTATGCTCTAATTGTACTTTTGAGAGAAAAGTTTTATTTTGATAGGAAGGGTGATATGTAGGAGGAGCTAAGGTGGGAGGAGTACTGAAAGGAAGAGAAGGAGTAAGGAGAGGAGGAGAAGAATGAGAGAAGCTAGGTGATGAGAGAGAGAAAGAGAGAGAAGGGGGGACATGGAGGCAGATGTTCACATGTCTCCACCAGTCAAAGATAGTTGATATGTCTATGTTGGTTATTGGGTTACACTTCTGATTGAGCATTATCAAACTTATAAAGCCTTTGAATAACATTTAAAAAAAAAAAAGCAAAAAGGGCTGGGCGGTGGTGGCACACGCCTTTAATCCCAGCACTTGGGAGGCAGAGGTAGGCGGATTTCTAAGTTCGAGGCTAGCCTGGTCTACAAAGTGAGTTCCAGAACAGCCAGGGCTACACAGAGAAACCCTGTCTCGAAAAAAACAAAAACAAAAACAAAAACAAAACAAAAACAAACAAACAAACAAACAAAAAAGGCAAAAAGGAAAAGGCGGCATGGAAAAAGGCGGCATGGAATAGGAGTTTTCTAGGGAGGGGAAATGGGAAAGGGGATAGCATCTGAAATGTAAATAAAATATCCAATAAAAAATAAATTAAAAAAAAAGTGTCACATAGATGCCCACAACTAGACAACATTCAGAGAATCAGAGACTTTTTCAGTCCTTTAGGAGATGTTGTATATCACACCCTCCCCAAAAGACTCACAAGGGAAACAGAGTTTTCTCTCTACACAAGGCAGATGAATAATAGGAGCCCGGAGTAAGTGATGGCACGTACAAGTTCAAGACAGACAAAATCCAAGCATGGAGAAGTGGCACAATGTTCTACTACTCACCAAGAAGATACATACAGTCGATGGCTCTGAGGAGAGAGAAAATCAGTTTTTGTCACTACAGTGCAGGTACCACACTCAGGAGTGGTCAACTAACATGAACAGGATGCCATGATTTTATGTTTATTTGATTTTAAGAGAGAAAGCATAGAATTGGGGCAGTAAGGCGGTGAGAGCAGATCTAGGAGGAGTTGCTAGCATGAGATGGATCTAGGGTCTCTGCACATATGTAACAGTTGTGCAGCTGGGTCTTATTGTGGAACTCTTAAAGCAGGGATTGTCTCTGACTACACTGCCTGCCTTTGGACCCTTTTCCCTAACTGGACTGCATTATCTAGTCTTAATAGAAGAGTATGTGCTTAGTCTTACTGCAATTTAATATGCCATGGCTGGTTGATATCTAAGAGTTGTCACATGAGCTTGCTGGAGAAATTCATTACTGTCTGGCTGAGTCCTCTGGGACAGGATAACCAGAGGCTGATTTTAAATTTTAAAATATACTTTATTGGCCTTTTTTCTTTTCTGAATCTCATATATCTTCCTTTACTCAAATACATTTTAACAGTGATGGAAATTTGTTCCCAGTTCTTTGAGTCATTCATGTGAGTCAAAAGTTTTGAGAGCAGACTTGGGCTTCCTGGGAGAGATGTGGATATGGTATTATTGTGAAAAGAAAGAAAAACTTTGGGTACAGTAAAGTTCAGGCAGGGGAGAAAGAGTTGTTATCTGCTGTGTTTCCCTCATCCTCTAGACCTTTTCAGTTCAGAGAGAGCAAAAGTCAGAACTGCTTACAGACTTGAGAAAGTAACTGGAAATTCTGATGCAAGTCAAAGGGTAACCCAATTAAGGAAAGTTTGTCGTATTAAGAGAATGCCTAAACCTGATTGAGGTTGTTTATCCTGAATACACAGAGCTCTACCTTTCCAGGCTGTAGGATGTTTTACGGGGTAGTTTCTTTCTATCACTTTCATCTGAATCTTTTAGTATATACAAGAATAGTTGGCAATAACCTACTTATAGGATTATATAATGTTTCCCTCATGTTTTTGAATGGAACTGGCAAACACACATACATATACAACTGTCTTGTTTTATTTTATTATTTAATGTGTATGAATAGCTTGCCCACATGTGTGTTTGTGGGATTGATGCCCATGGAGGTCAGATCCATTTGGAGCTGGACTTAGAGATGGGTCCAAGCCACCATATGGCTGCTCCAGTTTAACCTGGGTCCTCTAGAAGAGTAACCTCTAGAAGAGCAACTAGTGCTCTTAACTGCTGAGATGTTTCTCCAGTCCCCACACAACACATTTTCATTCGTTTAAGCATATTGATAAATTGCTTGATATTATTTCATTATGGCCTGTCTGTTGTTTGTTTATCTGTTTCTGTGAGCATGTATCATAAAGCTTTAATATAACATTTTATCACTATTTTTGGAATTTCATACTTGTGTACATAAAATGCATTTTGATTATATTTCACCATTGTCTTCCCCATGATTCTTCCTGGATCCAACTCTACATGTGCCTAACCCTCCCAATTTCATTTCGTATGGACATTATTTTATAATTGTTTTCTTTATTAATAGACATGATCATTAAGTCTCACCAACAAAACTGTTCAACCATAAGCTGACTAAGAATGACACCAATAGGCATTACCAAATTGAAGAGGAGGAAGAGTAAGAAGCCTCAACCTTACCCTTAAGACCTACAGGCAATGAAGAAATGCAGAGAGTGGGAGAAACCATCTTCCTAAGGGAAGGACACACTGACTGGTTATCCAATACTAAATGGTGAGCCCTGAAAACATACACATTAGTATCATATAAACTGAGAAGATTGCATACACAAATATACATTGTACAAATAGGCATGTAATTGCAATTAATTTTAAAATTAATTTTAAAATTTTACAAATTTTAAAATATTTGTAAAAAATTAAGGAGAAGTATATAGTAGGGTTTGGAGGGAGGAAAGAAAAGGAAGAAGTGATATAATTGTATTATAATCTTCTAAAATATAAAAGAAAGCACCTTTTGTGCAGCCATCCACTTCTGTTGGGAGTTCATAGATGCAGTGGTCCTGCCATATCTAAAAGACATCATTTTGCCCAGTTCTTCCAACTTCTAGCTCTTACGAGTCTTCCTGAATCTTCCTCTTCAATAGATGCTAAGCCTTGAGGAACAGGGATTAGTACAGTAGGCCCATTTCTGGCTGAGCTCTTTCCAGACACTTATACTCTGTAGTTTGACTCGTTGTGTGTTTATGGGTTAACTGCCTTCCATTGCACAAAGGTGCTTCTCTAGTGAATTCTGAGAGCTACAGCAGGTACTTTTGGACTTCGTTTTAAATGTCCAGGTACTGTTAACTTTTTTATGCACCATTTTGCTTCCTCATAAATGTTCTTCCAGAATCATCATTCAGCAGTTTAGGTTACTCTGTATTTATAATGAATATAAAACAATCATAGAATATGTGTATCTTTATTTATTCACTATTCAATCTAGTTATTCCCAATCAATTATCATTTTGTTTTATTTTGCTGCTTTAATACTGGCTGTAACAAAAATCTTTGATTCTATCCCAAGGATAAGAACAGAATTTCTTGTTTTGAGGCAAACACTCTTGTAACTTTAAAAAAAAAAATTGAACAGTTATATTTAAGTTATATTTTTCTAATATTTAAAATCTTATTTTATTAGGAATTTGCTGTATGAATGATGCAATATAAATATCCAATGTTTTCAGAAAGGGTATTTCAGGGTAATTTACTAAAAACACTCCTCACTAAAGTTAAACAACCACTTTGTAACACATTGAATTAAATTGTGATTTTTGACACTTGATGAAATGTTTTTTATGTCAGAAATTCATCAATCTAAGTTTAAAAATTATTTTGCTTCAGTAAGAAGTATTTTCTTTTGTTGACCTTCACATATAGTTCTTATACTAGAAGAGGACTCATTCCTTCATGTAAAGATTTATTTATTAATAGTAGGATTTATACAGAATATTAATGAGGAGAACTTTTGGGCTTAAATATAAATTTTTAGCATATGTATATGTGAATATTTATGGATATTATATATATATATATATACTTATGATCATATACATACTTAGTTAACTTAAGAAACATTGATTTCTCATTAAAAGAGCTCATTGATTTGAAAGACACCCATACAAGGTAAGTTTTACATTATTTATTGATAATATATTGCTCTATAATGTATGAAAGGGAATGATTTCCAAAGTCTAATAGGATTTCAGTTCTATAGATAAATGTCTTTCCTTCCTCTTTAGTCCCTGGAGAATCTATGTAACATCTAACAAAAGTATGGTAACTGCTATTTTGGCATGCATGTAGTAGGCATGAAATCCCTGAGTGAAGTTTTAACTACTGAATTCAATAAAGTGGTTCAGTTTTGACATTACACAGAATACAGACGAGATGACAGGCAAAATTTTAAAACAGTGAAGTAACTCTGAAATCGGCATAAGCAGGGAATTTATATAATCTCTGGAATAAGAGGGCACATATTGATCTGAAGTCCAACGCTGAGCAATGAGTCACAGTGTGGAAGTTTCCCAGCAGAAAGGAAGATACCTTTATGGGTTATTGCCAAGGATGCTATGAGTCACTGGGAGACCAAGGAAAGCAGCAAACATATAGACACTTCTCCATCACTTGTTACTGACTACAAACTATGCACCCCAGTTTCCTAAGTCCCCTGAAACTGTGAATATGGCAGACACATTCCATAGAATGCAGTTTACACAGAATTTAATGCAAATAAGTTTCCCTGACATTGTTGGTGTGTGTGTAGAAATAAATTTCATATATTACATTTATATTAATTGACTTTGTATACAATATAAGTTACTCAATAAGCTAGTTCACTTATTTAATTAGTGTGTACATTGGTGATTCACACATATTTTTATAAAAACTATATTTTACTTGAATAAGTTTAAGCTGATAATTTTTCTTCAAGAAAACATTAGATGGTTTTTACTATTATTTTTAAATATTTTCAAAATTAAACCTTTATTAACTTGTGTGTTTTCTCTAGACGTAAATTATAGCATCATCTTATTCAGTTGATATAATAGTTTATCAAGGAAGTATTTTAGGTTTTATATATATGTATGTTTGTGTGTGTCTGTCTCTCTCTCTGTGTGTATTTTAAAATAATAATAATTATATGCCTATTTTACTAATTTGTATACTTTTATAACTTTTTGTATTAAGAATAACAATAGCTGAGATGCCTAACAATGGGGACACGGAACCTGAAGAGGCCACCTCTTGTAGCCAGACAGGACCCTCAGTAGAAGGAGAACACCAACTCACTCAAAGCATTTTGACCCAGAATTTCCTCTGTCAAAAGGAAATGCAGGGAGAAAGATGGGGCAGAGACTGAAGAAATTGTCAACTAATAACTAGCCCAACTTGAGACCCAAGCACCAATCCCTGACACTATTTATGATACTCTGTAATGTTTGCAGACAGAAGCCTGGTATAACTGTCCTTTGGGAGGCTCTACCCAGAAGCTGACTAAAACAGATGCAGATATCCATAGCCAAACACTGGAAAGAGGTCAGGGAGTCTTATGATAGAGTTGAGGGAAGGATTGCAGGCCCTGAAGGATACAGTGACTCAATGGAAAGACCAACAAAGCCAAGTAACCTGTACTCCTGGGAGCTTTCAGATACTGAACCTCCAACCAAAGAGCATACACAGGTTGGACCAAGGCCCTGGCACATATGTGGCAGACATGTAGCTTTGTCTTCATGTGGGTCCTTCAACAACTGAAATAGAGGCTGTCCCTAAAGCTGTAGCCTGACTGTGGAAATGTTTTCCAACAGGGATGCTTTGTTTGGCTTCAGTGGAAGAGGATGTGTGGAATCCTGCCATGACCTGATCTGTCAGGGTTGGGGGACTCCCGGGGTAGGGCACCCTCTCAGAGGAGAAGGGGAAGTGAGACTCTGTGAGGAGGGACTGGGAGTGGTATAAGCATTTTTGAATGGAAATAAATAAATAAACAAATAATAATTTAAGCAAAAACGACAAATATGTCTCAACTAAAGCTTCATATTTATCTTCTTCCAGATTTTGCTAAGAGTTTCAACTTTGTGGAACATCACATTTTTGTTTGCAAACTCAGCGCTGAGTTTATTCATCCACTCCTAAAACTAAGGATTTGCTGCCAGAAGGAACAAATTGCACAATGCACTTATTTTGACACCTTGAAAAGATATAAAAAAATTAATTTCCCAGTTAAATTATGCAGACTAAGCATAGAGAATTAGCATCACAAAACTGTACTTTCAGAAAGTCATCAAGCAATTTGCAAAATAACACAAAACAAAAGAAAGCGTGCTGAGGTACAATGGAGGGTTTGCAGGGAGGAGATGAAAGGGGCAAATTATATAATTATAATTTGAAAATAACCAGTCAGTAGAATCCTTACAGCTTTATATTGGCTTCTTTAAAATGTTTCCAAATAACGACATTACACTATGTCCCTTTTGTGGGTTTAGAAAAAAGAATGTGGTAAAGTTTCAATGCATTGACTTAAGTAGCTCTTGAACAGCTAAGTTCTTAGGTCTTTTCTAATAGTGTTGGCGTAAAAGAGTCTTGATCTTTGGTATGTATCCTAGACGCTCAAGTTGGTCTTAGCCACACATGTAGTATGATAGATATAGTAATGTGATCATTGATAGATACTCTGAAAATAAATGCAAGAGGTGTTTTCTAAGAATTTTCCTTAAATATATATTACCAGAATATGGTAGGCTCAAAGCTCTCACTCCCAACCCAATAAGATGGCTCTGGGTAGGCCATCTTATTTTGTTGACATCTATTTTAGAGAAATGGCCATGATTGAACCAAATATTACTTGATGTCCCTTGGTCTTTTGTTTGTTTATTTGTTTGTGTTTTCCCCCTTACTACTTTAACCATCTCATAGCAGTTTGTACAACTGAGATGGTATGAGAAATTTGGTGATCCTAAATGGAATGAGATCGAAGAACAAAAAGCATGAAAACATTTACCTACATAAGGTATGCTGAAGACATTCTATACTTATTGTGCCTTGAGGATATACACAATTTAGATTGCTCTCCAAACTGTACAGACGCATAGTGATGTGTTCTATAAAACCAATGATATGTTTTATAGAGCACAATATGATGCGATGGGAGGCATACCTCAGCAGGCCCACGCTGAACTTGATGTACCCGCAGGTGTAGTATAGAAGAGAGTATTTAGTGGCATGGGAAGGGGCGTTGAGAAGAGAGTCGAGGCACAGAAAGAGAGGGGAGAGAAAGAGAAAAAAAGAAAGAGAGAGAGAAATAGAGGTGGATCAGGAACATATGGAGAGAGAGGGGGAGGGGAAGAGGAGATAGGGAGAAAGGGATCAGACAGAGAAGAGAGTCTGAGAGAAAAGGGGCAAAGAGAGCAAAGAGAGGCCAAACAATTCCTTTTATAGCAAGCCAGGCCTACCTGGCTGTTGCTAGGTAACTGTTGAGCAGAGCCTAGAGGAATGCTAAGATATAAAGCTGGGAGCTGAGGAAATGTTTATAGGAAGCCAGTTTGTTTAAACAAAAATAAAATTGTATGCACTATAAGTTCAAATTTTATATACAAATCAAAATTTTACTTACAGTACAAGATATGACTTTTGTTTACAGACAATCATGTAGCAAAACATATTGTCAATGATGAGCATTGAAAGGAGAGGAAACATTGTAAAACGACTCTTCTGATGTTTTCTGTAACTAGCTCTGTTTTCTAGTTGTTTGATCATTCCCAGGATAATTTTTGTTTTGCTTATTGACTCTTATTTTCTCTAATTCTATAGAATTATGACTATTTTTCACACCCTACCTGAAGTATTTAATAAATTTTTCTTTCCACCTCCCCTTTTATACTGTATCAGCTTAATATTGATGAAATACATCTAATAATTTTGGATTTTTCCCTTTCAATACTGCTCTCAACAAGTCTTCTGTCTTTCTCTCTCTCTTTCTCTCTTGCTTTATCTTTTTTCTTTAAATGCTTACAGTTAAGTCCTCCTGTTCTCTTTGTTTTTTTTTTTTTTTTTTTTGATACTGACAATAAAGTCCTGCTGTCCACTCTCAACAAGTCTTTCTTCTCCCTCTCCCTTTCCTCTTTTTTCTCCATCTTCTCTCTCTCTCTCTCTCTCTCTCTCTCTCTCTCTCTCTCTTTCTCTGTCTCTCTCACTCTCTGTCTCTCTGCCTTTCTCTCTCCCTCCCTCTTTCTCTGTCTGTCTGTCTCTGTCTCTCTGTCTCTCTGTCTCTCATCTTTGAATACTGACAGTTAAGGAGTTTTAGTTAGTTAGTTAGCTTCTTTAATTTTTCTACATTGAGTTTAAAGTTTGCTATTTTTCTATGTTCAATGTGTTCTACTGATAGAAAAGAGTAGCTTCTACTTTCAAGTCTGAGTATGCCTGTTAAATGCAGACATGGAAATTTAGTATTTTGTATATGTAACCATGCTGCATTCATGCCCTGAAGGAAGGAGTTTGGCTTAGTTCCAGTTCTCAAAATGAGAGCATGACTTCTATGTGAAGCCATCCTTTAATTATGTTGAAAGATTTGTGCAATTTCTTGGGGAGTAATAAAAATTTATATATGAAAATTAGACAAGTTTGTTCAGTTCTGAGAGAATTCTAATTAATTTAGCAATTTAATTTAAAAAGAAATGACATACTAAATTTTTCCTTGGTTTTCTTTCTGGCACATAATGTATTCTTATCTTTTCTAGAAGCTTCATCTGGCCTTTTATTTTTCCATGTTTCTAAAAGCTGATGACTTATATGCTGTTGTCACAGTGCTGAAAAGATTGAGATACCAGCATCATCTCTAACCACATACCATTTACTATAGTGCAAATATATTTTGTCATGGTTATCTCTGCTGGAGAGACACACAGAAGTACTGCACAAAATATAAAAATAAAATTTAGATTTCCAAAGAAATATGAGTATCAACTATATGAATACTCTCCTGTATATTATATTTTTTACCTTGCAGGTAACTTGACAATTTCAATTCTGTTTTCAAAGCTGTCTCAGAACTACAAACTAAAATTAGTTTTTATTTTACTTTTAATAAAACTCTGTAGGCTCTTTATGCACTCAGTTTTCGTAAGTATTATGCAGAAAAGCATGACAAGGAAGAAGGATGCCCCAGCGAGACAATGACATTGGAATATAAGCTAGAATGTCGTGCCTAAGTGAAGCTGGGAATGTAATAAATAACTAATGTTATTAGTAGAAGTTGTTAGTTATACTGAATGTTCTTAGTTTGAAGGAAGGTTGCTATTCTTCACTACAAACGCTCAATAGTTATTGAATCTTTTAATTCATATATGCTACGGTGGCTTATTTAATAATTGCTTCAAGGTAGGTACAGCTGTCATTGACAGCAATTTTGCTGTCGCTTGATGCCACTTGCTGGTCACAGGACACTTGACAGCAACAGGTGAAGGAAGAAAGGGTTTATTTTGGTTAATGTTTCCAAAGAATTCAGTCCACAATGGTCAGGAAGGCATGGCAAACAGAGGTGGCTGATCATATTTTCTGTATACTTAGTATACAGGAAGACCTAAGTGATTGTGATCCATCTGTTTTCTCTTTTATGTTCACTTTAGAAACCCAGTCCATGAAATGGAACCACCAACATTTAGGGTGCATCTTCCCAGCTCAGTTAACTTGATCTGGATTGTCCCTAAAGAGAGACTTAGATATTTGTTTCTGTGGTGATTCTGAATCTCTTCAGGTTGACAACCATCAATACTAGCCATCACAGCTTCTGTCTTGCATTCTACAATTCTTATGTAATCTATATATACATATTATAACTTTATATATACACATTATATGCACACATTCATGTGATGATTATTTTCTTATTATCTGCTAGGTTTGTACATTGTATTATCTTCTCTAATTGCTTATAATCCAAGCAATGAAATAGATCAGGTCTTTTGAAATCCCTATTTTTCTAATATTACCTATAAGGAACTTCCCCAATATTCTGCTCTTATCTGAACTGTTTTTGGTAGAGAACTAATGCACAGCTATAAACACTATTTTAATGCTTTAGAGAACTAGTTTTTATGATCAACTGTTGTGTCTTGTTTGAGAGTGATCTTAATTTCCTATGGATTTCAAAATATTTATGAGATAAATTATTGTATTTTTATATTTGAGTAAGTATCCTATAACACCTGTCAACTCATTTGATGCAAAAAATCTATAGATTGATTGGTTTTTAATCTGTATGGTAAGGTGTGTGGGAAAGTGTGTTTACAAGGGACGTTTCGCTGGTAGTTTTGCTAGAATGAATCTTACATGAGCAACAGAAGTTTCTATGGGCTACACAAAGGTAACATAACTTTCCTGGGGCAATACTAAAAATATTTGCTTACCCTCAGATAGAAAACTGACAACAGACCAAAGAAATTATTCTATCCAAATCTATCTTAGTGAACTAAATAGTTTATTAGGATTACATTGATGGATGAGTAAGAGATACATCAGTAACTCATGTAAAATCAAAGGCTCATGGAAGTCTATCACTGATGTAACACAATATATGCATAACTCAAGAAATGTGAATTCCTGGAGACACTTACATAACTTGTAGAGGGATAAGCTTCCTATAAAGTCTCCTTTTTCTTTAATTTTTTATTGCATTTTTAATCTTAGGAAGAGACTGTATATCCTAGAAGCTACTTATTATTTGCAAATTGTTTACTTCCTTAGACACAATGGAATATTTTATCTTGTAGAAGACAGCTACATAAAAACTTACTCTCTATTCTTCCTCTTACTTTCTTCCTATCCCCTCTTCAGAGATGTTCCCTGTCTTCTGTAGAGGGTGATATAAATGAGTAATTATTTTCTTCCATCTGTGGGTAAGTACTTTGCCACTAGGCCACAGCAATAGTCACTTATCTCAGAAATGCAATTGTAACTTTCTTAATTCACTTCCCAATATAAGTGACAAGAAACATCCATGACAAATTGAGACTGACAACAGAATTAATACAAAGATGAAAACACATATCTTCAGAGGGCCATTTGATAAGCATACAAAATTCATTAAACAAAAAGATAGCAGTGTCCTCCCCACTGGAGATAATGGCTTCTTCAGCCTCAGGCTTTTGTTCTGATTGACAGCACTTTTTTTCCTATAGACTATGCTGTAAATCTATTGGGTTTGGTTGCACCAAAAATAGTCATTCCACTATTGTATCATCCAATACACCTATGTTGTCATGGTTGTACTATAGCACATGTGGCCCATGGGATAATAGCACTGTTGGCCACATTCTCCTCTAATAACCTGCATGATACCTTCTGGCCTTATGAATACTGAACAATAGGGATGGAACTTCCAATTCTACCCAGCCTTCTTTCTGTATGTCCTCAACCCAAAGCACATGCTATCTTTGCCAATAAGGACTTAACATATACTTCATATATCCAATTGCAGTAATATATCCTGTTTGGTTTGTGGGGCCTGGGAGGCCTCCTTGACAAACAACTCACAGGGTATAACTACTGAAGGCAACTCTTGATGGTGGCTTTACCTGTTTTTAAGTTTCATGAATATGTTTCCAGAAGACCTGAGAAACTGTTGCAAAAATGAAGCATATTTATATCCTTCAAAGACAGTCATAGGATTTAAGCAGTCTACCTGCCAATCTCATATGAGACAGGTTGGCTAATATATTTGATTAATTACTGTGTCCATCTGTGGAGTCTGTAATTGGGAAAGAGCCTCATAAATCTGGAGAGTTTTCAAAATCTTGGAATATTTCACATGTCTTTAATATCTTAAATAGTCTTTTCTATCTTCCAGCCTTTATATGACTTTATATGAGCCTAGTAAGAAGCTTTCGGGGCACCTCAGGGCAGATAGTTCTTGTTTAGTGAGTACATCTGCCTCTGGATTTTGAGGAAGATAAAATGAGCCGTAAGTATCCATATGGAACACTATCAGGATCACTGATTGCTAATGAATACATATATCTCCTTCCCATCTGCTCTACACACTGTGGCCAATCAGGCACTTGTTAGTTTTCCTTTCTATACTGGGCCATACAGATGTCTGATTACAACCCTTGTGCCTATGTAGATTTTCACAGATCAAATTTCCATATGACACTCAATACTCTTCTCAACCCATTCACTACTCTCCATCCGGTTTTCTCCAGCTATATGGGAGCTATGCTAATCTCTATTCCTGTAGCCAACTGTCCCCATCTAGTGAACATATGCCCATTAATGTGCCAGATCTACAGAGGTGAGTGATGTTTCTTCTAACACTTTATCTCTCTTGGCTTTTGTTTCAATTACTAGATGATGCTCAATGACTTGAAAAAACATTCTTTCCAAAAAGGCTTAGATGGCATTGGTGGCAGGCCTGCAGATACTACACAACAGTACAGTAGATATGCATGTCACCTTTACAGAATTTGGTACCACTCTGTCTGCAAAATAGGTGCATCCAAAGACCCCTCATTCTAACCTTGATTAAATTAGCTACTTTCATTATTACTCTAGTGGAACAAGCAATAAATCTCTCCTGTTGTCTTTGCCAAAGATACTCTTGATATATCTACAGAGATACTTATACATTCATGTTTCTTGCTGTTCTGTTCCCAATATCCAGGCAAAGAAAACAATCCAGAGATCCATCAACTGATGAATGGATAATAAAATTGTCATGAAAATATACAATATAATTTTATTCAACTTAAAAAATGAAATTCTGGTACTTTCAGGAAAATGGATGGAGTTGCACAATCATATGTTGGGTAAGATAATCATGGTCCATGTAGCATGTTACCATTCACAGATAGCTCATAGGTTTAAATTCTTAGATTCGTGTATTTAACTTAGAATTCATTTAAACTATGAAGAAGATATTAGACAAGTATGGGGGTACTTCAAAGTATAAAGATAAAACAGAAGAAACATGTGGATTGAATAAGAATGACTTACAAAGGCTTCTATATTTGAACAGTCATTCACCAGTTGTGGGAACTGTTTGGGAAGGATTAGGAAATATGCCCTTATTGAAGGAGGTGTTTCACTGGTGGTGGACTTTGAGGTTTCAAAAGACTCCCATGATTATGATTTTCAATACTCTCTCTGTCTTTCAGTTTTGAGTCAAGATATAAACTCTCAGATATCCCTGGTAGCATGTATTTCTTCCACAATCATAGGCTCCCACAATCTGAGAGCTCAAATATATATTGGTGGATCTCAGTATAGGATGTGATTCTACTCTATGAATAGTTTCTTTCCAGGGTATGATGCTGTAGTTCTGTGGTACCACTAAAATGCATCTCCACACCAGAAAAAGACTTTTCAAATAAGGATACATCAGAAAGAAAAAAAAATTTGTCTTTTAGAAAATATGATAATTTATCTAAAATTGACTGAAATACTCATCTTCTGAGTATAATAAATGAACCTATAAAATTTGCTAAATATAAGATGAATATATCAAAGTCAATCACATTTCCATCTAGTATAAAAATTAATCAGAAATCAATGTACCTGGAGAATGCCTAATTACAATAGGATAAAAAAATGGGAAAGACTTGTGCACTAAAAACTCTAAAATACACAATAAATCTCAAAAAGTAAAAATAATAAAAAGGGGCATGATCTTAGAGAAAACTCTGGCCCTTAAAGTTTTCATCCCTCCTCTTCCATAATGTTGCATGAGTCTTAGATGTGAGCATGTTTCATAGACATATCCATTGGCAATGGGTTCTACAAGTCTTTGTTTTTAATTGTGGGGTTTTTGTAATGTTCTCTATAATCTGCAAAGAGAAGTCTTTTTTATGAGTCATGAGAGGGATGACACCAATGGACACACAAAGTAGACAGGAAAAAGCCCACGAGGCCACGAGCATCAGCCAGCTGTTGGAAAGTCAGTCTTACCTGGGGAAAACACATACATATTGACTGAGCAGTACCAAACAGTCATCTCAAAAATATACATGCAAACAATTTTATGTGACTTAATATATTATTTTAGGAATATATGTATAAGAACATATACACATATGCATACAATAACACTTAGTGAAAGAAAGAGGCTGTGAACTTGAGGGACAATGGGGCTATATGGAAGGATCTGAAGGTAATAACAGGAAGAGAAAAATATGAGTATTTTAATTTCAAAAATAATAGTAAAAAATAAAATAAAGTTCACAATAAGACTTACAGAATTAAATTGAAAGACACCAAAAATTCAAAGCTATCATTTCTTCCCAGACTTATATACAAATCCAACAGAAACTCAATCACAATCACAGCAGGCATTTTTTTGTACAAATTTGCAAGCCCTGCCTAAACTATATGAAAGTACAAAGAAAGCAGAGTTTCTGAAGGTTCTGTAAATGAGCAATATTGAGTGTGAATACTCAAGCAGTCAGAATGGTCTACTCTCTCCTGAAGATACTCAGATTAAATGGTAAAGACTTAAGTAATTTAGAAATAACTTACATGTATGGCTAATTGAACTTAACTATAGAATATAGTCAAAGAACATCTTTTCTTCACATTTTGCTGAAGTATTTAGTTACAAAGTAAAATATTTAATGATAAATATTCAGATCTATTACTTTTACCATATACAGACATTAATTCAAATGAGCATAGACCTAAAAAGAACTCAGAGGAGTACAAGTCTGTAGAAGAAAAATGATTGTTGATTAAAGTAGGAAATTTCTTTAACACAACAACAAACTCATGATAGATATAAAGGTGCAATAGCATGACTATACTTCATCTAATTTTCTATAAAACCATTTCTGTTGCTACACAAATAGTTTGAAAATAAAAAGCAGAGATTTGAAAAATGCTAAGAAACTCTTATTAAATACCAATAATACACAAATACCAATCCATGCATATATAAACATATATTCATACATAGTTACATATTTTATATGTACATATGTGTATACGTACCCAATAGTGAGCAAGACCATAAATTCTTAATAATTAAAACTCAGAATTGAAAGCTTGTCAAGTGACTATAATAGAAAGTAAACATGATCAGGTTATTGTTCATCAGGGAATAGCTAAAAACACACTGAGGGAGAAAACAGTATAATCAAATACAATGATAAAATATGAAGTTTCACATAAATGAAAGGAGAACTGGTAAATGAGAGGAGAGTGTAGATTTCTCATGACCTCTTAGCCTGTATTTGGAAAGAATTTTGGATACTTCAATGTAAATTAATTATATGCTACTACCAAATAAAATATTTCCTCTCTATTTACCCAAGTATATTAATGTGTACAAATATTCATAAAGTATTCATAGAAAGTAGTTTTGCAATAATCTAAACTCTTATACATGGCTTCAAAGCACATATTCAAGAAATAGTTTAAAGAACAGGATATTATTAAGCTTACAAATAAATTACCTATTGATGTATAAATGACTTAAATGATTTAATATAAAAGTAATTATAATAATTTGAAGAAAAATATACTAAATTTATATGTGAATTACCTGCTTTAAAATTCTACAGTGAAAATTTATTGTTTATTTGGTAGATGAAACAAATTACTCCAAAGAATGGGAAACTTAGAGTCATGAATGTATTCTTTTTGTTGAGGGTAGTAATGATGATAATTTCTTATCCAACTAGCTGCATGTATCAGAGCTAATCAACTGAACACATTGAATGTTTATATTATATCTTCGTAAAACTTTGAAAACTAGGATAAACTAATGCAATCTTATCAGTAGATAAGTATTGAACATATGGATATAAATTTTAGATATCTCATCAAAGAAAAAAATGACCATATCAGTGAAATGAGAATTTTTATTTATATATGTTTAACCCCAAATGCCCAAGAATAGATTTATAGTGATCTATCTTTTTTTTATTACAGCACCAACTTTTAGTAAATCTATCATATAGCATACTAAATGTACAAGTATATCATAGCTATGTAATATCCTATATGTATATTATATCTATATCTATATATACTATATTTCAATTTTTGAGGCCCTGGAAAGGAACAAAATATGTGCATTAGCAGGTAAATAATTGTAGATCAGAAAAGCATCAGACAAGTCACTGTACCCTTCAAGCTAATATGACACATGGTGCTTTGTGAATTTATTTGTACATTTACTTTACCCAATACTTCCTGCCCTCTTTTTAGACTTTCTATTCACAGACATAAGATTGATTCTCCACAGAGATTATCTCATAATAGAAACTGGCACACATTCTCCACTATTAAAATATCAATTCCCAGAATCTTGCCCATTTCTGTTTTTCTTATCCTATGAATCTTTAACACACTTTATTTTAAGAATTAGCTTTTTGTGCTATGTCTCTCCTCAATTCATCAAGGTACATAAGTAGAAAACACTCTTGATGAGTATTAACTATTGTGCAATTTCAAGAACAAGAACAACAAAAGCCTACAACATATATAGTGCCATCTTTTATATTTTGTACATTTGTTTCTGAAAGACATGTAAGTGATGGGAACTGGAGAGAAAAGACTATCAACTGAACATATCTGTTTAATGAAAGCTTTCATGTTTTCTTATTAAAATATATTCTCAAAATACAATAGGGCAGACCTTGAAGTGATGGGATGAATTTTTCAAAGAATTATGAATCTCAAGAAAAAAGAAACTTCTCTTTTTAAATTAAAAGAAACCACTTTTCTCCTGCTTTGTTGTATGCATTAAAAGTCCTCTATAAAATATTCATTAATTTCTTTTTATTGTCCTCCTTGTGATTGGAGCACTATAGAAATGAGATACAAAGAAGAGCTAAGAATGACCTAGCAATTCTGAACGATAAATAATTTTGGATAAACTGGCCTTTGTTGGAACAGAATGTTCCCTTTGGGAATCTGACACCAGAGACAAAGAGGTTTACAACTGCTGCAGAATGAAGCATTATCTATGGAATGAGTGAGAAGCATAGCAGTTGTGTTGACACTGTGGAGAGGTTTAGGCTGCCATTCACAGTACATACTAAAAAGTAAATAGCTAACACTTTTGTTATTTGTCAATATATTTAGTGGCTTAGTCAGTTTTCTATTGCTGGATCCCTAAACAGCAGAAAAAGAGAGAGACTTTAGATTTAGAATGGGATTGGAAACTTCATAGTCCACTCCCAGTGAGACACTTCTTTCAAGAGAGTCACACCTCCTAATAATGTCACTTTCTATTGGCCAAATATTCAAATTTATGAGCCAGTCCCTTAGGCTCATAAATTTCCTTGAAAACATCACATTTATCTTATTAAAATTGTGGCTATCTTGAGTTAATCTCCATTAGCATTTATGTTAGGAAAATAGCCATTTGCCTGGCTTTAATAATGTTTGCTTCATATCATGAAACAAATGGATGCAACTCAAAGGGAAATATTATAAAAGTAACTTATGGCACTTTAATTGTATATCCAGAATTTTAAATTATTATTCACACTTTATGCGTATGTTCATATATTGTGCTATGCATGTAAGAATACAACTAAGTCTACTAGTTGTTATCAAGTAGTAGATTGCCAACTCCTATGAACAGTCTGCATTTAATTAAAGCAGGGTTCCCTAATGTTACCACATGGGACTTAATAGCTCTGAAGAAAGGATACTCTGGACATACATAATAATCAGCAGAGTGCCCACCCTATATGCTCTATATGTTTAGTATATACTATGAATAATGATAAAACTCTTTTGCTCAAAAAACATTTACATAGTAGATTGAGATGCTGCCACAATAACTTTATAAATCATATCACTGAACTTAATCTGACAGGTACTGTATCATCCTCTATCATCATATAAAAAATGATTACAGAGAAGTAAGAGTATTTGAGAGACAAGGATATCATTTTTCTCTCACTATTATTAAATATAGTGCTATCATTATTTTAATATTACTGTGTCTAATGAAAAATTAACATTTTATATAGCTATTTATATATAGAAGAGAGTCCATTATGTACATTGCTTGATACTAGCCATAGTTTCTAGTATCTATATGAAGTTTTGGAATGTGTCTTCAAGGATTCATGGAGGAATGCTGAAAATTATTTTTAAATGGTTGCACAGCTAAAGAAATTTCATAATTAAAATATTTGTAGAAAAATTTTACTCTTCTCATATTTACATATTCATATAAAATATTTTCTCATGAAGTAACCAACCTACAATAAGGAAAATTTCAAGTTTAGAAAACAGTTTCTTAAGATAAAAGAATGCTGTATAAGAATATAAAGGCAACATAGAAGAAATATCTAAGAAAATGGATTTTTTATTATAATTTTTATTACTTTGCAAAAAATACCCAATAATGTTCTATGGAATAAAAACAAAAAAGAGAAAAAAAAATAGAGAAGAAAGAGAAGGTTGAAGAAAAATGAAGACATTACCTATAATCCTGTTCTTACTTTTATACATAAATGTCTTTGTTGTTATATATTCTTCTCTATATGAATATTTTCATAATTATAAACATTAATTTTATATTATAAATGTGTATTTCATTTTATAAATATATAATGCACATTTCATTAGATATAGGTATAAAAGTTTGAGCAACAACTTTATTATTTTTAATGCATGTCAAACTGAAGGAGTATGCCTTATATAAATTCATCTATCAATCACTGGTAATTTTAGTTTTGTCCAAATTTTGTAAGTATAAATGATACCCCAATTAAAATCTATAAGTGTTATTTTATTTACTATACTTATAAATTTCCTGGAGTACAAAAAAACCCCTAATAATACAACAAAATTCTTACCCAAGAGCAGTTTCATGGTTCCTGATATGTATACTAAATTATTTCTTAATAAGTTTATACCAACAAAAGTTTCATAATAGTATGAAACATTATTTAAGCCTTTTAGAATGTAAGATTATAATTAATAGCAGATTTTTGTTGTGCAGATCGTGTCATAGTTATGACTACATTGATCATTATACTTCCTCTCAAATACTTGGCATTAGAGAAGAATAGGTCATATCATACTCTGTACAATGTGTACAGAGAAATGCAAACACAAAGCCAGCTACAAAGTCTTTGATCTACAATGTTGTCTGGGCTTCAACATACTCTAGGGCAATGGTGTCATAATCTTGTGGGGGTGACCAACTAATATCTGATTTGATTTAAATCTTACTCCATATTTGAACCCATACCTGACAGTGCTTGAGTTATCAAGAATCAGAGCCTAAATAGCTTATGGATATAGGGTAAAATGAAGCAATATAGGTATTAAGAAAATACAATGATAAAATGACTCCTAATGATATTTTGCTATACTCATAGATCAGTGCCTTGTTCAATCATAATCAGAGAATCCTCCTCCTGAAACATATGGAAACAAATACAGAGAACCACAGATATACATCACAGAGGGAGAGAGAGAGAGAACTTCGAACATTCAGCCTTAAAAGGCTTGTCTCCATTAACTTCTTCCCCTTAGAGCTCAGGGAACCCTGTAGTAGAGGAAGCAGAAAGATTGTAAGAGTCAGAAGGTGGAAGACATCATGAAAACCAGGCCCCCTAAAACAAGATGATCAAAGCTTTTATGAACTCACAGTGATTGAGGAAATAAACACTGGTTCTTCATGGGGCTGCAGTAGGTCCTCTGCATATGTTTATGGTTTAGCGTTTTTATGGAATTCTATGTGTATAAACAAGTAGGTCTCTGATTCTTTTATCTTCTCTTCAGCTCTTTTCTTCTACTGTTTGTATTTTTCAACTTCAACATGATAATTTTTGTTTTATTTTATTATATCTTATTTGGTTATATTTATTATTATTATTATTGTCTCTTAGAAACTTTTTTCCTTTTGTTTTCTTTTTGAAATTTTTTTATTGAATAATTTATTTATTTACATTTCAGATGTCTTCCCCTTTCCCCATTGCCCCATACCATTCCCCTCCTCCTTTTTGCTTTTATACCATTTTAATAACATGCAAGTATTAAGGTCAGATCTAGGTTGAGGAACGAGCAATAAAATAGATGTAAATAGTCAAGGAGCAAGCAAGAAACTAAACACAAATAGTCAAAGAACAAGCAAGGCATTAAACACAATTCTGCGAGCACTCCTGTGAGTACTATTTCTAAGGGCTTATCAGGATGGCCAAAATATCTAAGCCAACTTCCCTGTCCTAACCCAAAGTCATTTTCATGTCTGAAGCCTACTTCTAGCCTAAAATTTAGTTTTCTACCTGAAATTACTTTTTTGTTCTATCGTAAGATTTAGCTTTTTGCCTGAACCCTACTTCTAGTCCTTGGCCAGTGTCATATTCCTGCCAAGCAGCCCATTTTCTTGTCCTTGGGTCATATCAGATTCTTTCCAAGCAGCCTCAAAGGCTCTCTGCCTCTCCCTATTTTTTATTTCATTAACAAGACTGAGCCTGTCTTAGGTTATTCTGACAAGAATGCTTTCCTTACCTGTCATGGAATATGCATTATCCAAAGCAATGCACTTCTGTCTTAAGTTGGTAAGGCTCTGAGCAGAATCTTACCTGTCCTTGGCTTGCCAGTCTGTTAAAAATGGCATATATAGCTTGATCATGTTTGCCCTTTTCATCCTGGGAATACTTTTATTCCTGTTCACTGTGTGAGAGCTTGTCTTTAACAACATCAACATGTTGGCAGCCAAAGTATATAAGTACATGGCTTAAACCTGAAAATAGACACCCAGACAGAACATTTTTTTCTAATGAGAGACAAAAAGGGAGTGGATTCAGATGGGAGGGAAGGTGAGGAGAAAGTCAGAGGAATATAGCAAGGGAGAAATTTAATCAGGATATAGTATGTGAGAAAAGTATTTATTTTCAAAAATAAGGGAAAAACAAAATATACAGAAGCAGAATATTAATATTTTTTAAAATAAGAATTATGTTAAAATCCATATGACAAGAATGAATAGGCATGATTTATTAATGAGCACTTCAAGCATATGCTTAGTGACAAATGAGTATAAAGGGAACAGAGGACACATTGTCATGTATACAATGTGGAAAAACACTCTAGAGCCAAAATATTGTCTTCACATTTCCATGATTCACCATGTGAATAACAATAAGTTTGATCCTGCATTCTTAAGGATATTTACACAGGTGGAAATAAATACTAAGTTCCTAAACAGTCAAAAATAAAAACATCTACAGATGGTCAAGTATATAGATAGCTTCATAGGAACTGACAGCTGGGAACATTCCAAGTAAATCAAGGCCTGTTTCCAACTGTCCATCTTGCAAAATACACATGGCTTTTAAATTTTTTGTGATTGGTGATCAGATATAAGGGTAAATTTAGTAATTTAGTGAACCTAAATTATCACAAGTAATTTAGCACTTGTGATAATTGACAATAACAGGTCATTCTATATTTATTTAGTCAAGTGTTCCTATGTGAATGAAGCCCAAACTGATATAGTTTAAATATGCAATGGCTACTTTCTAGGCACTAGACAGTGAACCCCAGGTGGAATTTTAGAGGAAACATGTGCCTGTAAATTTCTTAGATTTATGAAGCAATTAAGTAGAAATAGGAATTATAGAAAGGTAGCAAACAGTGAACCAAAGAGTAAGGTTATTCTAGGGGAAAATGGAAAAAGGTGGGAAATGACATCATGGGTAACCTAATCTGCATTATAAGAAGATTATAGAAAAGTTAAAATGATAAGTAAGAAAGTGCAATAAAGGAGAAACTGAAGTATCTTACGAAATGTTTGAAATGATAACTATTGGCTGTATTAAGCAAATTACAGTAGGGATAAACAAGTATGTGATGTAAAGCTACAGGATGTCATTAGAAGTCCTATTGTATTATTTTGACATAATTGCATATCAACATCATAATGCTGGAAGAGTTTAGAATTTAGTCTCTGAATTCTCTCATGTAGTTAGAGAAAATGAGATGAATAATGCAAAATTTTATACTTAAACTCAATTTCAGTATCTAAGTGTAAATTTTGTCAAGGGCTGTGTTGATCTTGTACTACAAGTGCAGAAACATCATCACTATCAGCTTCTCACCCCTTTCCTTCCTCATAGTAAAAAGGTTTTCACTTAAGCTCTATATTATGTCTAGATCTATGTATCTATCATGGTTATCTAACCATTCTCCTCCTCTATCCTTCATTTCACCATACAGAAGAGAAATAACAATGTGTGGGTTTTAGTAGAGTATCTCGAAGGGTAGTGAGGCTCAGACTTGAACCTAAATGATGTTGAGTCTAAAATTCATGCTCTTAAAATAAAAGAGACATGGGGTAAGGGAGGTGACTAAGAATCAATGGGGGATCATCTTGGCTGTGATTCACTACATTGGGAATACGGAACTTGAAGAGGTTGAAACTTGAAGAGGCCACCTCCTGTAGCCAGACAGGAACTCCAGGGGAGTGATAAAGACACCAACCTTCCCACAAAACTTCAAACCCCAAATGTATCCCATCTGTAAGTAATACAGGCACGTGGGAGGGAGTAGAGACTGAGGGAATGGCCAACCAATAACCGGCCCAACTTGAGACCCATCCCATTGACAAGCACCAATCTTTAACACTACTGATACTCTGTTATGCTTGCAGATAGGAGACTATTGTCCTCTGAGAGGCTCCATGTAGCAGTTGACTCAGACATGTACAAATACCTGCACCTAAAGAGTGAAAGAATAGGAGGAAGGATCGCAGGCCACATAGGGGATGGGAATTACACAGGAAGATCAAGAGTCAACTAACCTGGACTCTTGGGACTCTCAGAGTCTGAACCACCAACCAAAGAACATACGCAGGTTGGACCTAAGCCTCCCAGCTCATATGTTGCAGACAAGAAGCTTGACCTTCATGTGGGTCCTGAACAAATAGCTGTTACCTATATGTGCATATGTTCTACTAGCTGGGCTGCCTTGTCTAGCTTCACAGAGACTTAAAGAGGAGAAGGGGAGGAGGGCAGGGAAAGGATTGTGAAAGAAAGTCACTGGGAGGAGGACAGTGAGCTGGATATAACGTGAATAAGTAAAAAAATAAAATAAAATTGTTAAAATAAATTAAAAAACAATGCTTAGTTTTATGATCTGATCAAGAAGTAAAATATTTTTGCTTGATCATACTTTCAAGGTTAAAAAGAAAATGTATGACAAAATACATCAAAGGCAAACAAAACAAGGTCTTAGATGCTGCCATGAATCTATTTTCATAAGATCCTCCCATATTAAGCATTCCATGTAGGTATTTGCTTATTTATTTACCCATAATCCAGGCCTGACCACTCTGTTTTCCTAATGTCATTTGTTTAGGCCAGTAATGTAGATATTCCTCAGGGGCAAACGTCAATGTATGTTGCTAGGGAAGCAAAAACGACATGCAGAGTAAATATCAGCAGAAATAATAAGATTAGGAAAAGTCAATAAGAGATGCTGAGATAGCGAAGCCACATTTAGAGATTAGATGCCCCGAGGAAGCAAAGCAAACAGCTATAAATATGGATGGTAGTGATAAGCAGCAAGAGGTCAAGTGGGATAAAACACCAGGATGCTGCTTGATGTTCACCCTGTCCTAGGAAACAGGAAGCACAAGGTTGACTCGAAGTTTCTGATACATTTTATTTCTAATAATTATCCATGCCTACTTTCCATTTAAAAGAATAAAGAATAAAACAAACTAAACACATATAGATTATAACTGTCAGCTATCCTATTAGGTAACAAATATGTGTGAAATTTATATATTTCATCTGTGATGAAGGCAGAGCATTTAAAGTTCTACCTTAGTGAAGTTGCTTTAGTGATGTGCTTCTTTTCATGTGAATAAGCATGAGATACACAATTCCAGTGAGGATTAAACCTTACAGTAAAACTGTACAGTCAAAATTATATTATCATATGACCCAGTTATAACACACATGCCTAGATAACATACCTAAAATAACCTAAATCTACATACAATAGAAATTCCTATGTACCCACTCATGTTTATTTTGGCTGTGTCAAAAATGGCAAAAATACTGAGTTAGCTGAGATTACATGTAAAAGGAAAAATAAGGTATGGTTGATATTAATATCCAAGGCAGTTTTATTCAACCATTAAAAAAAATGAAATTGTAATGCTTAGGGGAAAACAGATGTAACTTGGGATAGTATGGTAAATAAAGTACATTAAGCTAGAAACACAAATATCTCATACTTTTCTTCATATATAAAATACAGAGTTTTTTAAAAAATTATTCTGAACATCTATGCTCCAAATGCAAGAGCACCCACATTCATAAAAAAAACTTTACTAAAGCTCAAAGCACACATTGCACCACGCACAATAATAGTGGGAAACTTTAACACCCTACTCTCATCAATGAACAGACAATGGAAACAGAAACTAAACGCAGACACAGTAAAACTAACAGAAGTGATGGACCCAATAGTTTTAACAAATAATCTATAGAAAATTTCATTCTAAACCAAAAGATACAATTTTCTTAGTACCCCAGGGTACCTTCTCCAAAATTGACCATATAATGGGTCATAAAACTGTCCTCAACTGATACAGGTGGATCTAAATAATCCAATGCATCCTATATCACATTACCACGGACTAAGGCTGGTCTTCAATAACAACAAAACAACAGAAAACTCACATACACATGGAAGTTGAACAACGCCCTACTCAATGATAACTTGGTCAAGGAAGAAATAAAGAAAGAACCTAAAGACTTATTAGAATTTAATGAAAAAGAAGGCACAGGATACCCAAACTTACAGGACACAATGAAAGTAGTGTTAAGAGGAAATCATAGCTCTTAATGCCTCATAAAAGAAACTGGAGAGAGCATACACTAGCAATTTAACAGCACATCTGAGAGCTTTAGAACAAAAAGAAGCAAATACACCCAGGAGGAGTAGAAGGCAGGAAATAATCAAACTCAGGGCTGAAATCAACCAAGTAGAAACTAAACTACATAAAGAAGCAACAAAACCAGAAGCTGGTTCTTTGAGACAATCTTCCTTCCTTTCTTCCTTCCTTTCTTTTTTCCTTCCTTCTTTTCTGTTTCTTTCTTTGTTCCTTTCTTTCTTTGTTCTTTTCTTTCTTTGTTTCTTTTTCTCTTTCTTTCTTTCTTTCTTTCTTTCTTTCTTTCTTTCTTTCTTTCTTTCTTTCTTTTGTTCTTTATTTGTTTTTTTATCAAATACAGTCTAACAGGAGTCAAACTAAAAAAAGGAAACTTCAGTTGAGAAAATGTCTCCATCAGATTGTCTAGAAGGCATAATATCATTAAGTATTTTCTCGAATGATGATTTACTATTACAAGTGTCATCCCTGAACAGCTGGAATAACAAGATAGTAATTCTATTCCTTCATGACCTCTTCTTCAGTGTGTGCCTCCAAGTTCATGTTTGAGTCCTGATTACCATTCATAATGTACTGTAAGATATAAGATGAAGTAAACTCTTCCCTCTCCAAAAAATGTACATTAATTTTTATATGTATATGACACAAAGCAAAATGAAGATTTATTTGTGAAGGGAGCTCGTGAGAATAGGAGGAGGAGAAAACAAAGGTGATGTGGGTTTCAGTACAATGGGATAGTATATTCTCTCTAACCTGGACCAGAACCTAGCTTTAGAAGAGACACAATTAATTAATTAATTATTCTCTGTAAAGTGAGAATTTTTTTGCTGCCCCCATTGTGTGCAAAATCTACTGTATTGCATTTGCCCATTTTGGAAAACAGTGCTTCTCTTTCTTCGACCTATAGTTCTTCTTAACCAAAACAAACAAACAGACAGAAAAACAAAAACAAAAAAACCATGTGTTACTGCAGTATTGCTAAGAACAGAGATAAGAGCATGTGGATCCTCTTTGTTCTGAATGTTATGGAGACCAGCTCTTTATTATTAACTGTACAGATTGATTTTCTTATTTTTTATTTTGGCTTGGAAAGATTTAATATAACAACATTAGAAACCTTACATAAAAACTGACTTTATTAGTGGTATGGATTGTGAATTGTAATCAGAGTCAGTCTGAACTTTCTTTGTTTTTCTTGAGTCACACATGTAGTAGCCATAGGCCGTGTCCAATATTGCTTCTCTAAGTGGTCCTGTGTAGAGAAGTTCACAGACATTAAACACACATGAACAATTATATCAATTTTATTAAACCCAATGGCCAATGCTTGGAAATGTGGTTAGTGGTAGAGTGTTTGCATAGCATGTGTAAGGCCTTAGGTTCAGTCTGTAATACTGTCTCTATATACTCTCAAAAGAAGAACGCAAGGGCTCATCAAAGTTGAAAGTAATAATTATCACTTTTTGATTATGTGCTTTATTTATTTATTTATTTATATCCTTGGAAGCACTGTCTTACTGTGTAACCTAAGATATTTTGGAGCTCACTATGTAGCCTAGGCTATGCTCCTATCAGAGGTTTAGTATCAATCATACCTTTTTTTTCCCCATTTACCGTTTTCTCAGCTAATTCAATATCTATGCTGTTCTTAATACTGATAAAATAAACATGGATATGTAGGAATTTCTGTTGTTTGACTCTCTTGTCTCAACTAGTCTACTACCCCAGGCACTGAAATTATAAGAATATAGAATCGTGTATCTAGCTTTTACTGTTGTAACAAATTGTGATTCAAGTGATTCTCTGCTTATCTTTATACTATCTGATATGATCCTTCAATTGGTAAATGTTAAGAAATGTTAAAATAAAGTAAATATTAAAATGAGGAAAAAGAGTTGGATATTAATATCTGTAAACTTATCTTTTTATTATCTGATAAAAAGTTGGTTTTTTTCTCCAAACAACTTATTGGATCCAATAGCAATTTAGTTGATTTTGTGAGGAATCTGCTGAGAATAAAATAAAAATAAGGCTGTCTTAGTTTGGGTTACTATTGCTATGCTCAAACACTATGACTAGAAGCCAGTTGGGGAGGCAAGAGTTTACTTGGCTTATACATTTTCTTTTGTAGGGCTGCTATTTCTGTGAATAAACCTCATGACCAGGACAACTTTTATAAAGGAAAACCTTTAACTGGGGCTGGGTTTAGGTTCAGAGATTTAATCCATTACCATTATGAGTGGAAGCATGGCAGCAAGCAGACAGACATGGTGCTAGAAGAGACTTTTACATCTGCATTTGCTGGTAGCAGAAAGAGGGAGAGTGAGCCACTGGGTCTGGCTTGAGCCAGAGGACTTCCAGTGATAAGCTTCCTCCAACAAGACCACACCTCTTAATAGTTCTACTCCATGTAGGTCTGTTGGGTCATTTTCATATCAAAGGCCATCATTGAAGAAAGTCAGGATAGAAACTCAAGTGAGGCAGAAACCTGGACACAAGAGCTGATGCAGAGGCTATAGAAGAATCCTGCTTACTGACTTGCTCCACATGCCTTGCTCAGCCTTATTTCTGAATCCAGGACCACCAGCCAAGGGATGGTACCACCCCTAATGGTCCCTAATTTATAAAATGTTCTCCAGGCTGGTCTGCAGCCTGATCCTATAGAGGCTATTTCTCAACTGGAGAACTCCCTTTTCTTTAACGTTTAGCTTATGTCAATGTGACATAAACCTAGCCAGTACAAAGGCTAAAGGAAATATACTTTGCAAATTATAGTGGTATAATTAAAGTTTGCAATTTTCTAGCTCTTAAATCCATAATATTCCTTTTATAATTTTTATTTCCCTTTTATATAGAAAATTAATATACTATGTTCTGGCCATGCTTCCCCCTCTGCCTTCTCCTCACCAACCCAACTAGTCAAGTGCTTTCTCTCTTTCTTTAGAAAACAAATAGAAAATATTAAAATATCAAATAAAGCAGAATAATAAAACAAAACAAAATAAAATAAGACATTCTGGGGGATCCATAGAACCCATAGCCAGCGCTAGCAAGCCCCTTCCGCCGCTCGCTCCTCCTCCACTCTGAGGCCTGCGGGTGAGTGCACCCAGGAGCCCCCCAGACACATTCTGGGGGATCCATAGAACCCATAGCCAGCGCTAGCATGCCCCTTCCGCCGCTCGCCCTTCCTGCAGTCTGAGGCCTGCGGGTGAGTGCACCCAGGAGCACCCCAGACACATTCTGGGGGATTCATAGAACCCATAGCCAGTGCTAGCAAGCCCCTTCCGTTGCTCGCCCCTCCTCCAGTCTGAGGCCTGCGAGTGAGTGCACCCAGGAGCCCCCCAGACACATTCTGGGGGATCCATAGAACCCATAGCCAGCACTAGCACGCCCCTTCTGCCGCTCGCCCCTCCTCCAGTCTGAGGCCTGCGGGTGAGTGCACCCAGGAGCCCCCAGACACATTCTGGGGGATCCATAGAACCCATAGCCAGCGCTAGCACGCCCCTTCTGCTGCTCGCCCCTCCTCCTGTCTGAGGCCTGCAGGGTCTGAGTCCCGGACCAGACCTCTACCAGGTCTGCAGTTGTGTGGACCCCGGATTCCACCTGAGACATACTGGAAGGTCCGCTCAACCCAGAGCCACAGAGGAACAACTGAACTCAGAGTGTCAGACAACATACCCTGAGATATCCAAGAGGAGACACTACACCCAGAACAGCAGACATCTAGCTGGACTGCTACCTTGGAGGCACCATATCCTGAGGCATCCTAGAGATACCACTGTAATCAGGGCAGCTGGAAAAAATCACAAAGACATCTGGACTCCTAGAAGACCAAACAAAAGCGAGACAACTGGAAAGACAGTCTTCAATCAGAGACAGAAGTACAGGTAGCACTAGAATTAACCAGATGGCAAAAGGCAGGCGCAAGAACGTAAGCAACAGAAACCAAAGTTACATGGCATCATCAGAACCCAGTTCCCCCATCATAGCAAGCCCTGAACACCCCATCACACCAGAAAAGCAGGATTCAGAATTAAAATCACTTCTCATGATGATGATAGAGGACTTTAAGAAAGACATAAATAACACTCTCAAAGAACAGATAGAAACCCTTAGAGAGGAAACACAAAAATCCCTTAAGGAATTACAAGAAAATGCAACCAAATGGGAGAAGGAATTAAACAAAGCCATGCAGGATCTAAAAACGGAAGTAGAAACAATAAAGAAATCACAAAGGGAGAACACCCTGGAGATAGAAAACTTAAAAAAACGATCAGGAGTCATAGATACAAGTATTACTAACAGAATACAAGAGATGGAAGAGAGAATCTCATGTGCAGAAGATACCATGGAAAACATTGACACAACTGTCAAAGAAAATGCAAAATACAAAAAGCTACTAACCCAAAATATACAAGAAATCCAAGACACAATGAGAAGGCCAAACCTAAGGATAATAGGAATAGATGAGGGGGAAGATTCCCAACTTAAAGGACCAGTAAATATCCTCAACAAAATTATAGAGGAAAACTTCCCTAACCTAAAGAAAGAGATGTCCATAAATATACAAGATGCCTACAGAACTCCAAATAGTTTAGACCAGAAAAGAAATACTTCCCGCCACATAATAGTCAAAACATCAAATGTACAAAACAAAGAAAAAATACTAAAAGCAGTAAGGGAAAAAGGTAAAGTAACATATAAAGGCAGACCTATAAGAATTACACCAGACTTCTCACCAGAGACCATAAAAGCCAGAAGATCCTGGACCTATATCATACAGACCCTAAAAGAACATAAATGTCAGCCCAGACTACTATACCCAGCAAAACTGTCAATCATTATTGATGAAGAAACCAAAATATTCCATGACAAATCCAAATTTACACAGTATCTCAACACAAACCCAGCACTTCAAAGGATAATTGGTGGAAAACTCCATCACAAGGAGGGAAACTACAACTTGGAAAAAGCAGGAAAGTAATCTTCCAAAAACCGTAAAAGAAGGTAGCTACACAAACATATCTCCACTGCCAATAACAAAAATAACAGGAAACAACACTCATTTTTCCTTAATATCTCTTAATATCAATGGACTCAATTCTCCAGTAAAAAGACATAGACTATCAGACTGGATACGTAAACAGGACCCAACATTTTTGCTGCATTCAGGAAACGCACCTCTGTGGAAAGGACAGACACTACCTCAGAGTAAAAGGTTGGAAAACAATCTACCAAGCAAATGGTCCCAAGAAACAAGCTGGAGTAGCGACTCTAATATCAAATAAAATCAGTTTTCACCCAGAAGTAATCAAAAAAGATAAAGAAGGACACTTCATATTCATGAAAGGAAAAATGTATCAAGAGGAACTTGCAATTCTCAACATCTATGCCCCAAATGTAAGGGCACCCACATACATAAAAGACACTTTACTAAAACTTAAAGCATACATTGCACCCTACACAATAATAGTGGGAGATTTCAACACCCCACTCTCAGCTATGGACAGATCATGGAAACAGAAACTAAATCGAGACACAATGAAACTAACAGAAGTTATGAACCAATTGGACTTAACTGACATCTATAGAACATTTCATCCTAAAACAAAAGAATACACCTTCTTCTCAGCACCTCATGGTACCTTCTCGAAAATAGACCATATAATTGGTCACAAAACAGGCCTCAACAGATACAAAAAGATTGAAATAATCCCCAGCACCTTATCAGACCACCATGGATTAAGACTTGTCTTTGACATGGACAAAAACATCAGAAAACCGACATACACTTGGCAACTGAACAATGCTCTACTCAATGATAACTTGGTCAAGGAAGAAATTAAGAAAGAAATTAAAGACTTTTTAGATTTAAATGAAAATGAGGACACATCATATCAAAACATGTGGGACTCATTGAAAGCAGTACTAAGAGGAAAACTCATAGCTCTAAGTGCTCACAAAAAGAAAGTGGAAAGAGCATACATCAACAACTTGACAGCAAACCTGAAAGCATTAGAACAAAAAGAAGCTAGTATACCCAAGAGGAGTAGACGGCAGGAAACAGTCAAACTCAGGGCTGAAATCAACCAAGTCGAAACAAAAAGAACTATACAAAATATCAACAAAACCAGGAGCTGGTTCTTTGAGAAAATCAACAAGATAGACAAACCGTTAGCCAGACTAACCAAAGGGCGCAGAGACAGCATTCAAATTAATAAAATCAGAACTGAAAAGGGAGACATAACAACAGAAACAGAGGAAATTTAAAAAATTATCAGATCCTACTACAAAGGCCTATACTCAACAAAATTGGAAAATCTGGAGGAAATGGACAATTTTCTAGATAGATACCAGGTACCAAAGTTAAACGAGGAGCAGATAAACCACCTAAACAGTCCCATAACGCCTAAAGAAATAGACACAGTCATTAAAAATCTTCCCACCAAAAAATGTCCGGGGCCAGATGGTTTCAGTGCAGAATTCTTTCAGACCTTCAAGGAAGACCTAATACCAATCCTCTTCAAGTTATTCCATCAAATAGAAACAGAAGGAACACTACCCAATTCATTCTATGAAGCTACCATTACACTCATACCTAAACCACAGAAAGACCCAACAAAGAAAGAGAACTACAGACCAATCTCTCTTATGAATATTGATGCAAAAATACTCAATAAAATTCTCGCAAACCGAATCCAACAACACATCAAAACAATTATCCATCAAGATCAAGTAGGCTTTATCCCAGGAATGCAGGGATGGTTCAATATTCGGAAATCCATCAATGTAATCCACTACATAAATAAACTCAAAGAGAAAAACCACATGGTCATATCACTAGATGCTGAGAAAGCATTTGACAAAATTCAACATCCCTTCATGTTAAAAGTCTTGGAAAGATCAGAAATACAAGGCCCATATCTAAACATAGTAAAAGCAATATACAGCAAGCCAGTAGCCAACATCAAAGTAAATGGAGAGAAACTTGAAGCAATCCCACTAAGATCAGGGACTAGGCAAGGCTGCCCACTCTCACCTTACCTATTCAATATAGTACTGGAAGTCTTAGCTAGAGCAATTAGACAACAAAAGGAAGTCAAAGGGATACAGATAGGAAAGGAAGAAGTCAAAATTTCACTATTTGCAGATGATATGATAGTATACTTAAGTGAACCTAAAACTTCCACCAGAGAACTCCTAAACCTGATAAACAACTTTAGCAATGTGGCTGGATATAAAATCAACTCAAACAAATCAGTAGCCTTCCTCTACTCAAAGGAAAAACAGGCAGAGAAAGAAATCAGGGAAATGACACCCTTCACAATAGCCACGAATAAAATAAATTATCTTGGAGTGAATCTAACAAAGCAAGTGAAAGATCTGTATGACAAGAACTTCAAGTCTCTCAAGAAAGAAATTGAAGAACATCTCAGAAGATGGAAAGATCTCCCATGCTCCTGGATTGGCAGGATTAATTTAGTAAAAATGGCTATCCTGCCAAAAGCAATCTACAGATTCAATGCAATACCCATCAAAATTCCAAATCAATTCTTCATAGAGATAGAAAGAGCAATTTACAGATTCATTTGGAATAACAAAAAACCTAGGATAGCGAGAACTATTCTCAACAATAAAAGAACCTCTGGGGGAATCACCATTCCGGACCTCAAACTGTACTACAGAGCAGTAGTGATAAAAACTGCTTGGTATTGGTACAGAGACAGAAAGGACGATCAATGGAACAGAATTGAAGACCCAGAAATGAACCCGCATATCTATGGTCACTTGATATTTGACAAGGGAGCTAAATTCATCCAGTGGAAAAGGACAGCATTTTCAACAAGTGGTGCTGGCTCAACTGGAGGTCAACATGTAGAAGAATGCAAATTAATCCATTCTTATCTCCTTGCACAAAGCTCAACTCCAAGTGGATAAAGGACCTTCACATAAAGCCAGGAACACTGAAAATATTAGAAGAGAAGTTGGGGAAGACCCTCGAATACCTAGGCACAGGGGAAAAGTTCCTGAACAGAACACCAATGGCTTATGCTCTAAGATCAAGAATCGACAAATGGGACCTCATCAAATTGCAAAGCTTCTGTAAGGCAAAGGACACTGTCAACAAGACAAAACGGCAACCAACAGATTGGGAAAAGATCATTACCAATCCTACATCCGATAGGGGGCTAATATCTAATATTTACAAAGAACTCAAGAAATTAGACACCAAACAACAAAATAACCCCATTAAAAATGGGGTACAGAGCTAAACAAAGAATTCTCAACATAGGAAACTCGAATGGCCGAGAAGCACCTTAAGAAATGCTCAACATCCTTAGTCATCAGGGAAATGCAAATCAAAACAACACTGAGATACCACCTCACACCAGTCAGAATGGCTAAGATCAAAAATTCAGGTGATAGTAGATGCTGGCGAGGATGTGAAGAAAGAGGAACACTCCTGCATTGTTGGTGGGGTTGCAAGCTGGTACAACCACTTTGGAAGTCAGTCTGGCGGTTCCTCAGAAAATTGGACATAGCACTACCTGAGGACCCAGCTATACCACTTCTGGGTATATACCCAGAAAATGCCTCAACAAATAACAAAGACATATGCTCCACTATGTTCATAGCAGCCCTATTTATAATAACCAGAAGCTGGAAAGAACCCAGATGCCCTTCAACAGAGGAATGGATACAAAAAATGTGGTACATTTACACAATGGAATATTACTCAGCTATTAAAAATAATGAATTCGAGAAATTCTTAGGTAAATGGATGGATCTAGAAAATATCATCCTGAGTGAGGTAACCCAATCACAAAAGAACACACATGGTATTTACTCACTGATAAGCGGAGATTAGCCCAAAAGTTTGAAACAACAAAGATTCAACTACCAGATGACAGGAAGCTCATGAAGAAGAAAGAACAAGTAAGGATGCCTAGGTCTTTCTTAGAAGGAGTAACTAAATAACCAAGGGAGCAAATATGGAGACAAAGTGTGGGTCAGAATCTGAAGGGGGGGTTGTAGGGAGACCATTGTGTCTGGGTATTCATTCCATAGGCAGTCACCAAAAATAGACGCTGATAGGGATGTCAGGATGGGAAAGCTGACAGCAGCCTGATAAGGCTGTCTCCTTAGAGGTCTCTCAGAGTCGGACATACCCAGAGATAGATACCCACAGCTATCCATTAATCTGATCAAAGTTCCCAATGGAGGAGTTAGAGAGTAAATTGAAGGAACCGTGAACCGTAAGGGCTGGTGGCCCTGTGAGGAGAGCAACAATACCAACCAGCCAGAGCTCCCCAGGGTCTAAACCACCAGCCCAGGAGCACATAGGGAGAGACACATGACTCCAGCTGTATATGTAGGGGAGGATGGCCCTGTTGGGCATAGGTGGGAGACAAGATCATTGGTACCCTGAAGGCTGAGCACTGGGGGGGGGGATCTGAGGGTGGGGAGGGAGGCTGGGGGTAGGTGGGTAAACACCTTCATAGAGACAGGAGGAGGGGGGATGGGATAAGGGGTTCCTGGGTGGTGGGGGAAATATGGTAAGGGGATAAAATTTGAAATGTAAATATTATATCCAATAAAAGAGGGGAAAAATAGAAAAGCGGTTAGAACCAACATTCTTAATAAAATGTCAGCCCTCTTTTAAAAAAAAAAAAAACTATCTTGATACTAAAATTTGTTTTGAGAATTGTATATTGCAGAATGATCAGCCTTGGTGTATCTACTCATCAAGCAAGCTGGGCAGACCTGCTCAAACCTCTGAGGTCCGTGAATTCCATCTGGAGGCAGCGAAGACACAGCATCAGAGGATTGTCAACTTGCTCTCCCCCCCACTCCTCTTCTAATATCTCAACGCCCATAATCAGCTTGAAGAAGCTAATGATGAGTCAGCGCCCCTATTCCCTGGGCATGGGGACTAAGGTGGTAAATGTTGGGCTGTCTCCCTAGGGAAAAGTAGTGGTTTTGTCGGAATAGAGAGGATTAGCTAGGGTTTATTGCATAGCCATAACCTATTAGTAGAAATCTGTATAATTAATATCAAGATGAAGATATAAATTCTTAAATGGCACCAATTTACTTTGTTTACAAATTTTAAGGTTTTCATTGGCATGAGCTTCTTAGTGATATAAGAGTGAGATGAATATTGTTACTCTCATAGGCATTGTACCAGTATAACACACTTAGGAATACAAAGCTTAGACCCAGTCCTTCTTTAACTTTTTTAACTGATTTGAAATGGTCAGCCTGTGAGTTAAGGGACTATAGCAAATTCAGGACTTGGAGTTTATTATAAGGGTGTTCTCTATGTTTTATTTAGAAATAGCTGAGTGGAGTTAACAGGCAACAGTCCAGATTACCTTACATGGATAGCTGGTTTTCAAAACATCAGAAATCCTTAGAATTGACATGACAAACATTTCAGTATTAATGTTCATTTTCATTAGAGACCTGTCTGCTCCGGACAGCTTCCTATGTTAAATTCTAAGAAGAAATTGAGCATCCTTGGAGTTACTCCAGTTGTGGTGAGACAGCCACTAGGCAAGAATTGCCACTTTCCTTCTACAGACAAATTACTGTCCAGAAAAGGACACACTTGCAGAATAGTCGACTGATTATATCTGCCTAGACAGAGTAATCAGCCCTTAATAATTCTGCAGCACTAAGGTCTGTCAGATGATCCTGGGCCAGAAGGCAGAAGAACAGATGCTCCAACGTTTTGAAGTAGAGCGAGTGTCCAGGTGTTCAGAGGTCTCTATAAATTGGCTAAGTTTTAGAAGCTATGCTTTGTGCTTCCCACAATTATAGTCAACTCAGTCATTCTGGATTTCTGACGGGGTTGAAAACTTATAGCTATTTACTTTGAGAGAAAAGATCTGAGTGTATGGTCATCAGCTGACATTCATCCTAAAGCCAAGGAAAAAGCCAGGTTCAGAACTAAGTGTTTTAGTTAGGATAGATGACAGAGGTGCTGGTTAGTCAACAAAAGGATGGACTGGGTATTAGGACTATCTTGTACCTCACTGGTACAAATAGGCATAATTATGCTCTAATTGTATTTTGAGAGAAAAATTTCCTTTTAACAGGAAGGGTGATGTGTAGGAGGAGCTAAGGTGGGAGGAGTACTGAGAGGAAGAAAAGGAGTAAGAAGAGGAGAAGAAGAAGGAGAGGAGAAGCTAGGTGATGAAAGAGAGATAGAGGGGGGAGACAGGGAAGCAGATGTTCATGTATCTCCACCAGTCAAAGATAGTTGATATATCTAGGTTGGGTAGTGGGTTACACCTCTGATTTAACAATACCAAACTTATAAAGCCTATGATTAACATTTCTTAAAAAAAATGTATAAATGCAAAAAGGAAAAGGGGGCATGGGATAGGGGTTTTCTAAGGGGGGGGAATGGGGAAAGGGGATGGTATCTGAAGTGTAAATGAAAGATCTAATAAATAAAAATAAATAAAAAAAAAACACCAAAAGTCAGAAGAAGCTCACATACAAAAACTATAAAATTCAAAATCAAAACTCATGATATACATTCAAAAGATCTGTGAGGTCCAGTGGGATGCCATTGAAGAAAATGGACTTTTCTTGCAAGCAGTTGACATTTTAAAATAGCTCCTTGTTGGAGATTTTGTCCAGTTCCTCCTCTCAGCACTGGGATACCATCTGGCTTGAACCTGTGCAGGCCATGTGCATGTTGCCATAGTCTCTGTGAGTTCATATGTGTGTCAGTCATGTTGTGTCTACAACACACAGTTTCCTTGGTGTCTTCCATCCCTTTTGACTTTTACAATTTTCTTTTTTTAATTATTATTATTTCTTGAACCCTGAGGGGAGAGGCTTGAAGAAAACATACCAGTTAGAACTAAGTATTGCAAAGTCTCTTGCTCTTTGCATATTGTCCATTTGTGGGTCTTTATATTAGTTACAGCCTACTATGATATAAAGCTTCACTGTTGATGGCTGACGGGACAGATCTATGTGTATAAAAGAATGTCCTTAGGAGGCACTTCATTGCTCTGTTCCTATAGCAGAACTATTGTATTTGAGATCCACTATAGTTAAAACAATTCTGAAGAATAAAAGAACCATCGGAGGCATCACTTTCCCAGACTTCAAGATGTGCTACAGAAGTATAGTAATAAAAACAGTATGGTGTTGCATGAAAAAGACACGTTGATAAATGGATTCAAATTGAAGTCCCAGCTATAAATCCACACACCCATTGACATCAGATTTTTGACACAGAAGCCTAAGATATACAATTTTTCAAAATAGCATCTTCAAATAATGATGCTAGTCAAACTGGATGGCTACACATGGAAAATGCAAATAGATCCATACTTATCAACTCGAAATGTGTCAAATTTTGCTTAATTGTTTTCTTTGTTTCCTTCTAAGATGCAAGGCCTACTTTTTTATGTTGACAATTTTTTACACAATATATTTGATCATGCTTTTTCTCTCTCCCAACTCCTCCCAGAGTCTCTCCACTTACCAACCCACCTGACTTTATGCCATTTTTATCTCTCTCTTTAAGAAAAAATAAAGCCAACAACAGCAAAAAAAAAAAAAAAAAAAAAAAAAAAAAAAAAAACAAAAACCCGCAATTAAACAATCAAGAAACCCAGACATACAATGCCAAAAAAAATCAGAAACCACATTAGACAATCAGCAAATAAAAGAAAAAAATGCCCAAAGCATTATTAGACAAAAAAGTCTACAAAACTACCTTTAAGTTCCTTTTGTGTTGGGCATCTACTGTTGGGTATGGGTCCTGCTCTTAAGTGTAGTTTATATAATCTGTGAGACTCCATTAGGGAAAACTAATTATTTTTTTACTTTTCAAGAAGGTATTCTGTTTAAAATAATATTTTTAGTAATTTAAAAATTTTGTGCATGTTTGCAGTCATGATCGTGGATATATCTTAAACTACAAGGACGTCTTGCATATTCATGGGTGAATTTGCCATATTGTAGGAATGCTGTTCTGGGGTCAGAATTCTAGAGAAGCTCAGGCCATATGTTATTGCTTCAGTGTAACACTGATGTCATGTGATTATGTAAGTAATGTAGAGAGAAAACAAAGTAAAGTCCAGGAAGAAATCCTTCTGATAGGATTCCCATACCTTGACAAATATCAACATACACTCTCACACACTCATTCACACACATGCGCACACACACACACACACACACACACACACACACACACCACACCACACACACTTACACTTGACTTGAAGCAATGGAGAAATGGGGGAAAAGGAACCATTTAACTCTCAGGTACACTTGACAAAGCCCAGCCTTCTAATTTTTCCAGTTTAATTTATTTGACTAACTGTTCCTCAGTTGGTGAGTTTCCCGGAACACAGCAATGAAACGAAGCACCACGACTAACGATAAGAGCTTTACTAAAACTAAACTGAAAACAGTTCTAAAACATTTCAATGTCCTTATTTAGCCTGGAGAGATGGCTCAGTAGTTCACAACACTTACTGCCCTTATGAAGAACCCGACTGGCTCCAGCATTGACTTCAAATGACTTACACCACCTGAAACTCTGGATCCAGAGGATCCAATGCACACTTTCGGGTTTCCACAAGAATCTTTACATATATGTACATGCACACATTCATATACAGAATGAAAAAAATTTAAAGTCTCAATATCCTTTGCATTGATCATTATTACTTTGAAACTCAGGGAATATTATTTTATTTATTCTATCAATACTATTATGTATCCAAAACAGACATTTAAATATGCTGAAATTACCCTTTACATTCTTCCTGCTCCCTCTTACAAGGTCTTCTCTGAGACTTGGATGGGGAGGTGGCTATAAATGAGGCATCCAGAGTTGAACACTCACAGTTGCTTATATTCATCACTTTAAACAGTTTTGAGTCTGCATCAAGCAATTAATGCATTAAGGAGTACCCACTGCAAAGGAAAAAAAAAGCTTCTCTGAAAAAAAGGTGTAAGGAGCCTATTCTCCGGGTATAAACACAAAGATTTAGAAGGAAGTTTGACAGCATGACCTTTTGGCAAAGTCACAGGAAGTTCCCCTGTAGACCTAACCTTTCCCAAATAATGTGCTTTGGGCTAGGTTTTCAGTACCAGGCATGAAATCTCTTTAGGAAGCAGGTCCCATATGCAATCACTGAGCTTTCCCCATAAGCACTACACAGTCACTGCACCAAGGCACTTACTCTGCCAGAAAGGCCAGCATTTTAGAACACAGTGTTTTCTGTTCTCCTGGAAGCCTGCACAATGTATTCTGGAATTATGTAGGCTAGACTGTAAAAGATTTTCCTGTTCAGATTTTCCTGTTCCTGTGTGCTACATCCAAAGCAAGTGGTTATCTTCAGAAATCAGGACTTACCTTCTTTTTATGTTGTGTAACTGAGAACAAAGTCAATTGCTTGTGCTGTTTTGGGTACTTCTTAAGGTTCTTGGAGGTATCCTGTGCCCAATACCTAGATTTCCACTTAGTAGCTCCTGATTTCTGGGGCAAGTAGTCTTTTAAATTTTTAACATAAGTGTATTAACTTATGTTAAACTATGTATGTTAAACTTATGTATCAACTAAACACTGGATTATTGCTAACAGGATTTGTCACTTCAAATATTTGTTGTAAAAATAAATGTATTGTATACCAATGTGTGTTTTAACAGAAATTATAACTGTGCAATGCATGTTGACATTTATGTTAGTTAACATAAATAAATATTAGTAGACATGACCAAACTGTTAAATACACAGAGAATATGAAAACTTTAACAGTATTAATGTAAAGTTTTAGGACCTGTGTTTTGAAGCGTCACTGATTTCAAAGTCATGTAAAATCTTTTCCTGGTCATTCAGTCTTGAAGTTGAGGAGGACCTTTTTAAGGATGGTGTGTGATTAGCTGCTTTTTACAAAGAGCACCTGATGCAGATCAATACATCTACTAGAATGTCTTCACGCTTTACTGTCATAATTATCGCCGTTACCTGATTGTATTCTTCCTGGGATCTCAGAATTTCACTCATCTTTGATTCTTCTGCATGTTTTGCTAGCCTGAGGCGGAGCTGTGGAAGACAAGTGTGGTTTCAGGTTTTGCTCTGCGTGTCTTTATTGATACTACTGGCTTTCCATTCATTTAGATCTCTGAGACTGTCCCTAGTGCACGATTCCGAGGGTCAGGAGTACAATCATTATATTGACTACTCCATCTGTTGCTGAACTGAAGGAATTCTGGATACGATATTTCTTCATGAGATAAATAAGCACAAAGAAAAACCAGAAGAACCTCGGAAGGCTAATTCTTTAATTTCTTCATGAACTGGCACATTACCAGCATCTACCATTTTATTATTTCAGTAAAAACATTTGGATAATGTACTGGGTACTAGGAATATTCCTCAGAAAACACAGCAACATAACACACACACACACACACACACACACACACACACACAAATTTACATGCATTGCATAACATACTATCTGACAGAGAAAGCACGTGCTTCTTTATAATTACCTTTTTCAAGCTGGTACTCAAGACTATTTTGTTTTCAATTATTATTTCACAAAATATGATAGCATAAAGTATTGAATAAATATTTTAATTTCATTAATGGTTTTATTCCAGACTCCCATTGTCAATATACCATACTATTTTATTACTGCTAATGGCATTCATTGACTTTTTAAACATTTTTATGGAAAAAGATTTTACCTAATCAAAAGTTGCTACACAATTGAGTTTCAGCTTTCCTATCTGAGTTATACTAAATACATATAATTAAAGCTGTTATGCCTTTTCCTATTCAAACCTCCACTAATCTAAATTATGATGCAACTACTGTTAATTGGTACTTTGTAATATGTTCTTATCCTTTCTCTAAATTATATTCTACAGATCTATATGACATATAATTACTTAAATTCAGATAACATGTATGGAAGTTAAAGTTTTTTTTTAATCATGAAACTTATCATGATTTAAAGTATTGTGATTTATGTGATTAGTAATAAGATTTTATTTTCATTGCATTGAAGTAACCGACAAACTTTAATGTATATAAAGAAGTGTGCAAAACTACAAAAATAATGCTTATAAAAGTGACAATTGTTAATATTTGTTAGTTCTTTACTGACCTATGCTATTTCAAACAAAAATACTAGCATATGCCTGTATGAGAGATGTTGCAAAGAACACTATAGTCAATACCACACCCCCTTATCTGTATATTAATGTGGGTGTGTTCAAAAACCTTTCTGACTGAGACATTTCCCCAGCCTTGATTAACTTCATTTGTATTCAATAGAGAACAGTAGGTATCTGAGGAGAAATAGAGATAGAGATAGAGATAGAGAGATAGAGAGATAGATAGAGATGAGAAAGAGAGGCAAAATGCATCTAAATCATAAAGGAGAAACAGCAATATATAAAATGTACTCAAATATTATACTGTTTCTGCATACTCTTGAACAATTGTACATAAAATATAAATATGGTCTCAGAGGCTGGACACAGGTTGATGGTAGCTGCTTGTCTAGCATGCTTGAGACCCACTTAATTCCAGCACTTCCTTAAAACAATATTAAAATAGCAATGAGGTAAAAAAAAATACTCAGTAGGAACTTAAAAACCATTGGTGAATGATGATAGTTGTAAACAAGAAACAAATGTGAAGGAAATTGGAGGTATAAATGGATGAACTCTATTTAAAATTAGTTTCTTTGGCAGCATACAGTACTGATAGTTGGAAGAAGTCTTAGGATACAAAGGGACTAGAGGTGAAGTGTAACAGAACATTTGCCCTGTTTCACTTTAGAGTTTTAATGCAAAGTTGACAGATACAGGGTAGCGGGGTGGCCACTGAGTTAGAAAGAATTATACCTCTCCTATCCCCTCTGTCCTTCAGACAGTAAGGGGTTTCTGTGGTACTTAAAAATATAAGGTTAAAAATATGAATTTCTAAATGTAGAATTATAACATGCTTAGTCCATCTATTGCTAATTGTATGTCTTTTATTTCAGGAACACTTACTATTGTATAAAAATTGTGGGACTCTTCTCAGAACAAAACCATTTTCTCCAACTTCAAACATTCCTTAGTTGCCTGTAGTTCTTTGTCCAGAGTCAGGGGTCACATGAACTTGAGATAGAGCAAGGAAGTGTGCACATGAGAGGGGTCTTGGGGGGGGGGATGGGAAATTATGTAATTATATATTAATGTCAAACAATAATATTTAAAAATATGTATGTGCTAACTGCTTAAGAAAAACATAATAAAAGTCATCTGTAGCTTTCTAGTATTCTAGAGTATGATAGAAAAATTAATTCCCAGATTTGCACCTTGTCAATTGTGACAGGAATTTAGTAATGATATCTGCACACATGTCTATTTTTTAAAGCATTTTAAAGTTAATCCAACTTGTTACTACATGTCTCTGGAACTTACTAATGTGTATGTCCTTTGTATCCAACTTCTTGTTTTCCATACTCACCTAATTTTTCAAATAGCCTAGATAATCCTCAATTCTCCTTGGCTTGGTTCACAGGTAGGGAACGTGATATACTTCAAAATTCCCATTCTTTATTCTTTGAAATATCTTGAACTTTATGTTAAAAGTGTTAAGAAATAATATTATTATCTTTCGCACATCTTCTTAGGTTTTCAAATGACAAGTGGCATATTTTCTATTAAGATATTTCTACCACTGACATAACGTCTCTCTTGAAATAGTGAGATAAAACTTGTTTTGCTTATAAATTGAGTAAAGTCTTCATTGAAAAGCTGTGATTACCTATGACACACAGGAATGTTTCCTAAAGAGAGACATGTAAGTTAGAACTTAGTTATCTACCTAAACCACAATCCCAATGGACAGCCAAATAGTCTTACTGATAGTGTCTTTGAGTAACTTATTTTACTGGGCTCTTTTAGAAGAGAAAATATATATACAAAGGCTCCAACATGTTTTTTTTCTTTAATAAAATTAGAACAAGTAAGTACTTAATAGTCTTTTTATTGAATATTTTATTTATTTACAAATGTTATCTCCATTCCCGGTTCCCATCCCCCTACACACACACACAAACTTCCTATCTCTTCCCTGTCCCCCTGTTTCCTTGAGGGTGCTCCCCTACCCACCCACCTACTCCACCTTATCACATTAGCATTCCCCTATGTTGGGGCATCAAGTCTCCTCCACAGGACCAAGGGTCTCCCCTCCCACTGATGCTAGATAGGGCCATCCTCTGCTACATATGCAGCTGGAGCCATGGGTCCCTCCATGTGTACTCTTTGGTTGGTGGGAACTTTGGGGCATCTGGTTGGTTGATACTATTGTTCTTCCTATGGAGTTGCAAACCTTTTCAGCTCCTTCAGTCCTTCCCTAACTCCTCTGTTGGAGTCCCAGTGCTCAGTGTGATGGTTGGCTGTGAGCATCTGCATCTGTATTTGTCAGGCTCTGGCAGAGCCTCTCAGGGGACAGCCATACCAGGCTCCTGTCAGCAAGCACTTCTTGGCATCAGCAATAGTTTCTGGGTTTGGTGTTTGCAGATGGGATGAATCCCTAGGTGGGGCAGTCTCTGGATGGCCTTTCCTTCAGTTTCTGCTCTACTCTTTGTCCCTGCATTTTCTTTAGACAGGGGCAATTCTGTGTTAATAATTTTGAGATGGGTGGGTGGCCCCATGCCTCAATTAGGGGCCATACCTTACCTGTGATATGGTCTTAACAGGCTCTCTCTCCCCTTTGTTGAGTATTTCAGCTAATGTCGTCCCTGCTGGGTCCTGGGAGCCTCTTGCTTTTCTGGCATCTGGAACTTTCTAGCGGCTAGCCCCAGTTCCCCAGCCCCCACTGCTACATACTTCCATTCAATTTTCTGACCCTCTGTACTTTTCCTCCAGCTCCTCCCATACCTAACCTATCCCCCTTTCCCTCTCCCCCTCCCTCTTCCTCCAAGTTCCCTTCTTCCCTCCCTTTCCTGAGTGAGGTAACCCAGTCACAAAAGAGCACACATGGTATGGACTCACTTCTGCATGGATATTAGGGAAAAAGCTCAGAATACCCACGATACAACTTACAGACCATATGAAGCTCAAGAAGAAGGAAGACCAAAGTGTGCATGCTTCAGTATTTCGTGTTCTTCACAACCCACTGCACATTTCAAACATATTCTTTCCTTTACATTTTCCCACCTACCTCATGATTAAAGTTAAAACTTAACAATTTTGTTCAGTGTGAAGTTTTTACTCCAGAAAGATTGTCTCATCTGAAATTATTAATTTTCAGAGGCATACTACATATAAATATGGCCTTTCAATTCTTAACTTGGGCTAAGATTAAAAGTTTTACACCAAAAATATTTTACTCTCATAGTGCTTTTTATTATTTTGCTTTTGGGAGTTCCTCTATAGTTCAAGGCGGCCTGGAACTTGCTGTGTAGCAGAAGCCCAAATAAAGCTAGTAAAACAGCTATCCAGTCATATATATGTGTGTGTTTGTATGTGCATGTATGTTTATGTACATATATATGCATATGTGAATATATGTTACTAAAGTGAGAAAAACATAGTATTATTTCAATCTTCCTTATTCATCATTATCATAGGAAAGATTTTGTCATAACTGGTACTTTTTCTATCGTATGTTATAGAGTTTTCACAATATTTACTAGCAATATAGAAATTAGACATGAGGCAAATGCATTTATTAAGAAAGGGATAGATAGCATATAAAAGAGAAAATGCCCATCAGGTGTTATATAAAAAGCTCTTGGCCGAACTAAGTAAATAAACAGGCTGAAAATCTTATTGAAATTTCACATTTGTAATATTCCCACAGACAAAAGATTTCCCGAGAGCTTGCCACGTGACTGCAGAGACAGAATGGGTCCTGCATGTATTTCAAGTGGTCTGATTCAATCTAAGTGGCATGAGCAAGTTTAAATTTGGGCAAAAATAATAAGGTAGAAGGCCGTCAGAAAGATATACCATAGAAAGCTTAAAAAATAGGATTCACAAATTTCCAAACAGACCTTAGACTGAGCATCACTCAGTGAGGCCTTGGATCAGCATGGAAAAGGCAATGGAAGTATATTTGAAAGGCAAAGCCCTGCAGAAATGCAGATAAGACACCACAAATAAATCAAATTGATTTTGTGATCTCTCACCTATTGCTTGACTCGAGGTTCACAAGGCGATCTATTTTAATTGTAATATTAAAACAGTTGACAGTTTCATTGCAGGTTAGGGACAAAGTCTCAATATAATTTGCAAATTAATTAAATAAATACCTGGCGATGCTAATGGAACATTAAAAAGGCAGCCAGAAAAGCTATGTTATATAAGCTAATTTATTGCTTTTATGGAAACTATTGAAAACACATTTAAAATGTCTATGCTGCTTTCCATAAACTAAAACGAATGTCAAGTCAGAAAAATTATCAACCTCTGATTTTATTGAACTATTAGAATTTATGATAGGACTCTCAAAGTAATTTTGTCTGGTACAAGATTCTTAGATGACCAAAATGTCTCATGTGTATGCTTACCCACTCTGATCCTGACTATTTATGACAGAACACACAGCAACTGAGCCCCGAACTGCCAAACTAAAATTTTAATTTCAATTATTTTTAATAAAAATCATATACAGTCGGTAGCTGTATATTAATCAGCTATGGGGTTGAATTTTGATACTTCCTACGTTGTATGAATATGGTTATAAAAACAATAAAAACACCTTAAAGAGGTTACAAAATCCAGTCTGGAAGAGTATTAAACTTCTCAAGAGTGGCATGTTTTAAATGCTGGATAGTTGTGACATATTAGGTGACAAAATATGACCTTTAGCGAAAGAGGCAAACTTCAAACAAATAATACATTCCATGCACGTGCTTACCAAGTGTCATGAGCAGCAATGCATTCCAGAGGCCCTGCTAGAGACAGCAGCTACAAGCCCTGGAACCTTTGAGCACTTACAATGAGGTTTCAGCACATCTGTGTTGAGAAAACCCCCGAACACATTCTAAAATATCTTACACTTCAGAATGACACTTTGCACTTGTTTCAAGTAAATAATTCTTACATATAACCACTAATAGGTATTTTTAGTTTTTGTTTCTCAGTGTGTCTTGTGGAGAGTTGAAAATCAATAGAGAAACACACCATTTTTTTTTTCCCTCTGGAAAAGCCCTGGTCTAGAGGGTCAAAACATCTGAGAGTGTTTGTCTTCCACTGCAGCTCAGGCCCTGATCAGGATGGCCCTGAAAAGAGCTTCTGTGTTCTCTTCACTGCCTCAGGCAGACACACAACTTACTTAGCTGTGAGGAGATTTGCTTCAGTTAAAGTATACACTGCACCTTTTTCGAAATCTTCCTCCACAGGTGCTGTCTCCCCATGCCCACTCTGTAAGTGAAATGGGTTATTATAAAAGAGAGGTTTATATTCTTAGGAAAGAAATGGGAAGATAAGATCAGGAAGAAGCACATTGGGCATGACTTTTCTGTGGGCTGATGATGTAACTTTGAATAACTATACCCCTTGTAACTACTAAGAAGCCCCATGAACAGGGTTTATTGCTATTATTTAGACAATAGGCCTTGCTTTCCCTTTTGTAACCCTATTGTTCCACAAAAAGTCTGTAACATCGCCAACCTGCATCCTTCCATGAAAATAAGAAATGCTGTCACAACTGAAAGAAAGTGAGAGGAAAAACAATCTTTCATTTCCTGAGGAGTTTGTAGTATTCAAGCAGACATTAAGTTAATGCTACATGAGTTTATAATATTTTTGTGGATTTTGTTAATAAATGTATTTTATTTATTTTTATCAGTGTATATTGCTTGAATAATAGTGTTGTATGGTGTGTGTGTGTGTATGTGTCAGAGCTTTACTTCTGTGAAGAGAGATCATGACTAAGGTAACTCTTATAAAGGAAAACATTTAGTTGGGGCTGGCTTACAGTTTTTGAGGCTCAGTCTATTTTCTTTATGGCAGGAAGCATGGCAGCATGCAGGCAGACATGGGGCTGAAGAAGCCAAAAGATTTACATATTGATCCAAAGGCAGCAACAGGAGACTAGCTTCGGCAGAAAGCTAGAAGGAGGGTCTTTTCCACACGGGGTGGAGCTTGATCATAGGACCTCCAGCCCTACCCCCACAGTGGCATACTTTCTACTATAAGGCCACACCTATTCCTAAAAGGACAAACCTCCTAATACTGTCACTTTGTGTGAGCCAAGCATTCAAACATATGAGCTATGGGGGTCAAACCTATTCATTCCCCCACAGTGTGTATGTGTGTCAGTGTGAATATAGGAGAGTGGAGACATTCACATGGCACCCTATGGTGTGAGTGTGGAGATCAGAGCACAACCTTGGGTACTGGACTTTACCATTTACCACAGTATCTATCTCATTGGCTTGTGACTGCATATATTAGGCTAGCTGGCCTATGAGTGTCAAGGAATTGCCCTGTCCCTACCTCCCATCTTATCTCAGGAGCACGTTTGTTTTACAGGAATCCAAACTTAGACCTTCTACTTTCAGCGAATGTGCTTTGCCCAAGGAACCATCCCCCAAACCCAAGAAGATTTCTAATTTACTGCAATCACACTTACCTTATTTATTTTGGGCTGTGTTTCGGGTGTTTTTAATGTTTTCCCTTCCAAACTCCTGCCATTCTAATGCTTTGAACCATCCCACCTATTTTTGCATAACAGTTTCATAATTGCAAGACTTTCATTAAGCATTTATTCATGCAGAATGGTTTATATTTATCTGAGGTGCAAAGTAGAAATGATGAAAAATGACTAAGAAATAGTTGTGGGTGACATTTAATTCAGGTGCTTTTAATTGATTGACATTGTACAAAGTGTTGAATTTAAATGGGTAGTAAGACAATAGATAATGCATGTTTTTTTTTGAAGCAAAGGTCATGAACTTTCATTCCTAACCCAGAAGATGTCTCCAATTAATATCCATTCAGATAGAAAAAAAAATTAGTGTTCTCCAATGGAGTCTCACTGGTTATACAAACTATACTTAAAAAGAGGACCCATTTTTAGTAATAGATGGCTAATACAAAAGGAACTCAATAGTGTTTTGTCTTATAATACTCTGAGATTTTTATTTTTAGCATACTTGTCTTTTGCTTGTCTATTACAGTTTCTGATTTTGTGTTTTTATGGAGTGTATATGCCTCTGTGTGTGTGTGTGTGTGTGTGTGTGCATTTGTAATGCTTTAATATTTTTTTAATCTTTTTAATATTTTTTTCTCTTGGGACTGGAGAGATGGCTCTTTGCTTAAGAACACATGCTGCTTTTCCAAAGGTCCTGGCTTGCTCACAGCTATTTGCAACTCACAGGATGCTACATCCTCTTCTGACCTTGGAGGGAACCAGGCACAGACATGCATGAAAGCAAAACACTTATATACGTAAAAATAATTTTAAAATAAGAATATAGTTTGTTCTGTTTGTCTGTTTGATTTTCTTTTATTCTGTTTCGTTTCTTTGTTTTGTTTTGATTTTATTGGTCCATTTGTTTCATTAAGCGTGTATTAGAGTTACTATTGTTCTGAAGAAACAGCATGACCACAGCAACATGTAGAAAGAAAAGCATTTAATTTGGGTTTGCCTACAGTCGCAGAAAATGTTTAATCCATTATACTTATAGCCAGGAGCATTGTAGATACTGGCAGACTTGGCGCTCAAGAAGGAGCTGAAAGGGGGAGACAGTGCGATTGTTTGGCTTGGGCTTTTGAATCTCCAAAGCCCATCCCGACTGACACACTTTCTCCAACAAGACCATACCTACACCAACAAGGCCACTCCACCTTATCCCTTTCAAGAATGGAGACATTCTTATTCAAGCCACCTCAGGAAAAGAAAAGGAAGGCTTAGAGATGAATAAGTGGGATGGTGAGGAGGACCCAAGAGGAGATGAAGGAGGCAAAACCATGAGCAGAGCAGACTGAATAATAGGTTTTCAAATGTAAAATATACTAAAATTAGGGTAGAAACTTGAGGTACATAATTTAGAATTGACTTCAGAGTCAATTGATTTCAGAGTATCTGTTTAAATTTAGGGTAGACCTTTCTGAATAGTAAATGTGAAAAAAGATTATTTAGTATCATTGTAGTTTACATATTTGAAAGTTTAAAGTTGCTGTGCTGGAAAAGAAAACACAAAGTGATAGGCAGATATAAAATATCTTAAAATTAATCATGGAAAAATATTTTACTTTAGAATGTTTACTTCTTTTAACACAATGCTTTTAGCAACAAACCATTTCCAACAAGTGATGATTTTTCTCTTTTTAGTCAAGGAATTGCCCTTGTGAATTGCCACATGTGAAGGTATGTGTGTTGTGAGTGTGTTTGTGCTTGTGTGCATGTGTGTGTGTGAATGCAGGGTGTGTGCAAAGCAGCCATATATATTTAAATCATGTGGAGGTCAGAGAGCAGACTGGGATGCTGATCCTCTGTTGTTAAATAGATGTACACATACACATATATGTACATGTTCTTAACTAATGCACACATTTATTTTTAAATATAACCTACTCAATCTGTATAATGTTATTTGTATATATGATATGTTTTTAAGGCTGGCAATTTGGTATTAGATGACCAACTGTTTTGTTCTTCTATGGGTAAGACTATTTCTCCAGCTCTCAGCAGTTCTTAGTTGTCTAATATGGTTCTTTGTGTAGAATTTACGCCTCCTGGTCTTTTCTCTATTCATTTAGACATGTTTGTCATTGTCTTTGTTCAGCTCCTGTTGGTGAGACTGTATGGGTTTGGCTTCTGACAACATTAGGATATACAGTCTCTCCACAACCTGTCTAATTCTTATGATCTGGTTCTTATGATCTGATCTTTCTTTTCCCTCTATGGACATCTTTTTGTAGGGTCACTTTAATCCAGCAACATGACTACTCTTTGCTGTGAAAGACGTTGGCCAAAAGCAAGTCAGGGTTGAAACAGTTCATTTTATTTTGCAAGTTACACTCAAACATCAAGAAAAGACAATAGAGGATCTCCAGGCAGGTTCATAGAGGCAGGAAAATGGAGACTATGGAGCAATACTGCTTTCTGAATTTCTTTCTGTGGTTTGCTCAGCCTGCTTTCTTATACCATCCAGCCTTCCTGCTCATACATGACACTCTCCATAATAATCTAGGTCCATCCCCATCAACCATCAACTAGGAAAATATCTCACAGACTTGCCCATAGGCCAATTTAATGGAGGCAGTTCCTCAACTGAGATTTCCTTTTTTCAGATGATTCTATTTTACATCAAATTGACAAAGAAAATAGCCAACAAAGTTACATATATTAGAAAGGACATAGAGAAAGCGAAGTAGTTGTATTTCCTTGGTAGGAAAGTAAATAAGTATGACAGTACAAAAGATAACGTTATAGGGAGGAAAACAGAAATTTCATTGGAAGAAAAGCGGAGGACAGCATGGTGAACCAGTGAGTTTATTGAGGTTAATCATAGTATCATGTGTGACTCAATGACAACTCTTGAGTCCTGGCAGTCTTACAATACAGTTCTCCCATTGACGAGTCCCACCTATAACACAGTTCAAGAACTGTTCAGTAGTGAAGAGTGCCCTGCACAACTTACAGGAAGGTACACTATTAAAGAATGACCTCATCTCCAGATAATTCTTACCATAGGAAAGAGGAAAGGGGCCTCTGAGGAGTCACTGAAAGCTTTTGAGTTCTGGGAACAGTAAAATGGGAGCTATATGACTATCTCATGAAGGAATATGAGTATATTTGAAGTGCTACGAAACCATGTTCATGATGACAGATTGAAAATTTTTCAGTGGTCTAGATCAACCCAGAGGAAACAAAACAAAAGGAGGAAATTGAGACTCAGACTAAAATTAAATATATAAAATGATAGAAAATTAGAAAAATCAAAGTGTATAAAACTATACAATGTGTTAAATTTAATGAAAGTTAGGTTTGAGACTATTGATATAGTTTCAGATAAAACTAGTATTTCAGTGTAAAAATGTAAATCTACCAGAAACCTAAGATGATTCTAAGTAAAAATGTACACAATCATATTTTCTCAAAATGCATTAACAGATTTGATCAGACTAAAACTGATTATCCATAAGCAAGTTTGCAAAGAAGTTTAAAATTTGAAATCTTAGGGTTAAGTGAAATGAAGCATAACATTAAAATATTAAATTCTCAATCTTTTGAAGATGTCATGTGCTTTATTGAATAATTTTGCATCAAAGTTAATAAAACAAATTGATCTGAAATTCTCTCTTTCTTGAGTGTTCATGTGGTTTACATATCAGAGTGACTGTGGCCTCATAGAATGAGTTTGGCGATGTTCCTTCTACTTCTATTTTGTGGAATAGTTTGAGAATTATTGGTATTGGCTCTCCTTTGAAAGTCTGGTTTAATTCTGCACTAAAGCCATCTGGTCCTAGGCTTTTTTTCTAATTGGGATACTTTTAATGACTGCTTCAATTTCCTCAGAGGATATGGGCCTCTTTAGATAGTTTACGTGCTCTTGATTTAACTTTGGTACATGGTATCTCTCTAGAAAAATCATCCATTTCATCCAGATTTTCCAGTTTTATTGAGTATAGGCTTTTGAAGTAAAACATAATGATTCTTTGGATTTCCTAGTGTCTGTTTTTTTGCCCCCTTTTCATTTCTGATTTTTGTTGATTCAGATTCCATATCTCTGCCTTTTAGTTACTTGACTAAGGGTTTGTCTATCTTGTTAATTTTCTTAAAGAACTAACTCTTGGTTTCATGGATTCTTTTGTATTGTTCTCTTTGTTTCTAATTTATTGATTTCAGGCCCAAGTGTTCTTGTGGTGTCCTTGACCTCTCTGCCTCTGTCAATCCTTCCTCCCCTTTTCTTCAGGATTCCTCAAGCTCTGTCTAATATTTGGCTCTGGGTCTCTGCATCTGCTCCCACCAGTTGTTAGATGAAGCTTCTCTGATGATGATGATTCCAGGTTGGTATCTATGAGTATGGCAGAGTATCACTAGGAATAGTTTATGAACTTTATTATCTATCTATCTATCTATCTATCTATCTATCTATCTATCTATCATATTTTTATATTATATTATATTTATTTTATATTTTATATTATATTATATCTACACCTATTATATTTTACATGTTTGCTTATCTGATGTGTCTGGGCTATCCAGCCTCTGGTTCCTGAGCCTCCAGGTAGTGTTAGGGGTGGACTCCGTCTTATTGCATGGGTCTCAAATTGGACCTAGAACTTGTGAGAAAGGCTACAAATTTTAAATAAAGGAAGAAATGGTATATGGGACTGTTTGGAAAGAACAAAATGAAGGGGAAAGGACATTATAATCTCAAAAGTAAAAACATGAAAACTAATAATAAGTTCTTGGCTTTGATTTCCATCATTTCCCAAGGATTATTAGAGATAACTGCAATATGTTTTCTAATTTTACAGCCTAGCTTTTAAGATTAAACTGATGCCTCCATGGAGCTTTCACCTCAATATCCTCAATATTCCAGTCTCTTTGCACAGGAAGGTACTCTGCAGGCTATAGAAAGAAAAAACTGGACACCAACATAGCCAAAAAAAAAAAAAAAAAAAAAAAACACAACAATCTTTTCTGCCTGCAAGGTATGCTGGGGCAACGGTGGCATAGAAGTTTTTAGAGTGGCCAACCAATGTCTGTTTTAACTTGTGGCCCATGACAGGAGAACGCTCCCACGCCTTGTACTTCCTGGATGGCTGGGAACTTGGAGAGAGACCTATGGAAGAATCAAACATAACTAGCAAAAACATACAGTGAGTTAATTCTTAATGATATTTGGCTGTATTCACAGATTGGTGTCTTGTTCAGTTGTCATCAGAGAGGTTTTCTCTGGCAGTAGATGGGAGCCTGTGCACATACCCACAGGCAGATGTTATATCTTATGTAGAGAGAACCTGAATTGAAGGTCTCCATCAGGTCTCTCCTTGAAAGAGTTGGAGAAAAGATTGTAGGAATTAGAGGGCATGGAGGACTACAGGAGATCATGGCCCACTGAATTTATTATGCAGGGCTCATATGTACTGACAGTGACTGAACAGGTAAGCACAGTGCCTGCATGGGTCTGCACTGGGTCTTCTGTGTATATGTTATGGCTGTTAGCTTGGGTTTTGTGTGTGTGTGTGTGTGTGTGTGTGTGTGTGTGTGTGTGTGTGTGTGTGTGCTAATTCTAGCAGTGGTGTGGATGTCTCAGACACTATTGCTTTGAGACCCTATTCCTCCTATTAAGTTGCCTTTTCTAGCTTCTATGTGAGGGCTTTTTCTGTGTCTTATTGCAACCTCTTTTGTTGCATTTGGTTGTTGTGTCTTGGGGGTTTACTCTATGTTTGAATAAAAATAAACTGGCATGGATGTGAGGGGAAAGTACGGCAATGGAAGTAGTGGAGGGAAGGAAAACTGTGGTCAGGATGTCCTGTATGAGAGAAGACTGTATTTTCAATTAATAAAAAGATTAGCTTCCTAATGTATAATAAACCTTGCTGAGTTTATACATCTCACAGTATACTTATAGAGAGGCTTTTAAGTGCCATTTTTATGAGCTGTCAGTATAAAAGAACATATGGTTTTGCCTCAGAATCATTGCCATAGAAACTAAGTAAATTTACTGTTGTTGATTCAAAAGCCATTTGGCTTATAAATTAGTACTGTTAATAATATCATTTCATCATATATGTCAGCTATCTTGACCAAAAAGAAAGACATCGGTCAGGAAAACTTACAGGATTATTTGAAGTCCATGTAGTTTATGAGCTGGTTGCTGACAGTAATAGCATCACTAATATTATCTTCCCAGCCCTTCCCTCTGTGCATCATAGAACCTCAGAGCAACCAAGAAGTTAGAGGCTAATCTCATTTATCTCACAGATAATTATAAAAGAGGTGAAGAACACACATAAATTGTCAAATTTTCTATGATGATAAATCTCTCTTCAATGGCTCTGCATATTTTAATTTTGAAATACTGCCCATTTGATGTTAGCTTTCCAGGTACACACTGTACATTCCTGCCTTTGCTAAAGTAATGACTCATAAGAGGATGATGTGAAGTGTTTGAAACTGATGGGTAAGGTAATTGTAAATTTCACTGTAAGTAAAAATGCACAAAATAGTATGTAGATTATAAAAATTCTTACACACTTTCTCCTTTCTTTTCTGATTCTGTAAATTAGAAATATATTTAATACTTAAGGGAATTTTCCTAAATTAATATGCATTTGAAACTTCTGTTAACATATGTAATTAACATAAATACATAATTTTTACTTTGTAATAATTTCATATAACTATATATCCTGGACTGAAGACCACAAATAAATTAATTAATATAGAAAAAACTGACATTTTGATTAATACTTGTAATTTAGTGTTGTGAGTCTGGTAAGAACAATGTTTACTGTACTATTAGATTGCAAATGAACAATGTAGCAGTTATACCTTTAATCACCATGTTGGGCATTAGATCCCCAGAACTCATACATCACAAAACCAAAGGAAGGTTTGTGTTCTTTGACTACATGTTCACAGTCATGATCTATAGATTCAAATATTTATATTAATATTCCCCTCAATAAATCTTTGTCCTTTTATTATATGTATTTACCAATAATAATGTATATATATATATATATATATATGTGTGTGTGTGTGTGTGTGTGTGTGTGTGTGTGTGTTTGTGTGTGTGTGTGTGTGTGTGTGTGTGTGTGTACATGTGAGTTTGAGAGAGAGTGTGTGTGCATGCAGGTAAATGCTCGTGGAGTCTAGAGGTGTCAATCTTCTGGAGGTGGAGTTACAGGAAGCCCTGCTGCCTGCCATGGAGGCTGGGAATTAAACTTGGGTCCTCTGGAAGAGCACTACATGCTATGAACCTCTAAGCCATCTCACCAGTTTTGTCTATGAAGTTAACATATATTAATCAGTATAATGTGGTCCAAATTGATCTGTTTGGTTGCATATGTCAAAGTTCTCTTTCATTTTTGTTTCATTCTATGGCTGACTAGTAGGCCAGTGTGCATGTGTCTGTCTGTGTACATGTGTACATCACTATTTTATTAATTAACCCTTAGGCTGCTTCTTCAACTTAGGGCCTGTGAATTAAAACTACAGCAAACATGGAGGTGCAGATATATGTATCAAAGAGTTATTTCAAAACCTCTGATTTTATATCCTTAAATGATCTTACCGGATCATATAATTATTTTACCTATTAATAATTTGGATACTTTCCATGCCATTTTTCATGATTATATGAACTTACTTTATGTCTACTTGAAAAGTATTCCTCTTTGGAACAGAGTTGTCAAAATTGACCTCTTATTAGATAATAGCTATCCTAATAGGAAGGAGGCATTATCAAAATATATTCATTTTGTTTCCTATTATGATTTATAACCTAAAGTATTTTTTCATTTACCCATTAACATTTCATTTATCTTACCAAAATATCAACTTATCAATTATTAAAATCAGATCTTGTTTCTACTATTAGATTTTATGTGTTTCTTTTATATTTAGACAGAAAAAACCACCTACTAATCAAAGTAATTTCTAGTCAAAATATGCTGGTATTGCACTTTGATTTTACACATACACACACACACAAAGTTTTATATATATATTATATATATATATACATATTATGTATTATGTATCATGTATCATGTATCATATATCATATATTATACTATATACTATATATTATATATGTGTATATATATAATTATACACACATATAATCATATATAATAAAAGAGTGGCAGACATGTAAAGCAATTGACTAGAATAGAGAACTCAGAAACAAACTTATGCAAATATAAGTTTTCATGGAGACAGGGAGGCGGGGAGGAGGTATGGGATGTGGAACTGTCAAAGGGTAGACTGGGAGAGGAATAAAATCCGGAGTGTAAAAAAAAAGAAAAAAACATAATAATAATATTTTTTGTTCAAATGTTTTTAAGAGCATGTAATTTTCAAATGTCTTTTTCAGTCTGAGGCATACATTTATACTTGTTTTCAAAACTATAAATTAAACTCTTCAATGTAATGAAATTTACACATTTGTTACTGTAGTCTAGGCTTTTTTTTACATTTTGGAAAATTAAATGTTTTCTTGGTCATTTTTATTATCATCTCTTAAATTTGACTGAAAATTTCTAGATTTAGTTTAATAATTGAATATTTATTCCTTGTGAAAATTGTCTCATTCCCTGGGACTTGCAGCATGGGAAACAGGGTAACTGCAGGTCTTCACTTCTCCCTCTGCTCCTGCAAATCCAGCCCCCAGTCTTCCCTCCAAATCCTCAGCACCTTCTATAACCTCCCTGGCCTGACCTCCAGTAGATTACAGATCATCTCCTCCAGATTTTCCTAATCCCTATTATTTTATATCAAACATCAAATTCAGCAGCAGGGATTCCACAGGAGCCCACAGGCAACTCTGGCCTTGAAAGCAGTTATTCTAACTAGAGAGCTGCAATATTCTCCCCTCTCCTCCAAAGCTAACCCCCCAGCCTCAACCCAAATCCTTTGCAGACTACTGACTACAGTCTCCTTAAAACAGTCTATAGTGCCCACACCTCCAGCAAATCTTCTCCAACTTTCCTTCTTACTATCTTATCCCAGTTCCCAACTCCAGAAAGTAGTGTTTTTGGTGGTTGTTTTTTTTTTTTTTTTTTTTTTTTTTTTTTTTTTTTTTTTTTTTTTTTTTTTTTGGAAAGCTGCCATCCAAACCAGACAGAGAAGAAGGTAGATGAATTTCTGGTCTTGACTCTTCCTGCTCTCCTTCACTCCTTCACATTCAACGCCTAATTCTCATCTCTACCTCTGTAGGAGGCTGCCTATTTTATCCTTCCTTCACACTGCCTATTGTATCCTTCCTTCAGACTCTGCTTTCAATCTCAAGTAACAAAGACGATCGTGGTAGAACACCCTGCTTTTTTTTTTTTTTTTTTTTTTTTCGTGAAACTACTCAGTTACTCACACTCATTAGTTTCCAAGATTTTCTTACCAGGCAACACAAAGACACTACACATTCTCCTAAGAGAGAAACAAGGGACAAAATAACTACCCAACAAAGAGAAGACCAGATATCAGCTCCTAGAATTATCATATTTCCAAACCATGGTGCAGAGATGTCAGTGTTAAAACACAATAACAGCCCAGACAATCTGTATCAACTAAAACCAAGCAGCCACACCACAGTAGGCTCTGAGAATTGCATTACAGCTGGAGTACAATACAAAACCCCTAAAATAGCCTTGAGTAATATAATAGAGATTGTTAAGAGGAAATGAATAAATCTCTTCAAAGGAAAGTAGAATACCTTTGAATCTACAAACTACAAACAGTAACAGGAAATGAATCAACCATTTAGAGACCTGAACATGGAAATAGAATCAATAAAGAAACTCAAACTGAGGGAAACTTTAGGGACTGAACAAGAACTCCAGAGGCAAGACTCTCTAACAGAAAACAAGAAATGGAAGATAGGAATGGACATTCAACTTTACCTTTCTAGTTCATATTTCCAAAAGATGTTTCATCCTACCACAGAGATAGTTCTTCAACCACATTTATTGCTAGTCTATGCATAATAGCTGGTAATTGGAAACAAGTAGGTTTCCCTCAACAACAACAACAAAAAAATGGATAAAGAAAAGTTGATAATCCACACAATGAAGTATTATTCATGAAATTATCAGGTAAATAGATGTAACCAGAAAAAATCATATTGAGTGAGATAACCTAGATCCAAAAAGAAAAAAAAATGGCATGTACTTACTTATATGTGGATATTAGCCATTAAGTTAATGATAACAAATCTACAATCTATAGAACGACAAAGAATAAGTATTGGTAAGGGACAGGGGTGATGGGATCCCTAAGAAAAGGAAATGTAATACACAGTTATGGCTGAATGGGGAAGGGTGAAAAGATCAACTGGAAATGAATGGAGAGGTTAAGGGTGATGAGAAAGGAAATTAGAAGACAGAGAACTAAAATTCAGCACCATTTGATGGATAGTATGGAAACCTAGTGGACTTTTATGCAAGGGTAGAGGCAGAGACCTGAGGGGAAACTATAATCAGGATATAGAATATGACAGAAAATGATTTTAATAAAAGAAAAAATCTAGAAATTTACTCATTTACTTTTTTTCTATATAAATAGCATTCAACGACATGCATTGAAGAGAGTTGTTTCCTCAACACACTTCAGAGGCAGTTCAAGTATGAGGTAAGCACTAATACATGCTGGCTGCTTCTAGATCATACATTATATTAAATTACTACAGCTGTTTATCTTTATATTAAAACATTCTCTTAATTACAGTAAATCATATGATAGAGTATTCTAACCACATTACCACATTTTACTTCTTCAGGACCACATTTTTTTTCTTCCTCCAGGGTTATTAAAGCTACAGAATGTGGTTTTCTTTAGTTTGCATTTTCTTGAAATGCAATTTTTTGTTCTTTCACTCCTGTTAATTTTGAGATTATGATATACTTTCACCATTCCCCCCTTCCGTTTCTACCTCCAAAACCTTCAGTACACCCCTTCTTCCTGCTCCAGCTCAAATTCATTGCCTCTCTTTTCATCAATTTTTATTACACACACACTTATATATACACTTAGAAATATGTGTGTGTGTGTCTGTGTGTGTGTAAAATACTTAAGAATATATTCCTAATATTCCTAAGTATAACCAGTTCAGTCTATATAGTGTTATTTGGTATGTATATGTTTTGATCATTTGGTATTGGATAAGTTTTACTCTCTTCCCTGGGGGAGAGAAATTACCCAGCTCTCAGTTTCCTTTAGTTGCCCATAGCTCTTTGTGTGGGATTGAGGCCCATGGTCTCCCCTCTGATATCCGCTAACTTCGTCATGCTTATGGCCTTTGTTCAGCTCATGTTTAGGCAGTCATGTTGGTGAGTGTTTATATATGTAGCCTCGGGCTTTCCTAGTGAACACAAACTCCTTACTCTTCTTTCTTTTATAATCTTTCTGCCTTGTTTTCTGCAATGATCCTTGAGAGTTAGGAGTGAGGGTGCTATTCATGTGTATTCATTCATTCAGGGTTCCACAACTGCATTTTGATTGGTTGTAGTTTTCCGTAATGGTGAGGGAATGTTTCTATATGGAGAAATGTTTAGAAAATATTTAAAACTCATACCTCTTAAATGGTAGTTTTTCTCATACAGAGAACTTGGCTTTGCTTTTATTTTCCTGTCTTTATTTGCCTACGTGGAGAGGATAGCATATGTTCCAGGGCATTCCTGTGGAGGTCAGAGGAATTCTTGCTGGAGTATGTTCTCCGCTTTCACCTTGAAAATTCTAGGTTCACACTTGTGTCTACAGCTTTGGAGACAAGATCCGATTTCTACTAAGTTACCTTTCTGATCCTGAGTTTTGCCTCTTGGTATGACTTTTTTTTTTAATGAGGTGGTAGTAGTACCTTTGGTATTATATAATACAGTAATTGGGCTCAATGTCCAGTTTTTTTAGGTTTGTATTATCTTTCCTCAGTGTGGTTCATTTCTTCATGTCTATTTCTGCAGTATGTCTGTGAGGGTATATATATCAGGACCTACCCATGTGTTTACCTCATATTTAAAAAAATAAATTTATTGTCAGTGGAAGATAGCATTTTAATGGCCTTATATTATGAATAATGTGTAGTATTTAATATTAATATTTAAGTTATTAATATTAATATTTAATATTTAACATATATTGTAGTTTTAGAGAATAATATATGGTATAAAGTACAATGAATAATAAGTTATTTGAACAATGATAAAGTTAGCATAATTTCTTCTTTTCTCTATTTCCTTCATCAAACCTTAATATTAGTCACTAAAATTATAATTTAAAATTTGCCTTTGTAATCAAGTCAGTGAATTTATTTATTTATTAGTTTATTTTCATCATTGAATAATATTCTTTCAAGTCCTTTTATAGTGTTTTTATTGTTGAAGCCATAAAAATACTATTCTAATTTTCTTCTTTATACATCTAAAATAGTACAAAATTAATTGATTTGTATTTGCTATCAGTCTTAGGTTTACAGAAAAAGTGAACAACAAACCATATTGTATTCATCCCAGAACCACTTGTCCTATCATAAATACTTGCATTAGTAAGTTATATTTGTTACAAATGATCAAACAATTTCAGTATAATGTAGCTAAGCAACTTTTCTAGTTTGTATTATGTTTGGTTCTTTATGATAAACAGTTCTGTGGGTTTTGACAAATGTGCAATCTCACATATTTATCATCACGGTGTTATCTACAGTATAGTAAAATTACCTGAAGCCTCTGCTATCTGACAGTGATATTCTTCTACAACTCACATATGTTTTTGCTAGCTTAATACCTAAGTGTTTATTTTTAACTGCTGATGTAAAACATCATGCATCTTTACTATTGAATTGCAGCAGTTCACTGAAGGTGAATTATAAATATGATTAACTTGTCTATTTTTCCACTTTCTTTTTATACTTGATAGTTAATTCCACATCGAATGAAGAATTCTCTTTCAAAATAATATCATTCTCTCTCTTTCTCTCTCCCTCTCTCTCTCGTGCTTGAGTGTTTTTTGAGTTTCCCTTCAGTGTGCATACAAACTATTACATTATTTCATCTAGTATCATTAGGGACTTTCATGAAATGTAAGATATTTCATTGGAACCCATCACTATCATATCAAAAATATTAATGTTAGTACAAAACATTAAATATTTAAACATTAAATATTTTTCCCATCATTCAAATGTATTCACCTGCTTAATTCTTTCCTCTGTGATTTTATTTCTCCCTGGGAAAGATATACTCACTGTAGTGAATTATCAAAATAATGAAAGATATGAGAGGCTCGATCATTTTTGCATATAAAGTAGTGATTAATTTCAGTGCAGAATGCCTGAATTAAGTAGGATGTCATTGAAATATGCAAGCTTATTTTTTCATTAATGAAATTAATCCTAAAACTGCTAGTAGGCAGGAGGTGACCTAGAAGAAAAGCAAGTGTTCATTTATTCTAGGGTATTCTCTGAAAGTCTATATCCTTTTATTAACGGAAATATAAATAGCTAGGCTATTTTGCTTAGGTAATAGTCTAGTTTTTTTACAATAGGCTTTAAAAATCCACAAAATTTTATTTTAATTTTTAGGATTTTTTCCTGTTAAAATTTTCCATTAAGGTATTAGATTAGTGGCTCATTTATATAATTGCAATGATAATTTTGTCTTGGATTGTCTGATGACATTTTTGGTACAGGATCTACTTGGGAGTATGTTTTCCTTGATGAGACTTTTCAGCCAAGGTAGCTGATTAAAATGAACAATTCCCCCTTGGTAATAGGGTGTCTGTGTTCAGGCTGACCTAGTAGTAGATTAACCTTCCTGCATAGACTCAAGAGTACTATTAAGCAACAATAGAGTGCATTGAACCTTAATAGATTTGAAATTAAAACTATCATATTACAAGAGAAAGTCACTAATCATTTTGGTAAAAAGACATTTTGAATCTAAGAGACTTTGAACATATACATTTGATATTCAATGCACTCATGAAGCTCCCTTCCGTTTGCAGTGCTGTGAGTAATGGCTTTTAGTACAAGATGTTAAAATATTTGAATGACTGGCAGTGATGGTGCAATGCCTTTAACCTTGGCACATGAGAAGCAGAAGCAGGCTGATCACTATGAGTTCAAAGTCAGCTTGGTCTACAGAGGAATTTCCAGGACAACTGGCGACATTATACAGAGAAACCCTGTCTTACAAAATAAAAGTGGGAATGGTTGAATTGTCCTTTCCTTGGGATGATTCTTAATTGGTTATCCAATAGAAAGTGCTCAGTCCTGAAATCATATAGACATAAAGAATGAAAACAGACTAAGGAGGTTTCATTTCTATGCTTACATCTATGTATCTGTCTATTTGTCTGCTTGTGTGTCTGTATTACTATATATAACAAAAATTATCAAAGCACAAGGGATTCTGAATTGACAGGGAGTAAGGGGGTGCTGGAGGAAAAAGGGGGAACAGAATAAATGATGTGGTTGTATTCTAACTAAAATAAGTTTAGAAAGAAATTTGAAGAAAATATATAATATGGGAAGATATAAATGGCTATGTCTTATAGGGAAATGTGGATGATTTGACCTATGGAGAGTAGTAAGAATGTCATTACTTACCAATTAGTATGTCTAGGACATTTAGTATATTGCTCAAGACTCAATTTAAGTCACTAAAACCTTCTGCAGTTAATACTAATTATGCATTAGCATTCATAATTATTCTCAATATTTGTTATTTGGGTGCATATTAATGTGTATATGTATATATGTGTATATGTATATATTAATGTGTATATGTATATATGTATATATTAATGTGCATATGTATTATATATGTATATATTAATGTGTATATGTAATGTGCATATTAATGTGTGTATGAATATTTATGGCTACATACACATACATGGAACTGTACTAAAGTGATTCCCATGTAGGAAGTATAGATGATTTATTTTTAATATTTTCACCATGCCCAGTATTGGACAGATTAAATAGGTATGACACTGTCTACTTGTGTCAAAGAGGATTGAAACTTAAACAGAACTTTCTTTAAAACATAAGGCAACAGGGTCCAAATAGGTAATGGCAAAATACCTTGACTGATTAAAGTATTGTGTGTATACAAATAGAGTACAAATATAAACAGATCATTTACTAAGTCTGACATCTAATGATTCTTCCATCTTTCTTATTGATTCAAATATCTTTCACATTTATTTGACCTTTTCAACACTCACAATCTTTTGCCACAACAGTGCTATATATTAATTGTAGTTTTTACCACTACTCAGAGATCATAAGAAGCATTTTCAACTTTAAAAAAATATATATAATAAAATCTAATAAGACAAAACAAAAACTATGGTGTCAGAGTTGACAAAACAAACAAACTAAAGGAAAATAACCCAAGAAAGGCACAAGAATTAGAAATCCTCTTGTTCACACACTCAGAAATCCCATACAACACTAAGCTGGAAGCCATAATATATATGCAGAGAACCTGGTGCTTACCTGTGCAGGCCCTTTGGGTGTTGACTTTGTTTCTGTGCATTTATTCATGTTTAGATCATGGCGATGTGAGTCTTGTTTTCTTGCTGTTCTCTCTCCTCTCTGGCTCTTACACCTAAGAAGCATTTTTATGCATGATTCATTCTCTTGCCTTTGATATGTAACCTATCACTAAGTTTTATGATTTTATTGTTTAAATCCTGAATATATTTTCACTGAATATTTTGCCTGTGGAGCTGGGGACTGGGCGGAGTTCAAATCTGCAATTGCAGGTAGAGGGGTGGACCAGACAATGGATCACAGAAAGGATGGGTCAGACCTCACAGCTTCTATGCTTGCCCAGGGTCCAGTAGGCAGGGGAGTGTTTTCATTATTTTTAAGAAAACAACTTATATTGTGATTCTCCCTCCTCCTTGGGGTTGTTGGACATTGGCTCATTAGGACATGGAGGACAACGTCGATGAATAGGGTTTCAGAAGGACTGGGAGAACAAAAAATGAAAGTCATCTGAGATCAGATTGGAGGATACAGATTAATTTTACTCAGGGTCAACCCAAGGTTACATATTTTTAGGGAAGGAGGTAAAAATATCCAGGGTGGGCAAAGGTCATTGGCTGAAGGCTAAGATACCGATGTCCCTCATTAGAATGAGGCACTCCAGGAATCTCAGGTGTTTTCTGAATGGGATCTTATAGGAAGAAAGAAAGCCGAGCCTATAATCTACCCAAGAGTATGTGACATTCCACAGGTAGAGTTGTGTGGGCATTTTGAGTTCCCCAGAAAGAAGAAGCCCTGCTGGTAAAGGAGTCCCCCATTATTCACTGAGCTCAGAAGGGTATCTGGCAAATGTTAGTCTTCAACCTAATTAGCAGGGTTTCTCCACATTATACTAATTCCCATAGTGGCTGAATTGGTTAGTCTTGTTGGCAAAAGTTAAATAGAATGATAAAAGAACACAACTGGTTTGAATCTAGCCAGGGTTACCATTGATACAGTGAGAAGGTTTAAATACTTATAGTTTATTTCTTACAATTTTTGTATTAATTTTGACTTTTAAAATCACCATGGATGTAATTTAAAATTAAAAATGATGGATCCCCTGAAATTAAAGTCACAGATACTGATTTGATTTTTTTGTGAGTACTGGGACTTGATACTGGGTCCTCTGAAAGAGGATCACTCTGAACTTCTGAGCCATGTCTCCAGCCCCTTTCCTTATTTTTGATTTAGTTTTTGTTGCTGATTGTATTGCAAATGTTAATCACACTCCCCAAAAACTATTTGTAAGAGAGTGCCTGCACATAGACTCTGGGAACCTGTCCCCAGTTGGTTCTGATCAGTAAATACAGATGCTGGCACCCAATGGTTGAGCAGGGCAGACAGAAAGACTTGAGAAATTTCTGGGCTTGGGAGTGAGACAGAATAGGATGAAGGAGATCCACTCTTACAGGGGCATGTGGTGGATAGGAGACACCATACCTGAGAAGAGTGGAGGTCAGGTAGACACAGTTGCCAAGTAGGAGCTGAAAGAGTGGTCTGGAGAGTATGGCCCAGAGAGCTGCCCAACTGAGTCCAGGGTAGCCAAGGTAGAATATGGAATTTAGTAAGTGATCTCTCTGGATTATAGGCAAATGGTAGATTAACTGCATGGAGGTTTGAAAGCGATCCACCCAGCTATTGTGCTGATTAGGGATATATTAAAATATAAAGGCTATGTGTGTGTCTTTCATCTGAGAATGTTAAGCAGTGAGGTGAGTAGAAAACCCACTGGCAAGATCTATTTAATTATTTAATTCTACAAGTTACCGTTGTTGTTGTGGTGGTTTTGTTTATTCAAACGTATTTTTGATTAATATATTTTAACCTTACTTATGAAACTCTCTGTATAGTTTACACAGATACTCGCATACACATATTAATCAGGCAAACCATATTTATGGGCAATCATACATACTATGACTTATTCCATATAATACGACAGTATTATACGTCTTCAAGATTTCTTTGCTATGGCTCTTGACAGAGTCTCAGTTAGCCAAACTTGGAGACTGTCTCTCAAAAAGCTTAGATTTTGGCTGGCATACAAACACTATAATTTTCATTCTGTGTTGTGATAAAATAGATTGGCATGGCAGCTTTAGTAAAGGGTCAACAATGAGCTGTGACAACTCAAGGTCGCTGACCACTTTGCAGAAGAATAAATGCTCATGTCCCTGGTGGATTCATCATTTTTTTCTGGAAGATTTCTTAGAAAGGGCAACTTTTTTTTTTTTTTACAACAATGTCCTCAATGTCCAACAGTGTCCAAAAATTGTGATATTTTGTCATGTAAATCAAGTAAATTAATACCATTATTTCTTGTTTGAATAGTTATAATTTCAATTTGATACAATTTAGAAAAATCTTGGAAGACAATTTTAATGGAGAGATTGCCAGATCATATTGGTGTGTGTGCATATAGCTTGTTAATTGATATAAGGTGTCCAACCCCCTGTGGGCTGCAACACTTTTTAGCAGGTGATCCTTAATTATATTAGAACTATAGCTGAACATAAGTTTCTTGCCAGCTAACCATGAGCATCCTTAGAGTTTCTTGCATTATTGTTTGACTATGAAATGGTTCCCTGAGGTAGTAAGTAATTCTGTGGTAAGTAACAAGGAGGCCTACCTTCACACTCCTGTCTCGAGTTTCTGCCTTGACTTCCATCATTGATGAGTTGTGTCCTAGAACTATAAACCAAACAAACTCTTTACCCAAACCAAAATATCTTCCCTTTGTCAATATATTTCATTAGAAAAACAGAAAGAAAACAAGAAACTTTTCTGATTCTGAACACAGAGGAAAAATCAGATTGAAAGGTGGACTAAACAATTATATGAGACTATTCAATGTCAGTTTAATACCATTGTTGACAAAGGTCTGATAAAGTTATGCATTAGCACCATATTGCAGAGATAGACTTTCTATGTATCTTGTAGGGATCACACTTCTGAAAAATCATGAATTTTCCCAATGTTTCCCACAATGGCCCATATGTAATTGGAACAGGGAGTTATTACAGTGGTTTGACATTGAGAAGTAAAATTAGTAAGCCAGAATATCTAATGTCAAAAAAAAAAAAAGGATAAAAAAAATGTTGTTCTGAATTCTCATGGTCTGAATTTGGTATCTTTAACTTCTTGAACATCTTTTTTCAACCTACTTTGCCTTCTGTTGTCAGTCCACTTGGAATACATGAGATACTCACATGCAGTTGTATTTTAGAATATTACTTTAGCTTTTGCTAACTACTAAAGCAAAGATTCCTGTTCTTGTGTCAAATATCATGTATATGCTCTAGGATTACTTTCCAATTTAATGATTTCTTAAGTTCTGACAGGAACGCTTGGAAATCCAAGTCACCCCACCTTAACTGCAGCAATGCATTTCATATCACTTAGACATTCTATCTATCTTTAACAAAACTATAGAATTGTCTGTGCTCAATCGCAATCTAACATTTTCAATAGACTTCCTGTGTTAGGAAAGAGGTGTTTTAGGGAATAGCTATTAAGAATGATCATCTTACAATTTCTATTTTGAAAATATTAATTATTACATATAGAAAATTTCTGCCATAGTAACATTTAATTTACCTACTGCATATAAAATAATCTCTCAGTATTAGATGCATATTGGTATAACTTGAAGACTCCTAAGTTAATACAAATAATGGTATCTGATTGACTCAATGATTCATAAAGTGGTTAGCCAAGTAATAGGATATGAGTAAGCTATAAGGCAAATGCCAAGTCCAGAAATTCTGAGTCCAGAAAAAAGTGTAATATTTTGGTTGAGAAACTTAAAATAATTGGCACTTAAATATAAAACAAATATTATACTTAAGGTCAAGATGACTGTCCAGGCTTATGGTATATTCTTCTAAAAAGAGGTAACAGAATTGAAAGTTTGCTAAAGAAAGAATACATTTATGACATATAATTTAGATATTAATCCTCCACTTGGAGAATTTTTATCTCTCTTATTAGAATTCATAGCTATAAAATCTGTGATGATACAGAATACTTTGGTTATAATTTATTGTTTGAAAGAAGATAGCTGATGTGCCTTGCCTCTTTCCAAATCCATTTATTTACCAAGTAGATGTCTTCATTATCCCATATATATATATATATATAATAGATAATAATATAGATAATAATTTTCAGGTGAAATGGTAAATAGTGCCCGTTTTCAGTATCTAGAGCTGCATAGAACAACATCTGACATAAAGTTCTTTATGGCTGATGCAACAATTTATTTTGCTCACAGAACATCATTTTGGCCAGTATTCAAGAGAAAAGATACTTTTGCATATACTATCAGTTGGCATGGTTAAAATGCTAGTGGTAAGTTATTATATATTAGAGTTAATTATCAAAAGACAAATTCACTGGTGGTCCTGATAACATTTGGCTGATGTATCAATAGGAGCCTCTCTGCTTGATATCTCACACGACTCTAATTTCAAGCAGTAGACCACTCCAGAGGAAAAGGTAGGGCTGAAGAGATGAATCAGGGGCCAAGGCTCCTGCTGCCAACCTTAAGGTCCTTAGTTTATTCCCCTGAAAATTTTTTTATAGATCACATTGGTAAACTATATATCTTATATAGGCATAATACCAAAATAGTTTGATTCACATACAGGTAAGCATCCAAATCACAACTATGGCTTTATTTTCTGCCAGATAGAGAAACAAATCTTAAGAAGGCAAAACAAGGTTGCTTAAAAGGTGCCCGTGAAGTAAACACAAAATGAAACAAAATCTTCCACCAACCATAACTTTTAAATCTTAATGCATCAGCCATGTACATATTGCTTAGGACAGTGGAGTTGTCTATTATTTGACAACTCATTATTTTAAGAAGGGTATTCAGATGTTTAATAAATCTTATTTTAGTCATCTTTCTTTTATACATCAAAATGCCTGACAGTAAAAAAAGAGGAAAGGTTTACTTTGGATAATCATTTGAGAATTTTTAATTTGTAATCATAGGGCAACCTTGCTTTATTTCTTGTTGTGTGACAACATATTATGTGATGTTGGAAGTATATAACAATGTTTTTACCCCACAATATTTAGGGAGCAAAAAAAGGGGACAGTGGCTAGAGTCCCCGTATCCTCATGAAGGATATCTTCCTTACTAGGCGCCATCTCTTATAGTATTCTTTATTTCTTAGTAACATTACAAGATGGATACCTGATGTACACTAGGAGTATACATTATTTAACAAATGGTCCAGTTACAAACTATATAACAAACCCAAATAATCACTTAAAGATAAAAATCTAGGAGTAATATGACAAAACATACAAAGTAGTCTTTTGCTGAACTATCAAGAACAGAAGAAAATAGAAACAAAAATATCAAAATCAAAAGTCATATACATTTTAAAATAATGTTATAGTTTCCTAGTTTCCAAAGCTAAGAAGGACCAAGTGGTTATTTATTTATATGAATGAATTTTACAAATATTTAGCTGAATGCCATTTTTCTTTGCTCGCTTTCAAATACTTTCATTTCATATGAGTAAGTAGAAAATTGGGATTTCAAGAAGAGTAGAAACTTAACATGTAGAAAAGACTTTTTTTTTGTTCCATGTATTATTCATTAATCCTATAGTTCAAAGAATATTCCTGAAGAAATGTTATCAGCCAAGAGTAAGCAATACAGCCACAGCATCCACTCTGTTGGCTTTTAACCTCTCACTGGGAGAACAAATATATCAACAGAAACATCCTCTGTCATAAAAACAGATAAAATTATAATTCAGGAGAATATGATGAACAAGTAAATGAAGCAAAGATCTTAAAGAAATTCTCAATTTCAAACTTTAGAACATCACTGTTACTAAACACCTAACATCTACACACCTAATGAATACTAAATACATAAGCAAATGCAACATCTGGTTCAGTACTTCAGAGAGAGGAAAACCATCTTTCAGAAAGGTAGCTGTCCTGAGTAAATCACCATTGATTAGTCACAAGAACAAAGACAATATTTTAACAGCTAATAAAATCACATTAAAACACACAGTGTTTAATTCAGTAATTCAGATTACCTCAACAAATGCCCAAGTTTATATCTGGCAACAAAGGGGAGGAATATTTACCTAGCAACTGAAAAGACTATACCATCCTTCTATGTATCCACTTATACAGCTCTAAAGAACAATGTTTAACATGCTGTGAAAAGCTTACTCCACAAATCTAGCTGCACCAGTTAAGATTTCATTAAAACTTAAGGTTCTTGTCAACCCTCCTCCAGAAATCATCCACACATTTAAGCCAGCCCTCATGACCCCATGACTCCTGCTGTATTTCCAGTCGGTTATGCTGTTATCAGACTTTGAAGAACACATACAAACCATAACTAACAAAGTCAGAGACAGTAATAAATCAGAAGTGTTTTAAGTCACTAAAGGGAGTAGGTTTGTAAGGCAAAAGAAACAGTAGGGAGAGCATTGAAGTGGGAAGATATTAACTATAGGCTGAGATGTGAGAAATGCAACCTTTCCCTTCAATCCTATCTTTCAGTTAAAAGAGTGGATCCCAAGAGAAAGACAAGTTAAAAAAATATGGCTTTCCTTGTTCCCAAAGATAGATTCTGAATTTAAGAACTGAGCAGGGGTTTAGAAGAGGGAAGGCCCTTCACATAGAAGAAGAGAGACAAGTACTTCTCTGAAATTCAGTTTTCTTTTCTTTTTCTTTTTTTCTTCCATTAATTTATTTACTCACTTTACATTCTGATCATAGGCCCCACTCCCTCCTCCCAGTTTCCCTCTCACAAGTTCCCACCACTATACTTCTCTCCTCCTCACCTCTGAGGAGTGGGAGATTCCCCGTTGTGTATCAACCCACCTGGGCACTTCAAATCATTGCAAGATGAGGTACAACCTCTCCCATTGGGGCCAGATAAGGCAGCTTAGTTAGAGCTCTGTCTAATGTTTGACTGTTGGGCACTGCCTCTGTTTCAGTCAGCTGGTGGATGCTGCCTTTTAGAAAACAGTTATGTTATTATGCTAGGCTCCTGTCTACAAGTATAACAGTATCATTAATAGTGTCAGGGATTGTTTCTTATCCATGGGATGGATCTCAGGTTGGGCCAGACATCAGTTGACCATTCCTTCATTCTCTGCCCCTGTACTTGTAGGCAGGACAAATTTGGGGTCAAAGTTTTTGTGGGTGGGTTGGTGTCCTTATCTACCTTATCCATCTACTGGCGGTCCTGCCTGGCTATAAGAGGTATCCACTTTAGACTCCTTATCCACTACTGCTATAAGTGTCAGGTGGAGTCACCCTCATATACTCCCTTTAGCCTCTCCCATCCCATGTCTTTGGCATGTCTTAGAGATGCCCCTTCATTTCCACTCACTCAGCATGCCATCTATCTCTGTTTCTCCCTACACCTTATCCTTCCCAGCCTCCTCTTCACTTACTTATCCCCTCTCCCACCTAGTTCCTAGCTCCCCTCTGCATCCACCACTGATGATTATTTTATTTCCCTTCTTGAATGAGATTCAAGCATCTTCTCTTGTGCGTTCCTTATTAGCTTCTTAGTACCTGTAGTGTGGGTATCCTGCATGTAATAGCTAATATCCACTTAGAAGTGAATACATAACATGCATGTTCATATGGATGTGGGTTACTTCCCTGAGGATGATGTTTAATTCCATCAGTTTTCTGTTATTCAAAAAGATATTAACTATCGTTTAAAATGCAAATATGAGCATTAACATTCATTGTCTAGTTCGGAGAGTATCAAACCAGTAACATATTTAATCATATGAACAGGAGGATCTTCAGGATGAAAAGAATTCACTAAGTAAAGCTCTCTGATATCTTATTTAATCTCATTGTTGGCTCTACATACATTTAAAAGCAATGCTAAGTGCAGTCAGTAATCTGTACATACACAAGCACACACACAAACACACAAACAATAATGACATACATATGCAATAGTAACAGATAGCTGTCACATTTGAGATGGAGTCATGGGAAATTCAAAAAATGGAGCCATAGAGAGGTATAAGTGATATGAATAAAGTAATAATATTTGAAATTCTCAAAAAATAAAATAATAGGAAAAAAATCTTTAAAAGCTTATGTATGTCTAGGAAAATGCTTAAGAAGGCTCACACAGACATGTATGTCTATACTTTGTCATTAGTTTTTCACCTGCAAATATGAACTCAGGTTATTTATTTATTTATAATGCTTTTCCTATTGACACAACACAAATATATCCTCTTTGGAATAAAAAAGTATTACCATGGTGAATTTTCATTTCCCATTTTAAGGACAAATGCAGATTTTACCAGTTATTATAGACCAGAATACAACAATGAAAGAAAAAACTCACATTCTGATTTGCATGGAATTTCTCCAGTCTTCTCTCTAGTCCTTTCACCGGCTTGTTTTTTAGCTGATTTACTTCATTTTCATGAGTTACTCACCCAATAGCTTATAGGTCCTGTGCAATTTAAGCCAGCTACCTTTCTGTGACCAACTAAATCTTGTATTTCATCATTGGTTCTTCATTGTAAAGCCTGTATTCCTGAATCAAACAAGAAGTGGAAAGGTCAAGGTCAAATGATGGCTACAGATGGGATTTCTCTTGAAATTTATTAGTTGATTTTTTTTTAAATTTAAAACCCAAGATACATGGTGAGTATCAATTTAAAATGCTAATAAATTCTACCAACATGTATTGAAAATATACTAAAAAGAGATTGCTGATCTATGGCTTGATCTGCTAGTCAAAGAGAAAACATACTGGTTGCAGATAAGGAACTAGGGTTCATTGGTAATAAGACAATTACTCAAAGTCTTATAGATGAGTAAAATTAACTACGTCAGATTCAAATTTAGGCATTCTGGAAAGAAAATTAGTGATATTAATTACTTATTATCTAATAGCTCAGTGTTCCAAAGAATTAGATCTACTTTAAACTGATTAAGTACAAAGGTATTCTACTGTTATATAAATGTATGAATATGCATTCAATCTATCTATCATCTATTTATCTCTAATATATATCTATTTCAATAGACAATATTTTTATTAATATTCTTTTAGATATATCAAAGCACAACATAAAAGACATCAACAGGGTATTATGATTTGATTTATACAGAGCCTATTACATTATTCACAATGTATTTAAAATATATTTAACATTTGTTACAGTATCACCAATTGTCAAAATTTTGTATGAACAAGTAAAGAAACACATATTTAATTTTACAATATTACAACTCAAATTTTTCTTGGTATGCTCACAATTGTGTCATTCATTCTAAAACTTAACACCCCAGAAGCCTAGTAATTGGCATATATAAATCAAATGGTACCTGGCAAAGTATACTATGAGTAAAATCACTTGACTATACAATAACCTCATACCTATTGTTAATTGCTACACATTAGAAATTTCTTCAAAACATTATTGATCAAAATGCAAAGTTAAATCATCACAAGTGAAGTGAAGCAATACTGTTGGGAACTGGTTCTAATGCTTAGTTTTAATTTGGCTCCCAAAATCCATACTTTTATACCTGAGGACCCTGCCCCCAGCTCACTTCGATTGGTAATAAAGAATTGCCCATACAGTCAATGGCTGGGCAGGGAGACAGAGGACTTTTAGACTGTGTGGGCAAGGGGCCATTGTAGAGAGGAAGAAGGGAGAATCGCCATGACTCAGAAGCAGAGAAATAAGATTTAAGAGCTGCAGGAGAAAAATCATCCTGCAATTTGTACATGGAAATAGAAAGCAGCCCTAAGAGGGTGGAGCATAAAATATAAATTTTGAAGGTATTAAGCCAGGAATATCGGAGGGGAGTGATTGCTAGCTGCAGGGAGGTATAGAAGTGCCCAGTCATTGAGCTAGTCAAGGCATATCAAAATTAGCTTGCATGTTCATCTTCCACTCGTGAATCCAGAGATTTTGGGTGGGTGCAGCACATGCATGACCACCCAGGAACCAAAGTGGCTTAACTACTTCTCCACTACACACAACTATAAACGTAATGAAATGAATTTTAGACTTTTCATATCAATGTAGCCATCATGACCCCTTTAACACCCCAAGTATTTTAAGTTATTTGTTAATCATCCTTTGTTTATAACATTCGCCCACTTAGATTTCTCTACAAACACGAACATAATCCATAGCCATTGCTAGGATACCAAAAACCCAAGAAACTCAAATTCTGTATATTCTTTATGAAGGGGCTCAGAACCTCTTATGGCACATAGTACTCAAAGAGGAAGTTATTATTTTCTTTTTAAAAATCAATATCCTGCTTCTATTTTGTAGCTGGTAGATGATGTTGTAAAGAGGCAGGCAGACACCAGAAGTGGAGCAAGACATATTGGCAGGTCCTGAGCATCAGGAGAGATCTCAGAAATAGCATTGTAGAATGAAGAAATAAAAGGTATGGAACAAAGAAACAACATATATACCAAACGTCAAGGAAGTTGAAGCAATTAGTGGAGAGGTATAAGTTTGTGGAGTTGGAAATATCTAGCCATAACCAATTTTGAACATGACTTGAGAGTGCTCAGGAAAACATTGGGGACTATTGTGGGAATGAGGAAATAAGGAGACATGAGTTGATTTACATATTGCTAATTTCATTAAATTTTCTATGGATGTGCATTCAAATTTGATTCAGTGTCCTTATTATGATTTTTTTGAGTCATCTCTGAAAAATTTACTTTTAAACATGATATATTACCTTGCATGTAGTCTTAATTACTAGACTATTTCTAAGTTCCTAACAATTAATTAAAAATTAAGATAATTTCTTAGTTTAACATGATGCTTTATTGGTAGTTATTTGAAATGCTAGTGGCTGGGAAGTTGGAAATTAAATAGTGGGATATTCATGAAAATTCCCATTCAGTATTTCATTTCATTATATTTGTTTCATCCAATGACTTTAAGCAACATAGGAAAACAACAAAATCATTCATTCATATTCCCAAGGCATTCTTTTACGAAGTTTATACTTTATTCTAATATATTTCTATGTATGTATACATCTACTTAACAGATTATTCTGACATTTTTCAGATTATAAAAATAGAGGATAAAGTCAGACACTATTGCAACATACAGATAACAAGATAATTAGAGAGTTTTATCATCATTTCAGAGGTGGGCATTGCATTCTGAACACAAAGCACCTAAGTCAGCAGACAGGCACCCTGTGTCTTATGCAATAATAACAGTTCTGTGCACTAAATTAAATAATCTAGATGAGGGGTTAATATTAATAAAATAGCTCCAAAATTCCTTTTTCTCTAGAACTGTGGACAAATTTAAGCAGTTTATGAAATTAAAAGTCAGAGAGGGAACTGTGTTTAGAATAAAAACAAAAGAGGTATGTGAAAGCTATCTCAAAAACTAGAACCTCTCAGTGTATATTAGAGGCAATACAATGGCTAGGTCTCTTAATTCAGATGTTGGGGAGAATATGGGTTTTTTTTTTTTTTTCTTAATGTGATGACACTGAGAAAAGCAGAGGCATTTGCCATGACTTGAGAGCCATTGTTGTATTGTCTGAAGCACAGACAGGCAGAACAGTGATGGGGCATAGAGGGCAAAAGGAAGGCAAAGTTAATAAAGACAAACACATCAGTGGAGAGGAGCTCCAAAAGCCTTAATTAAATCTAATTGTCTGAAGAAGTTGTCTAATTGTTTGCACTAATTCCTAATCAATTTCAAGAACTCAAAATGCTGTTTCATTTGGATGTGAAAGCAAAATGATGCTATTTTCTAATTAAATGAACTTCCCTTGTTCCATCACAGGTTCTACTGCAAATCAATGACTATTTCTAAACAATCTCACCAGCTATTATCTTAGGTGCTAACAGATACACACACACACACACACACACACACACACACACTTACACACACACAGAGAGAGAGAGAGAGAGAGAGAGAGAGAGAGAGAGAGAGAGAGAGAAATGACTGTGACTGACTGGTTTATAATCCATCCTAGGCAATTTTCTGATGTTTGATTTTTTTTTTTTTCCGATCTGCTTTTGTACCATTTTAATTACATGCAAGTTTAAGGTTGGTTCTACTGTTGAGGAACTAGCAATACAATAGATGCAAATAATCAAGGATCAAGCAAGACAAACACAAATAGAACAAGCAACCAAGGCAATAAAGAAAGTCTGGTGTTCACTCCTATGATCACTCTTTCTTTCTTTCTCTTTCTTTCTTTCTTTCTTTCTTTCTTTCTTTCTTTCTTTCTTTCTTAAGTAAAAGTAACTTTAACTTTCATTAAAGCACATAATTCCAAACTAATTATAAGAAGTAAAATTTTCTGACATTCAATGCCTGAAACATATTTTATCTGTACCTAAGTTTTAATACAATTTTATAAAATGACTATATTCTATCATACATATTTATTCACAGAAAGATGGTACATTACAGAATCTAACTATTTTAAGTAGTTTGTTAATGTTCATAACTTATTGTTTTATTAATTTTATGGTAGCTTTCCTTTTCATCTTAGTATAGTTTTTAGCCTGACCTGATATAGATGCTTTAGGCAAGAATACATGGTCTAGCATTAATGATTTTAAAAAAATTTCCCAATCTGCTTTTATACCACTTTAATTACATGCAAGTATTACAGTCATTTCTAGGTTGAGCAACTAGCAATACAACAGATGGAAATAGTCAAGGAACAAGCAAGACAATAAACACAAATAGTCAAAGAATAAGCAAGGCAATAAACAAAGTCCTATGATCACTCCCATGATCACTGTTTCTAAGAGCTTATCAGGATGACCAAAATATCTGAGCCCACTTCCCTGCCCTAGCCCAAATTCATTTTCATGCCTGAAGCCTACTTCTTTGTTCTAGCCTAAGATTTAGTTTCCTGCCTGAAATTACTCCTTTGTTTTAGCCTAATGTCAGATTTCTGTCTGAAGCCCACTTCCTTGTCCTTGGCCAATGTCAGATTACTGCCAGGCGGCCCCAAAAGCTCTCCACATCTTCCCATTTTTTATTGTACAAACATGACTGATAATGTCTTAGGTCAATCTGACAAGAATGCCTTCCTTACCTGTCCTGTGATATGCATTATCAAAAGCAATGCAATTTTGTCTTAGGTTGGTAAGGGTCTGTGCAGAATCTTACCCATCCTTGGCTTGCCAGCCTGATAAATTAATAACTCTGTCTGGGTGGTCCATTTTCAGATTAAGTCATGTACTTTGGCTGCCAACATGTTGATGTTGTTAAAGGCAAGCTTTAACATGATGGGCATGAATAAAAGTATTCCCAGGACAAAAAGGGCTAGCATGATCAAGCTATATATGCCGTTCTTGAAGCTTGAGCAAAGTGGAAATACTGACCTCAGGCCATGGATGGTTTTATCAGCAGTATTGGAACCATCAAAGCTCAACAGGGAAGCATTCTTTAAATTCATATTCTCATTAGCAAAGTTAAAACATCCAGAGAGGTGTTAGAATTATGCTAAATACCCTACAAGTGTCTTTAAACTTTTTCCCAATTATATTGACTATCATTGTAAATTTTAGAAGTAACACAAATCTATTTATATTTGGCATGACACTTAAGATGGCTTCTTACTCTTGAACCTCCTTTCAATAATTTGAATAGGATAAAGAACATCAATCCATTGTTCCAAATGCCTATCTAAATCCTCTTGTATACTCAACACATTATTGTTGATTAGTAACATTTTTTTTTTTTGCTAAATGATTAATAAATGTAGCTATGTTGACTTCTTGTGTCAAAGCAATTGCAGAAGTATTGGTGGTAGTAATTAATATAATTAAAGCTGTTATTCCAGAAATAATCAAGTCCACTACCCTCTTGCTTATGCTTAAAGCCTGAATCAATTCTTCTAGTACTTGCAAGCTTTTTTCAGAATACCAAGGTCCTTTAATATTCAGGACAATAAAGCAAAAGCTAGCTAATAGACCCCCATAACAAACATGCTAGGTTCTAACACACTAACACAATTAGAAAGTGAACAATCAATACAACTTACATTAAATACTGTAGAAGAAACAAAAGTAATTTTAACTTAACAATTAAAAGAGCACTAACAATTAACACATGCCCTAACACTTGTTTGAAATCCAAATCCTGTCCCAATTTTATCTCTTGCTAACATAACATCATAGAGATCTGCAGCTATTTTTCACATATGTCTCTGAGAATGTCCAGAACCAGCCTTCCAAATGAAGACTGTTATTTCCAATATTGGATTGATTTCTAGACTAGTCCATGATTGAGTCTGGATAACCAGTCACATTTAAGAAAAATACAAGAGTCATTATAACTTCTCTTTTTTGATTCTCTGTCCCACAAGATCTAAATACTTGAGGCAAGGCAGCTTGTTCCATGTGGGATATAGGAAAGCAAAGGTAGGTCAGGAATATACGTCCAGTATAGCTTTTCAGTCACCATTTTCAGCACAATCAGCAAGCTCACAGTTCAGCATCACTCTTTTCCCAGCAACAGCATGTCTCACAAATCACTCTGTCAGCCACCACACTCCTTCTGTATACTGCAGAAAAAAACACAAACATGCCCACTTCAACATATTAAATACCTGATCAGGATCATGTGTTATGCCAGTAAGTGGATCTTTCCTTTTCACTTAGACCTAAGTATGCCTAGTTGTATGGTGCCATACACACTCAGCAGAAAGTTCCTTGGCATCCACATTTTTAAAAATTTTAAAATTAAAAAATACATGATTTAAATAAATTTGTGGTGTACAGGGATATACCTCCCACTTTTTTATTTTATGAAGATATTGTTTTAAAGTTCCATGGGCCCCTTCCACAATAACTAGTCCTTGAGGATTATTATAAGGAGTCCCAGTAATATTTATAATATTAAATTGTTGACAAAAAGTCTCAAATGCTCGATTGTAATAGCCAGTTCCATTATCTGTTTTTTTTTAAAAAATTGGATAATTTATTTATTTACATTTCCGATGTTATACCCCTTCCTCAATCCCCCCCCCCAGAAATCCCTTATCTCATTCCTACTCCTTCTGCTTCTATGAATGTGTGCCCCCACCCATCCACCCTCTCCAGTCTCCCTGCTCTCAAATTTCTGCACACCGGGGCATCCAGTTTTCAAAGAACCAAGGACCTCCTCACCCAGTGATGCCCGACAAGGACATCATTAACTATATATACAGCTGGAGACATGGGTCCTTCCATGTGTGTTCCCAGGCTAGCAGTTAAAACTCTAGAAGCTCTGGTTGGTTGGTATTGTAGCTCTCTCCATGGAGCCACAAGCCCCTTCAGCTCCTTCAGTCTTCTCTCTAACTCCTCCATTGGGCCCCCATGATCAGTTCAATGGATAGCTGCTAGCATCCACCTCTGGCAGACCCTCTCAGGAGACAGATATTTCAGGCTCCTGTCAGCATGCACTTCCTGGCATCCACAACAAGGTCTGCATTTGGTGATTGCGCATGGGATGGATTCCCTGGTGGTGCAGTCTCTGGACAACCCTCCTCAGTCTCTGCTCCACACTTTGTCTCCTTACTTGCTCCCATAAGTACTTTGTTACTCATTCTGAAGCACCCACACTTTGGTCTTTCTTCTTCTTGAGTTTCATGTGATCTCTGAGTTGTATCTTAGTTATTATAAGCTTTTGGGATAATATACACTTATCAGTGAGCACATACCATGTGTGTATATTTTTTCTGTGAGCGATTGGATTACCTCACTCAGGATATTTTCTAGTTCCATCCATTTGTTTAAGAATTTCATGAATTCATTGTTTTTAATAGCTGAGTATTAATGAATTGTGTAAATATACCTCATTTTCTGTATCCATTCCTCTGTTGAAGGACATCTAGGTTCTTTCCAACTTCTGGCTATTATAAATAAGGCTGCTATCAACATAGTGGAGTAGGTGTGCTTGTTATATGTTGGAAAATCTTTTGGGTATATGCTCAGGAGTGGTATAACTGGGTCTTCAGGTAATACTATGTCCAATTTTCTGAACAATCACCAGACTACTCTCCAGAGTGGTTGTATAAGCTTACAATCCCACAAACAATAGAGGAATGTTCCTCTTTCTCCACATCCTCACCAGCATCTGCTATCACGTGAGTTTTGATCTTGGCCACTCTGACTGGTGTGAGGTAGAACCTGAGGGTTGTTTTGATTTGCATTTCCCTGATGACTAAGGATGCTGAACATTTTTTTAGGTGCTTTTTGGCCATTAGAGTTTCCTCAGTTGAGAATTTCTTTGTTGAGCTCTTTTGCCATTTTTAAATAGAGTTATTTGATTGTCTGGAGTCTAATTTCTTGAGTTTTTTGTATATATTGGATATTAACCCTCTATCTGATGTAAGATTGGTAAAGATCTTTTCCCAATATGTTGGTTGCCATTTTGTCCTATTTATAGTTTCCTTTGCCTTACAGAAGTTTTGCAATTTTATAAGGTCCCATTTCTCAATTCTTGATCTTAGAGCATAAGTCATTGTTCTATTGAAGAGCTTTTCCCCTGTGCCTATGTGTTCAAGGCTTTTTTCCCACTTTCTCCTCAGTTAATTTCAGTGTATCTGGTTTTATGTGGAGGTCCTTCATCCAGTTGAATTTCAGCTTTGTGCAAGGAGATAAGAATTGGTCAATTTGCATTCTTCCACATGCTAACTACTAGTTGAACCAGCACCATTTGTTGAAAATGCCATTCTTTTTCCACTGGATGGTTTTAGCTCCTTTGTCAAAAATCAAGTGACCATAGATGTATGGGTTCATTTCTGGGTCTTCAATTCCATTTCATTGATCTTCTTGCCTGTCTCTGTACCAATACCATGCAGTTTTTATCACTATTTCACTGTAGTACAGCTTGAGGTCAGGGATAGTGTTTGCCCCAGTAGTTCTTTTATTGTTGAGAATAGTTTTTGCTATCCTGGGTTTTTTTGTTGTTGTTGTTATTTCAAATGAATTTGCAAGTTGTTCTTTCTAACTCTGAAAAAATTGAGTTGGAATTTTGGTGGGAATTGCATTGAATCTGTAGATTGCTTTTGGCAAGATGGCCATTTTTACTGTATTATACCTGCCAATCCATGAGCATGGGAGATCTTTCCATCTTCTGAAATCTCTGATTTCTTTCTTCAGAGACTTGAAGTTCTTGTCATACAGATCTTTCACTTGCTTTGTTAGATTCACACCAAGGTATTTTATGTTATTTGTGACTATTGTGAAGGGTGTCATTTCCCTAATTTCTTTCTCATCCTTTTTATCCTTTGAGTAGAGGAAGGCTACTGATTTTTTTTTTTTTTTGAGTTAATTTTATATCCAGCCACTTTGCTGAAGTTGTTTATTAAGTTTAGGCATTCTCACCTCCTTTTGTTCTCTAATTGCTCAGGCTATGACTTTGAGTACTACATAGAATATGTAAGGAGAGAGTGGGCAGCCTTTCCTAGTTCCTGATATTAATGGGATTACCTCAAGTTTCTCTCCATTTAGTTTGATGTTGGATAGGGATCGGCTGTATATTGCTTTTACTAAGTTTAGGTATTGGCCTTGAATACCTTATCTTTCCAAGATGTTTATCAGGAAGAGATTTTGAATTCTGCCAAATGCTTTCAACACCTAGTGAGATGATGATGTGAGTTTTTTCTTTGAGTTTGTTTATAAAGTGGATTACATTGATGGATTTCCATACAATGAATGATCGATTCCTGCATTCCTGGGATAAAGTCTACTTTATCATGATAGATGATTGTTCAGATGTGTATTTGGATTAGATTTGTGAGAATTTTATGGAGTGTTTTTGCATTGATATTCATAAGGGAGATTGGCCTGAAGTTCTCTTTCTTTGTTGGGTCTTTGTGTGGTTTAGGTATGAGCATAATTGTGGCTTCATAGAATGAACTGTGTAGTTTTCTTTCTGTTTCTAGTTTGTGGAATAGTTTAAAGAGAATTGGTGTTAAGTCTTCTTTGAAGGTCGCATAGAATTCTGCATTAAAACCATCTGGTCCTGGGCTTTTTTTTTTTTTTTTTTTTTTTTTTTTGGTGGGTAGACTTTCAATGACTGCTGGTATTCCTTTAGGGGTTATAGGACTGTATAGATGGCTTTTCTGGTCCTGATTTAACTATGGTACCTGGTATCTGTCTAGAAAATGGTCTATTTCATCCATATTTTTCACTTTTGTTGAGTATAGGTTTTTGTAGTAGGATTTTTTTTAATTTCCTCAGTTTCTGTTTTTCTGTTTCCCTTTTCAGTTCTGATTTTATTAATTTGGATACTGTCTCTGTGCCCTCTGGTTAGTCTGGCTAAGGGTTTATCTATCTTGTTGATTTTTCTCAGAGAACCAGCTCCTGGTTTTATTGATTCTTTGAATAGTTCTTTTTGTTTCTACTTGGTTGATTTCAGCTCTGAGTATGATTATTTTCTGCTATCCACTATTCTTGGGTGTATTTGCTTCCTTTTTGTTTTATATCTTTTGGTTGTGTTGTCAAGTTAGTGTATGCTCTCTCCAGTTTCTTTTTGTAGGCACTTAAAGCTGTGAGTTTTCCTCTTAGCACTGTTTTCATTGTGTCCCACAAGTTTTGGTATGATGTGCCTTCATTTTCATTAAATTCTAAAAAGTCTTTAATTTTTTTCTTTATTTCTTCCCTGACTACGTTATCACTGAGTAGAGCATTGTTCAGTTTCCAAGTGTATGTGGGCTTTCCATTGTTTTATTGAAGATCAGCTTTTGTCTGTGGTGATCTGATAGGATGCATGGGATTACTTCAATTTTCTTGTATCTGTTGAAGCCTGTTTTGTGACTAATTATATGGTCAGTTTTGGAGAAGGCACCATGAGGTGCTGAGAAGAAGGTATATTCTTTTGTTTTAGGATGAAATACTCTGTAGATATCTGTTAAATCCATTTGGTTTATAAATTCTCTTAGTTTCACTGCGTTCTGTTTACATGACCTATCCATTGTGAGAGAGGGGTGTTGAAGTCTACCACTATTATTGTGTGAGGTACAATGTGTGCTTTGAGCTTTAGTAAAGTTTCTTTTATTAATGTGGGTGCCCTTGCATTTGGAGTATAGAAGTTCAGAACTGAGAGTTCTTCTTTGTTGATTTTTCCTTTGACAAGTATGGAGTGTCTTTCCTTATGTTTTTTGACAAGTTTTAGTTGATAGTCGATTTTATTTGATATTAGAATGGCTACTCCAGCTTGTTTCTTGGGACCATTTGCTTGAAAATTCTTTTCCATCCTTTTACTCTGAAGTAGTGTCAGTCTTTGTCACTGAGGTGCGTTTCTGTATGCAGCAAAATGCTGGGTCCTATTTATGTATTCAGTCTTTTAGTCTATGTCATTTTATTGGGGAATCGAGTGCATTGATGATAAGAATTATTAAGGGAAAGTGATAGTTGCATCCTGTTATTTTTGTTATTAGAAGTGGAGTTATGTTTGTGTGGCTATCTTCTTTTGGGTTTGCTGGAAGAAGATTACTTTCTTGCTTTTTCTAGAGTATATTTTCCCTTCTTGTGTTGGAATTTTCCCTCTATTATTCTTTGTAAGGCTAGATTTATCGAAAGACATTGTGTAAATGTGGTTTTGTCATGGGATATCTTGGTTTCTTCATCTATGGTAATTGAGAGTTTTACTGGGTATAGTAGCCTGGTGTGGCATTTGTGTTCGTTTTGTGTCTGTATGGCATTTGTCCAGTATCTTCTTGCTTTTATAGACTTTAGTGAGAAATTTGGTGTAATTCTAATAGGTCTGCATTCATAAGTTACTTGCCCTTTTCCCCTCTGAAACCTCCTATCCCACCCCCCCCTTCTATGAGCGTACTCCCCCACCCATCCACCCATTCCAGCCTCCTCGCCCTGGCATTCTCCTACTCTGGGGCACCGATCCTTTACAGGACCAAGAGTCTCTCCTCCCACTGATGCCTGAAAAGGCCATCCCCTGCTACATATGTGGCTGGAGTCATGTGTGCCTCCATGTATACTCTCTGGTTGGTGGTTTAGTCCCTGGCAGCTCTAGGGATTTGGTTGGTTGATATTGTTGTTCTTCCTAAGGGGTTAAAAATCCCTTCAGCTCCTTCAGTCCTTTCTCTAACTCCTCTATTTGGGACCATGTGCTCAGTCTAATGTTTGGCTGTGAGCACCCATCTCTGTATTTGTCGGGCTCTGGCAGAGCTTCTCAGGAAACGCCTATATCAGGCTCCTGTCAGCAAGCACTTCTTGGCATCTGCAAAATTGTCTGGGTTAGGTGTCTGTATATGAGATGGATTCCCAGGTGTGGCAGTCTCTGAATGCCCTTTCCTTCAGTCTCTGATCCACACTTTGTCTCCATATTTCCTCCCTTGAGTATTTTGTTCCCCCTTCTAAAAAGGACTGAAGCATCCACACGTTGGTCTTCTTTCTTCTTGAGCTTCAAAAAGGTCTGTGAATTGTATCTTGGGTATTCTGAGCTTTTGGGCTAATATCCACTTATCAGTGAGTACATATGTGTGTTCTTTTGTGACTGGGTTACCTCACTCAGAATGATATTTTCTAGTTCCATCTATTCACCTAAGAATTTCATGAAGTTTTTAATAGCTGAATAGTACTCCATTGTGTAAATATACCACATTTTCTATATCCATTCTTTGATCTGTCTTGCCCTTGAATGACAAAATCTGAACAATGCTCTCCTCATCCTGTTATCAGTAGTCTTTGCTAACTTGTTTTTTTTTTACATTTGTATTGGTATAAATTTATCATTTACATTGTTGGCTTTCATATAGACAACTCACTTCAAGTACATCTTATACTCTGGCCACACTCAGCCCCTACCATTGTCTACCATTAGCCAGATCTACCCTTCACCTTATCCACTAGTATACTTTTGATGTAATTTTTGAAATACTTTGAAAGAGTATTGGACATCTGAAGAAAGCAGAAAGGAATCAAGATGTTCTAAATTTCTCACTTGTTGACTCATTTCTGCTATTCACTTAATTCCTAAGAAATTTCCTCACTAAATATAATATAAATTGAATATCTATCCATATATAGTCCATATGTGTGTGTTTGTGTGGGTATGCATGTGTGTTTGCTTGCATGTGTGTATAAAAACCCTTTGATTTTTTACTCCTCTGTTTTCATATGTACTTTTATGATAAGAAAAAGAATTTTAGTATCTCAAAAAGACAGAAATCATGCAATATTGCCTCTTCATATTTAGTTTATTTCATTTAACATGATGACATATACTTGTATACATTGTCCAACACATACTTCGATTCTCCTTATTATCAAATAAGACTCTATTATTCATGATTTGAAGCACAAAAAGAAAAGATTGATACTATTTTAAGCACTGAAATGTTTGCATGCCAACAATTGTATAAGAACTTTAGTTTGTCAAGCCAAGATATTATAAGGAATGTCTGAACATTACAAATAATCAATAAACCATATAAACATTCAAAAATGATTTTATATAGTATATAACAAACAGTATTCTATTGAAAACAATATAAAACCCTTTGTTCTCTTTGATTTATATTATGGATATATTGAGTGAATAAATGGGACTGATCTCTTATTAATTAAATGACTAGCCAAAATCAGTCAATCAGGAAGAAATTTAGAACATCTTGATTCCCAACTGCTCACTTCAGATATATAGTACTCAATTTTAAAGTGTTTAAAAACTTTACTAGATAAATGTAACATTCTAAAATGTAGACAAGACATATACTTTCTTCTGTAAATCTAAATTCACTGTCTTTAGCCAGAAAACAATAAAAGGCCAAGTGGAGGCAGGGGGGTATTATGTTCTTAAAAGTTATGATGTAAAAAGTATTAAGTGTTGCTTGGAGCTAGGTCATACTTGCTCAGGTGAGGGACAAATGCAGAATGGTGGGTATCAAGAAAAGCAAACATACACAATGGAAACAAGCCAGTTATAGCATTGCACATAGAATAACTGCACTAAGGATTGTGTGTTGGTAAATTTTATATATTTAAAAATAATTAAAGTTGGTAGTGACAACAGTCAACAAACGAATTTAGTTGTTGCTGGTTCAGATAATAAATAAATACCTAATTCCCTGATTACAGTCTTAACCACATCAAAAAGTCACCTATTTAGAAAGAAGGTGGTCTCTCTCTCTCTCTCTCTCTCTCCCTCTCCCTCTCCCTCTCCCTCTCCCTCTCCCTCTCCCTCTATCTCTCCCTCTCCCTCTATCTCTATCTCTCTCTATCTCTTTTTCTCTATCTGCCTGCCTATCTCTTGTTCTATTCCCACCTCTTCCCTCTCTTCAATTTCTTTTAATATTGTAGGTTAAAGGTTCATCTACCTGGAAATGGACTGAGGTTCAAATTGTGAAAAGAAGATTAAATAAAATGGATTACGTCACATAGATGTAGCTGTCACACAAAGAAGTCTGGGAAATGTACTGCTTCTTTCTGGCTTCCCTGAGTGACCTAATGTGTGCTTTAGATCCCTTTAGCATAAAGGTAAAATTGGAGAAGGTGAGTGATATCCTACCCTAGCTTACAGACTCTGCAGCTTTTCTCACCTGCAAACTACACTACAGACTTGTGGTAATTCTCCACAGCTTTGGCAACATCCCATCCAAATCCTTACACTGACAGATTTAGGGATGACAGATTCTCCTCTAATTACTAGGAGTGCAGATGGATTGACTGTCAACGTAGGGAAAAGTCTGAGAGGGAAGGAGAGATGAAATAGGAACTCTGATCACCTATAGCAAAAAAAAAAATTTCTTATACTTTCAACCTATTATTTTGTTAAGTGCTCAAGAGCTTGGTTAACAAAGACAGGGAATAATTGCATGCAGGACAATTTCCCTTGAGACATTATCCTCTTTACAAATGTATCTATAATTCTAAAAATGACAAAGCTAGCAGTATTAGTTGCAAAAGCTCTCTGTGTCAAGAACAAACATTAATAATCATTTATATCATCAGAGACTGAACAGCATGTTCTAGCCTTTCTAATTATTTAATGGCTTTAAGTTCATTATAAATAAGCTCACTCAGGGCCTTCAAAATTGCTACCATGAAAATTATTAGAGAAGGTTCTAAAGTGAAAATAAAAAATGTGCTTGCCAGGTATATCATTATGAAACATACATCATTATAAAACAACTACCCATACAATAAATCAGTCATTAACACGTTTGTGACCAGTCCTGAATGTTATCTTATAGACTACCATCTTTCTTATGAGTATTCTGTATGAATCACTGGCTTTCCCAGTTTTCATGGAGTGTATACTCATAAAGAAAGTCAGTCCTATTACAATCACTTTGAGTTCTAATTAAAATACAAGTGTGATAAAAGACAGATCCTTACAGTATAACCTGGGTGTTGAAGTAGTTCCTTTCTAAAAGGCTACAGTTTAAATCTTAGGTTTCTGTTTTGTAAACCTGCTTTTAAATCTAGGGCATTATGGGGGTTGGGGGGAAGGGTGGTGAATGAAAGTTAAAGGTGCTTGATAGAGCAAAGTTAGGCCACTTAGAAATGCCCATCAAACATATTTGAGCTACAACCTTTTCTGTTTGTTCTTTCTGAAAGCCAGGAGGGGAGCAGCTTGCCTTCTCATGCACTCTCTGCCATTGATGTGTTTATAAAAAGATAAAGAGATATGGAATATGTTCTGTGGGTGTGTGTGGTGAGGTATGGGGGAAGGAGATGTCTCAGCAGGCCCATGCTAGGGCATCCCTTTCTCCTGAGGGACCAGCCACATGATGGTATAGTATAGAATAGTTTATTCATGGCATGAGGAGGGGAATTAAGAGTGTAGTAGAGGCAGAGAGAGGTAAAGAGAGAGACAGAGACAGACAGAGAGAGAGACAAAGAGAGAGACAGAGAAAGAGAGACAGAGAAGAGAAGTAGAGGCCAGTCATGCCCACATGGAGAGAGGGGGAAGGGAGAAGCAAAAGGCAAGAGAGCAGAGCAAGAGAGCAAGAGAGCAAGAGAGCAAGAGAGCAAGAGAGCAAGAGAGCAAGAGAGCAAGAGAGCAAGAGAGCAAGAGAGCAAGAGAGCAAGAGAGCAAGAGAGCAAGAGAGTAAGAGAGTAAGAGAAGGAGGAAGGAGCAAGTAGCCCCTTTTATGGTAAGACAGGCCTACCTGGCTGTTGTCAGGTAACTGTGGGGAGGAGCATACCTGGCTGTTGCCACATAACTGTGGGGGTGGAGTTTAGACAGAATGCTAACAGCCATAATGTCGTCACACAGGCCCATTCAAATATTACTCTTGCACCAAAAAGCATCCCCCTACCCTCTGTAAGTGTATAATCTCAGGACTTGGTTTTATTAAGTGTAAGATCGAGGGCAAATTTTTCTCTTAGTACAAAAATCTTTATCTTCTATTTCTTTCTTTAAAGAAACAATGGAAATATAAAGAGAAATTTCTATTTCACCTTAATTAAGATTCCTATCATAAGTGTGCCATTTGCATAAAGTTCCAAGTATATCTTTAGAGAAACAGAATAGGCAGCACATACAGTGGGAATTTTCAGGACAGAAGAGTTGTAAGGTAAAGAAAAGTACATGAGCAATGCCTCTCCTTGAATAATCAACATACATTTATATTGAGTTTTAACATCAAGCAGCAGTATTGTAATTCACTTCAGATGCTAAACACCAAAAGTAGCATGGACATTACAGATTAATCAGTCAAGTTGCCATGCTTTAGATGAAAGTCACACATATGTTGTTCCCACAGCATCTTAATTTCAAACCTCTTCAGATATAATAGTATACTAAAATGATAAACCACAGGAAAAGCTACTTGCAAATGTAGATAAGCTATAGTGAGTACCATCTGGAAGCCCACACAAATGAGTCCATGGATAAGGAAGATCTGAGCAGGACTGTAGAGCTTCCATCTCTAGTGTCTGTAGGAGCAGGTGATCACTTCCCAGAACATTAATTTTTTTTCATCAATACAAAATTACCCTCTTTTATCTAGAAATTAGGGTGTTTGGGTGTATAAAACATCTGGGAGTATACAAATTAAATCTGGCATATGATATAATTTACAGTTCTGACAAAATCTGACAAAGTTCTGACAAAGAACCAAAACCACATACATTCACACACATGAATATAATCATTCATGCATACAAGTATACAATGAAAACTGTTCTGCATATAGACTCTCAAACGTTAAACCATGGCAAATAGAATCATCAATATGTAGCCAATGGAAGCAGTCACTTGTGCTTAAGTGGATTCTATCCACAGGATAGAATCATGGGATCTGTCAGCTTCTGAAATTTTGAATTAAATGATCTTTATTATTTGAATGATGAAAAGTAAAATTAAAATACTCTAAAGTATAAAAAGCATTTTTGAAGTAGTCAAGGAACTGAAGAGCAAGCTTCAAAATTCTCCTCAAATATTCTATTGTGATTATGGCAGTTTTCTATGTTAAGGACATATTCACTTTCACAAAGACCTCAGCAAGGGAGTTAACCATATTCTCGTTTTTTCTTGTGACAGTTCATTTTTTGATAACCCTAGAGGATAAAGATTATTCACAAGAAAACTTTTATAATATAGCTCTGGTGTACTGAATTTTCAAACTTAAAAAATTCTTTTCAAAATAGAAAATTTGATTTTTTTCCCTAAAAAAATTGTGTTATAATATTACCCTTAATTAAATGTAAGAGAAATTATTGAGCATTATTTTTATAATTTACATAATAATTAAACATAAATAGAATCTCCACATCTTAGTTCTGAAGTCTCCATTGGGTTCCCCAGACTCAGTTATGCATATTGCTTAATTATCTCAGAATATGTCTAAAATGTTATGTACTATGCTCAATTTTTCTGTTTTCAGATTGTTGGGTAATAACTTATTACACTGAATATTTTGAATTACTGGAATACCTCCAAGCTTGCCATCTGTTCTTTCTTTAAAAAGAAAGAAAGGATCAAAATAAAGCATCATTTCATGTCATCCGATAACAAAATATAGCTTTTATGGAATCCTGAGCTTAATTGAATTGTTGGCATTACTGAACTCTGATTAAATGTATTTGGATCAATGTTAATTGGCTTAGCTAGGAAGTTCATATCATTGAATCACTCATAGCTATATGAATTACACCCTTTGCCATTTCCCTTTTGGGGCAATAGGTTTCTTTCAGTATCATTGAATTATAGAAAATCTGTTATTGCTTAAATGACAGATGAATTGAACTCCACAAATATATAAATTGGAAATATTGTAAGCAATTACTTACATATGAGAAATGACCATGTAGACTACACACACACACACACACACACACACACACACACACACACATATATATAATCTGTAATTCTTCTATTATTGTTTAAAATGTCCCTTTTTGTCAGTTTCAGGTGGAAACTTCTGGTGTAAACTTTTTTTTTTCCAGAGCTGAGGACCAAACCCAGGGCCAGGCAAGTTCTCTACCACTGAGCTAAATCCCCAATCCCTAGTGTGAACTCTTGAATATCTCCCTCCCATCTTTTCTGAAGAATAGAAATCTCAAGAATCCACATCAGCTACTGCTTGAGAGGAATTTCCTCTAATGTTTTCTTGCAAGATTTTATAGAGAAATCAGTTATGAATTCAGTGACTTTGTTCTCTCAAGTTAGTCAAAGAAGCATTTGGTTAGCATCTATGTATGTAATATGATATGTAGCTAATTCATCTTTATTTACCTCATTCTTGATGCTATTCTAGTGTCTTTGCATATTTAATATCAAATACGTACCAATACATATATTCTAGATAGTTTTATGTCACTCTGATACAGCTGAAGTCATTTGAGAAGATGGAACCTCCATTGAAATGATACCCTCACAAGATCAGTCTGCAGGCAATCATGTGATATATCTTCTTGATTGATGCCTGATATGGGAAGGTCCAGTTAATTGAGGGCAGTGCTGGGCAGTGAGGGCATCCTGGGCATGTGCTCTAAAAAATCAGGCTGAGCAAGTCATGAGGAGAAAGCCAGTAAGCAGTTTCTTCCGTGGCCTTTAATAAGATCCTGCCTCCAGTTTCTTTCTTTCTTTCTTTTTTTTTTTTTTAATTTTTAATTTTAATCTTTTCTTACAGTCCAGACTTTATCCCTCTCCCAGTCCACATTCTGACTGTTCCACATCCCAAAGCTCCCTCCTTCACCCTCCCACCCATGTTTTCAAAAGGATGTCCCTACCCCCCAACTCCCACCCCCACCCCCACTGGGCCAGACATCCCCACTCCCTGGGGCCTCCAGTCTTAGGTGCATCTTCTCTGACTGAGTCCAGAACCAGCATGTGTTGAGGATCTCATATCAGCTGGTGTATGCTGCCTGGTTGGTGGCTCAGTGTCTGAGAGTTCTCGGGGCATTCAGGTTAGTTGAGACTGCTGATCTTCTTACAGGGTCGTCCTGCTCAGCTTCTTCCAACTTTATCCTAATTCAGCCACAAGGGTCAGCAGCTTTTGTCCATTGGTAGGGTGTTAATATCTGCATCTGACTCTTTCAGCTGCTTGTTGGGTCTTTTGGAGGACAGTCATGATAGGTCCCATTTTGTGAGCACTCCATAGCCTCTGTAATGGTGTCAGGCCTTATGGCCTCCCCATGAGCTGGATCCCAATTTGGGCCTGTCACTGGACCTCCTTTTCCTCAGGCTCTTCTCCATTTTTGTCCCTGAAGTTCTTTCAGACAGGAATAACTCGGCCAGAGTTTTTGACTGTGGGATGGCAACCCCATCCCTCCTCTGGATGCCCTGTCTTTCTGCTAGCAGGGGGCTCTCCCCACTGTTGGACATTTCATCTAAGTTTCCTCCCTTTGAGTCCTGAGAGTCTCTTACCTCCCAGATCTCTGGTACACTCTGGAGTTTCTCTCCTCCTCCTACTCCCGAGGTTGCCTGTTTCCATTCTTTCTGCTGACCCTTGGGGTTTTAGTCCTGTTCCTCCCAACCAATACCTGATCATGTTATCCTTTTCTCTTCCCTATCAGTTTCTTGTCATAGTTTTCTACCCTGACTTTCTTCCTTGATGTACTGTGATAAGGATATATAAGCATGAAATAAGTCCTTTCCTCCCCAAGTTTCCTTGGTCAAGGTGTTTTACCACAGCAACAGAAACCTTAACTGAGACACATGTTTAATATTACCCAACACACACACACACACACACACATACTATGCTACACTATACTTTACTATACTATATACATGTAGATAGTATGGATATTGTATATGCATATATACATAAATATGTATTAGAATATTTGCCATAATATAACATTCAATTCATTTTCTATTCTCAAAAGTAACTACTAACTTCATTTTGGAGATCAAGTAAAACTATCTTCCTCTGTCTTAACAACTAGGCCATTGATGGTAGTGCTGGCTCACCAGGGCTTATTTTATTACCAAAGCAAAAGTGAACCTTTTTATATTCTTGGAGAAATAGTCACAAAATAAGGATAGAATATATTTCAGTATCACATATGTTTGAAAAACGTTATGGTATTTAAAATATTTTCTTATATGAAGTTATGAAGTACCAAATATTCATTTTTAGTAAGGTTGTGTTTGAATGCTGTTGTAAGTTGTTTAGTCTTCGATGAATGAGTCATCAAAAATAATTCTTAATTTTAGAATTGTTCTATTTTCCTGTCCGCAACTTTAACACAAGACATAAAGAATTTTTTCAAAAGCACCTTAACCATCTAGAACAGAAAAGGTAAATTCATGTTCTTTAGCCGCTGGACTTTCCCACGTTCTTGGAGGCAAAGGCACTTCTTTGTCCTGCAGAGCAGCTTGCTCACCATCCGTCACAAGAAAATTCACACAAAAGTTTTACTTTAAGAACGAGAAAATCTTTTAACACCAACAAATTTCTTTTTTCAATCCTTAATTTTAAAGATTATTTCACTTATTTACATTCCATTCCCTCTTCCGGTCCCCCCCTTCCAAAATTCCTCATCCTATTCCTCTTCCCCCTTGCTTCTGAGAGGGTGCTCCCCTCCCACTAGGCATTCCCCTTCCCTGGGGCCTCAAGGCTCTGAAGGATTATGTGCATTTTTAAAATTTTTTTTTACTTTTTTATTTATTTATTTTTTTCTTTTTTAAATTTTTTTCTTTTTTATTATTTTTTATTTTTTATTTTTTTTATTATGCGCATTTTAAGGGTGATATTAGAAGCTTATATCTCTTTTAAGATGAGACCACTGTGAGTTTGTATTTTCTTTCTTAAAGCATGTACTGTCTGTTTCCATTCCCCAGTCTTGAAGATAGTAAGAGAAAACTCTCAGCTCCTCAAACAATTTGTGGAAGAGTAACATTCTCTCTGGGTTTAAGATGCTGGATTAGTTTGTTCATCACAACACATTGCCTGAATCCATAAACCAGACTTCTCAAATAAGCAAAGCAACTGTTATTCAGAGACCTCTGTCTAGAGGGATATGCACAGCTACCAGACTTGGCACAAATCACCTACTCTCATACTAGATATATGTTTGGAAGTTATTTTCTATGAAGACATTAACTTGGCAACCACAAAACAGAAAACAGAAACAGCACAAAATGTACCCTGTTGTCAGTTACTTCAATTTTCTTGGCAAAGATTACTGTAGTTGTTATTGGTTCAATAGCATTTGAAGTGTCTCAAGCATCAAGCCCAAAGAAAAAAATATTTTGCTGGAATTCTCTATACTACTCACTGTTTTATAAAAAAAATTGCTCCCTTTATGAAGATTGTGACGCAGTCACTCATCTTCTCTATAGGACTAAGTGCTGCATTGCATATATGAAAGAAAAATTCCAAATTAATATTTATAGGATAAATGTTTCATGTGACCTACCATAAATGTCACAATGAAAATCAAAAACATAGTCCATATGCACTTCAGCTATTACTTTTATGTGCAGTTGGAAACTGTCATTATTACTCTCAAATAAATATTAAATATATTCTGTGGGAGAAAATCAAACTCTTTTTGTTATTTTCTAATTATCTTAAATGCAAGAAACAACAATAACTAAAAATAATTTACAAAAGCAATTTGGTTGAATTTGCTTGAAGTAAACTGTAATGTTGTTGGGAGATGTCTATTCAATAGCAAGCTTATTAACTTGCCTCTGGTTTATTGTGTTTTAGGGAGCAACTCGAATGAAAGAAATTCTGAAAACATTTGTGGTTTACAATCACTGTAAAATGCCATTTACTTCCTTTTTTATGTTCCTGATTTATGTTGGTGTATTTTTATTGGGATAAAGTAATACAAGGAATAAAGTGGTTATTTTCTAAGCATAGCAAGTGGCAGAGTGGAAGCTTTTTGGGCACCAGTTTGTCATACAGTGGGAAAGGTAGAAATTTCTTAGGTAGAACTTAATCCTAATTAGTGTAAATCTACAGGAAAAATGGATTTAGTGAACTAATATTTTGTGTTTTCTTGTGTGTGTGTGTGTGTGTGTGTTTGTGTGTGTATGTGTGTGTGTACATAGGTCTAGGTAGTTGTCTGATGCTATCTTCAATCATTCTTCAATCTTATTGTTGAGGCAAAGTCTCTCAGTGAAACGCAAAACTCATTCTACTTGCCTGGCTAAGCAGCTTCTCTCAGGTTCTTGTTGTCACCTTGCTCTGAGGCTGTAATTACAGGTAGGCTGTTATGATCACTCAGTGTTCACCTGGGTTCTGGGTGTTTGAAATCCAGTCCTCAGATTCACATACTGACTACTTTGACCATTCCACTATCTTCCAGAACACACTGACATTTTTTGAACCATATATTTTACATCTCTTCTTTTCATCAGCATCCAACCATCTCTTCCCCTTACTCCCTCTCAAATTCGTGACTTTGTGTGTGTGTGTGTGTATGTATGTATGCATGAGTGTGTGTGTGTGTGTGTGTGTGTGTGTGTGTGTGTGTGTGTGCTGTGTCCATTTAATATTGCTCATATGTATGTGGATTTAATGATAAACACTTGGAATGATTTAACCTACCAGGGGAATTATTCCTGGAGAAAATTGATTGTATTTCCCTCAGCAGCCATTGATTACTTATAGATTTTCATTTAGTGGTGGGGTCTTGTGAAATTTCACCCAAGCCTGTTAGCATATTGACTGGTGTTATCATTATGCAGGTCTTGTTTTTGCAACCATATCGTTGAAATTTCATAGTTTCAGACTCCCTGTGGTGTCTCGATTCTGTTAGCAGGAATCATGATTTTATGGCCTTTGCTTTCCCCTTTATTTGTTCCATGGACCATTAGTGAAGGAATTGTGTTGTAGATATACTATTCGGGGCTGTGATTTTCACAATTACTTATTCTCTGAAGACTTAGCAGTTATGATCTCAGTAGTAGGCCCCATCTCCTCCAAATATAAGATTCCTTGGGATAAGGTAAGTGTTTAGAATGTTTTAGGTGCTATATCAATTTAGGGAAATGGTAGTCATAGGTTCTCCTTGAAGGTCGGTAACCTCTCTACCCTTGGTAGTTAGACAGGTTAATAAAACCACACACAAACTCCATGGTGTTAAGTGGGCCTTAAATCCAATTATACAGCTGTTGGTTGTGCTCATGATATAATGGCCACTATTGTACCATTGGGATATCTAGCTGAGCTGGTTCACAAGCTTAATAACTAAGTAGGTAGATGGGTTTCTTTTTTTTTTTTTTTTTTGGAAGCACATATGTATTGCATCTTCCAAAACTATGAGAACTAGCACTCAGAAATATGGAATTTTTTGTTACTAAAACTCAATTACAAAGAATGTTTACATTTTAAAAAAAATCACTCAATGAGAGTAGCCAAACCAAAAGTCTCCACATATCAAGAAAATGAATGTCCATACAGTTAGAAGAGCCATACTGAAGCCATAGTGTTGCATGCTGAATAACTATAACTATCAATTCTAATTATTGCAGTTATCTCCTTGACTCTAAGAATGAAATATATGAGGAACCGCCAGACTGATTTCCAGAGTGGTTGTACCAGCTTGCAATCCCACCAACAATGGAGGAGTGTTCCTATTTCTCCACATCCTCGCCAGCATCTACTATCACCTGAGTTTTTTTATCTTAGCCATTCTGACTGGTGTGAGGTGGTATCTCAGGGTTGTTTTGATTTGCATTTCCCTGATGACTAAGGATGTTGAGCATTTCTTAAGGTGCTTCTCGGCCATTTGAGTTTCCTCTGCTGAGAATTCTTTGTTTAGCTCTGCACCTCATTTTTAATAGGGTTATTTGGTTTTCTGAAGTATAATTTCTTGAGTTCTTTGTATATCTTAGATATTAGCCCTCTATTGGATGTAGGATTGGTTACATTACCTGAAGATCCAGCTATACCCCTCCTGGGCATATACACAGAAGATGCTCCAACATATAACAAGGACATATGCTCCACTATGTTCATAGCAGCCTTATTTATAATAGCCAGAAGCTGGAAAGAATCAAGATGTCCCTCAACAAAGGAATGAATACAAAAAATGTGGTGCATTTACACAATGGAGTATTACTCAGCTATTAAAAATAATGAATTTAAGAAACTTTTAGGTAAATGGATGGAACTAGAAATTATCATCCTGAGTGAGTTAACCCAATCACAAAAGAACACACATGGTATTTACTCACTGATAAGCGGATGTTAGGATGGAATAGCAAAGACTCAGCTCACAGACCACATGAAGCTCATGAAGAAGGAAGACCAAGAGGGGACACCTCAGTTCTACTTAGAAGGAGTAACAAAAATACTCAAGGGAGCAAATATGGAAACAAAACATGGGACAGAAACTAAGGAGGGGCCATCTGGAGACCATTCCACCTGAGTATCTATCCCATGTACAGGCACCTAAGCTAGACATTGATGTGAATGGCTGGAAGTGAATGCTGTCAAGAACATGATATAGCTGTCTCCTTAGAGGTCTGCCAGAGACTGACACATTCAGAGGACGATGCTCACAGCTAACCACTGATATGATCAAGGGTTTCCCAATGGAGAAGTTAGGGAGAAGACTGAAGGAACAGAAATGGTTTATGACCCCATGAGGAAAACAATACCAACCAACCAGAGCCCCCAGGGTCTAAACCACCAGCCTTGGAGCATTTAGGGAGGGACCCATGACTCCATCTGTATATGTAGGGGAGGATGGCCTTGTCGGGCATAGGTGGGAGAGAAGATTCTTGGTCCCATGAAAAACTAACATAGAGTCAGGGAGGGAATATGAGGGTGGGGCGGGGGTAGTGGGGACGGGGGTAGGTGGGGGCACAGCCTTATAGAAGCATGAGGAGGGGGGATGGGATAGGAGGATTCTGGGTGGTGGGAGGAAGTGGGGTAAGGGGATAAAATCTGAAATGTAAATATAATAACCAATTTTAAAAAAAGAAAAAAAAAGAAAGAAAAAAATGAAATATATGATAAAACTGCAGTAGGAAAAATGTAGCTTTATATCCTTTTGTTCATACCATCTTCCTCACCGTGTAATATTTACCAGTTCCTTTTCTCCTTTCTACAGATTATATTGTAACCCACCTATACTCTGTGTACACACATACATCAGCATGTATTTTAGGCTAGAATTTGCATAGGAGGAAAACTATATGGCATTTACTTTCTGTGATTGTGTGACATCAATTGATATCAAATATTCCAAGTGTATCAATTTTCCTGTGTATTCGGTTATTTTATTTTTCTCCAGAGATGAATAACATTATTTTGTATATGTTCCAGATTTCATTACCAATGCATTTGCTGATGGACTTCTAAGTCCCTTTCATTTTCTTGATGTAGTGAATAGAGCATCAATAAACAAGGGCTTCCTAATATCTCCATGTATTAGACATTGAGTTATTTGGTATACACCCAGGAGTGAAATAGATTAGTCACATGGACATGCTATTTTTAATTTTTTTTGAGGATCCTCCAACAAATTATTACTAATTACTTTAATTGATGTATTTATTTGCAACTCACCAGCAGCAAAAGTTCCTCTTTCTTCACATCTGTGAATCATCCTTCAATGTTGATTGCATGTAGCAATTCTTTCTAGTTATTTATTAGACATTTAACTATCACGATTATGAATAGTCACTATAGAACTAGAATTCATTATTTTAAAGATTAAAAAAAAATAAATGGTGTATCTTTAACAGAAATCATTAAGTTGAGGAAATCTTGAAAGTGTTGTGAAGTCTATTTTTGTAAAAGAAAGAACATTTTACATCCTATAGGGAAGATACTGAAAATTTCCTTTCAGAAGAAGAAAGTTTTAAGATCACCATAAAAAGTGCTGATACTGTGTCCCAGCACTGCAACCTTTAACTACAGCCTACAGCATTGTAACTAATTATCTGTATTCAAGAATGTGTTGTTTGTGAATTACTATAAGACCCTTTCTCTAGTGTGCTTTATTTAAGAGTTTAAATAACTATTGGGTCACTGTTAATATACATTAGCCAGAAAAGAAAGTTTTAAAAATCCCCACACTGCATAGTTTGCACATTGATTCCATAATTTATGTAAGTATTAAGTTACTTAATTCTATTCTGTTATTTTATATTCTCTGAATATATACAGTATTGGATCTAATTTTGGAACAATTGATTTTAAGAACATTATTATTTTATTTTTAAAAAAACTGTGCCATTAAAATATAATTTTCATGTCCTATAATTAGTGTGTGTCCAGGATATAGTTATATTTTTTATTAACTATTTTATTCTCTCTCTTTCTCTCTCTCTGTCTCTCTCTCTCTCTCTCTCTCTCTCTCTCTCTCTGTCTCTCTCTCTCTCTCTCTGTATGTGTGTGTGCACGCTCATGCACACATATATGTGTGTACCAGTTGTGAATGGCTATAGAGGCCAGAAGAAAGTATTACATTCCAAAGAGCTGCAGTTACATGTGGTAATGAGTCATGTATCTTGAGGGCTATGAACTCTACAAGAGCAGCAAATTCTCTTTATCCCTGAGCTATACCTCTGGACTCCAGTTAGCTGGTATGCTTTCATAAGTTACAATATATATATATTTCAAAATTATCTACTAATGTTGATAGTGCAGTTAGCTGGTTTTAATGCTTTGCAATAAAACATCACTAAAGAGAACATATATATCACCCCCTAAGGCAGCCTGTGCGTCATGATCCCCACAGGGGCTGAATATCAGATATCTTACATATTAGATATGTACATTATGATTCACAACAGTAGCAAAATTATAGTGACAACTTAGCAACAAAATAATAGTGTGGTTAGGGATCACCACAACATGAGGCACTGTGTTAAAGTGTCACAGCATGAGGAAGGTTGAGAACCACTGGATGAGAACCATATAATAAATCAGTTAGCTGCCATTTTCCTCTAGCCTGAGGAGTCCTTCTATTTACTTCCTGTCTTGATAGTCTCACCAGTCCCGATTTTTTTGGAATTCTACAGTTGAGGTCATTTGTGACTGGTTTCTATCAATTAGTGTCTCGTGTCTAGGGTTGTCATAGGGTTTCTATTGCTGTGAAAAATAGACTGATTAAAAGCAATTTGATTTATTTTCTCTTACAGATTTCAGGTCACACTCCATCACAGGAATGTCAGGCAGGAACTCCAAGCTGGACCTGGACTTTGAAACTGAAGGAGAAGCTTTGGAGGGATGCTGCTTACTGACTTGATCTGCACAACTTGTTCAGCATGCCTTCTTATACCATCCAGGCCCACATGGGTGAAAATACCTCCATCCATGAGTTGGGTTCTCTCACATTTATCCGTAATCAGGAAAAGTCCTACAGACTTGCCAGTATGTTCTATGTGTGGAAGTATTTTCTCAATTTAGATTCCTCTTCCCAAATAAGTCAAGCTTGTGTTAATTTGACAAAACGCCACAAGGGCTATTATTTTGTCACTATCTATAATTTATTCTTGTTATGGAATTATCAGTATTTCACTTACTTTTACTGATGAATACTCTTCTGTTTTATATGTCTTGCTTGTTTGATTATTACTTGTGAACACAGGTATTGTTTCTACCTTGCAGGAAATATGAGTGATACTGCTGTTTAATAAACAGTCCATTCTGCTCACCTTCTGTTGGATAACTCAACCCAAGTTATCTAAACTGAAGTCATTCCACTATGGCTAAATGACCTTACTTCTGTTGTTTACAGCTTTCTTCAATCATAATTGGGAAAACCAAATTAGGGTGTTATATAAATTAATATACTATTTGGCACTAAAATTTTAAAAGTAATTAAAAGCATTTAAGTATGTACTTTAGTAACTGGTTTAGGGTGGCAGATAATTTTGTGAGCAAAATCTTTCCCAAACAATAATGTGACAAAACAATGGCCAACTACATCATAGACTGACTGAATTGACAACACATAATAAGATGACAACACAGCTAGTATTGATAACCCCCTGCCCCCATGCACACACAAAATAGATGGTCACATGTCACTGTCACTGAAGCAAAAAGGCAAAATTAATGCTCTGCCTGTAGAATCTAAAAACTCATCTGCTAGTTAGAATAATAATTATTCTGAAGTTGTGTCACTATAAAGGCCCCAGGAAGGCTCTTGCTACTAAGGAAGGAAATTAAAGAAAACACAGGAGATATGAAAGTTCCTAAAACAGTACTGGGTTGCAGTACTAAGCATCATGTTGCTTCTGTGCATTCTAGGTTCTTATCCATAACATAAAAAATACATTTCAGTCTGAACTGAAACAGCTTATATTCTTTGATTCTCCAAATCTGTCATTTCTTTTCTTGTATATGAGCCTCAGTGTCTACAAAATGCCCATTAACTATCCTGAGGACTCTAGATAAATATGGAATAGTGACAGGTGAAGTATGCACCGCATGAAGAAAACAGGTCAGCCAAACAAAGCAAAAATTGCTTTATCAAATGTCTGTCTTCTGTTTTTGAACCAGAGTCGTCAGATACTAAAAAGTGCCATTGAAATTTTACTGCCTCAGAAGAACTTCGAGTTCAATCAATGAAGAGGCAATAAGGTCTTCCAGAATTCTTATGTGCAAGAGTTTAAAATAGAATAATTTCAATAAGGGGAGGTGCTGTGTGCTGCATGAGTCTGAAAGGGATACACAATTGGGATACTTGAGTGAGCTGATTTGTCTTGGCTGTCCTGAGAGCAATGGTTGTTTCCAAAGAGAAAAATAAAGGATTTATAATTTCAGTCTTTCTGTGTGGAAAGTTACGGTACAGCATTAACGCTTTCAAGGGCTAGCTTTATTTTTGTCTTCTTGGTAGGAAATTAAAGACTAAAGAAAATTCATCTGTAGTGAATATAATCATTTTGGATGTTAATTGCTTGTTTTAAATTCCTCTTTTTTCAGTGTGCTTCTTTTCCTCTGAGTTTTGCTTCGAATGTTTGGCAGTAACTTTTTTTTTAATTTTATATTTTATTTACATTTAAGATGCCATCCCCTTTCCACATTTCCCCTCCCTAGAACACCCCTGTCCCATGCCCCCCAATTGGCAGTAACTTTTAAGAAATAACCCAACAAATCGCCATTGTACCGTTTCCTCAGATTCATCAATTAGCATATTATCACAATTATTTTTATTTTCTGGATGTAGATAATATAAACCCATAATAGTCATAGAGATGGATTTTTGGAAAGATAAATAGAGGATAGATAATTAACAGATGATTTCAATGGGAATAGGTTAAGACATGTTTTATGAAACTACTTAAAACTAAATAACAACTATCATTAGACATTACCGCTAAAATATTCAATATATAGTTTCTAACATTAAGTGTTCTCTTCCACGGGACTGATTAATTATCTCACTCAGCAAATCTATTAGTAAACTAATATAATTAATTACCTATTTAAATTTCAAAAATTTCCTTAAAAGTCTTCTTTTCAAAATGTATTATTGATTCTTAGTGTTTTCACGTCATACATGATTTCCACTCATCTCCCCAGCCCTCCATATCTGCTCTCCACCCTTGTACCCCTCAAAAAACAAAACAAAACAAAACAAAACAAATAAAAAAAAAAGCAGAATACAAGGAAAAAAAAAACCAATCACAATGTGGAAGGTGCTGTGTGTCACACTGTACCATTTTGCCCAAACCGTTTTCTTTGGAAATACTCATTGCAAAGGATGAGTCATTGGTTTAGCTTGCGGCCTCTGGCTTCTGCTGTATTATTAATACTGAATCGTCACTGGGTCTCCTCTCTGATATCCTGTTGTTGCTATGTATCAGAGGCATCTTGCAGTTTGGCTCTGCCGAACAAGCCACTTCATGCACTTTAGCAGTTCACGGATGGAGTAGATATTGGGGTGGGCCAACTCAAAACATTGCCTCTGGGCCTGGGTTGTAGCTGAGTTGTTCAGCCTGCCAGCTCTCCCACTTCAGCCACGTGATTGGCAGGGACAGCTCTCCTCCTACCTGCAGCAGGTGGCAAGGGGTGGTACTGACTCTCTCACACTCAACACCGTCAACATGGGGCCAGCTCTCTTGCACCCATGCAACCGAGACCAGTTTTCCAGCACGGCCCTGGCAAGGGGTAGGGCCAGTTGTCATGCTTAGGGTCCATTTTCACATACACAGTCCATCAGCTGCCCAGGTAGTGTGGTGCAGGGTTCACTTTCTTCAGGGCTAGAGTCAGCAAGGGGTGGGAAATTTTCTAGAACCCACACCAACAGGGCTAGCTCTCTTGCCTGGTGCAGACAGTGAGAAGCTAAACCATCTTTCCTAAGCTTTTCCATACCCTTGAGGTATTCCTTTTTTTCCCTTTTGTTTTTAATTAAGCTACTTATTTACTTTACATCCCAATCAAAGCTTCCCCTTCTCCCATTTCCATCTCACTCCTTCTCAGAAAATGGGAGGCTTCCCATGGATATCAACCAGCCTTGGCATATGACATAATAGTAAAACTAGATACATATTCTTCTATTGCGACTAGACAAGGCAGCTCAGTTAGGGGAAAGGGATACAAAAGCAGGCAATAGGAGCTCTAGGGGGTGTGCTTGGTTGATATTGTTGTTCTTCCTATGGGGTTGCAAACCCCTTCAGCTCCTTTAATCCTTTCCCTAACTCCTCCATTGGGGTGCCCATGTTCAGTCAGATGGTTGGCTGCAAGCATCCTCACCTGTATTGGTCATGTTCTGGCAGAGTCTCACAGGAGACAGCTATATCAGGCTCCTGTCAACAAGCACTTCTTGGCATCAGCAATAGTGTCTGGGTTTGGTGTCTGCATATGGGATGGATTCCCACCCATGTCACACAGTCTATGGATGTCCTTTCCTTCAGTCTTTGTCCGCTCTTTGTCCCTGTATTTTCTTTAGACAGGAGCAATTCTGTGTTAATATTTTTGAGATGGGTAGGATTGCCCTATCTGTTATCAAGTGGAGGGGAGGCCCTTAGTCTTATGAAGATTCGATGCCCCAGCGTAGAATGCTAGGTCAGTGATATTGAAGTGGGTAGGTGGGTGGAGGAGCATCCTAATAGAAACAGGTGGGGGGGGCGATGGCATAGGGAGTTTGTGGAGGGGAAATAGGGACGAGGGATACCATTTGAAATGAAAATAAATAAAATAACCAATTAAAAAAAAAAAACAAAGGCAGGCAATGTAGTCAGAGACAGCCCCTGCTCCTGCTTTAGAAGTCTTATGTGAAGACTCAGTTGCACAACTGTTACATGTGTGCAAAGAGCCATCCCATTCATGCTCTTTGGCTGGCAGTTCTGTCTCTAGGAGCCCTTATCAGCACAGGTTAGTTGATTCTGTGGGTTTTCTTGTGGTGTCCTTGACACCTCTGGCTCCTTCCATCCTTCCTCCACCTCTTCCACGGGATTCCAAAGTTCCACTTAATATTTGGCAGTAGGTCTGTGCATCAGTTTCCATCAGTTATGCTAGGCTTCTGTCTTCAAGTATAACAGCATATTATTAATAGTATCAGGGGTTGGCTTCTTCTCATGGCATGAGTCCCAAGCTGGACCAGTCACTTCCCTCAAATTCTGCTACATGTTTTACCCCTGCAGGTCTGGTCTTGTAGGAAGGACAGATTATGGATCTAAGGTTTTATAGCTTATTTGAGGTCTCAGTCCCTTCACTGGAAGTCTTGCCTTGTTATAGGAGATGGCTTTGTCAGGTTCCATATTCCTCCATGGCTAGGAGTTTTAACTAGAAATGCCCTCATAGATTCCTGGTATTTCCCATTGTCCTAGGTTTCTAGCTAGTCCCAGTTGTCCATCCAGTTATGGGTGGGTATATTTCTCAGTATTCAGTCCCTCTGTTATCCAACCACCTTATCCCTCCTGTCCTGATCTCTACCCTCTCCCATACCCAGTCTTCTCCTTCCATCCACCCCTGCTTCATATCTAATTTATTTCCCCTTCTCAGTGAGATTCAAAGACCCAATCCTCCCTCTGGTCCTCCCTGTTACTTAGCTTCTTTGGGTCTATGTCATGGTTATCCTATATTTTGACTAATCCACTTATGACTGAATACATACCATATTTGTCTTTCTGGGTCTGGGTTAACTCAGGATAATCTGATCTACTGTAATCCATTTTTATGCAATTTTCATGATGTCATTGTTTCTATTGGCTAAATAATACTTCATTGTATAAATGTACCACAGCTTTTTAATCTATTTGTTGAGTGAGGGACATCTAGGTTGTTTCCAGTTTCTGGCTATTACAAATAAAGTTGCCAGGAACATAGTTTAGCAAATGTTCTTGACAGGAGCCTGATGCAGCTGTCTCCTCGAAGGTCTGCCAGAGTCTGACATATCCAGAGGCAGATGCTCGCAGCTATCCATTGATCTGATCAAGGGTTCCCAATGAAGAAGTTAGTGGACTGAAGGAGCTGAAAGGGTTGGTGGCCCCAAGAGGAGAGCAACAGTGCCAGCCAACCAGAGTCTAAACCACCAGCCTGGGAGAACAAAGGGAGGCACCCATGACTTCAGCTGTATACTTAGGGGAGGATGACCTTGTCAGGGTGGGAGAGGAGATCCCTGGTTTCATGAAGGCTGAACACTGAGCGGGGAAGAATTCGAGGGTGGGGAGGCAAGGTAAGTGGGGGCACACCCTTGTGGAGGCAGGAGGGAGAACGGGAGAGGAGGTTCCTGGATGGTGGGGGTAATGGGGTGAGGGGATAAAATCTAAAATGTATTTAAAATAAATAAATAAATATAATAATTATTTAATTTGTATCATTTAAATACAGCTGTTCAACCTTGTGTAAATTTTATTATTTTTTTATAAAAATGCAATGAAATATCTATGATTTTGCATTTTTATTTCTTAAATGTCTTTCATCCCTGTGAGCCATGACTTTGCTCTCACACTTCTCACTACTGTAAGCATCAGTATATAATCATGTAATTTCCAATGTCTTTTAATGTTTTGCTGTGTTTAATAATTTGTTCTAAATTTGACAAGTAAAACCTCATTTAGTTTACACCTTTATCTTTTGCCTTATCAATATCACAATTGTGTGCGAGAGAGAGAGAGAGAGAGAGAGAGAGAGAGAGAGAGAGAGAGAGAAGGTAGGTGACAAATGTCTAAGTGTTTGTGTGCATGTGTATTTGTGTGTGGAAGCTAGAAATAAGTTGCACTGGATATCTTCTTCAATCAGTTTTCTAGTCCATAGAAATTGTTTTTCTTATTAAATCTGTCATTCATTAGTTCAGCTATGCTTAGGATCCATAGAACTTCAAGGTTCTGTCTCCCCAAGACATATACTACCCTCCCAGAGTTTGCATGTGGATAGTGGGGAATTTCTAGTCAAATCTTCAAGTTTGTTACCAGGCACTTTACCTGTGACTGTGGCACTTTGACTGTGCCTCAAATCATTTTTGAGCCTCTATTTTCTAGGCTCAAAATATTTTTTGATTAGTAGTTTTTGATGCTGGAAATTTTACTCTAAGCACTGTGCATGTTAATCAGGTGCTCTACTGTTATACACCACACAGCATTATCCAGTAGCTTCCTTTAAATTCAGCTTGAGTGTGATCTTACATAATGTAAGCTTTTTTACAAATAGTATTGCTCCTTTAAATAGGAAATGATATTTAGAACACAAACCTGAATTTTATATATTTCTATTTTCACGGAAGTAAATTAGCTTTCAAGGTATTCCATTATATGGAGTTAGGAACAATATTTTAAGAAATAATGTTTCCATTAATACCTAAAATTATGATTGTTTACTAAAATATTCAATTCATTTCTTTATATTTTTATTTTGTGCTGAGAAAAAAATACTCAAGACCCTTAATACATTTACTTATTTTAGAATCCTATAAATACACTCTCATAAGAATTATATTACACTATCTAGAAATGACTTTAAATCAAGTTATTTTCAGAATATTTTGTTAGAAAATATCCACCTGAGATGCAGCTCTATATGACTTTCAAACAAAAATTTAGTATTTTTTATACATGCATTCAAAATACTTGTACCCATTTTCAATATTTTCAGTTGCTTCTTTAGATAATTCTTTTTTTTTTTTTACTTTCTCTCTCTCTCCCTCTCCCCCCTCTTCAACTCCTCCCCCTTCCTTTCCCCTCTCCCCTCCTCTCTAGTGTGTGTGTTGAAGCAAGGCCTCAGCTTGCATGGATTTTTTTATTTAACCAGAGAGGCCTGAAAGATGTAGCAATCTTCCTACCTCTGCTTCCTGAGAAGGTTAAAGAAATGTATCATTCTTCCTTGCTCGATTTAATTACTTTTCAGAAATTAAATTAGAGGTGGTTCACACCTCTAATCCCAGCACTTGAGAGGCAGAGACCCAATGATTGCCTGCAGTTTAAGGTCAGCCTGGATTACATAGTGATTGGTAGTCACCACTGACTACAGGGTGAGAGCTACCCTCAAAAATAGACATATGAACAAAGGAAACATAATCACACAAAAAATATTATTTTAAATCTGTAGGACATGAATATCATTCGAATGTCAGAACCACGTAATTGTCTCATGGTTTCCTATGATTTGCTGGGTTCTATATTTCCGGGAGTTCTAGTCACTTCTAACAGATTTTTTGTCACCGTATGCATTCACCAGGCAGTTGTCATTTTTAATGTTTAATAACAACTTGTAACAAACACACTGGCTTTATTAGCATCTTTTAAGATGATATACCTACCAAGACACTTCTGTGTTTATTACTGGGTTCATTTGAGGTTTGATTTGTTTTTTCTGATTTGTCAAGATAATTATATATCCTCCATGTTAATGAAGGCATATATTTGCAGAAAACATCTTCTGATTGTGCATATTTAAAAATGATTTTAAAACAGACAAGTTATGAGACTGGTTTGTTGGATAGTTATGGTTTAAAAATCTAAATGGCTATTTCTAAGATGCACAGCATTGTATATTTTAATTTGTGCTTCCTTAACTGTACTTACAAATATGGAGATGGGGCTTGATACATTATTTTCTCAAGCACAGTTAGGTTTCTTATTTTATAAACCTCTTCATTCAAAAAAATGCAAGCTAGATTTCTATGGTGTTTCATATTCAATAAATTTACCAAAAATATTTGCATACAAGAATGAATGTGTCAATATTGTTCATTAGGTAATTTTTCATTATATTGATATCAAGATATGATTTGAGTTTTAAATGTTTAATTTCAATAAAAGCACAGTTTGTTTGACCATCTGTTCCTAATTTACTAAAATATTTCGGGCATGCTTCAAACTATAATTCAAGTAAAAATGAAAATATTCTTTTGTTTATCTATTTTTCTTATAGTTTAAGAGCTTACAAATGCTCCTTTATTTTGAAGGTTTTGTTTTCGGTTTTGGTCTAGATATCACTTTCTTAGTTGATTGTCTTTATTTCTTACCACAAAAAGCCCACACTTTTTTGTACTTCGTCAGGTTTATTTAGTAACATAGACCTTGTATGAGGTATGAACAACTCTTTTCATGTTTGATAGAGTTATCAGATCAGATATATGAGAATATTAAATGATAAATCACAAAGTCATTACCTTGTTTTGAAAAATTAGTTTCACCTGTCATTACACATAAATGGGGTACTTATTTATAATACTAAAAAAAAATAAACATGACTTGAATTAATAAGAAATGTGAGGGTCTGAGGAAATGTATACAAAACAAAAATCTACTTAAAAATCAAACAGTGCATGGTGAAAATGTATTAAAATGAGAATATTAAAATTTCTTACTACATTTTTCTATTTACAGAGATAATTTTCTGATTAAGTATTGTCAATGAAACAGAGCCACAAGTTACCTGGAGATAGGCCCTGTAAATGAGAATTATCTTAATTGTATTAATAGATGTTTGACTATTCATCTTAACAGTGGATTTGATAATTCGCAGAGCAAGGGATCCTGGGTATTCTAATTTGAATAAACCCCTTGCTTGCATTTATCCCTCTTTGTTTCCTCATTTTTGGTTTCATATAAACAGGGGCTTTAAGCTTTTGACGCTTGTGTTTCAAAGTGGGACTGACTATAACATTGAGCCATGAGAAGATTTAATCCCCTTTCCCTTAAGGTAATTTTGTCATAGTATTTTATCACAACAGCAGAGAATCTAAGCAAGATAGCTATGCAAACTTTAAAATAGAGGATAATAACATATATTTTGAAATGTTTCCTTTTCCAGATTTTCTAAAAGAAATGGACTACAGTATATTGTTTTCTTGTTTATCAAAATTTAGTACATTTTGAACATGCAAATAAATCAGAAAGGCGAAAGCCCATTTATTTCTACATTAAGCTGGGAGGTTTATCTCAGCTGCCTTGTAAAACAATATGTCAAATGCTAAAGATGATTGAGAGATACAATCATGTTAGTCTTCCTTGCATATGATTATTTCTTCTTCTCTCAGCAATCCTTAGTGTAATTCTCTCTGTAGGGTTGAAGCCTCCTGGTCCTCCTGTTGCCCACTTTGTCATGTCTCTCGTTCTTGTTCATCTCATGCTTAGGAAGTCACCACTTTATAGGTGTAGCTCCTGACATTATTACGAGACAATAAATGCCCTAATCCTCTTGCTCTTCGAAGAATTCAGCTCTCTCTTCTACACTGTTCAATGTTCCTTAAGGTTGGGAGTTGTTATGATGAGGTATCCATTGGGAATGGATTCCACAACATTGCATTTAAATTAGTCACTATATTCAATCCTGAAAACATGCATACAAGTAACATACAGACTGAGAAAATTATATTTATAATATATATCCATATCATTATATTCATGTAATGACAACGAATTAAAAAAAAACAGATCATGAATCTGATAGACAGCAAGGAGGGATTTATGGTAGAGTTAGAATGGATGAAAGGGAAGGGAGAAGTGATGTTATTTTATTATAAGCCTTAAAATAAAGGAAATAATAAAAAAGTCATTTCAGATCGGGAAGACAGAAAAGGCCCCCTGGGTTCTCACACACAGAGATGGAAGGAAAATAGTGTAGTTTTACTGGAATGGAATTAAAGTTCCATGTAGGAAAGAACAGCTTCTTTTCCCAGGCAGGATCTAAACTACAGAGAAATAAGTCTACAAAACAGAATTAATGGTTTGGTTTAATGAAGGCAGAGAGCAGTATACTTTAATGTTATGTACTCAATGGAGATTTACAAAAACTTCCAACCAGAATGTTTTCTAGAATATACGGCTACATGCTTTATGAGAATGCAAACTAAATCTGGCGTGAGCTATGAAAACTAAAAATACATACTAAATGTAAACATATATAATCTTCTTTATTTATCGACCTATTTTATATCCTCTCTCTCTATCTATTTCTCACTTTAACGCTATCTCTCAAGCTACCTAGCATGGCATCTAACCATCCATTTATGCTTCTATCCATCTACTTGATTAATAATGGCTGAATAAAACATCCTGTGTTCTCACACAACCGGTTGTATGGTGATCCACTAACTGGTGACATCAGGGAAGTATTATAAATACAAATGAAGGCGGTTGAAAGTATTTCTGCCTTAAGCAAAAGACCCAAGGGAGGGGCATAACTGCTCTCCTACATCTCCATAGATTAAAATCAAAGCCATAGTGGAAGAGAATACCTGTGATAGAAAAATCACAACAGGCTTCCTTTCCTTTCTTTTATTGTGTGAATAAAATTAAAAAAATATGGAAAAGCAAAGAGCATTTTGAGCAATTTTTGTCCTGCTCACTTTCCTCACATCCATGGCCATTGGCTCATGATTAATGATGCTATTCTATTTTCCTGCATTTCCTGTATTTGAAAGACATTACTGTTTGTGTTGTGAAGGTAAGGCTATGAGACAAGGAGACATGATGTGCATGAGATGGTTCCTTTCCCGATAACATGTTAATAACCATGATGCTCCAATTGCTTGTTTTCCTTTTCCACACTCTGCCTTTTTCTCCTAAGATAGGATCTGAATGTACCCCTGAGCACTGCATTTGTATTATATAATTTCCGTATCAAGATGGGAAAACTTTCCCCCATATGTATAAGTCATCACTAACAGGCTAATCATTGAATAGAAACGTGTGAATTATTCTCTAAAATATCTCAAAGCAGTCATCATGATTAACAAGCTACATCACATCTGTTTCAGTAGAGTTGAGATTGTTATTGCTGGTGAAACTGGATTCTCCTCACATTATTATGTCATGGAGTAGTGCACAGATTCCCTTTTCAGATCAAATAAATATAACATTACTCATTTGACCGTATTTACTGTATGATGATAAATAGAAACATAACTTCTGAGACTAGATGTTCCTTTTATGGATGTTTGAAAAAACTTGAAATACTATCTATGTTTTCATGATTGGCCTGGAATTCCCCATGCATAACAGGTTGGTTTTGAGCTTGTAAAAATTCCCCTACTTCAGTTTGGGGGATCACAAGTATGATGACAAATAATCCACCAAATTACCACCTCTCTCTCTCTCTCTCTCTCTCTCTCTCTCTCTCTCTCTCTCTCTCTCTCTCACTCTGTCTCTCTTGTCTCTGTGTGTGTGTGTATGTGTGTGTATGTGTGTGTATGTGTACACGTGTGCATGCATGTCTGTGCGTATGTGTGTGTGAGTTTGAAACTGATTTGAGTCACAACCTCTGACTAATTATGCAAATGCTTCTTCATTAAACCATATTCCTAACCTATCCACACTCTAACTTTCCCCCAAATCCTGTCTTCTCTTTCATATATTAACAATCATTTCATCAATCCTGGTTGACTTACCTCATAGGTTGTTTGTCCTTCATGCTTCCTGAGCATATTTTATATTTGTATACAAAGCTTGTCAGCTTGAATCTTAGCTTGAAGGTGATCTTAACTTCTCCCATTTATAAATAATTGTATTCAGGGCTAGGGATGTAGATCCAGGGTAGAATAAGTGCTTCAGTACGAGAAAGCACAAATGTTATGTTCATACTGCAACTGAATAAATACGAGCTATTGAGGCTGATTCTGCAAGAAGATTAATGTGATCTAATACAGAGATAGTTATGCCTCTGTTATTCCTGGATACTCTATAAAGCATAGATAAGTGAAATACTGCATGTTTTCTGGGGGAATCTTTCCATTAACTTCCCTTAAAGACGAAAGTGATAATATTACTAGAAAGAAATCACTACTATCTCCAGTTTATTGTTTATGTATTTTTAATCACCCGAATCCATGGATTTCATACTATTGAACACTTTTTTCCTTTTCAAATATTATCTATTCTTGCTCTCTAGATGTTAAAGAAAATGTGACAGATGGCTGAGTTTGGTCTCTTGTCCCAACATATTATCAAATATAAGATTTCCCCTTGGAATTCTCAATTCAAATTCATTATTACAATTATTTTATTTATGTCCCAGATGAGCGTGGCAGAAACTTTTATATTTTGTGTTGGCAGATTCAAGGTAATGCACAAGGTCATATGCCATGATGAACACTATCCATTAACATGTGTCCAAGCCGAATGACAAGTGTGAATCTTTTGGGTATCTTGACTGGCTTTACTTAACATCTGGCTTTCAAGGGAAGGTAATATGTAGGACATGCAGAAAAAAAAAGAGAACTTGCAGGAAGGAGATACAGTAAAAATAACCAAATATTTCCAGTCTTTCTTACTGCTGGAAGAAATATTTTAGTTTGTGCTAGTGTGTGACATATAGTAAGTAATATTTATCAACATGACTGTAAAGTGCAAAATGCTGGTTTCCCTTTCTGACAACATTTTGAAAGTTTGAAAAATAGCAGGGAATGATAGGGTAGTTACATGAAAACATATATATAGAACATGAAGAGTATTCCAGTCTGAAAATATATGATATAAATATTAAAAAATAGCAGAGTTCATATTAACAACAATTTATGTTGAATTGCTCCTCAAGAATATTAAAACATGGACAACTTAAAAAAACTCCAAATTAAGCAAATTTTATGGAAACAATGAATTTAAAGCATAAGAAATAAGAATAGACTAAATGATGAGCATTCCACATAGCAAAAGACATATGTGCAAAACATGAGGCAACTTACAGAAGAAAGAATAAAAGAAATGTTAATAAGTGATTAACATCCAAAAGATATGAGAAACTCATGCAGCTCAATAGCAAAATCCAAAAGAAAAGTAATTGTAAAACCAGAATATGTCTAATTACACATGTATATTGGCCTCTTTAATTATTGTTTTTACACACACACACACACACACACACACACACACTACCAGCAGCACCAGCTGCTGCTGCCACAAGAACAACAGCACCACAACCACTGCACACTAAACACACATTTATAGACAGAGAAAGACATAGGAAGTGTTGGAGGGAGCAAAGGCAATTGAGGAAATGATGTTATTGTAAGCTTTAAAATACTAAAATTAAAAACAGGCAAGAGAATTGAAAGGATATTTGTAAAGACAAATTTCTATGGGTCTATGAAAAAGCTCTCATATCATTCTTCACTGGACAAATCAAATCTCTTAGATTATATCTCATGGAATGACTTTTATTAACAGGAGAATGATTGGTGTTAACCAGGCAGTACAGAATAGAAACTCCCTACACTTAGTCACAATGTAAATAGTACAGCTATTATATATAACATTGTCTGTTCTCCTAAAATTTACAAGAATAAACCTATATTATGACCGAATCATTGCTTTTCTAAGTATGAATACAAATGAATTAAATCATATTTTTTCAAATTGGTTTCAGCATCATTCATAATCGCTATGATATGGAAACAATCAAAATGTCATCAACATATGAATTGATAAATAAATGTTGATGGTTACATATGTCAGTGTGTGTGTGTGTGTGTGTGTGTGTGTGTGTGAATAAAACTTAAAAAAATCTTGACACTTAGATCAATGTAGATGAGCCTGGAGGATTTAAGATCAAGTAAAAAAAAAGCTAAACACATAAGAAGGTGTAAGCCTTTTCTTGTATATGCACTATTTCAGAAGTAAAATACTAAGACTATAGTAAGACTTTGGTGGGGAGTTAGAACAAATGGAGAGATATAAGACATGGGTACAAAATAAAGTTGTTGCAATGGCTCAGGAGGGAAAAGTGTTTGCCACACAGTCTGACTACTGAGTTTCATCCCTGGGACCCAGTGGTAGAGGGAGAAAAGTGACCCCTTCAGGTTGTATTCTCACCTGTATAAATATACTGTGTCATGTGAACACACACACACACACACACACACACACACACACACACACACAAACTGTAAATTTCATTTTAAAAAATTAAAATTTTTTTATGTAGACTGAGTTGCCTAGTTCTATTTGAAGGACCCAGCTTAACATTATAAACCCCATTTTGCTTTCAGACTCCATTTTATGATTAACTTGTCCTTACAATGATCTCAGCTACTGGAAAAACCCCAACTTGTCCAAGGAACCATGTCACACTGGCAACAACATTCCCCTAAAGAAAAGCCACTCCACCCCGAGCATCAAACAATCAGTTCTTAGGGAAGGGGGGGCATCCAATGCCTCAAAGTAGATTGATTAAGTCAGCAACCATTGTTCATACCAAGCTGAAATCATGACTAGCCAACAGAAAAATACAGTGCAAATGTCAACCACTTGTGTAATTGCCAAGTTGGAAAGTCTTTAACCTGCTACAACCATGATAAAACGTCAAGGCTTGTTCCACCTTAGAATATTCCACAACATCCACTGTGGTGGAGAGGTTGCAGAATCCTAGTTCAAGCTTTGAGTAAAGACTCTGCTTTTGCATATGAGCTAGATTCCTGGTGGTCTCTAATGGTCTGCGGTGACCCTGTGATCTGGGAATAACACAATTGATGCTACTATACAACTAATAGCATATGAAAATACAGTTTTTATTTTATCACTTTTCACCATCAAACTTTACTGGGACCAGATTTTTACCTGATCTTTACCATGTATACACAAATTACTTCACTATCAATTATGAATGTTAACATACTTTTAAAATTATCATTTCTTATATATATATAGTAAAATATCACCTTGTATGCTTCAAATACATAAAATTAAACAGTATATGAATGCTTACATAACTCGTGATGTACATTTTAAAAATTGCAGCCCAACAAGAAAGCCATAGCCCTAATTTCCAGATGACATTTAGTAGGATACAATCTACAATATCGTATTTTTCATAGTTATTGGTTAGTTAAGATTACATCAAAGATGGCAATGTACTTCATCAGGATTCAGAAAGTGAACTTATACATTATTCTGGAAGCGATACTCATTAATACATTAAATGAATGTTTCTTATTAAACATCACTCATTATTTATTTCATGATTAGTTTTACAAACATGCAAAGTGAATTTATAGACCTTGATACTTTATGTCCATTAATAGACATTGGATTTTGTGGAGTATGAGAATATTTTAACCAATTCATGAACAAAAGAAATTACATTATTATTATTATTATTATTATTATTATTATTATTTAATTTTTTTACAGTCCGGTGGTTACTCCTCTCCCAGTCTGCCCTACTATTGTTCTTCATCCCATTCCCCTCCCCCACCCCTCACCAGAACTTCTCACTCCCTGGGGCCTCAAGACTCTGGAGGGTTAGGTGCATCTTCTCTCACTAAGGCCAGACCAGGCAGTCTTTGGCTGTATATGTGTTAGGGGCCTCATATTAGCTAGTGTATACTGCTTGTTTGGTGGCTCATTGTCTGAGAGATCGCGGGGGTCCAGGTTAATGGAGACTGCTGGTCTTTGTATGGGGTTGCCCCCCTCCTCAGCTTCCTACAGCCTTTCCCTAATTCAACTACAGGTGCTCCTGGCTTCTGTCAATTGGCTAGGTGTAAGTATCTGTATCTGTCTTGGTCAGCTGCTTGTTGGGCCTCTCAGAGGGCAGCCATGCTAGGCTCCTGTCTATAAGCACACCATAGTATCAGTAATAGTATCAGGCCTTGAAGACTCCCTTTGAGCTGGATCCCAATGTGTACAGATCACTGGACCTTCTTTCCTCAGCCTCTTCTCCATTTTTGTTCCTGCAGTTCCTTCAGACAGGCCCAATTCTGGGTCAGAGTTTTTGGCTGTGGGATGGCAACCCCATCCCTCCACTTTATGCCCTGTCTTTCTATTGGAGATGGACTCTACAATTTCCCTCTCCCCACTGTTGGGCATATCATCTAAGGTCCTTCTCTTTAAGTCTTGAGAGTCTCTCACCCCCACCCCCCCAGGTCTCTGGTACATTCTAGAGGGTCCCCCCACTTCCTACCTCACAAGATTGCCTGTTCCCATTCTGCCTAATGACTCTCAGGGCTTCAGTCCTGTTTTCCCCACTCCAATACCTGATCATGTTCCCATTTTCCTGTCCTTGTTCTCTCTTCCACACAGGCCCCTCCCTCTCTCTGACCCCTTTGATTGCTTTCTTCTCCTTCCCAGCTGGGATTGAGGCATCCTCACGTGGGCCCTTCAGCTTGTTAACCTTCTTGAGTTCTGTGGATTGTATTTTGCAGGTAAATGGTTGGAACTAGAAAATATCATCCTGAGTGAGGTAACCCAGACCCAAAAAGGACATGCATGGTATGTACTCGTTAATAAGTGGATATTGGCCAAAAAAGAAATTACTTCAAAATGTGTTTCAATTAAGGTGAAATGCTATTGTGAATGTGTATAAGGCAAGTTGAAAAGTTTATCATTGAATTATTTGCCAGTGATATTAGCAATGCAAAATTTGATAAAACATATTTCCAATGAATTAAGTGTGAAATTTAAATATACTTGGAAATGGCTTCATTTCACTTTATAAATCATGCATGTAAATGAGTTCCAATACTTTAAATAAAAAAACAACCTATAATTTAACAGAGTATTTGGCAAATATTTTGTATATGGATACACTGAGTAATTCATTGCAACATTTTATGATTAAGCTTATGCTGAACATGAAAAATGTTTTCAGCTAAATAATGTACATATATTCTGTCTGCTCACCATGAATCAGAATTCAGAATTATTTGTACTATTAGATAATTAGTTTACGTGTCATTGTAAATATTTTGCACTCTCCACACCATTTTAAATGTCTAATTTTAATTTACTTCAAAGATATAACTCTTTGCTTAAGAATATTTTTATGCTAGTAATGTAAACATAGAAGAAGTCAGATTTTAAAATTAACTTCTATTCACAAGTAAGCTAAAAATAGGAAAATAGTGATAAGTCATTAGGAGTCATCATATTAATCTGCCTCTTTAGCAGAATAACAGTAGTAGGTTTCTTTCTAGGGCCATACTATCTAGTCACAGATACTTGACACCAGTCACATTGTCTTAACATGATCTAAAATCCAATTGGAAATTAGTTGGTTAACCCTAATACATTTGAGTCAGTGGGTGTATCTTGCCAAGAAGGTTATTATAACTCACAGTCCTCACAACTGTAAGATTAATGAGTATTTTCTCCTTTAGCAATATGCATAGCACCTTTCAGTACTACCAACACTTGCCATCAGGAATAAAGTTTCTAGTATAGTGCAAGCTAGATTTTTTTCTCATGTTCTATGACTCAAATATGTGATGTCAGTTGTATGATCTTACCATCAACTTCTGGGGTATAAGCTATAGTTTTAGCAATAGGCTGTAATGTTTAGGGATCTATGGGATTCCATTGGTCAGTCATTCACAAAGAGGTAATCTATTTCTGGTACTGGATGTTTTATTTCATATATATGTAATCTGAGTGGCATATTGTTCCTTCATTATAGGTAACCTTATGTAAACTCTTTATGTATGCATTTTGTTTCTACAGGTATAGGACTCTATATGGATTTTTTAATATCATTTACTCCTCCTTATATTCTCTACTCTATATCTTGACATCTCATTCTCTCTGTATTTCCTCAGAGAAGCTTCTTGCAGTAGATGTCCCACAACTGGTCAATGTGAAGAGAATAAGAGACTTCAAAGTCTTTAGTCCTAAATGGGATATCTATGTCAAACCCCAATGCTAAAGGCTCTGTGATCAACATAAAAAGAGGGCAGAAATATCCTAAAGGCCAGAACTGTAGGTGACTTCAAGGTAACAGTGTTTTCAGAATGCGCTGGCTGTTTTGATTTATCAACTTGACTTAAGCTAGAGCTATCAGAGAATCCTAAGTTGAGGAAATGTCTCCATGAGGTCCAGCTGCAAGGCATTTTCTCAATTAATGATTAATGAGGGAAAGCACAGGTTATAGTGGGTGGTGTCATCCCTGGGATGTTAGTCCTGAGTTCTATAAGAAAGCAGGATGAGCAAGCCATGTGAAGCCTCTACATCAGTTCTTTCTTCCAGGTTCTAGCCCTGCTTGAGTTCCTGTTTTGACTTCCTCTGGTATTGGGCACTGATCTAGAAGTGTAAGCCTAATAAACCCTTTCTTCCCCAACTTGTTTTTTGATCATGGTGTTTCAACAGAAATTCTAACCAGGACACAGGTACAACAGAGAGGAAGCGTATATGAACTCATTTTAAGTGCGTAAGATTGCAAGAGCTCAGTCCAGACAAAATCTGAGCACAGATGAGGGTAGCTGAATAGAAATCCCCCAGGCTTAGCTAAAGTGCTACTGGCATTGGATAGCTACCAGCAGACAGAAAATCAGGTGCCGTCTACAGTGTCATATATTTGTATATTAGACACAGATTATCACAAGCTCCATGACCTAGAGTAGAGAACACAGATTGGATGAGAGACAGAGAGAGAGAGAGAGAGAGAGAGAGAGAGAGAGAGAGAGAGAGAGAGAGAGACTGTGGGGAAGAAGGACAGAAGGAGAAAGGGAGGGGGAAGAGGGTAGCTAGAAGTGAGAATATGAGAGAAGCTGGGGATACAGGATATATATGATCAAAACACACAGTGTGAAGTGTACAGAGAAGTAAGAAAACCATTATCCAAAAAGTAGAAAAAAAACCCAAATGCTGAAAATGTCAATTGTATGCAAAAGCTACTATTGAATTCTCATACTTGGAAAGAATTCTGAATTCAGGAGTAGATATTTTTAAACATCCCAACAAGAAGAACAACTGAAACCCAAACAAACAAAAAACAAACAAATGAAAGACGCCAAAGAATAAATGTTTGAGATTTCTGATAATGAAAGTACTTCATGTATGCCCATGGTAATATCTAGCTTGAAACACTTATGTATTTAAATGTTAACATATAGAAATGAAGCTATGTTGTACTTAAATCTTAGTTACTGAGAATTTTAGCACATTTAAAAGTATTTTAATTAAAAATATTATTTTAACTTAAAAGAGCTGGTCAATAAATTCTGTATTTTAAAAATATGATAAATTTTTAAATTATTTTAAACTCAACAGACACTTGGTAGCTACAATTAATAGCTATCTGTAGTATTCTTATGAAACCCTGAAAGTAAGGACTATAGACATATCTAAGTATATCCTTTTACATAGAATTTTATTTTAGACTATGTATATGAATTTAAAGAGTTCCATAGACCTGGAGTTTCTAGAATATTTTTCCAAACTATTTAATCAAACTTAGTGTACACATCTTCCTATAGATAACACAATTTATATTTCTATTTCTCTAAAATGCCTTTTAAACATAAACCTAAGACTGTGCCTCTGCATAAATACTTTGACAATCATCAGAAGAAAAAATACCCCCCTGTATAAATCTTTCAGTTTCAAGGAAAAATTTCAAGAACTCCCATAACAAAGAGTTTGGAAACTTTTATTCATCCTTTATTACATAGCAAAAGCAAGTAAAAAAAATATGGCTTTATAGGTCTGAATAAACCAGCTGTAAAATATGCTGTATCTCACCCTGTAATCCTGGAAGTTGGGAATGAGTGAGCAGAGGTGAGGGTCTATTTGATAGTTTCAAGCATGCTTCTCTTCCTGCTTCAAGGCTGTCCCAACAATGAGTGTGAAGCATACCCAGCCTTTGAAACTGCTTCCACACTGTTTACCTGTAGGCCTTAGAAATCTAGTTTTAGGCCTTTTACTCATGTGAAAAAAAATCTCCAAACCACAATTTACATAGACTCTTTTGTTTGATTTAATTTGGTTTAGATTTACTTCCTAGATATTGAAATGAGAAAAACAGTCCTTTATGTATCTATAACATAATACAAGTATATAAAACTGGTAGCATTTTTACAGATGAATAGGCCACCTTGTTTATTTGCACTATGTTCCCTTCTTTTCATAAGAATGCAATGTTTTTCTGATAAGAATGTGTTCTGAGGCCATCACACAGAAAAGATTTATTTGTTTAGAAAACATTCTTCATTTTGAGGAGAAAAACAGTAAAATTCTAACATCTATGGAAATTGGAGTCTCAATATGAAGTTTTCTTTTCTTGAGAACCTTTCATAAATCGAATCACTATGTAACCAATACACCATTGTCTGGAGTAACTGGCAAAGTATTCTTGGCAATTACATGAAACTCCAGATAAACCCACTCACTTGTGGGTTTATCAATCAACAGTACTGTGTTTGATTATTTTTTTTCTAATTGGCAAAGAAAGATTCTTTTTGATATAGCATTTCTTGGTTTCAGAAGCTATTTTAATTCCACGTTTAACAACACTGGTTGCAGGGATCCCACACATGTTTTGTACATCTCTGATAACATTCTCAATTCTTTCTTTCTCTCTTATATCTGGTCCATTTTATTCTCTTTTTCTTCAGAATTGTCTCACTACAGAAAACCCAAATTCTCCTGACTCAATGTTGTTCCTCTTCCTCTGAAGTGATATTGTCAATTGAAAACAAACTTATTCATTCTATGCATTTCCCTTAAAAATTGATATTGAAAGAAATTTGAAGGTTCTTTGTCTCATAATGCTCGGTTAGGGGCTCTCTCTCTCGTTCTCTCTCTCTCTCTCTCTCTCTCTCTCTCTCTCTCTCTCTCTCTCTCTCTCCCTCCCTCCCTCCCTCTCTCTTTTCTTTACAGGTTTACTGTGTGTGTGTCTATTATGTTTTCGTGGGATTTCTATGTGTGGGAATAATTGTATCTTGGAGTTGGTGTATGTTTATTGAACCTTTTCTTTGCTTCTTCTTCTGTTAATTTTGTGCTATTCTGGTTTATTTTACTTTAATTTAATTTATTTAGTCTGCATGGAGTCCCCTTTAAGTGAATCTTTTTGTGAGAAGTCACTTAGTTTGCCCTTGGTTTAATTTAGTATGCAGATGTGTGGTTTTATATTTTGCAGGGGTTTTGGTGAGTGTAGGCTTCTGGAACCAACACAAGACAGACAAATGTTTGAAGCAACAAAAACATTCTTGAGGATTAACCTAGAGTTGTATCTCTTAGGATTATATAACATTTAAATTATTCTATATTCCTTTCACAAATTCTGGGTCTAGAAAAGTCACTCTGCAAATAGGAGACTTAAGAAAACATGTAAGGCTATGCCACAAGCAGACACAAATGCCAACTGCTATGAAAGACTCTAAGGAGAAAGAGACAGGCCTAATACATGAACAGATAGGAATGTTCCAAAATAGTGCTTACAGAACAAAGCATAGCAGCCAAGAAAAAAAAATATCACAGAACACCCCCTCTTCCCACCACATCCCTCACAAACTCCTACCAGATGTCTGGTATTGTTTCCTAAATAAAATCTCTGTCTTCCAATGCTACCACTCATCTTTTACCCACAAAACATTCCCACAGATACATATACATCATCAGTTCTGTGTACCATCTATTTTGTTCCTCTTCTGTCTTGTGGTTTGTCCCATTTGCCCATTCATTAGCTGCATCTAATGCATTCTTTAAAGGAATAATAGCTCTTAACATATGACTTTTTTGGACTTCCCTAGATTGTACCAGACAATATGTTTGGCTCATTAGGCTACATAAAGTTTTCATCCACACAATCAGAATTTGCAAATAAATACAAAATTTTAACTATCAAGTAATGTATTGTTTTCTCTGCTTCTGGCAGTTAGCATGCAATACCTAAAAGTGTCACGAGTGGGAGCAGGATTCATTTATTCCATATGGTCCTAGGTGTAAGGACCATAAAAATGTCTCGAAAGGGAAGGAAAAGAGTAGATAACTGAAATAACCCCTGATATCCAAATTTCAAGACATAAAGGTCTAAGCCTTAAAAGCAACTTTATCTTGGGTATGAGCTTCTTCTATTGTTTTTTTTTTTAAATTATTTCCCAGGATATCAAGCAATAACAGAAACAAAAACTTAATTGTGATTAATGCCTGAAAAGATTTGTTTTATAATAAAAAAGATGTTCATATATATTATCCATAAAATCTGTGCACAGCTTTGTGAGATAAGCAATTTATTAATATTCTCATTTTATGATAATAGATTTGATTCTCAGGTGGATTAATTATTTTGTAGAAGAGAACAAAATTGGCTTGTAATGAACAGTATTTGGAAATTTGTCTCTTGATCCCAAATTTGCCGTCATTTCTCTCTGTGAATAGTTTTGAAAATAATTTAAAACTCCATGCAGGTTCTAGTAATAATTATGTGCTAGAAATTTTCATGCATTTTAAATAGGAACAACCTCTCAAATCCTGCAGCATGCAGACATTTGCATTTTTAAAGAAAATTAGTTTTGTTTTCTCTGAAATGATTGCCAACTGATCCATGAATTCAAAAACAGAAGCACAAAATTAAAGCCGTTAAAAAGAATGTCTAGAACATACATCCTTCCCCTCGTGGAATTAGTTATGAAGGCACTTGGTAATTTTGTTTGTTTGTTTTAAGGGCCTTAGGTAAATTGACTTTCAGTGTTAATGAAATCATATTTTAGATGACAAACACTGGTAGGAAGATGATTTACAATATTGATAGTCTTAAGAAAGCATGTTCATCTTCAGGTTTATTCAAAAAATCTCTGGAATGATGAAATTTGCAAAATAATAGGTAGGTGACTTTGTAACATGACATTACTCTCTGTCAGCTCTGGACGGTAATATCATATATAGGTTGTGATTGCTGTGGTTTGAAAGTCTTAGTACAACTGAATGCCAAATATACAATGAATTAAATTAAGAGAAGCCTAATTACAAGTTCTATATTTTGTTGAAACATAATAAAAAGGCTGCAAATGTGACTGTTTTCAAGTAAATGCACTATATGACCTCAAAAACAATTGGAACAAATAAAAGTGTTTACAAAGCAATTAAGACTCTGTCCAGCGCTACTGAATATGACTTACACAGGGCACTCCTCACCTACAACATTACAGTTTCTTTTATAAAATTTGCTGTTTATTGTTTTATGTTTTAAAAAGGTTAAAGGAAATGTATTCATAATGACAAAACAAAATATCCCATAAATGTTTTCTTTCAATGTTGCGGGCCCGAGCTGCCCCACGTTTGGGGGCCAAAAATGTTGATCAAGTCTTTCATCAGGGTATATGGCTCAAGATGGCTGCAAAGATGATAGCCGCCTTCTGTCGTCTCCCCACATTTCAAGTTAAGCACTGCATCTGTGCAATGGTTCCTGACATATAAGATATCCAAAATCTATTTGTTTAAAAAAAAGCCTTCATCAGAAAATATTAACCATGTATTAAGCATGCATAATACTTGGTTTCACTACTAAAACAATTTCATACCTGTATGTAATGTATTTTGGATATACACCCAATACCCTCTCGTGTTTACCTCCAATACCTACCTTCCTCTTTCCAATTCATCTTTCTTCTAATGTTCTCTTTTTGATACCCAGTGAGTTTTAGTACAGTTGCTTAGAAGGAGATGGGTAAGTGGTTATGTATGGGCACACGGGCACTTTTTCACTAGCTATACTTCTGACAAATTAATTATTAATATTAATAGAGCAAACGGAAACACATTTTAGGTTGGGACCTGAAATATAATAAATGATTTAATATCTCTATCACATGTGGGAATAAAATAGCTTTGTTCTGTAAAGCTATTTTATTTATGGGCTGAACCTAAAGCATTTCCTTCTGTGTCCTAACTATCCTTAGGCCTATGCCTGGAAGCTTCTCAAGTCTGTAAAAACTAAACATTTGCAAGCCTGGACCTTGAAGGCTTCAGCTTCCAACCTCTGTCTGCTAACTTAAGCCTAGAATGTTTTAACCTTCCTTACTGGTGAGTAAATTCACCCATTTTAGGCTTTTCTGCACTCTGGCTGGCAGGTTCAAGTCGGCTGTTCCCTTGTGACCCCTTACCAGAAAAGCCATATTGCTAGATTAAAATTCTTCTAAAGTCCTGATGGCCACATGTTTATTTAGTGTTACCTATGAAAAAATCTGATATCAATTTCCATTTTTAGCAAAACCAGATCATTTTTTGACTAGCGTTTTTTTGTTGTTTTCTTTTCTTTTGTAAATCATTTTGTTTACATTCCAAATAATATCCCCCTTCCAAGTTTCCCTCCACAAACCCCTATCCCATTCCTTCACTCTCCCCTCTGCTTTGCCTATATGAGGGTGCTCCTCTACCCACTCACCCACTCTTGCCTCACCTCTCTAGCATCCTCCTATACTGAGGAATCAAGCCTCCACAGGACCAAGGGCCTCCCCTCCCATTGATATCAGACAAGGCCATTTTCTGCTACAAATGTATCTGTAGCCATGGATCCTTCCCTGTACCAACCTTCTTGGTTGGTAGTCAAGTCCCTGGAAGCTCTGGGTAGTTCAGTCAACTGAATTGTTCTTCCTATGGTATTGCAATCCCTTTCAACTCCTTCAGTCTTTCCCCTACCTCTTCCCTTGGTGTCCCAGGGCTCAGTTCAATGGTTGGCTGTGAGTATCTGCGTTTGTATTACTCAGAAGCTGGCAGAGCCTCTCACAAAACAGCCATACCAGGCTCCTGTCAGCAAGCACTTTTTGGCATCAGCAATAGTGTCTGGGTTTGGTGTCTGCAGAAGAGTTGAATTTCTGAGTGGTAGAGTCTCTGGATGACCTTTCCTTCAGTCTCTGTTCCAATTTTTGTCCCTGTCTTTCCTTTGGACAGGAAGAATTCTGGGTTAAAAATATTGAGATGGGTGGGTGGCCCCGTCCCTCAACTGGGGGCAGTGCCTATCTATTGGAGGTGCTCTCTACAGGTTCTATCTCCCCTTTATTGGGTATTTTGGATAAAGTTGTCCCTGTTGGGTCCTGGGAGCCTCTCACTTCCCTGGCATCTGGGACTTTCTAGTGGCTACCCCCCAGTTCCCTGTCCCCTACTGCTACATATTTCTGTTGAATTTCCTGACCCTCTGTACATCTGTCTGTCCCTTCTTATATCTGATCCTGACCTACTTTTTCCTTCACCCTCCTCACTCCCTTCCAGGTACATTCCTCCCTCAACCTCCCAAGATTATTTTGGTCTCCTTTCTATGTAGTATTGAAGTATATGATTGGTTTTAAGTTGTAGTTTGAAGGACACTTAGGAGTTAATGAGGTAACAGCATAATGGTTGAAAATGTGAGCTATAACATCCACAAGGTTAGGTGTCAAATACTGAAATCAATTAACATCATTGGTAAACATACAAACTAACTTTGAGATATTTTATTTCCTTATTGGCTTAATGCACATTTTTATAGACAGTGAAGTTATGTAACTTTAGTCAGTATACAATAAAATTTCAGAGGGACAATTGATTATCTATTGACTGGTGTTAAAACTCTTTATATTCTAGCTATTGATCATTTCAGGACTCCAATTTTAAATTGGAACATTACTTTTCATGTCTTTTATTTACCCTTTAGAGCACAACTTCACTCACACACATTTAATTTTTAAAAGTTACAATCAGTAAATTATTTTATCTATCTATCTATCTATATCTATATCTATATCTATATCTATATCTATATCTATATCTATATCTATATCTATATCTATATCTATATCTATTGTTTTGTGTGTGTGCTTGTATGCAGCTTTGCCACCTGAGGAAATCATTTCTTTCCACAATGTGGGTCCTGAGATTTAAACTCAGGCCAACATGCTTGAGAGCTACCATTCATATCTTTTGAGATACCTTACTGTTTTTGAACTAAGTTCCTTTTTAAAAATAAACTAACATAGTATGTGGACTATGTTAGACACATAATTTCTAAATCCTAGAAATTTAACATATAGCCCTTAGTTTATTAATTTCAGTTTACTAGCTTGAAAACACATTCATTAAATCAAATATTATATTTTTAATTATTCTCATTTATCATCTGCCCAGGTATTATAAACTCATCAATATATGATCTACAAAGAAATTGACTTCAATTATGAACTTACCATTGAATCAAGAAAAAGGGAAACTTTTACACTTTCTCAAGAATTTATATCAAGATGTACAAACAAGACTTACCTTTTCCTGTTGATAGACTTATTGTCCAGAAATGTCAATGAACAGACACAAAGAAAACTATGAAAACCAGATAAGTTCTGCCTCCATAATCAGACTTTCTGTATACCAGAGTAAGTCATTTTGACAACACACTGTAGGAAATAATTGGTTTTTTTTTGACTCAATGGAACATTCAGTATCTACCAAAAGATATGCCTATCACAGTAAATGAAAAACATATATACAATCAGATCTGACAGAGTAGAAAATGATTTCTCACATGAATAGCTTCATTAAGTTAAATATTATAAAGTTGATATTTTAGATCTTCTACTAATTTTAATTTTTGTCTTCATAATTACTGAAAAAAAATGATAAAGTCAGAGGTTTCATATCCTTTTGTCCATTAATTTTGGCAAGTATACAAGGCTATTTAAAAATATTCCTGTTCTCATCCTAACAAGCATACTGTAAGAATCTTCCCACCAATATTAAAGACAAGTGACCATTAATAAAACATAATCATAAATGAATGGCTGGTACTTCAAAGCATGTGTCCAGATACAATGCTTCTCATTCTTTCTTAGGAATTCACCATAAATGGAAAGGCCTAGATAACCACTTCTGGTTCCCAGAGCACATATAGTGTATAATAAAAAACTTTGGTCAACTCTCACACATATTGAGAGACACTTGCTATTCTAGTCTATTATTTCTTTAAAAACTATTGTTTATCATTGTATATTCTGTCCTGATGCATGTGCAGCCTCATACTGTTCTGAACAAGTACATATGTTTAGTAAACCATGTTTGTTGTCAGAATGAATGTTCTATCAGAAACGTACTATTATTCAGGGTAGTATGTGATATATATTCCCAATTTTATGTTTGCTAAGTAGAGTATCACACAGCAGTTAAGCATTTTAAAATTAATATTCAGGAAAGTAACAAGAATCCAGGAAGTAGTAAACAATTAAACTAGACATACTTCTGTTTACCAGTTCTAGGATGTTTTTTAGAACCAAGGCAGTAATATTATAGATAAGAGAAAAGAAATATCTCACAAGAAAAGCACATTAAGTGAAGTAAATGAAAATAAGGATTGTGTCTCTGATAGGAGTTTAAGGGTTTCTCCTCCTTCTGATTAATGGGGAACATTCCTAAGAAGGCTGCAAATGTTGACTTTAAATGATAAAGTAACTGTTAGGTTTCTTGGCTAACGAAGGTTTATAATAACATGAAACCAGTCTTTACTCGAAACTCAAGCTATCCTCCTGACATGTTTCTAAGCACCAAGTAGTAAATACTTTATTTTTCTAATGATATTTTGCTTTAATCAGAGTCATAACTGACTGCACCTAGGAGGCAGAGGCAGGAGAAACTCTGAGTTGGGAGCCATTAGTTTGTTATAGATCAGAGAGGTACATGTAGTGAGCCATTGTCTCAAAAATATACCAAACAAACAAGTGAAAAGCAGAGTGATAAGTGAGAACATTTTTCTAAAATTTAGGAGTAACTGAAGTGTATTTAAAAATGTAAAATTGGTTTCTTTCGGGATATTAATAGCAACACAAAACCAAATGTTTAACGTTTGTTTAAAATGTTTAAAAAATCATAGTATGAAATGCACATTTCATATTAAAATATTTTGACTCACAGGCTTTACATATAATTTTAGTTAAATTAAAAAAATGAGAGTTTAAATCTCCTGTAACAATGCTAAGGGCTCTTAGCATATTATTAAAATGATATCTTTAAAAATATAATTTTGATATGTTGATTTGTGTTGTATACTTTGATAAATAGTATTTTCATGACCTTTGCCTGATATAACGTAAGTATTCCGTATGTATGCAGTAGTCCAAGAGAGAATGTCCAAATGTTGGAGAAAATTTAGTAGTATAAGTGTACCTACAATAAATTCTCTCAACTGTATATGTAATGACTGAGTAATAATAACAAGAGTATTTTTTGTTTAGATTTTACTTCCAAAAAATATTTTTGTGCTAAAATTCTTAATTTGAATTGAAACTTAAAACTATGATAGGAATGTACTCAAATTCTATGATAAAATATAATTGGACTCTGCGTGTGTGTGTGTGTGTGTGTGAGAGAGAGAGAGAGAGAGAGAGAGAGAGAGAGAGAGAGAGAGAGAGAGAAAGAGAGCGTGTGTGATAGTCAAAAGAATTAAGATCATGAAAGAAATGAGTTTTAAAACCTATAGTTAGTCTTACATATTCCTTAACATATTGAAAGCCATTTCATTTTTTATGACCTGTAAGGAATACAATTTGTTCTCATTATCAAGTATTTCAAAGTAGAAACCTATGATTTAAGTTGTACTCCTGTCATAAAGGGAAGAAACTCCAAAAGTTATGAGCAAAAAGATCTCAAAAATAGAAACCTAACTTACAATGTGATAAAATGGTAAAACTCAATAAGCAATGTCAGAGAAAAACTTTGCTGTAGAAAGAGTTTCAAGGGGAAAATAAGAGTTCAGTGAGTTGGGGGGGGGGGGCAGAGAATTCAGTAGTTAAAAGCACAAACTGATCTTGCCAAATTTGGTTCTCAGTACCAACCTGGAGAAAGGTAATACACAGCATCCTGTAAATCTAGCTGCAGGAAATTCCAAGGCTTTATCTGCCCTACATGGACAAGTGAATCTACAATGAAATAAATAAAACAATCTCTTGCCATTTTTTTTTTAAATCAAAAAGCAATGAATTAGCTATATTTGTAGAAAAAAAAAAGACCAAGTGCAGTAGAGAATTTGTGAATAGGGTTAATAGAGCGCAGTTAAGCAATATTTAAAGTGTTTAAGAGGTAGAAAAAATGGACTTCTTTTCATCAAGTAAGAGGAGTCATCCAAGTTTTTTGTAGAATTGGGTTGTCATATGAATGTCTCAAAGCAAGAAGAAAAGAAAGAAGGCATGGACAGAAGAAAAGGGAAGACAAAGTATAGACAGTTCATCAACAGAAATAAAAGCAAACAATCCATATTTTATGGATGTAAATTCACTAGAATATATACGTATGTATATACATATATATAATGTTAAATTATGCAAATCTAGAATGATACATTTTTGTTACAATTCAGAGGGTTTAGAAATCTGTAAATAGAAAGGACTTGACTCTGGAGGCATAATAACATGTGGAATGAAACACTGTCCACAACAATTTAGTTAAGAAGGGGTTTTAGAAATGTATAGCATGAGAGATGCCACCTTCTGCAATGCATTTCTTTATGGAGCAGTTGAGATGAAAGGGATGTCTTTTGTAACTTTAAAAGGAAGAAGTTGAGGAAATAAGGGATAGACATTGACCATTCTCTAGAAATGCATGAGAAATTTCTAACTTCCTAGAAATGGAAATTGAATTAAATAAATTAAAGTTTAGAACACCAATAAAATTCAGGATTATTGAACAACAAAAATCTAATTTCCACCAAAACTTTACTTTTTTCTATATAGAACTATTATTGATCATCCGGAAAAATGAGGTATTTTTATCATAGAAAATGACATATCATACAGATGTTACCTTAGAGTAAATATTTAAGTTTATTATTACTTTTTACAATTATTTTATCATTAGCCCTTTTACAATTGAATTAATATATATGCTTAAATCTGAAATTTTCTTTGAAAGAAAATACAATCTATTTTCTAACTTTATTGATTGCTGCAGCTGTAGATAAGCAAATAAAAGCATTATTAAAGTGTAATTTTGGGACTCAGAAGAATGCTAAGTCATAAGGAAAGACATTTTAGACCCAAAATACAAATTTTGAGTATCAGTAAAAATATTTCTGCTGACTTGTTTACTACAATATTTGACCCTCAAGAAGGGCACACACACCATATATGTTCTCTAATACTAACATTTGTTTATCATAGGCCCACAGCATCAGGTATGGTTTTTATTTTTCCTTTTTGGTTTACCTCAAATATCATAATTTGATTTTATTCATTTTGCAAGAATATGAGAATGTATTTACACTTCATTTAGAAGACTATGTCAGCATGTATTTATTATTTGTCCTTAATAGCAATAAAGAGGAACCCACAAAGACTAAACACCAAATGGAGAGCATACATGGAATGGACTTAGATGCTCTGCACATGTGTAAAAGCTGTGCAGCTTGGTCTTCATGTAGGACTCCTCACAGCAAGAGCAAGAGCTGTATGTTCCTCTGTTGGATGCCTTTGGATCCCGTTCCCTTAACTAGGCTGTGTTGCTTTGCCACAATAGGAGAAGATATGCCTAGTCCTACTGTAACTTGATATGCCAAGCCTGTTTGATATCCATGGGAGGCCTCCCATTTTCTGAGAAAAAAACAGAGGATGGGAGAATACTATAATCAGGATGTAAAGTAAGTAAATTAAAGTAAAAATATAGATAGATAGATGATATATATATATATTTAATAAAATATCGATATAAAACACTTGATATATATATATATATTATTTTGACCCAAAGTAACAGTAGTGCTTGAGTAAACTAGTTCCTGAGAATGTGTTTCAGATAGTAAATATAAAAAAGGACAACCAGTAATTGCAGAATTATATGGGATCATAGTTTGAACCTGGAGTTCTGTAAAATGCAGGCTAGCAGCCACACAGATACAATTGGAAATCTCAGGACTGGTTGTTATTCCAAGTTTGGCTTCTCACTTTTATTTCATTGAGCAATCTTTAAGCCATTGCTTCGGGAACCACACTTCCACATACTATTTTGGAATATTCTTCTAAGTTACAGCTACAGGATAGTTTATAAAATAGTACAAAGAAGAGATAATGACACTAAAATGCACATCTAAGAAATGGGAGCATCCCACATAGTTCATATGTATATATATATCATTATCATAATGATAATATAATATAATATAATGATATATATATCATTATACATAATGATATATATATCATTAATGATATATATATCATTATACATAATGATATATATATCATTAATGATATATATATATCATTATCTATCTGTCATATATATATATATTCTGTTGTTAGTTTTCAAAAAAGTCAGAAAGCACAGATAGCTCCAATATTTCAGCACATGACTATAACTTCTTAGCAAACCAGGGCTACATTTGACTTGATGAAAACATTACTAGTCACTCCTAGTTTTATCACACTTTATCTTGTCTGCCCCAAATATCCTTAGAAACAGTAGGTGGCTCTGTTGAGCTACTCTTTCTTAAGCTACCACTTGTGTGTGATAGCCCCCTGCAAGCATCCTAAGGCTAAGGCCCGCTAACTCAAAAGTTAGTAGTGACACCACATTCACACTGCTGTAGTATTAGTGCTGTGTTTTTTCAGGTATTCGGGAACTAAAAAGATTTACAGATTATATTTATTTATGCATTTGTTTGTTTAGCCTCCACCCAGCAAAGGTGTGTGTGCACATGTGCACATGCTTAATTGTGTGCACATGTACATATGTGTATGCGGAGGCCAGAGGTCATTGTTATGTGTCTTCCTCAATGGTTCTCCATCTAATTTTTTGTTTAGATTTATTTTTATTTGATGTGTGTTACTATTTGCCTATGTGTATGTCTCTGTAAGGTGTATTGCCTGGTGCACTCAGAGACCAGAAGATGTTGTTTTAGAACCTGGAACTGGAATTAGTGTAAATCTCTGTGTGGGTGCCAGGAATAGAACCTGGGTGCTCAGAAATAAACCTGGGTCCTCTGTAGATCAAGCAAGTGCTCTTAACAACAGAGCTATGTATATAGGGCTTCCAGCCTATGTTTTGGGATGTGGTCTCTGGACCTGGAGATCATTGTAGGCCGGCTGAGAAATGAGTTCAAGAGATCCTTCTCTTTTCTCTTCTCTATCATAGGGTTAATAGGCACATGCCACTGGGCATGGGTTTGTTGTTTTGAATTGTTACCTTAGTTATATGAATTTGATATCAGGTCCAGTGCTTGTAGGCCAAGCACTTACTGAGCCATTGTTCCAACTCTCAATTCTCTTTGTCACTAAGGAGCACAACTTGTAAACATTTACATTCTAGTTTTCCAGAATCAAAAGTTATATGCTACATGGTAAACTTAGAATACAAACAAATAATTCAAATAGCTTTAGCCTTTAATTGAGATGCCTATTATATACTGTTTTAGTAATCTATGCTAGGGTATGTGATTGTGTCATGACTCATAGTTTTGGAAGTAAGAGTATATAACTTATAAATTTTAAGACTGGATTTTAAAGAGACATTCAATTTTCAAAGTATAAAAAATTTAAAGATCCTGAAACTTTTATAGATACAGTGCATTTTTATATTATAATATCAACATGAAAACTTGGGGACAAAAAGGAAAGGAAAGTTTCTGGTTTAATGTGTGTGTGTGTGTGTGTGTGTGTGTGTGTGTGTGTGTGTGTGAATCCGGGCAAATGTAGACTTCTGATAGTTAGTTAACTTACGTATCAGGAAAGAAGAAACTTAAATTCAGGAATTATTCCTATTAAGTTCCTGTGACCAGGCATTTGAGAGATTGCTTTAATAGCTATTATATTTGGGAGAGCCTATTCCATTGTGGACAGTGTCATCTTTAAGCTGGTAAGCCTGAGCTATATCTGAGGCCATCTGCTTTCACAGGCACAACACTCTCACAGCCTGTATCTTCTGCTCCAAACTGATGGTACAGCTGAACTATGCATACAGAAGAGAGTTGCCAGCAGACCAGATGACCTATGAATCTGGATTAGGCATGTGTACTTGGATAAGAGCATGTTAAGATGCCCCTAATTCCCAAGACAGACAAAAACTTCTAGGTGTTGTTGTGCCAGAAAATATCCTTGGAATATGGGAAGCTGGAGGCTAGCTGCCTTTGGTGTGAACCTCAGAGAGCTGGAGGTTGCCTTTGATATGACAGATGTACCTCAGAAAAATACAGAAAACTGATTCCATGCTCTGACAAATAATGTATCACATGATATTGATGAGCACAGAAGACACGCTACCTGAACAGCTAGAGTCTGAAGACTAGCAGTGGCATGATCCTGTGCCTCCTGTGGTTCTTGCATTACTCACCCTACAGAGGAACTGTTTGTATTTGTAGTATTTGTATTCATTTTGCTAGGTATGTTCTTTCTCTGCCTCCAAGCTGGGCTATGAAAAGAAAGAGCTTCCCAGAGGATGTGCCTGCCCTTGCTATTGCATCTGTCTGCAGATTGCTCAGATTCCCTTGGTGATCAGCTATGCCAATTTCATGGCAGAAAATACCAGTTGAGATCCTGGGCCTTACCCCCTCCTCCAGGTACCCAGAGATACCTGTGCCTGTGGCCTTTTCAGATAGGAGAAGCCTTTCCTTCACTTTTGTCCCCCAGGGCAACTATTGGCTGCCTTAGGAAGAGTTCTTTCGCTGTTCACTCAGCTCCATGTACCATAAGAAATGATGTCTATTCACTTGAATTCTGCCCCATTTCCCAGATCAGCCATCTCTCAAAGTGCTGTGCCTGCAGCCACATGACCTGTGAACTAGTTAATATTTACATTTGACTCTAAGAAGTACAGGGCCTGCCTGAGAGATTCAGGTCTCACCTCAAAATTCAGAAGTCTGTAGACAAGGACATGTAACTTGGATCATATGTCTCTCAGGAGAACAAAAAGCCAGATATTTATTGGCTTATCAATATCAACCTGTTTCCCCACTGAGGGGTTCTCTCTCTTCACAGGTGCTGATAAACATAGGTGTCAGAATATTATATTTGATGTGATGATTTCGTAATGTTGCCAATTAAATATAAGGTGAGAGTAAAAGGAAGAAAGGATAAAAGAAGAACAAAAAAGAAAGAACGATAAGAAAAGAAAGAAAGAAAGAAAGAAAGAAAGAAAGAAAGAAAGAAAGAAAGAAAGAAAGAAAGATGGATGAGAGGGCAGGAGAGAGGGAGGGAGGGTCAGAAGAAAAGAAGTTAGGTGAGCAATCCAGAAGCACCAGATAAGTAATAATTCCTGCATGGTTTCTCTTTCAAATTCTGCATTGAGTTCTTGCTCTAGTTTCCCTTCACGATGGGTCATATTCCATATGCCGAAATAAACACTCCTTTTCCAAAGTTGTTTTGGGTTGTAATATTTATCACAGCAATTGAAACCTAATTAAAATACTGTCCAAAGTCTATTGTTTTTATGCATAAAGAGACCATTTCAGAAATGGAAAGTAAGCATGCAGACCCACTTTCATCTTGTGGATAAAGATATGCCTAACTTCCAGATAAAGTAAATGACCATAAATAAAAACAAACAAAATGGCTACAGCACATTTTTCTTAATTTTATCATCATATTATAGATAGTCTTCCCATGTCGAGTTAATTATATAATATTTACAGGGTCTAAGGATATGGTTCAGTCAGTAAGAAGTTGGCATCCAGGCACTGTGTTGTATACTTCTAATACTGGGCAGACATAGGAGGACTCTCAGGACTTTCTGGCTAGCTTGTTTGGCTAAATTAGCAAACTCTAATTTCAAAGAGGGGTTGTTTTAAAAATGATCCCATAGGCTCCATATTCTGGACCACAACTCCACTGGCTTTCCCGGAGGCCAAAAAGTAGAAATGATTGAAGAGCCCAAAGACGTCAACGGCATCACAAGACAAAACACAGAATCAACTAATCTAGGTTCATAGGGGTTCACAGAAACTGGATTGCCAACCATGGAGCCTGCTTGGGTCTGACCTAGGCCCTTTGCATGCATGTTACAGTTGTGGAGCTTAGTCTTCTGGTGGGACTTCTCAAAGTAGAAGTACTGATTGTTTAATTGATAGCCATGGTAGGCCTGCTGTTTTCTGAAAAGAAAGGAATGAGGAGTGGATGGGAGTAGGGGAAGAAGGGAGGTGGAGTTTGAGGAACTAGGAGAAAAGAAAGTAAGGGAAACTGTAGTTGTGATATAAAATAGATAGGTAGACAGATAGACAGACAGACAGACAGATGGATGGATACATACATAGATATGCATATAATGAGCAAACTTGAAGAAAACAGAGACACTACACATAAGCACAAAAAATGTAAAAAACTCAACCCCTGTATATATGCACACCCATCAATAGTACAAGTAAACAAAAATACTAAAGTAAATTTTGTTCATCTTTCCAAATTTGCTATTTTGTAAACTTACATTTCTAAGCAAGAATTATTTGCAGTTTAGATACAATTGTGAAAGTTATCAAATTTTACACAGTAGAATTCATGCTAGAAGCTCATATGCAAATAAATCATTCCTTCCCAGAAATAACACATACTTTCACCTGCTGTGAGAATAATGTCATCAGACATGAGTTCTTAATAAAAGATGTTCTGAGGAAATCACAATCCCTGACCTCAAGCTGTACTACAAAGCAATAGTGGTAAAGACCGTATTGGTACAGAAACAGACAGTTCGATCAAGAGAGTAGAATATAAGACCCATAAATAAACACACAGACCTATAGACACTTGATCTTTGACAAAGAATGCAAAAACTTATGGTAAAAAAAAAAACATCTTCAATAGATGGTTCTGGTCTAACTGCCATTCTGCATGTAGAAGAATGAAAATAGATCTATATTTATTACCTTGCACAAAGTTCAAGTCTGTATGTGTGGATCAAGGACCTCAAAATAAAACCAGATGCACTGAAACTAATAGAAGAAAAAGTGGGGAAGATCCACAAAATTATTGGTACAGTGGGAAATTTCCTGAGCAGAACATCAATGACTCAGGCTCTAAGATCAACAATTGATAAATGGGACCTCATTAAACTGAACAGCTTCTGTAAGGGAAAAGACACTATCAATAGGAAGAATCAGCAACCTACAATTTAGAAAACAAATCTTCACTAACCCTACATTTGACAGGAGGTTAATATCCAAAATACATAAAGAATTCAAGAAGTTGTCCTCCAAACAAGCAAATAACACAATTTAAAAATAGGGTACAGAAGAACACAATTTAAAAATAGGGTATAGAAGTAAACAGAAAATTCACAACATGAGAGTCTTGAATGGTAGAGAAGCACTTAAAGAATTGTTCAAAGTTCTTTGTCATCAGGGAAATGCAAATCAAAACAACCTCGAGATTCCACCTTATACCAATCAGAATGGCTAAGATCAAAAACTCAAGTGACAGCACATGCTGGCAAGGATGTAGAGAAACAGGAACATTCTTCCATTGCTAGTGGTATTGCAAATTCGTACAACCACTCTGGAAATCAATCTGACATTTCCTCAGAAAATTGAAAATAGTTCTACCTGATGACTCAGCTATACCACTCCTGGTCATATACCCAAAAGATGCCCCACCATACCATAAGGACAGGTGCTCCACTATGTTCATAACAACCTTATTTTTAATAGCTAGAAGCTAAAAACAACCCAGATGTCCCTCAACTGAAGAATGGATACAAAAACAATGTGGTTCTTTTATACAATGAAATACTATTCATCTACTAAAACCAAGGATATCATGAATTTTGCAGAAAAATGTATGGAACAAGAAAATGTCTTGAGTGAGGTAACTCACACCCAAAAGGATATGCATGGTATGTACTCACTGATAAGCGGATATTAGCCAAAATGTACAGAATACATAGGATAAAACCCATAGACCATAACAAGTGTAATAAGCACAAAGGCCCGAGTAAGGATGCTTCAATCCCTTATAGAAGTGGGAACAAATAACCAAGGCAGGAATCTGAGTGGGAAAGGGGAGGGGGAAAGAAAATGGCAAATAGGATCAGGTAAGTAGGGCAGGAGAAAAGCCCAGAGGGCCAGCAGAATGAATGGGAATATGCAGCCTCTGAGCATAAGATGTGGGGGGACCCTCTAGAATGTCCCAAAGACCTGGGGGTATAAGACTCTCAGGACTCAATGGGAGTGACCTTAGCCAAAATGTCTAAGACTGGGGAGAATGAAATCAAAGAGTCCACCAATTGTAGATAGACAGGGCCACAAGTGGAAGGAAGGGGTTACCAACCCACAGTTAAAATCTCTGGCTCAGAACTTTCCCTGTCTAAAAGAACTGCATGGACAAAAATGGACAAGAGAGTGAAGTAAAGGCAGCAGTAACAGGGCCAACTTGGGATCCACCTCATGGAAGGGTAACAAAGCCTGATACTATTACTGAGGCTATGATGTTCTTAATGACAGGAACTTAGCAAGGATGTTCTGAGAGAGGCCTTACCAAGAGCTGACTGAGACAGACACAGATACTTACAGTCAAAATCCCTGTGGTTGAATTAGAAGAAGGACTGAAGAAGATGAATGGGAGAATGACCCTATAGAAAGACCAGCAGTCTCAATTAACTCTGACTTTTAGGAGATCCTAAAGACTGAACCGCCAACCAGACAGCATACATAGGTTGTCAGAGACCTTTGGCACATATAGACGATTGCCTGCTCTGGCCTCAGTGGGAGAAGATCCTGGAGAGACTTGAGGCTCCATAAACAGGGGATGCCTGATGGGGGTTTAGGAAGCACCCTCTCTGAGGCAAGGGGGAAGAGGAATAGGATGAGAAACTGTTTGGAGAGATACTGGAAGGGGGCAATTTCTGGAATGTAAATAAATAATAATTTTTAAAAGGGGGTAGGGTTGATATTTTCTTGTTCCATCCATTTGCCTCAGAATTTCATGAAGTCATTGTTTTTAATAGCTAAGTAGTATTCCATTTTGTAAATGTACCACATTTTCTATATCTATTACTCTGTTGAAGAACATCTGGGTTCTTTCCAGCTTCTGGCTATTATAAATAAGGCGGCTATGAGCATAGTGGAGCATATGATCCCCTATGCTGGGTCATTAAACCTTCACATCTCCAAGGACCGCCTTTTCCACTGAAGCCAGCTAAGGCAATCCTCTGCTACACATGCAGCTGGAGCTATGGGTCCCTCCATGTGTACTCTTTTGTTAGTGGTTTAGTCCCCGGGAGCTCTGGGGTATCTCAATGGTAGGTATTGTTGTTCTTCCTATGGGGTTCCAAGACACTTAAGCTCCTTCAGTCCTTCCATTAACTCCTCTATTGGAGTCCCAGTGCTCAGTCCAATGGTTGGCTGTGAGCATCCATATCTGTATTGGTCAGGCCCTGGCAGTCTCTAAGGGGGCACCTATACCAGGCTCCTGTCAGCAAGTGTCTCTTGGCATCCATAATAGTTTCTAAATTTGGTGTCTGCAGATGGTATGGATTTCTTTCTAGGTGGGTCAGTCTCTAGATGGTCCTTCTTTCAGTCTCCGCTTTACTTTCAAGGTTACATTTTTTTAATTAGAAAATTAATGCAAATTCTTATTAGTTTACTTAATTATTTAGTTGTATTGTTATTCAGTGTTAGCCATTGACCTCCAGCACTTTATACACACCAGGCTAATACACTAGTGATGAATTACATCCCCAGCTCAACACCTTATTTTTAAGTCTCTGAATAAATTTATTTGTGTATGTGTGCATAAGTGTGCTATGTATCCGTGTGTGTGTGCGCGTGCATGTGCAAAGGGATATTTACAGGTGTGTGGGTGAGTATGAGAAAAGATGGTAAGAAGATATCTGGAGTGGGAGTTAAAAATGATTGTATAATTTTCAGCTTTTTGTACTGGTGTTCTCATGAGAGAACCAGAATGAGCAAGAATGGCTATTTACTACTGAGCCGTATTTTTAGCTCAATGTCAATAAATTTTTACTATTGACTGGGAAAGTTTTAATAATAGGCTTTAAAATTTTTACCATTTGAGTCTCCCTTCTCCTTGGGGTCTTTGAACATGAGCTTGTGAGGACAAATGTAGCAAAAGGGGCAAGCAGGATTTGAATAGCCATGCGTCTGATGGAAGGACTTCTAGAGACCTCTGAAGTGAAACAGTGCTTTATTGTTCCAGGGATGGGGTACATAATGGTTTTATAGGGGTACCATAGAAAAGAATAATTAATCATAATACAATACTTAGTTACCTTCAGGGCAAGAAGCCAGAGTAGGATGTGTGTGCTGAATTATGCAACTTTTGCAGAGAGCTCTGCATAAGGTCATTTTTCCGACAAGGCCAGGCATCTTAGCTCTGGGCCACTCTCTAGACAAGGTCCAGCAGAGAAAGGAAAACCCCCCTGAGCAAAGGAGTCCTCCATTTTGTTCTGAGCTTTGAGGGCCATCCAGACATAGTGAACTGAAACCTTGACAACATGGTTCTCCAACATAACATTAACTAAATTTTGGGTGGAATTATTCAAATTCAATGCTGTAATTATATTCATAGATTTTATGAAGTCAGTGATGCATCCAGACTTCTTTTTACATAAAATCAGGTAATATAAAGAATCATGATTATCAAATACATTATAATTCCAATGTATGAGCAGGCACAGAGAAATATTCTGAAGTGAGGTTAGATATTTTTTAGAGCAGTTAACAAGAGTGCTATAAATTTTCAAAATTATATATTCATGCAACATTCTATCTTTTATCTTTTCCTTTTGTAGAAGTAATTTTTAATTTTGTAAAATGCATGTACTAGATAATAGGATAAGGGGCTATGGACACTAAACAATAATACTACATAGAAATATCTTCATCTGTTCAATGTAAAGCATCCCTGTGAATATTCACTGTAAATTAACATGCAGTATTTGGAAACAAATTAGGAAAGCATGTGTGTAATACTTGAAGTAGCTTTCACTTCAAGGAATTGGACTCTACAAAGATACTGTTTGAGGAACAATGAGAAAAAGTTCTTTTTATTGGTTTGGAGACTTGCCTAAATCCATTATTTAACTTTCCTCAATTTTATGAATAAATAAATGTCTAGCATTTAGTCAGGCACAAATCCATAGCCCACCAGCACCACTACCCCAAACATTGCACACATTATATGTGTCCTTAGAAATATTTCACAAATAGATATGCATTAAAATTATAATCAGTGTTTTTTATGTTAATATTAAAGTAAAAGAAGAAAACTAATCAACCCATCCATTTAAAGTATTGAAGTAATAATTCTCTCTCTACACACACATATATATATACATATTAGAATTTTATATAATTTCATATCCTGTATTTTGATTATATTGCCCTTCATTCTGTATAAATTCTTCCTCATCTTTCTAACATTTCTCTACTTTGTTTTTTTTTTGTTTTGTTTTTTTTTGTTTTTCGGGGTTTTTTTTGTTTTGTTTATAAAACACTAATTCTAGTTTGCATTGTCAGCATACTCTTGTTTCTGAGACTATCTAGAGGAGCTTGCTCAATTTATCAAATGTCCCAATAGTAAAGAAAACTTGCACCTCCTTCCACAGAAGCCATAAACTTCTCAGCTAGGAGTTGGAGCTTATGGTTTGATCAGCCATCTATACTGGAATGTTGACTGGACTGATCTCCATGTCTTACCCAGACTATCACAGCTATTGTAAATTCATGCATGAAGATTGCTACCATGTCCAGAAGATACTGTTTTACTGCTCTACTTCCCAGTCTCTGACTCTTATGACCTCTTCACGCCTTTCATGGTGGTCCCTGATCGTTTTGGGTGGAATATGACAGAGATTGTGGCTGAACACTTACATCCCAATCTCTACCACTACCTTTCACTTGGATCACCAAAGGAATTTAATGCTGAGGGAAGTCACAGTAATACAGTTTTCTCATAAGTTGTAGTATATGTGTTTTGTGGAGTATGTAAAGAATTATTATGAATGCAGGGAAGTGGAATGAACTATGATACTGGTAAATGTTACTTATGTACAAAATCTGGAAAGGAAATGTCATTTCTTACATTTTATGACTTACATACTATGAAGATATTCTGCTTGATTTCAATTGTACAAGTGATGGGCACATTAGTTGGCTGATGTTATTTTGCTGATATATAGATATAGATAAATATAGGTATAGGTATAGATAGATAGATAGATAGATAGATAGATAGATAGATAGATGGAATGGGAACTCATCATTCATGTTTTCCTTCAGACCACAGCCACAGATAAACAATCCCGTTTCTTAGATAGGGTCTTCCTCTGTCTAGTCATTTCAAATTACTTGTTTTATCTTACTAAATGAATAACTTTTTATTTTATTCCCAATTTTTTATGCTGCATATTACTGTTTGTTTCCATCTGTGCTAAACACATTTCACAGCTCCAATCTTTGCCAAAATATTGAAGAAAATTACACTTCTAAAACTAAAAATTATGGATTCATAGTCTACATATGAGCCAAGCACTGCTCTTTTGTGGATCAAACATGGCCACTTTGTTTCAAGCTTCTGAGTTTTTAATTTACTTTTGGATAATTGAAATGTTCACTGTGAAAAACGTATTTCAATACTGAGATTAGAAACCACTGAATGGTATTCTGGGTATACAATTCATATACAAAATCCTTGTGGTCTACAAGTGTTTTCTATGACCTACAGAGAACAAATTTCTAATCTTCCTTATCCTACACAGTGGGAATTACTAGTCAATAAAATCCTGTTTAAATGCCTCTACTATGCAGCAACATGGGTGAATATTTCTTCTTTCTATGGAAGAATTCCTTGAAGGGCTGAAGATACAACTCATAGTTTATGAACACTTGCTACTTTTAGAGAGGACCCAGGTACCATTTTCAACAGCCACAATGTGCCTAACAACCATCTGCCCCTCTAGTTTAAGGGAATCTAACACCCTCTACTGGCTTCTGTGTGCACTAGGCATGGTTTTGGCAAACAAATGTACATTAAGAGAATATATATATATATATATATATATATATATATATATCCACCATCATCATCATAAGCAACATCTGCAATTAAAACAAACTTCAAGAATTCCATTGAGGAATTTGTATGAAGTTACTTTTCTGATATTCTGAAGTATGATTTTTATATGTGAATAACTGTTTCCTGCTATCTTCTAGAAAGCAGAGACACAAACTCTGCATCTCACTTACTGGAATACAGCAAGTTTAGATGAGCCATTTTAGAAAGGAACACAGTTTTGAAATGAAATTTGGACAGCTGCCCATCTCTAGTCCCCTGATAGAAAGGATGAAAAGGGTTGTCAGAATAGTTTGGCTCTTCAAGCTATGAAGTGCAAACATATTCTGACAGTCACTTGGCATGTATGTGTGAGACCAACAAAATGAAGGTCTTTATCCTGAGTGTTTCATCAAATAAAATCTGTTTTGTAGAAGCAAGAGCTAATGTTTATGACTAGATTTAAAAGCGAATTAAAAGTAAAATGATTTTTTAAGGAGAATCATAGTGACTTAGTAATTAGTTTTCATGTATAAGATTTAAAAGCGAATTAAAAGTAAAATGAGTTTTTAAGGAGAATCATAGTGACTTAGTAATTAGTTTTCATGTATGTTTGATGAATTCATAACTTGAATACTACTTTCCAGTTAGGAAATAGGAGCTAACCTTAAATATTTTTGTAACACTAAATATTGGTGCTTATTTTGTAAACAGTAATAGCTAACATCTGTTTTTATGTCAATTTTGCTAATCAGTTTTATGTGTGTGTGTGTGTGTGTGTCTGTATGTGTGTCACATTGTTATTTTATAATACTATAATTTTGTTAACACATTATTTAAAATATGAGTTTTTTATCTTAATAATAAGCCATTTTGTGACCAAGACTGTGCAAAATATCAAAGCTTATTATTTTGCTTCATTATCAATGCACACATTGCTTAACATTCTCAAAAAAGATATTCTTATATTAGTAAATATGACAACATTTTCCCTTTCACATCCAGATACTGCTTCTTTCTAATTACTCCTATTTTTTTTTCTATCCTGGCTGTTTAAGAATTGAAAAAAAAATACTAGTTCCTTTCTATGATAATTTTTCCTTTACAGAATCAAAATATCTGAAGGAATCATCTTAAAGGCAAGAACACTTCACCTTGGCTCACTATTTCAGAAGTATCACCCAGTATTTGATTGGTTCAGTACTTCTTGAGAGGTAAGGGATTATCTATCCCAGTAGAAGAGAATAATGGAAGAAAGCTGCATATCTCACAGCATCCAGGAAGCAGAAAAACACCAACTAAAGGAATAGGAAAAAGTTATACCCCTTAGGATATATTTTGAGTGACATATGGCCAATTTCTAGCATCTCTACTATATTCTGATGATGTCATCATATCATGACTCCATCATCATGTTAATCCAGCTTATGGGGAGTCCCACAGCCCTGAGACTGTTATTGATGCTTTGGTGTGCTTGCAGACAGGAGCCTAGTATGGCTGCCCTCTGTGAGGCCCAACAAGCAGCTGAAAGAGACAGATACAGGTACTAGCACCCAACCAATGGACAGGACCAAGAGACCCCTAAGGTTGAACTGGGGGAAAGCTGAAAGAAGCTGAGGAGAAGGGCAACCCCATGGGAAGACAAGCAGTCTCAACTGACCTGGAACCCTGAGATCTCTCAGTCACTGTGTCACCAACCAGGTACCACACACCAGCTGATATGAGGCCCCCAACACATATACAGTAGAGGACTGCCTAGTCTAGCCTCAGTGAGAGAAGATGTACCAAACCCTTGATAGACTTGAGGCCCAACAGAGTGGGGAGGCCTGGTGAGGAAGAGTGAGGGACATCCTCTTGGAGACAGAGGGGCATGGAGAAGGTATGAGATGGGTAGCAGTCGGGGGCAGATTGGGAAGGAGATGAAGTTTGGACTGTAAAAACAGATTAAAGAAAAAAAAGATAATACACTTCTTATTTCCCTTTCTGCTTTTTTTTTGTTTTCCTCTGAGCTCTTTCTGTTACTGTCCATAAACTTTATTAATATAGAGTGCCAAGCTCAGATTTATTTGTTTTCAAAACTAGCACAGTGTATCTTTGCAGTTTGTTAAAATGAAATAAAATTTATTTCAAAGTATAAAATGTATATTCTTATGCCATACTATTCATATCCTTACTAGTCTATATCTATTGGAATTTCTAAATAATGTCAAATTATCGAATTACTTGTCTTTAGCCTAACTTTTCCTGCACTAGTAACCTATACAAATGGGGGATCATTGAATGCACTATTATGACTACTACCATTTTTATGGATTTTTCTTTGATTTTAAAATTATTCTAAAAGGATACCTCATCCAGTTCCATCTTTATCTCGAGGTCAATTTACACATCTTTCTGGTGTGCTAAAGACATTTTTAAAGCTTCCTTTTAACATATTACTTTGATCTTAAATATTTATTTTTAATATTTTAAAATTTTTATTGGTTATTTCATTTATTTATCCTCCTCTGTTTTCCCTCTGCAAACACCCTATCTCATCCCCTCTCCTTCTGCTTCTATGAGGGTGCTCCCCCCAACCCCCACACTCCAGCCTCACAACTCAAGCATTCTCTTATACTGGGTCTTTAATCCTCCATAGGACAAAGTGTCTCCCCTCCCATCAATGCCAGATAAGGCTATCCTCTGCTATGTATGCAGCTGGAGCCATGTGTCCCTCCATATATACTCTTTAGTTGGTGGTTTAACAAATAAAACTCTGTGAATGTTTGGCTATACACAATCCATATAAGTATTCCCTTTGTTGTGTTCTTTTAAAGTCTTCTTCCATATTGACATAAATCATAATTTTCTTCTACCCCAAAATCTCACAATAAGATAGGAATGGAAGCTACAGTCTAAATTAGTAACCAACACAGTCACCATCTTAGGGTTTTTCTTTGTAGTGTACCATAATGAATCTTCCCTAATGTTCTCATTCATGTTCAAAAAGGAAGTTTGAACATCCCACACAGTTTATCTGTAAATGTTCCTAGTGTTGTACTCTTTGCAGTGATGCATGAATTACATTTAGTCACAACTATGTCAGAGAGCAAAATGGCCCATCTAGGAACTCTAGAATGGAAGTCTTTTTAAAATTTTTTAATCTATTTATTTTGTGTATGTATGTATAAGTCTCTCACTTAGTGTGTATGTGTGTATTGTGTGTGTGTGTGTGTGTGTGTGTGTGTGTTTATATATGGGGAGAACATAAGAGGGCATTGAATTCCTCAGAGCTGAAGTTACAGGTGTTTGTGGGACACTTGATTTCATATTTGAGTGGGGATCTGAACTCCAGACCTCAGCATTGAGCTGCAAGTCCTCTTACAATTGAGTTATTCCTTTAGCTCCAGAATCAAAGTTTCCTCAACATAATATCATTATAGTTTGTGCTCTTGGTGTTACCCCATCAATGCAAACTGTTTGGCTGGGTTTTCTTTTTAACAAAAGAAAGAACCCAGAGTTTTAAACATTTTGTCACTTATAGGTTTCTGTTAATTTATTCTGTGTGATTACATAATATTTAATTAATAAGAAATTTATTATGTAGCCTGGAATGTACTTGGAAAAGCAGTTGGAGAGATGGTGCAACAATGCCTGCTGTGTAAGTATGAACACTTAAGGTGAAATGCCCAGAGCCCACATCAACAGCAAGATATAGCAGCATTTATCTGGACCCTAGCACTTCCAAGGTTAGAAACGGTATGAGGAAAGCAGAATTATATATAACCTCAAGGAATAAACAACACACAAAGAAGAAGACAAAACAAAAACAGCAACAAAAAATAAGAGACATTCCCAAATGAAGTAGAAATTGAGAACATGTTCCTGACAGCTGTCCTCTGACCACATGTGTACTATTATGGGTATATACTTACATACATACATACATACATATATACATACATAGTCAATCAATACATACACGTGTACTATGATGGGTGTATATATTTACATACATACATAGTCAATCAATAAATACAAATAAAAAAAACTAAGAGACTGTTAATGGGAGAGAGGAAAACTCTAGCCAAGTGAAAAAAAAGAGGAAGACACTTAGTCATTGAGAAATATAGAAGGCAGATATTAATGGGACTCTCCTTCCACCATTATTGATCTAAGATCTATTTTAATCAGATCGTCACAAAAATATGTTCTTCTCTGTCTGTTAAACATTTTTCCATATATAATTTATATTGCATAAATAATTAAGGTAGTCATTTTCTTCTTTTTTTTTTTTTTTTACCTCTACAGTATATTTTAGGTTCTTTCTGAATTGAAGCTGCAAGCCTGTCTAGGACAAGGTGGGCTCTCCTGATTTCTCAATCTACCATGGATGGATACTTTAAATAAACATATTAATGATAAATTAAGAGGAAAATTAAATGTTTATACAGCATCACTTTCTAGTACTTTTTACTGTATCTAACATACACAAAACTGCTATCTTTGTTTACTGATCTCAATTGAATCTTGCACAGCATCTCAGGGTGGCAAGACATGTGATATGTACCTGCAACATTCCATCTATTGTATTAAACAGCACTGGCTTGAAAAGTATGAAAGGAAGAATACAAAGGAAAATAGTTTTGGATCCTTTATTCTCCACAAAGAAAGATGTTGCCTTTTGAATCTGCCACACATAGGACTTCTGCTAAAGACTTCATTTTCAATGTATCTCCTGCTCACAAATCAGGCTTAAATGCATTTACAACCTCGATGGATATTCACATACTGTACTTTAAGCCAGGGGCTCTTGAAGAATTCTCATATTTTCGCTCCACATCACATGAATGAGAGATAAAGTGTGTGTTTGATTTCAATGTTGGAATTGGGATTCAAGAGATCTGGAGGAGAATTCTACACCCCTGAAAAGTGACTTTGAAAACTCACCTAGGTAACTTATAAACTCAAGTTAGTTTTCATAGTAAACACATATCTATTTTAATGAAAAGATGAAATAATTCACAACTTGTTTTGTAGAAAATATGGATATTTATGGTGATTAGAATCTCACTCATCAGTGTCCCACTCATATTAAGTATATTTTCAGGATCATGTTCATAGTGTGTCTGTGACTAAGGAGATTTCACCACTTCTTTCATTTCTATTGCAATTATATCCCCAATTTGACATGCTAAAACCTATATATTTTGAAGATATTTTTATATTTTTTGAATCAGATTATAGGTTCTCTTATTTTAAGAAGTCATGTATATAATTGTTTGATATCTTCTTGTTTTTCTCTAATGCAGGAACCATACCCATCCTTTAAAACAAGAACTTGGTACAGGAAACTACTCCTCTACAGAGTGCATAGATTACTTAACAAGTTCAATCAACTGCTGAGTCAACAAGTTGCTAAATGAAAAATAAATGTGTTCATTTTTCCAAAGTCTGTCATGGGATGGTCACTGCACACAACTTTTAGTTTAGAGTACTTTCCTCAAAGCATACAACTCTGCTGCTTCATGATTTCCCAGGAATAAATCTAAGTCATTGATAACAAAAATATATAAAGTAGAAGACATGGACAGAAAAAAAAAGAAAGGATATATCAGAGAAACAAGATGTGCTAACACTGAAAGTAAAAGCCAAGATACCTCTGGGCGGAATAACAGAAAAAATACCTGAGTTTGTTAATGGTCATATTGTTTTTCTCTGTTAGACACCATGTCCATAGCCAGAGGTGAAATAATTGCAATATATGAGCGCAATGATAGCGATGAATTATTTTTCAGTCAAAAGGAAGAAATGTGGGAAGCTATGGCAAGGCCTTACTCTTGGCAAACACTCACCCTTGGCTCTCCTACCTACTATTCTTCTTTCTGTTTACCTTCTATGATTCACCTGTCAGGTCTCAAAACTTCAAACAAGGCCTCATAGCAACCCACCTTAGTAACCCTTCCTCCTGATCTCTAGATTTAGACAACATCCTGCTAGATAGATGTTTTTAGAACCCCTGGTAATGGAAAGGCTTTGTAAAAATAACTTCGTTAGATCTCACAGCTGCAGCTAGCTTTCTCCACCTGCAAAGCCCTCTTTCCTTCCTTCCCCTTCCCCATATCCTGTTTTTAGAGTATATAACCGGTGTGAACAATACAAATTTTGCCAGCTTGATCAGGCTTCTTGACATGCTGTGCCTTTTATTTTCTTATGCATCTCAGTCCTCTCCACAGGGTCTAAAGGTCCCACTTGATTGTCCAGCTGGCCTGGACAAAGAAAAATATCCTTTACAATTTTTATTGAATATTTTATTTATTTACATTTCAGATGCCATCCCCTTCCCAATTTCCCCTCCCCAGAAACTCCCTATTTCATCCCCCATCCTCCTTTTTGCTTTTATACCATTTTAATTACATGCAAGTATTAAGGTCAGTTCTAGGATGAGGGCCTAGCAATACATAGATACAAACAGTCAAGGAACAAGCAATACAATAAACACAAATAGCCAAAGAACAAGCAAGGCAGTAAACAATGTTCCATGGACACTCCTGTGATCACTGTTTCTAAGAGCTTATCAGGATGACCAAAATATCTGAGCCGACTTCCCTATCCTAGACCAAAGTCATTTTCATGTCTGAAGCCTGCTTTCTTGTTCTAGCCTAAGATTTAGATTCCTGCCCGAAATTACTTCTTTGTTCTAGCCTAATGTCAGATTCCTGCCTAAAGCCCACTTCCTTGTCCTTGGCCAATGTCATATTCCTGCCAAGCAGCCCATTTCCTTGTCCTTGGCTCATGTCAGATTCTTCTCAAGAAGCCCCCAAAGCTTTCTGTCTCTCCCCACTTTTTATTTCATAAACAAACCTGAGCCTGTCTTATATCATTCTGACAAGAATGCCTTTCTTACTCATCTTGGAATTTTCATTATCAAAAACAATGCGTTTCTGTCTTAGGTTGGTAAGGCTCTGTGCAGAAACTTACCCATCCTTGACTTGCCAGCCTGTTAAGTTAATAACTCTGTCTGGGTTAATAACTCTTGTCAGTTTCAAGCCATGTACTTTGGCTGACAACATGCTGATGTTGTTAAAGACAAAGTTTAACATGATGAGCAGAATAAAAGTATTCTCAGACAAAAAGGGCTAGCATGATCAAGCTATATATGCCATTCCTGAAGCTTTACCAAAATAGAAATACTAAGGATGGATAGAGAGCTTATTGATATAAAATTATTTTCATATTTTATTTATATTCTTTCACATCTGGGTCTATATTTTGTAACCATAAAATCAGTGATGTTATGTCATGTTCTTCTAAGTCCAGCACTGAAGCGATCAATAAATGAGGATACTTGCAGTTCCCTTGGTCTTCATATTAGCCTGCTGGTGAACTTCAGATCAGCCAATGAGAAACTTTCTCAAAAAATATAGTAGATAGGTTTTGAGAAATAATGCTTGAAGTTGACCTATATCTTCCATGCACATAGACATATCCACCCACATGCACACCCACAGAGACATCGTGATACACATATAGAAACAACTAATTACTTTCTATATTACAGCAATCTAAAAAATCCTATGGTTAATATCTATATTTTTCTAACTAATTACTTTCTACATTACAGCAATCTAAAAAATCCTATGATTAATATCTATATTTTTCTAACAAATATTTAATAGAAATAAACTCTCAAGGTATTAAAAATACATAAGTGTAAATTGAATACTACAAACATTGTGTACAGTGAAGCAGGGAAAACCTCAACTCGTGTATAAATGCATATCTTTGTGGATATACACACACATTCACACACACATATATATGTATATATATTCCATTTATGATGCCAATTTTGGCTGCCATGAAGGAGCACAAGATGCTTTCTAGTCTCCTGTCAGAATCAAATGCCTATGAGACAGTTTTGGGTGTGTTAATGACCTTCACTTTATTTCTGTAATATCACTTACTCAATGTTATTCTTAATTTAATATAAACAATGTATTATTTATAAAAACTGATGAAGTCAACCTTAGACTCACTAAAGCTATCTTTTAATAAATATTTATTTTCTAAAACAGACAGACAAAAATTATGAATTATGAAAATAGTTTGTCTTCTAGAGTAGTAGTTTATTTGTCTCACTAGGTGTATCCATTGTAGAGGAAGATAACTTAAAACTCAAGGCAAAAACCCAATGCCAAGAACTGAGGCACAGGCCATCGAGCAACAGTGCTTACTGGCTTGCTCCTCAAGGTTTACTCAGCTTTATGAAAACAAAAGTTTTAGGTATAAAGAATGTCACATAATATAAAGTGTTCTAGATTTAAAGATTTCTCGATAAACTTTTCTGTATATTAAGTCAATTGATCAACGTTTCTGACAAATTAATAGTGATGCATATAAAACTTAAATTCTAAGAATAGATTACATTTTCTTGTCTTTGACCTGTGATCAATCATGCTTTTATTTAAACAATGAGAGGATCAAGTAAAAGAATGAGAAAGATTTTATTAGCTGATTTGCAAAAAGAACTGTGACCTCCAATGAGCCGCTTATCATGGGGATAAGACTGCGGAGGCCTGGAGGAAAGAGTCTAGGAATACAACAAACCCAGGAAATGCTGTTAGCTGTAATCCCATGATTCTACCACCATATGCAATTAATAACCACAGCTACTGTGACTGTTTTGGGAAAAAAGAGGCAAAGGTTTTCTCATTTGTGCCATGTGTTGATATCAGAATCCAGACACCAAATTTAAATTGGATGCTTAGTTTGTAAGCTCCTTTAATTTTATATCTCTACCGTAACAGAGGAGAGATTGTATTTGTTTACAATCTCTAAAATGTACCTGAAATCAGTGTGTGTATCCATGGTGTGGAAAAAAATAGAAAAGTGAATGTTTGAAGATGCTTTTGACAAAAGTTGCCAATGGGTTTAAAATTACAGAAGTTTCAATAATGACTGAGGGGGCCTTCTACTATCTACAGACATCTTTGCTGTGATGACCTTGTCCAGAATTTCAGCAAAGAACTGTCTCTTGACCTGGAACCTGTCTCTACTCAGGGAATTATAATTGTACAAATTGTCACAATACTACTGATACCACAGGGCATAAAGGTCCTGTAGAATGAATCCTATAGCCAAAGGGTTTGTGGTGGTTTTTAGAGGAATAGTCACCATAAGCTCATATATTTAAATGCTTGGTAGTTATGGAAGTGGTACTACTTGACAGGCATTAAGTAGTGTGGTCTTGATGGAGAAAATATGGCCTTGTTGAAGAAAGTGTGTTGCTGGGGTGGCCATTGAGCATTGAGGGTTGATATCTCTCTCTCTCTCTCTCTCTCTCTCTCTCTCTCTCTCTCTCTCTCTCTCTCTCTCTCATCTCTCTCTCTCTATCTCTCTCTCTCTGCTTCCTGTCTAGATGTAGAGCTCTCATCTACCTCCCTGACACCATATCTACCTGGGTGCTGCCATGCTTCCCACCATAATGATAATGGACTAAATCTATGAATTTAAGGAAGCTCAAATTAAATGCTTTCTTTTATAAGAGTTTCCATATTCATGGCATCTCTTCACAGTAATAGAACTAAGACAGAGTTGTATATATCAGAGCTTTGCATAAATCATTATTTTGTGTATGTCAATAAAGTCTCTTTCATTATTGAAAGAAACAGAGATTTCAAATAAAAGAAAAGCACATACACACACTCCCTTTACTTCATTACCAGAGGTAGCTGAAATAGTTTTTAATTGAGAGAACAATTACATAAAATTTTAATGAAAAAAATAAAATTTGTAATTATCAATTGGAGGAAGATTTCAAATACAACACAAGGGCTCTTTGTCATGTAATGTTTAATTTTCAAGTCTCTAGTTTCATTTATATGTATAATGCATTTCATTACCACTATTTACATCTCTTCTGTCTTGCATTGTTTGGATAGAACCAAAGTTAATGAAAGACACAGTGATTTATGTTAAGAACATTCATCTTTCAGTCAGTAGTAGGTAGTGATTTATAGTTCTAAAGGCTACTATATTGTAGATAAAGGATGGTAGTTTCACAGTTGACTGATTTCCATTAACTTCCCCCTGTGTATTTAGTCAGTGCCTTTTTTTTTTTTTTTTTTTTTTTTTTTTCCTTTCTTTCAAGCTAAGACCTCAAGTTTTAATTTCTAATTTGGGTAGTTTTCTTTAGCTGCCCATGATTCTACACACTTTTCATTGGAGGACAGGCCATGCACCATTCACTTTGACAAAGGAATTCTGCCATCTAAATCAAGGAAGTCCTGTTTATTTGCCTGTTGTCCTTGAATGGATAATTTTCAGGATGTCAACTACCAAGGTGGTACTTAATGAGATCTGATTTTCAGGCTCCTTTTCTATGTTTTCAGAAATGTGCACCAAACTGTGCCTTCACCCACTCCTTACTACCACAGAATTTGTTTATTACAAATTTTAAACCAAAATGTTAATAGATATTTGAATATTTAAACTTTCAAATACACTAAATGAATTGTTAAAATGTTGGATAATTTTGATGGCTTTTTCTTCCTTGGACAAGACTAAATATTGATCTCTTATGTGATTTCTTTCATCACATTCATTCCTTTTTGGTAGAGGTCCTTGAGAACAGAAACTCGATTGACTATATTTTTATGTTTAAAAGGTCTGGTCCATGGAAGGGATTGAATACTTTTAAAATTGATTGACTGAAATATCCTTATATGCACATCAGAATATTAGGACTATATTAATGATTTTATTGAAAGATAGTGAAAATTTTGTTTTATAGGTTAATTTTAAAGTATAAATGATATTATTTAATAATTACAATTTAAACTCTGTGTAAATCATTCATTAGACAGCAATGCAGTAATAGAACCTGTACAGTACAATGTCAGTGTGCCTGGTAAATATCCACAATGTTGCAGTAGGTAAGATGGAGCTGAGCAATGACTCCCTTGACTAGATTTGAGTCATATTTTACAGGAATAAACTCATGCCTCGCACTGCAAATATGCTAAAAATTAAATCTACAGCTAGAGAAGTTCTAGGGTCTAGGGAAAAACCTATAATGTTCTTTTGCTAAGTTGTCATTTTGTCCAACAGCCTTTTAAACATTTGTGTATAGACAGTAATGTAAGCATAAAAGTTTTATGTGTTCCCATTTTTATCTCCCAAATAATTGACACAAACACTTATTAAGTTTATTAATAAGCTGAAAGCCTGGGCTGGGCAGGTTCTGAGCTATTCTAACCTTCTAAGCCTGTTAATATCACACAAACATTCTGTTACTTGCCAGTGTGGTTCTGCCCTGGTTTGCACTAGTCCATGTGGGTCTTCATGTCTCCTCTCTCCCTAGGATTCTTGGCTGGGATTGGAAGTCCAGCTTTCATATTTTCTCTGCCCAGCTAATTGGCTGATCAACTTTTTACTGACCAATCTATAGGTGATGCAGAAGAATGTTTTGAAAACACTAAGACAGGTAATGCTTCATAAAAATATCACTGACAAAGTCAGGCCTGTACTCACTCCTCTGCTAGTATAGAAATCAGCATTTGAGTAATACAAAAGTAATTTTTACACAGTGCACAAAAACATCATTCCAACATTTGTGTTTATATTCATAGGTTTGTTCTGGTCCCAGCCTTAGTAAAATGCTTCTCGGTGCAATTTGCAGGGGTTATTTCTGAGATGTGTTCCTGTCGAAAGTGCAGACAGTAAATGACTGCAGGGTCAGCCATAGTGGGACATTATCACAGAAGAGAAAAGGCAGAACATAAAAGCTGAAAAATGGAGAAGAATGGCTTGAAATGCAATCCATTGGACATGACATGAACGTAGAACACTTATACTCACAGTAGTTCTGTTACATACATAATATCTGCACCAGAGCAAGCCAGTTAAAAAATTCTAGCATGGGTAGTAGAGGGGCTTCAAAGACCCCACCACCAGTTAATGAGTTATAGATAGTTGATGCCTGTTAGTGGAAAGAGAGTCATTTTTCTTAAAGAATGTGTTGCCTGAGAGTTTGTCTATGCCCCAGTAGATGATCCCATACCCATAAACATGTGGATATCACTAATTATGCTCAGTGGGTTAAAATTAATCACTTAATTGACTAAAAATGTTATGAAGTTGGGTAGAAATATGAAAGGGGTTCAAAAGGAGTTTGATATGAGGTAGATATAATCAGAATTCACTGTATTCACTGTGTGCTTGCATTGAATTATGAAAGAATATATTTTAAAAGAAAAATTGAGATAATAAAATTAAACTCTCTTTCATGTATACTAAATCCTCACTGATTTTCCTACCTTAACTCATGAATCACAAGTTACTATTTTTGTTTTCTTTCTCAGTCTTTAGACTTTTTATAAGAATCAATATCTAAACATATAAATGCTTTTCAAGAAATCTCAAGAAACTAAAACATATTAAACTTAAAAATGAATTTAAAGAACAAAATTAATTCTATTATTTTCATGATTTATTTTATGGCACTGTTTATGAGATTACTTTCAATCATATTTAATATCAGAAGAACCATATAATCCATTTCCTACCTCAATCTTGTCATTATTTGATACAAATGTTATATTTAATTTTAAAGACCATAAGTTATTTGTGTTCATGCATGTGTGCATGCATGTACACATGCAATGCTGCAGTACACATCTGAAGATCAGAAGATGACTTGCCAAGTTAATTCTTTTCTCACTGTGTTGATGTCAAAGATTGAACTCAGATCCTCAGGCTTAGGAGCAAATGAGCTAAGCCTTCTTACTGATCCAAGAAATGTGTATTTGTTTTTCCTTTCAATAAGTCCTTTAATGCCCCTGAAATCTGAACTCAGCAATATGACAAATCAAACCATATTTCTCCTGAAACATTAACAATTGTACTTCAAACTCAAAACTTCAAAAGGGTTTTTTTATCAAACCCTTAGGTATTTTTTCTGTCATTTATTTCTTGTCTTTATTTATGTTTCTTTATATATCTCTGGCAATGAAAGAGATGGAAATAGACAATATTCAGTACCAACAACATTGCTATTTATATTTGAAATACCACTTCATATTCTTACTAAAAATAGACTCAAACATACTTCTATCTTTATATTAAACCTCTTGTGTTTTAGAAGAAAAATATTACCTTGAGGTATAAATTGCACTATAGGTATTCTATGCTTCCGAAAATAATTGGAACCAACATTAACCAATTGCTCATTGCTAATCACCACAACTGTGGTTTTTGTGTTTAGTTCTGTCTGGGTTTAGCCAGAATATTTTTCTTATTGGAATATATAATAAAAGCCTTAAGTGATTATTGGTTAATTTTGAAGGGAAAGCCATGTAAATGTAAGCAACCCAGTAATTTTGTTCTTAATCTCATGAAATACAAATTATACATTATTCCTTATCTAATTGATACAACTTACTAGTCACTTATCATATTCATAAAAATGTTCCCTTTAACTTTTAAAACTTAATTTTCATAAGAACTGCAAATGCTAAATAACGTCATATTGATAAATGGATGCACAACAGAAAGAAAGGGTGTTTGAAGCTAATTTGCAAGTGACATGAGAGGAAGATAAATTAATTAACAAGAGATAGCTATGAAAGTTATCTCTACCAAGCAGCAATATAAAGAAAAAAGCATGTTTAATTATTGATTGTTTTGAATGTGCTAACTTTTACAATTCAATCACTCTAAAGACCACAAAATAGTGGCCAATCTTTACAGCTAACTAGCCCTTACTGTATCCCAGCCTCACTTTCCAGTTCTCAAACAAAATCCATATTAATTTACCCTAAAATATATAAAATGGCATGTGAAGTTACCTTATATTTTCTCGCACAACATTTTCTAATTATAGTATCTCTTTTATGATTATTAGGCAAAATGCTAGATGGTCTACCTGAACAAATCAGTTCACATCATCAGCTCTCAATTATGTCTCTTCCAAAGTTCTTCTTTTCCTTAAGACCCTATAAAATCTATACTCCCATAACAATTATTGTTTATAAATTCTAATGAGGCTATGGGTTATAAACTTGAGAATTGCAAATGAAAATTTTTATGATAGATTCAGAGACTACTTCTATTTAAAGAAGCAAATCATAGGAGTTGATATGGTCATCAAAACTGGCATGAAGGGCTATGGTAATTTCAGGACAAAGCTGAGTGAAAAACAAACAAAAAAAGAATATCAGGGCTAAGAATGTGCTTACAGTGATATAAAGCACACTTGCCCCTTGCATCAATACAAAGGAGATTAAGGGTACATATACACACACACACACATACACACACACACACCTGCATATATATATATATATATATATATATATATATATATATATATATATATATGTATGTATTTTAAATACCTTCTTATTTATCTACCTCACATTGAATAGGATCCACAGTGGGAAAAGTGGCCTTATCCCACAAAGCAGAGTTTGTGCAGAGGGAAAAAAATCATCCCCTGTGACAAATGACTAGAATCTATTAGCCCTGAGGTTGGAGGTTGGTTTGGGAAGCACTGTGAGAAAATTTGGTGTGATGAGAATAGAATTGTTTCTCTCATTAAACTTTTGTTATCTATGCTCATTTAAATATTGTGTTGAAAATTTAAAATTCTCAGACTGGTTCTTCTGTCTCAAAATTTTCTCCTTGCTATGACAAAACAGCCAAGAAGAGCAATTTCAGTAAGAAAGAGTTTATTTTTCCTCACGACTGGAAGGTACAGTTCATTGTAGTGGGGAGGCCAGGAGGTTAGGATTGTGAAGCAGCTTCTTGTACTGTATACATACAGTCATCAAATAAAAAGAGATTATTGTTCTTGCTAGGAATACTTCCTTTTATTTAATTCTGGACTCATAGCTAAGGGTTCTGTTACCTATGTTCACGGTGAGTCTTCCCTGCACAGTTAAAACAGTTTTGAAAATCTTAAATAGTCAAATCTTTAAGTTTCTCTAGTGAAATTAAATCTAGTTGATTTAACTGAAAAGTCTTCATCATATTCACTAAATTTTGTGATGAATCAATTCAGACTGACAGACTTCCTATAAAATGTCCCTTCTTAATTTTAAATATTCTAATTTATAAAAGACAAATATTTAGGAAGTGGTACAAGTTATAAAATGTTAAGAACCATGACTTCTTGACACAGTGTGAAACTCAGAACTGAATTCCAAATTTGGATAAGAATCATAATTGTAATACACATAGAACTGTAATCAGTTTGTTAGATTAGAAGTTAGTGTGTATCAATGTTACTTTTCTGAGTTTTATAATCACAGTGACTTAGAAATGAATGTCCTTGTTTTTAATATACTTGTGTTAAAGTACTTGGGGACACTAACATTTTGTTTGTAATTTATAAACATCAAACATCTCAAATACATAGATGTTTTGCTCACTTACCTGTCTATATGTTTACATCTTTACACACACATGTGCACACACACACACACACACATGCACACACACAGAAAGAGAGAGAGAAGAGAGAGAGAGAGGGAGAGAGAGGGAGAGGGAGAGAGAGACAAAGAAAGAGAAAGGAGAGAATAAAAATGAACAATAATGAAACATTTATATCAAGTGATAAATTAGCAATGGTGGGTAAATGACTTTAAAATTATTATTTCTACTTTTTATATTTTGAAAAATTCTGACTCCCTTACTGAATGGTAAAAATAGAAGGAAGGTTGAATTTTAAGTAATCAGTTTGTGACCTTGTATATTTCTCATTTTGGAGAACTTAGTAAAAATATAAGGTACTTAGACTTCTGAAAAATTATTGTGTTTTTCAATGAATTTAATACAGTATATAAAATTTAAAAAATTGGAACTCTATAAAATAAAATCACAGCTTAAACAAGAATTAAAATGGTTAAGCATCAGTTAAACCAGTCTTCTTCACCATGAGCTGGGATTTTCATAAATACTCATCAGGTGGTACAAAAACAGTTTGCATGATTCCTATAGTAATTTTTATATAAGACAGAGTAAAGTAACAAAGTGAAGGGCTTTTTAAAAAGGCATTAATACACTTCACTACTATTGAAATAAATTTGTAGGATCATTGGAAAATGCTCATTGACTTTAGTGTAGCCTTCTCCAATGACTATTGTCATGATAATATGCAAAGCATGTCTGAATATCAATGCAATTATATAAACTAAGAGGAAAACATATACAGGTATAAAGCAATTACACATATGTTTTTACATTTTACACTATGTACATGAACTATCATCATTTTTATAATTTCTCAAAGTTTCATATTATTTTAAACTCAATAGACCACCTTATTGAACAGACTGAGATTACAGAAGATTGAGCAGTCTGTGCATATGATACCCAACACACAAACTGTCATATCTCACCTTTTCATCTTTATTCCTATCATTAACTTCTTGCATTTGTATATGAGACATTTATTAGGAACACTAAAACAATATTGGTAAATTGTGATTAACCAAAGCCCATAGTTTACATTGGCATTCTCTCCTTGTGTTACATAGTTCTTTGAGTTTTGAGAAATATATGACACATTATTTTTTCAAACACATTATCATAGGCCTAAACTTGCCTCATGATTCATCTTTCATCACTTCCCTTACCTCCACTTCCTGTCCTCTACCAACCCCTAGTCTTTATGGGATATGGTGGTTTGAATAAGATTGGCCTACATAAGCTCAGATATTAGAATGTTTGGTTCCCCGTTGGTGGGCTGCTTAGAAAGGATTAGGATTAGGTGTGGCATTGTTGGTGAAGGTGTGTTAATGGGGGTAGACTTTGAGGCCTCAAAGGTCCATGCCAGGACCAGTCTGTTTGTCTCTGCCTGTACATTGTTGATCAGATGTAAGCTTTCAGCTCTTGCCCTAGCACCAAGATTGCCTGCCTGCCTGCCTGCATGCTGCTGTAAGGGCCAGAAAATCTCTAAAAGTAGTTGCCAGACCCAGATAATATGCAAAAACATAGAGCATTTATTCTGCAGAAACAACCAGCATGTGGGGTCAATCATTCTCTAAAGTGGCAAGGCCAGACAAAGGCACACAGGCTTTCTTGTAGAGAACCAGGGAAAATCTCTAGAGGGATTAAGTAATCTAAAATTTTGTTGGTAGGTGCAAGGTGGGTTATAGGTGGTCAGTGGTCTGCATTCCTATGTCATAAACATTCAATGATGTAATGAAATAGGACTGTCCAGAACAGATGACCCACTCTGAGATATTTCCTCATTTTTGTGATTATCCCCAGGCTGTTCTTTGGGAGGGGATTTTATGATCTGTTCTGGATTATTAGCTGTTCTTAGAGTTGCTGTCTTATGACCTAGTTTCTAGGACTTATGGTCTATTCCTGGAGCTGGTGCCTTATATCCTTATTTGAAATCCATCCTGGTCCTTAAATGGAGACAAATGGTGTCCTTAAATGGAAACAAATGCAGTTTATGTTGCCTTTTCATTCCCCCCTTAAGAAAGGTCCATCTCTAATCTATGACATGTCTCCATGGGCTGATATTGTTGTTTAAGAACCAATGGGACTGTAGAGATTCATTCTTGTATGAATTTAACTAGAGCACACAAGATCCACAAGTGAGAACAGTTAGCAAGAGAAGAATTGGTCCCACTAGTACTGATACTCTATCATAGTCAGCCAGGGGGACCAGGAAAATGATGATTCATTACAATTTTGATTCTTTTGTGGGAGTTTAGTCTTTTCCTGTAGTCTTTGGTGAACCATGACCAGGCTGTTTCTAATAATGCCTGAGTTGATAGTGTAGAAACAGCATTGTTCCCCTGGGGCTTGGCAGAGCCCTCCTTCCTCCAATAAAAAGTAAGACTAATTTAGTACTACTTTAGCTAATGAGTCTAATGACTGTTCTAAGTGATGGATAGACTCTTTTAATTGAGTTAAGTCTGTGTCTATAAGGGGCAGGTAGATGGGACACTTTGGAGATCTAAGAAGGTTCTCCGTCTTCTAGTGTATGCATGAGGGAAGAGGGTTTTATGAATTCTTAGCTTGAGTAGATCTCTCAGGTGGGCAACAGCTTGATATAGCCCAGTGCTGGCCTCAGGCACACAGTTATCTAGAAGCCACTCTCTCCTGTGTTTCAGCAGCTGAGTTGTCCCATGTCATGCAGGTTTAATGTGAGAGTGATAGATCCAACTATTTATGGCCATAGGCATTGTCAGGATAACTGTATATGGACCCTTCTAAAGAGGCTCAAGGGTTTCTTGGTTATGTCCTTTAATCCAGATCTCAGCACCTGAGAATTAGAAGAGGGTGCAGACACAGATTTGGTGAATTCTTGGCCATATTTGCTTTTGCATTCTGTGAAGAGACTGCACTGCCTCCAGGAACTTCTGGTGGTCATAGTTTGCAAGAATTCTAGACTAGAGGTAAGGAAAGAAGGGATGGAGGTCTCCCATACAGCATCTCAAAAGAGGTCAAACCGGAAATGTAAACAGTGTTCCCAATCTTAAATAAGACATAAGGGAGAAGGACTTCCCAGTCACCACCAGTTTCTAGAATTAATTTGGTTAAGGTCTCCTTTAGGGTCCAATTCATCCTTTCAACGTGCCCTGAACTCTGGGGGAAATAAGCACAATGTAGTTTCCAATCTGTCCCCAATATCTTAACAAGTGACTATGTTACCTAAGAGACGAAGGCAGGTCCATTGTCAGATCCCAGCAGTGAGGACAGTCCAGTCCATACCTGGGGATGATGTCCATTGGCAGCTTCTTGGCTATCATGGTGGCAGTCTCTCTTTTGTCTTTTGGTAGGATTGGAGCAAGCTCTGGTGGGACTAAAGCTATCATGGCTTCAGCTGTGAAATCTAACAGTGTTTTCACAGCCTTCTTGACTAGCCTGTTTCCTCGTTTCTTCTCATCCATGCTCTTTAGATTTCATGGGCAGTAGATGATGACTACTTTGACGGGCAGTCATAGTGTGTATAGTAGGGCCAAAATCTGTCCTTATTTTTGACTCCCTCCATGGTGAGCAGTCTCCTTTCTTTATATATTAGTCCAAAAACATAAGCCATAGCAAAGGTGTATCGGCTGTCTGTGCAGATGTGTTCCGCGCGCCTCTCGTGTCCCCTTTTCACCCGTGGAAGAAAAACACGAGAGGCAGAATTCGGGTAGTTACCACAGCGAGGGTTTAATCTTGTATCAGCAGACATGAAAGACGCAGAAGGGCCAAAGACAGGAAGAGGCACAGCTTAAATACACCCTAGAGTGACGTGTTCACTTCTGATTGGCTGTTCACTCATCACCTCATATCACGCCCCAGGATGGCCAGTGACTTTGGCGGGCTTTTGCCTTTTTGCACCTGCGCAGTTAATTGTTTACTAGTGGAGGACACAATGTCCGCGCCATCTTGGAATGGCGCATATATCACCGCTGACCACGGCTTCCTACACAGATGTTAACAATTTTACCTTTCCAGTTTTAGGGCCTGAGTCACAGCAATTTAGGTTTTTGAGCCAAAGTCCCAGAATGTAGAGCTGAAACCCCAGGAGACAGGGCGAAAAACCATACTATAGAGTCAGCAGCCTCCATAGCCTCATCTGTATACCTCTATCCACTTGCATGAAGCTGCTCCTATCTGTGAAGTAGATCATTTTTGCATCTGAACAGGAGATGGACGTCAGGACTGGCTTCGGATTCTCTATGTGGCTCAGCCTATGTGAAGGGTCATTCTTTTTTATCTGTGGGACAAAGGACAAGAGAGTAAATGAAGGAATTGAGAATGTTGACAATGAGGAGATTAGAAGCAGAGGGAAAAATGGGCCATAGAAGGATAAATGTGACCATGGGGTACTACATGTTAAGTGTGGGAATAGCACAGTGAAATTCCTGACTTTGATCCATCATACTGAGCTCTATGAGAAAGAAGGAACTAAAGAAAACTGTCATGTGGCTCAGACATTGTGGAGACAAATTTTATCAGGCAGAAGCCATGTTCAAGTTGATAGAAAAATTTTACCTGATTTTAAAAATTAAAAAATATATAGACAAAATAATAGCCACAAGATATGAGTTTTTGGTGAATATTAAATGATAAATACTTATATCATATGAAAAGAAATGTTTGAATGCCTACCTTAATTTAGGTAGCTGCATTATGTTTTTGTGAGAACTTTCCAATAAAGTGATATTTTTGTGCTTTATAAATTACAAATTTGTAAAAAAAAAAAAAAAAAAAAAATCAGCACTTAGCTTGTCCTCAAAATTCCTCGTAATTGCTAGCTATCCAAATAAGCCATAACAATTCTCCAAATATTTTGTAAAAAATTGTATTTTACTAAGAAACATAGACAAATTTAGTTTAATTTTTCAAAAATTCTTAAGTACTTCTGTAAAATTTACAAATATTAAATATTTAATAAGGATACATATTTCTATATGTAAAAGTACACATTCATATATTTTCCATGATAGTCATTAGTTATCTAGAAGACAATATCAAAATAATAAATCTTTAAAACATAGAAGCACTATAAAGTATATGATATATATATATATACATATATGATATATAAAACAACTAAGCACTATGCAGTATATTAAATTCTTTGAATATATTAAGGTTTTTTTATTCTTCAACATTATCCTACTTTTAACATCATTGTCAACTACCTGTGTGTAAGGGTTACTATATATTTGAAAACCTCAACTTGTAATTTTCAGTGTACTTCTATTTATAGCCATTCATTTTTCATACACAGTTATAGAATATTTCTAAAATGTTTTCTCTAATAAATTCTGGAAAGAAGCCCCACCCTCTAATTAAGCAGTACCACCTGTTCCAGATACACAGGAAAGGCTGACTTACATCAAACTTTCTGTAAAGGGCAGAGAAGGTAAACTGCAGCAGTCTGGCAAAGCAGGTTGCAAACAGGTCTCAGAGATACTTGGAAATCAAGAAAGAATGGACAAAAGGCAGACAAGAAAATAAACAGATTGTGGCAGCCACCAAGAGCAATATAGATGCCTAAGACAGATGGCTGAATTATCCACAATTGTTTATCCTCCAGTTCCATGGAATGCTGACCTATAATTCAAAGCATTTTTCTACAGCAATAACAGTAAGAGCCAATTGAAAAGCTATTTTTGTCTACCAAAATGTGTGGAAGAAAAAATAAGACACTGTCCAAGATTCCAATGTTTACATGATGGTCAACATGAAAAAAAATATCAGTATAATTAAGTAAGACACACCCACTGTGAGGTAGTCAAATTGTGGCAGGATGTGTAACAACTAATCTGTGAGTCAGGGATGGAGAAGTATAGATGCTGAGAAATAATAAAAAAGAGTCTCAAGTAATTTAGAAAAGTGTATTTTATTTTTTAAACATCTTTTACTTACTAAAGTAGAACTATATCAAACTTTGACTTATAATTTTGAAAACATTAAATAGAACAGCATTCAGTTGATGGCAAAATATACACATGCATTCATTTTTATCTTTTTAAAACATAGGTAAGTGTTCAACATCTATAAAAACTATTGCAAATATTTCCTCTCTATTATTCTCTGAGGCTGTATCTACATTCTTCTCAGTAGGCTGTATCTATTCCCATACTAGTTCTTCTTTTACTGTATGATAATTTTTATTTTGACACTAGCGCATTTGTGTGTATTTGCAATTTTTGACTGCTCTTTTGAACTTGATCAGACAAATTATTTTCAAGTCCCTTGCCATAGAAGTTCCACTTGTGTTTCCTTGTAGCAGATTTAGTTCCTGACTGTTTCAGTATTTTATTCCCTTTGGGTTGACATAGAATGTGTAAAATGAGGCCCCTGTTTTAACCTTTTTTATGTTAACATTCATAAAATATGACTGAATAAGTATAAGAAAAGGTATTCGACATCATTAAGGGACAAGTAACTGATCGTGAAGCCACAGTGAAATATATTCTCATATCTTCTAAAGTGGCTGTTACCATAGAGACAGATGATACCAAATGATGAAGATGTGGAAGGAAACTCACATACTGTTAATGGGAAAGAAGATTAGTGATAATTTCAGCAAACCATACAAAATATACCCTAAAATACATTTTTTTATATTTTACAACTTCTATTTCTGATTATATATCATAAGGGATTCAAACTAGTATGTCACAGAGATTGTTACAGTTCATAGATATTTAAGGATGCTATATAAGCAATGCAAGTGTTCATCAGTTTAGGAACAGGTAAAGGAAATGTGGCATATACACACTATACAGCTTTGGTAAGGAAGGCTTCCAACATTTACAGCAACATGAAATGAAAGGAACTGAATGGCATTAAGCTAAGTGAAATAATACAGACACAGAAAAACAGTGTATGCCCTGTCTGAGTGAATGAAAATCACAGTACAAGGCATAGGCCATCTCTCTAGGAATTATTGTTCAAGGATTCCTATTGATCTTCAAAACAACCCAAGATATTTCTCTTCCTTTTGGTCACTCAAGACACTATATGATAAGATTCCCATTGCTGAAGACACTACATATTTTGGCCAAAGGGGACAGAGGAATCCAACTTAATGGAACCAGAAAAGTTCTTCCCTAATAGCTAACTTTCATAGTTTCCAAAGGTGATATGAAGAATTTTTGAGAAAAAACTACATTAGTAGTCTTTCTTAGAACCAGACCAAGCATGCTATAACACCAACCATTCAATCACAATGTGCTAGGTGTTGCAATATTGGCATAACTGTTAAGGGTAACTGATAGTTTTCTAATTAGATTTGAGGGTGTCTCAATAGGGGAGAATTTAGCATCTTTTATTGTACTTTGTAAAGAAGCCCATGACTGGAGACCCCATAGGCCCCAGGATAGAACCTTCTATTTTTATTGTGATAACTGGTCATAATCAATTTGCCTTCAAAATGTTGTTTATATCCTTAAGTCTTGTCTTCTCTCAACTGGGGTCAGAGAAAGTTCTTTTTTCAGGTGAGTAGCCATCTATGCAGAGATATATCAACGATACTGAGTGTGAAGCCCTAACTGGAATATCTATATTAAATCCAAGCCCCTCCAATACTTATGAAAAATCAAAGAAAAGGAAGTAAAAAATATAAGAGAACAAGAATAGGGAATGGTTGTGAAAATTATGGTCTTCTGGACATAGCTATTAAACCCTTGAACTCACAATAGCTGTGGCAATATGCATAAAATCAAACTAGTAAAAATTATGGCATATCTGAGTAGACAGCCTGCAGGCTGTACTTCTTCCTGGAGAACTTTTGGAACATGGGTAGACTCTGGGGCAAGAGAATCATCTGGTTTGAGTATATGAACAATAGTAAGATTCTCATAATCCTGTAGATAGATCCACATCAGTGCACAAATGGACAGCAAAAAAAATATTATTTGATTATTTTGACACTAGCCCATTTGTGTGTATTTGCAATTTTTGTCTGCTCTTTTGAACTTGATCACACAAATTATTTTCGAAATAATCAAAAAAATCAAAAAAATAAAAGAGACAAAGTTGGGAGGGGCTTTTTTTGGATGCCATAGCAAGAGTTGTGTAAGAAAATTGTGACTATATACATTATATTTCATACATGGACAAAGTTCTCAAAAAGTAGAAAAATGGCAACACATAATTCATAAAACTTAAGATTAGAAAAATTATTAGCAGACTCTTGTGGATCATAGGAAGTAGAGAACATAAAGGAGATATTTTTTTTTAGTCTAAAGGGATATGTTTAGTGATGTATTGATATGTATGATAACCAGAGTTAACAATATATTCTAGATTAAATTATACTACTATACTGTATTTTGTACAATATAATGTGACATTGTATATACTTTTCAATTTTCAATTTTTTTTACAAAAAATTTAACATTTGTATCAGGAAAAAGAATGATGAAATGAAGGAGTGATGAAATGATATCCTAATTAGGCCCAGAGTTATGGCTCATGCTTTTAATTCCAGCACTTAGGAAATGAAGGTAGAAAGACCCCTGTAAATTTCCAGGCCAGCCTGAATTACACAGTGAGTTCCAGGGCAGTCAGAGTATCCTGGTCTACATAAAGAGATCCTGTCTACAAACAAACAAACAGACAAACAAAGAATATGCATATTAGATCACTGACAATTTCTGTAGTATAGACATAGACCAAACAAAACATTTTACCCCATACTATAATTATTGTCTGTTTTAAAAGTAAGTGAATTAGAATATATAAAAAGAGACTTCAATAGTAATGTTTGGAAATCTTTGTGATTATATATTTAAATAAAAAATTTAAAGACACAGGAATATCATCTATTTTTGGGAATGTTCATATATGATTTCCCTCAAACACTTGATATAACAATTAAATTGAACAATGAGCTACTATCATCTAATGGCATCTCACCATTAGGAGAATTAAGAAATTAGTATGAAACTTCCAAAAAGGAAAATGAAACAACCTTTCTTCTCAAATTATTGTTATTATCAATTTGTTTCAATCTTTCAAAGCATAGATTATTGAGTTTCCAAGAAATTGTAATAATTCTATATACCCATTCAGATGTATAATCATTCACACAAACAGAATCACACACAAAATCATATCCACATATATAAATATAGAGACTCAGATACTCCATGTACATATATTTGCATATATATTTGTGGGGAGCCGACAGAAGGCGGCTATCATCCTTGCAGCCATCTTGAGCCATATACCCTGACAAGAGACTTGATTACAATAGCCTACAACAGCTGAGCACACTTTGATAACATCTTGTTTTAGATACCCAGGATCTTCCCTTGGGTGTGTGACTTAAAGGTGTGATATAGAGCTGAGACTTAAGGGCGTGACTTAGAGGTGTGGCTTAGAAGAGAGACATATAAAAGGTGAGAGGCAGACAGAAGAAATTATTATTATTATTAGGTATTAGGCACTTGGCACTTGGAGGAAGAACTTGGAATTAGGTAGTAGGCACTTAGCACTTGGAGAAAGAACTTGGAACTTGGAGGCACTAGGGACTAGGAACTCAAGACTTGGGACTTGGACTAGGAAGAGAGACTGAAGAATAAACGGGATTGAGTCACACTCTGTCTGGTCTCCATTCGTCGCATCTGTCCTCACTCTCTCTCTTGCTGAACCCCGACCAACCTACCAGAGCAGCTTGGGGCAGTGCAGGCTCTAACAATTTAGCCCCCAAGGCTTTTGGCAATGCGTGTTCCAACATTGATAGAGCGGTCCGCAACATTTTGGCCTCCAAACGTGGAGCAGCTTGGGCCACGACATATATTTGTTTATCTACATATGAATATATGGTTTTTGTATATGTACACATATTTTTAACCATGTAATTCTGAACTAAAACTCAAAATAGGTAAATTAAGAAACCTTTCTGGATCTCTGAGAATTTTCCCAGAATGCTCTTGGGTTTGACTTGGAGAACAAATTATCTTCTCCTTTCAGATGAGTAGTTCTGTCAATGCCCATGGTATCAAACAAATAACCGGAGGAATGGAGATTGCAGTAGAATTCTAAGTCTGTGTTTACTCAATTTACTACAACAGAATATGCCCCGTGTGTTCTGCAATTGAACATGTATGGAAATGTGGCATGCTAGAGAGGGTTTAAGATGACTGTTGCTGCTGCTGTTGCTGCTGCTGCTGCCATCACCTCTTAGAGAAGCACCCAAGGGCATCAAAGATATCTCTCAGCTGCAGATTTTAACAGTTATTTTTCAGAGACCATAAACTCTAACTTGTTAGAAAACACATCATAGGCTTTTCGGCATCAGGTCATCAAATCTACCTAGATAAAGACTTAAGTCCTTCAGAATTGAGAGTGAATTCACATAAATGGGCTATATTGCTGGGAGGTGCTGGAGGAACTAATGCATAGGTAGGTTAGGGATGTTGGACAGAGAAAGGAGAATTTGGAGAAAAGTACCACCTGACCAAGCAGAGAGAGTTGTTTATTCTGGAGTAAGTGATTAAGGAGATCAGAAAGCCAGTCTTACCCAGTGTTTGCTGTTTAAATGGCACATGTTACAATGTCTAAAAGAAAGGAAGAAAGACAGAAAGGAAGGAAGGAAGGAAGGAAGGAAGGAAGGAAGGAAGGAAGGAAGGAAGAAAAAGAGAAAAAAGCTAAAAGAATTAGGGTTTTTCCATTTGTGTGGATCTGAAGCCATTTCTGTTGGGATCCTTGGCATAGCTGTGCCCATTACAAAAAGACATATGCACTTAAGACTTTATCTGTTCCCCACAATATCTTTTCCCTCCAAATCACAATATTGATTTGGATCCCATATTGTAGTTCATTAAATGTCAAAATAACAAGCTTTGATTTAAAAACTAGGAATCTCTTTTACAAATTAACTATCAAAGACAGTGTGTGTTTGTGTATATATATGTATGTATGTATATACATGCACACATAGATATATTTATTTTTAACATAACAATAGATAATTAACACTAATACAGTTGTCTAATTTATTCTTTCAGTCTGAATTTTCCCTCTCTATTCCAACTTTGGGGTTAAGGAATAAATTTCTACAGATTGAAAGGCACATTGACACCACCAGGAAGTTGAAATTTCAGTAACAATTCTAAGTTAGCCAACACTGTACCATTCACATATGAGACTTTGAATCCTCAGCAATGACTGGAATGTAAAAATAATAGTTACAGCATGAAGGACATTTTGCTCAAAGATTCTGTGTTCTCACTTTAGAATTATGTTGTGTAGTGGCCAAGGGGACATATACATGCTCTCCATTTACTTCTAGAGATTGTTATTGCATTTTTAATCCTCATATCCAGAATTAGAGTGGAGAGAAGTTTAAAAAAATGTTTACTAATTTTAAAACTGGTATTGTGTGGAATGTGTCTGTGTACCACTTGTGCACATGGTACCTGTTGAAGCCAGAAGTAGGCATCAAATCTCCCTGAAATGTAATTACAGATTGTTGTGAGCTTTCTCCCAGGTGCTAAGAACTGAACTCCAGATCTCAGAAGTCAGCATTCTTAACTGCTGAGTCATCCCTCCAGGCCCCGTCCAACAATTTCACTCACACTATCTTCATGACATTATAGAAAATGAATCTCATCATAGGCTGCATCATAGGATTTCTAATAAAAAATATTGTTTTATGATCCTTAAAAGGTATTCCAATTGTTGATATAGATAAAATACCTTATTATTATATATCACATAAGGAAATCTAACTTAGAATAGAAAAAGAAAAAACATGAAAGTCAAAGACAAAATAGACCTTATAACATCAGAGTCTCCAATATCACCATTTTCTCCTCAGTCAGACGTTTCATCTAGACTAGCCCAATACCCAAACTGCAAACTTTAAAAAGAATAAGGAAAAATCTCTATCCTATTTAAACTGGAAAAGATTATATGTCACAAAATAAAACCAACAGAAAATTGGAAAAGTTGTTACAATAGAAAAAGAAACCATTGACATCCTTGGGATATAATAGTCTCTTAATAATTATTGAGAATGCAAAGCTGAAGAGAAATGTACAAAATAAGGAACTAGTAACTAGCAACAAGAGTAATCACCAAAATACAGAGAAAAGTTCAGATGAGAGAGAACACAAGACAGCATAAATGCCCATTAGAAAATGTTAACTAATGATAAAATTTAGCCTTCCTCAAATTTGTCAATGCTTTATAAACAAGATTAAAACATGTTATAAAATCAGTATGTAGTCTATAGCTAGAGACATATTGAAATCTGTAGAATATTTTATTCTGTTGTGTCTATACATATGTATACATATGTATGAAAATACATATACATATGTATTTAAGAACACTGTATAGCTATTAGTGCCAATTTTATAATTGAGGTATATAATTTATAAATTTGATATATGAGGATTAGATTATTAAACTGATGAACAATTTTTTGATGATATCTGTGGTTAAATACATATTATACCTCTGTATTTTCAGGATATTATTTCATATTACTGGTCTCCCCTCCTTTTTATACTTTGCATCATCATGATTGGTATAGAAAATAGTTGGGTTTTAAAGTTTTATATATAAACTAGCTTTGTCTGGCTAAAATATTTTACATTGAAATATGTAATACACTGTAACGCGCGCCCCCTAAATCCCTTTTCGCCCGCGAATAAGGACAGGAGGCGATAGTCGGGTTTACTGCCACGAGGAACTTTTTACTACTGCACACGATAAAGCGGAAAGACGCAAGAAACCGGAAGAGGGTCCCTTAAATACACCCTAGAGTGACGTATTCACTCCTGAATGGCTGCTTGCTCACTACCCAATATTACGCCTCGGGATAGGCCAGTGGCTTGGCGCTCTTTCTGCCTAGCAGCTGCGCAGAATGATTGTTTATTGCTGGGGAAACATGTGGCCAGCGCCATGTTGGAAAAACGCACGTGTGCAGCCACAGCGGCTCACTACAATACACCATTTTTATATATATAGTAAATAGAAATAATTATAATGAAACATCTTTGGTGAAATGCCAGGGGACTAAATAAGCATGGATTGTGATGGTTTGGGATAGAAGTTAAATGATCTGCCTCTCCTATGATAGTTGAAAAATAATCAACTAAAGAAAAACCATCAAGCCCACATAAACACTGTGCTATAACGCTGCAAGGGATGGCAATTCAAAATGTTATCATGTACTAAGTACTACTAATCTGAACATTAAGGATTCATAAACATACTACAATGCAACCTTCACCACACTTTAAGGCACTTGACGGCAGTTGATTCCTTGCCCATCCCTGTGATGATGGTGAAATGTGAAGCTTATAGCTGTCCAAAGTGTTAACCTTGATATACATCGAGAAAAACTGCAAGCAGACAATTTTTTTTAAAACTCCACATAGTTTAATTTTTATTTCATTTTTAAAAACAAAACCAAAAAGATTCATCAAGTAAGGAATCATTTATCTTGGTGATGGTACTGAGGTGCAAAGTGCAGCTATTTTCATGCTTAAGACAGTGAGAAAGTTCTCAAAGTTAAAATATAAGTGCAATTCAATTGAGGATATCCATTAAAGCCAACATCAAATTCTTTGATCTACCAAGTGAGACTACCTGGTACTAGTTGTGTATCATAAATGGATATAGACAGTGGACAAATTTGATATGTTAGAGATGGTCCTGATATCAGAACACAGCATGGCATTTGTTTTAGAGCAAGCAGAATTGGTAGAATTGTCTTAAGCTGCAGTAACAGAAATCAAACATTTTTAGATTTTTGTTTGTTTCTGGTTTTGTGTTTAATAGTAGGAATGGGAAACCTCAATATCACTCATTGCAATCATGGGTTTTGGCACAACATAGACACTTGTGTAGTTATTGTTTAAAATCCAATTAACATTGTCAAATGTTTGAATCAAACACTGTGGGAAGCTTTTACGCATTGCCATAAGAGGAAAACTGAATAAGCTCTTGAGATTTGAAATTAAAACTATGTCGTTAAAATTTTAAAGCATTGAATGAAGAATAAAACTTGGTTTTGAGTATGGAATTTTAAAAGTTTGATGGACCAAGGCATCAAATTTGTCATGTAGTATGTACAAATAGTTCATGGTGAATTAATGCTACAATCAACTGCCATCTGGTGATAGTTTATAAGATAAAATGTACAGGGATCTCTGAGTTTCTGTGGGGATTTAGTGAATTGGAAGGACTAAGTATCCAGAAAGTATAATACTGTTCTCTACAAGTATTACAGTTAGAGAGTCTTCCAATTCCATGCATAAATATTGCTGACATATATATCATAATATACTTCATTTGAATTAAAAATTTACTCTATCATTCCCATGTCATTTATGTTAGATCCAATATTATTTTATATATTTCTGTGTTTGTAGAAAGAAGAACTTAGTAGGCGGCCTGCTTATTCAAATAATTAAAAAAAACCAATAATCTCACTTTTAAAATTCTGGTACATATAAAATATGCTCTAACAATTAAATGATTACTTTAGTAATCTGATAAAGATAAAATTTTAAATTTAAAAAAATGGAGTGGTGGGGCATCTAGACTAGAGGATGTGCCAGAGACCTCATTTGGGGAGATACTCAAGAATCAATGAGAGTGACCTTAGCTTTGAATCACAGCATTGAGGGTATAGAACCTGAAGACATCACCCCTTTAGCCTGGAAGAAACCCCAATGGAATGATATGGACACCAACCCATCCATAAAACTTTGGACCCAAAATTTATACTGTTTACAAGAAATGCAGGGATTGGGGATAGAGCAGAGGTTAAGCAAATTGCCAAGCAATAAGGATCCCAACTAGAGCAAGCACCCCATGAGCATGCAATCTATGGTACTATTAATTGCCAGGAGCCATCAAGGAGAAGCTAAAAATTAGCAGGTGATCTTCCTGAGATGGTTCCACCATGGACTGTCAAAGGTAATAACAGAATTGCCTCTCTAGGCAAAGCAGAGAAGAATTTCAGTTTAGGAATGTTTCATGCTATTACTATGCTTTCGTAAGACTCTTGTGAGCCTTAACTTACTGGAGACCCCCTGAGTGAACCACAAGGAGACATGAATCAATGCAAAAAGCAAGAGAAATTTTAATGATACAATGCATTGGGGTCATCCTCGGGCAGCCCATTTGGTCAGTTTTTATACAGTTTAAGGGGTAGATTAGAGAAACAGTGTCTAGGCACAATATGATTGGCAGAACAGTAGGACTCTTAAGCTGATTGGTCTTTAGGGAATAAGGTGGCAGGGACTTCCCTTGTCTGCAAGTGGCAAGGGTTGGGTTCCTTCCCCTATGGTCTGAGGAATGTTAATCAGCCTTTCCTATCCACCAAGTGTCCTATGACCTTTCCAAAGTTCCTGAGCTGACCAGGAATGTTAGTTAGCCTCTTCCTTTGTGTGTGTGTAGGGTAGGGAGCAGAGCAAGTGTTCCAAAGTTCCTGAGCAGATCTCTTCACTTTTCCTGCCGTTACTAAATATATATGACAATCACTAAGTATTAGCCCATCCTTTTGAGCCAATCTCTGCAGAGCATTAAAGATGTACATCTTGTAGTGATGATATATAGACAAATAGATGATTTAATTCTTAATGATGATCTTATAAGAATTTCTAAAATCATATTAGTAATTAAGTTCTTTTATAACAAGACTGATATTAAGTCCTCTCTGATGTCAAAACTGCAATGCCTGGCAGACTTCAAGTGTCACTAGTTAATTGCTTCTGATATAGCAATCAAGCACCTACAACTTAGAGTACATTCCAAGAGGTTGTGAAACCATTAACCCAAGGTCATGAAAAGAGAACTAATAGGTACAAGAGAAGAAGACAAAATATTCACTGGGTTTAGGTATATGAAACCTCACTAATACTTCAGTCACAAAAATTATGATTTTTAACTCTCTATGAACCTGTAGAGCTGGTGACAGATGATGAATATTTAGCCAGATAATTACTCTTAATGGATATACATGTAAACGTACTTTGTTGTAAACTTCTTATCCAATTTATGATTTGAATTTATGTGAAAACTTGTGATTAACTTTCTACCATGTGATCATGTATTCTGAAAGCTGTATAAGTGCTAAGGTCAAAGAAAGAGAGAAAACTTCCTTTTTTCATGACTGAAGCCTTGTGTTTATTCCTTTTTTTTGGATATTTTATTTATTTACATTTCAGATGCCATCCCCTTTCCTCATTTGCCCTCCCTAGAAATATCCTATCCCATCCCCCATCCTCCTTTTTGTTTTTATACCATTTTAATTACATGCAATATGATAGATGCAAATAGTCAAGGAACAAGCAAGGCAATATACACAAATAGTCAAAAAACAAGCAAAGCAATAAACAAAATTTTGTGAACAGTCCTGTGATCACTGTTTCTAAGGGCTTATCAGAATGACCAAAATATCTGAGCCTACTTCCCTGTCCTAGTTCAGACATGAGAGAAAACTTTTTAAAGCAGAACTGAGCTCTAAAACTTAGAAGTAAAGGCATTGGGAGGAATGGCATTATGACTGTTACATCAGAGGAGGAGAAAAGAGGAAGATTAGAAAAAGAGAGCAGAGAAAACATTTTATAGAACAAGAAAGACTATCTTAGAGAACTTTTTTTGAGCACTGAAGACCTTAGAAATAAAGGCTAAAATCACTTTTCAATGTGTCTGTTTTTCTTCTGTGACTTAAACTAGCAGGCTGGGAGTTAGAGCTACACAGTTCCTGCAGAGCTAGAACAAAGTCTACTTATACTTAATCAGCTAATTTCCCCACCCCTACTCCATCCCACCCCAGACCCCCATCATACTTATGTGCTACTATGATGTGCTAAACTCCAAGGCTGCAGGTTCTGGCCTCAGAGCAACTCAGAGAGGCAGGTCAGCTACAGAAACAAAGCGACTTAGACTTTTATTAGTATACACCAAACCTGAATATCTAGTAAGACCAAGTCTTACTCCAACAGACTCCCTTCCTCCTCTGTTGTTTCCAGCAGAACCAAGAAGAAAGAACAGCTGGGGCTGGCCTGGGGCAATTAATGACACTCTGTTCTGCTTGCAGACAGGAATCAAGCAAGCTGTTCTCTGAGAGGCTCCACCAGGCAGCTGACCCAGACAAATGCAGGGACCCACAACCAATGGATGGAGCTTAGGTACTCTTATGGAAGAATTGGAGAAAGAACTTAGAGCTCAAAGGGGATAGGAGCTCCACAGGAAGATCTGGACCCTCGGGGTTCTCAGAAACTGAACCACCAACCAAAATTCATACATGGGCTGGACCTAGCCCCCTCCCACCTCCACACAGCTCCCTCTTCATGTGGGTCCCAAAAGTTGGAGTCGGGGCTATCCCAAAAACTGTTGCCTGTCTGTGGCCTTTTCTGGCCTTGGTGGGAGAGATGTGCCTAGTCCTGCAACGACTTGATGTGATGTATCAGAGTTGGAATACGCAGGGCTGGGGGTCTTCTACTCTCTCAAAGGAGAAGGGGAGATGGATTTGGGGAAAGAGTGATTGTGATTGTGGGAGGGATGACTGGGGGTGAGGGCAGTGATTAAGATGTAAAGTGAATTAAAAAAAAACTGTAATGTATATATATTGCAGATGACTGGAGTTCAGTTTACAGAACCCAAACATAGCCACTCAGAATAGACATAAAATAAAATAAATCTATTAAAGCCATTATTTTTTTCTTAGTTCTACCAGTGACCAAAATAATATATCTCTGCACTTCATTTTACATTAGTCAAATGTTAACATAGTTCTCAGTCTTCCTGTTCTCTGTTATGCATGACACACAGGTGCCCTCACTTTCTGGTGTCTCTCACACCATAATTCCTCATGGATTTTGTCGTGTGTGTTTTAATCTTCAACTTTTAGCTCTATATGAATTCATCTGAGCAATCAATCTGCTAAACATACTTTAGGAGGACTCCAGTCCATCTTTTTTGAGGGCCTTTTCTCTTTCACATACAGACACCACAAACCTGCTTTCTGCTGAAACTCCTAGGAAGATTTGGATGCTGTTGACCACATGGAAGTGGTTAATTTCTGCCACCTTAGACTTTTCCCCTTTTAAATGGACATATGCATGTATGCCATAATCACCAACTCTGACCTGAGATTATGCAAACTATACCCAGCCTGACGTGAACATAGCAAACATTTTCACAAGTTTCTGTCTATCAGACTGATTCCAAAGAGTGGCCCCTACTTCCTGTCAAAAGAGTGACATGTCTTTTTTCTACCCGCTTCGCAATCCCTAGGGATTACTGAAAGAGAAACCAGGGTCTCAGACATGAGTGAAGATTCATTTGAAGACAACAATAAACATCTTCTAAACTAGAAATAATAGTTCATTAATTAAATTTGCATCCAAAGTTATTAAATTGGTTTTATTTAGGATATATTTATAATCTTTGCAGTTGCCGTGAAGTGTGTGTGATCCTACATTGCCTGTGATCAACAGTTATGTCAGAATTTTCTGCAACTGAATACCATTGTTACTGAGGTAGAATACTGCCTGCCCTCACCGTCTTTGATGAACATGCTGTTTGGAGTTTTACCATCCACTGACGAGATCAGACAGCAGTAGACTTCATATAACTCATGGTAACAACAGATGGGGTCTCAAAGGTAAAAGTACTGTGAACTCGAATCACTCCTGCGTATTTCCCAGAGTGCTACAAATAGTTTATGAAATTGAGCTGCCTGTAACCTTTGATCAGAATCAAAAAACTCTTTACCTGAAGGTCAGCAACCTGATATCTGGAAATCATTTATATAGTCTTAAGCTCCATCAAAGTCTGAATTTCTGCCAGAATATTTTAAGTTTAAAAAATGGCATTATTTTTATGTTTTAGAAAAAGCTCCAGCCTGGACTATTAAAAATTTTGTTTCTCACAATTTTCAGTTAATTCTGTGGTACTTTGGTAACCATCTAGGTTATACTTTAGAGATTAAGATCTCACAAAATTGCCTGAATTGAATTATTTTCTCTTTCAGGACTACTGTAGAATACTGTAATGGAACTGTAGAATTTATCAATAGTACATTGTACATCATTCATTACTAATTTTTAAAAACTGATTCTCCTTTTTCCCCGTCTCTCAGTTAGCATATATTCTTTACCTGTCTCATGTAATTTTCTGACAAATGCATACTAAAAAAAAAAGCCTGTCTTGTCTCCTGCCTCCCAGACTTCTCAGACTAGAGAAATGTTACTTATTGGCTTGCTTTCCATGTTTCCATTGTTCAGAGTTCTTTATTATACAACTCAAGAAGAGCTGCCCAAGTCAGCTCATATAAATCATCAGTCAATAAAATTTCCCCTGCACATATGACAACAGGCCAATCTGATGGACACAATTCTACAATTATAGTTCCATTTTACCAGGTGACTTTATTCTGTTTCAAGTTGACAAAAACTAACCAGCACATGTATTCTGTCCAATCAAAACTGAGGCCACAGTATCTCCATTCTGCTAATATTAATTAAAGTTGGTAGGATGCGGTTTTATAGATTATGCTTATAAAACTATGAACAAGATGTAGAAATGATGCATTTGATGTCTCCAATTTTATTCTATGGTCTATGATCTGATTATCACATTGTTATCACTGAAATTGGCTCTATGTAGCTACAAAGTATCAAATTGTTAAGATTTGTCCTGGGGCTGAGGGTGTGGCTCAATGGCAAAATGGTTGTTTTAAATATGTTTGACCAGTAGTGTGATTTATGCACACCACAAAAATACAAAATTATGCCTGGCTTGAACAGGATGGACAGTGATAAATCTCATGTGATTGAACATGCAAGAATGTATGTATTGTCTTCTGCCTCTTCGGTATTTGTTTCTTCATTGTCCAAACTGACATTTTAAAGACCAACCTATAGTGTTAACCTCTTTATAACAGTGTAGCCAGATGTAAACTCTGGCTGTTAAAAATAAATAAAAATAAAAATAAAAATAAAATACTGCTGTTGGCATCTGCTCTAATGATTTCTGGGAAGTTTTGTCTTCATTCAAGATAAAAATTCATTTGGATAATTTTACCTAGTATTGAAGAAAATATAGAGATATATGATTTGGATGAGACATGGGTTCTACAGCTCCTGGACTTTACTAGCAAATGGACTTCATGCATCTTGCTGCCTGGTTCATGTGCCACCTCATGATTGATTATTATTTTCTGGACACTGCTGAAGTTCAGTTACTGGAAAATCATGTTCACTCCTCAAAATGTCAGTCAAAATTCTTTCAACCAATTGTCATCGTTCTCTACAAGAGCAAAACAAAACCCAAACAAACCAAATCAAAACAACCAAACAACCAAAAATCAAAAATCCAAATGCTTGCTAAAAATAAACAATTCATTCATAATATGGTAATACACTTTTCTATTATCTTCTCCATATGTTTTAAAAATACTTTTTAACTCAGTAATACCCACCTACCCCCATTTTTGGACATGCTGTAATGATACAGATCATTTTGGACTCATCCATTGTCCATCTTACTGTTTTTACTATTCATGTATTAGAATATGTTCCTATATAAATTACTAAAATACTCTATACTTCTTTATGAAACTATCAAATCACTTTTATTAAAGTAATGTATTAAAGTAATGTATTAAAGTATACTGTCTCTCCTACTTGAGTTTAAGGACTCTGAGCATGGATTTTATATATTATTCATTTTTATAATTTTCATGTAACAGAATATGTGATGTACTACCACTCACTACATGAGTACAAAGTAGGTATTTTGTAAATATTTTAGCATGGTGATGAATTTATAAATGAATTAATTGAGTTGTATGTTGTACATTATGATGGAGACTTAAGTGATTTAAAGTTATATGCTTTAAAAACACCAGGTAGTTTGAGGGAAGGTCATAGACTTCCTATAATTACACAAATATAATATAAATAAATAATTAAAGCAAGTAATATAGATCATGGGGAAAAGTACATTTTTAATTTAAATGGTTAGAACTAGAAAGATGCTTGGCAATTCGAATCCCATGCCAATCTTTTAAGGTATCAGTGTATGGGTTCTAAAACTCACTTGTCTGTTCATAATAATCTGCAATTCCAAGAACTCTGGAAATAATACCCTATTCTGGACACAAGTGCACGTATTTGCATACATATGTGTAGGTAAACACTTGTACACCTAAAGTGAAAATAAGTATTTAACATTTTATTGAAGTTTCTTCTGATTGAACATTTATAAAATCCTCTCCTGTCTATTAAATTTCTTATGTCTACTTATATTATTAGAGCTTAAATCTTCATTTCTTGAGCTTTCTTTGATTGATATGTAGCATACAATACATTCAAAAAGCAAGAACATTCATATTCTTCACAGATTTGAAAAATGCTTTTAAATTCACAATCCTAAAGTTTTACCAAGGTAGTGTATTTTCTGATCATCCCCTAAAGTAATTAATGTCCTATGGGTTGTAAACCTCTTCAACTCCTTCAGTCCTTTCTCTAACTCCTCCACTGGGGACCCTGTGCTCAGTCCAATGGTTGACCATGAGCATCTGCCTAGCATAGGATGTCCTTGTAGGGAATCAGTGGGAGATGAGGCCCTTGGTCCTGTGAAGGGTCGATGCTTCAGTATAGGTAAAGGCTATGGAGAAAAGGGTGAGTGGGGGAATACCCTAATAAAAGCAGGGGAAAGGATGGAATAGGGGGCTTCATGGCGTGAACCAGGAAAAGGGATAACATTTGAAGTATAAATAAAGATAATAAAAAAATAACAGAATTGGAAAAAGAAAGAAATAAATTAATTTTCATAGGACACATCTAATATTTCTGTGTCCATTTTACTTTTTTTCTCTACACAGAAAAGAGAAATTATCTCTGAAGGACTAAGGTAAGGAAACTGATGCATAAATAAACATTTAAGGCAAGTCTGAACTTCCCTTTCGGGGTCACTGATAATATTTCTGCAAATTGAATTACTTTCTCATCTGCTTCCACTATGAAAGACCTTATCCATATTGGGTTCATGTCTTCTCACTAAGATAGACCTTGTCCATATTGGATTCATCTCTTCCCAATATAACAACACTTATCCATAATGAATTTATCTCCTCTGACTATGACAAGCCTCATCAATACTTCTTGTGGGAGTTTGCTGCTTTACCCAACTCCATATAGGAACTTTCAGTTGTGGGGCATGAGAAAGAATGTTCAAAGGATATTTTCAACAGTTCTTAAGAAAGCATGCCCAATTTCATTTGTGGTGACTACAATGAACCCTTAGATCATCTCTCTTTTACTCTGTCTTTTAACCCATTAAGAGTCTTGAAAGATAGGAAAGGATGATTAATTTATCTTATATTGAAATTCAGGTGGAAATAAATGTTTGCTATATTATTCCTTAAGAAACATACAGATTTGATCATTTTTAACAAAAATGCTCATCAATTCTAAATGTTATATTTCTGGTGAAAAAAGAAATAAGTTTCACATTTCTGCTGCTGAAATATGATACATAAAAATAAGAGTCGATTTATCAAATTATATTATCATGATGGATACATATTTATTTTAAATTATACAAAGTTATAAATGTTTGAATTTACTTAAATAATAGTTGTTACAATTTAATATAATTATACAAATTATCACCAAAAACTTACAAAATGAAATATGTGTCCTCTCTTACTAGCATTGAAATGGTGTTATGTTTTATGGTCACACATGTGCAGTCAAGAACTGTCTCAGTCTTTTATTCTATAAATTTCTAATATCTCCATTTTTACACTGTAAATGCTTAATGCTTGGTATATAAACTCAGAGATGATATGGATATATAATTTGCTCCAAGATGTTTTTGAAGGATCTATATGCAGTGAGTGATTCATCAATCAGATTCTCTACAACTTCTGCTTAATCTCCGGGTTCATGGTGAATTCTTTTACATTTGTTTTAGTGTATTACATTTAGTATTAGCAAAAGGATAAAATGTTTCAATTTTATCTGATGTGGAATTGACTGGAGTAACTCTTCTTTATTTGGTTTTCATTTGTATGACATCAATACAATTTTAAAGGTGGTAAAATATTTTGGTGAATGTAAACATTTGTAGATATGTTGATTAATCATGGCTTCACTCAAGGAACTATGACTGATAATTTAGCAACTGCTTTGATTTAAAAAGGAATTTTGGCAGGGGAGGAACTAAAATGAACAAACTCCTATACCATACCAATAATACAGACCTATTTGTAAATTAATGAAATAAAATATACAAGCTTTATTATTAAGAACTGTAATAATGTCCACTAGCCACTTTGTCAAATTTCTATAAACATACAGGTTTAAAGATAGGAAAAAATATTTTCTCATATTACTGTTGTCTATATTTCAAGATTAAGTTGTTTCCAGGTATCACAGCCACTGGGCATTCAGTACCTCTCTGCTTGCTCCAAGCTTCCAATGTTACCTGTATTCCATTGTTGAATGAATCTACTCTGATCTCTCTGCCTGCATCCTGTTGTTGTCTTCTCCTTGTCTTGTTCCATGTTCTAACTGATCCTCTAAATTCTTTCAATTAAATATAAGGCCTATCTAAAAAATTAAACCCCAATATTCTAAATGTAACCACATCTATGAATGTTTTCTAAGTAAGGGTTTATTTGTTATAATATCTCATATTTTCCTGAATTCATCATTTTATTCGCAAAGTTATTATATTTATGTCATTAAAAGTTTAGATGAAAATCTGATGTTTTGTGCCCCTGGTAGTGAATACCTCACAAGGTTTCTTACTTTATTTGATCAGGCAACTAATAGGTTTTGTAAACATGTTTTTAGTAAATACACAAGACCACTAGTAATTGCATGCTAAACCTAGGCTGGAGCCAGTAAATCCATCAATAATTATGTCCTTCAGCATAAGCCAATGACAATGATCCCTCTGTGTCAGCTATGGCTCCAAGGATGACGTCAACCTAACATCACTCTATGTCCTTGAATTGTTGACTCCATTTTTCCAAGGACTGTGTACAAGATAGATAATTTGGCCTGGATATACATGTCCTTTCTTATCAGGCCAAATTTCCCATAGCAGAGTTTGCAACAAATTGAACACCATCGATGTATTTCCAACATTTACTGTTGTCTTTATTTTCCTTCATCACTGCCATTCTTATATCTTTACATTTTCTCACACCCTATCCTATTGATACGGAACTTCTGTATTAAATATTGTATTTTTATAACTGAATTTAGTATTGTTAAGTATCTTTTTATCTCTATTTATCATATGCCACATTGGTTCATGTTTTTCTCTTATTCAACAGTGTATGGCCTACCTTCCACTTTTGTTTTTATGTTTTATTCCCAATATATGACCTCTAAAACATTAATTACAGTACATAACATTTTTACATGCACCATTTGCTATGTGATTAACAGAGAATTTATCACTTTACCTTTATTTTTTAACAAGATATGTTTTACTACTAGACAGGAATAATTTTGGTCTGAAGTTTGAGAAGTTGACACAAATTCTAATGGTGTAAAATTCCTCTTAACATTTTGATAAATGTTTTTCTTTTATTTGTTCATGTAGAGTACACCCTGACCTTGCAGAAAATAAAATGAAAGAAGCTTCAGTACAATTTCTTTGTTGCTTAAAGTCAAGCAGACAGTGAGATTTTGCTATGTGACAGAACTCAAGTAATCAAAATCTAAAGGATGCTGATAAAGAGGATGCAAGGACAGCTACAATAAAATACATAAATTCATGTATGTGATATATGTGTATGTTTACGTGGCAAAAAAAAATAGACTTACTTGTAAAGAAATGTGTTTTATATCTTCAAAAAAAAGTTCTGTGTACTGTGACAGTATTTTCATATTTTAAAAAATATTCACATAAAAATTGAGTACATATATTTTCATTCATTATTTATGTGAAGTCACCTATTTTACAAGTATTTAGTTATATACAGCTACATTTTATGTATGAAATAATGTTATCTGTTTCTCAAACTAGAAATTATTAAAGAAATAAAAATATTTTTCAACAATAAAATTGGTAGATTTCAGCTATTTTTTTAATTATCTTTTATTTCACTCTATTCTACCTGTAGAATTTTTGTACAGGGCTTTCTAAGGCTTTTGGCAGTATTTCTTCCTAATGCTTGCATATAAGTGAACTGTAGGCTTTGCATACCATCTGTATGTCAATATACTAGTGAATAATACATGTACAAGTTCTTGAAGCTATTATTCTGTATATGATCTACAGTCAATTTAAACTGTAGTTAAAAATTGCATAAGGACTCTGCTGTTTATGGTAACAGAGAAATTAGACTAATAATATTGTCCCAAAATATTACCTACGCTTTTTGGCTAATATTGTGATGAATTCATTAAATCATGAAAAACATGTCATGGTAATATTCAGATGTTATTTATTCTATATTGCTTGTTCTTTCCTTCTGTGTCTTGGCCTTTTACAATTTTGTGACATCCTTTACAACTTAGAGTGTACATTAAACAATTAGAATTATTATACACTTTTGTTGTTACTTTCTTTACCCATTTGACCAAATACCTAACTAAAACAAAATAAGAAAAAAAGGTTCATTTAGATCAATGGTTCTCCACCTTCATAATTATGCGACCTTTTAATATATTTCCTCATATTGTACTAATATCCAACCATAAAATTGTTTTTTTTTTGTTACTCTAATTTTGCTAGTGTTAAGAAGTTGTGACCCACAGATTGAGAAACACTGGTTTAGACACATGGTTTCAAAGGAATTTCAGTTTACTGTAGTTGAAATGATCTGACAGACTGGCCAGTCCACAGAAGTGCGTATGTGGTTCAGTGACAGTTCATATTCCTCCAGACAGGAAACAGAAACCAGAACTAAAAGGTTGAGCTGCTGACCTTCAAACCCAGACTCCAGTATCTTTCTGCCAAATAGAGCCACCACCCAAAGGTGCCTCCCACATTAATCACTACTTAAATAAATTTAAAAAAATGCCCCATTGGCATTTCTACAAGTAAGTCTGGTGGGAGGAGTGGATTTTCTCAATTGTTTGCCTTTTCTAGGTATTTTTACCTTGTTTAATTTGCAAAAACTAATCAGAAGACCATAATATTATCATATAAATTAAAATAAAAATTTTATCCATAATATATAATTCAGTTATCCTGTGTTTTATAAAAACAAACACATTAATTAAAAGAAGAAATAGGTTTATATATTTATATTTCTCTTTACCTATGAGCATATACAAGGATGTTAATTTGGGTAAATATCTTTATAGTTCAAAATGTTATTTTCTAAATGCTGATAGATTTTTATTTTATTAATTTTCGAAGTGAAAACAAAGCATTGCATTTGGCTCTGTTCCTGAGTGAGAGTGGAGGAATTATGACAGCATTTAGTTCTAAAGACTAGATTTCACACTGTACATTTTAATTGACCTCAGTAGGATTTCCTTCAGGAGTAGGAAATGTATGACATGGCATTGTCACTCTTTGTCTTCAGTGTGCCATACAATAGTGTAATAAATATAACTCATGAAATAAACAAAAAAAAAAGATCTTAAATGGCAGAAAATGGACACGTTTGATATTACTATTGATACTGTTGCTATTGTTGTTGTTGCTTTAAATGTCAACTAAAACAACTTCAACTTATACAGGCATTATTTTTAAAATCTATTTCTCTTTCTTGTTCTATAAATCAGATATAATGTTGAGCTTTTGGATTTGCATAGTGTATGTTTCAAAATCTGACTATGTATGTGCTCCATCATTCAGCCCCTTTGGTAATCCTTGGGATTATAGTGTGTGTGTATGTGTGTGTGTGTGTGTGTGTGTGTGTGTGTGTGTGACAGAGACAGAGAAAAGAGAGACAGAGGAACAGAAAGTATTTGTATGTTGTATGTATGGATAAATGTATATGATATATATAAATATATATATGTATAAGTATATATAGACTTATTTATACATATACATATATCTGTACAAGACATATTTCTCACTGTAGAGATTCTATTTTCTATGAATAGCATCTTATACATAATTGTAAAACTATCAAACTATGATATACCAGAGACCAAACAGATTTTACTATGACAAACATACTATGACAAACCAGAGAAGCATGTTAACAGTTGAAAAGAGAAGAGACTTTTCAGAGAAGAGACAAATCAGTGATATCTTAAAGATGAAAACTTTCAGTACTCTGTGCTAGTGTACATGGATATAAAAAAGTATCATGTGGTAAAAGCACCAGAAGCCATTGAAATAACTGTGATATAAAGTTAATTGAATACTATGAGTTCTGAGCATGTCTTATTTTTTAGTTTAAGACTAAGGTGCATTTTATTGACTTAAAAATTCACAGAGAAAATCCACATGTATGCCATTGGAACAGAATCACAAGATGTTACTTGAGGGTAAGTTTGATTCTTTTGAGACTTACTAGTCAAGGTTGCTGGGGAGATGAAACCACTTGTTTATGTGGTCAGAGAGGTACCCACTCTAGAGACTGCTCTGCTTTCCTGTAGAAAACAATTGCTCTTGATCCTCCACTAAATAACTCTGGGGATTACAAATCCCAATGTTTTCAAAGAAGAGTTTCTCCCCAGTTCTTGACTTCTTAAAGAAAAAAAAGTCAGTATATTCTAGATAGTTTTTCCAAAAGTTTTGTGTTGCCATCTGTTCTTTGTTTGGTTTTAGTAAGGGTATGGGAAACAGATACTTTTTAAATGTTGAAGGTAGTATCTTGTCTATAGTGGAGTTGCCATCCTTATATCCAATAAAATAGACTTTCTACCAAGAGTTATCGAGTGAGATGGAGAAGGACACTTCATATTCATCAAAGGAAGAATCCACCAAGGGAAAGTCTCAATTCTGAACATCTATATCCCAGATGCTAACACACTCACATTCATGAAAAAAACTTGACTAAAGCTCAAAACATACATTGAACCTCATACAATAATAATGGGAGAGACTTCAACACACCACTATCACCAAATGGACAAGTCATTGAAACAGACACTAAACAGACACATGGTGAAACTAATACACATTACTACTACAAATGGATTTCACACACACACACACATTATTTTACCCTAAAATAAAAGAATATACCTCCTTCTCAGCACCTCATGGTACCTTCTCTAAAACTGACCACATAATCAGTCACAGAACAAACCTCAGCAGATACAAAAAGATTGAAATAATCTCATGCATTTTATCAGATCACCATGGATTAAGGCTAGACTTCAAATAACAACAAAAATAACAGAAAACCCACATACTCATGGAAATTGAACGACTCTCTAGTCAATGATAATTTGGTTAGGGAAAAAATAGAAAAATAAATTAAAGAGTTCTTGGAATTCAATGAAAGAGATAACACAGCATACCCAAACTTATGCAACATAATGAAAGCAGGTTTAAGAGTAAAATTCATAGCACTAAGTGTTCTCCTAAAGAAATTGGAGTGATCCTACACTAGTAACTTAACACACCTAAAAGCCCTAGAACAAAAAGAAGCAAACACACCCAAGAGGAGTAGATGGAAGAAAATAGTCAAACTCAGGGCAGGAATCTACCAAATAGAAACAAAGAAAATGATACAGACTCAACAAACTGAAGCTTTGAGAAAATTAACAAGACAGAGGCAAACTAACTAAAGGGAACAGAGACAGTGTCCAACAAAATCAGAAATGAAAAGGGAGATATAAAACAGAAACCGAGAAAATTCAAAAAATTACCAGACCCAACTATAAAAGCTTATACTCACTAAAAGTAAAAAAATCTAGATAAAGTGGATAATTTTCTAGACAGATATCACATACCAAAGTTAAATCAAGAGCAGATAAACTATCTAAACAGGCTCCTATCCATTAAGGAAATAGAAAAAGTCACTAAAAAATAGCCTATGGCCAGATGGCTTTAGTGTGGAATTCTACCAGGCCTTCGAAGAAGAGCTAATACCAACACTCCTCAAAATATTCCATAAAATACAAATAGGGACACTACCTAATTCATTCTAATTCATTCTATGAAGCCACAATTAGTCTGAAACATAAACTACACAAGTACCCAACAAAGAAACAGAACTTCAGACTAATTTCCCTTATGAATATCAATGCAAAAATAATCAGTAAAATTCTAGCAAATCCAAGAACACATTAAAACTATCATTCACCACTATCAAGTAGGCTTCATCCCAGGAATGCAAGGTTGGTCCAATATATGAAAATCCATTAGCATAATCCACTATACAAACAAACTCAGCAAACATATTCACATGATCATGTTAAAAGTTTTGGAGACATCAGGAATTCAAGGCCCATTCATAAACATAATAAAAGCAAACCAACAGCCAACATTAAGTTAAATGGAGAAATACTTGAAGCAAACTAGTATCCAGGACACAACACTCTGCCCGTACCTATTCAATATAGAACTTGAAGTTCTAACTAGGGCAATACGACAACAAAAGGAGATCAAGGGGATATAAATTGGCAACGAAGAAGTGAAGGCATCACTATTTGCAGATGGTATGAGGTATACATAAGTGACCTCAAAATTTACCAGAGAACTTCTGATAAAAAGCTTGAATGCTTTTCTTAATGACTTTAGTGTGTGTGTGTGTGTGTGTGTGTGTGTGTGTATGTGTGCCTGTGTTTGTCTGTGTTTGTAGGTATGAATGTTTACCCATTTGTGTGTGAACTGTACAAATACATATTTGCATGAGTTCATGTCAAAGCCTAACATTTATGCATCTAATCATCCTTGATTTCTCTTCCACCATAGTCATTGTGGAAGTGGCTCTTAATCAAACCCAGAGTCCACAGATAGGAAGAGTCACTATAGTTAGCTTGCTCTGTGTTTGCTCTTCCACCATAGTCATTGTAGAACGGGATCTTAATTAAACACAGATTTTACAGATAGGACTAGTCATCCCAGTCAGCTTGTGCAACAGACCTTGTCTGTGCCTTCTGGTGTTGGAATTACAAGCAGGCAACCATTGCCGTGAAACATTTTTTTTTTTTTTTAATTTCTAGGGTTTGGTACTCAAATCTTCATGTTTTCTTGACACCATTTAGTTAACTCTACATCACTTAATAAATGAGTTTCACAGATTGTACTCAATTCATAGTAGGATTATCATTACCCTTTATTTACATGCATTTTTTTTTACTTTATAAAATAATTGTATGAAGGATGCAAGTTAAGCACTTTTAAAAATGGGTTGGAAATTCCTTTACCTTAGGCATTTCTGAGAAATTAGGGAGGTAAGAGAAAACTCCAAGCTCGTTCTGTTAACCATCTGCTTCATAATTTTCTGTGAGCTTATTAAAATGCACACTGTACAATATATCCTAATTTAATCATAATCCCTAGGGCTATGACTACATTTGGGTTTCTTCAGATGCTTATTATACAGAAATTTATTACAAGCTTCAAGAGTAGTATCCAAATGAGCAAAGGGGTGGTTTATAGTTTCATGTCTATAATATGAACATGTATAATTTATTTATGAAAATATTAGAGAAATTTATGTGCTTGGCTCTTGAGCACTGCAATTAGTAATACTATATACCCAAACACCAGAAACCTGGTTTGCACTGAGTGCTAAAAATTGAGCAAGTTTCTTATCAAACATAGCAAAAATGTCATAATATGAAAAATTATATCAGGAAGTTTACAAAATTAAAGATTCCATGATATTGGCTATTTCATCTTTTTTAAAAATTTTAAATAAAGTTTTTCTCCTGTTTGTCATGAGAATAAAAGATTAGTTTGGATTGCTAATTTACTTAGCACTTTGGAGACTTCTAAACTAACATGATGCCAAAAAAGCCCTTGAGTTATCATTTTAGATTTTCACTTTATATCATAATCTCAACACACATCTCACACATCTCTTGAGAACTGCAGATATAAACCAATCTTCAAGGGCACTTGCAGGCTTTTGATGACTTGTTCTCCTTTGATTTAATGATAAAGCATTCAAGAAAAAGACATAAGATGACAAACTAACTCATGGTCTGAGAAGAGTTGGTTGAGGGGAAAAATATGAGCAAAATATCTTGTAAGTATAAAAATGTTAAATAAAAATATATAAAACTATAAAGATAATATTTTAAATGTCCTTCTCTAGTACATCAAAACTTGAATTTTTTTGAGGAAAAAATGAAGCAAAGTACAATAATTTCATGATTTAGAGAACTTGTGAGTTACTTACACTGTAATTTCATCCTAGTAAGTATGTACCTTTGTTGTAGAATATAAACCTGGTTCTTCACACTAATCTTCTCACATCTAACATTCCCTGAATCACCACCAAGTATAGTGATGATTCAAATGGAAGGCTGGATTCAAGAGGTGGGGTTATTCATAAAGTACAAATGAGTTATTGTTGGGAGCTGACTTTAGTAGTAAGCGGCTAGATCAACTTTGCAGCCATCTGGAACCATATACCCTGATGAAAGACTTGGTTGTCAAAAGCCTATAACAGCTGAAGCACACTCTGATAAGTATATTGTTTATCCCACATAGCTTGTTTTGCTGTATAGTGACCTCAGCTGTATGCTGCATGTGGTAAAATGTTTTCACCTGTGTTCTCCTGCTTGTGTATATAAATACCTCAGAATTCCCTTCAATAGGAGAGACTTGATCACACCCTGTCTTGTCTCCATTCTTCGAGTCTCCTGCCCCTGCAGCCCCACTCTCTCTCTTGACCAGAGCACCTAGCCCCAAAAGCATTGAGGAAGAGTAAGGTTACCAACAAGTTATGTTCTGTGGCAGTAATTTGCTATAGTGAAAGTATTCATTTTGCTGAAATGTAGACTATCCACCAATTTAGTTATAAAAAGAAAACTCTTGAGCCAAGGAAAAACATGAACATTTCAATCAGCTCCCTATTGACATTTATCTAGATTTAAGGCTCTGCTTTGTTGTTATTGCCTTGAAAAATTATTGGAACTGGTAGACATATGATTTCAGAATTAGATATATTTCTACCATCATTTGCAGTTAAAATTATGCAGGATGTACAAAGTAATATGTACATAATAAAAAAGGGAAATGAGTACAGAGAAATCCAAACTACATAAACAGTGATGATCTCTGCTCCTTGCATGGTTCTGCTTACAAGTTCACCAACAGGAAAAAAAATCAATTCTTGTATGTCTAGTTCTTGAGCTCTCTAACTCTCTTTAATTTTGAAATCATCTTTGGAACCAAACAAATATTTTCTAATTTTGCATTTGCTTTTCAATGACTAGAACATTCCTCCCATTTTTTCTTTATAATCACATTAAAACTGACTTTAGATCAGCTTTTGCAATCCTTGTTCCCAACTGTCTTGTAGACAGAGTAAAAATTTAGACGTGGGGCTAATCTAAGACCAAGTTCTACATCTACAATTCAGGATTTGATGACTCAATGGGACCAACCCTGATATTCTTTAACAAATGGATCTCTGCCTTTAAATTGTATAATGATACACACAGGATAGATTGGCTTTTTAAACAGCAAATCACTGGGGCATTTTACCTCATTGCATATGATGTTTAGTTGGTATATTGTCCCCACTGTCTTACAAAATATACATTTAAACTCCTTTTATCAGAAAGCTTCCAAAATTAGGTTTCTATACAGCTTCTCAAAAGGATTTTACTGCTAGATATCTCCCAATCAGAGAAACATCTTCTTGCAGTAAATGACAATTAGCAGAGAGACCAGCATGCAGATGGTGAGTGAAATTGAACACTCAGCCATAAATGAGATGTCTTTATTGCACCCCTCCCCTTGAGGCTCAGGGATCTATGCAGAAGAGAATGCAGAAAGAATGTTAGAGCCAGAGTTCTTGAAAAACATCAAGGAAACATCAATTTTCTGGCACTGTAGGGCTGACGCTCAAATGAAGTAAAGAGACTGTGACAGAAAGCACAGGACCTGCATAGGTTCAATCCAGATTAGATACCAGCACAGACAGTGGGAAGTGAACACAAAGCCCAACACCTAGCAAAGAAGATATTTGCTGTTGATAACTGCTAGTAGAGAAAAACTGTTTTCTTCAGTGGAATATACCTGATGTATCAACTGCACTGCATTGTGTTCAAGATTAGTTGAGAAACACATTTTGGATTCCAGGAATTTTTTTGTTTTTTGTTGATGATGATCTTGTTTTATTTTTTATTTAAGAGAAAAAATATTGGTATTATGGAAACAGGAGAGAGTCTTGAAGGAATTTGGGGAGAGAAAACAATCTGATCAAAATATAAAATATGAAATTCCCAAAGAATAAATACTAAATAGTCAAAATCAAGAAAACCACAAGATATAATTATTCAAAGTTATTTTTATTGGTAAAAATATATTATAATGTATAACACACATTTTTCTCAAATGATCCAAAAATAAGTAAATATATTTTGATTAATCTAAAAGAAAACAATATGTATTTCCACCTGTCTTTTGAAGAATTTAAAAATTCGTTAGATAACATACATTCAAAGCTTTAAGAGGCTTAACAAGCTACTTACTTGATTGTTGAGTCTGTTGCTATTCTTCTAAGGGACCCAGGTTTGACTCTTAATTTTACTGGCAGGTAGTAACAACTGCCAGTAGCTCAAGTGTCAGGGGATTTTATGTCCTCTTCTGATATCTATAGGCATATGTGTACACATGGTACTTATACATATACTCAGGCACACACACACACACACACACACACACACACAAACACATATACACACTATATAAAAGAGTAAATAAATATATGAATATAATAAATATATTAAATATAAATAAACATTTTGAAAATATATGTGGAAATTTTGTATGCTTTCAAAGTTTTGTTCATAAGTATATTTGAATAGAGTTTTATTGCCACTAGAAACATTTTTCAATGTAAATGTCAATGTCATAAGAAGGAACTAGATGGGTCCTTTATGTCCACAAAGTTCTGTACATATGTACTCTCTTGTTCACATACACAAAACATTGCAGCATCATTGAACAATGTATTCAAATACCCATGAAGTAAGGTTTTTTTCCCTTGTTCTTCATCAACTCAGCACCTGACAGTAACCATTTCATCTATTTTTTTTTTCTGTGAGACAACAGCATGGAAAGAGATGATGAATGACACCAGAGAACTGCTCCTGGCAGTATTTTTGGAAAGGGCATGTGTTCAGTTCAGCATAGTTTATGTCAACAGGTACAAACTATACACTCAGATTCTTTCTCTGAGTTTGAAGGTCAGAGAATGTCAATGGACTTTTTCTTAAGGTATCTGTTGTCCATGTTTCTATTTATGATTCTTCCCTATGAAAACATTACTTAAGGTGCTATTTGTATTTAGAATGAAAAGAGTAAGTGATCTGCTCAAAAATGAGTGTACACATAATTATGTTTAACATAATTATGTTCAACTGACTGGGTTGCTTATAAAGTCAGGTTGCTATTATTCCTTGAGAAAAAGATTGTTTACTGCATATATACTTAAATAAAACATGCTATCATTTAACAAAGGATGACTTCTAGTTATAAAATATTCCCTTTCCCCTATCATTTGCTGAAGTCCTGACACTTTCTATTTTTTCATAATTTTTGTAATGATCTCAATATTGACTCACAGACTTCCTGTATCTATTTGTTTTAGCTTCCAGATATCATAATAACTCTGTAAGATCAGAATTGTATACATTTGAATATTAAGAAAGGTGTAGGTAAACGCCCATCTGGAAATGAATTACTTTACTTCCAGACAATAAAATGCTTCTCAAGAGCTTAAGCCTATCACTTATTTACCATATTCTAGAATGAAAATCTTACTTCTACAATCATACTGCAAATTTTCCAACATACATACAATATATACTGCTCCTAATCAGATATAGATAGATAGATAGATAGATGATAGATGGATAGATAGATAGATCAATAGATAGATCAATAGATAGATCAATAGATAGATAGATAGATGTCACAGAGAGATTGATAGATTTTTAGTAGTTGCCTTTGTTGGAGTGGATATTTTGACAGAATATAGCTGCATTCTGTACTTATCAAAAAATGCCTGAGGCTAAATTGAAGAGTTTCAGATTAATGGTATTAGCAGAGGAGATCTCAGAAAAGCCAGTGTTGACTCTGTCATATGGTTACTAGTGCTTATTTTTATGGAGATCTGTAATAAAAAAAAAATAGGAGTAAACAGGGCATGTAAAAGTACACAACGTATAGTTTGAGGAGAAAGTGGGCAGGACATGTAATAAAGTTGAGTCCTCAATGAGTTAAAATGCTTCCAGAAAAGTCTGATCCTAAATAAAATAATGGTAGTGGTAACCCAAGGACAAGACCCCACCTAGCTAAGTTTCCAACTGTGAAAAAGAATTAAAGGAAAGCTTAAACAGTAAAAAAAAAAAAAAACCATCAAAACCAAAATGCTGGTCCTATAATTTCATGAAGGAGGGAGCCATGGACTAGCCCCAGCTAGCAGCAGAATTTGACAGCTTTGGTTTTATCTTTAGAGTTAAGGATAAAAAAATGGGATCATAAAATGTCCCTCCATGACTAAGGAAACACCTTGTGTGTCCCGGCATGAAGACCTGCAGAAGTCTTTTCATGAAGTTGTAAAAGTAAACACTAAATTGTCTTAGAGCCCCCAACAAGGTAGAGATGCCAAAGACATGGTATACTTGCCAAGGAAAGCTGCAAACCAGGGGTAGAAACAGCCCAACAGAAAGAAGTATGTTGCAGGAAACAAAGTAGAAAAGAGTGGGAGATCTGAGGAGTTCTTAGACATCAGATATGGAGATGCAGATTTTGGAATTTGCCCTGATGGTTTGAGGTCTGGTGTGATCCAGTATTTCCTCTTTATGCTCCGTTCCTTCCCTTTTGGAATGGTAATGTATATTTTGTCTCTGTAATTGTATGATGAAAATGTAATAATATGTGATCTATTTTGTCATTTGTCTGTGGTTTGTTTTCTTTTTTTTTTTTTACATAGAATTACAAATAGGAGATTGCTTTGAGTCTTGAGACTTTTGAAGTTTGGATTATTAAAGTGTTGAAAACATAAATAGTAGTTACTTTTGAAGTTAGACTGAATATATTTTTGCCTTATTATATGTCTACAAGCCTCTGGGGACAAGAGTGTGGAATATAGTGGTTTGAATAGGAATGGCTCCATAGGCTCAAATATTTGAATGCTTGGTTATTAAGAAGTGGTGGTATTTAAGAAAGATTAGGATGTGTGTCCTGTCTGGAGTGGGTGTGGCCTTGTTGAAGGAGATGTGTCACTGGGCTTGGGTTTTAGGTTTTCTGAAACCCAGTCCAGGCCTAGTGACTCTTTCTTTGTTCTACCTGTGGGTCTGGTTGTAGAACTCAGGAGCACCTCCTGAACCATGTCTCCCTGCCTGTTGCCATGCTTCCTGCTGTGCTGATAATGAATAAAGTCTCTGAACCTGTATGCAAACTTAAATTAAATGCTTTCATTTATAAGACTTGCTGTGGTCATGGTGTCTCCTTACAGGACTAGAACTCTAAGACAGACAGACAAATAGATAGATTCAGTAAATAGTGAGAGGGATGACACAATAAAAACAATGTGGTTATTATCCCTTAACTCTAACTATCTTATTACTACTTTCTGTACATAAGAAAGAACATCCTGTGCTTGAAGAGTCATATCTATCTCTCTAGATTCTGAATTAAAAATATGAAGGTAGGTTGAATGTTAGATACATTGATTTCATACATTGAGATGATTCAGTTTCAAATAGTCAACAAATAATCTATCAGCACTAACCTAGTTACTACTGAAATACTTTAAATCTAGTCCTTTAACATAATTAATATTATCATGTCACTTCCACACACACTATACAAGTCTCCCTGGTAGATAGCGCTCTTGTTTCTTCTAGAGGATGGAAATTTCTGATTCAACCCTTGCAGTTTTCCTGGTAGATAGAGCATAGGAACATAATATGATACCAACAAAGGAACCTTAAACAATCTCAGAAATGGCAGGCATATCTCATATCTAAAATTGCAGCCTATTGAAAGGGAGAGAAAAGGACTACAAAGAGTTCGGAACCAACCTGTGCTCTAGAGCAAGTTCCAGCTTATCCTGGGCTACAGAGTTGAACCTTGACTCCAAAAACAAACAGGAAAGAACAAAAAAGATCTGTGATAGGATGACACTGGTGGAATCTCATTCCCCCCCCCAACACAAAAATTAAAATAGGACAATTTATTTCCTCTTGTTCTGTCCTAAATTCATGTAAGGGTACTGTGTGCTACCTGGAAAAGTGCTACTCCCATTGCAAATGTGAATGAGGTTGAAAGAATCTAATAGAGAATAAATTGAATCATTAAAGGTGGTCGTTAGCTAATAAGATCCTCCCATTGCATTGTATCTTCACTTCTTACATGAGAGGATGTATTCCTTCACAGTTGTTAATAAATTAATAGCATGCTACTTTTCATTGAAAGCTTTCTGTTCGATACAAATGTCTGCTGCCTTCTTCAAACCAACTACCAGTGTTTATGTATTTAATAAATATGCTTCTTTAAAAAAATCACACACTCAGGAAATAATTAAATGCAAAACTTCATTGAAATTTTTATGTAAGGTTTTGAGAATGATATAATTTACCTTGTTTCATTATTAAATAATTCTTCTTGGACAGACTAAAGAATGGAGTATCATAAGATTCACTACAGAAGTAGGAATAAATTACCATAATCATGTACATTGGCAGAATTGGCCACAGAGTTATAGCATAGATAAACAAGTTTTAAAATTACAGCGTTGCTGTTATCAACAACAAGAACTTCAATAAAACCTAAAATTATAAACTAATACCAGGTTGCTGTTTGTGATGATATCAAAATAAAACTCCATAGTTTCATATACCTTTTCATTCCCCTATTATCAATAGTGTACAATACAGAATCAATTTTCTTAATGGAGGGAGACTATGTATACAAATCACTCAACAACAGGACTCATGTTCAGAGTATTTAACCAATATAAAATGAACTCAATTGGTTTTTTTTTTATGTGTTTTTCTTTCCTTTCAGTTTGGTGTTTTGTTTTGTTTCTTTTGAGTTTTGTTTTATTTTGTTTTCTGGGTTTCATTTTTAAAGATCTTAAATTTGGGTGGTAGGAAGGAAGAAAGAATTTGTAAGAACTTGGGGAGGGAAGAATATGATCAACATATTTTTAAATTAAAATTAGTTTAAACAATAAAACATAATTTTACAAACTAAAAAAGAAATGAATAAAATAAATAGCATTCAGAAAACAATCATTTGTGGGTTTTCCCTACTTAAGTTTCCCTTAAGGGAAACTCAACTTTCCCTTAAGTTGAGAGAACTGAGTTAAGTTTGGGGAGAATGACCCAGAGTATTTTAAGAGACTTTAAAATCTAGGATAGCTGATGATGTTCTTGAAGAATAAACCTTCAAAAAATAGGGTCTGATACTATAAACTTAATGTCATCAAAAGATTATGTTATCCCTGAAAATGTTTGATAGTCTAGAACCCTGATAGAAGCACCTTAAATATGATTTTCCAAGAAGCAAATCATTTCTGAAACATTGCTTTCCAATATTAAATTTTTATCTCTCTAGCTCTCTTTGTTGTTGTTCCTGTTCTATTATTATTATTATTATTTATTATTATTATTATTATTATTATTATTATTATTATTATTATTATTGCACTACAGTTACCTAAGTCTCTGGTGAAATGGAAGAAATGTGCTTCAATGGCTAAAGTAATTTTATAATGCACTGAGTTGCTCAGAAGCATTGAAGCTGTCCACATGATCTGAGCAAACTGGGGCTTCAATTTGCAAACATAGTTGGAAACCTTTGAAAGCAACTTTCAGATGCCAAGACAGAGGCCTTACAGATTCTGAACAGCTTCTGTCAAGTGTGATGACTAGAAAAGAGATGGCCTATGCCTGTGGGAAATCAAGTTTGTTTCTCATTTCATAGATGCCAGCTTCAGAGGTCTCATCGGCTAGGACAAAGGATGGTAATTATAAATCAATCCTCTGTGATCCTAGTTGGTGACATATTCTGATGAATGCAGTTACTGCAGTGCCTCTCTCACTCGGGTAATACAATATCATCTGGAGAGTCATAATTATGCAGAGGTATCAGACCCAAACCCAGATATCAGGTTCCACACACTAGAGCAGAACCTAGGCATCTGTCATGTTGACATGACAGTATAGGATGCTATGATGCAGATAGCTGCAAATTTCAATGAGCATCTAGTTAGTTATTAACATAGTCAAAAAATGGTAAACTAAAGTTCTAGAAGAATTTAGGTCACCAAAATGAGAATTCTCTGTGTACCTACATTCATGTTTTTTCTCCATAAAAAAAAAAAATTAGTTTGTAAGACTATGGAATAGAGCATCTAAAACAACTATTTTGGGTATGACTATTATAATCCAGAATTAGCTATTAAAATAAATTATGGTATGCATTATATAATGCAAAAAAGCAAAATGGAAGTGATATGTAATTCAAATTCTTGAATAAAACGACCTGAATAAACATATGTTAGCCAACAGATCAAAATCCACAGTGTGCGGGTGTGTGTGTTTGTGTGTGTGTGTGTGTGTATGTGTGTGTGTGTGTGTGTGTGTGTAATTCTGAAACCTATGTCTAAAGTTTATGGTGTCTTCAACAATAGCTGTTTATCTTCCACTTCTGAGGATGACCCAATAGACATACATGTGTCTCTGTGTGTGTTCTTATATATAGGAGGAGTGTTTGTGAGTGTGTACATGTACATGTGATATGTGGTTTTTTTTCCTGCTTTTGCTTTTGCTTTTGTTTGTTTGCTTATTTGTTTTTAGAAAGAACATGATGTTTGTGTGGGAGGGGAAGTAAGAAAATGTTTGGAAAGAATTTTGAGAGAAAAGAACATGATCAAGGGATAATGTATGGAATTCTCAGAAAATATAAAACCATAAAATAGATTGGAATAAAGTTTGTATTTTATTTCTCATTAACTGATGAAATTCTTTATTAATACAGAGAAAGTCCTTGTGTTGTAATCCCAGAGTTTCAGAGTCAGAGGTAGAAGACAGTGTTAGAGCTCTTCACGTTGCTGGAGATCAGATAAACAAACAGGAAGCAAGTCATCAGGAAGCAGCTACAAAAGTAGTATGTGAACTCAGCCCACACTCTTGGCTGGTTCCTATACAGTACACACATGAAGATGAGTATCAAATACTACAGAAGAAAACAATGCAGAAAACGTAAGAATGAAAAAAAAAACTGTGCAAAGATTTAAAGTACCAACCTTGTACAACCACGAACTGAGTTAAGGGAACCAAAATAGTATGACTACCAGGAGAATGCAATACCTTTTTCTATAACAAGGTGTAGAATGCTTAATGTTTCTCTGGTACGTCTACTAAAATGCAGCCTGTGAATCTAGGTATAACAGTAAATGTTAATATAAAGGCTTCTAAAAAATACCTAGGTTGTATTCCTACAATATACATGAAAAGAAAGACAAATTAAGAAGTATTCAGATAAAACATATACCTAAAATGATATGAAGAGTGATTTGTTGCAAATAAATGTGTTTGGGCTTTGGAATGAGGGAAACAGTTATGATGGACATTTGAATAATTGGAAAAATGTAACTCAAGAGCAGAATAGGAAATATTGATCATTTGCTTTTAAAGTTTAGTGTTTAGGTTATACCCCTCAATAAATAATAAACTGCTTTTCATGATTTTTTAAATTATCATGTCTTTGACAGTGTGTGTGTGTGTGTGTGTGTGTGTGTGTGTGTGTGTTTATCTGTTTGCATGGGTGTGGGTTTGTGTATTCCCAACACATCTGTAAAAGTCACAAGACAACTTGCTGTTATTTGTTGACCATGTGGGTCCCAGGAATTTAGCTTGTGTTATCAGACTTGAAAGCAATCAACATTACCAGTGAGTCATTCTGCCTTTTCAATCCTTGCTTGATTCACAAATGCTGGGTGATATATTTAAGACTAACATGGTAGTTTACTTTTCATCTCTTCTCAAATACAGAAACAGGAACTGATTAGGTAAAAACAAAGATAAGCTTGGCACTTTTCACATGGCATGTTTCACATATTTATTATGCTTAGATGCTTTGAAAAGCTTGAAACTGTAATCAAATTATGTTATTATAAATATTCTGAGATCAATTCCACTTCCAGTCTGACAGAAGTGCATACCCCACTCTGTTCTTGCTGAGAACAAATAGAATCTCTGAATATTAAATAGAAAAAAATGGGTTAAAAGTAACCATTGTCTTGGCAAAACATGTACCCTGTGACATCAGTGGCACAAATGATGAGGTAAGTAACCGTTTACTCGCTGAATTTAAGTCCTCTCCACAAGATGAAACACATACCTGGTATAATTATTGTAAATCTATGACAAAACAGATTATAGGCACTAGGAGAGAACCTACCACTATTACTCTGTTAAGTGTCATAGTATCAAACCAACTCCTAATAATCTATTGTTACACCCTTAGATTTAAATATCTCTCAGCCTTCATCAGAGAAGCTTCTGTTTTCAATAGACTGCGATCAACATAGAGAGCACAATTACTCAAGGAGCAAATTATAAGAGACTACAGATTATCAAGCCCCCAGAAAGGCTCATGGATTATTGTAGAAGATGGAGCAAAATAATAAGACAGCAACCACAGGCAGTAGATGACTGAAAAAAATAATTGTCTTTATTCAGGACACAGCATGGTAGCTGCACATATGAGCTCGTAGTGGTTGTGACACCACGTAAAAGACTTGTACAAGCCTAAATTAATCATAATCTCAGTAAGAAAAAGGGATTTGAGCACAAAGTTCTACTTCTGGCCAAGGGGCTATTGGTAATTATTACCTGCTGGTAGAGTACAGGCCAGTTTTTCACTGAAAGTATAGCAATCAATAAGTCAACTACGTTCTAGTAGAAACTCACAAGTTTAATAATATTTTGGGAACCACAGTTTGGCCTTGATTGTGAGTGATACAAAATTGTATAGGAAAGAAGGAAATGGGCAAGAGAGTATGCCCGGAAAGAATTATAGGTAAATACAATCAAATACTTTGTATGGAATTCTCAAAGAATTATTTTTTTTATGTATTTAGGGGGTGGAGAAATGCAGAAAAACTAAACTTCTGGAGACCTTCAGGTCAAAAAATTATGCAGCAGCAAGTTTCCTAAGCTGTTTATTGTTTTGTTTTAATGTTTTTTTCATAAAATCTATGACATAGAAGTATGGCAAATGGTAAACAGTAATGAAAGCTAAAGCAAAAACATCCTATATCAATGTGTTATCTGTAAATAAACTCTCCAACCCTTAGACCGTGTCCGATGGTAAAAGAAGACAACTTCACATCCTTCTTGGTCTCTACAAACACCACAACATTGCCATAGCTTAAGCCATAATACATAAGAGCAAAGAACAAAAATGAGCCTCAAGTTCTGCCTAGAGCTCAGTGTTATAAGGTGCCCCACAACCACCCTTCTGGGATGTTGTCAGAGCAAGTGAGTTATAACCCAGGTATTCATCTAGTATGAGAGCTAATAGCTGGTCATTCTCCGAAGTTTTCTATCAGTAATGATTATCCTCCTCTCATTATTATTCACAAGGAAGGCTCTAGAGGAAGTGGATTAGAATCTCAGTCTCAGTTACCCCCTTGGAGTAATGACATTATATCTGCATCAGTGACCCTGGAAGCCTAGAACATGGCTAGAAATATCTATTCTTTCCAAACAAATGTGGAAAACATTCTGTATCATAAAAAAAAAAAAATCAGTCAGGGAATCTTACTCTTGATCTACAAATGACAATACTGCAGTACCACCTATGATCCCAGTAAAGCAGTGTCACAGACAACTATCTCAAATAGAATGTTCTGACAATATCTTATAACACAATACCCACATGTCATGATCCTTACAAACAACTACCCTTTGTATGATGAATCAGAAAGCCCACAAAGGAAAAAGAAAAAAAATACAATCAATACACTTCAACCCAAGTGTGTTAAACATTATGACTCTTTCAATGGAAGAATAGCACACAAAAGCACTTCAGTAAATCAAAGGCAAACCTCTGGCATAGTTACCACGTAGTGATGCTTGCCACCTGAAGTCCTAGAGAGGGCTCTACTCTGGGACAGTAGCACACTGCAGGCATGCAAAATAGCTTACACAAGGACAGTGGGTACAGTTAGCTCTGCTTCTATAGGCTTAGTGGCTATTGGCTAATTTTAATGACACTAAAGGTACTAAGACAAAGGAATTGATCCTGGTTGTTGCATGAATGGTTCTGGAATGTAGACACCTGGGAGCAAGAAGCACGTAGGAGAAATTGTATTTGACATACATGTTAACTAATCCTATCGAGTGAAAACTGATTTTTAAAAATGACTTTACTTTGGTGAGATGGAGTTTAGCAAATGCACAGCAAAGGGGGATTGAAATATTTTAGTGATATCTTCAAGGCAATGCCAAGACAGCATATGTGAGTACTACACTATATAACCTGAAATTGTGACTATACTATAGACACAAAGTTGAGCATGACTTAGCCATGTTCTTGGAAACACATAGGTTATCCATATGTGTCAATGCCCTGATGAAGTCATTTCAACTGCATATTCTGTTGAAGGAAACCAGCTTTGGATTGAGGTTGCAAAAAATAGTACCAGCACTGACAAAATCACCTCTGTACTCTTTAGCTTATGAACTGCTGGGGGCGAGGCATGGCTGATAATTGAGCACATTAATCTTTTGGTGACAGGCTGCTGTTACTTATTACTTATTGTGTCTCCAAAGTACCATTCAAGGCTAATGAATGTAAGAGTCTGTCCTAAGAATAGATAAGAAGTAAAAATACCTTACATTGTAAACACAATGTGCTCTTGAAATTAATTATAAAAAACTATTGGATGGTTACAAACTTAAAGAAAGATAATTTAAAAATCTCCCTAAATCATAAGTAGTGATTTTTTTTATCTTAATGTAAGAAAAAATTGGAAAAGGATAGAGTCTATATTCCATATCATCCAACTGGACATGATCCTGTTGATGGCTATTTATACATATCCTATACATCGCACTGGTTTGTTTGTTTGTTTTAATTTTTTGCTTTATTTTGTTTTGTTGTTTTCAAAATGTATATCTTAAATATTTTTATGTGTACAGATGTGTATTTAGGTATATGTATGTACACCACATGCGTTCATGTAACCAGATAGGACAGGTGGTTGTGGGCCTGAGTATATGTGTATGTTCTACATGTGTACATGAACCCATGGAGGGCAGGTTATGTATAAAATGTAAATTAAACCCAGGTCCTCTACAAGTGATTTTAAGGCCCAAGCCAAAGGTCTTACTATATAGGGGGCTGAATCATTTTTATCCCTCAGAAAGTAAAATATCTATCAATGGTGGTGGGATTGATAGACATCATAACTTAAAATAAGGAGTAGGTTTAAACAGGAGGTAGCAGGAATATATATATATATATATATATATATATATGCCAAAATATAATTATGCAGAAATTCCCTTTATGATTAAAAGATTAGTAAGGATGGGAAGAAGTACCACAGTCTATGTAGAGCTCCTCAGCACGAATCTGTTTATAATTACTTATTTGAAGCAGATATTTAATATTTATTGTGTTCTTGAGAAATTGAGCATCAAGGAGGAAGATGCAAACATAACCAAATAACTTATTGATCTCTTTTCTCAAGACAATAAAATACAATAAGGAGATAACACTTGATTATAAGTAATTATAATTTAAGGCAGAAACTGAAAGATGGAACTTCAAGAAAGGAAAATGATAGGCTGATTCATTTCATGAATATACACAAAAAACTTCAACATATAAAGATATATCTGAGATGTGTGTGAGGGTCTATAACTCATATACCTGAAACAAACATTAAGTAAAAGCAATAATGGGCAAAGGCAATTTCATTTTAAGGAATAAAAATTTGGATTACATTTTAAAAAATTATTATAATCCCACTCATAAAGAAAAAAAAGAATCAATTTCACAAATCATTTGTGCATAAACTCCAGAGCTCATAAGATGACTCAGTGGGTAAAGAGTTTGCTATATAAGTATAAAGGCATGAGCTTGATCCTCAGAATCACATAAAGTTCGATGTCATAAAGAATATCTGCAAGCCCTATGGCCAGATGGGAGGTAGGAAAACCATGTGAATTTGCCCCAGGCTAGTTAGCTATCTTAGCATTTTCAGTGGTAAAACAACAAGAAAGTCTGTCTCAGAGTAGATGACGAGCCACCCAAGAATGCTAACTGACTTTCTATAAATGCTATGACACATATGTGCTTGCACTTAGACAAATCTACATGTGCTGATGGCATATGTACACACATAGACACACACACACACACACACACAAACACATTCACACCTGCACCCATGTGACTGCACCCAACAGGAAAACATAAAAAAGTTCAAAATAAATCATGCAAATTAATGAACAAAAAGTACAGCTACCACTGTTCTGAAAAAGTACCCAACATACACCACTCATATTGACACACTTCTCTTCTACCAACATATAAGCGGTTGAAGCAGGACTCAGGAAGTTAAAACCAAACAGTGCTGAAAAAAAAGAGACTCATTCTTAAAAATATAAAAACCAACAGACGAAAAAGTGACAAATCTAGCCTTAATAGTTTTATCAAGCTGGGCTGCACAAATCCATATGGTAAGTTTTCAATATATATTTAATCTCAGGGAAAGAAGAGTATAATATCAACTATTAAAAGAACATAACAAGCACTATTTCACTCAAGTGATCAAAGTAAATATCCACAGTTCTGTTAATAAACAGAGTCCTGTGTCTGACCAATCTCCAGAACTTTATTCCTATAAACAACTCCCAGTTTGCTTTCCTCTAGAATCTGGCCACCACTGTTCTGCTTACTATTGCTATGAATTTTACTTCTCTACACAGACCACAGAATAGTAACCTGGATTGTGAATTTTTATAAGTGCATCATTTTACTTTCTATAGTATTATTAATGTTCATCCATTTTGAAGTATGGGTTAGAATTTTCTCACTTTTACAGGCAGAACAACTTTCTGTTTATACACAAGCACACACATATACACATACACACACACACACAAGAACACACACAGAAGAACATACATACAAGAACACACACACACACAAACACATAATCATGCTATTTTTCTTTATAATTTATCCAGAAAGGAATATTTAGATTTTTCTTATGCCAGACCAACATCCCTAAAGTTTTGAGAACATATGTGTTTGTATTTCTGTTACACAGAGACATTCTTTACTATCCAGAATTAGAATAACAGAACCTTTAGGAGATTGCCTAAATTTAGTAGTCTTTGCTATTTACAGAGTGGTTAATTATGTAGTCAAAAAGTTAATTTAAAATTCTCTTGTATTAACACATACCAGTGTTAAACACTATAAACATTCCAATGAATGATTATAAGGTACCATTTTCTACATTTTAAAGTATCTCTCATATTTTCTTGGCATTGGCTCTTTCAGTTTCTTTATAATATTACTTCCCAAACTGTAGTTTCTGCATACAAATAGCAAACAATTTTGAAAATACACTTGTCTTTAAAAAAATCAAATTTACTGGGCCAGAAAGATGGCTCACATGTTAAGAACAGAAATTTTCTGAGGACCAAAGTTCAGGATTTAACACCCACTCACAACTGCCTGTAACTCCTATTTCAGGGTATCTCACAGATTCTTCTGGTCCTCACAGACACCTGTTCCCAAACACATGCACATACCTTAATACATATACTGAAAAGTTAAAATAAAATCTTATATAAAAAAAAACCTACTTCTCAGCTTTATTTTAATGTTGAATATTTGTAATGGAATTATCAACTCTTTTGCATATGCATATGTGCAGTCTTTTTGTTTTCGTGTTAGTGTGTGTGAGTTTCTGTGTATGTTTGTGTGGATATTTGCTTGAGTGTTTGCACATGCATGCATGTGTGTGCATGTGAAGGGAAGATGTTGACTTTGGGTTTCATAACCAATTTCATTCCACTTTATTTTACTGAAGTGAGATTTCTGATTTTCAACCAGAGTTCACTGATACTAATAATGTATCTACTCAGCTCCTGGGAACCCTGTTTCCACCTCTGAAAATATAGGCTGCAGGCGGGCTACCATACTCAAGGGGCGTTTATGTGGGGACTGCATTTACAGTCCTAGTCCTTATACTTGGGGGACAAAATTTTTACCATTGGGACACCTCTCTAACCACAACTCTAGAAGTAATTGTTAAAGATATCAAACACAAGTCCATTAGTAAGGTCAATATAGACAGGTAAGAGGAGTAAAACTTCTTTTGAGGAGGAAAAAAATAAAACTATTGGAACATTTAGCATAGTAACTGATTCAAGCCAATGATTGCTGGCATTTTGTTGTAAGGTACTACTAGGAAAGGTATAAGACATGCATTCTTTCCTTAACTTTCCATTAATCTCTGTATAGTTTTCTAAAATGAGAGCACAAATATAGTTCTTACAAAAAGAACTAGCCATTTCCTTTTAATTAATTTCTTAAAATACAGGTGTTCTTTATAATATCCCTTAGTATAAAGTTAACAGCCTCTGTTTTGATTTATATTTTATTGTCATGAGAATTCTACAAAGTTGTGTAGTTAAAATCAAGATAAATGGTTTAATACATTATTTTATTTATCTCTTTTGTTTTATTGAATATGGCAATGAAATTTAAACTCCAGCTAATAAATCTGTTTATCTTTGGTCCTATCTGAGGACAGCATCTAATACAGTGACCTTAAACCTTTCTAATGAATGTGACATTCTATTAAAATTGAAAAAATTAAGTGCAAGTCTCTGAGGCAGGATCGGAGGCAGTGCTTGTAATGTCTGCTCTTATCCCTTCCTAAGAGGGAGCACCTTCAAAGTAATTATGCTTCTTAACACATCCCTGACTAAGACATTATTAAATATTCCCTCCGACTGACATTTTAGATATATGTATTTCTTGAATGAATGTTCCTGGCCTCCCTTTTCTTAGCTGCATATTTCAGAAAATTTGCAATTGTAAATTCTTTCTTTCTCTTTGAGATAGAAACTCCCAGGCTTCAACTAGAATTTAAAACAATTTCTTTTTTCTTAGGTATGTAGAAGCAAATATTTATTTAAAAAAGAAATCTCCATGACATACTTTTCTCTTCTCTCCAGTTTTTTTAGGGAGAGTCAGAGGCTAAAATCAAATACCAATTATCAAACAAAGAAACTCTAATTTTACCTACCAGATTTTCTCTTATATCCCTAGAGCTTTTTCAATGGCTTATGCTAGTACATAAATTCTCTTGCCTGCTTTGTTCCAGTGAATTGTGTCAATCTATCCCTTACAATTTCATCAATCTTGTAGTAGTTTTATTTACCTATGAACTTATTTTGACACCAGATCCAAGACCTATCAAATTAGTGTTCACTGTAAGTCTCTTCTCATAGAATTATGAGTCTTAAAAGTGGTGACCAAGAATATAACCACAATTGACAAATAAAATTACTTTCTAATTCCTTCCTGGTTGTAGCACAGAATTTCTAAGTCATAGAACCTGATGAATATGGCATGTCTTAAGTTTTATAAAGGGAGCAATGTATTCTCACTTGTTGGTCATCTCTATACATATGAAAAAGAAAAATTCCCCAATGAGTTATAGGAAGAAGGAGGCTGGGACACTAAGCATCTTTAATGTGAGCGGTCTTCACTCAGCTTCTTACCATAAAAGAATATTCAACAGCTGCAATCACCACACGAGACATGTAAACATCACCTCAATTTTCGGATAACTGATGTTCAACTGGAACATAAAAGACAGAATCAGAAGTTGGCTGATTTGAATTAGAATCACACTTGGCTCAACCTAACACTTGAAAATTTTTTACTGAAGATGAGTAGAAAGGAATCACAGTTGATCTTGGTGAACAAGTGTTACATTCAAATCTTGCAATTAGTTGAAACCCATCCTAAGTGCTGGAAGACAGAGGCTGAACTTTCAGAGGAGAGAGGACCTAAGGGCTGATGCTGTGTGCTGTGCAGAGGAAGACATTGTGATCATGGAAGTGTGATGAACAAGGGAAAATTGCCTATACATATTTTCTCAGCTTTTTTTTTCAAATTTCATGCATCATTAAAATTTCTGTAAAGCATTGACTAACTGTATTACACTTTTCATTTCAGTGCAGTGGTTTGATAGCCTAATATTAGGTTGTCTTATAAGATCTGGGAAATTATCAGACTTAATAATAGGATCTCCATATTTTGCACTAGGGAAAACAAAACTAAGAAGAGTTCGGTTGTCTCAGACTTAAGATTCTATCTCTTGTTTCTCAAGGTGTTATTCCATATTTTGGGCAAAGTGTTCTCATCAACTGGTTTTAGAGTAGATTATAGTTGATTTAATGTAAGTATCATTCAAAAATAATTGGTTTAAGATTTGACACACAAGCTCTATCATTTTAATTACAATAAAGTTCCTTTTATTGAAATGCAGAAACAAACATTTTATCTAGAATTGGTGCAGCCTGTAAAGTGGGCTGAGGCACTTGTCAAACAACTCATGGAATCATGAAATGAACCTTTAGCTAATCAAGTGGGAATTGAGTCCAGATATGACCACAGCTTCAGTCTTATGACCAGTTAGTTCATACCCACTACCCTGTTCAACATTTCATTTGATATCTGCTGCAAGGCTTTATTATTCTCTTGAGTCTAGAAACAAATGATTCTGTTTTTCTTTTGAAATTTCAGAATACAAATATTTTACAAAAGATAAAGAATGTCATTGTTAAAGAAGAACAGTATCAGTGGCTTTGCATGTGCTGGGCTTCTGAATCTGCATGTTAGAATTCCTAAGAACTTCAAGGCCTGGCTTGAAGACACAATTCACATTTCATGTGCCTACATGCTCCTGAAGGATGGTGATCAAGCTAGAAAGTAATAGACTCAGAAATGCTGCACTCAAAGAAGTAGACAGAGTAAATAAATGTCTGTTCATGACACTATAAGAAAGGGTAAGCCCAAAGATGTGGGAAGATATTTGTAGGGGAGTCACTGATGAATATGTTGCCCTGGTGCGAACATTATTGGAGCACCACAGTTACTATGGTAAGTGGAAATTTGGGGATCTAAGGCCAGCAGAACAGTAGCAAGCATAGAGGCAGCTCCTAGTCTGGGCAGAGTACGTACTAAATGTCCACTGCAACATGACTGGTTATGACATTAAAAAGTACAAGCTAGCTTCAAGGTGCACTTCTAAGTTTTCTCACATTCTGGAAAGCATTTAAAGTAAAACTGCACATAGTGCTGCATTTCCCACCAATCTGACTGCATATTCATCAGCTAATGATGTTAGAGACCTGGACTACCATTACTCCAGGGCTTTGGAACTACTCTACTTGTGGTTGGCATACCTCCGAGCTCAGTGTTTATTCCCAGGGGGTAAGACACTAAGCTTTTACTTCTAAAGTCTCTCTCTCTCTCTCTCTCTCTCTCTCTCTCTCTCTCTCTCTCTCTCTCTCTCTTTTCTCTGTGGTGTGTATATGTTCTTTATGTGTGAGCCAATCTTGTCATCTTCCTCAATTACTCTCCACCATTATTATGCTTCTATATTTTAAATTTTCAATAATTTTGCACACTGTATTAGGTTTCATTCTACCATTTTCAAACAAGATTTTTTTCTTATTGATGTCTTTCTAATGCCTCTCCCACAACCTCCCATATCCTCTCCTTTTCTTATACTATTCCATGAGCTCTCCAAAACTTCCTTTAAGCTTTCATATCACCTACTGGCCTACTGCCCTCTCCTCCACCTTCTTTATTGAGACAGACTCTCATCAAACTTGGTGCTTACTGATGCATCTAGCCTTTCCGAAGTTTCCAAAGAGGAACTTTGCATCCTCCTCCTCACTTCTGCAATTACAATCAGTAGCCGTCTCACAAGAACTTTAGAGAAACACTGCTGACTCCTTGCAGAGTTTCTGCATTTGTGCTGAGGATCAAACTTAAGTTGTGTAACAGTCCCTTTACCAACTGAATCAGCTCCCTATACTCTCAGTTATAAAATATTTGAAAGATTCAATTATTAAAATTTTTATAGGATTGTAAAAGCTTCCTCCCAGTCCCATGCTCCCAGAAATAAGATTCATACTCAAAATACATTTACAAATACCTTAGACATACAGCTTGTCTCTTCCTGCCTAGATCCTAACAAAAATAACCTATTATTTTTAACCCACATTCTGCCACATGGCTGGTTACCTGTACGCAGGTACCATTCATCCATCTCATTAAACCCTGCTGGGTGAATCTCTTGCCTAGTGCTCTCCCAGAATTATTTCTGTCTCCCAGATACCCCACCTCCTATTTTCTACCTATGCTATAGGCCATCATATTTATTACTGATAGGTGTCACATTCATAGAGACATAAGGTATTCTCTCTACACAAGATTAGACAATTATCATTGTCATCCACATTCGGAGAAATCCAAAACTACTTTAAAATGATTGGATAAATCCCAGTGAATGGAAGTAGGTGACACAAATACTATGGTGATTTCTTGTGGATGAAATTGTTTAGATTACTTAATTTCAACTTGTTTTTTTTTTTTAATTAACACAGGAAAACTTTTATTGAATAAATTTGAGGCTGGGGAATATAATTTTTAGGAGTTGGGCAGTCACAGACTCTCTATATAGGCTTAGCAATTCTTTTTATTTTATTTTTATTGGATATTATATTTACATTTCAGATTTTATCCCATTACCTCATTCCCGCCACCACCCAGGAACCTCCTATCCCATCCCCCATCCTTCTGCTTCTATGAGGATGTGCCCCCACATATCCCCCCACTCCCACCTCCCCACCCTTGAATTCCCCCAAACACACACACTTGGTGTTCAGCCTTCATGGGACCAAGGATCTCCTCTCCCACCTATGCCCGACAAGGCCATCCTCCCCTACATATACAGATGGAGTCATGGGTCCCTCCCTGTGTGCTCCCATGCTGGTGGTTTAGATCCTGGTTTAGGCCTAGTGGTTTAGCTCTGGTTGGTTGGTATTTTTGCTCTCCTCATGTGGCCACAAACCCTTTCAACTCCTTCAGTCTTCTCTCTAAATTCTTTATTGGGAACTTGTTAATCTCAACATTAATGGTGAATGGCTCCATTTTCTAATATATATATATATATATATATATATATATATATATATATATATTGAAAAACAACTTCAGGCAATAGCTGCTCTACCATCCAGTACTATTTTTTTCTTTCTTTTTAAATTATCTTTAATCATTTTTGCAGTCCAGTTGCTATCCCCATTCTGTTCTGCTCTCCAACAGTTCCTTATCCCAGTCCTCCTCCCTCATCTCCAAGATCCACACACCCCCACATTCCCCACACCCTGCCAGGCCTCCCCATTCCCTGAGGCCTCAAGTCTTTTAAACTTCTTTTGAGAATTGTATATTGCAGAATACACAGCCTTGGTGTATCTACTCATCAAGCAAACTGAGCAGACCTGCTCAGACCTCCGATGTCCTGGAATTCCATCTGGATGCAGTCAAGACACAGCATCAGAGGCTTATCAATTTACTCTTCCCCCCCCCACCCCTCTTCTAATATCTCAATGCCCATAATCAGCTTGAAGAAGTTAATGACGAGTCAGCGCCCCTATTCCCTGGGCTTAGGGACTAAGGTGGTTAATATTGGGCTGTCTTTCTAGGGAAAAGTAGAGGTTTTGTTGGAACAGGGAAGATTAGCTAGGATTTATTACATAGCCACAACCTATTGGTAGAAATATGTATAATTATTATCAAGATAAAGTTATAATTTCTTAAATAGTACAAAATTGACTTTGACTTCAAATTTAAGGTTTTCATTGGTACGAGCTTCTTATTGATATAAAAGGGAGATGACTATTGATACTCTCATGGGCATTGTGCCTGTATAACACATTCATGAATACAAGGCTTAGACCCAGTCCTTCTTTAACTTTTTAAATTGATTTGAGATGTGAGTTAAGGGACTATAGCAAATTCATGGCTTTGAGTTTATTGTTAGGGTGTTTTTTATATTTTATTTAGAAATAGCTGAGAGGAGTTAACAGACAACAGTCTAGATTACCTTACATGGATAGTTGGTTTCCAAAACGTCAGAAGTCCACATAATTGATGTTACAAACATTCTCTATATTAATGTTCATTTTGCTTAGAGACCTGTCTGCTCCTGACAGCTTCCTGTCTTGGATTCTAAGAAGAAATTGAGCATCTTTGGAGTTACTCCAGCATGGGGAGACAGCCACTAGGCAAGAATTGCCTCTTTCCATCTACAGAAAAAATTACTGTCCAGAAAAGGACACACTTGCAGAATAGTCGACTGATTATATCTGCCTAGACAGACTAACCAACCCTTAATAATTCTGCATCACTAAGGTCTGTCAGATGATTCTGGGCCAGAAGGCTGAAGATTGGATTCTTCAACATTCTGTAGTATAGGGATTGTCCAGGTGTTTGGCGGTCTCTATAAATTGGCTAAGTTTTAGAAGCTATGCTTAGTGCTTCTCATAATTTCAGTTAACTCAGTCATTCTGGATTTCTGATGGGGTTGAAAACCTATAGTCTCATAGCCAGTCCTGGCTATTTACTTTGAGAGAAAATATCTGAGTGGATGGTTTTCAGCTGACATTCACTCTAAAGCCAAGAAAAAAGCCAGGTTCAAAACTAAGTGTTTTAGTTAGGAGAGATGACACAGGTTCTGGTTAGTCAACAAAATAATGGACTGGGTATTAGGACTATCTTGTACCTCACTGTTACAAATAGGCATAATTATGCTCTAATTGTATTTTTGAGAGAAAAGTTTTATTTTAACAGGAAGGGTGATATGTAGGAAGAGCTAAGGAGGAAGGAGTACTGAGAGGAAGAGAAGGCATAAGGAGAGGAGAAGAAGAAGGGGAGGAGAAGCTAGGTGATGAGAGAGAGAAAGAGAGGGTGGGGGCATGGAGGCAGATGTTCACTTGTCTCCACCAGTCAAAGACAGTTGATATATCTAGGTTGAGTATTGGGTTACACTTCTGATTGAGCATTACCAAACTCATAAAACCTTTGATTAACATTTTTAAAAATGTATAAAAGGAAAAGGGGGCATGGGATAGGGGTTTTCTAGGGAAGGGAAATGGGGAAAGGGGGTGGCATCTGAAATTTAAATAAAATATCCAATAAAAAAAAGAAAAAATTTTACAAAAAGAAAAAAAAGGGTTTGGTGCATCTTCTCTCATTGAGGCCAGACCAGGCAGTCCTCTGCTCTATATGTGTCTGAGGCCAAGAAGAAAACCAACACTATTTATAATCATGAGAAATATGTCTTTTAGGGATGCTGATGTGGTGAAATGGGTATGTACACCCATTCAAGCATGTAAGATGTGATTTTTGCATAATTCCTAATCAGTGTGTATTGCTGAATTTGTTTCTGCTAATAAATGCATCCTTATTTTAGACTAGAAATGTATAAATTCCCTCTGGAAAAGACAAATATATTTTATAGAATTTGCCTTTTGTTCTGTCACTGTGTTCCAGGGTCTAAATATGCAGCTAATAGAAAATCCTCATTCTTGTTAATTCTTATCACTTGTGCAGTTTTTCCCATTTTGCACATATTTTCTTCCCATAGCAGCTGTAAGTTTATTTTAATCCAATCCAGTTAAAACATTAGAAAATACAGTTTTAATGGAAATAGGTTTTTATATTTGTACAGATTAATTATTAAACAGTGTATATTTGAAGTCACACATTTTCAGTCCTTCAAAATATGTGAAAATGTCCTTGAATTTCTGATATTGCATTCTTCCGCTATTCAGTGCAACAGAGAAAACTGCATAGAAAACACTGAAACTAAATAGGAACTACTGAAACTAAATTAGAATCAATACAACACAGTATAGTACAATACAATACAATACAACACAATACATTATAAAATACTTAGAATAACTTTATGCTTATATTTGGCATGTCTTATTCCCAAAGAAATATGGAACATATGAAAATGTTTTCTTATTTCAGAACTTAGTGGTATAAATCCTGCACCTTTAGGCAACTAGTCCATCGTTTTTATTTTCTTTCTATTTTAAGTTTAATAATACTATTTTAAAATGTCTTAAGAACTTCTAGGTTATCTCCAGTTTCTGCCTATTAGAAGTAAAGCCACAATGAGCAAAGTTGAGCATGTGTCCTGTGGTAAGATGGAACATCCTCTGAGTAATTGCCTAAGTATGTTGTAGCTGGGTCTGGAGGTAAATTGATTCTCAATTTTCTGAGAAACTACATAATATCTATACTGGTTTACACTCCCAACAACAGGTGTCCCTTTTGCTCCACATCTTTGCTAGCCCAAGCTGTCACTTGTGTTGTTGACTTTAACCATTGTGGCAGGTGTAAGATGGCATCTCAAAGTAGTTTTGCTTTGCATTCCGTGACAGATACAGATACTGAAGTGTTTCTTGATCACTGAGATTCCTCTGTTGAGAACTATCTGTTTAGCTCTGTGCTCCAATTTTTAATGGATTATTTAGTTTGTCAATATCTACTTTTTTGAGTTTCTTATATATTTTGGATATTAGTCTTGTGTTGGATGCAAAGTTGTTAAAAGATGTGTCCCATTCTGTAGGGTGCCTCTTTGTCAAACATTTATTAATCCCTCTCCCAAATGAAATGTTTTGTACTATTGATAGCTGCTGGAGAGGTGAAAGACAATTCTCTCTGTTTCTCTCTCTCTCTCTCTCTCTCTCTCTCTCTCTCTCTCTCTCTCTCTCTCTTTCTCACAATCTATTTATTTAAAACGCTATTGCAGAACATATGTATTGATTGGTATAGTTTTGATTATCAGCTTTCTTCAGGGTTGACAGAATATACTCATGACAACCTAGACAATGTTTTCTACAAATTTCTTGATCTCAACTACAAAGCTTTAGTGAGTTGTTTTGATAATTTCTACCTAGGATTTTTTATTATTTATTTTTTAATTACATTCCAAATGTTGTCCCCCTTCCTGGTCCCCATTCCTGGTACTTCATCCCTGAGTTCTTCTCTCCACTCCCCTTTGCTTCTGAGAGGGTGCTACCTCACCCAACCCTGTACTCCCAGCTTACCCACCAACCCCAGACTAGCATGCCCCTTCCCTGAGGGATCAAGTTTCTACAGGATTAAGTACATCATCTCCCACTGATGCCAGACAAGGCAGTCTTCTGCTACATATGTAACAGGGGACAAGGATCATCCCATGTATACTCTTTGGTTAGTACCTTAGTCTCTAGGAGCTCTGAGGGGTCCTGGTTAGTTGGTACTGTTGTTCATGCTATGGGGTTGCAATCCTCTTCAGCTCCTTCAGTCATTCCCCTAACTCTTCCATAGTGGTCCCCAACCTCAGTCCAATTGTTAGTTGTAAGTATCTCCATCTGTCTCAGTCAGCTGCTGATAGAGTCTTTCAAAAGACAGCGTGCTAGGCTCCTGTCTGCAAGCACAACATGGCATCAGTAATAGTGTCAGGGTTTGGCACCTGTGTATGGGATGGATCCTAAGTTGGGCTGGTCACTGGATAGCCAGTCCTTCAGTTTCTGCTCTGTTTTTGTTTCTGCATTTCTTTACACAGAAAAAAATTCTGGATGAAAATTTTGAAGATAGGTTGGTGGTCTCATACCACAATTGGGGGCCATGTCTATCTATTGGAGGTGGTCTCTTTAGGTTATAGCTCCCCACTGTTGGGCATTTTAGCTAAGGTCTTCTCCACTGGGTACTAGAAGTTTCTCACATCCCAGACGTTGGGACTTTTGAAAGGTCTTCCCCACCCCACCTCACCCCAACCAACTCCACACTATTTCCTATTTCCCTTCATTCTCCTGGCCCTTGGGTTTCTCTCCTATCTCCCACCATAACTGATTCTGCCTACCCTTTACCCTTCCTCTCCTCTCCTCTCCTCTCTCACTCTGGTCTCTCCTTACCTTTGTCTCCCATGATTATTTTGCTCCTCCTTCTAAGTGGGACTGAAGTAATCTACACTTGGACCTTCATTTTTGTTAAGCTTCATATGGTCTGTTAGTTGTATTCTGAGTATTCTGAACTTTTGGTTACTATCTACTTATCAGTGAGAACATACCATGTATGCCATTTGGGGTCTGGGTTACTTCACTCAAGATATTTTCTAGTTCCATTCATTTACTTTTGTGATATTCTCATTTTAAATAGCTGAATAGTATTCCATTGTGTGAATGAACTACATTTTCTGTATCCATTCCTCAATTGAGGGACATCTGGGTTGTTTCCAGCTTCTGGATATTACAAATGAGGCTGCTATGAACATAGTGGAGCACGTGTTCTTGTGGTGCAGTGGAACATTTTTTGGGGAATATGCCCAGGAGTAGTATAGCTGGGTCTTCAAGTAGAACTGTTTGCAGTTTTCTAAGGAACTGCTAGATTAATTTCCATAGTGGTTGTATCAGTTTGTAATCCAACCAGCAATGGAGGAATGTTCCTCTTTCTCAATGTCCTCACCAGCATGTGCTGTTGCTTGAGTTTTGGATCTTAGCCATTCTGACAATTTTCTTTAAAAAGTTAGCCCCTAGTATGCCCATGCTTGCTCTAGTATATGCCATCTCATCCAGGAATATGTGATCAGCATGAATTGAACTTGATAAGTTATTTTAAAGAGAATAAGTAAATAAAAGAGGATATTAAGTTAGGAGACTATGATGACTGCAGGTGTATCTGGGAGCAGCTGAGGGAGTTGTGGGAAGGAATATGCTCAAAATATATTGTATGAAATTCTCAAAGGGTTTTGTGGGGTGGGGCAGAGAAAGTGTTGATTTATTTATTTTTTTTATTTCTGAAAATCCATCACTGAGGGAAGTCACAATATAAGTGTAAGCAGGATCCAAATTAAAAATCATGGAGGAATGCAACTTATTGGCTTGCTCCCTCTGGCTTGCTCAGCTAAATTTTGTATATGCACTGGGCTCAACTGTCTCAGGATGGTACCACTAACAGCGTGCTGGGCCTTCATAGATCCACTATCAGTCAAGAAAAGGCCCACAGAACATCCCCTTAGACCAATCTGATACTGGCAATTCTTTTATATATATATTTTTAATTGAAAATAGCTTCTCTCATACAGTACATCTCAACCACAGTTCCCTTTCCTTCCTTTGTTCTAGTTATTCTCTTCTCTCTTCCCCATAACTTTTCCTCCTCCATTTCTTCCTCAGAAAAGAAAAGGTCCCCAAGAGACAATAGCCAGATAGGACAAGACACATTGAAATAAGACAAAGCAAGTGCCCTCATATTGAAGCAGCCCAAGGCAACCCAACAGGAGGAATGTCTCAAGAGCAGGCAAGAGATTCAGAGACACACCTGTTTCCACTCTTAGGAATATCAAAAGAACAGCAGAGGACCCAATACAGACCTATGCAGACCCTGTGCTTGCTATTTCAGGCTCTGTAAGTCCAGGTGAGCCATGTATAGTTTATTTGATTGGCCATGTTCTCTTGGTATTCTCTATCCATTCTAACTCTTACAGTCTTTTATCCCCTTCTTCCATAGGTTTCCCAATCTCTGAGGGTAGAAACCCGATGAAGACCTCCAATTTAGATTCTTTCTCTCTGCATGATGTCTAGCTGTGAGTCTTTCTACCCATTCCCATCTGCTACTACAGAGGAAACATCTCTGATTATAATTTAACAAAGCATCGATCTGTGAGTATAGTAGAAAATCATTAACCATTTCAATTTTTTTAATGGTGTTACCATAGGTCTCTGGACTATCCAGTCTCCTGTTCCTAGCCACCCAGGCAGTATTGGGCATGGGCTTTCTCTTTTTTCATGGCCTTCAAGTTAAACCAACAGAAACATATTCAGTAGTACATACTGATTAGGAATTATACAAATGTCACCTCTAACATGCTTGACTGGGTATTCTGGCACTTGGAAGGCAGATAAAGGCAGATCTCTGCCAATTTTTAGTTTTATTGCCTGGAAGTATGAAAAAAGGGAAGGAAGGTCTCAAACATCTCCTATTTTTGTCTTTAAGTATTTGTAACATCCGTACAAGCATAAATACAATCAAAGGGAATACCAAATAGCAATTTATCTTCTGCAAAGTTAGTCATAAGGACCTTGTCCATGGCACAGAACTAGACAGTAAATGGATATTGAGAAATCTAAATTATCTATAAGACAATGTGACTATTACAATGTATCTGCCACTTCTTCTTTTCAATATTTCTTAAAACTTGTTAGTAAGAAAAATAATACAAATTTTCCATCTGTGTGTGTTGTTCATGTATATATATGTATATATATCAAAACAATATTAATAATATACTACATTGATATCATATTTTACAATAGTGTCATATATATATACCATATATATATAACATATATATATGTATACACACACACACACACACACACACATATATATATATATATATATATATATATATATATATAACCAGTCACCAGTTTCAGAGAACATTGTGGAAGAGGAAGCACAAAGATTATAAACTCAGAGGTTGAAGAAGAGTAGCATGGTTTAGACTGTTTTCCAAACATAACAAGATTGCTGCCATCAAAAACTCACAGCAGGTGTGGTGTCCTACATAAGACCTGCACAAGATCAAGCCAGTAAATATTCTAACATGAAGTTCCTTAGGGTTCATTCGCCCCATTCTTAATTGAGACTGGATGCCTTCTGTGGGAGGGAGAATGAGTTTTCTTTAACAGTATGATACTGGTTGGTCAACCACATTACAGTGAAAAGCCACACATCTGAGTTTATATTGGCAGAATAAGTTATACTCTTTAAATTGTTTAAGAAAAGAAAGAGGATAAGGCCAGGAGGAAGAGGAGAGGAGGGCAAAAAGAATGTTAATTTGAGATAGGTTGGGGAGGTGAGTTTGGCTATGGCAAGAGTAAGGAGGGGAATAAGGAATTAATAGATCAAAAATACACTGCATAGAGCTGGAGAGATGTCACAGCATTTAACAGCACTTGTTGCTTTTGCAGAGTACTCACGTTCAGTTCCCAACATCCACCTGGTTCTTGGTGATCTAATTCCCTTTTCTCATACTGTGGACACTGGACATGCACAAGATTTACATGCATACATACATACAGGCAAAATGCTCATACACAGAAAATAAAATAAAATAAAATAAAACTTCAATACGTATGAAATTCTCAAGTACTTAGTAAAATAATATACATATTTAAAAAGATGTCCTCTTTAGTTTGATCACTGTCTCTTATTCTTAATACTATAACCAGTTTCTATTGACTAATATTTCTCAAAAAAAGAAGCTTCTTTGACAGAGGTTGAAATCATTAAAGGACTACGCATATAAATATAAGTATTTTAAAGGCACTTTAATAACATGACTGTTTAAATACACTTCTCTACCTGATGTAAATATATGATCTTCAAATAAAATACCTAACAGAATCAAGCGTGTAAAATGAATGTTTGAGTCAGTGGTAAAAACCTTGGAATGTTACGTAGTGGTAAGTTCTGACTAAATGAACTATTACAACTGGACTACTGTAAATATTCAATCAAATAAAGTTAAAACTGTGGCTTGAAGACCACTTGGATGAGACTGTATTCCAACATAACAAATCACCTTTGTGGAGATGGGAAGCCTCTGCCCAATAGCAGGGTCTCCATCCTTCTTTGACATGTGCATTCAAGGCCCTTATCAATTGGTGGACAGGAGACACAGTCAGTATCCTACTTTAAGAATTGACATGTAGAGAAATCACTTTCCATTATCTTAGCATGGGGTGCATTATTCTATATTCTATAGAAAGGCTATTTATCACAGTTAGAGTGAGTGATTAGAGATACAGCTTTTATAGGATATATGATAGCTCTGCTATTTTCATGCAAAACATGTATTTTTCTCCAACATTTCAGCTTTTAAAAGGGACCAATTTTCTCTCCAGAAAAACTATCAGGTTTAGAACTTCATCCTATATTCGTATTACCTTTCAATCCCTTTCTTCTGATAAGTTGCTAAAATTTGTATAAATGAAAAGTTTCATATTAAAAAACTGTATTCTCATTTTCTTACTTGTTGTGGACCTCCAACCTAATATATTTTGAGTGCTGATGCTTAGATAGATTAGGTTGTTACTAAACAAAAGTAAGGCAAGGCTTTTTGATTATTTAAAATCAACTAGAGTCCGTATTTTCTAAACTGACCAACTTCTCTTTGTTTTTACTATATCTGGTCTGTATGGGTGGTGACTAGGCTGATGGCCAGAAGCCTGAAGGAATTAAGTCATCATATATTAATGTTATTAAAAATAACTCTGGCTTTCTCTTGAAGGGCAATTTTAATGTCTATCAAATACTGAGTTTATGAGGGTATAGAACCTGCCATCATTTCTGTCAGCAAAAAGAACCATTAATCTTTGAAATAGATACACTCAGCTCTTCAGTATTTCAGTTCCATATGTGTCTGATAACAAAATTGTGAACAGGTTTTAGGACTCTAGCCAACATGACAGCCTGGCCAAATGTAAAGTAAGCCAAATTGGACAGAAATGGATACCTGGAAAGTCAGGGTAGAACTCAGAATTGAGTTTGTCTGGTTTGGACATGTTTGAAATAAGTGTGAATGTGCTAGACAATTAATGTATTTTGAAGGACCTACATGTTCAGTATGGTACAAATGGCCTCCCCATTTGGTCACAGGAATTATACTATGGTATGTGAAACACGAGCAGTGTTTCAAGTTTTTCTCTCATTTGAATTTTTAAAATTGACAAATGTGTTTATTAATCATTTCCTTTACCTTGTCTTTCTTGTGAATAACTAATAATTGTACAACTCTTCTGGTTCACTAAATGGGTTCCATTTCTCTCCTTGAAGTATTGATGCTCTATGATGAGTTACTCAAGTGTGTGGCTTCTCCTAATAAAGAATAGTTCTTTCATCACAAGGCTGAATCTTCGCAGTCCCATCCCAGCTCTTAATTCAAGAAAGTATGGGTTAATATCTTGCTCCTTATCTTCATTTTATTCTTGGCAGCCAACCTCTTCCAACCCTTCTATAAAATAATCTTGGTCTTTGGTTCAGCTAGGCTGTAGATGACAAAGGTGTCATTTTCTGTTTCTTTCACTAAATTACAGAGACAGCTGCAATCAAACTCCGTTCTACTCAACTAGACCCATGTCTCTGAGCCCCACTCATGTCCGCAATGTCTTTGCTTTACTGTAAAGATGTTTGCAGGCTTCTGGTTTGATCCATTCTCTCCCAGCATTGTTTGTTTAATGTTTTACTGCCTAGATTTAAATGTATATATCTCTCTCCCAACAAAGAGACTCTTAATGACTCTCTCCTACTTAGAATTTGAGATGTTTTCTTTTACTGATTTTTTTTTTTTACATCCCTTTATTTTTAGGGTAGTTATTTGCCTTAGGCTTTATCTATCTGTAAATGTGTATTTCCATTACAATTAGTGTATATATGTTTGTGGTAAAAAGTTTCTTATTCAACCCACATATAAACTAGACTGAAACACATGTTCTATTAAGTCCTCTGGGTTTTAGGAAGCTATTATGATGGCTTTATCAAATAGATCAGTTGATACTCATGTTCATTGCGTGAAATACACATTACTGCTTTTAAAAATCCGTCATATGGAGTAATCAGGATTTAATAGGTTAAATATTCTGTTGAAGTAAAAAGTGAAATGCCTCTCTCAGTTTATCAAAGAAATATCTCCATGGCCTGAATGTCTGACAAATACATGAGATTCATTATTTTTATATTAACTAGTGAGAGAACTCTAAAACCAATTTGCTACAACCAATGTCATTCTTTACATATATGTTAATAGTTTACTTGCCTTTAGATAATTCTTATATTTCAAAACATTTCTGTAAGGCTGTTTTGAAAGCTCGAATATTAGAATACTTTTTAAATTAATTTTGTGGTCACATAGCATTATATCCGAGCACCCAAATATCAGGTATTCTATCATTTAAAAAGTACAGGATTCTTAAGAATGTAGGAGACATTGGCTTTGACCTGTTGATCTCCATCTGGCTAAGAAATAGACTATGGCATGACCATCTGACTCTCCATTTTACTGTATTTCATTGGTTGGCTGTCATTCCCTACACAACCTCCCTAGGGACTTCTGAGAAATATTTGAATTTCTAATGACAGAAATGATTCTCAAAGCAAATGAACCCAGATGGTGGTCAGGTATATATTAAAGTGGGCCAGGAATTAGACTAAACTTGCTATTCATGGAAAATTAGTATAAGAGATGTCATCTATGTCCATTCAATTAAATCACCTTTTGATTTCTTTGGCATTATATGAAGCACAGGCTAATTCCTGCCAGGAACCATGTCCTCATTATGTGACAGAAACACCACAATTATTCACCAACAAGGAGTATAGTAAATGCAGAAACCACAGGGAGACTATTTAAAAGTTGACATACTCACTACAGGTCTATTTTTTTTATACTATGACAATGGATGTAAGACCAGATACATATAAAAACAATAAAAACAGAGGTATGGCTCTACATCATGACGAAACATAAAATCTCTATAAAACTCTCATATAGGTTAAAGAGGTAACTCAGTGGGTAAAGTACTTGCTGTCTGAACAGGGAGACCCTAGTTCAGATTCCCAGAATCAAGGTAAACCTGGTAAGAGAAGCAGAGATCCTATCACAGGGGGGAAGAAACAGATCACAGGGGAATGTTGACCAACCAGTCTAGACAAAAGTGCAAGCTTCAAGATCAGTGAGATACTCTGTCTCAAGAAGGGAAGGTAAAGAAACTACTGAGGAAAATTCACTCATATCAATTTAAAACTCTGTAAGTAACCTGCATGCATGACTTCACTTCCATACACACACACCTGCACACAAATAGCATACAGATGCACAGAATATTTATCTAGAGATAGTCCGTTTAATAACTAGTTTGAAAATAACTTCCACAATGTGCATATATTCTTCCACAATATACAAATATATTTAGTCCTATATAACACTAAAGTTTATATAGAATATTACATCAGGTTACCCTCATCTCTTTGAAACCCCATGTTCATTTCTGTAAACAGTTATAATCCATCAGTTCATGAGTACTTACTCAGAACTCAACAGAAGTGTTGTATGCTGATGAAATATCAGATTACATAGGGCTCTTCCAAGCTACCTCTTAATGAACTGCCAGAAATCAATAAAAAGTGTGGGTTACATCCACATATCAGATGCTGCTGATATTTGTAGTGTTTCACATTCTTTGGTGATTTTAATTTGTTAAAATCCATACTATCTTTTAGCTATTTTTAATATCTGTCACAATATATATGACAACTGTAATGACAGGGACTTTCAGCCATCAAGATATAATGTATATAAATGTAATAGTTTCAGCTAGAAAAAGTGAGTGGATAAGTCCCAGTTCAGCAACTGTACAAATCAAGCATCACAACCCTGTTCCTGAACTTTCTCAAACAATACTGTAGAATTCCTCTTTAGGTAGAATAGGTTGTGTCATACAGAAGCCTTTTCTCCAGAAACTTCTAAAGTGACTGATCAGCATCCAAACATTTAGTCACAGGAGCTAACAACATTTCAGTGATTTTTCTTTTCTTTTTCTTTTTCCTTTTTTTCTTTCCTTTTCTCTTATTTTTTTTTTTTTGTTTTCATTAACATCAACATCAACTTTAACCTGAATCCCAGAACTTTGAATATCATTTTTTATCCTTGGTGAACATACTTGATGATTAATTTTAATAAATGAATTGACAAAATCTAGAAAAACCTGGGGAGAGGGTTTCACTGAAAGACTGTGTGGATAATGTTGGCTAACGTGCAGGTTTATAGGGGATTGATTTAATTACGTGGATTGATGTGGGAAGACCTCGCCCACTACGCACATCATTTCCTAAGATAAGGTTCGAGGTGTTGTGTGAAGACAGTAAGCTGATGCTAAGCATGTATGTGTTCGTTACTTTCTCATCGTGACTGAGGATGTGATGTGAGTAGCTGTCTTAATTTCCAAGACTAGCATATAATGATGAACTATCATATGGATCTTAAGCTAAAAAAATCTAATAACTAAATTTCTTTTGGTCAGAGTATCTCATAACATCAGGAGAAATGAAACTAAAATGGCAGCTAATTATCTTTGTTTCTATTTATCAAACTTTGAATTATTTCTGTTGTGGAGACACTCATTTCATGGCTGAAGAGTTAGCTCAGTGGGTAAGAACTCCCCACCACTCAAATAAAACTCATTGCTTCTCTGCACAAACTAGTAAATCTTGCTGAATCTGGAGAATCAATGAGTCTTATGGCTACCAGCCTAGCTCCAGAGTAAGGGAAAGGCCTGTTCTCAAAGTAATATTATAGACATTGATAAAAAACCAGCCATATGATATACTTTTCTAGTTTCTGAATGCAAATATGACTGTACACACTTGCACACACATATATACTTATATCCCAATCTAACATTCGGATATAAAAGAAAATCATAAATAAAAGACATATCAGAAATTATAAGACCTATAAAATATATGTGAAAACAAATCTCTAAAGTGACAATAATTTTTCCATTTGGCAGCCATTATAGTGTGCTGGTTCATTCCTGTTCAAAGTTGTATTTTCTCTAGGTTGAGAAATCACTGCTCTCATATACGGCTGCTTTAAAATTCAGACAGTGTACACTTAGTGTCATAATTATAAGAAAAAGAGTTCTATTTTTATCATCTGTTCAATTATGAATCTAAGTGCTCTGGCCATAACTATATAATTACATATTCAACATTTATCTTTTATTGCTTTATGAATCTTTGTGACACACAATTTCCAAGGAAGAATAGGCAAATATCTCAGGGTGATGTGATCAATTTACAAAAATTTATTCTGTTTAATAATAAAGAGAACTTGGAAAATATTTTCTTAACTGCTTACCCTATTACCAGTTAGAGCCAATCAGGAGACAGAAATTGTACAGTAAAATGAAGAGGGAATGTTTAATTAATACAAGATTTTATATGCAATGTGGCTTCTTATGAGGGAATATGGAAATAATAACAGATGAAAACACACACACACACACACACACAGTTTCAGACGTCCTGAAAGAAACTATGATTGAGATTGCTCAATACAGAAGTGTCTGGAATAGCCATACTGGCCAACAATAAATCGTCTTTAGCAAAAACAGAAAACTGAGATTGCTAACCATCCCTGGCACATATGAAAGCCTCATTAACAAGTCAGCTATTGCATACCCTAATATTGCATATTGTGTCAGTGGACAACATTTCACAAACTGCTGCTCAGATTTACTGGCAGTTTCACTGATGCCTTGAAGCACACACTACTAACATATGAATAATATAAACAGCTAGAACAGAAAGAGGCGCCATTTCCCTTTTTGTCTTCACAGTTCCTTTGTAATAGCAAGGCCAAAGTCATACCAATTGCAAAGAAGACATATTTTTTACGTGTTTTCAAGAGAATAGAAAGACAGGTAGATTTTTCAATGTGCTGATAACCAACACAAATTTCATCACTAATCAGTTTTCCCTAAATAGCAAAAGACCTTAAAATGCAGAAAACTGGTAGAAAAAAATGCATGCAGGTTAAAATTATAGATAAAACTGATAATGAGTTGTCTTTAATTAAACATAAACTGACAAAACCAAAAGTAATATTCCTAAAGTGTGCAAATTTAATTTGAATATGATTACTTGAGATTTTAGGGATTTATTTACTTGGTTATAGAAAATTAATGTTTCACCTTGCTCATTGAAACCAATGTAACAATCCTTGTCTAGTTAAGTCAGAGCTCAAAATTCAGAGAATTCTAGTACCATAATAGAAAATAATGCATCACCCAGCTTAGATGTCCCTCAAACGAAAAATGGATAGAGAGAATGTGCTACATTTACATAACAAAGTATTACTCAGCTATTAACAATAATGAAATCATGAAATTTGTAGGTAAATGGATGGAAGTAGAAAAAAAAAATCATCCTGAGAGAGGTAACCCAGACACAGAAAGACAAATATGATAGGCACTAGTATATGTGGACATTAGTCGTTAAATAAAAGATAATAATACATAATACACATATCCGGAAAGGCGAGGTAACAAGGATAGGTAAGAGAAGGGATGTGTGGAGCTAGCTCCCTGGAAAGAAGAAATAGAATAGGTTTCACAAGCATACTGGCAACAGGTAGGGTTGGGAACAGGAGGGATCAGGAAGGAGGAAGCATAGACAGAGTGATAGAAATGACTGGATTTGAGGAAGGAAGCATTTGAGGGGCAATGTGAAAATCTAGTGCAGTGGAAACAATCTGGGATCTATAGGATTCCAGCAAATACTCCTCGTAATGGAGCATGCAGAGCCTGAAATAAACATCTTCTGCAACCAGATAAAGCTTTCAGCAGTGAGACTAGACATCAACTCAACCACAAAATGCTAGACTTAATATATATTCTCCCTGTAAGATGTGGTGGGGTAATGGTGGTGCAGAACTTGTGGAAGAGGTCAGTTCAATGAGGGAGCCCACAACTAACACTGCCAGAGGACTAGGAACCAGAGGCTGGATAGCCCAGAGACCCAGGATAAACCCAAATATGACTGGCAAAAAAATTTAAATGATTTCTAATGATATTCTGCTATACTCATTGCACCGTGAATAACCAAATTGTTAATCAGAGAGGCTTTATTCAGCAACTGATGGGAGGGAGTGTATGCAGAGAATCACAGCCAAACATTAGGCAGAGCCCAGAGAACTCTGCAGAAAACTGGGAGGATTATGAGAACCAGATAGATTGAGGACAAGTAAACAAGAAAGGGGCACACAGAATCAATTATCAAGACTCAGAGGGGCTCAGAGAAACTGAAAAGGCAAGCAAAAGACAGCATCAGTCAGTGCTAAGTCCTCGGCATACATTTTGTGCCTTTTAGCTTGAAATTTTTGTGGAACTCATAACAGTGTCAGTGGAGATATTTCTGACTCTTTTGCCTCCTACTGGATTGTCTGGTACAGCTTTGAGAAAGGTTTGTGCCTAGTCTTATTGCATCTTGTTATGCCATATTGAGTTGATATCATTGATAGTCCTTTTCTTTTCTGAAGGGAAAGTGAGAGGCAGTGGCCAGGTTCAAAACTAAGTGTTTTAGTTAGGAGATATGACAGAGGTTCTGGTTAGTCAACAAAATGATGGACTGGGTATTAGGACTATCTTGTACCTCATTGGTACAAATCGGCATGATTATGCTCTAAATGTATTTTGAGAGAAAACTTTTGTTTTAACAGGAAGGGTGATATATAGGATGAGCTAAGGGGGAAGCAGTACCGAGAGGAAGAGAACGGGTAAGGAGAGGAGAAGAAGGAGAGGAGAAGCTAGGTGATGAGAGAGAGAAAGAGAGAGAAAGAGGAGGGGACATGGAGGCAGATGTTCACATGTCTCCTCCAGTCAAAGATAGTTGATATATCTAGGTTGGGTATTGGGTTACACTTCTGATTGAGCAATACCAACCTTATAAAGCCTTTGATTAACATTTTTAAAAAGTTGTTTAAAAGCAAAAAGGAAAAGGGGGCATGGGATAGGGGTTTTCTAGGGAGGGGAAATGGGGAAAGGGGATGGCATCTGAAATGTAAATAAAATATTCAATAAAAAAGAATACATTTTAAACATACTAAAATTTAATGTTTATTTTTGATGTTCTTTCTAGCTATAGTTGTAGCAGGAGGTATTAGAAATGAAGTGTCCGGCTGGTTCTGGGCTTAGCTGCCATATTGCTGCACTAAGCTTGTCACGGGCTGGTGGGTCTCAGTGTCACCAGCCCGCCAGCCCGAGCCCCTGAGACATTGGTGTGGCTGCTGCCTCAGCCTGCAACCACCCTCAGTCTCTGGGTCTGGCACCATGCAATAACTTCCATCCTCACGGTTAGATATCACAATACCCATTAACCTGGTAAAACAAAACTCTTGATGCTTATAGTTAACCAGTCAGATTTATATATCAATAAAATCTCAATACACAAGATGCCCACACAAGTTAGACAAGTTATCACAATTACCCTAACCTTTTGATATGCATAACTATCTGAGACTACTAAAGCCACATGGGTCCATGTCTGCCTTCATTACGCCTTCCTCTCTCTCCCCTAGGTTTCTTCCTGCAACTCCCTTTCTGGCCCCTTACCTCCACCTCCCTTTACCCTGTCCAGTCATAGGCCTCCTACTGGAAATAGATTGGACAGAGAAATTTCTGCTATCATCTTTTCTACCCAGTACTATACCAGAAATTATTAATGAAAAAAGATAGCTAAAAAAAAAAAATCTAGAGCACATGAATTGAAATGATATGAATAAATTATACTAAGTAAAAGGTAGCTTAATTGTATAAAGTAGATATCAAAATAGTCCATATAGAAGCCATCCTGTTAAAATATTGATTCTGAGTATTAATGATCTAGAATAATTTCGAACATTTTGAAATGATATTTAAATTGCTGAGTGAATTTAGCAAGATATCTAGTGTACAGTAATTAAAATAAAACCAAGAAATTATGTTCAGTATTAGTTAGAAACAAACAAGAATAAAATAGATAGTAATGAGAAGTTATGGAAAACTTGGAATCTAAGACATCATCAATAACAATGATGAACTAGCATCAAGGAGACCACAAGAAAACCTACGAAATCAACTAACTTAGACCAATAGAGTCCACAGAGACTGATCCACTAACCAAAGAGCATGCAAGGAATGGAACTAGTCCCCCTACATGTATACAACATATGTGCATCTTGGTCTTCATTTAAGACCCCTAACAACTTGAGCAGGAAATGGATGTGACTCTTTTGTCTACCTTTGGATGCCTTTCCCCTAACTGAGATGCCGTGTCTAACATCAATAGGAGATGTGCCTAGTCCTACTGCATCTTGATATGTCAATGGGAAGTTAATATCCATGGGAAGCCTTTCTTTCTATGAGAGTAAATGGTAGAATGGGGGAAGAAGAGGAGAGAGTAGAGAGCTGGGAAGAAAGAGGGAAGGGATGATGTGATCAGGATGTAAAGTAAATAAATTACTTAATTAAAACCTAGATGAAAATATTTTAATGTTCTTAGTATTGAGAAAAGATAAATGTTTGAGAAATAAAATAGAGTTAAACATTAAACCATATCAAAAATAGTAATGTAAAAAGAACATTGTCAGAAGTCATCTAGGAGAGGCTAAAGTCAAGCAAGTCACTTTCCTGGAGATGGCTCACCATTTTTACATAGCACCGATGGGTAAGTAAATTCTGAATTGCAGTGCCTTAGAAAATGTGATTTCAGGATTGATTCTCATTGCCCTTTATCATAACTACTGCATTGTATAGAGATACATAGATATTAGCCTACCCTATTGAACAGATTTTCTGCAGGTCAATGAAGATGTACTCTCTTCCACTAAAGCTATATAAGTGAATTAATGATTTCGTAATTCCTAATAATAATTCTATAGAATTCCTAAATTTGTACAAGTAATTTTGAGCACTCATTAGTATGAAAACTGCAAATAGAGTCCTGTAAACCTTAATGGGTCACAGGCTACTTTTTCTGGGATAAAGAGCAAGCTTGGAACAAATTTTATGATCAGGGAAAACATTCCTTCTATGCTAACTGTGAAACCATTATCTGATAATGAAAGGTCATAAGCTGAGAATGGACAATTTATTTTAGGTTCAAAGACAGAAATTAAAATATGGACTGGATTTATCTACACAAAACTTAAAAACAAATGAGATACTGGGCCTCTTGACAAAACCATGCTGCCTTATGACATAAGAATTGTTTTAAACTTTTAATGAAATTGTGTAGCGAGTGACAGATAATGTTCTCTACTTTAATGGAAACACATATAAGCTTTTCTGCTGAATATTTTTATGTTATTTATGATGAACTTTTTGATTATAAAGATGGTTGGAATACTATGTGATCAGGCATCCCGAGAAAGTATAAACATTAAGAACAGCAATAAGGAAACTGGACTTCTTACTGACAAGGAAAAGGCTTCTTTCATTCAGCAATAAAAAAAGGGGGGGGGGAATTCCTCTCATAATAGAGAGATGAGGCCTTTTACTTTCAGCAATAAAGATACGTTTTTTTCTTACTAAGGTTTTTTTTTTTCTTACTTCCAACAATAAAAAAGGTGGAAGCTTTTTCTTTCTTTGAGCAATAAAGCTTGGAGCTTATTTTTTCATCCATCATGAGTAAGTTTTCCAGCATTGGTGCTTGGTTCAACAAAACTTGATTGTAAGGGCTTTGACTCTATCCATTAAATATAAATAATAATATATAGATATAGATAGATATAAATATAGATATAGATAGATAGATGGAGAGAGAGAGAGAGAGAAAGAGACAGAGAGACAGAGACAGAGAGACAAAGTGACAGAGAAACAGACAGAGAGACATAGACATAACATAGACATATATACACATATGTGTGTGTGTCTTTGGGTGTCTGTGTGTGTTTAAGTATAGGTGTGTGTATGCAAGTATGCATGAATACTTGTGGAGTTGATGAGACAGGTGGTTTGGTCCAACCAGAATGATTGTGTGTATATGTATGAATATAAGTGTGTCTGCGCATATCGTCTGTATAAAAGTTTTTTCTTTATGCAAGTGTGACTTTCCTGGGTGACACGGAGGTGAGTTAAGAACTTCTTGTGAGCCTCTCACTTGTGAGAAAAAAACAAAAACAAAAAGCCTAGAAAAATCACTTGCTTACTTAACACCCACCCTGCTATAAACACCGTGTTTTAATTTGCCAGAATTTAGCACTTATTTAAGCACAGAACAGTAATGAAGAGTTAAGTTTTTGACAAAGAACATAAAAGAGTTAATTAAGTCTTCAACACTTAACCACAGAACAGTAAGAAAGAGTTAAGTCTCCAGCATTTAATAAAGCACAGAAATTTATAAAGTAAAATAAAGCAGAGAGAGAGAGAGAGAGAGAGAGAGAGAGAGAGAGAGAGAGAGAGAGAGGCCAGTAGTTTTCAGCCACAAAGTAGCTAGAGAGTGTTTAGTTTCCAATTCCTAATACAGTTAGAGAGAGTTAAAAGACCTGAGATCATCAGTCTCTTGGTCTTTGTCCAACATTCAATCCACGTTCCCCAGCTGGGGCAGTCCTCGGCACTACACTGCCAGACTAGGGGGTCCTACAGAACAACAGAGAGGGGAAGGGTAGACTATAAGTAATCTGATCAGGGAAATAGAAAAAAGTTCTTTAGGGAAAACAAAGTAAGATAAATAGAGAAAGTAAATTAATATTAAGAGTATGTAAAAAAGTCATAAGGAATCATACTGATTATCTGCATAGGAGAGTTATAATATATGTAAGTTAGTGTGTGTGTATATATATACACATATATATACATACATACCCATGCACACACACATATACACATATGCACATATGTGGGGCAGTGGGCTGTGAGAAGCAGCTGGGTGCTTGGTCAATAACGGGCTTGGAACCCCAGAACCTTATTAGACTACAGGAGTTCAGCTCTGCTCCCAGGCCCTGGTTCTTTTCATTTAGCTTCAGCTCTCCAACAACCACTCCCACAGAGAGGTCTATGGCCAACAGTCAAGAGGAACAGGCTTCAGGCCCTAGAGAGATTTACATACTAATGAGGTACCTGAAGGCCAGAGAGTGGAGTCAATTAATCATTCTTCCCCAGTCCCTCTCCCCTCTCTTTCTTTCCCTATTTAACTCAGGTCTGCCCTGTTTTTTTTTTTTTTTTTTTTTTTTTTTGGTGGTGGGGGGGTGCATCCAGATCCATCCACCATCCTCCATGACATTAAAGCCTATAAAAGCCTATGGACTTTCTCGTGTCATTGGGGCCGTGCCATAAGGAACTGTGGAGCCACAGCAATCATGCCTAACTTCCAAGAAACTACCTACACATATATCTGCATATATATGTATATATGTGATATTTTCTTGTTTGGGCTAACAGAGCGCCTTCTAAAAGACAAAGACCATCTAACAAAACCCACAATGCCTGACATGAGAAGGTCTTTTATGAAGTGTTGGCCAGAGCTGTCCAAGAAGCACAGAAAACATAGAGCCCACTGGATGTTCCCCAGAGGTGGAAGATAAAGAGCTATTGTTGAACACACAATAAACTTCAGATACAGGTCACAGAAACACACACACACACACACACAGGATTTAATAGAGTAGAATACAGGTTGTAGTCTGAGTAGTCTAATCATATTTCCTGATACAATAATAAATCTATGAGACTGAATACTTCAGCAGACCCTATTTGGTTCTAGAACCACAGAGAAGTCCTGAAGGGAAGACAGTTTCCAGTTCCCATTGGAATTCTGAACACCAGCAGAGGGTTACTTGAGAGCAAGATAGAAGAACTAGACAGCTAGAGTAAGGTCACGCTATCAAAAAGTCCATTTCTTGCATGTCCTTTTATGTGGTTGCCACCAGAAAATGTGGCCCGGCCCTAACATTCTAACATCAAAGGATCTGGACTTCAGATGAGTCTTCCACCTTAAATAAAGCAACCAATGAAACTTCATCACAAGTGTTCCCATCCACTTAGGTTTTAATTAATTACAGATATAGTCAAATTGACAACAAGAATTAGCCATCAAAGGCTCAAATATAGTAAAGCTGACCTGAAAACCTCCTCCCTGAAGACTGGTTTTCCTGTTACCAGAGGTGCCATACAACCTTGCAAAGGACAGAAGCAACTATGATGCCTATTAGCCACGACAATGACCAACATACATGACAATCCTAAAGATACAAATGTGACGCACATACCTTGGTGGAATCCACAGCTCATTCATTAAATTTAAGACCCACTCAACAAGCAAAAAAATAATTCCTGGCACTGGAAACCTATCCAAATACCCAAGACTAAGTGAAGTTGTAGATCTTGGAGGAGAACATATATTCACCAGCTTACTAAACCAGCACTATGTTCTAAATTTGTATGCATACATCCACAGATAAGAGTAGTCTTCACCCCTTATCAAATAAACATTTCTTTGGTGTCCCAGATGGACACCACTACGGAAAACTACAACCAATCAGAGTTGTGAAGTCCATGCCTAGTGGATATATCTACAAAACATTCCTGCTCCTAAGGCTTGGAAAACATTGTGGAAATTGGGGTGGATATATTGTAAGAGCCAGAAAATCAGGAAGTTTGCTGTGAGATGGCATCTTTTAGTAATATCAGAAACTACTCCCATAAAGTCTCTCCAACATGACTACTAGCTAATGCCTTCTAAACAAGAATGACAATGATGGCTACTCCAAGGTGAATAGGGATAAGCACATGAGATATCAACCCTGTACAGAAAAACTATAGTTAACTGAGGAATGCAGGGAGCATCAGAAGTGGTCCTCCCCAGGGAATAGCACATCAACAGGTTGTCCAGTACCAACTAGTCATCCCTGAAAATATACATACAAGTAGCATTTTATGATTTGGATGTAATAAAAAACCCCAAATTACACTATCTACATTCTGTAACTTGGAATGTTATAAATAACAAGATATTATGAAAAGATAGGTTTTCCAAAGGTTCTTTAATGTGGTCAAGGTAAGGGTTAGGATTTATTAATGGCTTAAGATATTTTAAAACTATCCATGGCAACACAAAATAGAAAGAATAACTAATATGGTTTTGAAAGTAATTACATCAAGACAGCATATAAAAACTTGCAACAATATACAGGGTTAGAAGTAAATATAATCTAAAAATATAACCATACAGAGATGGCCATCTATTCCATAGGAAACTTTTTTGTGATTTAGAAAAAAAATGATGGACATTTTAATAAACATCCCATGAATGATAAACTTGCTAAAGAATTTTTTTAAACCCAAGCCAACACTCAATGTCAAATTAAGTTGTCAGGTGGATATCAAGTCAGTCATATATCTAATATTGGGGCTCTGGAGATGGCTCACTGGAAAAATTGCTTGAGGCATAAACTTAAAGATCTGAGTTTGGATCCCCAGTTCCCCCTGTGAAAGGTGGATGATGTGCCTTGTATTTGTTACTTCAACACCATAGTGTTGGAAGATAGAGACAGACAGATCACTAGAGATCATTTCACAGCCAGGCTACCCATTCAGTTATCTCCAGGTTCAGTTAAAGATTATCTCTCATAAAATGAAAAAGAAACAAACGGCCTAATTTTGATCTCCATCATCAATAAACATGCACATGTGTGCACAAACACACACACACTCTCTCTCACACACACACACACACACACAATCATGTACATAGATGCAGGTCACAACAGATAGTCTGTTACAGAGCTAGGGGTGAGATTCTATTGGATCTAGAGGAGATGGAGGAGAGTTAGAATTAAAGAACAGAAGTTATCTTACTTGCTTGCAAGCTCTGCTGTTTTACAGAGAGTGCCTGCTGAAGTTGGGGTGTGGGATAAAACAATGAGTGGGTGGAAGGAAGTTTAAAAGAGATGGTTTATGTGATCTGTTAGAGATGAAGATTTGGGAAAAAGGAGGTTGAAACAAGTCATCTTCTACAAGACTGGAGAAGAGACACGGGGATTTGTTGGATTTGTTGAGGGAGAAGTGAAGATTTATAGTTGGCCTAACTGCTTACACAGCTGGAGTGGCTTGTGGGTTCCCAGGGCCAAACTAATCTGTTTGAAAACAAAAGTATAAAGACTATACTTTGTAGATCTATATCTAATTAACAATGTCTATATAAAATATGTAAAGAATACTTACAAATTATCAGTAATAGAGAATAATATGTGTGGGGAGCCAACAGAAGGCGGCTATCATCCTTGCAGCCATCTTGAGCCATATACCCTGATAAGAGATTTGATTACAATAGCTTACAACAGCTGAGCACACTCTGGGTGTGTGAGACTTAAAGGTGTGTGACTTAAGGGCATGACTTAGAGATCCGATTTAGAGAAAATACCTAAGGGCATGATTAAAGGTGTGACTTAGAGGCGTGGCTTAGAAGTGAGACATATAAAAGGGGAGAGGCAGACAGAAGAGAGTAACAGAGAATCAGACACTTCAGAGATTACAACTTGGAACTAGGAATTAGGTTAGAGTACAACTTGGAGGAAGAACTTGGAATTAGGTATTAGGCACTTGGAAGAGAGCTTGGAAAGAAGCTTGGAACTTGGAGGCACTAGGGACTAGGAACTCAAGACTTGGGACTTGGACTAGGAAGAGAGACTGAAGAATAAACAGGATTGAATCACACTCTGTCTGGTCTCCATTCCTTGAGTCTGTCCTCACTATCTCTCTTGCTGAACCTCCATCCTCGGACTGGAGCAGCTTGGGGCAGTGCGGGCTAACAAATTAGTCCCCAAGGCTTTTGGCAGTGCAGGTTCCAATATTGACAGAATGGTCGGAGACACTTGGGCCCCCAAACCTGGGGTAGAGCAGCTCTCAACATTTCTGGCCCCCAAGTGTGGGGCAGCTTGGGCCGCAACATTTTTGGCCTCCAACATGAGGCCGAGAGGTCTTCAACAAACATGTATTTAAGAAGTGAAATAAATGAATTTATAATATGCTTCTGAACAAAACTGATATTATATTTTTAAATTTACTTTCATAGGAAGTGACCATGTGCATGGCACATTTGTAGAAGGCAAAGATCAACTTGCAGCATTTATTCTTATCCATCCTGTGACTTCCAGGGATCAAACTTAGGTTATCAGGATAAGTGGTAAGTGTGGTAATAGGCTGAGGGATTTCATTGATCTAGGTATATACATGCTCTTAAATGCTTTGGAGACTGCTTAACCACTATCCATAGCTAAGCACATAGAATGTAATTCCATTGCATCATCTCCCCAACAGTATGGTAAACATCTGGGCACCAAAAGATTTGTACACTGGGCTCCAGCAAAATCATAGAAATTTAAAAGCTAGGACTGTTGAGATGGCACAGTGGTTAAAAGCACTTACAGAAGAGCTGAGTTTGGTTTCCTGCATCCTCACCACATCCTGTACCTCTACCTTCAGAAGATCTGACACCCTCTTCTGGTCTTTGCAGAAATCTGCATGCATGTTCCATACACACACAAAGGGATATATACACATGGATATAAATAAAAGTAAAAATAAATAATTTTAAAACAAATACGTAAAATAAAAAATTAAAGTATTATAACATGTAGGAAACAAAACAAACAACTGAAAAGTTTTTATATAATCAGACTTTGGATAATTATACAGAATGATTATTAATAGTCATGATCACTTCAAGAAAGAATCTTAGAGCTGTTTATTTAGCATATTTAGTTTTAAAATCATGTTTTATGCATTAATTTTTATAATATTCAAATTTATTCAGAATAACTACCTTGGAGGCAATTAATGATAAGGATAATTTTAGGGGCTACCTATGTATAATGTGATGATGCCCACTGTGTGAAAACTCATCTACTGATGAGTAAAAATTATGTGCTTAACTACATGTGTATACATTTTTTTCTGCACTTGAGGTGGTCCAGTTTTGCAGAGGTGGGAAAACTCATTAAGGTAATTTCCATTTACATTATGTGAGTCATCTGTGTCCAGAGTGAAGTCTCTTGCTATCACAGGACATCTTATTTAGTATTCCTTTTGTCAAACAGTGGTAGTTTGAAACAGGTCAGTTTATGATCTTTAAAACAGAAAGTGTTTGTAGTTTGTTTGCTTTAGAAAGTGTACATCAAAGCCAGGGTACAATTTTAGTAGCCTCTTTGTATTTATATTTTATTTTTATAATTTAATAGAAATTGCAATAATCTGTTGTTGAATACATGTGTTCATGTGAAATACAACAGCCGAAAGAGTAGATAATTAGTATGCATAGAGACCGTGATTGTTTTGTATGACACTGATTGCCAGCAAATGTTCATCTCCTTTCCAATGCACTCTCTGGTCCCTCACTGTGGGTGTGAATCTGTCAAATGGTTTATCGGTGTAGCTCTGGGTGTCCTGCCTCTCCTGTGTCCTCTGACCACTGTCACTTACGTGTTCTATTCCTTCCTTCTCATTTACTCCCACTCAGATTCCTGTCTCATCTGTGTCTTTCCATATGTGCTTTATTTAGGTTTACAGCTGGACCATGTGGTATTAACATAAAAAATAAAGGCTGCAGTTTTGATAATACCTAAGTGTCACTAGAAAGGATCGGTAAAGCACAGATTCCTCAGTACTAACTGAGCTATTTGCTTCAAACAGCAAGTAAAGTATCTTAGACACTTTCGGTTTTAGCAACCTACAATTCCTAGAAGAGATCTTCCTTCACGTTTCAAGATCTGGAGCTGTGTGATCTGTGAATAGCGCCCTGTTCTAAATTCTAAGCAATTTCTCACTGTCTACTCACAAGGAAGCTGGTGCCTCCTCATATCATCACTGCATCCTAATAGAAGATTCTGATTATGTCATCCTCTTATGAATATTCCATACTCATATCCAATTAATATAAAGTTCCTACTATGAGCAATAAAGTTTGACTATAATCACTAAATAGAAGAGACCCTGTTCTTTCTTCATAGGTCTTTAAAGAAAAGAGAGACATCCAGATACTACAATATACTAAAGAAGCCACACACAGAAAACTTATTTTTTATTTTATGGTATGCTATAAATGCTATGAAAACAAGAAAAAATAAACTATTTGGATATCTTAGTCTTTAGAGATGAGAAAAAGTCTAACTTTAGACAAAGGTAAATCTCATTGTAACAGTGACATTTGAGCAAAGGCTCAAATGAAGGCATTTAGGTACAAGGAAAACATCCTTGAAAGAAGGGCAATGAATGGATATACCTTTAGCTAAGAACATGCTCATGCTCAATAAAAGAAGATGTGCCAGTATTTATGCCAAGGCTGGTTGATAACCATGGGAAGCCTCCCCTTTTCTGAGGAGTAGAGGAGGATGTAGGGAAGGGAGGGAAGAGGAAGAAACTGGGAGGAGAGGAGGGAAGGGAAGCTGTAATCTGGATGTACATAAATAACTTAATTCAAAAAGAAGGAAATAAAGATAGCAAAAAGAAAAAATAAGAAAGAAAGAAGGAAAGAAGGAAAGAAAGGAAGGAAGGAAGGAAGGAAGGAAGGAAGGAAGAAAGAAAGAAAGAAAGAAAGAAAGAAAGAAAGAAAGAAAGAAAGAAAGAAAGAGTGCTTGTGAAGTTTCATGAATACCAGGATGTCTGGGATATACATGTCTTATATGTGGCTTCCGTGTTCTGGAAAAAGTAAGGGTGTGAATAGCCTGTGAAGTATTATCAGTTTCAGAGAGCAGGAAGTGTAGTTGGTTTAGGATGTGGCATTTACTCTGAATGATACTTAACCTGCTTAAATACCAAAAGCAGACGAGTGACACACAGTGTCACTTTCTAAAGACCAGTGATTGCAGGTCCAAGAGGAGACTTTAGAGAGACATGGAGATTGCCAGGAAATCCTTTATGTGACTACTCAAGGCAGCATTTGGGAGTGGGATATTGATGTATGCGCTTATATAAGATCAAGCAAATATTTACTAATATTATAAAAATATATTTCAAAATTATTCTTCAGTATATCTATAATTTTGTTATTTAATAAGACTAAAGAAAACATGCATATCAATGAAATGAATGTATCTGCTTATTTTCCTATGAAGAATTATTTTTGGCATGGAAGAGGTTAGAATGAAGAAATGAAAAGAAGTGATGCTAACTTATAAATAAAATAAAGCTTAAATCTCGTTTAAATATTTTACACTTTAGAACACAAAAAAATTTTCAAGATTTTTCAGAGTTCACTTACATTTTATTTTGTAATTGTTAATTCTGAATATATCATTTTGCACAATAAACAGCACAAAATTGCTAAAGTATGTTTAGGAACATTTCAAAAATAGTTAAAAATGTCCTAAGCCTAAAACAATTTACTTTTAAGGATGTATTCTGCAACTCAAGACAGCAACTCACACAAAAAAATTTAATATCATTCTACAGCCCAGAAATATGTGTATTTGATATTTATATTTTGGAAATAACAATGATGGTTTTAAATTTCTGGCCTGGGTATGTAGCTTAATGGTTACAAGAAAACTTAAGTTTGTTCTTTAGTGTTCAGAGAAACATTCTTTGTTTTCTATAATTAAACCATTGAGTCACCGTAAAACACAAAACCTTCACATACATTGTAAACAAAACACTGGAATTCATAATAAACAAGACTTTTGGATCTGAGCCAATGAGTTTTGGTTTGCTCTTATTTTTATGTTGCCTGGTGTTATGTCACACCGAGTGCAAAGTGTATATGTTGTTGTTGAAAATCAGGGCCCCAGTGATGTTGTATGGTACAAAATTAGTGAAGCCTGGAAAAAACACCTTGAATTCATTTCATGTTGGATTTTGAATAATTATGTGTTCGGAATCCTGTTATTTTTGTCATTTTTCCTCAGTTACCTGGCCTCCACTGGTTCATATTTAAGAAGCTATGATTAGTGCTACCGAGATGGCTCAGAGGTTGAGAGCCTTTCCTGCTCTCATAGATGACTAGACTCAGGCTTCCAGCACCCATATCAGGACATTCATAACTACCTAAAACTCCAGTTCCAGGAGATTTATCACCTTCTATCCTCTGCAGGCACCTACATGCATGTGACACACATAAACTCACACAGGCATGCATACTCTCAAAAGTAAAAATACATAGTTTAAAAGAAAGCTGTGATTATAGGTGGCCTTAGGACAGAAGTTATGTGGTAGTGTTCTTTAAGATGAGAGAGTAGTAGGGCCTTGAATACAAACCACTGTGTGGGTTTAGAGAACATACTAAACTCTTCATCCTAGGACGTCTGTGTAGAAATTCAATATTGCAATAATTGTTAGAATTTTCCACAATGGTTGCTTGGACAAGTAGAAATCAGTGGTAGAAAAAGTGAGGCTACAACAGGTGCCAATCATCCAGCTTGCAAAATCACTTGAGAAAACCGGAAGGGGATGGGAATACTGGAGATGAAGATTATGAAGTATCCATGTATCTCTGAGAGGAATGTGTATTTAAAATACTCAAGCTTAAAAACTCATGATAAAGTAGTTACATCAGTTAAGGTTGTTCTTGAGGTTTTCACTAAGAATTCATAATCACTTCTGAAATCCAAGTGTGAATTTATTAATTATTAGGCTGGTAAAACAAAGACTTGATTTAATGCCTAAACCCCACATGGTGAAAGGAAAAGGCAAATGCCAAAGGCCGTCCTCTGACTTCACACATATGTCACAGGTCACATATGCTTATAAAGTCATAAACTGGTCATTCATTTAAAAATTTCTAGGTATTTAGATAAGTCATAAACTGGTCATTCATTTAGAAATTTCTAGGTATTTAGATATAATATCTATAAGGGAATGGAAATTATATACTGTTGTATAACATTGCATTTTTAATGTCAGAGCTGATTTTTGTTAAACATAATAACTAAGCTTCGAAAGAGAACGTAATTCTAAATGGTTTTATAGACTCCTAGGTCTCTAGAAATTTTCACAGGACACATACTTGCTGTGTTATTTGGAAAATATGCTGCATCCTTTTGTTGGGAAGTAGTTCTAATTTTGTAACTTTTAAGGATCTCTAGATGATCGTCATAAATTAAGACAACCCAATTGAAGATATTAGTTGATTCGATTCCTAATACTGTTACTGTCTCATACTTGTGTAATGATATTGATTATATACTTTGATTTCATGAAAGTTGTCTATTTTGTGAACTTTTTGAACAATTAATTTCTTAGAGTTTTAAGAAAACATGCCCAAACCGTGAAACTTGTATACAAAATTAGTTAGTTTATATATATATTAAAATTACTATTGTTCTCCTTTGCTGTTAAAGGTATTTTTCTTTGAATAGTTATTGCACTACTAGGTGAAGAATGGTGAACCAAAATTTTTCAACATGATCAGAAGGATTGTGTTGAAAAGTGAGGATATGGTAAAGAGAGATATAAATGAACTTATCATCAAACTTACAAATTATATATATGTATGGGTGTATATATATCAATTATAAGTAAGACAATTATAAAAATATTTATAAAGAAACTATAAATATTGCAAAATTATAGAGAAAATAGAAAATATCCAGTATTTTTATCTTAACTTATGATCTTTATGGAGAATTACTTTCATAAGTTCTCCATATTTAGTAAACCTTTATGAACAAATTACGCAGAGATGAATTTTATATCAATATAATGAAGGGTGCATTTGATAAGCATGTATGTAGCTGAAACTATGCAAATTAAGAGGAATCTGAAAGAAGTTCCAAGATTATCAACAGAATAAAATATTCACCTCCACTACTCTTATTTAACATAGTATTATGAAATCAGATAATTACAGAAAACTAACCATTACAAGTTTCTCTCATAGTGGAAACAAAGTTTGATATGAAATGAACTAAGGAGCATGGAGAGATGCTACTGAATGTGGAGAAGGGAAGAAGAGGGCAGAGTGATATGAGGAATGCATAAGGAACACAACATTAAATCAACATCATTTACAAAATTTTCATGTGTTATCAGAAAAGATTAAAAAAAAGTCAGGGGTTCAGTTTTTCTTTAACATTAATTACTTCCTCAATTTTCCTATGTGTAATAAAAATATTTATTTGAGCAGTAAAGTGTGTATGCCTTCTAAGGAAAAGATATTAGTCCAAAGAAATTGGTATAACTAGTCATCATATCATATTGAACACCATTAGTATTTTGGAACTACAATGATACACTAAATACTGAAGGTTAAAGGTAAGAAAACATCGGATAGCTTGCACCTTTGCTTCCAAGTTACTATCATCATGTCCATCAAAAGGTTTTTAATGGGCCATTTTTTTAAACAGAAATTTTCCTGTAAGATTTTGGGCAATTGCATTGCAATGACTTCAAGTTTTCATCATCCATTCCAAGGTCTGTGTGGTCTGATTATAAAAGACACTTTGATGAATGCATTTTCACTTTGAATTGCTAGGAAGGCATTATTTTTAGAATAAAACATTACGTTTGTCAAACACAGGAAGAGAAAGCAATAATGTGTAAAATCTGGTGTGGAAGAATAAGAAAGGTTAACTCCGGAGCCATCTAAGCAATGTCATGAAAGGGATAGCAAATTTTCGCAATTTGATCTTAAACTTAATCTATAAAAGCATTTTTCACAAGCCGCAACACATGTATCAAGGAATGTTATCTTTGACGATAGAGTATGAGGCTTCACTTGTAAAAGTAGAAATGGAGAGGATTTTTATTTATTTATTTTTTTTATTTTTTTTTTTTTTTGGTTTTTCTAAACAGGGTTTTTCTGTGTAGTCCTGGCTGTCCTGGAACTCACTCTGTAGACCGGGCTGGCCACGAACTCAGAAATCCGCCTGCCTCTGCCTCCCAAGTGCTGGGATTAAAGGTGTGCGCCATCAACTCTAGAACATTCTCTCTTGGAGTTCTATGTCAATGCAGAAAATACAACAGAACACAGTAATCAGTTTGTGGATGTTTGACAGGGGATATAACTTTTAAAGTTCTGCTACCTAATCCTATTTAGCTTTGAGAAGTCTCACCTGTAAATATCATTACTGTGAGTTTAAAGATTGTTTCTAACATGTGAGTTTTTAATAGTCATGTTTAAAGTACCATGATTCACCATATTTAATCATCTCCTTTTAATGGGTTCTAAATTGCTCAAAAATGAAGACCAAATTACAGTACTCATATTTCTCAAACTCAGGTAAGAATATGATAACAAAATATCGATGCAATAACTGAGCATTCTAGAAAAATGACGAGTATGGCAGCTGGCAGTGAGATTATCAATGAATCCTTTCATAAAAACAGGTAAACGTGGGTTCTACAAGGATATCCAAGCTAACAACTGCATTAAATGTATTTCAAAAGTTTCCATATTAAATCTATGACATAAGAGTTTTACAAGAAAAATAAATGAAACAGTGCCACAGCTAAGTGGGAAAATAGAAAAAAAGCTGAGGTGAGTAACCATGCTGTCACTAAAGGCTCTTTAGATCTCTCATAACAACACCTGAAGTGACTGAGTTTTGTCACACCAGTAGCACAGAGAATATCAGGGATTCTGGAAATGTTTTGATAGCTCCTATGGCAATCACAAAACAAACAAACAAACAAACAAAACTATCAAAATGGCCATGACAAAACTTTGATACCTGGGCTTGGAATAAAGGAGAAAAATGGCAGTGTAACAGAATGAGAATTGGCAAGGCCTACGAAATAAGGAGGTTCCAAGAACTCAGAAGAGACAGACAAAGCATGTTAGAAAGTCAGTCTCCAGTGTGTGTGTGTGTGTGTGTGTGTGTGTGTGTGTGTGTGTGTGTGTGTGTGTGTTTTGTTTATTTTTTGGTTTTGTGTGTGATCTCTTAGATGGAAATGTGACTCTCCCCACACAGTGAATCTAAGATGAGGATGCTATTGCAGAACTGAGGGTTATATGTACTGTTCAGAAAGAAATGCACACGAATGTCACCTAGCATGCTTTATAGCAAACAAATAGATTGAAGATAAAGATTCTTGCTAACATAATGGATATGTGTGCTCAGGATATAAAGAACTAAGGGCTGTTACATTCCTGAAACTGTAAGAAAAGGATCAGAAAAACAAACAAACAAAAACAAAATGGGATGATTCCTGACTTCAGCTGAAGTGTCAACCTGCTCTATCTGAAAGGAGACGTTTGAGACCAGGAGGGAAGAAAGAGGCTGATGTGCTGCCCTTTATTCCCTATGTATCCAGTGCACAGCACACACATAAAATAGGAATGCAAATGCCTATGAACTGTCAGAAGAAAGCCTAATACGTGACATTATCTCAGTACCTCAGAAACGAATTCAAAATAAGATAGCATACATAAAAATTACATATAAGCACAAATAAAGTGGATAAGATCTTAGTAGGTAAGTTGTTATACGAAATAGAAAGCTAAAAGAAAACGAAGGTCATAATGAAATTTATTATCCTGTGTGTTCAGTTAAACATATACTTAAATATTTTTTTAAATCATGAAATAATGTAAGGATTATAAGAATGCCTTAGGAAAAAAAAGACAAAGCAAGGCATAAAAACATAATAAATAACAAAAACATATTATTTGATTGTTTGGGAAAATTAAAGGGAGTATGATATGACAGAATGTATTTTATCCTTAAGACATCCCAGGATATTGACTAAGCAAGCACACTACAGTAAAATGACTGCATTCATTGTTATGTTCTGTGTGTGTGTGTGTGTGTGTCTGTGTGTATGGTGTATGTGTGTGTGTCTGTGTGTATGGTGTATGTGTGTGTGTCTGTGTGTGTGTCTGTATGTCTGTGTGTCTGTGTGTATGGTGTGTGTGTGTGTCTGTGTGTGTGTCTGTGTGTATGGTGTGTGTGTGTGTGTGTGTGTGTGTGTGTGTGTATGTGTGTGTGTGTGTGTATCAGGGTGTAGCAGAGTCTCACAGTATTGCCCAGATTCAGGCTGGACTTTATTTCTTTCTGACTCAGCATCCCCAGTTTTGGGCTTAAGCATCAGACAATGAAAGGTAACTTCTGTGGACTTTCAGGGCTTAGTAGACTTTCACTGGAGAGTAACATCTTACTTTGGACAAACAAGATGACAAATCTGCAAGATATCCCTTGAGTTATTTCACATATTGAACCTTTGATTATGCAAGAAAACATTTTTCCAGCTTTGAGAAATCAAGATTTGAGGAATAAAATCAATGTAATGGGTTTAGTTGTAAGCAATACAGGGAAAACTTTACCCAAGGCGACTTAATCACTGACCCTCTCTTCAGCTAGGAGGATTTGAATTCTGTCAACAATTGTGTGAGTTTGGAAATGACCATCCACAGCCTTCTGCAAACAAGTCCTCAGTGGTGGCCTACATTTTGATTGTAATATGGCAGGCGATCCCAAGTTATGATAAATGAAAAGGTTAATGTCTCCTTTTAAAATATATGCCTTGTAAAGAATTGTTTACTTGGTACCCAGCTAGTGTTATATTTAATAAACTTTTCATTCCTAATAAAGGATTTAATAAATCTAGTTTGCTAAATGTTAATACTTTTGTGTCAGGAATCAGATTTAGATTTCCATACTATTTTAATATACTTATTATTATATTGATAAAATGATTGCCCAAGGTGCAAAGCTATCTGGTGAGAGGTTAATTGTCTCATTATGCATTCCTTTCAGATTTGTGGAGCATGTAATGTCTCTCAGTATGGAACCATTTCTAATTATAGACCCTTGAATACAAGAACTTAGGATGAGTTGACTGATGTCTCATCAATCTGAAAAGTCAGACCATGAGATAAGAAGTTACATGATAAGCATCTCTAACAGATCATCTGGTAGCCATGGTAACAATCTGCCAATAACCAATAGTAAGGAACCAGAACACAGGACACTGAGACAGTATAACAACCCAGTATCTTCATTCATTAATGTTTCCTTGTTAGAAGGATTACAAGTATAATTCTTTTGCATCATTTTTTTCCTTATTCAGTCCTCAATTACTACAGATCTACCTTTCCACTAATGCCAATAGGTCTTTGAAATTTATGGTGATGGAAATGTACAGTTCATTACATTATGCATGAGAGTTGCATTGGCTCTGATTTTAAAATAAGGTTTATGATAACTCAACCATTGAAAGACAGGCTGGTTCCATGAATGTGGTAAAAATGTTTCAAAATATTAATTTTAAAATATGCCAAAAAATACAAACTTGTCTGTTTTTTAATGATCTAGAGTTTCATCTATTTTAGTTTACTAAAATGTTATAATAACGTGTTATGTTTTGGCTAGTTCATATGAGAGAAATTCATTGCCTTGTGCTTGGCTGGGGACACAATATCAGCATGGTTGATTTCTCTAAAGGGAATCTTGTATTGGCTGGTTTGTGAATTTTTTTTCATGACTGAGTGTGTGTGTCTGTGCGAGTGTGTATGTGTGAGTGTGCATGTGTGTGTGAGTGTATGTGTGTCCCTGCTTCTGTTTTCTTACCAGTTCATTAAGAATCTCCCTGTATAATCTTTTAAAGACTCTGTCTCTCACAATACACAAAAATCTCAGCTAGTAGGAGTCAAAATTTTAATACCTGAAATTTGGCAGGATCAAAATCTAGTACATTACACCACAAAGGGATTTATCTTTCTATGATAAAAGGGTTTAGAATGATAGAGCTCACAGCTAGTGATTCCATTACCCTGGGGCCAGCCTCTGATGTACATTCAAGTGACTGAGGTGACCCTTCTTGACATGACTTTGGAGATTTTAAACCAATTCCTCTGAGCTCAGCAATGGGTGGTTTTTAATATTCTGGAAAGCAGTCTTAGGAAACCTTAGTTGTCTTGTGTAGTAATCAAAAGAGCACATGAGTGTATGAGACATATTATAATGCCCTGACATCTCGGCTCCAGTTGCTAAATTTAAAAAGCACCAAAAGATCTGGTGGCAGTAATGTGGTCACAGATGTGAAATTATATCATTTCAATGCCACATAAATATGTGATTTGTTCTTTCTGATGAATGTTCAGCTCTGATGAATGCAGCTGCTTTAGCTTTGTAATTTCATGGGATGAATGCCTGATATATTTGTGGAGAATAGCAAAGAAGATTTAACTAAATGGATATCATGATAAATGAAATCTCTAAAAATATTTCATTACATTTACATTATTTTCTTTTGGATTTAAATTCCTAACCAATAAAGAATCAGCTTTTTAAAGATGCTGAATAAAGTTGTCTAGTATGTTTAGGAACCAGCAAATGTCTAATAACTGTTAATCAACTGCACACAGTACATGGAAATTACAGTCTAAATCACAAATACTTTAGTTGTATTTTACTATTCACTTTAAAACACTTACAGGCAATGTTAGTGTCAAAAGCTTTCTTTAATATACAAACTCCCTCTTGATGAGTAAAAATATAATGAAGATAGAAAAATGCCTGCTTTAATTACCACATACTTGCACTTTTAGTTGTCTGAAAAATCACAAATTCTCCTTGAACAGAAATATTCCCAACATTGTTTTCTTCTAAATCTTAATTTACCTTGCTGTTGACACTTCTGATTACAAGCTTGCTCTGGGATCATGGTGTTGGTTAATGATATATGAATTCTCTTATAGATAAAGCATTGAAATGGGGTCAATGTTCAAGAAGTAAGCAATAACTGGACTTGTAAAAAAAATCTCCATTCTGTATCCTTGATTCAGCACCAAGTTTGTATAATCCATAATGCTTGACTTATAACTACAAATAATACTATTAATTTACTTCCCAATTAAGAAATATATAATAGAAACTGGTGCACTGGAGAGGTGGCTCAGCAGCTAAAACCTGTCTACTAATTTCCTGAGTCACAAATCAGAGGATCTAATATTTTGTGATCTCAGTCCATTGCATTTTTTCAGTATTTTAATGTTTGTAGGGCTTTACAGTTTACCAAAGAATTTTCATGTAATATTCTCTATGAAAAATACCATATTTTGTAATATATGTATATTTTTTATTATATAAAAATATATATAATATTTTGAAATATATATATTACCAAATATATATTACCATATTTTGTCTTCAAAATGGCTGTTCATGCTTTAAAGAATATCTATGATAATGATGGTAAGGATGGTGATGGTGGTGGTAGTGGTGGTGGTATGATGACCATGATGCATACATCATGATATGTGTGAATACAGACCCATGTGTGCAATAGCACACTTGGCATTGAGTGGCAACTTTTAGGAATCAGCTCTGCCCTTCCAGTGAGGGGTCCAAGGAATCAAACTCAGGCTTTCATGACAAGTGATTTTCCCAACTGAGCCATTTCATATTTGTACAGGGACACTATTTAAAATAAAATTTCACTTAAAAATAACATCAAAAGACAGGATTTAAAGAAAATCTCATAGAAATAAAAATAAAAAGATCAGAACTATGTCATTTTACTAAGAACATAAATGACTCCTGTTTCCTTTAAAACCAGTACATTTATTAAGAACTATACTTCCAGAATATGTTGCAAGATCTTTTATGCTAATTGATCTGGAGGGTCCATTGTTGCTTACAGATGTACACAAACAGCTTCACAATTATAGAAGAGTGAGCAACCTCATTCTCTGAGTCACCAAGATTTGATCTAAGTGAATTTTGAATCATGTTTTTAATCCTCTACTATCCTACCAGTAAGATAGATCGTAAAGAAGTAAGATTTGTTTTATTGTTTTGCCTCTTCCAGACAAATCAATAAAGTTAATAGAAATAGAATTCAACTCCTCCATGAAGATTTAACCCTCAGCAAAATTGGTTCCCTTTTTGAGATCTTCATGCTGTTATCCACTCTCAGAAAAACCACTTAATCAATAAGTGTCTGTTGAACATCAGATATTTTCAGAGAACTGTGCTGCACTTGGGGACTCTTTGCTGAGTGTAGCAGTCTTTGTATGCAATGACTTGTCCTCTTGTGGCTGTGCCTTTAGGACCTAAAGAGAAGGAGTCTTTTACTCACTAAGACAAGCAGCATTTTGGATGGCATCTCACATTGCAAAGAATTTTCTGAAATCCCATGAAAAAAAAACAAATAAGTATTATTTGGAACTGAGGAAGCTTTGGGTTCCAATCATTGTGTTCTTTGGTACTTCATCATTTTGATTTCTTATATTTTTTATTTAAAAAGTTTTTAAACCCTTTATGTTGCTAAAGTATACTTATACATGCATTTTCTTGTTAGCTTTGAAGCTTAATACTCTTAAAATTTCCCCTTTCTTCTTTTCTATCCTTTCTTTCTGAACCTGCAAAACCAAAAATTATATCATCTTCCAGACTCTCATACAGATGCCACCTCTCTCCCCTTCCTCCTTTCTTTCTTTATTTCTTTCCTATCCTCTTTCTTTCTTTTCAGATCCTCAAAATGATGAACAATTTGAACATAGTACTATACGGCAGGTTTTAGTGCACATGGGTCCTGATTGGAGCCATACAATATAGTAAAGAATCCCTCCAATTTATGGAGTCCTTGTTGGAGGCATAACTTTAATCTGTAGTCTGTACTTCCTAAAAGCAGAAGCACTGGCAAGTTCACAGACTATGTAAGCATTTACAACTCTGATTAATTACTTTTATTTATTTCTCACTCTCTCACCACAGATATCTACTCTAAACAAAGCAAACTACGTAGCCAAAACTAAGGACAATCTTTTAGTGATAAGGTACCTGAATCTGTGTTTATCTTCACTGAAAGAAACACAAGCTGTATCTAAAATCAAATTTTATAATGAACTGCCTTTATCCCTCCCTAGATGTTATGCAATAACGAAGAACTATGAGAATGTGATGGTTTGAATAAGAAGCCTCCATAGGCTCATATATTTGAATGCTTGTTCATCAGGAAATCAGAGACTTAAACTGTTTGAAAGGATGACAAGAACTAGAAGAAGTAGTTGTGTTTGAGAGGATAGAAGCCATTTATTCTAATACTATTGTTCTTATTATTAATATTACTGTACTCCCATCTGTTAACCTCATATACATTATTTGAATCCTTAAAAAAAAAACCCTGTCAATTTTAGAAATTAGGCTAATGGAAAATTTTTAACTGAGGCTTCTTCAATGTTAGAACTTGTTCTCTTTACTCTGTCTTGCTTACCTTCTCTCTTCTGTAGCTAGTAGAGCTCCATTAATTTCAAGTGTCATTCATTAATTCTTTAGAAAAAACAAATTGATTAATGTATATACATATATAATTTATATATCAGTATAATGATATGTAAAAATTTATAATATATATGTAATGAAAATTAGCTAAATTAGATTTTAGATACTATGTAAATGTATGATTTGGATAGGTTTAAATGCTTAAATATTTGTTTCCCAGCTGTTAGCATTGTGTAGGAAGGCTTTAGGACCAAAAGCATGTCAAGACTTATTGGAGAAAGTGGGTTAATGAGTCATCAATCATGAGATATATAGCCTTTCATATTTTCTGCTCATTCTTTAATTGAGTGTGGATCTAAGGTGACCATATGATTCTCAACCTTGCTAGCATGCCTTCCAAGACAGAATGTATGCATTGAAATACAAAATAAACTACTTCTTACTTAAGTTGCTTCTTGATAAGTATTTGGTGAAAGTGATGATTAAAATAGCTAATGACAGAGAAACCCTGTCTCAAAAAAAAGCTAATGACTCAACTATTTATTGATTTTTAGAGACTTCATAAACATAAATTGTGCTATTATGATCATCCAGAGCATCTGGTACACTGTTTTTTGTCTTTAGATGCGTATGGATTTAGTTTTCTACCTAAAAATAAGTTTTGTAGAAACAACTGGTGTGTCTTATTTGAAAGAAAGAACAAAGGGTGTATGAGAGGTTTTAGAGGGCAGAAAGGGAAGAGAGAAAGAATGTAATAATGTTAAATTCTTAAAAATAAAGAAATAATAAACAATTTTGTTTTAAAGTACATACATTTTAAGGTTAATTAAAGGCTACATGATTTACTCATCATGCCATCTTTAAACTCTAAAACCAAATATTTAATTTCTGAAAAAATATTTAATTTCTGGAGAAATTAATATGGTAATAATTTTAAAATTATTTATTACTAAAAACTACAAATTGAGAGTTTTATATGTATATTATACTTGCTCATTGTTTGAAAGCATCCTTCAAGTTGGAAAAAAAGGTATTTAATTTAGATGAAAATATTAAGACATCATTTGAAGATTAGGAATAAATGGATTGAAGTTCTGACTAAAGAGAATGAGATTTCTATCAGCATAATCCTTCTAAGGTTAATATCTATCGATATTTCATTTCATTGTGTAGATGAATTTACTCAATAATAAACTGGTGTACAGTTTGGTAGGTTTATGTTTTCTGCTTCAGATCATAAACACACAAACACATATGCACACATATTTATTTGAATGATTTGTTTACATCAATACAAATATTCACTGTCGAAGGGTAAACTAAGGAAGGCAGTGAGTATAGAGTTGGCAATTGGGATTGGTGCTGATAGTAACTGCTGTGCGCCCTTCCCACCCCCAACTCCTCTGACAGGACCAGGCAATTTATGGGTCAGCACTCATAGTGCTAATGAGAGCAAAAATTACATTATCTGGGGCCAATACTCTCTGTGACCAGTGTAAAAGTCTGAACTCTTTAAACTCTTAGAGACCTGGAGAGAAAGAAAAAAAGAAGAGAATCTCTCTCTCTCTCTCTCTCTCTCTCTCTCTCTCTCTCTCTCTCACACACACACACACACACACACACACACACACACACTGGATGAAGCAAATCAGGCTCCAACCATCTTACACATATATATACATGTATCCATATATACACATTTGGTGGCTAGAGCAAATCTCTCATGACCAAGCTCTAACCATCATATGTGTGTGTGTATCACACATATATATACACATACACACATACACAGATACACACATACACAGATACACACATACACACATACACACATATACACATAGTCGGTGGATGGAGCAAAGGTCCAACAACATTTTTTTTCTCTTAGCCTTTTTATATCTCCTATGACAAAGTTCCCTATGTATGAAAAATAATTACCTCATTCAAAGACAGATAAAATGTTACACAAGAAGGAGTTACAGCAGAATTATTGATTTTGTTTAAAGCAGTATTTTAGCTGTCTGTTATTCCATAAACTCATTGTAAGTTCAAAGCAATAGATTTTTAAATGTAAATGAATTTCCTACTCCTTGTTCATTGCCTAACTTTATCAAGGTGCACATCTGTGGCCTCATCCCTGGACCTAACCTGGAATTATTGTTTTCTTTGATCATTAATTTGTTTTAAGCCTATTTTTCTTCCTAGTGCAACTTATGTACTTGTAACATTTCAAAGCATAGTAGATTCCTTTTCATCAACAGTTTATTATTCTACATAGCAGAGATAATTCTACCTTTGATTCTGATTTTAAACTTTCTACCAAATGTCTGTTTTCTTTCTTTCTTTCTTTTTTTATTGTCAAATCATAATTTTTACTTTTTAACACAGGAGTAATAAACACAAAAATGCAGGATGTTCTACCAAATATCTTTGGTTTTTTTTTTTTTTTTTGGTTTTTTTTTTTTTTGTTTTTTTTTGGTTTTTTTGGTTTTTTTTTTTTTTTTTTTTTTTTGGTTTTTCCAGACAGGGTTTCTCTGTGTAGCCCTGGCTGTCCTGGAACTCACTCTGTAGACCAAGCTGGCCTCAAACTCAGAAATCCGCCTGCCTCTGCCTCCCAAGTGCTGGGATTAAAGGCATGTGCCACCACTGCCCAGCTCTACCAAATGTCTTAATGTCTTTAATTCAAAAATTATTTGAATCAAATCAAAAATTCTATAAAATTATTAATTTATATAAACACTGTTATTTCATGAATGTTCATCTTCATGTTGATCTGTAGGAAATTCATCCAATAGGGTGGGTTGGAGTTAGGAATCAGTTGTGACAGACTATAGGCAGAAAGAGTCTTTCTTGGCCTAATCACACTTTGTCAGAAAAATGAGAAACACAACAATTGCAAATCTGGGAAGGCACATCAACAGCAAGACACAATCCTGGGACAAAGCTCCTTGCATCATGCCTTTCAAGGATTCATCCACTGTAGCCATGCAGAACAGTGGGCTGTCTCCAGGAAGCTCACTTGCCCAATGCAGCTCCTCCTGAATGGTGTCCACCAATTCACAGAAACACAAAAGATGCCAGTAGTAAATCCAGAGTGACAAGTAATTTCTTAGTGATTGTGATGAGGAGAATGACTTGGAATTGGATAGAAATTCAAATGTAAAACCATGTGAATTCAATTGACTTTTAAATGGTTACTTGATAATTTTATGTCACAAGAACTGTTTGCTATTTGAAAGGAACCTTTTTAAAAAAATCTGCCTAGAAATTTGTTTAAACAACAAAAGGTATATGACATGACATAGTAGAAAGTAATCAATAATAGCCTCTTCAGAACTTTCCTAAGGCAAATTAATTTCAAGAAAAATACATTAAAAGTCACCAAGTTCAACACTGTCCATATAGCTTAGATCTACTTCCTTGCTGCCTTCTCCCCACATTAGAGAGACACCATAATTTCATCTGTACTGTTAACCTAAAGTTTCATTGTAGAATAAAAGCTAATAATGCTATCATGCAGTATATTCTAACACTTCACTTATTCTTTGTAATCTACAACTCAACAAACACCAAATTCCACTCTAACTGGAAGATAGGTTCTTTAGTTTAACTTTATGATAAAAAAAATGGATGCAACCAACATGGCCAGCGAAAGGGGTGTGTGTAGGCAGAAATCCTATGTGAATAGATCAATCGGTCTCTCAACTCTCATCACAGAATTTTATATTTGCTGTAGACAGTATTTAACACAAGTCCTCCAACTGGTCAAAGTGCAGAGAATAAAAGACATTGGAAGTCTCAGCCCTTAATAAGACATGTATACCACACCACTCTCCTCCCATGGTTCATAGATCATTGCAGTAGAAGGAGGGACAGTTGGGAACAGTCAGATGCAGTGTATACCTACAAGAAAACAGTATTTACTGGACACAATAGGGCAGTTGATCAAATGAACTCAACTGTTACAGTGTGTAAAAGATTTGGATAGACTCAAACAAGAATATTCCATCATGAGAAGAGAGGCAAACATGATACACCAACTGTACTGATGAGGAGCTTCTCTGCCTCATCATTTAGTTTTCTTTGAGCATGAGACTGACCCATGATAAGCCTAAGATGCACCAGTAGATGGTCAAATTCCTAAGAGTTGGCTTAAAGAAAAAGGAACAAGGATATGAAGTTGGGTGAGTGTAGAATGAGCTTTGAATCTGGGATGATATGGGGAAAGGAATAACTTAGATCAAAATAAGTTGCATGAAATTCTCAATATATTATAATTTTAAAAAAATGAATAAATATAAATAAAATTACAAGTAGTCAAGGAATATTAACCTTGAAAGGACACCATACACAGAATTCATCTTTTTGCTCATTATAAGTCTATTTAAAGGTAGAATTTTTAATTGCCAGAGTTGAATTAATAGCAAGTGTTAATAGGGCCATAATTAAAATTCATATTAGAAACCCAACCGAAGTGTGCAATTATAATATGTCTCTATTTCTAAACTCAGTGAGTGTGAAAATAATAAGTGAGATTCAGAGTGATGTGGTTCCATGGCTCAGCATATTGAGAAATTTATGCAAAATTAACCACACGAGTCACCTAAGTAGAGCAGAATTGATTACACTGCACAGCTGAGGGTGTGAAAGAGGAAAGAAAGAGCAAACAGTCCTGATCATTACATGCTGAATCCTACTCAGGAAACAACTTCTAGATCCTCCAAGAAGATGGGAGATAGAGGCAAAATAAAATAAAAAAGCAGGGTTATTATATCAGGATGAGATTATTGACAAAGAAGAAGCAAGGTGAAATTCAATTCAGGGCTCTGTGGAGGCAGAAGCAGGATAGAGGGGCATGAGAAATAGATGGAAACGGGGAACTGGTTGAGAAAGGAAATATTTGAGAAAGAAACATGGTAGTATCAAGTCTAATTTAAAAGCATCTTGAGGTGCCTGTACTCTATATCATCTCTGGTGAGGTTTGGTTTTATGTGGCTCATTCTTAGTGATCCACAGGACCAGTCCGACAGTACCAGTTTGTCAAGTCATTTTGTATTTTGAAAATGACATCTGATTTCTGTATAAAGGGCAAAAATATTTAAAAATCAAAGAATTACAGGATAAATATAATCAAAGAAAGCAAAATCTATTTGTCTTACCATCAGTGACTTATCTTTAAACCAACTTATACATATTTGAAGATGATTTACCACCACTGACCAATGCTAATAATAACTTGATCTAGTCCATGATTTAATAAATGTTACAAAGACATTTTACTTGGAATAATACTCTATTTTTCTGAAATATGTTAGTTGCTTAATGTATCTGTCTTTTCAAGATGTTATCTGCTTTGCAGCACAGAAAGAGATAAAAATCACTTATTAAATTTAATACTAAATAATTGTAGGCCAGAAAGCTGTTTTAACTACTTTTCCCATTGCTGTGATAACAGACTCTGACAAAAGCAAATTAAGAGAAAGTTTATTCTGGCACATAGTTCAGGGTACTGTCTGTCATGATAGGGGAAGTCAAGGTAGCATCAGTGGGAAGTAGATTTCACATCATGTTTACACTTTCAAAAAGTTACAAAAGAATGGGCACATGCTTCTTCTAAACTTCATTTCTTTGTGCATACCTGCCAGAATCACAGACAGAGATGGTCCACCAATAGTAGGTGTGTCGTCTCACCTCAGGTAATATAAATAAGGTAGATAAATAAACCCCTCCACAGGCATGAGCAAACGCCCTCCCCCTAAGAGTTTCCAGTTATGCCAAGTTAAGGTTAACATTAGCCATCACCATATTGAGTATCTTTATAGTATGCATTTTGCTAATAAATAAACGCATCAGAAATCTTAATAAATCCTTTATTAAAATATAAACTTTTCTAAGGCTATGGTTAGCATAAAATAAAATAAAGAGGTATAATGAGAAAAAATTGTGATTCATATATATGAAGCTGCCATAATAAGAGTCATAAATATGTATATTAAAAATATTTTTATGCTTATGTTCTATCTTTACTAGCATTCAAGATTAGTACCTTTAACATTTTTCAGAAATATTAACTATATTCACTTAAAAATAAGTCCACCCCATTTGATCAAATAATCTTGAAAAGATTATTATAAAGGTTAGATTTGTGGTAATAGTTAATGTTTACTAAAGTTCTTAAATTTTCCCTTGATAATTTAATGAAATAAAAAGAAATATACAGACAACTTCATCAACTTAAAAATACTATTTTAAGACCTGAGCTTTTCAGTTTAGAGCTGAGAGGGAAAAGAGACAAGAGAAAAGCTTTGTCTCTTATTTCCCTAGAAAAATCCCTAATACTCCTAAAACTGTTCTGCCCTTGTTTGCAACTGAACTGTAAACATAGAAAGGTTAAGGTTCTTTCTTTTTAAAATGTGTGAAAACATACAAATAAATTGATAAGGCCTTTCATTGATAAACTACTAAATTAAGAAACACCTGAAGTAACTAATAATGTTTCGTAAATATTTTTTGAAATAGGATTTTTGGTGGTTTCTTCAGGATTGAACTACAGCTTCCTGGTTTCTGCTTGATGAAAGGACTGGACTGTAACTACTGGTTTGTGCCTGTTTTCTGCATGCCTAGAGGACTTTATCTGGAGCTGATAAGTCTGTGTTTCCATTTTGGTCAAGCTTCAAGCTTGAGCATGCTAGCCCTTTTTGTCCTAGAAATACTTTTATTCCTGCCCACCATATTAAAGCTTGTCTTTAACAACATCAACATGTTGGCAGCCAACGTACATGGTTGAACCTGAAAATGAACTCCCAGACAGACGTATTAATTTAACAGGCTGGTAAGCCAAGAACAGGTAAGTTTCTGCACAGAGCCTTACCAACCTAAGACATAAGTGCATTGCTTTGGATAATGCATATATCACAATGAGTAAGGAAGGCATTCTTGTCAGAATGACAAGACAGGCTCAGTCTTGTTTATGAAATAAAAAAGGGGAAGAGGCAGAGCGCATTTGGGTCTGCTTGGCAGGAATATGACATTGTCCAAGGACAAGAAAGTGGGCTTCAGGCAGGAATCTGACATTAGGCTAGAACAAAGAAGTCATTTCAGACAGGAATCTAAGTATTAGGCTAGAACAAAGAAGTAATTTCAGGGCAGAACCTAAATATTAGACTAGAGCAAAGAAGTAGGCTTCAGACATGAAAATGAGTTTGGACTAGGACAGGGAAGTAGGCTCAGATATTTTGGTCATCCTGATAAGCCCTTAGAAATCATGAGAGTGATCACAGGACTTTGTTTATTGCCTTGGTTGTTCTTTGACTATTTGTGTTTATTGTCTTGCTTGTTCCTTGACTACTTGCATCTATTGTATTGCTAGTTCCTCAACCTAGAACTGTCCTTAATACTAGCATGTAATTAAAATAGTTTAAAAGCAAAAGGGAGGAGGGTGGATAGGATAGGGGGTTTCTGGGGAAGGGAAATGAGGAAAGAGAATGATATCTGGTATTGATTCTGGTATTGGCAGGAATATGACACTGGCCAAGGACAAGAAATTGGGCAATATCATGCAAATATCAATATATAATGCAAATATCATAGGGTAAATTGTGGCTAGCAATATCAGAAATCAAAATGCTCATGTCTTGTGGCCAATTTTGGTCATTTCTAAAGAATTTGTAAGGCTAAAAGATCCAGAGTTCAAAGTAACAGGTATATCAATTCTAGAGAATATGGTAATCATAGAGGAAAACAAGCAGGTTCTGCTTATAATGAGCCACAAAGGCTTCAATGCTATTTCACCCTTTGTGGAAAAGGCAAACATTGGTCCAAGGATTGCTGTCTAAGAGAGACATGCGAGGTAACGTCTTGCCATCAGGAAATGAACTGAGGGACCTGTCAGCTCGAGGCCTCACAGTAAACAATATGAGCTGTATTTCTTTGGTCAGTCAGGAAATACCAAGCTGGCAAGAAAATTCGGTATTTCTTATGTTATACATGCTACAGAAGGAAGCTTCTGGGTCTAGCCACAAATACCTCTCTCTAAAGGTAGAATTTTCTGTTTGGTTCTAGATGAGCAAGATAGAGAAACTGGCATAGTCAGACTCTGGATCTGGCCACAAATACCTCTCTTACACATTCCTCCAAGGGACCTGACATCTGAAATATGGGGATGACTGCAGTAGGCCAGGATGGAGACATCTCAGGATGGAGACATTTCAGTAACCTGTGGCATCTCTTTGTAAAAAATATAGTTGTTCCCATTTCTCCTAACCTTAGCCCTAGACAACAGCTGTATAGATTTCATTTGTGCTTGACTACTTTTCAGTTGGACTTGGTGTGCATAATTATTCTCCCATATCTGGCTTTCCTATTTCTTTCTCCTTCTGCTCTGGTAAATTCTGTAAAACTAGATGTTCCTTGATGCAATGATTCTTAAATAATTAAAAATTGAGGTACAGGGGTACAGCTCATTCCTAATGTCCCAGGTGCATGCTGTGTGTTCTCATCTCGGAAATAAAGCAAAAACTGCACAATGGTAGTTCCAGATTAGTGTTTGGCCTGCAAAGAAAGTTTGAAGAAATTATTAAAAAAATGAAATAAAGCCAACATTGGGACCCCAAGAAAAGAAAAACTATTGAAGTTGTGAAATAAGTTTTACAAAATATTTAAGAGTGGTTTCTGGAGAAGCAAGTATAGAATACATAAAATCTTATACTAGTAAAACTAAATCAAAAAACTGAGACTCTTAGGAGAGTCATTGTGTGCAATATACAGAAACAGAAAGCTAGTGGGATTACTGAGTTAAGGGTTAACTTGATTCTTTCTGGCCTCTGCCTAAAAGCTTTGCCCATGTTATTTATCATTAGAAGTGCACAAGAAAATGCAAGTACCTGACCTGAAAGCTCAAATCTCTAAAATATATGTCAAAAGTTAAAGTTTAAATAATGATAAGTTTGCAATTATTATTATTTTGGCTACAGGCTTAGGAGTAGGAAAAGCTTGCAACTTTGGAGAACAATTGTAATTCTTGATTCTTCGAGAGATGTGGTTATTCTTTTAAATTTGATTTGGCAATGATTATACAATGACTTATTTTTCTACTTGCTTTTGGGGTATGTACTGGCTTGTTTTGTGTCAACTTGACACAAGCTGGAGTTACTGTAGAGAAAGGAGCTTCCATTGAGGGATTGCCTCCATGAGATCTGGCTGTAAGGCATTTTCTCAATTAGTGATCAAGGAGGGAGGGCTCCTTGTGGGTGGTACCATTCCTGGGCTGGTAGTCTTGGATTCTATAAAAAAGCAAGCTGACCAAGCCGGAGGAAGCAAGCCAGTAAGCAACATCCCTCCATGGCCTCTGCATCAGCTCCTTCTTCCTGACCTGCTTGAGGTCTAGTCCTGACTTCCTTTGGTGATGAACAGCAATATAGAAGTGTGAGCTGAAATGTGAAACCCTTTCCTTTCCAACTTGCTTCGTGGTCATGCTGTTTGTGCAGGAATAGAAACCGTGACTAAGACAAATTGGTACCAGGATTGGGGTATCCCTGTGACAACCTGACCATGTTTTGGGGAGGAATGTGGAAGGACTTTGGAATGTTGAGCTAGAAGAGCCATTGGGATTTTAAGAGCTCTGTGGGATGTTCTGTAGGAGCTTGGAAGATAATGTTGAGAACAGAGCAGAAGACGGAGGCCTGGCTTGTGAAATTTCAGAAGGAATGTTAAAAATTCTGCCTCAACTCCTGCTTCCTGACCTACTTGAGTTCCAGTCCTGATATCCTTTGGTGGTGAATAGCAATGTGGAAGTGTAAGCTGAATAAACCCTTTCCTCCCCAACTTGCTTCTTGGTCATGCTGTTTGTGCAGGAATAGAAACTCTGACTAAGACAGGGTATCAATAAGACTGGAACAAGAAAGAGGTGAGAGAGAGAATGTAGAGAGCTTGAGAAGAGCATGTAAAGAGTGAGTGAAGAAAGAATGTGAGGTATGTATGGAGAGTATGTGAGTGAAAAAAGGAGTGTATGTAGTATGTGAAAGAAGTGTGGGAAGAATGTGTTTGAGAGTGAGAGAGGAACACAAAAAGGTGTGTAGGAGTATGTGATTTTGAGAAAAGAAAGGGGCACAGCAGAAAACCCGAGTGTGTGTAGCTTTAAGCTGTGAGAAATTGAGAGAGAGAGAGAGAGAGAGAGAGAGAGAGAGAGAGAGAGAGAGAGGTGATCAGGGAGAGAGAGAAAAGAGAGAGAAACTTTAAACCTTGAAAAATTGCCTATCAGTTTGTACTAAACTAGTCTGTGTTTGTTTATTATGCACCTTCTAGATATTCCTGCTTCCAGTTGAGAACTCTGATCCTGTGTCGAGGCTGGATTCTGACAACCAAAACCATAGTCTACAATAATTGACTTGAAAGATAGCTTTTTTTCAATATCCTTTCACGAGAAAGAAAGAGAAAGGTTTGCTTTCTCAGTACCTACTTTGAATAATAGTTATTCACTAAAGAGATACCACTGGAAAGTGCTTCCACAGGGAATGTCAAATAGTCCAACTTTATGTCAGTATTTTGTGCAACAACCATTAGAAATTATTCATAAGCAGTTCCCTTGGTCTACCATTTATCATTATGTGAATGACATTCTGTTGGCTGATTTTGATAAAGGTGTTTTAGAAAATATGTTTATGGTAACACAAAAAAATCTGCCATGTTGGGGGTTACAGCTTGCTTTAGAAAAAAATACAAAGGGGAAGAGATTCCCTTAGTCATCTGGGTTATAAAATCAATCAATAAACAATTCAACCACGCAGGGTGGTGCACGCCTTTAATCCCAGCACTTGGGAGGCAGAGGCAGGCAGATTTCTGAGTTCGAGGCCAGCCTGATCTACAGAGTGAGTTCTAGGTCAGCCAGGGCTACACAGAGAAACCCTGTCTCGAAAAACCAAAATAAATAAATAAATAAATAAATGAAACAATTTGACCACAAAATGTTGTCCAAGGGACCAATTACATACACTTAATGATTTTCAAGCATTAGTGAGAAATACTAACTGGTTGAGACCTACAGTTAGATTTAGTTCATGTGAGTTAAGTAATTTGTTTCGAATATTACAAGGAGGTTCTAATTTAAACAGTTCAAGATGTCTAACAGCCAAAGCAGAAACAGAGTTAACTCTTGTAGAACAAAGACTATAAGAGGCATGTGTGAATAGAATTGAGTGTTTTCTAGTCATTTTACCTTGACACATTCTCCTACTGGACTCATAATGCAAAGAGAGGATGGTATTATAGAATGGATTTTTTAGCTCATAAACAAAGTAAAAAATTGAAGACATATATAGAAAAATTTTCTGAATTAATTATCAAAGGTAAAATAAGACTATGTCAATTGTCAGGAACAAATCTGGCTGAAATTGTAGTATTTCTTAAAAATGCTGAAATTATATCATTATGGGTGATCAGTGAGGATTGGAAAAAAGCTTATAGTAACTACTTGGGTGAAATTAATAACAAATATCCAAAAATCAAACATATACAATTTATTAAAGAACTAATTGGATTCTTCCATATATTGTAAAGAGAACACCAATTTCTGAGGCACCAACTTCTTATACTGATGCAAACAAGATGGAAATGGCAGGTTATAAGTCAAATATAATAAACAAGGTGATCAAAAGTCCATATACATCAGTTCAAAATTCACAATTGTATGCTATTTGTATGTTATTATTAGATTATCCTGAATCCCTTAACATAATTACTGATTTCTTGCATGCAGAGTCATTTTGCATATAGAGACTGCTGAATTTGTATCTGATAAATCCAAATTAACTTTGTTATTTGTACAATTGCAATAGGTCATTAGAAATGGAAATTATTCATCATATGTTACAAATGTTCAGTCTCACATAGTTTTGCCTGGTCCATTAGCTCCAGGAAATGATGAAATTGACAAATTACTAATTGGCAATGTGTTAGAATCCTCAATTTCATGAGAAACATGGTGTTAACTAGAAAGGTTTAAAGAAAAAAAATTCTATCACTTGTTAACAAGCCAAAGAAATAATAATAAAAAAAAATCCTACATGTTCTCTATACAATCAAATTCCATTACATGATGTTAGTAACACTAGGAGTACCAAAAGAAATGACATCTGGCAGATGGAGGTTTTCCATTTTGAAGAATTTAAAAAACAAAATTATGTTCACCATACCATTGACATGTACTCAGGATTTCAATGGGCAATTGCTTTAAGTTCTGCAAAGGCTGATTGTAAACTTACACACATACTGGAAATAATGGAAATTATGGTGATACCTGCACAAATTAGAACTGACAATGCTCCTGAATATGTATCCAATAAGATGCAACAATTCTTTGCATATTACAATATAGTACATGTTATTGGTATACCACATAATCCCACAGGAAAAGCAGTTATAGAAAAAGCTAATCAGACCTTAAAAGAGATGCTTATTAAACAAACAAAAAAAAAGAGTAAAAAACCCCAGGAACAGACTAAATAATGCATTGTTAACTCTCAATTTTTTTTAATGTTGGTGAAAATGGAACAACAGCAGCTGAGAGACATTAAGTTATCAACACTGAAGAAGTAGGCCAACCAATATACTATAAAGATATGTTGACATTAGAATGGAAACCTGCAATAGTATTAAGATGGGGCATGGTTATGCTTTTGTTATCTATAGGGAATGAAAAAAATATGGCTACCAACAAAACGTATAAAGATTAGATCTGACTAGGGAATACTTGTCAGCTGAGACAATGTCTTCACAAAGCAAATAGCCTAGGTAATTCAAACTGTCTCAGTTATTAATTTCTCCTAAATGCACATACAAATCAACTTTTAAAAAGCTATTCCTAATGTTTGCTCACACAGAGACTGGAAAACACAAAGATTGGGCAACAAATGCAATAGCTACCATTTTTTAAACTAACCATTTCCCTCGCCTTGGGCCCCATACAGGAATTCTTCACCCCAATTCAACAGGATGCAATTTTACGAAGATCATCACACTAGTCCCTTAAGATGGGGTGGATAGGTTTGGCCATTTGATGTGTTATAATTATTATCATCTAGGATGGAAGGTTATAATTTGTTATGTTCAAGAATTGATGAAAATTTAAAGTTGTTTTGTTTGGACTATTGTGTATTAGAAATTTGAAGTATTTTGTTTCATTATTGTATATTGATAGAAATTTTAGGTTTTTTAATCATTGTATATTAACAGAAATTTAAGTTTTTGTTTGAATTACTGTATATTGATAGAAATTTAAAATTGCTTTGAAATAATGTATATTGATAGAAATTTAAGGTGGTTTCATTAGATTATTTGACTATATTGTACATATGCCATTTCTTGAAATGTGTTGATTCTTACAATTATTTTCACTGTTTGTGGATGATAGAAAAAAGGGCAATTCTTTAAAAAAAAATGGGGATATGAAGTGGTAACTTCTAGTTCTTTCAGAAAGTTACTTATGCCAAATGATGTTTTGCTGGGGCATGAATGTGAAAGGATGTCTTGCTAAAGCAAACACATGAAAGACTGTTTTGCTGAAGCAGGTGAAAGGATGTTTGGAGATAGCATATATGTGAAAGAACTCTTGATGAAGGAGTATAAATATGACCCCACAGACAGTGGCAGATGAGCACTGAGCTTTGGTTTGGTTTGTTCCACCTAGCTATTCTTCACTAAAGACACACATTGTATTGGTTCACCTTATTTAATGTTGTTGACCTCACTTGTGATAATGCTGCCTTTGAGAGAAACCTGCCCAAGAACTGCTTGTGATGTTCCTGTGGCACCTTGCTGCTTCTGTGGCCTTGTCTCAGGCCAGCTGATGAGCCTGATGGTTTCTTCAGGATTGAACTACAATTGCTTGGTGTCTGTTTGCTGAAAGGATTGGACTGTAGTTTCTGGTTCATGCCTGTTGTCTGCCTGCCTAGAGGACTGGTCTGCAACTGTTAAGTCATGTTTGATCTTTGCTGCAGGACTGAACTGCTCAATTGTTGCTCAATAAATGGATTTTAATCACTAAAAATGTTACCATGACTGAAGGGGTGTGAAACTGCAATGGCCCAGGATTTGAGAGAAAAGGTTGAGAGAGCTTCAATCCCCAGATACCTCAGATGAGTATAACAGGCATTCGCTCCCTCCCCTTCTCAGCTTGGTGGCATAAAGTCAACTTCTCCCACCTCCTTCCATCAACCCTAGTAAGAATTTATTACTCTGAAAGTTAGCAGACATCACTCTTTGTTTGACTTATAAGGTTTGTCCACTTCAGACCCTACAGCCCCTGATGAAGCATCTTCCAACACCCATGCCCTGACTACACAAACCTTGCCCTAAAGACCCTGGCCACCTCCCCAGGGACATACATACCCATCTCCTCAATAAACTGTACTAGTTTTCTGAAGCCATCCCTTAGTATGTTCTTTAGCACTTATCGCTGAGCAAGATCCTGCATTGCACCCACCTATGCCTGGCTAAACGTTCCTCCTCCAGTCCAGCCTGGTATGCAACCGGCCTGGCTATCCTGAGAGAGAAACAGACACAAGGCAGCAAAGGGACTCTGGCAGGCCCTACCCTTTTCCCCTATTCCCTCTGCCTTATTGAGGAACTAGATTACACTCCTAAAGCTAGCCACCAAGATCTATTCCCTTATTTGGGCTCTTTCTCCTCTTGAAGCCAAGTTCAGCCATTGAAATATTGAAGCCATCTTTGGCTTGCCTAACTAACATGCCCAGTTAAAACACCTCATCCTTACATGGCACTTCTTTTCCCTTTGTACCTTTAAAATCTACCATATACCAATGGGCCATGTCTATCTCCTTTCTATCAAGAGGCAGCAGCCCTTTGCCCTCAGGACAAATACCTTTTCCATTCTCTCTTGTTTTCTTCCTCCTCCCCCTACCCCAGCCTCTATCTCCTGTCTTTGCCTCTTATTCCCTGTCTTCTGTTTCTCTGGGGCAAATGAATCTCATTTATGCCAAGAACTTGATCTTCAGATTCCGATCTTAGAATGACATTTGATACTATTTATCAGAAATTTAGTCACTGTTGTTTGTTCTATTTTTCCCTCCAAATGAGTTTTTTAAAAAATGACAAATCACATCTTCTAACTTTGTTTATAGATAACAAACTTCCTATTTCTTCATCTTGTGTGTCCTTAGTTGTTTATGTCCTTCTTAGACGAAGTGTATTTGTTAAGTAAGTAGACAATAACAAGATTGCAGGTTATTAGGATTGGGTCCATCCCTCAACATAACTACACTGGAAAAATATACAAAGACTACAGGACTCAATTTATTGACATGAGAAATGGGACAAAAATCCTGCCACTGACCCTAGAGATGTGACACCTCAAGCTGCCCAGAATGTCATTAGCTGATAACAAGCTAACCAGATTTGAGGAATTTCCTTATTATTACCATTTGATTAAAAGTAATAGAGAAAATTTTATATATCATGGTCCCTCTTTTAAGAATCGACCCAACTGGACTTGTCAATCACTATGGACAGGAATGTACCCTTACAAAGCCTTCTGCTACATTCATCATTTTTACCTCTGTGTGGGTCATTGTTCAGTGTGATATGCTTTCAGTAGGTTATTGTTTCTGTGAGAAATGGGTGAAAGAAGATTTCAGGAATGTTATATTACTCGTGTGAAATCTCTCTGTCAAATTTACTACTATTATGAATTCCTTGGTGAATTCTCTAACTTGATATGCATTTGGCAATTGAAATCTTGTTGCTTTTAGGTAATGTCCGGTTCTAAACTGAAGTTTCCCAGTTGGCTTCTAGCTCTACATTAAACCCAAATCTGATTGCTAGAAGGTAAGTTGCAAGAACTAGACCATCTTTGTTTTACTTCTAACATCCAAGACTTATGTTCTTCCCAGTAGTTTCTATATCTTATTTCTGAACCAGAGTTTTAATTAGGTGAAGCACAATCATTTAATATGAAAAACTGCCACCTAAGTAATACTGTTGTTATTTATTCCAAGAAGTGAATAATATTGAGAAAAAAACCCTCATAAACAAAGTTTGCCATTTATTGTAAAAGGTTATTATAAATAAAAGATGAAACATTAATTCAATTTTATTCTGTACATTCTTGCAAGACGAAAATGAGAAAGAAAAACTGAAAATATTCTATCTTATCTTTTGTATAGAAGGGTTATAAAAGGATCTTAAAAATAAAAATTACCATAAAGCCTGAATGAGCATAAAGTGTGATATATAATAAATGTCTGTATATATTATATGATCTCTACTCTCTAGTTTCTACAAAACATATAACAAGAATCAAATTTGTCTAGAAATGTTATTATAATACTCTATTCAGTAGAGGGACACTAAAGTGTGAACTGATATCATTTGGTCTGATTAAGGTCTCAGCACACCCATGGAAGAAATGTATGCTAAGGGATGCTAACATATAAAGTAAAGTCATTTAAAGCACAGTAACATTTCACTAGTGCTTTCTCTATTATTTGATCACTTTGTTTTGCTGGTAGATAAGGGTTTTTTTTGTTTTTTTTTTTTTTGGTTTTTTGTTTCTTTTGTTGTTTGTTTCTTTATTTTTATTGCAGTAGTAAAAGAATCACAGGTATTTTGGTAAGTCTTGGAATCCATGGTTTTCCTCTGTTTTGTTGTCAAACCATCATCCATGAATAAAGCTCTATAAGGAGAACTCTGAGAGCCTGTGAGAAGATTCTAAAAACACAATATAGTCATGTTAAATCACATAGCCCAAGAACAGAGTTTCCCATGTTAATGACATACCTAAAGGCCCTGAGGGTTTAGCCAATGAGTTTCTTTCCTGGACATTTTTCCCTGCAAAGGGTATTTAATCTCTGGTCTACCCTGGGAAGTTGGTACGCATCCATATTCCATAATGAACAGTCAATAAACAGAATAAATAAAAAAATAGAACACAATACAAAAGTCTTGTGGCCTCTGATCCTCCATAACATGGTTTATTCTTGGAATTTGCTTTCATACCTCTTCCAGGTATAGTAAATAGGAGTGGGTTTACTTAGGATTACCAATAATCTATTATTATTATTCAAATGATGGTTCCAAGCACAGGTTTTCTGCCTAGCTGCATATAGCTTAAAATTATGTGACCTTTGCTCATTTGACCTTGCTTCACCCTCAGAATATAAATTGTCTGATGCTCTGAATAAACTTGGCTATTGCATGAGACTTTAGTTGCCTCATTGTTAAGTCTCTGCTTGCCCTCCTATGTTTACACCACCAAATAGAGGGAAACTATCCTGTGACTTCCTCATGACCATGAGAGCCAGTACATCTTAAATCATTATAGCTTTAGGGAACCAATTGGATAGTGTTTCAATCATACACTGCTGGGAATTGGATGCAGCCATGACAAAAGTCATGTCTGATTTATCACATAAATGAAGAACCTCCTAGACATGTGTGACTGTGTTATTTCCCTCCTAATTAGCCTTTTATCCAATGCCTCCTTCATATTATGATCTTCCAGACTTAATTCTACACCCCATCTCAAGCTGCCATTTTGTTTACCTTTTTCTATAAAACCTGCTTTGGAGGATAATTACTCTTAATTTTCTTCCCCTAGTCATAGAAATAAGCATTCAGTATGACTAATACTGCCATGACGTCCTGCAGTGCCCATGGGATGTTGATTGAACATACTGAGTTCACCATGCTGGTAACTATGAAAAGGACAAAGGAGACTGCAGGCTTTGAGTTCTTCTTACATCCAGAAAAGCAACAGGTAGAACAAATCAATATTCATATCACATCTCTTCCAGTATTCATAAATTTAATTTCCCCCAAGAAACTCTTTGAAAATTGTTTAAAATTCATGTCACTGGAAACCACCAAAATACCACTCAGAAACCCTAAAGTCCTGCTCAGAAGCTGTATTTTAAGCATAATCAACAGACAACTAATTCTACAGTCAACACTTTGTGATAATGCACTGCTTTGGAGCACCCGAATTACTTCCTCAAACATAGTTATCATTAGCAAATAAGTTGCTTCTTCACTCCTGTCATTTATAAAGACAAAACAAAATGCCAGATCAATACAACAAAACAAAATGGAAAGATAAATGAAAAGATAAACTAAATTAAAGAAAAAAACCACCTAAGCAGAAATATAGCATACATTGAGTATCAGTGGATTAACATGTATATGACCATTAACATGATTAATAACAAATTCTGTCTATGGTAGAAAAATCTTAGAAGGGCAATATCTTGGCAATGTGATGTATGATCTGAATAGAGTTTTAGTTAGACACAGACTCATTTGAGTCAATGAGTCTTGGTCAAATACAACAGGAATGTTATTATATTACCTAAGACTAAATAATTGCTAGACAAAACATCTGGAAAGAAACAAAACAAAAACAAACAAACAAACAAACAAAAAAAGATGGGCTGAGTTTACGTTTTTAAGATTATATTTATATCATATTGCGAAGATCTCATCAGCTATGAACAGGAGTAAAAATTGCCTTGCTTGTGGGGTGAAACAACTCTGACAAGAAAACAGTACCTTGTCAACTAATATAGTGGATAAACTGAGGAGATAGCCCATAGTATAGAAAAGTTTTATTGTAGATATGAGAAAGAAAAAAGACTATGGCATCTAGAAAAGATCAGGGCACAGAGAGAAAATATTAGATTGAACATGAGCAATAGACTGGATGTTGTTGACTGATCTGCAAGAGAAGAGAGACTAGCAGGCAATAGATAATAGGTAGAATACTATTAAGAATAGGAGGAGTAGATGAGAGAATAGAAAGAATAGTTGAGTTATAAGAAGAATGAGTAGCTAAGGGATGAAAGGACCAGCATACTAGCATGGGAGCTTTGACATCTATTACAAGTATCTGAAAGGACTGAACATGCCTAGAAGCAAGCATGAACACTAGTATAGTGATAGGTTCTATAGACATATGTCGATTGGAAAACCATATGTCCTTTTTGTCAAAGGTAAGAAAAATGACTCCTTTTGATAGTTATGAACCAGATTCACAAGTTCCCAGGGAATTGTGACTCAACATTGCAACTCTTGAAACAAGCTTTAGGTGGAGTATGTAGCTTTTCATCTTCTTTGAGACTTTTGGAAAGAACCTAAGCTGCTGCTGCTGTCAGAAGCTGGTATTGTTCTCCTTCAGGAAAGGTTGTTTTTATTAAACACCTTTAATACCATATTTACAACATCTCTCCAAGAGGCTTGAGGACCTTCATTTAATGAATTAAGAATATTTGATTTTGAACTAACTTTTCTTATATTTAGTTACTTGTTTCAGACTTAAACTCTACAACATATACAGACAGCAAATGTTTATCTCTGTAATGAATTGTATTTGTAAAGAACATTGCTGCAAGCACTGTTCTGAGCACATTAAATACTTTGATCGTTTATAAGATGACTCTCCATTGTAGTGGTAAATCACCAACCCAAATAAGATTGGTCAAAGAAAACATAACTCAATAATTATGGATATAAAGTGCATACCAAGGTTGGGCAGATTTACCATCACACTACTCTATTCCCCAGCTATAAGATCCTTTATAACTTGCGGGTTTTTCAGGCCACATGCTTCTCCTCCATTGTTATTCCACCTCCTGCTCCTCCATTGTCTGACTCCCCTGTCACCTTCCTTCCTCCCCTGTCGACTTCCTCTTCTCTCTCTCTCTCTCTCTCTCTCTCTCTCTCTCTCTCTCTCTCTCTCTCTCTCTCTCTCTCTCTCTCCCCTCCTCCCCCAAGCCTTTTTCTCCACCTCTCCTTCTACTGCCCAATCACTGGCTTTAGCCTTTATTTTACAAATTAAGGTGGACAGAAGGTTTACAAGAAGTCACCTGTGTAGATTCACTCCTCCTCTGCAGCCCCTCCCAGGAAAGTGGAATTAGCATCAAAATACAAGGCCAGGGCTATTCACAACACTTCCCCCTTTCTGTCCAATTAAAAGACTCATTTTTCTCAGATATAAGTTGAATACAACTATATTATACTGTAATTGTTAAAGTACAAGATAAACCTAATACCCAGTCTATCGTTTTTGTTAACTAAAAGAACCTCTGCCATCTCTCTAAACTAAAAGACTTAGTTCTGACGCTGGCTTGTGTCCTGTCTTTAGAATGAATGCCATCTGAAAACCATCCTCTCAAAGTAAAGAGCCTGGGTTGGCTGTGAGACTATAAGTCTTCAACCCCATTAGAAATCCAGAATGACTGAATTAACTGAAGATATGGGAAGCACAAACCATGGCTTCTAAAAGTTAGCCAATTTATATAGAGTGCTGATTACCTGGACAGTTCCTTACTTCAAAACATTAGAGCACCTGGTCTTTAGCCTTCTGGCCCAGGATAATCTGACAGACCTAGTAATGCAAAATTTTTAAGGGCTGATCACTCTGTCTTGGCAGATATAATCAGTTGACTATTCAGCAAGTGTGTCCCTTTTCTGGACAGTATTTTGTCTGCAGATAAAAAGAGGCAGTCCTTGCCTAGTGGCTCTCTCACCACAACTGGAATAACTCCAAAGTTGTCCAATTTCTTCTTAGAATCCAAGACAGGGAAGCTGTCAGGAGCAGACAGGTATCTAATCAAAATGAACATTAATACAGAAATGTTAGTAATGTCAATTCTGTAGACTTCTGACGTTTTTGAAAACCAACTTCCATGTAAAGCAATCTGGACTATTGTCCATTAACTCCTCTCCGCTATTTCTAATTAAAATCTAGAAAACACCCTAACAATAAACTCAGAGCCATGCAATTGCTATAGACCCTTAAATCACAAGCTAACCATCTCAAATCAGTTAAAAAAATAAAAAGTTAAAGGACTGGATCTAAGCCTTGTATTCCTAAATGTGTTATATAGGCACAATGCCTATATGACAGTAACAATATTAATCTCACTTTTATATCAATAAGAAACTCATACCAATGAAAACCTTAAATTTGAAATCAAAATAAATTTTGTACCATTTAAGAAATATAACTTTAGCTTAATAACAATTATACAGATTTCTACCAAACAGGTTATGGCTATGTAATCAATTCTAACTATTCCTCCCTGTTCCAGTAAAAAAACTATTACTTTTCCCTAGAAGGACAGCCTAATATTAACCACCTCAGTCCCCAAGCACAAGGAATAGGGGCACTGACTTTTCATTAGCTTCTTCAAGCTGATTACGGGCATTGAGACATTAGAAGAAGGGCAGGTAGGGGCAGGTAAATTGATAAACCTCTGACATCTGTGTCTTCACTACATCCAGCTGAAATTCCAGGACGTCAGAGGTTTGAGCAGGTCTGCTCAGCTTGCTTGATGAGTAGATACACAAGACTGTGTATTCTGCAATATACAGTTCTCAAAACAAATTGTAGTATAAAGATAAGTTTTTATTTGAATTCTGGAATCTAGTTTTCTGGTGGCCTGCCTCTGTCATGTCTAATCCATATAATTCTGGGAGGTAGAAATATCTCAATCATCTCTTCTGAAAATACACAGACAAAAACAGCGTTTCCGTGAGCCAGTAACCAGAAAAACCTTTATCTTGACCTCTTTTCCAGAGGAAAAATATAACCACAAAACTGAAAATCACACCCCTCTTGAAAATAAAAATCAATTTAATAACTAAAATACTGTATGTGCCTATTCTTTAGGCCTTTCTTATTTTGCCAAGCAGTAAATGAACGCAGAATTCTTGTGGGGCCCATGTTAGACAGAACCCAAGTCTCCTGTGAGGCAATATAACTTTATGTCATCTGAATACACCTGATTTACACTATCTTTCTGTTCAGCTTTCTGCCAGAACAGTTTTTTTATTTATACCATCTACCTTGTTGGCTCTGTACTCCAGAGCAGCTTCCACTTGTACACTGTACTCTTTACTCTAGAGCCAGTGACAATTTTCTCTAAGTTCCAAGCCGCAGGTGATAATCTATACGTGATTCAGACAAATCTGTTTCTAAATCTTTCCTAAAAGCAAATAATCCCTATATTTTAACGTTATACTTAAATCAGTCACTGCTCCACAACAGAGGCTTATTTATTTAGCTCTCTTGGCTAAAAGTATGCCTGTTTGTCTGTGGTTCTGTGCCGAGAGCCACAGACAAACTTTCTCTACTTATCTTTGTTCAGAACCGCAGGTGAGGTTCCCCACGTGAATCAGACAAAACTGTTTCTAAATCTATCTTAAAAACAAATAATTTCAATTTTAATTCACAGACACTGTATTCTCTACTCTAGAGTCAGCTACTTTCTTTTTTTCCTAACAAAAAGCAACCTGTGTTTCCCCACAGCAGGGGACCTCAGCTGCAGTTTTTTGTTCAGGGTTCCTGCACTAGGAGTCACCAGTGACTTATCTCAGCACTTACTCATTTTCTCTTAAAAAAAAAAAAAAAAAAAACAAAAAAAACACAACTTTTACTCTCAGGTAAAATAGACTTAAATTTCTATTCAATTCATGCCAAACATTGGTCGCCACTTTGTTGCAGGAGATATTTAAAATGGCAGCATCCAATCTGGCTTTTCTTAATCAGCTGCCATGTTCCTGACTAGCCTAGGCCTGTGGCCATGAGCCGAGGCAGTGTACTGCCACTGTTTCTGTTTGCCACTGTTCAGCTCAGGCCATCTGCTCAGGTGGTGAGAGACACCGGCCCTGCCACCCACAAGATGCCAGCATGGGAGATGGCTCTGCCAATCTCCACAAGGCTGAGCTGCTCCCAGATCATCCCGCCATCCATGTGGCCTCGGTAGGCAATGAAACTCTAATACTTAAAAATTAATCAAAGTCTTTATATGTTTGGCAACGCTCAATAACAATATGCCCATACAATTAGAGGTGTTTTTCAATTAGCTAACCTACATATAGGTTGTTACCAGGGACTGCTCTGCATACCTTCGTGGCTCTTCATCCTCCTACCTTTCTGCTCTTTCCTCCTCTTCCTTTTTCTCTTTCTCTCCTTACTCCTCCCACCTTAGCTCCTCCTACACTCCATTAACTTAAATATTTTTTATCTTTAACAGTTTATAAGTTATTATCCTTTTATAGATGAAGATGTCACAGCTTTATGCCTGTTAAGCTTGAGTCTTATCTAACGACCAGAAACACTCTTGTAATCTAGGTCAATCTCATTTCTAAATCTTTGAAAGGCCTTCACAGTACTTTTGCCACTAATGGATATAGCAGCTTCTTGTGCATTCAGTGCATTCAGGTAGGAAGTGGGAGACAAAGTGAAGGAGAACAGGAGGAATAAAAAAAAGTCAAGAGAAGAGGGAAGTGGAAGATCAGGTTGATACAGGATATTCCAGAAAAGTAGGTTCCATGCCATAATAAGAGAAGGTTCTCTACCATAATATTTAGGTTATCAGGAGTCAGTTAAAATGCAAATTAAATCTTCATTTAAGGCTAATTAAAAATCTTGACAATATCATGGACATAAGTGAAGAACAAATTAAATATTTCAGCTGATACTATTTGGTATCTTCCTCGTACTAATATTTTACACTAGGAAATTTTGTACAAGGTTGACTTTATAGATTTTTTTTAAAGTGAGTTATATAATATATATCTGTGTCCTCTCCCACTGAGGACTAACCAGGCAGTCCAGATAGGAGAAAAGTAGTCAATGATAAGCAATGGAGTTAGAGACAGCCTCTGCTCCAATTGTTAGGGGACTCGCATGAAGACCAAGCTACACATCTGCTACAAATGTGTTGGGGGCATAGGTCCATAGCCTATACCCTCCTTGGTTGGTAGCTTAGTCTCTGTGAGCACCCATGGGCCCAGGTTATTTGATTTTGCAGGTTTTTGGTGCCCATGACCCATCTGGCCTGTTCAGTTCTATCCCTCATGCTCTACATAATTCTCTGAGCTCTGCTTGATCTTTGGCTATGGGTCTCTATATCTGTTTCCATCCTTTACTGTATCAAGCCTTTCAGAAGATAGTTATGTCAAGCTCTTGTTAGCAAGCATCACAGAGTATCATTAATAGTGTCAAGAATTGGCTCTCTTTAACATAGGTCTCAAGTTGGGCCAGTCTTTTGTTAGCTGTTCCCTCAGTCTTTGCTCTATCTTTATCCTTATGTATCTTGTAGGCAGGACACATTTTGGGTGGAAGATTTTGTGGGTGGATTGATGTCCCCCTCCTTCCACTGAAAGTCCTGTCTGGAAGTCTGGAATTGCAAAAGCTTTTCAGTTTCATGAGGTCACATTTATTAATTTTGGGGATGACATGTATACTATCATATCATCCTTGAATAGTGCTAGTGATATCTCTATTTCTTCTTTTCCAGTTTTATCACCTGGTCTTCCTTTGTTCTTTTTCTCTTGTCTCTTTTTATTTGAGGAGTATTGTTATTAACTCATCTTTGATAGTCTTCTAGAATTCTGCTGTAATACCACTTGACCCTGAGCTTTTTGGGGTGGGGAGACTTTTGATGACTGCTTCTATTTTCTTAGTATTTTTAGAGTATATTTAACGAGTTTAACTGATCTTGATTTAACTTTGTTAAGTGGTATCTATCTAGAAAATTATCCATTTCCTTTTATTTTTTTTTTCATTATTGTGGAGTGCAGGTTGTTGAAGTAAGATCTAATGACTTTTTTTAATTTCCTCAATTTTTGTTGTTATGTCTTCCTTTTCAATTCTGATTTTGTTAATCTACATATTGTCTCTCTGCCTTATGGATAGTTTGTCTATCTTTTGGTTTTTGCAAAGAACCAGTTCTTGCTCCATTGATTCTTTGTATTGTTCTCCTTGCTTCTATTTGATTGATTTCAGCCAGACCTTTCAGGTGTGCTTTTATATTGCTAGCATGGGAGCTCTTTAATTCTTTTATGAAGGCAGGGAGTGCTATGAACTTAGCACTTCTTAGCAGTGCTTTCATTTTGTCCCATAAGTAGGATTATTTTGTGCCTTCATTTTTAGTGAATTCTATAAAGTCTTTAATTTCTTTCTTTATTGCTTCCTAACCCAATGATCATTGAGTATAGAGTTGGTCGGTTTTCATGAATATGTAGGTTTTCAGTTGATTCTGATGTAGAAATCCAGCTTTTTCCCATAGTACTCTGAAAAGATTCAAGGAATCATTTCAATTTTCTTGTATCTGTTGAGGCTTCCTTTGTGATAGACTATATGATCAACTTTGGAGAAGGTTCTGTGAGGTGCAGAAAAGAAAGTATATTTTTTCATGTTTTGGTAAAATGTTCTATAGATATCTGTTAGGTCATTTTGATTCATAACATTGATAAGTTTCATTAGTTCACTGTTCAGTTTTTGTCTCAATGGTATGTCCATTGGCTTCTCTAGCTTGCTTCTTGGGTCCATTCACTTGAAAACTTTTTTCCAGACTTTTACTCTGAAGTAGGGTCTATCTTCATTGCTGGGTGTGTTTCTTGTATGCAGCAGAATAATGAATCTTGTTTGTTGAACCCATTCTGTTACCTTATATCTTGTTACTGGGGAATTGAGTCCATTGCTGTTGAGAAATATTAATGAACAATGATATTTACTTCCTGTTATTTTGATATTGGTGGAGTTTGTTTGTGCATGCATATGTGTGTGTATATATGTGTGTGTGTGTGTACACACACTTCATTTATTTTGGTTTTGGTTTTTCTGCTCTGGAATTATTTCTTTTCCATGTTTTCTTGAGTATAGTCAACCTACAGGAATTGGAGTTTTTATTCTATTCATTTTTGTAGGGCTGAATTTATAGATATATATTGTTTAAATTTGATTTTATTTTGTAACATTTTGTTTTCTCCATCTGTGGAAATTGAGACTTTTGCTGGGTATAGTAGTTGAGGTAAGCATATGTGTTCAGACATCTGTCTAGGCCCTGCTGTGTTTTAGATTATCTATTGAGAAGTCCCATGTAATTCTGATAGGTCTTCCTTTGTATATTACTTGGCCTTTCCCCCTTGTCACATTTAATGTTCTTTTTTTTGTTCTGTAGATTTTATGTTTTGATTACTATGTAGTGGAAAGTTTTTCTTTTCTGGTCCTATCTAATTGGTGTTTTGTAACCAATTAGCTTCTTGTATATTTATAGGCATCTCTTTCTTTAGGTTGGAAAAAAGTTATTCTATGATTGTGTTGAAAATATTCTCTAGTCCTTGGATCTGGGGCTCTTCATTTTTCTCTATTCCTATTATTCTCTTTTTAATTGGATATTTTATTTATTTACAATTCAGATGTTATCCTCTTTCCCTATCCCCCCATTAGAAACTCCCTATCCCATCCCCCTCCTCATGCTTCTATATCCCACCCACCCACTCCTACCTACCTGCCCTCGAATTCCCCCACACTGGGGCATCCAGCCTTCACTGGACTAAGGACCCCTCTTCCACCAATGCCCATAAGACCATCCTCCACTACATATACAGCTAGAGCCATGGTTCCCTCCATGTGTTTTCCCAAGTTGGTGATTTAGACCCTGGGGGCTCTAGTTGATTTGTATTGTTGCTTCCCCCCATGGGGCTGCAAACTCCCTCAGCTCCTTCAGTCTTTTCTCTAACTCCTCCATTGGAAACCTGTAATCCGCTCAGTCCAATGGTTAAGTTAGGCCATTTCATAGCATCCCAGATTTCCTGGATGTTTTATGTCAAGAATTTTATAGACTTAGCATTTTCTTTGAGTGATGTATCAATTTCTTCTCTTGTATCGTCTACATTCTTCCATCACCTGTATATTTTGGGTGACGCTTACATTTGTTCTTACTGATCTCTTCCTTATGTTTTACATATTCAGGACTCCCTCAGTGTGTGTTTTCTGTATCACTTCTATTTCTCTTATCATATTTAGAACAGTTTAATTTGTTTCCTTCACCACTTTAATTGTATTTTTCTGTATGTCTTTGAGGGATTTATTTTTTTTCCTTTTTAAAGACATCTACTCATTTGATTTTATTTTGCTGTAGTTCTTTAAGGAATTTATTCATTTCCATTTCAAAGGCCTCTATCATATTTATAATACTGAATTTAAGGTCATTTATTTTATACTTATTTATTTTGTATTTCAGTTGTGTTATGATATCCAGGGATTTCTTTAGTAGGATAACTCTGCTCTGAAGGTACAATATTCCCTGGCTTTTGTTTTTTGTGTTTTATTTCAAGGGCCTTTATCCATCTTGATTGCTTTGGTCCCTGGATGTTCTTATTATAGCAGGTACTGGGAAGGTAGGCCTAAGCAGGATATTCCTGGTATAGAAGGCCTCTTGTTGGCAGCCTTGGGCTAGGCAATGGAACACAGGGAGCAGTTCAAGTCACCCTACAGCTGAATGTGCCCCAGGAAACAAAAAGGGCAGAGGATTGGGGATGTCATGTTTGGAATCTAACCTTTATGTCCTGCTGCTACAGGACTGGTGAAGGCTGGCAGCCAGGTGGTCAGACAACAGAGTTGGGTGGGCATTAAGAGGATGCTGCTCAAGGCAGCTTGGAGTGCTGCAGAGTACTCAGCAGTCAAGGGAATGGATAAAAAGGTTATCTTTATAGACAGAGTCATAAAACTACAGTAGCTGATTATCTTGCATAGTGTATTTAGTAAATTACAAACTTGAAATAATACAACGGATTATAGAAATTATAGTTCATCTAACAAATACAGGCTTATAAAAGATGTTATGACCTTGTTTTGTAGCAGATTGACTGATAGATAGGTAGTTTTGCATATTTTTTGTTCATAAGTCACTTATCACTCATAGATAAACAAACACTTGGTGCTGGAGAGATGGCTGAACAGTACAGAAATTTGATTTTGAAAAGGAAATTTGAAGCATTCACATGGGACTTCACAAACATCAACAACTCTACTAATAGGGATCTGATGCCTTCTTCTGGCCTCCACAGACAATAGGCACACATGTAGTATACAAACATACATACAGGCAAATAGTCATACACACAAAATGAAATAAACACATTTTATAAATCAGTAAAACATTACAAAGGCATTTTGAGATTGGAAAACCTGAAAGTTCTCCAATGCCTTTTCTTACTATAGAAAACTGAGTTTGCAGAATGTGACTCTGATTACAGCAGCTGATGTTGTGATATCTTCAATTTCTCACATTCCTCCAAGGAATTCCCCCATTCTGCTTTGGGCAGTGAATGACTTTATAAAGAATGAGCAAACCATAAAGGATGGTTCATAAGCTCTCGAATTTGAATTCAATTTGAATGCAGGCTTGCTGGCTTGTGTAGCAACAAAATTCATATTAGCAGATTTATAAATTACTAGAAGGGAATTCATGACAGTGTGTGTGCTTTTAGTGTTGATTATTGTCCATTGCACATGGCCTCTACTTACATGGCGATGCATATATTTCTGTTGCATCTGATGATCTCTTCCTGAAGTTTGCTCTCTGTATTGTTCCTAAGTTTATTTGTACGGGTTATGTTTTTTGAGACAGGAGCTCACTTTGTAACCTGAGTGAGTATGGAACTCTCCATGTAGACTTTGCTAACCTGGACCTCACAAAGATCATCCTGCCTCTGTCTCCTGCTTTCTGGGATTAAACACATGTGCCTATTTAACCTCATCTTTTTAATTAGGAGTGTTTAAGAGGGACCCAATGTTTAAAATCACATTTTCATAACAGAATAAACAGTTCTGATACAAGGAGATTGAAAAAAAAAAAACTATTCCAATTCGCTCAGCCTTCATTGTCTCATGAACAGTCAATCAGTAATTTCAAGGTCCATTAACCTCTCTGGCTTCCACTTTGTCACTCAGAGAATCCTTTGACCTGGACAAGACTATGGGACATTTTGTGAATTTTTATTCTTTTTCTTCTATTAAAATAGCCTCACAGCAATGCAAAGAGGTGAAATTAACAGTGAAATTCAGGCCAAGGACAAGGCTGGTTGACTTTGGTTTTAAATATTTAAATAAGGATAATCACACAATGCAGACATCTAAAACAATAGTCTGTTTGGCAATTCCTGTAGAGCAAATATGAGTTTTGTTCACTTCTAGGATGCCAGGCTAAGGCTGTTCTTGTGTGAAGCACATGGTTTGTGTTAGTTATCTAATACTACGTTATAAATTGAAGCAAATTTAATCAACTTAAAACATGATTTATCTGAAATATTTTTACACTAAACATAGAAATTTTTAAAAATTTTTTGCTCCCCTTTTATTGAAAATAGACTTTTTTGCCTTACCTAATATATCGTGATTACAAGTTTCCTTCTTTTGTTCCCCCGATGTTTTGACATCTGCAGTTACTTCAATCTACAGAAGAGAAACTGGTGCAATAAGCAAGCAACTCTATTTACAATGGTCAATTATTTTAGGAATGCAAAGTCACTTGTTTACTTAGAGGTTTGTAGCAGATCCAAAGAAATATAGCATGTTCATTTAATATATAGATGATAATTTATATTTGCATCACCAAAATCAAGCAAAAGAACATTAAGATAGTTTTAAGACAAGCTTAATAGACACTCTGAGATGCAGTTTTAAATTAACAGTTGGGATTTAATGAATTCTTTGCACAAGTCAGTGACACTACAATCTCATTATGAAAGTCTTCATTTATCACAGTGACTCTTCTTCATCCACCCATAAAAATGTGTGACCTATAAAATTACAGAATATAAAAAAGACATGGACTCCTTCTCTCTGTGAACTCTATCCTGCTCTTTTTATTTTCACATATTTTTATTTATATTTGTAATTATGAGCATAGAAACTAGAGCCTTGAAGTGTCTTGGCAAGACCTCTACTACTGATCCATGTCCTCTGCCAGCTTTGCAATAAATATTCTGAAAGAGCCTTTGAGAAAACACTGAACTGTAAAATGATAAGATAGCCTGTAAAACACAAATTCCTTTTTCACAGTGTAAAAAAAAAAAGAGAGCAATAACAATTTGGATGACATTTAGAAGAGGCTTGATGCATTAAAATGTTTTATAACCTTTATTTTGTTTATAAGGAGTGGTGTGTGTGTGTGTGTTCATGTGAACATGTCACATGTCATGTGTGTGGAGGTCAGAAGGCAATGCTAAGCAGTCTCTGCTTCTACTATGTGTGTTCTGAAATGAAACTTAGGTCATCACACTTAACAATAAGTGCATTTAAACAATGAGTCATCTCACTAGCCTTAGGCTAATAAACAATTTTTAAATAGTTTTATTAAAATATTTCATTGTTTTTCTTGCAACTCTTTACAGAAGTATGGTTCACACATTCTCTGTGTGAAGGATCTATAAGATATTTATTCCTTATAGTAAAAATTTCAGTATTTTTATTATGTTGTCATAAGTTTCACCATCACCATCAGAACCTATTCTCCACCCAAATAAGTTGATACCCTGTAAACACTAACAGGCCCTCTTTACTCACCTAGCTCCTTCCTGCAAGTGGTAACCGAACCCTGATCAATCTTTCTGTGGACTTTTTGCAAGAGGGTTTATACTATCTCTCATTCAAATGACTGACTTTATGGAAGGAACATATCTTTCTTCAAGGACATAAACACTGTAACAGATTTATCAACACTTTAATATTCCTCCTGGTGGATGTTATTCTACTCTATGCTGTGTTTCACATCGACCTAATTAACAATGAATTCATTAGCTCAGAACATTCCTGTGGTTATTATAAATAAAGCTCCTATTAAAAGTTACCAAACAATGAGGCTATCTGAGGTGAATTGAGGAATTTAAGGAAAGTTTAGAGGTAAAATATGTACTAAGCAGAATGCTATTAAATTATATTTGATTCCTGGTGCTTTGTTAGCACCCCTATATTTCAGTAAATAGGTGTTTGAAATCCAGAAACATGCCTTTATCTTCATCAACCCCACTCAAGGAATCATCAGCTCTTGCTTAGACTAGAAAACAGAATCCTATTTAGGCTCTCTGCTTCTAGCCTTGTTTAGCTAATGACTTAACTTCATTTAAAAAAAAAAAATCCTGCACAGAGGCAATTAACAAAATCAGGCCATTTTTTTTTCTTTTGCTTTGAATTTTCTAGTGCTTTTCTTGCTGAAAAAGATTTTTTTCCCATTCTTTCAATCACTCTTAACCTGGGCAGTGTTTGATCTAAAGAGTTCCTTTCCCATCATTCCAAACAGCCTGACCCTTGGACTTTCAGGATCAATAATCTGGCTTTCTTGTTACTCCAAAAACATACAAAGAATGTATGTTTTACACTTAACATTTTATATATTTGTTGTTTTGAATGTTATTTCCTCTCAACAAGAGGATATGTTGATCCTCCTTTTAAAGTAAACCTGTACCAGAGGGACACACAGTATCTTCCTGGCAGAGATGTTCTTTCTCACTTGATGGAATAGTTTATGATGTAGTTTGTCCTCACTATCCCCAGGTAACATTTTTTAAAATTTTAATGCTTATCACCAGTTATAAATTGCATATATACTCTTGTTTGTAGAACTCTGTTTTATAATGTAAAACATAGTGAAATGGATTAAATGTTTTATTTATTAGAGTTTTTAAAGTGGCAGTTAGAAACTGTGAGATGGATGGGCAAGGTGACTTGAGGTTAAAAGCATATGCTGCCAAGGCAGACAATCTGAGTTTGAGTCTTAGAACCCACAGGGTGGAGGCAGAGAACTGATTCTTGGAAATGGCTAGCAGTTAGGCACCATGCATGAATGTACACACACACACACATATCACATCACATAATAAATAAATAGATAAATGTACAAAAATGACTATCAGTATTTTGCTCAAGTCACATTTCAAGTATCTGAAACAAAATTGATATGGTTAACTGTATGACATTGTAGTGAATTGAATTGCCCTGAAATTTTACAATATTCAGTTTGCACAATAATAAGAGCCACTCTTGTTCATACTGGTAAGTAACTTTAATATTTGTTCTGAAGACCCCCATACTCGGGAGACCCTTCCTCAAGTCTCAGGAAATCAAGACCACCCAAAGATCACAAGAAACCATACCTGGATGCAATCAGCATAGGTTTATTAAGGAAGAAACCTGGCAGCCAGCGGTCTCACCACACACTCGCACAGGAGTGGGGTTCAAACTCAACATCCAGTCCATGGAGGGTTGTAAAGGGGAAAACCACAAACCAGGGGAGTGGGAAGGGGGGTGAGGGGTTGTCAAGGATACAAAACATAAAAATAGTGGAACAATTCAGAGATACTCACCCTAAATGATTAGTGTCATGTGGAAATCACCCTGCATTCTTCTCAAAAATGTGTTTTTTACCATGCCATTGTGTCCTATCCGGCCATTTACCAACTACTTCAGATTAACTATCTTCACCTCTTCCGGCTATAGCCCCACCTAGGTGGCTTGCATCTTTTATCTGTGGTCAGGAATGCCCTCCTGCCTTGGGCCTTTTTCACCCATAGGCGGGCCTACTGCCTGAGGCTTGATTCAGGGAATAATGTCCTCCACCCTGAATGTGCTCCGGGGAAGTGAAGGCCAGAAATCTTATTTTCAGTTCTTCATTCTGGAATCTGCACTTTTCCTGCTCAGGTCTAAGGCAAAAAATCTACACATATTTCATAAAATGGCCTTTATAATTTTTCACTCTACAGTTCCGTAGCTCTGGGGCATCTAAGGCTCTTGTGAGCAGTCTGCTGTCCCCAGTGGACGCCCATTTTCCTGCCAACTCTCCACATCTTCATCAGACCTGTGAATCCATAAATAATAAAGTTTAGATTCCCTTCTGTAACCCATCTTCACTGCCCTCTGAGACCTCTGGGGCACCACAAACTGCCCTGAACAGTCCACTACCCCTGCTGGACTCCCATTCTCCTACCACCTTTCCACTAGCTTTCATTAACCCTGCTGATCCTGAACCATACAACCCAGGATACCCATCAGAAGCCTGACACACTAGAACCACCGAGGTTAAGTCCCCTACCAATATCTACTACAACAGGAACATCCAAAGACCAAAGCCATCTGTTGGTCCCCTGTTCCGGAGGGCATCCCATGATGATCTTAGGCCGGCCTAATGTGGGGGTCCAGGAGCAGGGAGGGGAGATCACCAGCCTCAGCTGCTGCCTCTGCTTGCATCCCGGGTCACTCCCAGGTGCTGCACAGGGCTCTCTGTGCTAAGTTGGTCTGCTCTGGCCAATAAGAAGCAGGCTAGCTGGCAAGGAGGCAGCTTGAAGTCCAGGCAGGTTCCAGGAGAGCAGATCTCTTCCCAAGTGTTACAGTTGACAGAAACTCTCGGACAGGGGGATGATTCTCACATACCTTTACTTCTTCTGAATAGAGCCCTTATAGACAGTTTTGGGGTGGGTTAGGGTCTGGCAACAGATAACGCCTATTGGCTTGGTCTAAGAGCTTGGAGATACTTCATCTACATGTGGGAGAGCCTGAGGCATTATTCCTCCTGACTGATGGCCATAGACCTCTCTGTGGGAGGCACTGTGGAGGGCTGAAGCTAAATGAAAGGAATCAGGGCTCCGGGAGCAGAGCCGAACACCTGCCATCCGATAAGGGACTTTAGAAGGAAACAAAGCTACTCATATTACTATTTAATACATATTATATTCACTAACTGAAAACTTCAGTTAGGAATGATACTAGTCTTAAATATTACCTAAGTAATAATGTGAAAAGCCTCTTCAGAGGAGATCATAGTCCAGAAGGTGAAGGTACATACAGAGACGCTTGAGATGTGAAAGAATCACAGGAGATTACAAAATGATATTGTGCTGGATGAGAGATGGATCAAGGATCAGGTGAATATGTGCAGTTATTAATTTTGGAGACAAGGTCCCATAGTAGGCAATCTGGCAAAGCCTAGTTGCTTCAGAATAATGTACTTGTAGATGCATGAATATGTATATCTACACACACAGAAAAACATACATATATGTGTATGTATGTATATATACACACACATATATATGCAGAGATGAAAATACTTATATATTATTAAAACAATTGTTTTCCATTAGCATTTTTTTTCATGGCTTACATAGAAGTTCTACAACTCATGGTTCACTGTCCTTCCATTCCGGTCTCTAGATAACTGTCAAATATGGAATATGTAAAACTATGAATTTCATGAATCTCAGTATCTTTACTGTAAAGTGAACAACATAACACGCTATGGAGGTAAGGATTAAATTAAATAAATAGATATAAGGTGGTTAGCACAGTGTACTTTAGCCTGAAATGCTATATTTTAAGGTTTTAAATATGATGACTGATTTTATAAATTTTATTATTAAAAAGCTTTAAAAAAGAAAAATGCACCAAAATTAAACAGACCCAAATTCTATATAACTCAAAGAACTTCTAGAGTCAGAACCGGCTTTAGTAACCAGAAGTCATGGTTACATTGGTTACTTTGAGTACACACATAGACACACACTTGGGTACTTTTGCATCAACCAAAATAAACAATCGCACAAATCCATGACAAATTTAAAACTATAAAAATGCTATTAGCTTTGTATCCTTTTTCATTACTTTATTACCTGCATTCAGTTCTTCATCTTCCTTTACATTTAGCTTTTCATTTGTTTACACACACACATACATATATGTTGTGCGCACCTCCCACGTCCCTTTTCGCCCGTGAATCAGGACACAGAGGCAATAATAGGGTATTACTGCAAAATGAGGACTTTACTTCTTGTCACGGTAAAGCAGAAAGACCCCAAGCCTGGGAAAGGCACTGCTATATATACCCTAGAGTGGCGTGTTCACTTCTGATTGGCTGTTCACTCATCACCCCATATTACGCCCCGGGATGGGCAGTGACTTTGGCGCGCCTTTTTCCTTTTGCACCTGCGCAGTCAGTTGTTTACAAGTGGGAGGACAGGATGTCCGCGCCATCTTGGCACTGCGGCTCCCAACACATATATACACATACACACACACACACACACACACACACACACACACACACAAATTGTTTAGATTCCACATCCAAGTAAGAAAAACTATTTTTCATTTTGAATCTGTGTGACCTTACTTAATATTATAAACTCTAGGTAAAAATATGTACATACATTTTATTATGTATATTATATGTATATTATAAATATATACACATATATATGTATTTATGTATATGCATATATGTATGTCTGTATATTATACAATCTCCAACAATCCTCGAGTCACTGATTGTGTCAGAGAACATAAATACCTTAGACAGGACAAAACTGTACCCAACACCAGTAAGAGACATTTTCAGTGAGACAATGAATATCTGTTTATCTTTCAAGATCATGTCTTTTTTTTACTAAGATGAGAATCATTACGTTTATACCTGGTCCCATGCAGACTGTTCTACTTTGCTATTACTAAAGGCTTGTTGCTCTCTAAATAGATCAAGCAAATTGGCTAGAAAATGACTGGGGTTTGTCATCTAAAAACCATTTTATCATTTATGAGTCTAGAAACTCTGAAAAATACATTAAACATTTCAAGTATATGTTTAAGTGTACTAAGGATAAATATCTATGTAGGTGATAACAGAGTTAAGAGAATAAAGTCTGTCTTGAGGGGAAGCTGCTTGCCTGGCATGAATCTACAAGTCTGAAGCCTGCCTCATTGTTGTGTTAATCCAAATGAGATTGGCTCCAATAAGCTCAAATTTGAGCTTATTGCCTCAATAAGCTCAAATGAGTGGAACCATTTGGAAAGGATTAGGAAAAGTGGCCTTGTTGGAAGAGGCATAGTGCTGGGGTAGGCTTTGACATTTCAAAAGCTCAAGCCAAACCCAATCTCTCTCTCTCTCTCTCTCTCTCTCTCTCTCTCTCTCTCTCTCTCTCTCTCTCTCTCTCTCTCTCTCTCTCTCTCTCTCCCTGCTGCCTGTGGCTCATGATGTAAATCTGTCAGCTTCTCCTCCAGCACAATACCTGTACTCTTCCTGATGTAATAATGGTAATGCACCAACACTCTGCAACTGTAAGCAAGCCTCTATAAAATCTTTTCTTTTTAAGAATTGCCTTGATCATTGCTTGTTTCTTCACAGCAATAGGACACTGACTAAGGCAGTATTTTTGCAGAAAATACAAATATTTTATAGAGAAATTTTTTAGAAACTAAAAATAAAAATGCAATAGTAGTCAGCTATGCATGAATACTTAGTTATTAATTTTAAATTAATAAAATTGAGACGATCCTCTCCTATACTGTATCTGAGTTCCCTCAGTAGGAAACAGCAGTTGTCAGAATTGAGAAGTGGATCTTAACCTCAACATTGCTCTTTGTCCTTTCAGCACTGTTCCCCTTCCCATCCACAGATAACCACTGCTTTCCAAAGAGTTTGTTAGAGTTGGGTCTCATTGTGCTTCCCAAACTGCTCTTAAACTACTGGGCTCAGTCTTCTGGCTTAGGAAGCATTTCTTGCTAGACATCTTTGTGAGCTACATCAAGCTTCCCACTTAAACCACAGGATGTATCATCTTTAAGTCACTTGAAAAAAAAATGTGAAACCTGAACAGTTATGAGCACTATGCTCTGTAGAAGATATGGAGGTTTAATTTATTATGACATGCTAGTTCAACATTCACTCATTAATAAATATTAATAAAATGCAATAGAAAACAATCATTAAAAGACTAATGTAATTATGTGCAGAACCAAAACAGAGTACTGATGAAGCAATATTATCCTGCCTAGATCCATGTCTTCATTTCTCCTGCAGACTAGCTTAACTTCAGAATAGATCTCTCATGACAAAAAGACTTCAGAGCTATTGAGTCAACTATCCCAAGTTTGTGAGAAATTAAGGGAAGAAAAACATTGGTAAGTGTTAAGTGCAAAATCCTTAAGTAGCTGAAAGAGTCTGTGATGCATCTCCTGACCATAATGTTCTCTCTCCTAACATTAAGAAACCCTACCAGAAGCACAGGTTAGTAAGATACTAAGTAAGTCTCCTAGTTTTGTTTTTGTTTGTTTTCTATTCCAATGACAAAATGTAACTTAGAGGAGAAAGGTTCGATTTAGCTCACATTTCTAGGCTACATTCCATTACAGAACAGAAGTCAACTTGGCAAGAAATTAAAATAACTAGGCACATCACACCTACAATAACAAAGAAATGAATGAATGCATATATATTGTTTGGATAACCTCCTTTGTTCATATGGTCTAGATTACAAAGCCAGGGGATGGTGCCACTCACTTTCCTTTGGGTCTTTCCATCTCAGTCAAAGTAATAAAGGCAGTTTCTCCATAATCGACATCCTTGAAGGCCAACATGATTGAGGCAGTCCTTCATTTAAACTCTCTTTAGAGGAGATTCTAGATTATGTCAAGTAGGAAATTAATACTAACCACAGCAATTATGAAGATGTTCACTTCTGAGCCTGTGCACTTATGCAGTTTGATTGTTGGTGAAAGGAAGATTTTCCTAAGTAATCATCAATTTTAAATAAATCATCTTCCACAGAAAAAAACAGAAGCAGGGGGAGGGGCATGGCATCATATATCTGAAAAGGTGAGACAGAATGTCACCTGTTATCAAGGTACTTAGAGAAGAAGTAAGTTTTGTATCCAGTTTTACAAATGATTTGGGATTTCTAGAAATACTATTATGTAAACAAACCTCTCTGTCTTGGCATTTGTAGGTTGGAAATGATGTCATTGAACATACTTTTGAAGTATAGGATTCATTTCAAGAATCAGGTTGCTGAACCTCACTCAAAACCTTATTGTGACAGTCTAACAACACAGGTTAACAAAATGAAACAAAACTTCTTATGGATGTGATTCTCCATCATTTGGAGAATCATCTAGTATATCGATATTGTTCACATCCTGCCTACCACAATTGGTGAAGATGCTCTTGAACTGGGAACTTTCCTCAGAGGCCATTATCATTTTGGGGCTTTTACAATGGGGAAACAACTGACAATTACTAGTAAGATGGGTACTGGGTAAGGAAGGACCATCCCATTTAAAAATCCTAGCAAGCACTTTTAAGAATTGGATGTGACAATCTGCCTTTTTATTCCATCTTTAGTACCTGAATTTAGCCTTTTAGCTTTACTCTTTTAGCCCCAGAATTCCCAGTATTTATGACCTAATTCTCAAGCACAGAAGTTAACTATGTAGAAAACTATTTTACATATATATAATACTTATTATAATATAATTTAAATGTATTATAGTTATATATTTTATTATAAATTTATATATTACTTATGTAATACTATATACTATATAGTATTAATTATACAAAATATATAATATATAACTTATATGAAATATACTATATATTATTTATATAGTATTAGATCTATTTGTATATGATATGTGATATGTGATTTTTGATTTGTGATATGTGATTATATATAATTGGTACATCTGTGATCTATGATCTATGATGATCTATGATCTATGAAAAAATATGATATATAATATAAAATAATATATTGTATATTTGATATATACAGTCGAATCTATGTATTTAAATAATAAATCAATAATATATATTATTTTATTATGGTATATTATTTATATATTATAAATTATGATTTATTATATTAATTATATATATAAAATCTTCAATGAAGAAATATACAGTATGTAGTTCTGTTTTCTTACTCTTCACTTATCATGTAGCTCTCCAATGCAAAAAGCTGGAATACTTTTATTGTAATCAGCTACCTATAGTTTCTCTTTAGTGATAAGAACTATATAGGGATAGAGTATGGAATTCATAAAGCTATTAAACAGACAGCAAGATAGCTCAGTGGGCTAAAACATCATGAAAACCTAATGGCCTTTATTCATTCTCTGGAATGCATGTGTGGTGGTTTGACTGAGAATGCCTTATATATTTGACTATCTGTGTCCTCTTCTACCCAGTATGCTGAAAAAATAGCCCTGGAATATCAGTTTGGCATTTGTAGTAAAAGTAGACAAGGAAGGCAGCTCTGTGGTGACATTTGCCCTTAGAAAAGAAGAGATAAATGGTTAGATTAAGTAGAAGAGAATACAGATGAAGAGGTGGAGTAAGAGGGCCTTCTGAAAATAGGAAGGTCCCGATGGGGGAGAGAAGGAAATGTCTTAGTAAGTAGACAAATGCCTTTGTGCTGGGTGCTCTGGAGAGCACAGCAGGCTCCAGCATTTAGATAGAGGACATTTATTTCGTAGGCTAGCAGGAAAGGATGGGAAGAGCATGTGGAAAGAAGAAGCAGCTAAAGACACAGACTCTCAAATTTCAAACCTCACATGGTAGATGGCAGAAGCCAGCAGAAAAAAATGATCTGTATATACACCTTAGGGAGAGTCAAATTAAGAGCTTAGTTGAGAGAGGGCAAATCCCTTGGAAGGGAGCTCATATATGCCAATCCCATGGTTTTCCCACCAGATAAATGGAGAGAAATGAAATGAATACAGGAGAAGGTAATCACGCCTAAAGTATGGAGAATATTTTTACTGTAAGTATAAGGGAGAGAGCAGGCAGAGGGGAGAGTCCAGGCTAAATATGATAATAGAAGAAATCAGACCATTGGAGGAGGAACGATGATAGGAGCTCTTGAGGAAAAGATATTAGGATCCGGCTGGGGGAAGGGTAGCAGGAGCCCAGCTAATGAGGGAGAGGTTTACGGTAGGGGGGCTTGTGAGAAGTTCTGGAACTGAGTGAGACTTTTCCTGGGTTTGAGACCTCCCACAGAAAAGTGTGAAACATTTTAGAAATTGATAGGGAAATCTGTGAGTATCCTCTACTTGGAGTCAGTTAGCATGGGGGACACTGAAAGCAGGATACCCTATGAGGCTGATTAGGTGAGGGGTTACTGGATTTGTGTTAGAAATGTATGCTAGGTGGTTTGACAATATGACCTTTTAGAAAAACTACAACTGTAGGTTACCAGGATCTATGACCTCCCAAACTGTTCATTGTACCAGGTATGAATTCTCTTTTATGAAGTGGGCCTCAAATCTTATCAGAAATCAGCAAAATACTCTGATAACAGTCATACCAGTATGCCACTACTGGATACATCTTATCAGAAAGGTAAGTATCAAAATAAGTCACTATTTGTGTCTGAGGTATTTCCTCTGGTACGTTCTTCATGCCCCAGTGCTCGGTTCAACAGCATTGGCATGCAAGAAGCACTCATTAGACTCAGTGTATTATATGAAAATATAAAAGAAAGGTCAGGAAATTTGGGAAAAGACATGTTCAGGAGGCTTAAGAGGAGCTAGAGGAGAACTACATGGATCTATCAAGATGTATAATACACATACATGACAACTTCAAGGAATAAATTAAAAACATAATAAATTCTGGTAGGTGGATAAGAAGACCATTCAGTTATAAATGAAATCTCAACCCTTAGAAGCAGATTGCTCTAGAGTGTATAACTTGGCATCTTGAACTGGTTCTTACAAATTCTGGCTTAACTTTTCTATGTGCTTAGTTATGTAGGAGTTGTACTTCAACACATCATATTCAATATAAGAAATAGAGTTGTTTTCAGAAAACAAGACCAGTCTAAAAAAAAGCACTAACTATATAACTGGTTAGGAGGTGCACAAGCTATTACTACAAGCATATTAGATAATGCCCAAAATCCTTTTGAAACTTGAGCTGTGCTAATGTCAACCTAATTAACTCTCAGACAATTATTTGGCTTGAATGTTAAACTTCATGCTTACTTGACACTCACTAACAGCTTGCTCAAATGTAATGGATAAATTGGTGCCTACTTATATTACAAATACATATTTGCATGTTGCACCCTGTTCACTAACTATGCCCTTCACTTTAATCCACTCATTAATAATCATAAATTTTATGGATTATGTAAACACTGAATAAAAATGTCTGCTCAAGCTTTCAAGTGTATCTTTCATTGTGGAGCCTTTTTAATTCCTAATGTATTCTTCTATAAAAAAATGTGCTGAGGTAATTTTCATATGGTATTCATCTTAGAATAAAAAAAATAACAATGGTAGTCTTTTTATGTGTTAATGTGGAGGGTGCCTGTGAGTTGGCTTCCCTTCTAACCTAACATTAAACCTAAAACATCAGTATGCCCCAGTAATCCCTCACCTCATTTCTCTCTTTGGGTAGCCTATCAGTTTTTTCCATGCCTACAGCCTCCAATAGATGAATATTCAAGGCTTTCCTTTTCAATGTCTGGAAACTTTGTACACTTCCCTGTCTGTTGTTGAGTCTCTGCCAAATTCAAAGCTTTACTGAAGTCACTTTTAAGACTTTTTCAAATATGTTTACACAGGAACTAGGTAATGTCTGCACTTTAGAGAAAATAACCTCTTTGTGAATCAAATAAAAATACAGGTACAAATAGGGTATAGAATACAAAATAGAAGCAGCCATTATTGACAGTGAGAACAAATAGAAGCCCAGGATTATTTCTGTACCACTGATTTGTCATCAGTGTACATTGCTGGTAAGCAAAGCCTGGAATGTCAAATACATTAAACAAACATTTTTCAAGCAGACCATATTTATATTTGGGTACGCATCTAATTTTTCTTTTAGTTTCATCGCAGTGCCCAGACACCAAACTATCATATATGTCTCTATATTAACACAACCCGGAGATGTCTACTTCAATCTTGTAAATTCCCAGGTGGTAGAGAAAAATCCCTCCTCTACTGACAATAGAAGCATTGCCTGTAATTTCTAGGAGGGGAAATTTAGAACTGAGTGTTGTGTATCAACAGGTTTTATGGAGTTATGTATAGGTGGATGTGTATGTGAGAAAGAGAGAGAAAGAGAGAAGAGACTATTACCATAATCAGAACTAAGTTTTAAAAACTGAGCATTTAGAAATAAAATGATTTAGGTTAATTTTATCACTAATGTTAATATTTAATCATTGAGTCTGTCTATTTCCTAATGCTTTTATGTCATACAATGTTTCCTTCTAGGGTTATTCATCACAGGCAAAAGTTACATTCACAAGTATTTTGTTTTATATCCTTATTAATTGGCTTCTAAATTCTTATTAATAATAACAAGAATTAGTTTTCTTTTGGTTTATTATCTTTTTCTAATATTTTATACTGTAATTAAAAAAGAAAACACATTCACCAACACACAACACACACACACACACACACACACACACACACACACACACACACATAGGAGGGGCCATTCAGATGGCTTAGAAGATAAGAAACTTGCTGAAACTTTATGATGACCTCAGTTTTATCCCTAGATTCCAACGTGGGAGGAAAGGGAAAAAAAAACTTAATTAAGTTGCCCTCTGACCTCTACATATGGGCTGTGTCACATGTGCATACCCCCTATTACTTACACACACACACACACATTCACACACACACACACCACAGTGATAAATAAAGTTAAATAACTTTAATGAAAGGAGAAATGAAAATGACTGATGATATATTATTATTATAAATATGCATATGTAATAAAATGATATATAATCATATCTGGAAAATATAGATCTTTCCATGTTCATTAAAAATTCAAATATGCCTGCATTTAGATTTTCTTTCTTTTTTATTAGCATCTCATAAAAATGATTAAAATACTGATGGGAATTATTGACATGCCCTTACAAGGTATAGACTAACTCATAAAATAAAGTCTCAGCTCCTTTAGGAAATTTTCAAGCCCGATTACATGGAGGAGTATGAGAGAGTGTCATGGAAAGAATTCATCATGATCTAAGTAGACAAGGCATCTGTTACTAAAAGTTAGGACTTTTAAAAGTAGACAAAGACGAAGAGTTTTACCATTTCCAAAAATTCCTGCCTTCTTGAGCAGTAAATCAATTTACCTTCAGGGCAGACTTTCCTTTTTTTTTTTTTTTTAGAAGAAACTAGTTTCAAATAAATCTATGAAGCTAATTATTCAGTCACTTGGTTGGTTTATCTTTTGAACATTTTTCTGTCATTTTGGAAAAAATGAAGCCAAGTGCAAATGCAATAGAATGAGAGGCTAATTGGTCTGTATAAGTCTGGGCATTGGGAAAGGGCAGGGAAAACTGATTCTTTGTGAAACTAGGGAATATTAACTTCCAGGTCTTAATAGGATGCCTACTCTCCATATCTAGAGTTACACCACCTTTTGCATAAGAAAATAACTAAAACTAATAGTTAAATATATACAATTAACTATAGGTTGAAGAAACAGAAGGATGAATTAAACAGTAACTCTTAGTTAAAATAAAAGTAAAACATAAAAAATAAATTTCTTTTTTTATGTGCCTGAAGTCATAAAAAGGAAAAAGAGAAAGTAATTTTTATTGGATATTTTATTTATTTACATTTCAGATGTCATCCCCTTTCCTCATTTCACCTCCCTAGAACCCCCTAACCCATCCCCCTCCTCCTTTTTGCTTTCATACCATTTTAATTACATTCAAGTATTAAGGTCATTTCTAGGTTGAGGAACTATAATTGTTTAAAGATAGGAAAGATGGAGAAAACCACAAGGCATATTTTAATAATTCAAGTACAATGAAAACTTCAGTGAAACTAACCACTTGTAAAACAAGAAATACAGAGAAAATCTCTAATATCTTGAGAAATAAATGAATGCTTTACTTTAGAAGAAATATTAATAAAACAAATAAAAGGAGCAAATATTAAAATTGAAAAATAACGAAATAAGATTTTTCCATAACCAAAGTAACTGCCAAACTTCAATTATATTTCCTCAAATATTCCTTTAATAATAAACCTAACATTAAGGTAATTCAAGGCAAACAATACTGAGTATTTATTTTGCTGTAGAACTGCATTAAAATATAGAGATTTTGATAAGATAATTTAATGCTACTGTAGACAAATAAAGACATTTGGAAAAATACATAGCTCTATGTTAAATTCTAGGTAACTTATAATCAAGAAAATAAAACAATCAAAATAAGTTGTGTTATATGAGTCTCAAGAATTATTAACGAAGAAGTAGATAATACAATAAAAGACAGGCTCTAAATAAAGTATTCTGATGCCAAAGAGCTGATCAGATAGTGGAAAATGAAATGATTTTTATCATAGTCTCATTAATGATTGATGTTTTTAAAATCAAGAGTTTCCATTTAAAATAATAAAGAATGTTTAAGACTCAAAAGTTACAATATTGTAGAATTAGAGAAGCGTAATTAATGGAAGCAAATGCGAAGAGTGTACATTTAAAGTACCAGTGCTCGTAGTAAGGATGGCTCATTTGTTGGTGATCAAAGAGAAACCCTTCACTATCACAGAATGCCAAAGTAAATGTAAAAATATAGCTTGGGAGTAAAAGACGCCATCTGTTACTTCAAATATACTCCTAAACATAAAGATATAGAAGGCATAGAATTAAGTCGGTAGAAAAACGTGAATTCAGGAATTAACCAAAGTAGAAAAACCTACCCTACCTATCATGTCAGAACAATTAGTGTATGAAATTCCAGCTTACGGAAAAGGTACTCTTAAAAAGGATATCTGATATCTGGGATGACAATAACAACAACAACAACAACCAATTGTAATTGGTACCTTCTGGGAAAAAAATGAAAATTAGTTTTCTCCAATGGACTGTCACCAATTGCATCAAACACATTCCAGGTCATGCTCCATGCCCAGGATTGACATACACAAAATATACTCCACAGTTTCATATGTGTGCCCACCCCTATCTTTTTTTGTTCTTACTGATTTTCTTCCACTCTTTCTTTGTCTCTTTCTTTTTTTCTTTCTTTGTCTGTCTGTTTCTTTCTTCCTTTCTTTTGGCTTGTCTGTTTTCATTTTGTGTTTTTTATATATTGCTTTTCTTGGTTTTTTTTTTTTTTGAGAGAGAGACAGCAAGAGAACATGTAGTTGGGTCGGTAGGGAGGTTGGAAGAATCTGAGATGAGTTGTGGAAAGGTGAAGAATATGATCAAAATATAATATATGTATTTTTGGAATAAACATTTTTAAAGTAAATAAACATCGCATAAAATGTAAAAAATAAATTATGGGCTTGAGAAAAAAATTATCTTATTTACTATTATAATTGAGGTTTTCTTACCTAAGAATATACAGTTTTCTGAAAAAATGCTTTTAAAGTCCCTTCTTTTTCTAAGAACTTCACCAGAGGAAGCTGGCATTTCTTAATACAAGTCAATCGAAACAACATCTTGAGGGGTGGTGAGATGGGATGGCATAAGGCAATTGCTATTCAGACTCACAAACAAGAGTTCAGCCCTCCGAAATCTACAGAAATGTAGAAAGAAATGGCACAAAATGGTTCTTTGACTTCAATTTCCACATTGTGGTACACAGACATACCTCTACACACACACACACACACACACACAAAAACACACACACATACACACACACACACACACAGAGAATTTTACTGCCTCAAAAAACAGCTATAAAACCATTGAATATATAAATATAAAAATTCTCATAAATGAACAGTAAAAATAAAATCAGCTAGTCATATACAAGCATTTCCAAGAAGTCTTAAAGCAAGACTTCCCCTTGGTATATTTATTATTAATAATAAATTAATTATTAAAGATTCCATTTTATGTAATCAATCATATTGTTCATGTAAAACATGTAAAATGATACAAAGTATTTAATTTATAAATGTAATACAGAATCAATTTGAAAATACAATTTTTTTTTGATAATTCTCTACAATGATCAGCAGGAAAACAAGTGTTTAAATGATAACTTTGTATTATCTCTCAAGAACATTTGAAATAAATGTAAAATGTGAAGCACAAAGGTTTCCATGTTGAAATTAGGAGTTATCACAACAGATTCAAAATGACCACAATCAGAATGTCAATGAGTGTTTTTTTTTATTATTATTAAAATTGCTAAGACTCAGAAATTTGCATAGAAACCAAACATAGTAGTAAAGGCAGGCTTAAGAAAGAGAACAATGCTGGGGAACTTAACAGCACTATTCTTTCTGTAATTCAGGATGTGGAACAAAAACTTTGAAGTTGTAAGGAAGCTTCTGTTTTGATAGCTTGTATTGTGGTATAATTCCAGAAGAGGAGGGACACCACTACAGTATGCTTTTGGTCTAAGTTAAACAGATATGTCTAATGCCAGATGAATAATTGGAGTGAATGAGTGTGTCCCAATTCACTTTTAAGGACTGGAAATGAGGTCAAACAAAGCCCCACTGAATGAGTAGGTGCCTTGAATGCAAATAGTGCCAGGAAGTGAGAGACCAATGTGCTATCTATACATTGCTAAGTAAATGTTCTTTTTTTTCTTCTGTGAAAGCCATGGTATATTGTAAGATAAATCTGTGTGAAGTGGGAGATCTTGTTACGTAATCTGAAATGTATAATATTTTCCTCACAGCAACTACTATTGGAAAGATTTCTAAGCGATGTCAAGACTTGCAGTATGTCAAGATTCTAAGTGACTTTTTTATTGGAGTACCGGAGTATTTCTCTGGATTGAAAAGAATGAATGCCACATCATAAACAGATATTCTAGCTCTAGACTAGAAAAAGGCATCTAAGGAAAACTCCTTTCTAGTGACAGGCCACAGCTAGCACTGGGTTGGAAGAGGGTCTCACTGGGGCCTCCAGAAAATATTAATACTACCAGGAGAAAATAAGAGTGCTGCTATAATTTTGAATAAATTTGAAGCAAACTTAATTTTATTGGGATGCATCCAACAGTTATGTATGTAATGACTGTCTCCTAAGTCTGCTTAAAGGCAGTAGCCCTCAATCCATTTCTTGGACCTCTTTTAAAGTTGTGAAGTAGTCGCAAATCAGGTTTATAGAAGAGATAATGGGGCAATGAAGAAAATATGGAAAAATCTAAAACACAACAGTAACAAAAACCAGCTTGTGGTGGCCTTATAATTAGGGAGGGTAAGGGAGGGCTAAGGTATTCTCAAAAACAAGTCAAGGTCATATGTTGACTCAGGTTAGGCTTTTCTCCAGGAAACAAACTTATAACTAGCAACTCAGTTCATACAGTAAATGGAAACTCATTTTTAACAATATAGCATAATGGCTCCTGCCTTACAAATGAAGTCAGGAAGGTTACTCATTCTCCCTTGACTTATGTTTCTCTGTCAAATTTTTAATGTTATTAATAAAATATTAATTTAAAACTAATGTTATTGAATTATTAATGTCTTAATAATGTGGTTGAGCAGCAATATTTCTAGGATTTGTTTGTTTGTTTGTTTGTTTTTGTTTTTTGAGACAGGGTTTCTCTGTGTAGCCCTGGCTGTCCTGGAACTCGCTCTGTAGACAAGGCTGGCTTTGAACTCAGAAATCCACCAGCCTCTGCCTCCTAAGTGCTGGGATTAAAGGCGTGTACCACCACTGCCTGGCTTCTAGGATTGTTTATCTTATGGTTAGTCAAGTTAGTAATGTAAGGGTTCAAAAATCACTGAAGTAAGATCCCAGGTTCAAATAATATGCAAAGATAAAGAACATTTATTCTGCAGATACAACCAGCATGCAAGGGTTAACCCTTCTTTGAAATGACAACCCCAGTCAAAGGTATATAGGCCTCCTTATAGAGGACCAGGAGGAACTCTCTAGAAGGGTTAAGTTATCTAAAATTTTATTGATTGGTTCTAAGTGGTCCATAGGTGGTCAGTGTTTGCAATGCTATGTCATAAACATTTAATCGTGTCATGAAATAGGGCTGCCCAGTGCAGATGGCCCATTTTGAGATATTTCCCCATTTTTGTGGTTACTCTCAGGCTGTTCTTTGGGAATGGGGTAGGGGTTATGATCTTGTTCTGGGCTTTATTCTCTGTTCCTAGAGTTGGTGCCTTCTGACTTAGTTTCTGGGACATATAGTTTATTCCTGGATCTGGTGTCTTATGGCCTGTTTTGAAATCAGACCTGGTCCTTAAATGGAGACAAATAGTGTCCTTAAATAACACATTGGAAGTCATAAAGACCAACTATGATAACTAGTAGAAATAATATTAGATGGCCAATAAACGGGGAGAAACATCTTAGCCATATTAGCCAGTCAATATTTGAGAGATTTTCTTTATTTTTTATGTAGATTATTAATTTGGTTGTTGATAGTATGGGGGAAATCAGATGTTATTAAAACAGCACATTCCAGTAAATTTCTGATAACCAAGATTATGTTTGAAAAACAGGTAATCTATAGTAGTTCAATTTTATAGAACAGTTCTCAATTCTTCCATTTCTAGATTAATTTCAGTTAATATTTTTGCTGTAATAGTAGTAGTTTTTGAAATTAGACATGTTATTCCTGTAGTTCAACAACAGTGAAGGTTTCAGCCTAACATTACAAACCCCATTTTGTATTTAGATTCCATTTTATGTTAAGTTTGTCCTCAGGCTAAACTCAGTTACTGGGAAAACCACAACTTGTTTCAAGAACCAAGACACCTCTAGCAATAACCATAACTTTCCTAACAGCCATTTCACTGTTAGTAACAGCGATTCAGCTCCTACGAGGATGTTCCAGATGTTATGAAATAGATTATGCAAGTTAACCAACCATGTAACTACTAAATTGGAAAGCTACACACACACACACACACACACACACATACACACACCCCTCTGACCCTGCTGTAACTGTGATAAAAAGGCTAAGGCTTCACCAGCCCAGGATCTTCCATAACCACCCACTGTGTTGGAGAGATTAGAGGGTCCACACTCCAGCTTGAATAAAGGTACACTGCTTTTGCATAAGAATTGGATTCCTGGTAGTCTCTGGTGGTCTGTGGGGACCTTATACTCTGACCATAACAAACAAGCCCAGGGACAGGTAACAGAAAGTTCAGAGTACCAGCCAATATAGTAGGATCTAAAACATGTACAGAATCATTGAAATTCTCAAGAAGAGTTCTCGAGATTCTATTAATTGATTATAAAGTTTTGCTGAGTAAAATAGGTGTAACTCATCCTATCCTACATAAACCCTCATAATCTGCAGGGAGTGTAAGTATTATTACTTACACTCCCTGCAGATTATTAGATTATTAGAATTATTAGATTATTAGATTATTAGAATAAGTATTATTTTCACAGAAAAAAAAAGTTTATCCTGAGGGCAATTGTTTACCAACAGGGAGGGTTGATAAAAAGTGGAATTCCAATTAGAAGGAACATTAGTGCAATCAAAACATAGACAGTGAAAGAAGAGATACTATGAACGGGAACATCCAGAGCTTTTAAAACGCCATTGGGGGCATGTTCCATTTTGTCCCCATGATCCTTGTGAAACTTTTCTATGAAAGCTCCATTTTTTACTAGTTTCTTCAAGAGCCTAGAAACAGAGGGATCCTCCCTGTCACACAAGAATTTTCTCTTTGGCTTTTTAGTGCTGGATGGATGCAGAGATTCTATCCCACCTTGTTAGTTACAGACATGGTTACTATGGGTATGTTAGGTTCAACTGAAGTAATTAATGAATCTTACAATCCCCTTCTTATTTTGGCACAAGTGTAATCTCATTATTAAAAGCTTTTAAAGAATATTTGATTATGTCAAAGTCTGTATTATTACATCAGGAGTGGTCACTTAGATTAGTCCATCCTAAGTATCCTCCATCCATCTAGCTAATCTGTGTTCCCCTTCTTTTGTTTAAGCTATGGGCCCTGATGGATAAAAGCAATATTTTGCATGGCAAAACAATATCAGGATATTTCCTATAAGAGAGGTGCCTTTTATTTTCTCTGTCTGGATGCATTTAGGTTCTGTTTGCATAGATCAAAAACAAAAAAAAAAATAAAAACTGTTAGCTATAGGATAATAAAGGTATAGATTTCAACAGCAAGAACACAATGTTTAAAGTTATATTAGAAAACTATAGAAAGTTTGATTTTTTTAATGGTCTCTTTTCAGTCATTTTCCACCTCTGGGGGTTGGGATCCTCTTCTATGGGTACCTCAGGTGCCTTCTTGATGTACAAGTGATGATCCCGGGCAGGAATAACAGCAACCTTAACAGCAGTTAGCATGCAGAGAATCACAGTATGAGGTCCTTTCCATGTAGGTGCTTACTGGTCAGTTTTGAAGTGGCAAACTTTTATAGAATTTCTGGGCTAGAATGGATGATCTGATAGACAGTATCTAAGGGGCTGACCTGAGGGAAAATCTTATCCAAAATTAATTGTGATCCTTTTAAAGACTCAGATTAGACAGGGACAATCTCTTAACAGTCTAGCCTACACTTGAGCAATGATGGGAGGTGGTTGCCCACAGATTATTTCATTTGGAATGAACTTTTCTTGGTAGAGGATATTTAAGACTTTGAGAAGAGTATAAGGCAACAATTCAACCTAGTTACCACCAGTCTCGATAGTATATTTAGTTAAAAATCTCTGTTAAAGCTCTATGTATCCTATCTACCTTTCCTGAGCTTAGAGAATCATATATATCATTCATATATATATATATATATATATATATATATATATATATATTTATTTATTTATTTATTTATATAGCCTTAGAGAGAAATTGAGATAACTTGACTGTGGAGTTCAGACCATCATTGTACCCCAGAGATACAGGAAAGCCAAACCTGAAGATAATTTCCATTATTAATTTCTTAGCTATTCCCACTCAGGCTGAAAAAGCCTCTGCTCAGTCTGAGATAGTATGGGAAAAGACCAGCAGATACTTGTAGCCATATCCTGGCTTGACTTCAGCTAAGTTCAATTCACAAGATTCTCAGCACCTTGGCTCTGTTGATCTGGGAGAGGCATGTCATCTTTGTGTTTACCTGGTACAGGTCAGACAGCCATATGGAATGATCAGAAGTTTTACTTGGTGTCCAGGTAGCCAGATGGGAAATGAGTTCTGAGATTTTCTTTGGTGACAAATGGGTGGAACCATTTGGTATGCAGATTCTTCTCTAAAGTAAGATACACTGTGGCTCTCCTGAGCCTTCAAGTCAGAAATGAGTTGATCTGTTTTGGATAATACCCAGGAACATATTTATTGAGGCAGAGAGTTAGGGCTCAGAGACAGCAGATAGTACCAGATTGGTCTGGGGTTTGAGTTTCCTGAGAGCAGCCTCCTGGGCAACTTAATCTGCATTGTTGTTACCTTAAGTTTGGAGACTTTTAGCATTTTGGTGCCCTAGCCAGTTCAGTTCATAGACAGATCACCTCTATCAGCTAGGACAATTTCATGTTTATTTTTAATAATCTTTCTTTCTGAGGTGAGTAAACCCCTCTGTTTATATATCTGTCCAAGAACATGAACCATGACAAAAGTATATAAGCTGTTTGTGTATACATTCACCTTTTCTTTTCCTTCAGTTCACCTTAAATTCTGTGTCAGAGCAATTATTTCTGCTCTCAGGATAGATAAGCCCCTGGCAAGGCTTGTGCCCAAATGACCTTTTTCTGGCCTATTACCACCCCTTCTTGAATGAAGCTTCTGCTCTCCATGTAAAGATCTGTATCTCTGTTGGTAAGAAGAACATCTGCCAGGTCAGGCTGCATACCTTGGATGTTGTCCAGTATCTCCAGGCAGTCATGGATGGGTACCTCAGTGTCATTGTCCAGCAGCAGTCTGGTAGGATTGATAGCCAAGGATTTATCAAAGGTCAGACTGTCCTTATCTAAAAGAAGGGCTTGGTAATGAATCAGAGAGACACTGGACATCCACCAGTTGGTGGCATCCCTCAGCAAGTTTTCCCGCAGCTATTAGAACTGTTATGGCACGAGTTTGTTCCAATGAGAGCTTGTTAGCTTTTACAAGAGTTGCAGTAGCTGTGATGGATCTGAAGCAAAGGGCTATGCAGAGGCTATGGGATCTATTCTCTTTGACATGCAAGCTATCATACTTTTTCTAGGGACCCAGAGCCTGAGTCAGGATACCTTTGGTAGTGCTATTTATTTCAAAGCAACCAGGGGATATTCCAGGCTGATTGGCAAGATATTCCTCACTTATTAGACAAGTTATAGGTAAATCCTTGGCAAGGGAAGTCAACCTAGGAGTATATCCTGATAATATTTTTGCCTTAAGCTTGTTCAAGAAGTCCCATCAATTAAAGGATAGGGACATTCAGGAATAACAATAAAAGAATGAGCCACAGTTTCTTGTCCTAGGATGTCTGGCATATATATATATATATATATATATATATATATATATATATCCCCTGGCATATATATATATATATATATATATATATATATATATATATATATATATTCTATTATTTGGTTGATAAGGGTTCCTAGGAGCTCCCATAACCCTGACTGAGTAGATCCCACATGTTCACCAGAAATATTTACAGGTTGCCCACCTACTGGTTAAGGTTACTATAGGCTCTGGGGCCTGCTAATCCTCCATAGCTATAATTGCCTTGGGTTTGGGGAAGTCTGCCTGTTTCCATAGTGGGTTTTTCTTTTTGCAATGACTTATTTCTTTGTAGCAGACACATTGATCTTTTCATAAAGATTTTTTTCTTTTTTATTCACGGGGTGCACAAACAGAGTTGAAAATGCCTAGGGCTTGTAGTGCAGGCAAGGTGGTACACCCCATCTTCTTTATCAAATGACCTTCTTTGCTATCTCTGTTGTTAAACATCTGGGCTTTGTCTAATAGTTCTGACCCATTCTTTGCTATTTGTACCCTCCTACATGTATCAGAGAAGTGGTGGTTTGAATATGCTTGGATCCTGTTGGCTGCCTTCAGATCAAGATGTAGAACTTTTGGCTCTGCCAGCACCAAGTCTGCCTGCATGATGCCTGATGCCATCCTTCACACCATGATGAAAATGGACTGAACCTTAGAAACTGTAAGCCAGTGTAAACTAAATGTTTGCCCACATAAAAATTACTTTGGATATGGTACCTCTTCACAGCAATAAAACCCGTAACTAAGACAAGAAGCCAACAAAGTAGCAAAGGCCAGGTTAATCACCTTTAGACTTGCCAGGTCCTCTGGTTCTTTAGCAGTGAATAAGTGCATATTGTCCAGGAGGTACTTCATGAAAGCTGAATCCCTGTTTTACATGTGATATCTTAAATGGGGTTGTGGGCTTTTGGGCTGCCATTTCATCCCTTCTAACAGAACCTAGTCTACTCACTGAGGGCTCTCCTACATTTCTCTGTGTTGTAGTCCCATTGGTGTCTCCATCTTGGCAGAGCACAGTGAATTGCCTTTGCCCTCTGGTCATAAACCACTAAAGCCGTTCTGGGGTGTGCTTCAGTAGTTTTCATAAGAATCACTCCCTTTCTTCAGTAGTGAGGAAGGTATGGAGAATCTGCCAACAGTTGTTCCACGTGAAAAGATGATTGGAAAAGATAGAATCAATTAAAGAAATAAAGGAGTCAGGGTTAGTGCTGAAAGAAGACTCTGATTATTCTAATTGTAGACATCCCTGGTGGAGAAAGGGCATGGATCAATTGGCAGAAAATAACTATAGGGAAGCAAGTACCAAAGGAGATGCCACCATAGAACAAGAATTAGAGGAAGAGTTGGGCATTATATGGGACTCCCTGGCAGGTGTGAGAAGGCAAAAGACAGGGACAGATAAGGGAGCACTGGATGGTGGGGTAGGGGTATGTGTAGACAGGGTGGGGACTGGAATGGTGATGGTGAAGTTCAGGTGAGGAGGAAAACAAAGTAACTATGGTTATATAGAAGGAGGAGCCATGCTTCCTTCTGTGAGTCCAGCAGAAAAGGTTTCAGAGGGAGCTCCTGGGTCTCTGCCACAGGCTCTCAAATGGCCCCCTATTTGCCAACAATCATGGCTTGGCCACATAGCCTCTTGTGAACTATATTAGACCTTTATCCAGGTGATGGATTAGAAGTTGCTTTAGTCCAAGGCAAGATGTATCCAATTTGATCTGGGTGGCTGAGTTTACCAAGGATGACATTTACCACTGTCCAGGATATTTGAGAATCAAAAGTGTTCTGCCAGTCATCCCCAAATGTAGGCCATTCAGTTTCACAGAATGTTCAGAGATGACTCTTGATGATAGGATGACTATAATCCTCCTTGACTATAGGTGGGTAAAATTTGTCAAAATTCTTCAGAACAGTCTAGAGGCTGATTTGGCTTGTTTATTACACATGCTCTTCATTGTTTCAGTCACGCTAATGTAAACCAGTTAACACGGAGAGTAGAAAAGACAGAACAGAGACAGTAGAAATGAAGCCAAAAATAAGATGTTCCAAGTCAAAACTTACAAAAACAAGATAAATAGGTCAAGAAAACAAAACAAACAAACAAACAAAAAGAAAAAAAAAAAAAAAAACCAGACCAAGAATCTCAGGCAGACAATACAACATCTTGTTTTTTTCCTTCAATGGGAGAATATTGGGGTCCCAAATAACCCCTTTCATGTCCCAGATAAGAATCCCACAAAATAGCACCAGACAATGACTCACCAGGAGACCTCTATAGATGCTTATTGCTTTTCTCAGCCCTGCAGTTAAGGCCAATCATCTGCAATTTGAATGTGTATCCTGAGTCCTGGAACATCTCACAGAACAAGTGGCTCCTCACCCCTGGAGTTCCAGAGTGAAGGTTTGGCTTTAGAATTTGGGTGAGAGGTCTGAATCTTGCGGGGGGGGGGGGGGGGGGCTTCCAGAAAATGTCAAAACAAAACAAAACAAAATTAAAGCAAGTTTGATTTTAACGAAGTACATCCAGGAGCTGGCCACCAACTATGTACTAAGTCAACTTAGGAAAATCAGCTCTTAGTCCATTCCTTGGGCTCTTTTTAAGGAGTAAATTCACAAGTATTTTTGTAAGGCCCCCAGGAATGGAGGACTTCACACAAGCCTCGGGAATTCACTGCCACCCATTAACTGCAAGACATCGAACTTGATGTAATCAGCAAGAGGCATATTTTAATCAGTATACTGTGGTCAAGACCCATGACCCACGCAGGGGCAGTGGGGTCCGACCCCCGGGGCTTTGGAAACAGAGAGAATTTAAAGCCCAAAACCACAATTCAGGGGGAGAACCACAACCCAGGGGGAGTAAGGGAGGGCTATTGGAGAGCACCTGTGGAAAGTCCCAGCCCATTATTCAGTTTGTGACAGGGTACAAGCAACAGGCTATTCTCTAAGAGCCTATATGTAATCAGCCATCTATCTTACGGTCAGCCAAGTTCCTGGTATCCAGGGTGCACAGGCACGCTAACTTGAACTCTCAGCTCAAACCCTATTCAATCTATCTTATGGTTAGTTTTCAGTTCCTGGTACCCATAGTGCTTGGTCACACTGTCCTGAACTCCCAGCTCTGAACTCTTATTTATTTTGTCTTGTGGATAGCTAGTTTCCTAGGACCCAGAGCACAGAACAAGCTGATCTGCACTCTTGACTCCATCTGTGGAAGGTTTAAAAATTTTTAACTCTTTCATTTTCAAAGCAGGTTTACAGACGAGAGACAATGAGGCAATAAGAAAATATTGAAAAATCTGAAAAAAAAAATCACCGTATGGTCACAATGTGATTAGAAAGGGTGATTAGGGAAGGTCAGGGAGGGTTAGAGTATTCTTGAATACAAGCCAAGGTCATGGGTTGGGGCAAATCAAGGTCCTAGATACAATTAAGAACAGAAACTTAGGTCTTTCAGTAAATGGAAGCTTATTTTTAACAATACAGTATAATGGCTCCTGCCTCCAAAATGGAGTCACGCGGGTTCCTTAGTGGTTGGAACTGGCCATGTATATGTGTTTCAAAATATGAAATGGCTCTTTAAATGGTAAAATCTCTGTTAAACTGGGACCATTCCTAATTTGAAGATTCAGGTTTGCATGCGAAAGATAAGACTTACAGGAAGAAAATTATTATGGGTTGTAAAAAATTAATACCCCCTTTCCTTGTATAACCCTTTATTCAAGGTTACCTTTGATATTATAATTCCTCAGACTCCCAAATACAGCTGGGTGCTTATGTGTATGTTAACTGCAAACACTAAAATGTAGTTATCTCTTAGGCCATATGATGCATTCAAGTAACAATATATAAACTGAGTAAATTGTATTTAAAATTTAGAAGTGTATGTGAATGTGCATAAATGTGTGTGTGTGTGTGTGTGTGTGTGTGTGTGTGTGTGTGTGTGTGTGATAACAGTTGAAGAAAAGGTGGCTACAATTTTGAGAGAAAACCAGGAGTGTTGCATGAAAATGATTGGAAGGGGAAAAGGAAAGGGGAAAATGAAGTATTTATAATTTCAAAATCAGTAGAACAACAACTTCAAAGAAAACTACTTTAAGTCCAATTTCTGCAGCATTTGTTTTTATTGTCTAGTTCTATGTTTCTGGTATTTCGGTATTAATAAACACATATTTATTAACCTTCTTCTGCCTGCTGTGGGTATAGATGATTCTGAGACTGAGCTGGCATAATGACCAAGATCATAAATACTATAAACCTCACCCACTCTTCTTTGGGTGCCAGCCATGCTTTATTAACCAATCCACGGTCACATAATGCCTGCTACCTCCTGAGTAAGTTCTGAGTTGTGGAACACAGAAGAGTTTGCACGTCAAGTAGCGTCCTCTCCTCCTTCAGAAACATACAATCTAATGTTTGATGTTAAATAGTTGTCTTTACTTTGGGCTTATTAAAATGGTGCAAGATTTTATTGGGCATTTAAATGAATGGGAGAATGGAAGAGAAAAAAAATGTAAAGTCTTATAAATCCATCCACAACTTGACAGGATGATCCTGTGTACACAGTTAGGGCCCAGTTGATTTTTACTGAATCCATTAAGCCAACCCACATAAAACCTTGAAAGGCTTTTAACTTTATACTCAGAATTTTAATCATAGCTGTTAGGATGTGCTTAACTCTCAGGAAATTGTATTTCCTATTTCAGTAATTGTGGTCCATGGAGATGCCAGAAATGCATTCATTTACCAACACTGAATATCCTTATAGAAAAAATAAGAAACATACTCATAGTCACAACAACTAACATTTTAAAAATACTTTACCGTCAAGCTCTTTGCCTTTGCATATATTCTATATTGCCTAGAAGAACACTGTATATACATTTATGGCAAACACTGTATTTAAAACATGGCCCCTCAACATTTCTCATCCTCTTCCTGAAATTAGACTTTCTTCCAAGGAAAGTTTAGTGTCCTTTAGTTTCCTTGGAAAGTCTTGGAGCACTGTGGCAGCTTTGACATACACAATGTGATTGAAATTTTGTTGTACCTGTTGAAATGAGCCATAAAAATCCTATCACTACACCTGGCTCAATCCTGCTGTTTGGAACATGCATCTTAGGTGCCATATGAAAGTTTAAGTCCCAAAGGAACTCAGGAAAATGACTAACTGTTGTACCCATTAATGTACTAAAGTAAACTCTGGATGCCAGCCTCTCCCCGTCCAGCAAGTGATTGTTACAGAGTCCTGAGTCCTGGTACCTCTTAGCACTTCTCTTCCTTGTCCCCTGCCCTAAATCTCTCCAGGTGCTGAGCCCTACTTCCCATACCTCAGCTTCCCTTCCCTATCTAACCCAGCCATTTTTGCTTCAAGCTCTTTTGGTTCTTATGGTTCTTGATTCTTGGCTTTCTGATTGCTCCCTTTCTTTTCTGTTCCTCTCTTATTCCCTGCCCCCTCATGACTTGGTTCAGATTACGGGCAATATCTAGTTTACTACTTTCTTTGCTCTTGACTCTTCCAGATGCCGTATTATACAATAAAAACCACCTCAACCACACTTAAAAGTAGTCATGTCTCCATTTTCATTGAAGGAGGAGTTCCGAGATGACAGGAAGTCTACATCTGGGTCATTATTTGTATTTGGAGTGCGGTTTGAACCTAGACCTCAGTGCATACTTGCTCAATACTGAGATTTGCCCTCAGTCCTGCTCCTTGTTGTTCACAGTCTAGATAATGCCTCAGCTAATAACCTTCTTTAACTAGCAGACATATAAAAAAGATATTTTTGAATGGTATTTCTCATCCCTTTTGCCATGACAGCAGAGACTGATTAAATCAGAGATGAGTTATCCTTACAATGTGGCAAATTTTCAAATAAATAACAGTGTGATTATTTATGCCATTAAGTCTTGAAGTTATTTGTTTCTCAGTGAAATTAGGCAAAGAAAATACCTACCCAACCTCATGCTATACTCATAAGAGTCATTAGATATGAATACTTAAGAGTTCATCATTAGCATTTTTATTGTGTGCATGAAAAAAACTTAGAAATAGTAAAAAAAAAAATTATTGAGTATTATGCAACTGATAAATGACAAAGAAATGCCCAACATGTAGGACCCATTTACATAGATATATGTTTAGCTCTTTTGGTATAGAGTGTAGAATTGACTCTGGCAGTGAATACTGTCCTTTTGCCTTAGTCCATATTACACTTTTAATGTAGTCAGTCCTTGCCTTGCTTGATGCACTGAGTCTTTGATCTTAGACATTCCTGTGTTCCAGTTGCTACTGTAGCTCACGAGCTCCCCTGCGACTATTACATTACCTGATAACTCTGAAGATGCTGCCTGTATCTTTTCTGCTGAAACTCCCTTGAATTCAGGGAGGCATTACTCTTCACTGATAAATATTCCTCAACATTCGAGTCTCCTCTACGAACATTTTGTCAATGAAGTAAAAATTAACCTGACACCTTCCAGTATTCTCCAGTGATCTGAATGCTGAAATGCTTCTCTTATGTATCTAGTTTAATCTACATACATTCCAACCTCTTCAGCACGCTTATTACTTTGTTTGTTAAATCCAACTAAAATTCACAAAATGAAATACATTTTCCTTTTTTTCAGTTTTTAAAATTTTATTAGATATTTTATTTATTTACATTTCAGATGTCAGCCTATCCCCCCCCATTTCCCCTCCCTAGAAACCCCTTATCTTATCCCCCTCCTCCTTTCTGTTTTTATACCATTTTAATTACATGCACGTATTTTAAGAAAAGTTAATCATACAGGGGTGATATTTTTTAGAATAAAAATTAGGACCCATGACCTTTCAAAATTGACATAGGTTTGAAGAATTAGAATAGAATTTGTGAAATAAAAAAAAGCATTATAAACACATTGAAACTACATTGTAATATCATAACAAAGGATAATAATACTAAAATTTTCTTAATGATGAATGTTAAACAAGAGTGCATGTATATTTATAATTTAAAAGCCCCATAAATCACAGAAAATTTAGCTTATTAATATCAGAACATGTTAACTAATATAACAAATTCCCTTCAACAATAACTTTTGCTTTTCAAATTTGACATTGTATACTTTTCCAGAGCACTTTAATTTTATATAGGTAATGGAGGTTTTGATTGATCTTCAAGCTATTAATTGACAATAAGGCTCATGTCGTTCAAATTGTATTTGAATTCTTTCTGATACAGTAAATGGAAGCAAGATCAGTCAACCTTCAAGCACTTCTAGTTTTGTTCCCTTTGCAATGAGACTTCATACCTTCTCACTTCGTGAGACTAAATGTTCTTTGACCTAGAGCCTGGATTAAAATGTGACTTGGTTTGGCCAGAACAGAACATTAACTAACAACTTGCCATAAAATAAAATTTTGTTTTATTTTCTATTTTTTGATTTGGTGTAAGTTACACTTTGATTATATTACAGTTTGGTTTCTTTACATTTATTTTATATGAATATTTAATTTTTTATTTTATTATTTATGTGTATACATGTGTGTGTCTATGTGTATATAAATATGTGTGTGGGTATCCACAGATGCCATATTTATCAGGTCTTCATTCTTCCACAGATCTGTTCTGTCTCCTCTTTGAATCACTGATAACTATATGTTAATATTTCTTTGCTCAGGGAGTGTTTAAGGTGCAAGCTCCTAGCAGAGATTTTTACTTACCTAAGGTCAGTCAAACTTGGCAATGTATTCCCTGATGGTAGGTAGACAATACCTAGAGCAAACATTTCCTAGTGGTTACTGAGTAATTTCAGCACCCTCCTACAAATGCTACTCTTCTCTCCTCATCTTAAAGTTGAAACCAAGCATGCATGTTCTCCTAGACTTAAAGGCACAAATTCTTTTTACTTCTATAAAGCCATTAATATATTTTGTCCCATACATCTGTCATTCAGAAGTATTTTTTTTTTTATTTTCGGGTTCTTAAAAGTTATGAGCAGTTGTTTAAATTATAGACATAAGTTTTGTAAACTTCTTGTATCCTCAATTTTAGATTCAGTATCACCTGTCCTTGTAAATTTTAGCTTTCAACAAAGATAATAAATTTTTAAAAATTTGAAGAGCAGTTGTCAGGGTGCAGAGTATGTCTGTCCCAAGGACACCATAAGAATTGTTATCCTTTTAATGATTCTTTGTAAGCTGTAGCCCTGGATCTCTCCTAACAAAATGACTTTATCTCAGAAAATTCAGGATATTTATTCATAGAAATACTAAAATATGAGCTTGACCTTGAAAATATAAAGCAATAAAAATGTGTACTCTATTAAATATATCATTGTAGGGACAAAGGGGACCATAAATTAGTGCTTATCTTGCTGTTTACGTGGACAGGTATTTCAGACATCTCTTTAAAATGTCCTGAGTTGTTCCTCAAGTCAGCCAAGATAGCCACACTTGAGCAAATGTCATTGATTTATTTCTCCTATGAACTGGAAGAAGAAATAAATTGTTAGCTATATTCTTGAGCAAAAATAAAAAAAATAAATAAAAATGGCTTACCTTCATTTGTCACTTGTTTCAACATAACAGTTTAGAAAAGTCACATATATACAAATATGCACACAGTGCTTTGGCTTGGTTCATCAAAAAACAAACACTTCTTAGTAACTGCTAACTGTTATCATTTCTAAAGATTCATTTTTCCCCTCCCTACTGTCTTCCCATATCCAATCATTTAATGTCAATAATTTAATATCCTAAATCTCCAGTGTCTCCAGTGTCTTTCTTTCATTCATTCATATTCTATTATATGGAAAAATATTAGAGTAAGTAAGTGATATCTCATTTCCAAATCTAGACTTTTCATAGAATTTTTATAGAAATATTTTCTAAGATATAGTTCTAATTTCATGTGTGTGAGTGAATATCAGTGTGGTTCAGGTCCATATTTTATCACTTTTGGCCTTATTCCTTGGAGACAGTATCTCTTTATGAATCTGTTCCTAGGCTGATGGGTAGCAAAACACAGCAAGTTGACCATATCTGCTCATCTGTGGCTACACCTAGCTTTATACATGAGCACCGAGGATCTAAACTGAAGCCTTCAGTTGATGGGACTCGTGTTTTTTCCCACTGTTTATCTCCCCATCCCTCAGCCTGAAATATTTAAGCTAATTTCTCAACAATCTTTTAATGGCTACCAAATACAGCACCAAATTGAAACCCTATGATCACAACTGTCTCTTGCATCTTTAACCTACTAAAATCACCAAGTGACTGGAGATACCAAATCTGACAAGCACAGTCCAGGTTATTCTGGATTCTCCTATCCAACGTCTCCCCTGATGCTCAGTGAAGGAATCATTAGATCTGTACGATGCTCTCTCAGTCAGTCAATCAATCCCTCCCTCAAATTTTTACTTTTTAAATTATTTTGATTATAACAGGGTCACAGACAATAGTAGGCCCCAAAACCTTAACACAAACTGATTCCATGATGAAAATACCATTCAGACCAGAAAACTCAGCTGGTGCACAGTACCATGAGCCAAACAAAAACAAAGACCTAATGCATAAAACTTCATAGACTTAAGAAAGTCTCTAAATATACCAACCTTGTTGTAAATCTTCTGCTTCCGGCAAATTGGTCTTGTTAACCAAAGTATGTCAATCTACAATGCAATTTTTGTCTCTAAAAATTCATCCTGAAATGGTCTTGATGCTATGCTGGAATCCCAAACATCACGTGTAGGCACTGGACAACTAAACTAAAAAAAACTTTTTATTGGATTAAGCCCATGTCTGATCAATCTTCTCTTGTGGATACTCCACAACATTACAAAACAAACAAAATTCAAATAAAAAAATCTTATTTCCAGATATACTTAAACATCTGTAAAAAAAAAAAAAAAATCCTAACCACACACACACACACACAATATATATATATATATATGTAGTTAACCTAAATAAAGCTGTACCATATGTACCATGTCCAGTCAGTTGGTTTCTTATATAGTTTTTGAACACTGACACAGACTGACTGACTTAGTATCATGACTTCATCACAGCTGAGGAGTAAAGTCTCTTAGTCATTAAATGACAGCCACCAAGAAGAAGCAGATGCTAGTGAAACCAGATGATAACAACCCCAACTTAGAGAATCACAGATAGTACACTGAGGAAAAGGTACTGCTCATTTGCTTTTGGAATCAACTTTAGATCACATTTTGCTGGGAGACAATGACTAAGCTATTAGTTATCTACTATATGTAAATATTTCTACAAATAAAAAATAGTCACTATGACTCTTAGTATCTCATAATTTTACTGAGCTCATGTATAACCATTTAGCCATTTGTCTATAAATTTATGTATTCAAGGCTAAAGCAAACACCAAGGATCAATTTGCATCTGACATGTGGGAAGTGTAGGAGGATGATAACAGATCTGACATTGTTGAGAGATCTTTAACTCTGAAGCATATGGCTAGATTTCATTTCATTCCTCCAGTCACTTTTAATAATACTTAGTTATTTTTATGTATAAAACACTATATAAAAAAAACCTGTAAACTATCACCAGCTAATATTTACATATTGGGTTCAGGACTCATAAACTGGATGATAACTTAGGTCCATTTAGAGGAAAATATCACAGAATGCATTGCTCTTGTTCCAAGAGGACATGTCAGTGAGAATGAGGTATAGCCTCTATCTAGTTCATCTCTTACATCCTTGTATTCTTATCAGAGTGGACAACTCTACAGAGGACAGGAAAAATACCTATATTAAAAATGTGTGAGTCAAAAGAAAGAAAAAAACGTGTGAGTCTTAAGGATACATTGTCATCCAGGCACAACTGAATTAAAATCTAATTCTTCAAATAATCTTATTTCTAAAGCCATAACATGAGAATAAGATAAATTTCAAGGACTTTTAAAAGACATACTGTGTACCAAAGACTATCAAGGAAAGAACACTGCAATTTCTAGATAAAATAATGAAAGATTTGGCTTCAAGAAATACCTAGGGATCATCTGAGTTCTGAACTTATTCTGGGTCATTTCCACTTCATGTACAAAAATGAAATTTGGAATAACTTTTAAACTAGAGAAGTAATCTTTAGGTAATCTTTTTTACAAAGTAGAGTCTACATAACTCTGGTCCACAGCTGTGTAATTAACTGCAGTTTATGCAGGAAAAATAATCTGTGCCCTTCCACTTTGATAGTAAAAAATTAAATTGCTACATAGACCAGAAATGTTTAGAGGGATTTAAAAATGGGAGCAGAAAGAGAAGGCTGAGATGTGCACTGAAGGACCTGGTGAAGCATTGAAAGAGGAGCACTGAAGGTTATCAGTGTAGCCACAGAGGGTATTTTAGTCTTTTAGAAATTTCTCTCAATAAACAAGCTCAATGAAGATTTGGGCAGGGGAAAAAAAAGAGACAGAATAAAGTAAACGTACAGTTTAATATTTTAATACACTAAATAACAACTCCAGAAACCATGAAGATAGGTGAATAGGTAAGAAATGTCTACCAAGACCAAAATAAAATAACTCAGCTAACAAATGTGAAGGAAACAATAGAGTTTTGATAGAAAGCACTCCACATTGACACTTTAGAAAGAGAACTGATTTTTGCAATGATCACTAATAGTTTAAAATCAAAGAGCTATAATCAGGAAGTCTACCTTTGGTTAAAGTTCATAAGAATCAAGATAATGCTTCCTGAGATTTCCCAGGTCCACTATGCATTCTTTTGTTGTATTTGTTTAGCTCATGTTTAAGCAATCATGTTGGTGATATCTCAAGTCAGCCCTGAAAACATAAGTATAAATAACATTATAAAAACTGAGCAAGTAGGCAAGAAATACATACACATACACACACACACGTAAGAACAATTAGTGAAAAAATGAGGATCTGAATTGGGAAGAGATCAAGGAAGACTGCATGGAAAGATTTGGAGAGAAGAAAGGGAAAGGAAAATAATATAAATTTTGTTATAATCCATGTCAGCAAATTATAGTCCACCATACATATAAAGCCAAGTTAGTATCCTTTATTAGCCAGGGACTGAGAAAAGGTTCTTGTCTCCAAGTACTGTTGGCATTAAAGCTCAAGGCTACAGTATTTACAAGTTAAACAAACAAACAAACAAAAATCCCGAAAAGATTAAAACAATCTTATTGTGAGATATAGGTCAGAAGAGACTAGTGACCTTTGTTCCAGGTACACATTCAGCAGATATTTTGGTCATATATCTGGGCCATGGATGTAGTCATGGAAAGTCCTGAAGGTGCTGCCTGGGTAGATATGACTATTCAAGGAGTTATGGACTAAAAGGCCCCTGAGCCATCACAAAAGGAATTAGAATAAAGTTGAGGGAAAGTGAGATTATCAGTCACTATAATTAGAAGAAATACATTTAAAATTTTTTATAAATGAAGATAAGTGATCATTCTGTGTCTTTTGTCATGATGTAATTCGAAGGCTGGATCACACTAAGAAGCAGACCTGTCAAAACTTGAAAGTGAAATCAGCCTGTTTCTAGAGATCATATCTGTTCTTATAATATATGAAGGGTAGGAAGACAATTTAAGTGAAATCAAGAAAGTCAAGAGCTATGAAGAGAGAGATGTCCTACAGAACCATTGATGTTGTTGTGTTAGTGCAATGGCAGAGAAAAATGGGAAATAATTCAAAATAAGAGACTTTATAGTTACAGGGAAATACAGATTCATATATATGTGTGTGTGTAATTAAACAGCAAAAGCCAAATATAAGACTTGGACTTTCACATATATATTCTTAAAACTATGAATTATAAGACAAACCAACAAAGTTAATCAAGGAACAACAAAGAGACTTCATCTTGGAACAGGGTATAATATACTAGTACACAAAAATTCTTGTCACCTGTATCAGTGATGATCTCAGTGTGTGATTTGATAATGGCTATTCCTGCTTGTCAACTTACGTATATCTGGAATGAACTATAGTCCAGAACTGGAGGGCACACCCGTGATCCAGATCAGCTTGAAGACACACACACACGTTTCTGACCTGGATCTTGCCACGGAGATTTCAGGGCATAGTAGCCATGAAAAGCTTACACCCAGGCATGGTAGTACATACCTTTAATCCCAGGAGACTGAGGTGAGGAGATCTCTGAGTTCAAGGTCAGCCTAGAACAGAGCAAATTCTACCTAAAGAAAAGTCCAGGCTTGGTGGACCAAACCTTTAATCTCAGTGTTTAAGAGACTGGCATCTAGATCTCTGAGTTCAAGAGTTATAAAATTTCTGTACCTGGAAAGAATTTGGTTGCACAAAGACATGCAAACACCAAGTTGAGAGCTGAGGAGTGTCCCTGGTGAGATGCAGAAAGAAAAGTAGGTCTGAGCAGACCGCATGAGCCCTAGAAAATAACAAGTTTGTAACAAGTTAATGTGCAATAACAAGCTACAGAATACTCTGAAGGGAATGACTTGCTTGCTTTTATCTTTTATGATCACAATGACAGCTTCATATAAAAATTTTGGAAAACATAATGTATCAACCAGTTTTTCCAGCCAAGTACATAATTGCCACATAACTTCAGTCATGTGTTTAGTGCTAGCTTAAGGTTGTATGGAGATTACGAGAGTCTTATATAAAGGAAAATAGGAGGAAAACATTCACTGAAAATTGAACACTTTAAATGCAAATGACACTTTAAATTTTTAAGCACATCTTCATTCAACACACAAATAGTCCTGACTGGAAAAAAATAGTTTGAATTTGGAACGTGTCTATGCTAGTCTCATTGCTTGATAAAAATATTTAACTAGGAACAAGGTCGTCTACCACTACAAATGGATTATTTTAGAAAATGATTTGCAGTTACACTAAATCCTCTAAAAGTAAAATCAAAGTTAAAATAAACAACAAAGAAGCATAAAAATCCTCTAATCTGTTTCTCTGCTCCAACCATATGGGTGACTACTTTTGTTATTGTCCCTGCTAAGTGAGATTAAGAATATCCACAGTATTTTTCCTGGTCAAAGTTCTGTATTTACATAATTTAGCTCTATTTTTAAAGTACCTGAGACACATTTAGAATATAACTGAAAGCCAAATTTGCCTAGTGACATAGCTGTTTTAGACAAGTGTGTCTTATTTCTGACATATGCTGTACAAGCAATTGTGTTAGGATGGCATCCATCAGACATAATGGGAAGCTAAAAATGGTACTATCATATTTCATCCCAATAAAGGCATACACAGAAAGCTCTAATGTGTAGACTCCAAATGTAAAATAATTCCAGTTGATTTTCAAAGTATAGGTTTGAGTGAGAGAAAATAGCCAAAACTATTAACTTTTTAAAACTGGTGTAGTACTATTGTGTACAATTCCATTTTGTTGGATTGAAATTAATTTCTAGTCAATATCTGTTTAATAACATCTAAATCAACATGACTTTCATTATCATTTATAAAATGTGTTTGCTAATGATGTGTCTTTTTGCATCTCATATTCTCTTGATGCATGGGCCAATCCTTGAGTTAATTTTATCCTTTTTCACTGTACATAGAAAACTATATATCCAAGCCAATAAAAATGACTTCATCAATCAGATTTAATGGAGAACTTCATCTGATAATTTCACTCCAAATTTAAACCTTATTTCTTTTCTCCTAAAAATCATTAGCAACAAAATCTGGAAAGTGCCCTTGATATAATCAAGGGAAAAATTTTCCAGTTTCCAGAATTAAAGAAGAAAGTGACAGCAATTGCTTGTACAGAATATGTCACAAAACTTTCTGGGTATTCTTTCATGTATGTTCAAATATCAGTTACTATTTTCTCATTAGACAATAAAACCATAGGAAGATGGTATGGTATGCTGCTTCTTTTAAAAAGCTGACAACGTTACTTACCACTGGATGTTCAGAATTTCTAAAAATGAGACATTGAGTCCCAACTAGAGGGAGGTTTGAATGAGACCTGGAGACATCAGGAAGATGTCCAAGGCAGAGGCAATATTCAGATGTTGAAGTCATTGGTTAAAGGTCACAAGGTTTGGAGGTAAGTGGTAAAGATCTGCAGAGAAAAGTTCAGAGCAAGAAACTCACGGAAGAGAATTAAAGGTGAGGTCAGAGAGCAGCATTGATCAGATAGGACTTGCAAACAGATGTTAGTATCCTACCTACTTCCTAGGCAAGTGGACCAAGGAGTAGTGAGATTTCAATAGTGTCACCTGTGCTGAAAATAAAGTTCAGGTGAAAAGGTTAAAATGAAGATATTGGTAAAGAGACCCAAGAATGACTCATTTGCAAAGGATTAAGTCTTAAGCTATGAAACTGTGAAGTAATCAGAGGGTAGGAATCTTCAGACACAGCCCTTCAGGTATATTAGTATAAAAGTACAAACCACTATGGTTGGAATGATGGGTAGATTTATGCAATCTCCAGTAAGTGGCTATATAAACTAACATCCTGTGATTTAATGGTGCTTATACAAGATAAGTAACTGTGGCCTTGGGCTATTCAGCTATATGCTTGATGCCATACAATGACAGAGAGATTATTCCTATAAATTTTATAAGAAATAAGGAGTACAATTTTTGTTGTTCATATGTTTGATAAGTGTATCATTCAAACATAAAATTACAGTACCCAGCACTTGGGAGGCAAAGGCAGGTGGATCTCTGAGTTCGAGGCCAGCCTGGTCTACAGAGTGAGTTCCAGGACAGCCAGGGCTACACAGAGAAACCCTGTCTCGAAAAAACAAAAAACAAAACAAAACAAAACAAAACAAAAACAAAAAAAAGGAAGAATAGAAGAAGAAGGGAAAAAAGAAGAGGGTAGAGGAGACTTAAATGACCGTTTTGTGTGCTTGAGGTGGGGCTGGTATACAGACAGGTCTAGATGGTGTGACTGTATTGGGAGCAGGGATGGCCATTTTAGGTAACAGGATTGTATTCTCTGGAACACAAAAAGGAGGATTCAGAAACTCCAGTTCTATTTAAAGGTTAAAAGGATAAAGCTATGGAGCTGAGAAAAGGTTAAATAATGGGGAGATTTAGGACCATCTCTAGTTTTACACCTTGTGAAATGCCATTCAGGTTTATGAGATTTATAGTAATGGACAAATAAATCAACTCTACTTGATTTAATGGCTTTTTCCCCTCTAGGGATCTGAATTTAAAATTCAACAATTCAGCTGTGTTATTTATGGCACCTAGTAATATAGAAAAGTCTGTTATAAACACTGAAATTACCCATTGAAAAGGTATCTGCTATATCCAAGCAATCATCTCACCTAGTCAAGGAGATAACCACCATTGGAGATGCTTCCATCAGGACATAGCAGCTTGGTTTTGCTGGGTTCAAGATCTAAATCTGTATATACACTTATGGCTTAGGAAAACTAGCTAATTTTAGAAGATAGGGACTATGCTGATGTTGTCTAATGAAACAAGATGATAACCCAGAAATCATCTCACAATGAGGTTTGAAGTCCCAGACTGTGAGATTATCTGAAATGGCCAGCTAAAGGGGCAAAGATTTGGAGTCTACATCTGAGAAAAATTGAAAGGGAGAGAAGAAGGGGACAAATATATCTCTGAGCCTTCAGAATTAGGCATTCAACTGAGTGATTTTATTATTGAAGATATCTCCATTCCTTGGATCAAAAGAGGCATAAAATTCTCAGGCAGGAATTAGAGGATGAACCTAGTAACATCAGGACCTGCAACTAGGGCATGTTGCACAAACTGGCTGTAAAAATGTCATTTTGTCTCTACTATGATAAAAATTGTCTCTACTATGATACGAAAGATTAAGGGCATTCTTTTCAAACCAGTCATCGTGGAAATGCATGTTAACTACAAGACATCAGTCTTTAAATATTAAGTAAATATCAGTTATTTAGATATCTTTATCTTTTTTGTAACTTAAATTTCATATACAACATTTAAATAAATAGTAAAAATAACACAAAATTGAGTTTTATTACAGATCATAAGTGTATTTTCAAATACAGGGATGGAAAGCTATGGGAAATTAATTTCTAATTTCTCACCTGTTAGGGAAAAGATTGTAAGCATGATATCTAATTAGCATTCATTATTTTAAACAGAAATACATATGAAAATTGAAAATATTCTTGTTTCACAATATGAATATTGATTATGAAGTAATTTTAATACCATATTAACAATATCCTTAGGTAGAAATGTTTCTATAATCATCATAATTGGGTCTAGTTGTGACTAGATGCACTAGAAGCATATAGACTGCTAGTTTACTATAGGTTAAAAAAGAAGAGAGAGTGAAACTTGTCCTCCTATTGACCAACATATAGTTAAATAAATGGAAAACATAGTTAGTTGTACTCTTTTTAGGTATTTTTCCAACATTTTTAAAGTGGGAAAACTATTATGCTTTTTGAATTTTAATTTATATTTTGGGTAGCCAGTTGATGAAGTAACAAAGAATTAGCTAAGTAAATGTATGCATAAGAGCTGAAATCCTTATTTCCTGAAAAGTATGCCATGCCCAAATTAAAATATTCAGTAGGGTATTTGGAAAAATTCTGACATGAACCATTCATTAGAGTTAATTAAAATTAAGCAATTTGAATGAGCGTTTGATAATGTTTCTATTATATTATTAAAACAGTTCTAATTCAGTCAGCACAGTCCATGAGTGAGACCTCTTGCCAAACACAGTCCTTTTTTAAGAGAAGATGGATGCCACAGAGTTGAGGTTGTTCCAATGGAGCCTTACATAATGAATAGGAAATGGAATAGAAGGTGGGCTTGCCTCAAATGAAATATCTTCTATGAATTTATCAGTATTTCTTTCTTACTCCCCCATGAACAAACTGCGTTTCTCATTTGTGTATCCCAGAGATGATCCAATTCCATCCACACAGGACATTTATAGAGTTATTATCATAAATAAAGACATGAGTTAAATTCATAAGAACAGGACCTTCTATGTTCCTTGATTCAAAGATCAAAGCCATATCAAAGCATGTGTCTAGACACAAGGCAACAGTCAGCAAGGCTGACAAGACTGAGCTCAAGCTGGTTGGAGCAGTAAAAGGCCACCTACATCCAAGATCATTTCCAACTCATGCCAAAGCAGGTATGAATTTCATCAGCTTTTGTGATATTGGTATTTATTTCATTTCATTTAAAAGTGCATATATTTTTGTGTGTGTGACTGAGCATGATGTGTGTGAGTAATGTTTGTGTGTGTGTGTGTGTGTGTGTGTGTGTGTGTGTTCATCTGAGTGTGAATTGGCTTATGTGGCTACATTGTGGAAGGAAAGGGGATAACTCTGAGCATTGGTCCTCCCCTTCTACCTTGTACAAAATGGTGTCTCTTACTGTGCAATGTAAGTTTCTTAGGTTCTTCTATCTCATTTCCAGGCTACAGAAGGCATTTCGAGATTACAGGTACATGGGCTTTGTGCAGGTTTTGGTGATTGCAACTCCATTATTCACACTTCAATGCCAAAAAACTTAACCATGGAGTCATCTCCTTAGACTCTAAGGAGCCATCTTTCATGTTCAAGGTCTGCTATATACACATGGATGCTTTCAGAGAAACAAACACAAGGATTCCCTCTCTGCCATCACCTCTCTCTCTCTCTCTCTCTCTCTCTCTCTCTCTCTCTCTCTCTCTCTCTCTCTCTGTCTCTGTGTTTGTCTGTGTGTGTATAGCATAATCCTCTTGATTCAATGATTTGCAGCTTAAGTGTTGATTTTTATCCAACAAAACAAATCAAAACAAAAACAGAAAAACAATCATATCCACAGAAACATCTAGAATACTTGACCAAATTTTGAGCATATAGACATATCACATGGAATTTTCCCTTAGAATAACAGTATGCTAAGTATGGCTAAAGCTGCTCATTTTATCCCTTTGGTGAAAAGCAGAAAATTCCAGAAACAGATATAAGATGATACAAAAACTTACGGCCCAATAAAGGCCTAGTAGTTGGCCTTATTAATGCACACTGCTATTTTTGTAACCACCCAGATTGAGATGGGGTAGTATGGCCTATTGAAGAGCTAAGCTATGGTATTGTATGTGGCATTAGACTGTTCCATGGCCTTATCTCTGCATCAGAGGAAAAGGAGAACTCACAAAACTCCTTGTTTCTAATAATCTTTAATGATTTCAATTCCTTCAGAACAGGAACCCTTGATCATCATTTCTACCTGTGGCTGCTTTCATCCTTTTTCTGCTGACCACTGGCCCAAAGTCATCAATGATATTCAAATATTCTTTTTACTTTATAAAATTTAGTGGATATTCAAAATATAGAAATTATATATAAATGCATACACAGGGTATTATATAATATGTGATGCCTATATACCTGAAGCATATTAATTGTACCTATTTTCAAATATCTACTATTTATGTTAAAAACATTTCTTATACTTCTAATTTTTTGTTTCTTTTTAGAAAAAGATTTAATTTATTTGTATGAAAAGTTTGCCTGCATGTATACATATCTAGGAATGCCTATGAGTGTCAGAATTGGATGTCAGATCCCCTGAAACTGGCTTTGAGCTGTGTGATGTGGAAATCAATCCAGGCCTCTGCAATCAATACCTGCAAGTGCTGTTAGCTGCTGAGCCATCTAGCCAGCCCTCCTAGTCCCTTTTCATTACCAAAAGTGAACAAGTGTTATATAATCACCAGTTACATAATCACTAACTGTATGGTGGCACACCAAACTTTGTACTTCTAAATATGTTCTACCATACATGGGTCTTTACCCACAACTCTCCACTATTCCCTGGCTCCTGATAAGTTCTGTTCCAACTTCAAGAAGACCAGTGCTTTTACATTCAAAATGAAGAATATCAATATAATACTTGCCTTTCTGTGCCTGTTTTGGTATTATTTCCCTTAGACATAGAAGTCTCTAGTTCTGTGCATGTCATTGCAAATGGTAGAAAAACATTAACAGTTATGGTAGAATATTATTCTACAATGTATTTACCTCATGCTTTCTCCATTCATTTATCAGTTATGTACATTCAGATTGTCTATTTCTTGACAATTATGACTAATGACATAACAATCATCGCAGTGAAGGTGTCTGTTCAGCAGGCTTATTTCATTTCCTTTGAAATACAGACACTGAGTACTTGTGTATAGAAACCCCAGGCATAGTTCCAGATTTATTTCTTTAAGAAATCTCCATACCCTGTTATATAGTGGTTACAGAATGATAAAGACCAACAACACTGTGTCACATCCATCACAGGACTTGCTATAGTCGTGATAAAAGCTGTTTTTGCCTGGAGTGAAGTGGCAAATCACAACAGGTTAGTTTGCATTAGATTTACTGCTGTTTTATAAACCATACACTCTTCATGACTGCGACAATTTATGGATACAACCAACTCCTGTTCCCAAGTGCCCTTTGTCTGTTCTCTGAGGTGATTATTTACAGATACCAATTATAAGTTTCAATTTTGATGTAAATGATATAGTTCTTGCTTGTGGAAGAAATATGGAATAATTTATAATAGTCTTTATGAAATAAGATTATTGTCTTGCTGCCACCATGAAATTAGTGAATTAGTTTTTGGAAACGCATATCCACTTGGCTTATGAACATTCTGGAAGTAACATTTGTTGTGTGAGTGTATGTATGTATGCATGTGTGTGAGCACTCACATGACACACTGAATGCCTGTCTTAGTGTTGGTCCTCCTATTCTACTTTATTTGACATGTTGTTTCCTCCTGTGTATTCCGGATTAGATGTCTCTCTACTTTTCAGAGTTTCTCCTGTCTTAAAAACACATCTGCTTGAAGGGATGTTATTGGGATTATAGATGAGTGCTTCAATCTGTTGGTTTTCACATGTGATCTCTGTCTTGCTTACCAAGTACTTTACTCACTGAGATAGCTCTCTAACTTTCATAAATCAATTATTAAAGAAGCAAATACTTGGAGAATGTTCTGTATTATTTTCCTGAAGCTCATTATCCTTCAACATCATTGCCAACCCTCCAAACCTGCAAAGTCCAAGCACATTAGCAATAACATAATTCCGTTTCTTGAATTTTAGATAAGCTACCCACTTTTGTTTTGTTTTGTTTTTAACTAATGACTAGGAAAGCTATTATCCTTGTCATCTAATGTTGGTAAACATTTGGATTTAGACATTTGAGCATCATTTTGCAATTATTTCAGGCACTTGAGAACATGGTTGCTACTGCCAAAGAGCATGTACCTGTGGAGTAAGTACTAAATAAACAGTTCAGTCTCATATGATTATATTGAAGGACAGAGCTACTTCTTCTTTGGGAGTCTTCATAGAATGGAATTGAACATATTGATCACTTTATCAGTGTTCATTAAATCCTGTATACATCCAGCTTCACTCAAGATAACTCTGTTTGAAAAGCATGACTATATCCCCCCTGTGACAGGTAAACAAACACTTTACAGAAACTCCCTAACTGATCATGGTATAGCCTAAGATGATTAAACAATGTCAGCATACCCTGATATCATTATTTGCCAAGAAAAAGAGTCAGCAATTATTTTGGAATCATGATTTATTGTAATCTTCCAAAGACTCAAATCCAGTCATCATACTATAGATAAAATAAGAACAAATCAATGTTAGAAAAATATAAATAATTAAATCAAAATTTTGTCCCTATCCTATTATACAGTACATACTAGAAGATATATTATAAACAAATTTTTTGTGCCTTTCAAATCTTCATTAACTGAGAAAGAATTTGGAAGAAACACTTTTTAGATATAGCATGTATTATCCCCTTCCACATAGTTTGAACGCGTGGTTCCAGTCTTGTCTTAAGAAGTGAAGCTTCTAGTACCACTTAATGAATATTTACACAAAAATGCCTTTCATAAACCATCAGGACAACATAAAAATATTTTATTGATAGAATATCTTGTATAGATATTTTACCAAAACTTCTATTTGGAAGCTAGAAGAACAGAAAATAGATTTTATAAAATTTCACTTTTCCTAACAATATTGAATTTAAACTATTTCCTTCACTAGAATTGCTTTACTTTGGTACTCTTCAGCTCAACAATTGAAAGACAAGATGGACATTGAAGTAGCAAAATTAGTATTACAGAATGGAGAGCAGGGAGATCTGCTTTCCAGTTCAGCAGGGTTTGGATACTCAGCCTTTCTATCAGGATGGTCTTGTTGTCAGAAATATTGATGGGTGGAAGGATGCATGGAAAAACCACAGAGTATGTTCCACAGCAAGTACCTCTTGGTGTGCTGGCTAGTCTTACGTCACCTTCACACACAAACTAGAATTATCTAAAAGGAAAGAATATCAATTGAGAAAATGCCTCTATATAAACAGGCAGTAAGACATTTTCTTCATTAGTAATTGATTGGGGAGGGCCCATCATTGTGGGTGGGGCCACCCCTGGGCTGGTGGTCCTGGGATTTCTTATAAATTTTATAAAAAGCAAGCTGAGCAAGCCATGAGGAACAAACCTGTAAGCAGCACCCCTCCACTTCCTCTATATCAGTTCCCACTTTCGGGTTCCTGTCCTGTTGGAATCTGTTTTCTGGCTTCCTTCAGAGATAGACTATAATGTGGAAGTACAAGCCCAATAACCCTTCTCCCCAACTTGCATTTTGGTCATGTTGTTACAGTGCAGCAATAGGAACCCCAACTATGATACTTGGGGACTTGTTAGAAGTGTGTAGTCACACGCTCATATTTAAACAACACCCTTAATTCATAAGGACATTCATATCTGAGAAGTGCTGATGTAAGTGCCAGGTTGTCTCAGAGGCAGGGTATTTCTACAAGAACTAGGTATGCATTCTGCTTTAAGGTGTGCAACAATCCAGTATAGTGGTATATTTGTGGTGGGATTATTGTACAGCCATAATCTGTACAGGAGCAGCATGGGAGGGGGGTTGCTCATTGCAATTTATGCTGAATAACAATCAATTACATCAATTTCCCAATCACTTTACCTAAAATGAAAGGTACACTGAATGGAATTGACAATTATAAGTCCAATCATTTGGAATCTGAATAAGTTTGAATATTTTGCACTTTACTCACATCTCTACAGGGGGTGCCCAATGGTTGTCTGGAGGAGATTGAGTTACATAAAATGTAAATTTCTGGGAGTAAGCCTAAATACATACTTTATTAAAGATGTGTTTCTTATGAAATTGAGATTTATATAAATATGTACATATATAAATCTTATATGGATACTCTATATTGTTAAAATAAAAGTATGTATTTATAGATATATTCCAGAAATTATGTACATATATATGTTCTATTTTGTTGGGCTATAAATGTATGATATATTTAAATGTGTTTATGTAGGAATATATAGATGTATATATTCACAATCTATACAGTTGAAACAGAATGTCTGTGTTTCCATGTGTAAGGATTGTATAATTTCCTATGAATTGGAATATTTCCTCTTAGAAGAAGAAAGCAGGTTCATAAGACTATGAAATAAACACCTTTACCCATACTCAGGAAGTTAACAAAATGTCCACGATTACTCAGGCCCCTCTCCAAGGTTATAAGTTAGGAATCACTTACTGTGAAGAGGGGACTCTAACTGGAAAGATGCCTACAAGTTGTACAGAAAGCTCCAGATATGCAGCTCTCCCAAGTTGCCATCCAAGCTGCTGATACATGCCAGGAGGCCAGCCCCAGCTTGGTAGGAGGAGAAGCAGCTTCTTCATTCTTCTCCTTGTCCAGTTCTTCTTGAGGCAGCCCGAGGAGGATGATGGGAAGAGCATCAGCGAGGGGTAAGACTTGGTCTTATGAAATGTTTAGGGTTACTGTATATCAAAAGTTTACTTATCTATACTAGAAAAGTTTACTTACTATGCTACTGTAGCTGACTGGCCATCCATGATTCTGTAGCCAGAAACTGCCATTTCTGGCACTTGCACCTCAGCCCTAAAACCAGAAAGGGGTTAAGTAAATAGCCTTGTACTATCCTAAAAAATTCTTCTGAGAATAAAAGACTGCAGGTTTAGGTGCTTAACACCTGTAACCTAACAGCAGAGGATTAGGCAAACAGCCCTTGCACTCTCAGCAGGAACCACCGGGCTGTAACTTACCTCTGCTAAGCTGAGGTCAAAGAAAGAAAAGACACTTTAAAAAGTTGCTATAGAGTTTATTAAATGTAAAAGGTATCCGATGAAAGCTATCTGAGAAGAAAAGTGGAAAAGTCCTAAGTGAGGAAAAGGAAAAAATTCTAATAAAGGAAAAGTTCTAAGGGAAAGAATTTTAGGCCAGGGAAAAAGGAAAGGAAGGGACTAAGAACTAACTACAACAGATACTATGACTACTGCTACTACTCTCTTTGTCTTTGTCTTCTGCGCTTATGCATCTTTCAGAGTACATGGTCACATGTTACAAAGTTCATCACAAGTTCACACCAAAATTCAAATCATAAATTGAAATAGAAGTTTACAACACAGCATGTTTACATGCATATCCATTAGGAGCAATTTATCTAGCCAAGCATCTATCACCTGTCTACCTCTACAGGTTCACTGACGGTTTAAAACTACAACTAAGAAATTAGTGAAGTTTTGTATAGATAAACCTAGGCAATATTTTCTCTTCTGTCCTGGTACCTATAATAAATCATGAGTCCCCTTTCAGTGACCTTTGGTTAATTGTTTTATGAACCCCTAGAATGTGCTCTGAGCAGGAGAAGGTCTGGTTACTATCTAGGGGCAATTAATTGATAACTTTCAGGAGATTGGCAGAGTTCTCATTGCAGTTTTGACTATTAGAGAGGGACCTAATAGCAGTCCCATTATAAAAGAGCTTAATAATCATCGATATAATTTTAGGAATTCTTACAAGATCATCATTAAAACTTAAGAAGTCATCTATTTGTCTATATAACATCACTACAAGACAGTACATCTTCGTGGATCTGCAGAGATCTGCTCCAAAGTGGTGTGCTATTCCTTAGTAATTGTTACATATGTTTAATAATAATAATAATAATAATAATAATAATAATAATAATAATAGGAAAAGCATGTTAATAGCAGGAATCTTTCCTAAAATAGGTCCGCCACAGCCTTGCTGATGAGGCACACTTGTCACAGATTAGATAATAATCCAAGGCAAGCATTTCAGAATGATCATCTGCTAATTATTAGCCTCTCCCATTATGGCTCCTGACAGATACATCTGCCTTTAAGGCCCCCATACTTTGATAAATCACCAAATGAAGCCCACTGGCTCATTAAACTACACTTGGGTTCTTCCTTTGGCTTGTCATTGGTATCATATCTGGCATGTATATATGATAGACAAAAATGGAGATAGAATATATATATATATATATATATATATATATATATATATCTTTAGGGATTGTAATTTGTTGACCTAGTCAATTAATTTAAAGGCCATCTATCAATTTTGTTAACTCCTCTCTTTTCATGCTAATATAAGCTGACCTTAGAGTTCTAATGCAATCACAAATTTCTCTAAACATCTTTTCTCTGCCCTCCAATGTTAATTACAGGCAGTAAATTTTAGCATTTTGCTTCTTTAACCTTATGTTATAAATCATATTGGAATGGGTTGATCTACATAGTGAATGACACTGTTTGTTTTTAACCTGCTACTGGCAAAGGCATGTCACAAGGAAGGCCAAGGGAAATTGATAATGAGAGAACTATGGGGATTGTCCATAGGGAAGTGTGAGTAACTCTGGGTTACAAATATAACATAGGACCCACGTACACATTATAGCGTAAGTGCTTGGAAGATGGATTTTCACATCAAGATTATGTGGTGGTTTGAATGAGATGTCCCCACATTCTTGGGTGTCTGAATATTGGTTTCCAGTGAAGACACTGTTCGGGTAGGTTTAGGAATCATGCTAATGGAGAAAGCATGCCACTGAGAGCAGGATTCAAGTTTCAAAAGCTACATGTAGTTTACAGTTCAGTCCAATCTCTGTGCTTCTTGTTTGTGGTTTTAAAATGTTCAGTCTCAGCTGCTGAGCCAACTGCCTGCCACCTTCATACGTTTCCATAATGAGCTCTGACCTTTGAGAACCATATGCCAAATGAACTTTTTCTTCTGTAAAGAGCCTCGGCCATGGATTTTATCACTGCAATAAAAACTAATGATTATAAGTCATTTTTATAACACATGGTTATACCATACCAAGGTCTGTCAGATGATCCTGGGCCAGAAGGCTCAAGATCTGATGCTCCAACCTTTTGTGGTAATGGGACTGTCCAGGTGTTCAGCGGTCTCTATAAATTGGCTAAGTTTTAGAAGCTATGCTTTGTACTTCCCATAATTTCAGTTAACTCAGTCATTCTGGATTTCTGACAGGGTTGAAAACTTATAGTCTCATAGCCAATCCTGGCTATTTACTTTGAAAGAAAAGATTTGAGTGGATGGTTTTCAGCTGACATTCATTTTAAAGCCAAGAAAAAAGCCAGGTTCAGAACTAAGTGTTTTAGTTAGGAGAGATGACAGAGGTTCTGGTTAGTCAACAAAATGATAGACTGGGTATTAGGACTATCTTGTACCCCACTGGTACAAATTGGCGTAATTATGCTCTAATTGTATTTTGAGAGAAAAGTTTTATTTTAACAGGAAGGGTGATATGTATGAGGAGCTAAGGTGGTAGGAGTACCAAGAGGAAGAGAAGGAGTAAGGAGAGGAGGAGAATAAGGAGAGGAGAAGCTAGGTGATGAGACAAAGAAAGAGAGGGGGGAGACATGGACGCAGATGTTCACGTGTCTCTACCAGTCAAAGATAGTTGATATATCTAGGTTGGGTATTGGGTTACACTTCTGATTGAGCATTACCAAACTTATAAAGCCTTTGGTTAACATTTTTTAAAAAAAAATTGTATAAAAGCAAAAAGGAAAAGGGGGCATGTGATAGGGGTTTTCTAGGGAGGAGAAATGGGGAAAGGGGATGGCATCTGAAATGTAAATAAAATATCCAATAAAAAAAAAAACACTCCAAGCCACCCCTAAGGGTCAAGGAGCATTGTGGAAAAGGGGCAAAAAGATGGTTAGGGCCAGAGAGCAGAGGAATTTGTTGTGAGGTTGTGTTTCCTAGTAAAACCAGAAGATACACCTATAAATTCCCATTAAATGATTGCCCAAATATGCACTGAACTTGGAGGACATTGATGGGCATGCCAAAATGGACAGCAAAAAGCCCTGTGTAGGCACCAACCCTACACAAAAAGAAAACTGTAAGCAGCTGCAGAAAGCTGTGATCTGGAGAAGTAGTCTTCTGCATAAACAACCACACCACCTGATTAAACACTATCAAATGAGCCTTCCTAAAAACCTATACAAAATTAACATTATATGGACTGGACAGGTTATATTTAGAAATAGGGACACACCCACACACACAGCATATATTATATATTCCACAAATCTGAAAGAAAATGGGAAAGGTATATAGGAAGGCTAGAAGGAAGAAAAGGAAAAATATTGTAATTATATTATAATTTTTAAAGTAAAATTAAAAATTATATCAATTAATGGTTACTCAACTAGAATTTCTGGATAAAAAAAGTTAGGAGTACTTTTTATTGACTTCCTGCCAATCCTCTCCTCTTCTTTAAATAAGGCATCTTTATGTAGCCTTGACTGGCCTGGAACTCACTATCCAAACCAGGTTAGCCCAGAACTCACAGAGATCCACCTATATCTGCCTTCCTAGTGCCGGGATTAAAGACATTTATCACCATATCCAGCCCCAGGACTATTTTTTTCTAATGAAGACATTTATATAATAAAAAATGCATTACCATTTTTTAACTCAAAATCCCAAGATACCGTTTGTATACACAAAAATGGGAACATTTCCTAAAATGTATTTTGAGAAATGTTATCTAACATTTATTCTGAAAACATCTTGGAAAGTAATTTGTCACTAGCACTCTAATTTGGCTATTCTGAGAAATACAATGTTTTTCACGTTGCTAGCTAGAGAATCTTTTCCATTGTGTTTTCCACTATGTTTTTTTCCTCTTACACCATGAAAATTTTCAACTTAGCCTTATTCTTTCTGAGACGTCTTCATTATAGAGAAAAACATTTTTGGAAGTTGTCCTTAGTTTGTGATCCAACGAATGATTTTTTTGGTAGTGAGTTCTGTGTCTGTCCTGGTCCATGCTATGTCTTCTACAAGGAGTTTCATATCCCCTGAAAGTGATTATTCCTAGTGGGCAGGAAGAACACAAAGCACTAGTCAGAATACAGTGCTAGCATGTGCCAAGAAGTCTTAGCTGATGGTCTGTCAGGGTCTCCTCTCCTTCAGCCAATATGAGCTTCCCCATGAGAGTAGAAGCAGCAAGGCACATAGAGCAGAGTGAGTCTTGCCAGGTATCTAAGTAACATTTTTGGCCCTTTTGGGCTCTTTACAGTCCCTTACATAAACTGGATACAATGTTCAGTTCCATTTCTCATATGCTTTCTATTGTTTTTTTTCTGAGCATTTATTAAAAATGTAAACAAGTCGTTTTAATCTCCCAAAGGGTGAAGAGTAAAAGACAGAAATTGAAAAGTAAGCACGATGGTTTTATCAGCACCAAAGAACAGAAAATAAGGCATATTTGACATCATAGCTTTAAGAGGTAAGTAAAAAAATATTTGAGAAAATTGGGTTTTTAGGTACTAATATTAGCATCTAATGAGCACCATTTCAATCTAGATATTGTGTTAACACTTAAAAGCACAGTTCCTTAAAACTTTCTATTGCATATTGGAAAAAAATATTATCTCAATTTTTTAAATTTTTAATTTATCCTTTTAAGTTTTTGTGCATGTGGTCAAAAGATTGTGGTCACTTCTACCCCCTCACTATTCCACACAAAAACCTCCATAACCCTCACCAAAACATGTCCACTTCTCAGTTTCTTAATTTCATGTATAAAACGACTTAGTTTTAAAGTAACTGCCCATAAGGACCACCCACCAGAACATGGACAACTTACCAGAAGCTACAGTTCTAACGAAAAATGACCCTCCCTTTATTTTAAAATAGGAGTTACTAAACATCCCAAAAGCATTAGTAGTTTTAGCAGCTCACTGTCTGCAACTAAGAGTAATACTCAACTGAAGCTTTTCCTGCCTTTCTTTTTAAATTATTGGATATTTTCTTTATTTACATTTCAAATGTTATCCCCTTTCCCGGTTTACGGGGGAAACCCCCTATCCCATCCCCTGCATCTATGAGGGTGTTCCCCTACCCACCCACCAACTCTAGCCTCCCTGCCTTGGTATTTCCCTACCCAGGGGCATCAAGCCTTCATAGGACCAAGAGCTTCTCCTACCATTGATGTTCATGAAGGCCATCCTCTGCTACATATGCAACTGGAGCCATGGATCCCTCCATGTGTACTCTTTGGTTGGTGGTTTAGTCCCTGGGAGCTCTGGAGGGTCTGGTTAGTTGATATTGTTCTTTCTATGGGGTTTCAAACCCCTTTAGCTCCTTCAGTTCTTTCTCTAACTCCTCCGTTGGGGATGCAGGGCTCAGTCCAATGGTTAGCTGCCAGCATCCACCTCTGTGTTTGTCTGGATCTGGCAGAGCCTCTCAGGAGACAGCTATATCAGGCTCCTGTCAGAAAGCACTTTTTGGCATCCACAATAGTGTCTTGGTTTGGTGACTGTATATGAGATGGATACCCAGGTGGGGCAGTCTATGGATGGCCTTTCCTTCAGTCTCTGCTCCATACTTTGTCTCCATATTTTCTCCCTTGAGTATTTTGTTCCCCTTCCAAGAAGGACCAGAGCACCCACACTTTGATCTTCCTTCTTCTTGAGTTTCATGTGGTCTGTGAATTGCCTTTCTTAAGCATCTTAAAGCTGAAATATACTTCAGATATTTGCTGTGATTATGCTGATCTGTTTAATGTTTGGCTGTGAATCTCTGCACTTGTTTTAGTCAGTTGCTGGGTGGATCATCTCAGAGGACAGTTGTGCTAGGCTCCTGTCTGCAAGCACAACAGAGTATCATTAGTAGTGTCAAGGATTGGTTCTCAAACATAGGATAGGTCTTAAATTGGACTAGTTCTTATCTCCTCCATCTGTATCCTTGCACTTCCTTTAGGCAGCAAAATTTATGGGTCAAAGCTTTTGTAGGTATTTTGCTATCCTTATCCCTCCACTTAAAGTCCTACTTGGCTACAGTAGGTGTCTTGTGTAAGAGTTCAGTGAAGAATTGAGGGACCAGGACAGCATAGGAACTCCATAAGAAGCCCACAGAGTCAACTAACCTAGACCCTTGGGAGCTCCCAGACACTGAACCACCAACCAAACAGCATACATGGATTGGACGTAGGACCTCCACACATATGTAGCAAGTGTGCAGCTAGGTCTTCATGAAAATCCCCCAACAACTGGAGTGGGGGCAGTTCCTAACTCTGTTGTTGAACTGTGTGTGGATCCTGTTCCCCTAACTGGGTTGTCTTGTGGGATAGGATGTGCCTAGTAATGCATTGACTTGCTGTGCTAGCATGAGTTGGTATGTAGGGGGTGATTCTCCCTTCTCAGAGAAGAAGGGGAGGAAGTAGGGAGAGGGACTATATGAAGGGTAGTAGGAGGATATGAGGGATTGTGATCAAGATATAAAATGAATAAATAACTAAGGGGAGAACTGCTCTGTTTGGTTCAAACTAACTAGAAGTGGAGAATCTGCACAATATGAATAATTTACTGACATAATTAAAAATGAAGCATGGAAGATGTGGCTCATCATGGAATAAATGCTTTTTTTGATTTAAACAAAACATTCACCAGCGTTACTACAATGGGGTTGTGGGGGTCATACACCAAGTGAGACCAGGGTAGAGGGAATATCTACTATGTCACCCAGGCTAGCCTTGAACCTATGGCCGAAGCAAATGTCTTTCTTCAAACTCCAAAGCAGCTTCAGATACAGGGGTTATGCGATTGTACCTGGCAAATAGCTCCCATGTTTTTGTACAGATGCTCAGAGGCAGCTGAAAGTTTTATTGGCTAACATTTATAAAATAGTAAGTACAAATAAAAATAACTAAATACCTGTGCATAGAGATGCATACCTGTGCTCAGGAAACTAACGTAGTAAAATTTTAATTGATGATGATAATAGTTGCAATCATCTCATAAAATAATAATTGTATCATATAAGTAAATTGTGAAACCACCAATTTCTTATAAAATGAATTGAATTATAAATATATTGTAAAGTTGCTATGAATACATACTTAGAATGAAATTATAAATACTTGCCTGCTTATAAAGTTGAAAACTTCTGTGAACACGATACTGTAAAGCCTCTTTGCTTACATGGTTTAATGTGTACAAACTCTATGGACCTTCACATAAAAATGCAGGTAAGTCAACCCACATGGATAAAGACACATATCTGGAAGCCATTTCTATACCTGAAAAAATACCTAAGCTACATATGTGATTGAACACAAAATATGTGTCCCACAAATTGCAAACTAAATGATACCCACAGTGTCCACCTTGTAACTCACATCCAAAACATTTATGTGACCCCTAATATGACAGGCAATTGACAAATCTGAGTTAGAAAGACAGATTTTCATTTTTTTTAAACTATTCCAGGAGTTGGAATGATATCCCTCACTATATGACGTCAATAGTTTTCTTCTGTGCATTTGTGAGAAATATTCAGGCTTTCTTAATGCCCTGGGAGTCATTATATCAGAAAGGTGAAAACAACCAATTTTAAAAAATGCAAATGCATGATAATTTCTGAAAAACAGTATCATTTGTGTGAAGTAAAAACCTTCAGTTTGATGATTACTGTTTGAACCCTTTCAAGCATGTTGAGTTAGCATCTTGCTACCTCCATACTAATAGTCAAAGCTAAAAAATATATAATAATATTAACCACTATTTCATAAGCTTGACATCTCTTAGACTCAAAGTATGACAAGGTTTTCCATAAGGAACAGGGTCCTCTCCACATTCAAAGCATTACTGAAACTGACACAGGGGTCTAACCTTGTCTAAATTCATTACACAATGTTCAGTTTTTGACTCTCTTAGCTCATAAGGAAGGAACCCTTGACCTTGAAGCAGAAGCAGGTTCAAATGTGTAGTTCTGCTTTGACAGGCTTCTCTAAAGCAGAATCATTTTGAAATAGGGGGAAATGTAATTAAACCATTGCTGCACATTTTGGAATTGAGCAAATATCAAAGAATCAGTGGAAATTGTTTTTGAACAATATGATTTTTTTCTGAAAATGAGAAATATATAAAAAAAATACCATCAAAGCAAAATGCAAATTTTAAGTAAATTTACATAGTAGTCATGTTAGGTCTTGTGATACTAGTTACATCAGCAAAATATGGGAAGCCCAATAACTTGACAAGCAAATGTGTAAAGCACAGCTTCAATAGGATAAACATCACACCATACAACATTATCACTTCCCAGATACCCCACAAAGGAAGAATGGATACAGAAAATGTGGTTCATTTACACAGTGAAATACTATTCATCTATTAAAAACAAAATATCATGAGTTTTTCAGGCAAATGGATAGAACTAGAAAATATCATTCTGAATGAGATAACTCAGGCCCAAGAGAACATGCATGGTATGTATTCACTAATAAGTGGATATTAGCCACAAAAAGTACAGAAAACTTAGGATACAATCCACAGAACTCAAGATGGTTAACAAGAGAATCTTACTTCATTCCTACTTGAGATGGAGAAGAAGGCAATCATGGGAAGCAGAGGCAGGGTGGGAGCTAGATGGGAGTGGGAATGGGAAAGGGAAAGGGAAAGGGAAAAAGCATGTATGGGAAGGAAACAGGAGAGAAGCCTTGAGGGCCAGCAGAAAGAATGAAAATATGTGACCCATGAGGGTAGGATGTGGGGGACCTCCTCTCAAATGTTCCAGAGACCTGGGAGGTGAGAGACTCTCAGGACTCAAAGGGAAGGACCTTAGATGAAATGCCCAACAATGGGGAGAGGGAAGGTATAGAGTCCACCTCCAGTAGGAAGACAGGGCATCATGTGGAAGGATGGGGTTGGTATCCCATAATCAGAAACTCTGACCGAGAATTGTTTCTGTCTAAAAGAACTACAGGGACAAAATTAGAGAAGAGACTGAGGGAAAGAAGGAAATATTTCAAGGGGAGGCTCCTAGGCCTGACACTATTACTGATGCTAGGATGTGCTTATAGACAAGAGCCTAGCATAGCTGTCTGCTGAGAGGTCCAACAAGCAGCTGGCTCAGACAAAGGGAGATACTTAAAACACCTAACCATTGGACTGAAGTTGAGGACCCCTGTGGTTGAATTAGGGAAAGATTGGAAGAAGCTGAGGAGAAGCGGGACCCCATAGGAAGACCAGCAGTCTCAATTAACCTGGACCTCTACTATCTTTCAGATACTGAGCCACTAACCAGACAGTATACACGAGCTGTTCTGAGGCCAACAACACATATAGAGAAGTGCTTGGTTTGGCCTCAGTGGGAGAAGGTATGCATAACCCTTGAGAGGTTTGAGGCCATAGGGAGTGGGGAGGCCTGGCATGGGTGGGGGACATCCTCTTGGATACAGGGGGAAGAGGAATGGGATGAGAAACTGTGAAAGAGCAGAGCAGAAGGGGGGCAATGACTGGACTGTAAAAAAGTAAAATAAAAGTAATAAAAACAAAAGAAAACAAACAAAACCCCAAAACCCATTATGACTGCCTTGTATCTACTTGTTTTATAATGGCATTGCTAGCATGGTGTGAAACAGTTCTTGACTACTTGTTAGAAAATTCTATACAATACTCTGTATATTATATATACAGACACACATTTTATAGTATATAATACTACAACATGAGTGCACATATTAAATAACCAGCTGGTATGTTTTTCCCCTGGGAAGACTGTTACTCTCCTTATCAGCATTTCTCAGTTGTGTGCAATTGTTTGTGTCAGGTTGAGGCCTTGTAAACACTCCCATTTCAACATGTAATGTTATCCTTTTCCACCTCAGATTTAGATATCCATGTTGGTAAGTCTTAATGCTTGTAACTTTCAATATTTCTAGGAGATTAAATCTACAGCAAAGACCTTGTTCCTCTAGTACACACACACTCACAAAATACATAAATATATACACAAATGTATGTATACATACACCCTGATACACACACATGCACACACACACACACATGCACACGCACACACACACTCATACATATGAATTCAAAAGAGAGCAAGGGGATATATAGAAATGTTTAAAAGGAGAACAGAGGAAAGGATAAATGATGTAATTCTATTATAATCTCAAAAATTAAAACTTATTTTTAATAAATATGAAAAAATGTTTGAAAAATTATAAGAAATGCAAGACAAGAGGGATAGGCAAAAAATTCATATTTACTTTAAAGTGAATTCATATTCTAGTACTTATTTTACAATGAAAATCCTTGAGAGAGAATACACTCAAGTCAGTGTCATTTTCTGTGCTTGAAATTCTAATGCTCATTCTCCCCTTGATTGTTTCGATCTGTAATGAGATGCCTGCATGTTCAACCTCACATGAAGTTTAAGTTGAACCATTGTTGAGTCTAAATATGGAGCTACAGTTTGAGTAAATACAAGAAAACATCTGAAAATGCAGAATTAAATGGAAGGCTAGTAAATATATTTGGATGCAGGGAAGAGCCTGTGAGGCTGTAATTGCTAATGATGATCCGTGGGAGAAGTTAATGTAGTCATTAGAGGCAAGAATGAATGGTGATACATGTAGAGAAGATAAGTGATTCATACCATATTAGTGGTTTAATTAAAAGTAAATTTTTAAAAAAAAAAGACAGAGTACAACTGGTGAGCAAATGTCAGAGAAATAAAGAACAAAAACAATGCAAAATGTAGATCAATGCAAGGCAACAGCATTTAATGACAACTTTATAAAAACAGAGAGGTATCCAGAAACAGCAAGGTATCTAAAGGTGTTTGGATGAATGGAGGGTTTTTTTTTTTTTTTACTCACTGAAGGGCAATGCTGACTTTGGAGTAATATAAGCCTGCAATATGAGGTGATTAATGATGACTGAGGTGTCTGGATATACAAAATCTGGGAACAAAGAGGCAAGAACAGTAACAGGGACAAAAAGACTGCATATATATGTGAATAGCAAGACAATGCTCATAGATAAAATGACCAGACATTTAAAAGATGGCATCTGAAAGATACAACAATGTCAGAATATGGCAAGATTAAAAACAAGCTTGCTGATCCTATTCTATTACTTAGTTGAGGAAGAAAGCAGATATGAGTCTATGTACTTGGCATGTGTAAGCTCTCAAAGATGCAGCTGCTGGAAGCTGAGGGAAATACAGGTAGGATAAAGGAGTCACCGTTGACATTTTCATTGTGACTTGATGTCACTTTGATATAGGAGACAGAAAAGCTGAAAAGATTCATGTGTATGCCTATAATTCAGAAACTCTGCAAGAGGGGTATGAATAATGGTAGCCACAACTTGCTGAGAGCTTACTTTTGCCAGGAACTGAGCTAAGTATCTTAAATTACTTCTTAGAGAAAATACCTTTTTACTAGGAGATACACGGAGGCTTGGTGAAATTAGGTCAGCAAAGGTTGCAAGGTCCACAAAGATGGAGTCAGATCAGACGTGCCTGATTCTGTTTCTTATACAGAGTTCCACACAAGTTTCCAGGTTGAATATACAGTATTCACGGAATTAAGATAACTACAAAGGCTGGGAACTTTGCAGGTTCTATTTAGATATGCTGATATCGCGTTCAGGACAGCTCATTCTGCTAAACAAATAACTAATGAGGTAGATGGGTACCTTGAAATTGTAAAAATAAAGCTTTTAATGAAGCCGTAAGGATTGTAATTCCTGAAACTTCAACGGGTATTTTTAGATGAAATGGGACCTAATGAAACATAATGAAGAGTGAAGAAAACCAAAGATTGATAGGGGGCTCAGAAAACCTCTTGTTGAGTGATTACATAAATGGTAACTGCAAAAAAATAAAGACTATTTATTCTGTTGATTGGTGACCTCTTCTCTCTCTCTCTCTCTCTCTCTCTCTCTCTCTCTCTCTCTCTCTCTCTCTCACACACACACACACACACACACACACACACACAGCCATGCTTAGTGGACTGGTAGATTTGTTGTTGTTATTGTCTGTCTTAATTTTCTACACTCTGAACTATCTCAAGAAGCACTACTCAGTTATGCAGAATTGGATCAGTAGGTAAAGTACCCAATGCTCAAGCACAACGATCTGAGTAAGCATCCCCCTCACTCAGGTAAAAGCGAGGTGGATCAGCATGGACATGTAACCCCAGCACACTCTGGAGAGAGACAGGTGGATCCCTGAAAATCATGGGCCAACCAGTGTAGCAAAATTAGTAGAGCTATGTAGTGAGGGACTGTGTCTCAGAATGTAAGATAGAGAACACCTAATGTAGATGCTGGGAATCACCTCTAGCCTCTGCATGTTTACACACACACACACACACACACACACACACACACTCACACATGGGGGGAGGCAGGCAGGCATGCAGGCAGACAGACAGACAGACAGACAGACAGACAAACAGACAGACAGACATAGACAAAAACACACACAGGCACGCACACAATCCTGATGTAGAACTTTATCATTATTTAATGATGACAATGGTCAGTAATATATAGCATACCGTCTCCTAGCATCTCATTTCTGATTCTGTAAGCCAGGACTTCTTAACTTTGTTTGGAAACTGAGATTTTGGCTGTCTGGATAATTTACCCTTGGCTGGTGCTAGTCAGAGTGTTCTAAACCAGACCCGACGGCAATATTCTTCCATTAGGACTATTGTAGAATTGTATTCTCAGTAATCATCAATAAAAATAAGCTTAAAGTATCAATTCTAAATGTGTTGAGATATGTATCAGGGGTTGTTGAGAAATAAGGTCTGAACAGCAAAGTAATTTAAATATATTGAATTGTAAGCTAATAATGATGACACACACATACATATATCCAAATAAATCATTTTAAGGCCTAAGTCCTAGCCAGCCATGGGATTTTGACACAGTTTAGGTGCCAGTCATAGGTGCAATGATAGGATTTCTAACTCATTTAATATTTTTTAAAATTATATATGATTACATTTTCCCCTTCATAAAGTCCTCCCATATATCTTCCATGGCCTGTTTTTAGCATTAACTGTTATTGTGTGCCTATATTCATAAGCATATACATATATATAATATATAATATATATATATTATATATATATTGCTAAATATAATCTGCTCAGTCTGTATGTTATTTGTTTGTATGTTTTCAAGGCTGAGTATTTGGCACTGGACAACCAATTAGCGTGATCTCCCTGAAAAATGCCACTTCTTTCACTTCTAGATTTTTTTCAGTTGCCTGTAGTTCTATATGTAGATTTAAGGCCTCCTCACTTTCCCCTGTTCACTTTGGCATGTGCACTGGTGTCATCTGTGTTCAGCTCTCATTTGAACAGTCGTGTTGGTGAGTATTTATGAGCATAGATTCTGATGTTAGGAAGATGCAATCTTGCAAAAAGTTTCCTGATCCTCTAGCTCTCACAGTCTTTCTGCCACCTCCTCTGCAATGCTCCCTAAGTCTAAGGTATGGGAGTAATTTTTAGATCTATTCGTTAGACATGGGTTTCATAATTGTGCATTTTGATGCTTTGTGGTTTTCTGTAACGGTCTCTGTCCGCTGCAAAGAGAAGTTTTCTTACTACGTAGAGATATTTGATAAACCCTAGGGGAAGACCTGCTACTCTAATTCTTTGAAATGGATACAGTAACAAACTAGCAGTAAATTCTTATCTTTATACCCATAGATTATAGTGCCTTTTAATGTTTATAACAGAAGATCCCTTTTGAAAGTAGATAGTGATTAATAGAGAGAACCACAACTGGCCACTATACACAAAATAAAAGACAGTATGTGGAGTTCTCATCTCAATATGGGGCATGTCTATTACGTTCTCTCCTCCTGGGGCTCAGGGATCTTTATGGAAGAGGAGGCAGAAAGGTTGTGTGATGCAGAGTTAATGAACATCTGGAGCAAAGAAGTATCATGACAGGGTCATTGCACACATCAACCTGCACATGTCTTGTGCAAATTCAAGCCAGCAAAACTTCTAATATGACTAGGAGAGGAGCTTGGGAAGTGTCACCCATATATGAGGAAGTATTTGCTGCTGGGGGAGAGTGTCAGTTTTCTCTAGGGATGCCACCAGTGAAATATTCTTCATGCTTCAGTAGACAGTCATAAACACATGCACACAGAAGCGGGACTAAGTGGAATCCATGGGTTTAAAAGCAGAGCACATGGAATCGAGAATGAAAGATGTTAGAAGCAATAGGGAAAGAACTGGAGGGGAAAAGAGGGCGATGGATTTGATCAAAACACATTACATGTAAGTTTGAAAGTCTCAGGGAAAAAAAAAACCTAGTAAAGAAACCCCTTAAGTGGGAAAAGCTATATCTTTCAGCAAGAATACCAAATAGAAGTTTAGTTTACATACATCACACAGCATACTGCTCTTCATAAATGCCTCATTTGGGGAGGGATACCCTCCCATATCCTTCCCACCACTTCGTCCCAGCTTTGCTTTCCAGCATCACCTGGTGGGCATACTGGGGTCATTGATGTACTCTGTACAAAGGGAGCCTTTCCAAGCACAAACTGAATTTTAAGGCTTCCTTCTTTAGACTCACTTTCTCACTGATGCTTTATAATTCATCTGATATGACAGTATAACTTCAAACACTGGCCACAGAACCTCACTTTCCATTCCCTTTCATCTTCCACTTCCAGGAAAAATACCCCAAACTTGCTGTTACATAAGCTCTCCTAATACTTTCAACACATCAGATTTGAAAATTGGTTTCCATGTCTGAAATCCTTTTTGTTGAAATTCTTTTTCTCCAATGACCATTTAATTAGGCAGCAATTTATGGAAAAATGTCCTGGGCCATGTGGCCAATGATGTGACTGCCCAGGGGGCTCTTAGGAGCTGATGCAATAGTGTACTCTGTAGTTGGACAAGTGAAAGAAGATACATAACCACTTTATAAAATAACTTTGCAGCAGGTTTTGGGAAAATCTCTGGCCTCATCAAAGGTAAATGTGTCTATCTATATAATGTTTGGGGGAAAATAATTCATAAATATAGGATAAGGATTCTCCTGAAGCTTTTCTACTAAGAGTTTCATTTATAAAGACAATGCTTTGATATGACCCAGTGGTTTAAAATTAACTACTCTATTTGCCAATTACTGTCTTTAGATTCATTAAGTATGCATTTTAAAGATTTTATGACAACATAAACTTTACAATTAGTGTGAACAGAAAAGAACTAGCTTTTAGAAGCCCAGATGTTTAAACATCTTTAATTGAGAATGGTACAACTTATGATTTGAATGTACAGAATAGAGAATCTGTCTGACTAGTTTGACATCACAGACATAAAACATTTACATTTTGAGAAGAAATGCACTTTTTAAATGTGGTTTGAATAATTACATTGAAGGGAATGATCTAAAGCAGAATTCATGAGTTTTTTTGGAATATCTTGTTAAGGTTATAAGAGATGCTTAAATTGTAAATTACATTTGAGACCTATGGCCTCCATCTATAGTAAAACCACAGCCTATTTTATCATTATGGCCTTTAAAAGAACCTCTACATAATCATAGGAACAAAGTAGCATTTAAGAAGCTATAGCAGGTCAACTTCTTAAACTAATGAGATTCATTTTCTTATTCTATTTTCTTCTGTTTAATTTAATTTTATTGTGTTAATGTAACTATATTTTAGCAAATATATACCTTACAAAAAATGAAAGACCACCCTGTTGTGTCCTATAATGGTGAGGTCCTATTTTCTATTGATTTACAGATAAAAGTTCTTTAAAAAGAATCTCCTGGTGTTCAAGAAAAAGGAACATTAGAACTATCATTTCATCCATAATTTACTAGAAATTATTTGAGGAGGGAGAGTTTGGTGATGTTATAACCCATGATGTCTCAAGGTCCTAAATATTGTAAACTATCAAGATGCAGAAGATTATTACTTTTTTTAAATACAGGGCTTTCTTGAAAACAGTAACATTGATAAACATTACAAATAAACTTTTAGCTAGTTGATTTTATTTTCTGACTTTGTCACCAATCCAACACTAAATAAGAGACCTAAAAATTGTTTTCCAGTGATAATATTTTTGAATGCTATGTAATTTTATTTTCATTGATAAACCATTATAGTAATTTTACCTACAACAGAGACCTCCAAATTATTAATGTGCTCATTTTGATAACAGTGAAAGATGTTATTAGGTAAAGATTTGTCTTTATTTCTAATCTTCTCAAATGGGAGAAATCAGCAGAGAAGCATTGGCAGTTTAAGAAGTTTGTTTAGCCAAGCCAAGCCATAGTAAAGTCCAAAGAAGGAGAGGGGTAGAATCAGAAAAGAAGTGGAAAGAGGATGAAGAAGAGGACAAGTAGGCAGAAAAAAAGAGATAGGGAAGAAGAGAGGAAGAGAAAAATAGAAAAAAAAGCATGAGAAAAAATTCAGAGAACAGGAGTGCGATATTGGAGTGGTCTACCCATAGAAAAAGAAAAGGCACCGTATTTCATGTTGAGTATTTAATGAACAGTAAAGATGTGGATGGCATTTTCATGAGAGTAAATAACACACTTCCCCTCCTCAAATCACGATGGACAGCATCTCTCTTTTAGGTTATTACTTCCCATCGTCCTCTAAGAAAAAAATCTATGTGTTTCTATTTTATAAATTCATTAGTAAATTATTTCTTTAAGTGGAAAATAGAAAGGGATTCTTATAAACAACCTATTAAAAAGAGTTTGTAACTTACATCTATAAATATAAATAAGCTAATTAATGGTCTCAAAATGGAAGGAAATAGGGTTGACAACCATGGAGAAGTTGAAAACCAGTTTTTGTACCAGCTCTCATCTTTCTCTTTTATGCTCTCTTTAACCATCCCTGTAAAAGCACCATTCTTCTTTAAGGGCTGTCACAGTCTAGAGCTGTACACAGTTTTTTTCTATTATAAAATAGTAAATCAAGTCCAATAAAGTCCTTTGCATTTTTGGAGGACCATTTAAGACAGCGAAACAAGAGATTTCTCCAGATTAGTGATATCAATCTCTAGCTGTTGATGTCCTTGTCAATGGCCCATTGAAGATCTGAGTAGTGTAAGTCTGGAGGCCAGCATCAGGATTAGAACCTCCAATAGCAAACACTACGGGTGATTTATTTTTACCTGGAAAAGAAAAAAAGAAAAGAAAATTCTCAGGGAGATTTCTCTTCCCTGGATGTCAATTGTTATTCATCTTATTTGTAATTGGGCCTGGCTATGTGGGGGTATCTATTTATTTCATTAATCTTTTTGGCAGCCATTTAGCTGTGTCTTCTTTGGTATCAAACAGGCATATCAATATGCAGTCCCATATGAGAACTGGATCTGGGCCATTTCATTAAGAGGGTCCTTCCAAATAACTGTGGCATAGTTTTTATTGGTCTCAGCATTCCTGAGACAGTCAGCAGCAGGTTTGCCATGAGCATCCAGATCTAGAAAATTGAGAACAAACAAGACATGATAGAGAATATTTCTGGAAGACTCCTTCTGGGGGTCCTCTTTTGTTTTAAAAGCCAATTTGTCAGAGTTCTTGTAAAACCAGGGCAGAAGCACCAGTCGCTTCTCTTCTCATACTCAGAGAGTTATGAAGATATTATTTTAAAGTTTTATAATATCTGTTTTATGATACTTTGTCCTTGAGGATTATAAAGAATTCCAGCAATATGGGTAATATTAAATTGTTAACAAAACATCTCAAATTTCTGACTGTAATAGCCAGTTTTATCTATCTTGATTTGATAAGGAACACCAAGCATAAAAAGATAATATAGGCAATATCTAATGACATTTTTAATTGTTTCTCCTATTAAAGTAATTGTAACTAGAAAGCCTGAAAAGGTATCAAATCACATATACATATTTAAATTTTCTAAAATCAGAAATGAGTAACATCTACTTATCATAATTGATTAGACATAAGTCTTCAAATGTTAACACTATTTTGAAAATTTTGAGGACACTAAAAACAAATTTTTGTAATTTGATTTATATACTCTCTAAAAATATCAAATTGTTGTCTCAAGCTGTTATTAAACATAGATTTACAAAAATGTACTATCTTGTGGTGATGTTATATAATAGATGAATTTTTATATCTTAATTATGATTATAAAATTTTATAAAATAATTTTTAAAATTATAAAAAAATTTTAAAACTATATCTATGATTATTAAGCTCTTTAATAACAAGTTTGTTACCAGGCCTTTTTCTGATAGTCAACTATAACCAAAATTGCTGAGACAGGAAAATGCATAGAAGGTAAAATAAAATGACTTAGGACTGAAGAATTGGGTATCAGAATCAGAAAATAGAATAGTATGGTAGGATAGAAAAAATGCTATGTAATAATCTGATATGTCTTAGATATGAGTGAAGTACAATATTCTCATGGGTTTGAAAAACCAAACATGTTGTGCTAAATTCATATGTATACAATATGCACACACCAGCATAACAGTGAATATTCTAAGTGAAATAAGAGTTAACACAATTTCAAATTGTCCTCACTGGTAAATAATTCAAACATTCATGCTAACATACCTAATTTTATCAGATAAAGAGGAAACTGTGTGCAGAGGTATGTGTATATGGAGCAAATTTAAAAAAAAGGTATCATATGTATAGATGGGAGTAGTTGGAATTAAATAATCCATAAATACATCACTGTGTAATTTAAATATGAAAAAAATACTAAAGATTGAATGGGGCCATCTTAACTGCTCATTTTGAAAATATACAACTGTCTATTTTAACTTAGTTCAATATTTAATGACGTATGTTTTCTGCTCAATTTTTATTCCTGCATTACTTTTAGACTGTAACAATTCTGGGTCAGACATTTTGATAATGGTTTGGTAACACAGTCCCTCCCCTTGCGGACCTGTCTATCTGCTGGAGGTGGTCTCTTCAGGTTCCCTCTCCCCACTGTTGGCCATTTCAACTAATATCACCAAATTTTGACACTATTATTGATGGTATGTTGTACTTACAGATACCAGACTAGCATGGCTCTCTTCTGAGAGGCTCTACCAGCAGCTAAAGGAGACAGATGCAGATAGGCACAGCCAACTATTAGACTGGGGTCAAGGACCCCAATAGAATTGAAGGAGCTGAAGGGTATGACAACCCCATAGGAAGACCAACACTTTCAGCTAACCTGGACTTCTGGGAGATCCCAGAGTCTAAGCCACCAGTCAAAGAGCATACACAGGCTGGTCTGAGACCCCCATTAATATACAACAGAGGACTGCCTTGTCAGGCCTCAGTTGAGGAAGATATGCCCAATCCTGGAGAGACTGGAGGCCCAGGGGAGGGAAATGTCTGGCATTTGGGAGAGAGGGAGATCACTCTCTCAGAGGCAAAGGAGAAAGGGGATAGGATGAAGAACCATTGGAGGGGGGACCAACAGGGAGCCGACAATGTCTAGCATGTAAATAAATAAAATAATTGTTTAAAAAATAATAATTTATGGTTATAGCTCAAAAAAGACTAAAATCATCTGTGAATAGTGTACTTCTCAACAACTCCATGATTGAAAGACAGAGACACACATGTGCCCATGGAAGCTAGTTAAGAAGAAATGTATCATTTAAGACATATAAATGTAGATGTTTCCAGTCTCTTCTGTTACAAACTTCAAGATCAGTGATCAGCAATACTCTGACAGGAAAGGAGGTTTCAAGGACCCCCAAGCTATTTGTAACTCCTCTCTAGGCACCAGCCTTTCACTTCTGCATTCAGTGCATTCAGTGAACAAGTATTGGACATTCAGTAGGCAAAGAAGTTGCACAGGCTGATTTTATCTGCTGAAGACTTAAAGATAAAGACAGCAGGGGCCTTAAAGTTACTCAAAGATAGCAAAACCAACTACAGTAACACTTCCACTTCCTGGACCAATGACAGCAACATTAAGAGGTAAACTCCAAATAATTTACATAATGAACTATTGCTGTTTCCTGCATTGAATTCTTCCTATATTCTAGGGCCACCAAAGAATAATTTATACTCCTTTGTTGCTTGGCCAAAAAGTGTGAAAGGCTGCTATTACACTGAAAGGCCCTTAACATCATAGAAAGAGAACAAATTGTGTCTCTTCAATAAAAATCTACTAGTAACAAAACCCTTAGATGCCTAGTTTTTTTTTTTCCCCAATGATCCTACTTTGCCCTTTAAGGTAAGTTAAAAGTAATTTTCTCCCCCATCTTCTATAAGGTCTCCCTCACACCTTTACACCTTTACCTCCCTGTCTCCTCTAAGTGCAATAAATTATCCTTGAGTTTCCATTCTAATACTAAATTTCATTTTTTTTCATAAAGGACTTCAAGAAATGGCAAAAGGGTCAGCAACCTCAAACACACACACACACACACACACACACACACACACACACCACATACACCCCTACACATGAGTAATCACTAATACTAAAGTGAGACCCCAATCTTGAAAGACAACAAAATTTTATATACTGGAAAAACTTTACATTTGTCTATTTTTAAAAATTTGTATCAATGTTTCTCTAATTACAGCAGCTAACATGAGTTGCTCTTTTAATACTAGTGTTTGAAATAACAAATTAACAGAGGCCTATGTTAGGGAAATTTGAAGATATGCAATGCTTCCTCAGCACTTGCAGCATCTGTAGTGCAACACTTTATTGAAGTGTTGAATAGAAAAGATGATACAAAAAGATTAATTTTCTACATTACTCAATAATCATAAAATACCCCAAACCAATTCTCAAACTTATTACTAGATCCCAGAATGGTTTTATAAATAGCTTTTGTAGTCAACCGCTTCATATTTATGGGATAAATAGAATAAACTTTATTTGCCATTTAAAAAAGGGTTGATATGCGAATTAGGAAGACTAAAAGAGGAAAATACAGCAAAAGAAAGGATGAGTATAATATTTTATGCTTCATTAAACTGTATAGTAGAAAAGAACATGTATAAAAATGTATTTTTCTTAATTATTATTACTAATCCTGATTAATTTGAGAAGACTGCAACCACTCTTCATGATACTAGAACCATCTGTGTGTAGCCCACTGAATGAAATGCATGTCCTCGTTTCATTATACTGAGTAACTTAATCCCTCTTATCTGCTTCTTACACTCCAGGAATTTCATGTGCATTTTTATTATAAATTGAAGATTATCTGCCCTTATTGTTTTCAGTTTAAAATATAAGCATATTTCTTTGAATATTATGGAATGTGAAAATCTAGTTTTTTCTTGTTACATTTAATTTTTTCCCCAAACCACAATGTCACTTTTGCTGTCGGGACTGTAAGTTATTGATTTCTCTTCATTTAGAGTGATCTGCCTTGTTATAATGACCCTTCATGGTGGCCACTCCAGAAAACACCAAATAAATAGGCCTGGGCTGTCCTTCGTTCTAAGGAAACAAGGCTAAATCCAGCACTCAGAACATCTATTTCAGTGTGCCTCTTATGAGTGAAGGACCTTACAATTTGACCTTCAAGAGATTTCACATCTTTTTAGAAGCATGAAAAGGTTAAAATATTATCAAGGATGCTGTCTTTGAGATTTTAAATATCCCGTGGGTTAAGTGTTTTATTTGTAGCTTGGAATTATTGGAAGATGATATTAAGAGTTAGGATGTACTGAAAGCTAGTAGAACTTTATGGTTGACTTCAATGGGAATAATAGGATGCTGCTCCTTTTAATTCATCTTTTTTTTTTCTTTCTGGCTACAGTGAAGTGAGCAGCATCCCAGCATCCTGTGCCTTGAACGCTTAATTACAAAGAGTATCTCCTAGCCCTACAGCGATGGGACAGCCAACTGAAACTTCCAATCTTGTCAAGCAGAATAACATTTTTTTCTTTTATCCATATTCTATCAATCCATTCAGAATTTCTTGCATATAATATATTTTAATCTTACAAACCTATCCATAATTCTCCTAACTACCCTCAGGTCAATTTTTTACTTCCTCACTTGCTTCTAAATTACTGCCCTTATCTTTTTTTTTTTTTTTAACCAAAGCCTCTAATTTATGCTTCCTATATGTACGCATGAGTGTGGACCCATCTATACCTGAAATCACATCCTTGAATAAAACCAACTCTTTCCTAGAAGCCGTCAGCTGATGGTAGCTCCTCAGTCATGGTTGAGACCCGTTAGTTCTTGCCTGGCCATGATCGGTGATGGAATATTGACAGGCTTAGTCTATACAGATTTTGTGAAGGCAAGGTCAGCTCCTATAAGCTCATGAGTTCAGCCATGTCATGATCAGAAGACACTGATTCTGTGTAGACATTTTTACTTCTAGATCTTCTTCCCATCCTCTCGTTTACAACAGTCTCTGGGCCTTGTGGAAAGGGACACAGTATTGATGTTGAATTGTGACTGAATACTCTGTAGACACACACTCTATATTTTGACCAGTAGTGAGATTCAGTCACAACTGCTGTCACTGTCCAAAGTCTTCTCTGGTACATTTCAAAGCTTCACGTATCTTTGGTATTGCTATATAAATTTAGAAGGCAGTTTAAAACAGAGTGATTTTTAAAATTATGATTATATAAATTGTTTTGTAACAGTAATATAAAACTACTATATGTAACTTTTCAAAAGGATGATAGTATTGAATGGCAAATTTGATCTAATTGCAATAATGAACTTAAATCTAAAGTGAAAAATTCTAAAATTACTTAAGTAATTTTAATACTAATCTAAATATAAAGCTTGTTTTACATTGATACAAGATTATTAAAGCTCTTTTAAAATTTAGTTTAAAGATATTTTGGTAAAAATTATTGGAGATTACAAACTTTTTTCTTTCTCTTTAATTATACTGGTTAATAAAGAAAAGGACCTTTTCATTACTATTAATCACATCAATCAAAAGCAATCTTTGACATAGGAAAGCAAAAATACCTTTTAAATGTTCTCAGATGTGTGCTAAAAAGAGAAGTTATGACCAGAACCAGGGAAAGAAAGGTAGCTAGCTATCAAACTTATCTGTCTTAGGCTATATAGTGCACTTGAGGCAGAGTCTCAAGCAGGAGCAGTAGGCAGAATTGCTAGTTTGATTAGGCAGGTCTGGAATTGTTCCTTGTAGCCTCAGAAGCCTCTGTGTTTAACATGCTAAATGAGAACACTGTTGTTAGGCCTCTGTAGACCCAACATGCTTTGGTTTCACTTAGCTCCCTTTTACAGCAGAGTTTGCTGCTGCAAGCTTTCAGCACCCTGTACTTTTCTGCAGGACAGTCAAAAACCACCATGTGTGCTCTAAAAGTTCATGGATTATAAAATGAAATTAAACAAGTCACATTATTAAATAAGAAAGAACAGTGAATACTGCAATATAAATATTAAAATGCAACAAATTCTGCCTCAGCGTGATTTAAAATGTCAACATATAAAACTATATGTCTATAGATTGATAAATACAATGTGCTGCTCCTTGTAAATTTTGAGCCAGTTTCATTTCTCTAGAGGTGACAAACACAGAGAGCTAGCATGTAAAAAAAAAAAAAAGTAAATAATGAGATTTTATTTTAAGATACTCACTGTGCAAACAAACAGACCTATCAAAATGATAAATTCTGAACCTGGGTAACTTCTCAGTGCTCTTCATTGAATTCTTGATCACATCACCTGCATTTGATGAATATCTGCCTTTCACTCGGACCCTCATCTAATCATATGAATATTTATACTTCTGATTGCTGGTAGGAAACTCACAGTGCATTGCTTAGACTAAGATTGGTACAGTGTGTAAGAAGCAACCGTTTGTGAAAGATTTCCACATGACTTTGCTTCGTGATATGATGTAGTTAACTTAGAATGTATAAGTTTAGGATTTCCAGGAGCTAACTGGACAATATGATAAATATTTATGAAATAATAAGTCCTCTTTGTGTCTCCCAAATAATGCTAAAAATTTCAAAGGTTGTATATTTTGAGAGTTCAATTTTTAGGACTTTTCCAGTGTGCGTGTGTGTGTGTGTGTGTGTGTGTGTGTGTGTGTGTGTGTTTGTGTCTGTGTCTGCGTGTCTGTATGTATACAAAAAGACTAGAAGAGAACCTTGAATCTTCTGGTGCTGGACATATAGGGATTCGTGAGATGCCTGATAAGGAGAGAAGGAACTTAATTTTGATCCTCTTAGAAGTGCAAGGTGCTCCTATTCACTGAAGAAACTCTTTTGCACTCTCAGAGCCTTTGAAAGAGGTTTTAATTAAATATTAGCTTGCTGTACTTTGGTGAATTATTCATTTTTATATAAAAGTATACATTTTGAAGGAATAGTTTACACAACTACACATACACAGATTTATTCATTAATGTATTTTAAATAACTGGGTTTAAAAATGTGGTAATATAAAACTTTTAGAATAAAAAACTGAAAGTATTATGACTTACACTTATATAAAGTTTTAGAGATTATACAAAAATGTATCCCATCAATGGAATTGTTAGGTTGGAATTAATTGGTATTAAAATATTTTTACCACATAGAATGAATTTCTAAAAACTAAAGTTAAAAGCTACAGTCCAGAGGAGTATAGCAGGAAAGGATTTATCTGATGAAAAAATGAATGCATAATATACTAAGATGTCGCTGCAATTATTTTTTAATCAGAAAAATATCAAATAATCTAAAATTTAAAAAGAAATGGCCATGGGACTGTATGTATACTTCGCCAAAGAAGGAAGTTAGGAATAAGCAAATGGCAGTGTGTCTGAGGTCACAGCATCAGTTTAGCATCGCTGGGGAGTGCAAATTAATACTGAAATGATTTCACTATAGCTATATAAGAGTGGAAAAAAACTTATATCATTGAATTTTGATGAGGAAGCAACACAGTTGAAACTCACACAATTTGTTTCAGGGAAGGTGAAATGATGTGCTTGCATCAAATAACAGTCTTTGATATTCTTAAAGATAGACATAAATGTCTATTGCTACATCCAAAATTTTCATATTTGCTATAAGGAAGCAAAGACCTACATTCTATCAACAAATGTTTTCAGCACCTTTGAATAGCAGTTTCCAAATGTGGAAACACTTCAAATACCTCACCATGAATAAAACCATGAAAGGGAAGCGAGTGTGCTGGGGAGATTGCTTAGTGAGTACAGGGCTTGCCAGGCCCATCTGGTGATCTGACTTCAGTTTCTGAACTCTTGATTAAGCCAGATGTGGAAAAGTGAGTTTATAAGTCCAGTGGTCACTGGAAGATGGGATGTCAAACAGAAGAATCCATGATAGCTTCTGGACCAGCACACCTGACATCTGCTCTGGATAAAAAGTGATCCTATCTCAAAAAGGGAGGAATGCAAGGACCAATACCTAAAGTTGACCTCTGACCCCTACCTAAAGGACATGGCATGTGCATGTTATAGTGGTATACATAATAATTCACATACACACAGGTTTTTTAAAGGTGCTATATTTCTATGCCATAATGCTACAAAGCAAACAGATGAACTGTGGGTAAACTCTAAGACATTATGCTTAATTGATAGGCCTAGAAAGATAAAATTACAGTACAGCATGGTGGTTTTTAGCGAATGTAAGCATGGAAGTACATGATTCCAGAAGCATAAAACAGGAAGTTTTAAGGATTGTAAGTATTACACATTGTGATAGTGGTAGTAGTTTCACAATGGTATACATTATAAACATTCTGTAATTTTACAACAAAGATATATATGTTTATAATTAATTAATTGATTGATTGATTATTCAAAATTGGTTTTTAACTTTTCATGAAGATGACCTTGAACTTTTGATCCCTCCCTCCTCAATTTTCTATATGCAGTGCTCAATCTCAAACACGGGGTTCTATGCATGCTAGTGAGGCATTCTACCAACTGAGCTAAGTTTCAGTTCCCAGTGGGGATACATCTGGGCGTTTCATGTAAAATCCCATACTTACCCTCATGTTGATTACAGCACTACCCACAGTGGCCAAGAAGAAGATACAATGTTTATAAGTGCTTGAATATATAAAAGTGTAGTGTATACACAAAATGGAATACTAGTCATCCTTCAGAAAGAAGAAACTCTTGCCATAAGAGTCAAATCATCTGGCATTGTTGATAGCATGCTAGATGAAATAACTGAGTCATAAAGGAGAGTCTGCAGGACTCTAATTATATGAGCAGCCTAGAAAAGCTGAGTCCAGCAAAGACAGCTGTGAGGTAAATGCTGGGGAGGCAGAAGATGGGAGTTACTATCAGTGCCCATAGGCTTTAATTACACCAGACGAAGTAGTGCTAGAGAAACTCTGTGAGACATGGTGCCTAGGGTACTTAGAGTTCAGTGTACTTTTGAAAGTCTCTTGAGACATAGCTTGTTTGAGTTAAATCAGTTATTTTGAGAAACTGATATATTTTGCTCTCACTCTGATTTCTGAAGCAATCTGTCAGCAAGAGTTTCCTGTTCTTTGTGAAACTTTGGAAGACCAGACTATTAAATATATTTTTCTAATATAAAATTATATATACACACATACATATATATGTATGTATATATATGGATATATACATATATATATTCTGTATATAGATATAGATATAGACATAGATATAGATATAGATATATATTCTGTTTCTTATTTCTTCCAAATGACTACTGTCTTGCATATTGAAATAGAGATGCCCAATAAAAATAAAATCAATGACTCTTTTAATGTAAAGACGCTTTCTGCATCAATCATACTCAATTAATGGTGAGTTCCATAAGAGTGGTTCAAGTTTCAAAACTAGTGAAAGTATTTTCTTTGTTACTAATATTGGACTCAGTTGGCATAGGTGAGAGGAGAATGAGCATAACTGATATAAACCAACTGAGAGCCCTCTCCCGGATCTGAGTATCAGACTGGATACATAAACACGACCCAGATTTTGCTGCATACAAGAAATGTACCTCTGTGAAAAAGACAAAAACTACCTCAGAGTAAAAGGATGGAAAATAACCTTCCAAGCAAATGGTCCCAAGAAACAATCTGGAGTAGCAATTCTAATATCAAAGAAAATTAATTTTCAACCAAAAGTAAACAAAAAAGATAAAGAAAGGCACTTCATATTCATCAAAGGAAAAAATGTACCAAGAGGAACTCACAATTCTGAACATCTATGCCCCAAATGTAAGGGCACCCACATACATAAAAGAAACTTTACTAAAGCTTAAAGCATACATTGCACCTCACACAATAATAGTGGGAGATTTCAACACCCCACTCTCAGCAATGGACAGATCATGGAAAGAGAAACTAAACCGAGACACAATGAAACTAACAGAAGTTATGAACCAATTGGACTTAACTGACATCTATAGAATATTTCAACCTAAAACAAAAGAATATACCTTCTTCTCAGCACCTCATGGTACCTTTTCCAAAATAGATTATATAATTGGTCAAAATACAGGCCTCAACAGATACAAAAAGATTGAAATAATTCCTTGTACCCTATCAGACCACCATGGACTAAGACTCATCTTTAGTGTGGACAAAAACAATGGAAAGCCCACATACACGTGGAAAGTGAACAATGCTGTACTCAATGATGACTTGGTCAAATAAGAAATAAAGAAATTAAAGACTTTTTATAATTAAATGAAAATGAGGATACATCATAACCCAATCCCAATCCCAAAAGAACACACAGGGTATTTACTCACTGTTAAGCAAATGTTAGCCCAAAAGCTAGGATTAGCAAAGACTCAACCCACAGACCACATGAAGCTCATGAAGAAGGAAGACCAAGAGGGGATGCCTCAGTTCTACTTAGAACGAGTAACAAAAATGCACAAGGGAGCAAATACGGAAACAAAACATGGAACAGAAACTGAAGGAGGGGCCATCAAGAGACCATTCCACCTGGGTATTCATCCCATGTACAGCCACCTAAGCTGTACATCCACTGTTGTGGATGGCTGAAAGTGCATAATCTGAAGAACATGATATAGCTGTCTCCTTAGAGGTCTGCCAAAGACTAACACACTCAGAGGACGATGCTCACAGTTAACCACTGATATGATCAGAGGTTTCCCAATGGAGAACTTAGAGAGAGGACTGAAGGAGCAGAAAGGGTTTGTGACCCCAGGAGGAAAGCAACAATACCAAACAACCAGAGCCCCCCAGGGTCTAAACCACCAGCCTGGGAACACATAGGGAAGGACCCAAGACTCCAGCAGTATATGTAGGGGAGGATGGCCTTGTCGGACATAGGTGGGAGAGGAATTTCTTGGTCCCATAAAAAAAATAAACACAGAGTAGGGGGGAATGTGAGGGTGGGGAGGGGATAGTGGGGGGTGGGTGGGTGCGGTCACTGCCTCATAGAAGCATGAGGAGGGGGATAGGATAGGAGGTTTCTGGGTGGTGGGAGGAAGTGGGGTAAGGGGATAAAATCTGAAATGTAAATATTACAACCAATTTTAAAAAGAAAAAAAAAAGAAAAGCTGTTAGAACCAACATCTTTAAAAAAATGACAGCCCCCTAGGCGGGAAAAATTTTTTTTCTTGATACTAAAACTTGTTCTGAGAATTGTATATTGCAGAATACACAGCCTTGGTGTATCTACTCATCAAGCATACTGAGCAGACCTGCCCAAACCTCCAATGTCCTGGAATTCCATCTGGATTCAGTGAAGGCACAGCGTCAGAGGCTTATCAACTTACTCTTCCCGTCCCCCCCTTCTAATATCTCAACGCCCATAATCAGCTTGAAGAAGTTAAAGAAGAGTCAGCGCCCATATTCCCTGGGCTTGGGGACTAATGTGGTTAATAATGGTCTGTCTTTCTAGGGACAAGTAGTGGTTTTGTTGGAACAGGGGGGATTAGCTAGGACTTATTGCATAGCCATAACCTATTGGTAGAAATCTGTATAATTATTATCAAGATGAAGTTATAATTTCTTAAATGGTACAAAATTTACTTTGATTTCAAATTTAAGGTTTTCATTGGTATGAGTCTCTTATTAATATAAAAATGAGATGAATATTGATACGCTCATGGGCATTGTGCCTGTATAACACATTTAGGAATACAATGCCTAGACCCAGCCCTTTTTTAACTTTTTTAACTGATTTGGGACAGTTAATCTATGAATTAAGGGACTATAGCAAATTCATGGCTTTGAGTTTATTGTTAGGAGGTTTCCCATATTTTATTTAGAAATAGCTGAGAGGAGTGAACAGACAACAGTCCAGGTTACCTTACATGGATAGTTGGTTTTCAAAACATCAGAAGTCCATAGAATTGACGCTACAAATATTTATATATTAATGTCCATTCTGATTAGAGACCTGTCTGCTCCTGACAGCTTCCTGTCTTGGATTCTAAGAAGAAATTGAGCATCCTTGAAGTTACTCCAGTTGTGTGGTGACAGCCACTAGGCAAGAATTGCCTCTTTCCATCTACAGACAAATTACTGTCCAGAAAAGGACACACATGCAGAATAGTCAACTGATTATATCTGCCTAGACAGAGTAATCAGCCCTTAATAATCTTGCATCACTAAGGTCTGTCAGATGACTCTGGGCCAGAAGGCTGAAGATTTGATGCTCCAACGTTCGGTAGTATAGGGGCTTTTCAGGTGTTCAGTGGTCTCTATTAATTGGCTAAGTTTTAGAAGCTATGTTTAGTGCTTCCCAAAATTTCAGTTAACTCTGTCATTCTGGATTTCTGACAGGGTTGAAGACCTATAGTCTCATAGCCAATCCTGGCTATTTACTTTGAGAGAAAAGATCTGAGTAGATGGTTTTTTCAGCTGACATTCATTCTAAAGGAAAAAAAAAAAAAAAAAAAAAAAAAAAAAAAAAAAAAAAAAAAAAAAAAAAAAAAAAAAAAAAGCCAGGTTCAGAACTAAGTGTTTTAGTTAGAAGAGATGACAGAGGTTCTGGTTAGTCAACAAAATGTTGGACTGGGTATTAGGATTATCTTGTACCTCACTGGTACAATTAGGAATAAGTATGCTCTAATTGTATTTTGAGAGAAAAGTTTTACTTTAACAGGAAGAGTGATATGTAGGAGGAGCTAAGTGGGAAGGAGTATTGAGAGGGAGAGATGGAGTAAGGAGAGAAGATGAAGAAGAGGAGAAGCTAGGTGATGAGAGAGAGAAAGAGAGAGGGGGCATGGAGGCAGATGTTCACAGGTCTCCACCAGTCAAAGATGTTTTTTATATCTAGGTTGGGTATTGGGTTACGCTTCTGATTGAGCATTACCAAACTTATAAATCCTTTGATTAACATTTTTAAAAAAATAGTATAAAAGCAAAAAGGAAAGGGGGGGCATGGGACAGGGGTTTTCTAGGGAGGGGAAATGGGGAAAGGGGATGGCATCTTAAATGTAAATAAAATATTAAATAAAAAAAAGAAAAGAAAAAAAAGAATAATTTCATATATCAAGTATTATAATGAAACCTCCAATTTGATGTTTTATAGAACTTTAACCATAATAATATCTAAGATGTATACAATGCTTATTTTAATAATAATAATAATATAGAAACTCCTTTAGAAAAAATGAGACTAAGAAATTACTGTTTTTACAAAGTTTGGAAAATATTTTAGCATTGACAATGCAAATAAGCCAATGTGAGGACAAAATTTGAAATCAGCATTGTAACAATAACAAAAATTCATGGTCAGTAAAGACCACCAATTTGTTAAATATAGTCATAATAAAAATATTAAGCCCCTGCAGGGACAGGGTGACCCAAATGAAAAGGCATGCTAAGACGTGCCCAGACAAGCCCAAGTGAGTAATGGGCCATCTGGTGTTTACTTTTCTCTCCCCCTTTCTGAGAAGTCCAAGGTTTCATGGTCAAAAGTAACTAGTCATCTGCCAGCTCGCACGTAGCTGCTTCTGCAAGTTGCTGATGTTTGAAATATCCAATCATATGTAAGTGCGCCAAATTTTCCCGCTCTCCCCAACCCCTACCCATAAATATCCCAAGTTTCCTGGGTTATGGGTCGGAAACTCTATCTCCTGCATGAGATATGTTCCAGCCCGAGGGCCTTTGTTATTAAATCTCCTCTGCAATTGCATCAAGAAGGTCTCTCCTGTGTCCTTGGGGCGTGCAGGTCCGCACTTGGGTGAGGGTCCCCTTGCGGGGGGGTTCTTTCACCAATGAACAATGGAATAGCTATTTCCATTATTTATCCTGTATTTCTCATATAACTTTTCAAGGACTCATACATTCATCTGTAAATTCCTAAATTGTTTTATTTTTATGTTTTTAATTATTATAAACAATTGTAAAATCAGAATTCTGCTGGTTATTCCCACAGTGAACATAAAATTCTATTGAAAAGCTATGCAATGGTGGCCTTCTGGATTTTGATTTTCATATAATTATATTTGTGCAAGAGAACGAGTTTAAAGAAGGTGTGCTGGCTTTCTGACTTGATTACAAAAGATTACTACTAAACCTGGAGCTTTAAAGAGCAGAGAGTGATTCTGTCATAATCCTGGAGGTAGATCCCATATAAGTACCACTGCCAAACCCAAGGTGTCAGCCAAGAAATGTTCGCTGACTCTGGGAAAGGATCTGTACCTTGCCATTTCTTGATTCTGGAAGCTGCTGCTATTCATTAGTTTGCAGCTACACTGCTCTAATTTCTGCATCTGTGATCTTTTATTCTTCTCCCTTTCTATGTCACTTCTTTTTCTGTCTACCCTTCTAAGACCATTTGTGATTGCACGTGGAATCCACTCTATATTCAAGGTCTATTCTTCATCTGCAGATTCTTAGCTTGTTACACCTTCAAAGTCTTTCTCTAACTAAAGTTATATTTACAAGTCCCCAGGGATTGAAGCTATTTTGTACTGGGCAAATGGTTAATGTTATCGTAGCTAATTCAACCTTCCTGGTAAAATGCTGTTTAACGGAGATTCATGAATGTTAGAAGTTAGATCCTTAAAGTCTGTGGATGAAGACAGGCAGGATCAAGACGAAAGATTTAACTCATACTCAAAATTTCTGGAAAGCTTCACACACAATCTATGGAGGCCAAAATTAACTCTAATTTGGAGAATAATAGTTGAAGACCATGCTACAATTTGTATCTTGAATGTATCTCAAATTGAATGAGTCTATACATATTTATTTGAGATTAATCAATGCAGATGAAACTCATCAACTTTTAAATAAACTTTATGCACTAGGAAATTGTACATTTACTTTCCACCTTAAGTTTACCAAATAGAAAGGCTGTGCTTGAGTAGTTAAAGCAAAAAATGATCACTGTACTGTACTATCCCCAAAGAAAATGAATACATAGGAAGAGTCAAAAAAAGAATTGACATTCTCATTAACCATCTGGGTTTTTTGTTATTTATAAACCTAAGAAATAATATGTTGGTATTCTCAGTTAATACTCCTTTACCAAAAATCTCAGGTGGAGTTTTAGTATTAACTTGAAGAGAGAATGAACCGAGATACATGGCTCTGCATTTAATTTTACACAGTGTTTTAGGAATTCTGAAATCCATGAAATTGGAGCACAACTGATAGAAAATAATAAATGAAATCCCAAACTGTCAGACAGGTTAGAAATCACCTGGATCTTGCTCAAGTATAAGAATTTTCTCCTCAAACTATTAAAGTAAAAAAAATTGCAAAACTGGTGCATTAATGCCTCTTTTTAAGTATGGTTCAGATAACTGAATGTGATCAAGCAAAAAAAAAAAAAAAAAAAAAAAAAAACAAAAAACTGTAAAGAAGCCAAAAGTTGTTACCTATAGAAAAGTTTAACATTTTGAGTTTAAAAATCAAATTGTGGTTTCGATCTCTGTAATGACAAGGGACATGACTTCACTCTTCTTTCCTTGAGTTCCGGAAGTTTCAAATAGGATTTTGCCATTAACTTCATTGACTTACACTAAGTCAGAGAAGCAGTGTATCTAAATGTATCTGTAAATTAAGAATATTCTTACAAATAAAAACTGATGTATTCATAGAAATATTATCAGGGGTTTATGATGATGTAATTACCAGCAATCAGTCATAGTGGTTGATACAGATATAAGAAATGTTTAAGATAATAAATCAGTCCATACCCTATAATACCAAAAACATATAAACAAATGCCAGTAAAAAGATTCTTATGCACATTTATCCTTTACTTCCATTGAATGAATAAAATATAAAGATAAACTTATTGTTAAAATTGCCCACTGCTCACACTGTATTCTGTGGTATGACATACTTTAGTACTGTGTGTTTACATGAGTGTTTACTAGGTTAACTTTTGTTCTGGACCTGCACTTTGGGGTGAACATTTTTAAAGTCACTTTAGTGTTTTGTTTTGTTTAAAACTTTTCTATGTATGGATTAAATTTTGTTTGGAATATTCTTAGTTTACTTGACTTAAGTACTCCACTGTTAAACAGAAGTCTAGACATGTCAATTACCACCTTGTTTTCAAGCTCAGCATTTTTTTTTTTTAATAACTTCATGCGTATTTTCGCTTTGTCTTCATGGATATCTGTATACCATGTGTGTGCTTGGTGGCCTCAGTGGCAAGAAGATGGCATCATATCCTGGAACTGGATGATAGGCAGTAGAAAATTGCCATGTAGGTTTGGGGAATTAAACCAATGTCCTCTGGAAGAGCAGTCAGTGCTCTTAACCACTAAGCCATCTTTCCAGCCTCTTTACTTTAGGAAGTAATAAGGTAAATCAGTCCTCTACTTGTATAAGATCAATGAGGAATTGTGAAAAAAAAAAAAACACTAACCTTGAAAAGTGATTATGTTTTTAATTTATTATGAAAACAAAGCATATGTGAATGAGAAATTTGAAATGCAGAGATGCAAGCAGACCTGTTTTTCTTGTGGAATGTAATCTGGGTATATATTTCCTCACATGTAACAAATCTAAATTTCTTCCTGAGAAGAATGATGTGTATTGTTCTCTTGACATTGCATCCAACTTAATTCGCCTTTCTAGAACCCCCTTCACAGTATTTGCTAATCTTCATTTGTAAGCTTCATCTGAGCAACAACAGACCCGTATGGCGTTCGAAAATCCTTGAAGTGACAGTAAGACTGTAAACAGAACAGATTAGGCTTGCGTTATACTTATTTGCAGTTTCAGCTTTTGCCAAGATACAGAATTACTTTACTGAAACATTTTTCATCATACTTAGCAAGTGAAGGATGAATTTGAATTGAAAGTGGGTAAGGAAGAGAGAGAAAGCCTCTTTAATAAGATATAAGCCTATTTTACATAAGTGATGGATTTCAAATTACAATTTGTAGGATTACAAATATTAATTATAATTTATTTGATTTCTTATATATTATATGTAATATATTACATATATTTTAAATTTTTATTTAGTGGTCTGATTTGATTAAAAGCTGATAATGAATTTAATTCATGACTTCCTCTCACATATGTTGTATGAAATTATTTGTATATTCAGTTGGACAAGATAGGACAGGTTTTATTATTCACCCTCCATGAAAGAGAAATATGAATACATGATTCTCATTAAGACTCTAAATGCTAAGGAGAAAGTTCTTAGTTATGGCAAAGGATCTGAAACATACGTTTTCACAGCTTGATTTATGACCACAAGAGTTTGATTCAAAAAATCATGAGCTTGCTTTTTTTTTTTTGGAAAGGGGTGGGGTGGGGTTGGATGAGCGATTCGACTTATGTTCATCTTTTTAGTCTTGAAGTCCTCACTATTAGTTGATTTACCTGACTGTGTACTGCAGCTCAAGTGGAGTAAGAAAGCTTCAGGTGAGAGTGCTCTTTGTTGTGGTGCACTTTTCAAGGCATTCTTCCAAATCTCTTTTAAAAACTCATGTCTCAGAAATGAAGAGATAGCTCATCAGGTAAGTTCATGTACTGCTCTTGGAGAAGACCCAGGTTAGTTCCCAGCACCCACACGGCAGGTTGTAACCATCTGAAACTCCAATTCCAGGGAATCTGGTATTCTCTTTTGGTCTCTTCAGGCACGAGGTACACACATATATTCGACTTATGTTCATCTTTTTATATTCATATATTGTGAAGTCATATACAGGAAAATGCTCATACATATTAAAAACTATGTCTCAGTAACTTTCTCCCTCTCTCTTTCTCTCCCTCTCCATACATAATTAAAAAATAAGTATTAGTATATTTTAGAAGCCTGTAAATTGTACTTGTTCTGAAACAACATTTATCCTATTTATTTATTAACAATTTCATTTTATTTGTGTATTTTAGTATGTGTCTTGTTTATGTGCATATAATATGCATGCAGGTACTTTGAGAAACCAGAAGAAGTTTCAGGCTACTTTGAACCACAACACATGGACTGGTTTTGGTGACTGTATTTATGCCCTCTGTAGGAGCAGCAAGCATTCTCAATGACTGCACCATCTCTCCAGCCCCTTACATTATTTTTCTTATTTTTAGCTATTGTTTCTTCTTTTATAAAAGGGAGAATGAAATATTATGATGGTTTGAAACTGGTTATCCTTAATTCAAATTACATAACTTATTGGTAGTAGAAATGTCATTTCCTAAGACTAACTGACTAGATGACCTTAAGTAGATAACTATTTGGTAACTTTTGTCTGTGCAGTATTTGGTGTCTGCTCCATTTTTGCTAACATTTTTGTGTATTGATATATTGTGTATACTAACCTGGTAAAAATTCTGTTTACTTATACTTTATACTTATACTATTTGGGGGTAAATTATGTTTGTGTAATTTACCCACATATAATTTCTAAATATCAAAATGAAAGTGCTAATTTTTGCTCTTATCAGTTTGATTGTTTAAGGAAACCACAGATTATGTTAAGAAAACTGCCTAACCCAAAGTACAAGTTAGGAGATGGAAACATACCTCATTGGCTATTGCAGAGGACCCAAGTATAGATCCAAATAAACATATAAGGAGGTAACAAATGTGCACCACACTACCTGCTTTGTGCAGTATTTTGTTTGTTGACATGAGTGCTGAGATTTGAGTTTTTATCCTTATAGCCATATGGCAAATATTTTACCAACTGTGCTACCTCTCCAGCCATTAAAATTAGTTTTTTAATATACATTTTTTTTTACTAAAATAAGCCACTAAAGGACAAAGCACCTGCATCTTGAAGTCTTATGAAAGTAGCTTTGATCCTTAGCTGTCTTTGTTATTGACCACATATCCTTGGATCAGGTAATAACTAATCTGAATCTTATTTGTACCTCTTCCAAGGAGAGAAATCACAAAGTTAGAAACCATGTAAATGTTATGGTGATTTTATAATTAAACATGTGTAACCTGCTTTGGACAATGTCAGTTCATGGAGACAGAAATGTAAACTTTGATATTTTATCCAATGTGAAGATGCCAGCTTCTCTTCTAAAACAGCAGGGTTGTACCTGGGTGGCAACCAAATAACCACATGTGAGTTTATAGTAAGAAGGATTTTATTATGTTCATGGTGGTCAAGGACATTTGGTAAGTGTTCAGAGATATGGAAACATTTAAGCAACTAAGTTTAATTATTTTCTCTTCTGGGCTTTTTCTTTTTATAACTCTTCAAGAAGGAGAATTTAGACCATTAAACAGAAAGAGGATTTTAAGATTATACATTTGGAAAAATTACTTGCTAATTTCCATATTTCACTTGAATTTTGCTTGAAGTATAATTAAAGATCTTTTGTAAGCAAAAGAAAGTATTTTTACTTTTAATTCACCCTCTACTCAACCCTTTTAACATTATTGAGCAGAAAACTGTGAGTCCTTCAGCCTGACTCTCTTTATAATATTATTTCCTCGCTTATATCGAGAATGCTAATTTTCTACCATTAATTAACCACAAAGAAGAGTTTGTAGCTGTGCTCTCATATCGCAGATAAGAGTCATTTCATCAACAACATGTTCATGATTTATTAGCAGTATGGCACAAGTTTGAAGGTCATAAGCATTTATGTAAATCAAACAAACACATGCTTTAAAATTTTAAATTTAAGAATTCAGCTTCCATAGTTAATGCATAATAAAGGACATGTTTTAACTTTTGCTTCCAAAAAAAGAAAAGAATTCAGCTTATTGCCAAAATGTTTAAATTAAATATATTGTTATTAATTTAGGGTTTAATTAATGCATGAATTCATTAATGACATGAATGCCTATTAATAATAATCAGAATTTTCAATTTCAGTGATCTAATTTCATTTCTATTTCTTTGACAAATGTAATAAGCAATTTAGAAAGTATTTATCTTACCAGACTAGACAACAGTCTATTATTGAAGGGAAATTAAGGCAGGAGCTTCAAGTATCAGTTCCACTGTCAAGAATGGCTAGAGAATAAATTGATAAAACCTGTTTGCTTATTTATTTCTATGCAGAGCTAGTTTTCTTCATTTTTATACTCTTTAGTGTCCATCCCATGAAATCATGCCACCATCACTCAGAATGAGTCTTCAAGATCTCAATTACTAATTGCAATAAACCCCACAGACATGTTAATGTCGATCTAGTCTAGCAAAATCTTCATTTAGACTCTCTTGTCATGTGATTCTGTATGTCAATTTATCAATTAAAACCTAATTGGAAAGAAGAACTTTGCTCCATTATATTTTGGTAAGGTAGATTTTAAATTATCTCCTTGGTTATCAGATAAAGTCTCATTATTAACAGGAGATCTCTCTACTTGAAAATGGGGCTAAAAATGATACTGAAGTTTTTAACAACCATATAAATAGGCAAAATAAAGGTATTATTTTTCACAACTGAAATATGGGAGAAACCAGTACATCAAAATAAAATCAAATTGAATAACTAATTTCTTTATCACTCATAAGTATTCTTCACATATTTTGGTTACATTTCAAACAGAAAACAATGTTCCTGGCCAATGCAGCAGTGGTAGAGGTCCACACACAGCTTAGAACAGACCACACCAGACCAAATAGTTCCGGGGGGGGGGAGGTGTTATTCAGGAGATAGGGCAAAGGTGGAGGCGAGAGAAGTAGAAGAAGAAGAAGGAAGAAGAGAGGAAGTGGAGAAGTAGAGGCCAGCCATGATCATGTGGAGAGAGGGGGAAGGGAAGAGGGAGGAGGAGGGGACAGAGAGAAGCTAGAGGCAAGAGAGCAAGAGAGCAAGAGAGAGAGGAGGGGTCAAGCAGCCCCTTTTATAGTGAGCCAGACCTACCTAGCTGTTGCCAGGTAGTTGTGGGGAGGAGCATACCTGGCTGTTGCCAGGTAACTGTGGATGTTGAGTTTAGACAGAATACTAACATTTCCCCATTTTGGCTTAACTAAAAAAGAAAAATTAGAAAGAGTTGACGATGAAGCAAGGATGGGGTTGCTGTGATATCTGGCTACTTCCTGCTGACATTAGGGGCGACATGTCTCTAGGGGGAACTTAGAAGAATGGGTATGGGGGATGTTTGTCCAGTCTTAGGAGAGTTGACTGTTTCCTGCTGTCCAGGGTCTATGGAGTCATCTGAGGATAGGTCAGAAGGAACAGGTCCAGTAGAAGCAACTGTGTATGTGACAGGAGATGGAGTATCTGGAGGTAGCTTCTCTGGAGCTGTTTTGGAAGCACCTGGACTTGACAAGATGTAGGGAATAAAATTAAGTACATTTGGGAGAAAGAAATTTTTTTCTAAGATGTACATTTGAAACCCAGAGGGATCCTACCCTTTGGAATAGGTAGTAAGTGAAAACTTTAGACAGGTGTACTTATCTGGATGGCATCTATTTGGTCAGTGAGAAGTAGATCTGAGTGGGTTTCCTGTAGCTTATACGTTTACAAAAGAGATAACAGCATGAGTTAACAATTAAGCATATCAAAATTTATGGCAATAACATTTTATTAAAAAATGATTATTTGAACAAAAGTACTAGGTGAACTATGTCTACCATGCGTCTTCAGTGCATATATGACTTAATAAACTTAAACATCACATGATGTCTTGAGCCAAAAAGAATCACAATAGCCAATCTCAAAACATATGACAAAGCCACACAATCCAAACAGCCAATAAATGATGAAACTATGAATCCTAACACCTATAGACAAACATAGCAGAGTAGAAAGCCTAGCAGTAACCCATACACTTATAACCAACTAGCATTTACCTTTTAAAAACAATATTAGGAGAAATCCAACATCCATGCACATATAAATAGAACTGAAGTACTATTTAACCAAAACATAAAAAACATCTACCTACAGTGAATTACACAGTAAGAGAAAATCTGGTACTAGAAAACAACTAGGAAAGATTGTGAACAAATGGAATAAGATATTATGCTGTGCAGAAGCAAGGGAAATAAATTATATATACACACACACACACACATATGTATGTATATATGTGTACATATACATATATCTCATCTAAAAAGCTTTTGCACAGCAAGCATCTAACAGACTGAAAAGAGCCTACTTTATGGAAGAAAATGTGAATAGCTTTGTTATGTAAGAATAAAAATAAGTTCAGCAGAAAAAAATGTCAAAAAAAAAAATCTAACACATAGATGCAGTAGACCCAAAAAGATTTTCTCCAAGCCACTCATAAGCTGGACATATAGCCAACAGGTATAGAAAAATGTGCCTAACATCCGTCTTCAACAGGAAAGTGAAAATACAAACACCAATAAATGTCACTATACGATAGTAAGAATTGCTAATATGGAAATGGCAAATGATCACAAGTGTGGGGGAGCATGTAGAGAAAGTGCCTGACTTGTCTGAAGCTGTTTATCTGTAATAATCATTTACCTTCTGTGTGATCCTAGCATGTATTCTAAACATATACCATGCATGAAGTCATTAGGATAATGAACTAAGTCAGTGGTTCTTAACCTGTGGGTCATGACAGCTTTGGCAAACCTCTATCTCCAAAATTATTTACATTACATTTCTAAAAGTAGCAAAATTACAGTTAGGAAGTAGCAACAAAAATAATTGTATAGTTGGTAGCCACCACAACAGGATGAACTTTATAAAAGGGTAACAGCATCAGGAATGTTGAGAATCACTGAGCTAAGTGCTTGGTCTAATCACCAGTTCTCAGACTGTGTTGTAATTGGTGTTTGACACATTTACAGTCTTTGAGAAAGACTAGGTCCATTCTAGGTGGCTGTGTCCCATTCTTGCCCAGATTAGTGTCAAGCCTCTTCCTTCTCCTTTGAGTTACAGAGTTCAAAGCATTTTCATCCACACACTGAGCATTTGTCTGTTAATTCCTAATAAGTCACTGTGGTATATATATTTTTTATTTGTTTGTGTTTTTCTTGGTCTCAGCATTTGCTGGTTTTTATCAGATTTTTTGTTCTGAAGAAATAGAAATGTAGATTGTGAGGTCATTTAGACTACTATAGATGTAGCAATCCCATTACTGGGAAAAAAAGCCAAATAAACTCAGTTTACAGAAGAGACAAACGTATGTCCATTTTTAGTGTAGCATTTATTAACAGTAGCTTTAGTATACCAACTATGAATAGATAATGACAGTGTTGCACACCTATTCACACCAGTTAGCATTTGCACATAATGTGGAATACTACTCATCAATAATGAGATAAAATCTGTCATTTAGTACAAAGTGGATATAGCTAAGTGAAAGCTGGGTACCAAAAGGAAAAAACTATATGAACTTGTTCATATAGCATCTTTATTATTTTTTAAATTTTATTAATCATTCCATTCGTTTACATCTCAAATGATATCCCATTTTCTGGTTACCGCCTACACTAACACCCCATCCTATGATATCCCACTTCCCAGTTACCCCTTCGCCACTCTCCATTTCATATCTGCCCTCCCCCCTTCCTTTTGCCTTTATGAGAGTGCTCTCCCGCCCACCCACACTCTCTGGCCCCACCGTTCCAGCATCCCCCTACTCTGAGGCATCAAATCTCCCTTGGACCAAGGTCCTTCCCTCTCATTGCTGTCTGGCAAGGCCGTCCTCTGCTAAATATGTATCTGAAGCCAAAGATTCCTTTTGGTACACTCCTTAGTTGGTGGTGGAGTTTCTGGGAGAAATGGGTAATCATGCCAGCCTTTGGTGTTCTTCCAATGGGATTGCAATCCTCCTTCGCTCCTCCAGTCCTTCTGCCAGCTCCCCCACAAAGTTCCCTGAGTTCATCTTGATGGTTGACTTCAAGCATCTGCCTCTTCATTGGTCAGTTGCTGGCCAGATCTCCCCAGGAACTACCACACTTGGTTCCTGTCCACAAACGCGTCTTGACCACAGCAACAGTGTTTGGTTAGGTGTCTGCAGACATGATGTATCCTCAGGTAGAGCTATTCCCCAGTTGGCCCTTCCTTCAGTCTTTGTTCCAATTTTTGTCCTGGTCTTCCTTTGGATAGAAACAGTTCTGGGTTAAAAAACTTTGACATGGGTGGGTGGCTCCATCTCTCGACCAGGGGCCATGCCTATCTACTGGAGGTGGTCTCCATAGGTTCTACCTCCCCCTTCTCTGTGCATTACAGCTAAAGTCAATCCTATTGGGTCCTGGGAGCCTTACATTTCTCTGGTATCAAGGACCCACCAGTGGCAATCCCCAGATTCTCATCTCCCTGCTAGCTACTTTTATTTGATTTCCAGACCCTCTGTACGTCTCTCAATTCTCCTCCAGATTCTGACACTGCCACCCTTATTTCCTCCTTTTATCTCTTTCCCTTGTCCCCCTCTCCTTCCAGCTCCCAAAACTGTCCTGTTTCCCCCTCAGTGCAGGACTGAAGCAACCACCCCCTGATCTTTCTTCCTTATACATTCTACACAAAACACTAATGTCTTATGCTTTAAGATCAACAATCAACAAATGGGACCTCATAACATTGAAAAGCTTCTGTAAAGCAAGGGACACTAACAATAGGACAAAGCGGCAACCCACAGATTAGGAAAAGATATTTACCAACCCTATATCCAATAAAGGGCTAATATCCAAAATAAACAAAGACTCATGGAGGCAGACTCCAGATAACCAAATAACCCTATTAAAAAGTTGAGCGCACAGCTAAATAGAGAATTCTCAACTGAGGAATATCGAGTGGCAGAGAAACACTTAACAAAATGTTCAACACCCTCAGTCATCAGGGAAATGCAAATCAAAACGACCCTGAGATTCCACCTCACACCAGTCAGAATGGCTAAGATCAAAAATGCAGGTGACAGCAGACGTTGTTGACAATGTGGAAAAAGAGGAATACTCCTCCATTGCTGGTAGGCTTGCAAGCTGGTACAACCACTCTGGAAATCAGTCTGGCAGTTCTTCAGAAAATTGTACATAGTGTTACCTGAGGAACCAGCGATACCACTCCTGGGCATATACCCAAAAGATTCTCCAACATATAACAAGCACACATGCTCCACTATATTCACAGCAGCCTTATTCACAATAACTAGAAGCTGGAAACAACCCAGATGTCCCTCAATGGGAGAATGGATACAGAAAATGTAGTACATATACACAGTGAAGTACTATGCAGTGATTAAAAACAATGACTTCTAGAAATTCTTAGGCAAGTGGATGGAACTAGAAAATATCATCTTGAGTGAGGTAACCCAGACACAAAAGATCTCACATGGTATGTACTCACTAATAAGTGGATGCTAACCCCAAAGATCATATAGCATCTTTAAAAGTTGTTTTCATACTAGAAAATAACACAAAAGACACCCTCAGAGATTATAGAACAAAGTGAGAAGAGACAAGGACAAGTCAAGTAAAACCAATGGGAACAGCTACAATTAGAAGGAATGACCTGTTGTTGTGTTTCTCAGTAGAAACCACAGTTAACACTAATGCAAATTTCAACACAGCTAGAAGAGTACATTTTTAAATGGTCTTACCTAAGGGAAGAAAGAACGGTGCTCATCACCATGAGCTTATTTCTGCATAAAATTCATCCATTGAATTCATTATTATAGTCCATAGATGTGTGAATATATATATATATATATATATATATATATATAAAATATTTAAGATTATATGATATATACCTGATATATACCAGTCGCCTTCCTAATAAAATAATGAAATCCCTGAGGTAGTAAAGCTAAACAGAGAAAAGCCTTACTTCTCTAACACTTTTGAAAGTTTCCTTTTGTGGTCAGTTGACCTCATCCCTTCTTCACCTACAGGAAGGTATCACATGGTGACCACAAGTGCCTTATAGAGCAAATGCATTTCTCCCTATGGCTGAGAACCGGAGACAAAGAGGAAGAGACACTTTGATGTCATCCTCCCAATTCCAATTTCTCCTTTCTCTAAGGCCTACCTATTTCAGGTCCAGTCAACTTTCAAATGGCAACAACCTGGAAACTAAACCTCAAACACATGGAACATAGTAGGAAACTGAATGCAGAAGCCATAGTAGACAAGTTTATCACTTTGTAATCCAGTATCATAATGACATCATAAGTCTTTGTCACCAGTGTATCTCTATCTATTAAAAGCAATGATGCACCTTCACCAAAAAAGGGAACTTACGTTAACTACTCCCAATAGCACATAAAAGTATCTTCAAATCCATAAGGGTTACAAAGGGTCTAAACACTAAGCAAAAGGGAGCAACTTAGTGTACTTCTGTATATTTCCCACATTCTCCTACAATCCTAGGTATGCTCCATTTCTTTTCTCATTGTCCCACATTAACATAAAGGATTTATTAAAATTTATACTTCATTAGTATTCAATTTCAAAACTATAAAAGTCATCTGTATTAAAAATTTAAAAACTATTAGCAGCCGCAATTAGCCTTAATCTTCTCTTCATCCCTTTTACTCACATCAGGATAGCACTGCTATTAAGAGTTAAATGCAATCGTATTTTAAATGTATTCTAAAAATAATATCCTCTCATTTTATTTGTTTGGAGAGCCCCTAAGGAAAGTGCTTTAATAAGGAAGCCATTAGCAATAATTATGAGACCATGACTTCTTTTTAGGTGTCTGTGAAGCCAGAGTTAAATCTCCACTTTCACTCCTCAGATGCCATCTATCCTGATTTGCGAGGAAGGAATTCTCAGTGCTCTGAAGCTCACCCACTAGGATAGGATGCTGCTTGGTGAGAGAATTATAATCCTCTCAGAAAGTTATTTACAGAATGAACTGCTGTATCTGTAGTTATAATGATCAATGTTATAAACAAGGATATATAGTTTTATTTCTACATACCCATGCCTTGTAGTGGAGAATGTTTTCTAAAACCAAAAAAATACCATTGAAATTATTCTTCACTATGCCAAGTAAATAAAATTATACCACATGAATTATATTTTCCAGTTAGTATTGGAATCCAAAGTCTGAAGAAAAGAACATCCAGAGACTGCCCCACCTGGGGATCCATGCCATATACAGTCACCAAACCTGGACGTTATTGCAAATGCCAGGAAGTACTTCCTGACAGGAGCCTGAGATGCTCTGCCAGAGCCTGACAAATACAGAGGCAGATGCTTTCAGCCAACCATAGGACTAAGCGCAAGGTCTCTGATGGAGAAGTTGGAGAAGGGACTGAAGGAACTGGGGGGGGGGGGGAAGGTTGTAGCCCCATGGGGAGGGGAGCAACAGTGTCAACTGGCCAGACCCCCTGGAGCTCCCAGGGACTGGACCACTAACCAAAGAGTGCACATGGAGGGACCCATGGCTCCACCACAAATGTGGCAGAGGATGGCCTTGTTGGACATAAATGGGAAGAGAGGCCCTTGGGCCTGAGGGGGTTCGATGCCCCAGTGTAGGAGAATATGAGGGCAGGAAGATGGGGAGTAGGTGGGTAGGTGGGGGAGTACCCTTATAGAGGCAGGAGAACAGAGGTAGGATAGGGGTTCCAGAGAGGAGAACTGGAAAGGGGGTAACATTTGAAATGTAACTAAAGAAAGTATGTAATAAAAGAAAAAAAAAAGACTTAAAAAATTTCTCAGTTTTAGAACGTTCCTGACTTTTCCAATCTTTTTCATTTTTTCTTTTTGCTTTTTTTTAATAAATAAAAATCATAACTCAGTCTGATTATTTTCATTAGTTTATTGATGGTGTTACATGAAAGAAGGCAGCTTCTAACTTCTTAAAGACATCTTTGGAAGCTCTGCTGTCTCAACCTTTGAATGCCTGGAGGCTTCTGTATGAGACCCAACAGGCCTGTGTCTGACAGAGTGGCTCAAAGCCATAGCTGTATGTCTTCCTAAGAGTGTAGCAAACACTTTAGTGCCATATTATAAATTTTGTCTTCACTATGAAGTTCTTCATAATTTGGGAATGTTGAAGAGTAAGGATGGTTTATCTTCAAACCTAGTAAGTACAGGAATACTCTGTTTAATAAAATCATTTTGAAGATGGAGGCTGTTATTTAAAATGTATGCTATTTATATTTACGCAGTCACTAGTAAAAGCCAGAGACACCCAAATGCTATCCTTAAATTTTCCTTCAGTAGACTTATAAGCTTTTTTGATTGTCAGATGCTGCAAAAACAAAACAAAGAAAACAAACAAAAACAAAAATGAATTCTCCATCTGTGAAGAACAATGATGCGGGTTCTACTCTGTACTCTTGTTTCTTGGGTTACAGTGGCATGATTCATCTTAGAGTCCCATGACTTCCACTCTTCTATAACATTAGTCCATACTTGTAGCTGGACGAAAAAGAACTTCATCGGTTAGGAGCAGGATACATTACTTTCCTGTAGTTTGGAAATCCAAAACTCAAAAGTCAAGCCCAATCCAATGCCTACTGAGGGTTTGTTTTCTGGTCCTTTCTAGTTGTTTCCTTATGTTGCTAAAGGTTCTCTTTCAAGCCTACATGTACAATGCCATGTACAAAGGTTCTCTTTCAAGCCTACATGTACAATGCCAACTGTCCCAGTAATGAAGATTCTGCTTTTATGACCTAATCACATCCACAAAGCCCAACCTCCTCAACCACCATCATTGGAGCTAAGAACTCATCAGTGGGCCAATTGAGATTAGACTGAAACCTTTGTCCATGACAGTGACCTTCTGGGCCCCCACTAACAAGATCTTCATTCTGCTTCTTCTACCATGTGTTCGCAAAGGCCGTTTCAGGTTTTCTGACTTCACTGATTTACTTCCAGAAGCCTACATCTGTTTTCTTTGATTTGGCTGCATAAATTACTCCAACGTATATTGAAATGACAGGATTTTTTATTGTCCTATCATTTTTGATGATCATGAGTTTGGATTGAGTTCAGTAGGGGCAGTGTTTCCCTTATTCTTTATCTGTGAGCCAAGCTGGAAGACAGTAAGGTTGGGGTGAAAATCGAATGAAAGTTCCTTCTCTCCTGTCTACAGATGATACACTTTGAAATGAATCTCAGTTACTCTCTATATGGTACATTTTACTCTGTCTCATACCATGATAGCCAACCAGAAATGTATAAAACCACAGAAGACAGAGGCTGGAAGGAGTCTGAAATTCTGAAGTTCTGTTATATCATAGGTTCAGGCTCTAAGTTTAAAAGGTAGACACAGTTACTTCGATTGCATATTAATGAGGGAGGTGTTTGCGTACAAGACACCAACTCCAAGGCATTGACACTGATAAGCATTCAGGACAGGAAATAATACTGTGGCCACCTCTGAAAATAAAGTCTGGTCCATCTAGTCTGATTCTACTTTTGTGTATGAGAAAAATGGTGAGAAAATTAACATCAAAAATATATATTCATTTGCTGGGTTCCATAGACTGTAACAATATTTGCAGAGTTTGCCTCCTATTTCTATGTCATAAGGTGCTGTAACTTATGCCCTTTAAAAGGGATCAGCATACTTCTGAATTCTATAGGTTTTGTGTGTGTGTGTATGTGTGTGTGTGTGTGTGTGTGTGTGTGTGTGTATGTGTGTGTGTGTGTGTATGTGTATGTGTGTGTGTGTGTGTGTGTGTGTGTGTGTTTGTAAGCAGTCTGTGGTATGTGCATTTGTGTCACAGCACTCTTCCTGTTCTTTATCCATTTCTTCTCTTCTTCCTTGCTCAGAGCTGTGAATATCTTGCCAAGGATGCTAGAAATGATCATTAGGGGGATGAATTAGCTTCATTTTGCATTTTGTATTCAGCACAAAGTCTAATTCAAATAGAAGCTGACAGTAAATCAACAAGAAAAGTATGCCCAGGCCATCTTCCTCCACGTAACTGTGCTGACTCACCTCCTCATTACATTAGAGAATATATTCCAGTGAATGTTCCTATAGTGACAGATGAGATGAGACTAAGCTAATGGGCCTGTTTGGACACTGGTTTTTCTGCTTCAGCAACATGTCATAGCAGAAGAAGCAGGTGTCATTTTATGCTAGTATATATAATAAATTTTAAGTTATGAGACAGCTGAATATGGCATATTTTATAATTTTTGTTGCTACATCTTAAATAATTGAAAATGCTATCCAACTTATGTAATTGAATACAAAATTACTTTACCAAGAAAATAGACTATGGTTGTACCCTCTAGAACTATAAGAGAAGAATAACATTTAGCAAGCTAAGTAGAGGTGTTTTACTGTACTAATATTATATCAGAGCCATGTTTTCATATAGTTTTTAGAATATACAAATGATGAATAAAAATAAAAATTAATAGTTGAACTATGTGAAGATTCTGAGACAGTTTTCTAAATTCCATGGGACTAATTTTAAGTGACTAAGAAATGCATATTATTTCCAGCTAAGACTAGTAAGTATTAAGTAACTTTCAAACAGAGAGGATATTGAGGAATTAAAAGCATATCTACCATTATTTTACCTCAAATGGACAAGCCATATGTCTTAGTTGGGATTTTACTGCTGTGAATCGATACCATGACCAAGGCAAGCCTTCTAAGAACAATATTTAAATGGGGCTGGCTTACTGGTTCAGAGGTTCAGTCCATTATCATCAAGGTGGGAGTATGACAGCATCTAGGCAGGCATGGTTCAGGAGATGCTGTGAGTTCTACATCCTCATCTTCAGGCCACTAGGAGATGACTGGCTCTCAAGTGGTTAGGATGAGGGTCTTAAAACCTATTCCCACAGTGAGACACTTCTTTCAACAAGGTCACACCTCCAAATAGTGCCACTCCCTGGGCCAATCATATTTAAATTTCCAGACAATGCAAACAACTTAAAAATAAGCATGGGCTTACTTACATTGATATCCACAGAATTGAAGTAGGTGATTTGGTACCCAGAGACATAACCGTAGACTCTTGAACAATTCATGATTTATTCTGAAATATCTATTAGAATAGTAAAACCTAAAATCAGTTTATAAAAGAATTCTACAAAAACTGACCCTCAAACACTAAATGTCATCATCTCTAACGACAATTATATGTTATATGTGATAAGAAATGAAATGTGTGTATATGAGTGTTCGTTTTGGTTGAGGAGGTGATGCAGCCTGTAAAGTGGTTTAGTTTGTCAACACATATATCAGACAAGCACAACATGGCAACTTTTTTATTTATCTTCTACTTCCTGGTACCTCTTGTTTGCCAGAAAGGAAATACAACATTTTTTATACACATTTTGAACATCTCTATGTATCATAGCTGTGTAAGACCCTATCTTCTCTTTGGTAGGTCAGGACAGAATAGAACAACTATGTCTTCAAACGATAAGCATTTTTCAGGTTTACTCCCATATCCAGAAATACAAATGCCTATAACACAGCAAACTAAATATTCACAGTAAAATAAAAATTTAAAAACCTAAAAGCTGAAAGCTAGAGAACAAGTTAACATAGCAGCATAAGCCTAATAAGCAGGCTTTTAGACTCTAAAAGATTAAGTTTTAAGTCCCATGGAGACCTATTAATGGGTGTGTTTATGTTTACGAAAATGTAGCAGATGGCTGAGAACATGCAGTATCTGTTAAACTCTCAAAACATTTTGGAAATAGTAAGAGACCACATGTCCTCTTTTGCTTGTTCTTTTCTTCCCCCTCATGTCTTAAAGAATCTGTTGACTCATTACCATTATGGCTTCTGCATGTGCCTAATTTCTTTTATGTATTCATCTCTTGTGGGTTTTTTTTTTTTTTTTTAATTCTACTTAGTAAATTTAATGTGGTTCCAGGGCCTTCTAGATCACTGGAACAGTCAAGCAGTCCCTGGCTATCTTAGGAAAAAAGAACTCACTTTCTTTTTATGTCTGCCCAGGGAGAATTCAGTAGATATTAGACCTGGAAAGGTACTTCCAGCATCACAGTACAGAAGTTTCTACAGAGAGAAAAACAGGAGTCAGGGCCAATTCTTGCTTCCCTTCAGGGAGTATGCTGTGAAAAATCTATTGCTAGAAACCAAGCTCTGTTTCTTTACACCATATCCTAAGAGAGTTGCCCAAAACCCTTAGAAAGATTTGATATGGGCACAGCACTTTCAAAAAATGAATGAGAGGACAAAAAACATGAGCATTAGTAAGAGATGACCAAAGAAAAGACTCATGATATATTGTTGGACACACACAAACACACATATACATGTGAGTCTGTGGTGCTCACATGCATATAGCTTGGGCATGGGTCCTGTTGGGCTGAGTTATGGGTCCTGTGTGTCTGCTGCCCCAGGTGTCTGGAACCAAGGCTCAGGGGGGCAGAAGCACGTGGGAATTCTACTGAGTTCACTCCACATGGTGCTGGGCAGAAGTCACTGAGTTCTACCCTAGGCAAGTGGGGAGATCCCAGTCTGTGGTCCTATGGAAGCAGAGCTCTTGGGTCGGGAGTCTCCACCTTGGCTGGCAGGAGACCAGCTGGTCTCAGCCCTTGGGCTCCCAGGCACTGCTGAGAGACTACAGAAGGACTAAGACAAGGGAGTAGGGGGATGCACATGGGCTGAACCAGCCGGTAGCCAAAAGGGGTGAGGGAGAAAAGCTCCCTTGGGGTGGAGACTCACCTGGCTGGGTCATGGCTGTCTTGTTTGAGTTGGCAGGGCTCTGTGGCTGGAATGCAGAGAGGTTGTCCACAGTTGGCCCCAAAGACAAGAGGAAGTCTATGATCTTAAAATGTTTATTGTCATGGAGGAAAGTGGATGAAGTTGTACCTCATGTTATCAGGGTGGGCCTGAGGTTAATACCTTTTGCAAGTTCGGAGGGTCTGGAAAGGAATGCTTAATTGGCTACACTCTCTGGCCTTCAGGTAACTCATGAATATGGAGATCTCTTGGGGCTCTGTGGCCTGTTATCATGCCCTCTACCTGTGCTATGTGATCGAAGGCCACAAACCTTTCTTTGGGAGGGGCTGTGGTTGGCTGAAGCTAAGTGAAAGGAACCAGGTACCAGGAGCAAGGCCAAACTCCTACTGTCCCTTTAGAGTATCCGGTGTTCAAGGCCTGCACTCAACCAGGTACCCAGCTGCCTCTCACAACCCACCGCCCCCCCCCCACACACACACCAGCTCAACTGGAAATATAACAAATAGACAAATGATAGTTTATCTAGATTATCAATATGACCAGAATTAAGAAATAAGCATTAAGAAATTAGGAAAGCACATTTTGACTTATTTGTAAGAATATATTCAGAGACATTCAATTAATAGAAAAATATATGCTAAACACCTGTGGTATCATCACTTAGGTTCACAATATAAGAAAGAAAAAGATGAACAAGAAGAAGAAAGAGGAGGAGGAGGAGAAAAAGGAGAAAAAGGAGAAAAAGAAGAAGAAGAAGGAGAAGGAGAAGGAGAAGGAGAAGGAAGAAGAAAGAAACAAAGAAACAAAGAAACAAAGAAAGAAGGAAGGAAGAAGAGTTCTCTCTTGGCTCTCTAATGTCATCATGTAACCTGCTCTTCACTGAAATGCCTATATCACCATTATGGGCTGAAATCCGAAATCAAGAAACCTTTAATTCTTCTTTTTAAATAGTTCTTTCATGCCTTTTGATGATGAGCTAATGAAAACCCTCAAAAATATTCCTACTACAAAGGCATTTCCACTCATTTTTACTGAACTTCAGTCTGACTTCTAGACTGCACAGCATCTTCCTTCTACAAATGAAGTAATAACAAATAACTATCGAGATTTGAGCAGGTACTCGTGAGCTTTAGACCCTGTGAAGCAAATGGAATTATCCTCTGAATAGAGACAAAAGGAAAACTTTGAGATGTTCAGCATGGCAAAACTCATATATTGTTGTTGAACCACAAATGACTTTTTAAGTTCATAGCTTATTGTTCTGTGTATTCAGCAAATACTTATCAAGCACCTGCTGTGAGCCAGACTCTATTCTTGACAATATTACGAGGAGCCCCATTAGACCTGTTGCATACATGAAGAAACTTATCCACAAATAATCAGAAACCAGAAAGACTGAACACATTCCTCAAGTTCTTTTGGCAGATAAATAACTTAAGCCACAATTTGATTCAGAATCAAAACTTATTGACTACACAAAGTCAAGGAACAAATGAAGTTAGACTGGGAACCAGTTTAGGCACATAAAGAGGAGAATGCCAGAAAAAACATTTGTAATTTCTGTATAGTTAAGAGTCTTGGCTCTTCAGTTATGAGACTATGTAATCTTCTTTTAAATATTTTTTTACAGGAACTATTTATTTCCAGAAAATATTGATATGCCATCACCAAAATTAAAATACTTCAGGACTTCAAAACATACAAGTAATAAAATTGTAGGTTAAATTATCCTTGGTGAAGTGGGTTGCCACTTCATCATTACAATAAAGATATTTTTCACCTTGCCTTTTCTTTTCACAAAAGGCCAAAGGAGAATAATATTTATAAGAAGCTAAACAAGAGTAATAATATCAAGAGATTAAATGCTAAGATTAAAGAGTATGAATGTTTTTGTGAATGCTGTGAGAATTGATGTATGCTCTAATAAATTGTATGGTGTGTGTGTGTGAGAGAGAGAGAGAGAGAAAGAGAGAGAGAGGGGGGGGTTTCAATAACTGTACTCTAAAAGAACTAGAGGGAAAGCAGTCTATAGGAAAGACTTAGTATCTTAAGATCATCCAAAGAATAATAGCAGCAGCGATCTAAATCATAGCAGAAATATTATAATGAAATATGTTCTTAATATGTTTGAGTTGCTAATTTCTGAAGAGATGTGAAAATTAAAAATGCCTATTCACCTAAGATTGAGGGGCCACTTTCACACCAGAGAAGAGATTTCATCCAAATTCAGCCCAGTTGGCCAATTAGTTTATTAAGATGATTTACAGTCACATGGTTGGCTAAAAGGTACTTATAAAAGTACCAGGAAGTCCAGGGAATAACTTGAGAGTAGGTAGACCAGTGAAAAGTCTCTAGTGCAGCACAAACATCTCACAAAAAGCTGAATCACTAAAGTTTCTAATTAATATACAGTGACCTACACTATAGGATAGTCCTATAGGAAGCTTAAGATAGCCTTAATGGGATCCTTTGGATGTTGGTGAAGCCCTGAAGTCTCTGAGCCCTATGCTTATATCTTATGTCCAAAAAAGAAAATCATTAGACAAGATCTCATGAGGGTTGCATCACTGCATAATTGCTCTGACTTAAAGGAGCAGTGCTCATATCCCACCCAGAAGATGCAGTTATACAAAAAGAAAAGATTGAGCAGCATGTTTTTTGGTGTGGAATGGTTAAATGATCCGATACTGAGTAATTTGTCAGAAGGAATGCCAGAATGAAGCTTAAATTATTGTTTGAGATAAGTAGGTAGAGGGTGGGTCATAACCAAGGTGAGGATACCAAGGAACAAACAATTCAGAAGAAGAAAAAATGACTGAGTTGATTCTGGATAGGTATTTCATGCACATCCACAATTCCAACAAGCCTATGGGGTAAGCTGTTAGATATATTGTTTCATGAAGCTTTCAACAAATACACCTAAACAAAATGTGAGACTATAGCTGCTGCAAGAGAGTGAGGAGTAGGGGGTGGGGGGTTACCCTTTCATAAAGCCAGGGCTTCACACAGAGCCCACCATTCACAAGAAATAACCTAAAGCTACTTACAGCAGAATCTGATGTCTGGTCCTCAGCAACACTGGCTCAGCTGGGAAATTTCTCCAAAGTTCTGAAAGTGATGAGACTAAAAAATATGGACCCATGATAATAGAACTATAAATAGATCAATGTTCACACAAGGAATACAAACACATGAAGTTAAAAAACCAAATCAAACACATCACTGTTTATCAGACTACCTTCGTCTTTCCTCTCGTGATTTTATTTTTATTTATTTTTATTTTATTTATATACTTTTAAATAATTTTTCCCTTACTGCCCCCCTCCCAGGGACCCCTTGCCACAATTCTTCCCCCCTCACACTCCCCTTCTCCTCTGAGCTGGGGCCCTCACCCCCAGGTATCCCCTGCCCTGGCACATTAACTCTGTGAGGCTAGATACATCCTCTCCCACTGATGCCAGACAAGGCAGTCCAGCTAGAAGAACATATCCCATGGACAGGCAACAGCTTTCGGGATAGACACTACTCCAGTTATTTGGGACCCACATAAAGACAAAGCCACAAAAAAAATTTGTAACATCTGTTAAAAATGTGCAGTGAGGCCTGTGTCCAGCCCATGTCTGTTCTTTGGTTGGTGATTTAGTCTTTTAGAGCTCCAAGGGTCCAGGTTAGTTGACTCTGTTGGTCTTTCTGTGCAGTTCCTATCCCCTTTGGACCCACAATCCTTACTCCTATTTTTCTGTAAGAATTCCCAAGTTCCATCCACTGTTTGACTGTGATTTTCAAGGAATGCCAGACAAAAAGTTGTCAGAAAGTGTAGAGTTAATTTAAAAACAATAACATGATGAGCAAAAGTAAAAATAATTAAACAAACAAATGAGCAAACCAATAAACAAATAAATATCAGTCCACATTATACACCTATTATAACTTCCAAAGTTTAGGACACTGAAAACACCTAATAATGCTGTGTATATAGAGTAACAGGAGCTGACATTCACTGTTGGTGGGAATCCAAAGTGGTGCAGTCACTCTGAAAGACAGTTCACTATATTCTTACAGAAATAAATACACCCTTACTGTACAACCCAGCAATCATGTTCCTTGGAACTTACCCAAAGGAAGTAAAAACATATGTCTACATAAAAACCTTCACATAGATGTTTATAGCAGTTTTATTCATTTCTGCAAAAACTGGGAATCAACCAAGATGTTCTTCAGGAAGTGAATGAATAAATAAAGCTTGGTGTGTCTAGACGATGGAATGTTATTCCACTCCTGAAAACGAATGAGTTACCATATAAAGACAAAGGGGAAACTTAAAGGCATATTGCTTACTGAAGTCATCCATATTGATTACTGAAAAGGCAACATAGTATTTTATTCTAACAATAAGACACTCTGAAAATAGCCAAACAATGTAGACAATTAAAACTTAAGTGGTCTTTGGAGATGGAAAACAGAAAGTAACAAATAGCTGAGCATCAAATAGGTTTAAGGCAGTAAAATTACTCTTGATTATGTAAGAATTGCAAATCCATGTCAGTGTACATTGGTCTAAACCATCAAGAGTGAACCTTGATATAAATTATAGACCTCAGTGGGAAAATAATAGTCTAGACACACACACACTCTCTCTCTCTGTCTGTCTGTCTGTCTGTCTGTCTGTCTCTCTCTCTCTCTCTCTCTCTCTCTATATATATATATATATATATATATATATATATATATATATGCCATAATAGTATAGAATATTGAAATTAGGGGAGATTATGCTTGTGTGGGTCAGGAGGATATGTATCACAACATTATATTCTTCACAGTTTGACTGCCAAAAAATCTATTCTTGCAAATAATGTCTTTTTTAAGTATGCAAAGCATGAGTACAAAGTTATTATATTTTGTTGTCATAACTAAATTCTCTTGTCATGTGAGACAACATTCTGTTTGGTGCACTAATTATAATGAACTTGAATTTGAGTCACTTAGACATTTTCAGTAATTTGTAATATAGTTTAATATCTACTATGATACAGTATTACAAATAAAGAATTTATAGCACTGTTTATAAGATTTGGGTTATGATCTAAACCATGCCTAAAGGAAGATAGCATGTCTTGTGGTTATTACATTTTGCCTTAGTTACATAGCACCTAACTATGAAAATATTAATTTTACTAATAAATAGATTAGCAAGACATAAAGTAGCTTTATTCTTGATTATCTTCTCTTATCCCTATTATACTGAAATTTATCAAAATAATAAAATAAAATGAAAGGCATCACCAAGGATTTCTAGATACCTACCATATATTGACATTACACTACTGAACTAAATTGGGTATTTTTTTTCACACCACTCATGATGGCCAATGTATGTTTTCTTTACTAGATAAAAGAGATGAGTTTTACCGTATCCTCAGACCAGGAAAGGATGGACAACTAAGATTGTTCTCTGATCCATGGTCTATGGCATGATCATGCTCATACTCACATACATGAATACGCACACATACGTGAGGGGGAGCCTATCTTATTCTATGTTAATAGTAAGTGAGTGAGTGTGGGCTATAGGGACTCTCTGGGATTACAAGAGTATAACCAACAAATCGTGCTTGGTAGTGCAAATTATGGGAATTTTTTACACCTAAAATATATTAAAGTGTTTTACCTTAGCTTTTGACCATGAGTTATGACTCCAGAATATTAGGATTGAATCAAATTCCCTACAACTACTAACTTACAAGTTTGACAATTGCCTTTCCCGAACTAACTTTTATTATTTGTGTGACTACAAACAATATTTTATTTCTCTAAAATTACTCTTAGAGACTATGTTATCATAATGATTAAACTTTATTGTCTATTTGGCTATTTAGAATAATGTAGAGGACTCAACCCTGTGTCAGTTGAGGAGGGAGTGTTTAAAGAAGAATCTAACTAGGCAAAACTCATCTAATTTATATAATAAGCCCCATTGTCTTGAATACTAGATTGAAGGCTATTAGAGCGCTGATGAAAATTTTCATGACTAGTTAACTAGCCCCCTGTTCAGAATTATAATCACTCTGTGGTACTGTATGTACTAACTTAATTTTTTCACTTCATGGAAGTTCACTAATAAAAGATTGCCTTGAACTAAAGAATAGTTTTAGAATATGGACTTTGAACAGTAATGAAACTGCTAAGAATAGTAGGGCTTTTAAAACTAGACTGAAGGCATTGTCTTATGAGATGATCTTGAGACTATGCGGACCATGGTTGTATTGTGATAATGTAAAATGAAATGTTTGAATAAAACTATGTGGCACTGTGGCATATACTTTTCATTGTAAAATTTGTCTAGGTTGGAATTACTTGAAAGATACATCTCTAGTTGTGTCTGTGAGAACATTTTTCAGAGATGTTTAAATGAGGAGTAAAGATCCATCCTGAATATGGGTGACACACTAGCATTAGCTAAAGTCCAAGAAATAAAAATGGGAAGATGAGCAAATACACAGGCCAGCCCTGATTCAGGCAAATGTGAACAAGCTCTCATTGCCCAGTCATGAAGTTCTCTTGCTTTCATTTTTTTCTTGCTATGATGGATTCTGTCTCTGGACAGTGAACAATCTTTCCTCCGTTAAGTTGCTTATTATATACTTGGTGACAAGAATCAGAAAAGTAATGAATACCAGGATTGTAATGTACTTACAGTATTTAGAGTGGTGTATTGCACGTAGAAAGCTCTTTGTAGACAATTATTACTACTTTCCAAAATAAGCATCTTCTTTCAGAAACCTAGCACTCTCTCTTTTGCTCTTGAATTCACAAAAATGTATTTTCCCTTTTGCTGCTTCCTGTAACACATTTTATGTCTTTCCATCCTTTTACTTGGTTCTATGTGCTTTGCTGTGTTCTATTTTTCTTTGCTAAAGCAGAGTTTCATGTGGCCCAGCACTTCTTTGAGCTGACCATGTAGTCAAAAATGACCTTGAATTTCAGTTCTCTTGTTTTTACTTCCTAAGAGATTGCAGGCTTTTTACCGAGATAGCTGGCTATGTTTTTCAGCGTCCGATTAAAGTCTCACGGGCAATTGAAAACGTTCTCTGAATGTCCATGACTTTGTGAGGTCTTCTGTTTAGCACCTTGGTCATATTTTATGAGGACATTATCACATGATTGGTATTTGTCATTGTGATGGGTAATGTTGGTTGTCAACATAACAGGAATTTTAATTCCTTAGGAGACAAACATATGGGAAAGTCTGTGAGGTAGTACAGAGATAGGTTAGTTGTAGCGGTACTACAGTGAAGATAATGTCATTTTATAAGCTGGGGTCTTAGACTGAATAAAAAGGACAAAGTGAGTTGAGCACCAGCAGTGAGCTCTCTGCCACCTAATTGAAGATGCAACATAATAAGCTGCTGCAGTTTCCTGCCACCATGACTTCTTTGTATTATTGACTATAAATTTGAGCCATAAGCCAAATTAAATTCTTCCTTCTTTAATCTGCTTTCATTACTATTTTATTGCAGCAAGAGAAAAGTAACTAATGCAATCTCCCCCATGTTGTATTGCCATCTTACTAACAGATTATTTATATGGTCTTTTTCTACTTTCAAGGTCACAAAGTCACAGTTCAGTTGAATAGTCCTATGTAGAAAGATCTTGAGATCAGCTTTGAAATAGAAACTGTCTTATTCAGGCATGGATGTGAAGAGACACTGTGATCAAGGCAACTCTTATAAAGTAAAACATTTAATTGAGACTGGCTTACTTGTTCAAAGGTTCAGTCCATTTTTATGGCAGTATCCAGGCAGGCATTTCACTGAAGGAGCTGAGATGTCATTTTCTGCAGAACCAAGAGTTCTGTGAATCTCTCATGAAGCTAGAAATGACCAAAGTGTCACAGCTCTCAGAAGGGAAGCCCTTGCAGGGCAAGTAGCTGGGATCCCAGATTTTTCCTGATAGCATGGCAGCACCAATGCCAGCAACAAGGGCAGCAGCAGCAGAAGGCAGTGGCATTGGGTGACAGTGGCAGAAGGGACAGCAGGGGCATGAGACCAGCCTGCATAGTGGGTCTAAGGTCCAGCAATGAATGCTTTGGAGTGAAAAATTCTTCCCCAAAGTGTTATAGCTCAGTAAAACAGCCACTCACAGGTGATTCTTAGTGAAATAACTTGTGCACTTTACTCCATGAGGCTAGGGACTTTATAAACATTGAAAAGTTGAGTGGTAGATGCTTCCCCTTGGCTCATTTTGAAGTGGTAGTAGTGCTCTATTAACATGTCAAAGGACTTCAATTTTTTTTTTTTAACATGACTGATTGTTATGGTTCTCCCGGTGAGGTGTCATGGTTACATGTTCCAGAGCAAGTAGTTTGGCAGGAAGCTGGCCTTATGCCTACTATACTCAATTCTGAGTTTCACAGGGTTTGGGCTCACTCAACCTTCCCAGTTCTTCTGTCTAGTGGCTCAGTACACTTGCTCCTATTGACTATGTCCTTTGCCTTACAGAAGCTTTTCTGTTTCATGAGATTCCATTTATCATTTATTGAATGTTGATCATAGCTCCTGGTTCACTGGTGTTCTGTTCAAGATATTTCCCCTTGTGCCCATGTGTTTAAAGCTCTTTCACACTTTCTCTTCTATTAGATTCAATATATCTAGTTTTACATTGAGGTCCTTGAACCAATTGCATGTGAGCTTTGTGCAAGGTGATAAATATACATTTATTTTCATTCTCCTACACACAGACCTCCAACTAGACCAACAGAATTTATTTATTTTTTTTAAAGATTTATTTATTTATTTTTATGTATGTGAGTACACTGTAGCTGTCTTCAGACATACCAGATGAGGGCATCGGATCCCATTACAGATGGTTGTGAGCCACCATGTGGTTGCTGGGAAATGAACTCAGGACTTCTGGAAGAGCAGTCAGTGCTCTTAACTGTTGGGCCTTGGATGAGGTAACTTCATTTAACCTGCCACCTTTAGTCACAGAGGGCTTGATTAACAAGTCTCCACCTCCAGAGATTTAAATATTAATGAATTATCAAAAGGCCAGGGGCTTAGCTAATTAAGTTATTCCCTCCCCTTTCTCCCTTCCCTATAAGATTGGTCTCCCCTGGCTTTTTTTTTTGGGGGGGGGGAAGCCCGTACCACCTGTATCCATTTACCATGTCATGAACAATAAAGCTTTGGAAAACCGGACTCCACGTGTCGCCTGATCTGCCACCGCCAGGTTCCCAGCCTTTGGAAAGTTGAGCCGCCCACCGCCAGCCCGTGGCAGCTGTATCAATGTGGGATCCTCCGCTGGGAAGCCCGCCCAGGACCCTGATGCCGGACTGCCCTGGGACCCTGCTGCCGGACTCCCTCCCCCTGCCTGTGAGATTTCTTCCCCACACTTAACCACTGAGCCATCCCTTCAGTCCCCCAGAATTTATTGAAGATACTTTTTTTTCCAATGTATGCTTTTGGCTTTTATCTCAGAGTTCTAGTGTTCATAGGTATGTGGGATTACATCTGGGTCTTCGATTCTATTCCACTGATTGTCCTGTCTGTCTCTGTATGAATACCATGAGTTTTTTTAAAATCACTAAATGCTTCGTAGTACAGTTTGAGGTTAGAGACTGTGATTCCCCTAGAAGTTCTTTTATTGTTGACAATTGTTTTGTTTATTATGTCCATATAATGTTGGGAATTACTCTTTCCATGCCTATAAAGTATTGTGTTGGAATTTTGACAAAGATTGCATTGAATCTGTAGTTTGCTTTTGGTAAGATGTCCATTTTCACTATGTTAATCCTACCAAGCCATAAGCATGGAAGATCTATCCATAAAAATTGAAAAAGAAGAGTCTTAGTTTCAAAGTCAAGCTAAAAGAACAGTAGAGGAACGCATAGACTAGTGTATGTAAAGGCCATATGTAAATGAAGCACATGAATATTTACAGGCCATATACATAAATATAAAGCACTGAAGAAGAACTCTGATTCCTCTTTGTTATCGTAATAGAAAGGTATTCCTGGGTGTATCAATCCCTCTTACAAGCAAGTAATCTTTATAATCTGTAATTAACAACTAAGAGATTAGTTGCTGGGTACAATGTCAGTTCCCCTGAGACCTCACATTCAGTCAAGAGGAAGACCAGACTGATAGGATCCCTTCCTGCCTTAGTCCCTCAAATCTTCTCATTTATTTTCTGCCTACTCTATTTTCTCCTTCTTAGGTTGCCTCAGTAAACAGATGTGAATAGAACACTGTAAGAATCAAACAGAAAGACACTGACTGCAATCCTCCCACTTTAATTTCCCATAGATTTCCTCAGAATATAGATAGTGCTTAGCTAAAAACATTTGTATCGTGGAATTGACGCTCTGCAGCTAAAACTGTCTGCCATGTTGAAAGTGATTTGTCTTAATGCAGTAAAGGTAATGTGTTAAAGAGCTAACAAGGATATAGAACCTACAGTTAGAAGAGTATTCGAAGTTAGAAGACTATTTGTAGTTGTATATTATTTCTATACTGTATCAACTTTGTGACTGTTGTTGCATGTAAATCCCACTGAACTGGTTGATCATCATAGCATAAGAATCCCTATCTCATCAGACAAGGTGACAATGCAGATCGCTCCTAAGGCAAGATACTTAAAGTTGGTATCAGGCCATTATTCACAGGGGTACACATATACAATATATGCATACTTACATGCTTGTGCTCAAGATAAACTATGTTTATTTTGGACATATATACAGTTTTCAAGTATATATATATATGTGTGTGTGTGTCAGTGTGTGTGGGGGGGGTGTATATCAAGAGACAGAGAGATAGAGACAGGCAGACAAAGAAAGAAATGACTAAATGTAGATAGCTACCATACTTTCTGCCTTACAGAGTATTTTCATGACAGTAATATTTAACATCCACTCTATCATCATTCTTTGTCAAAACACAACAAATTTCTATCAACTACAGTCACCATACAGTGCAGTGACTTCCTCCAACAGAGTCTTGTTTGCTTGGTCGCTATCACTCTACCCTCTCTCCTCATACGAATCTCTAGTCACTACCATTGTGCTATATGCTTCTATCGTGATCAATATGTTTATATTTGATAAATTCAGTGGATCACATGGTAATCTTTCCATCCAAAGATTATTTGATTTAATATAATATTCTGAAAACTTACTTATGTCTCAAAAGGCAAACTTTTACATTTCTTTATAACCAAATGGCATTGCATTATATATATATATATATATACATATATACATATATATATATATATACATATGTATATATATGTATATATACATATGTGTGTATATATATATATATATATATAATATTTCAATAAATTCTTCTGTTCGGTCTACATAAGTTGGTTCTTTATCTAGAGAACCATGAATAATGACTACAAAAACCACTGAGTACCTGCTAAAATAGGTATTACCAAAAGGGCAAAAGAAAACAGCTATTACTAAAAGTGATTTTTTAAAAAATTATGTAAATTGTTTGTGATGGACATGACATTCATAGGCAATAAAAATGGTATGGATATTTTTCTGAAAATTACAAATATAACTAACATGTGATCCAAAACCTCCATAATCCAAAGAGCAGTGGAATTTTTATCTGAGCTACCATTGCAAAAGCTCTTTGTTAAGAAGCTCATCGGAAATCATCTATCAGGGTTATTAAACCTGAGTATCCAATGACTTAAATCTTCAATGATACACCATATCACCTTTGATCCTAACTCAGAACAAACGTTTCATACGTGTGTATGATTGCAAAACCATCTAGTATATATTTATTCACATTCCAGAGGTTTCCCTCATACTTTAGCATGAAAATGAAAACCAAAGGACATTTTCTTCCTAATGAGAGTTATAGATGATCCATCTATTTCTTGGTAAGTAGGCATTCACCCTACAAATTATAAAGAATAATAATATACCATTTTTCCTATTTTAATAAAGCTTATTAAATTCTACAAATTTTACCATTTGGCTAGACTTTATTTTGTTGCATTGTAATTATTGTTTTCCTTCATCATTTATTTAGGACACTGACTCTAAATGAGTAGATGGACTTAATTGGGTCTAACTGAACACCACATGCTTCATTCCTTGACTGAAAAAAATACATTTAAAATTGAATGTATTGGGGCCAGTAATGATATATTATTGCCATATGTAATTACATAACATTTCATTATTGGCTCATTATTTTTAATTAAGCTTTGGAATATCATATTCTGTCACCAGAAGCTTAAGTTCCTACTGACATTTGAAAAGCATTGCCATTTTTCTATATTAAATTTAGATATAGTCCTAGTAAAGAAAGTCTTGAGTTATAACAGCACAAAATTTATATTAAGCTTCTTAAGACTGTATTTGCAATAAAATATTTATGAAGCTGATATATTTATTCTTCTAAAGTCAAATGTTTATACTGTTTTTAATCTAATAAGATAGAAAAAGATAAAAAATAAGAATTATTTAAAATAATAAAATATGAAAATCATTCATTTTACCTTAAAAGAAACTGTGAATACTATATTAATACAATAACTAGGTTTTTGCACTTACCATATAGATTATCTTCCAAATAAGGTCATTAGATAATATTATCTTGCTTTTTGTTTTCCCACAAACAAAGCTGATAGATAAAAATTGGGCTCAGAAAAGTTATTGTGAATGAGATTCATGAAGCAAAAGTAAGACATCCAAAATTAAGGAACTAGAGAAGGGGCTGGAGGGGTGGCTCATTGGTTAAGAGTACTTGGTACTCTTGAAGAGGATAAAGGGTTAGTGTCTGCTCATGGTAGCTTACAACCACCTATATATGTCCAGTTACAGGGTTTTGAAGCCTTCTGGCCTGTTTGGGCATTGCACACATGTGATGCACATACACATATGTAATAAACAATGAACAAATAAGAAAAGAAACGAGAAGAAAAGAGCAAAATCTCAGTGAGAGATAGAGACAGATTTAAAAAATAAACAACCACCAAAAATAAAAAAAAAACAAAAACAACAACAACAAAATCTGCAGCACTTCTGATGCATTCATTATACAGACTAGCACCAGAATCATCATGGGGGAGATGATAACACTTTATTTATCATGTATGCATCCTTGAGAGTTTTAACTGTCCTACACTTTTTGAATTTTGTAGATCCCAGGGACAGTTTTAACTCATGTTGTCAGAGAAGTTTTTGATATAAAATATAAAAGATGAGAGTCTCTATGGAAACCAAACACTAATTTGACAGACAGCTGAAAAGGTATGAATGTATTATTCTGTAATCAATGAACTGATTGAGAAAGTTCCAACATACAAATTGGAAGATCCAGGAGAAACACATGCATCTTCCAGGGCACTCTAAGGGTGAATTCCTAGGAGAACTTGATGTTCCCATTCACATAACAGACATCATATTGGTGAGGTTTATTTTGTTTTTGTTTTTTTTTTTAATATGTCTCTTGTGTCTTGCTTGTGTTATTGTGAAACAAAATTCTTTAGTAGAGTGAATTAAATAAAACAAATCTGAAACTATGACCAATAAAAAATAAATATGATGGAATTATAAGAAAAAGAAAAGAAAGAAGATACAATTTGAGGTGGGGCATTGGCATACAGAATTGAATAAATCTCCCAAGAAATGCAACTGATTAGAAAAGTGTCCCAATGTAAGCCATAGGCATCATTTTTCTCATAAATACTGACTAAACAATTGCATGGAAATTCTTTCTCTTAGTAATAATATGTCCTTTTGGGAAACAGTGAGTCCCACTTGCCAATAAAATTTTATCTCAAAAGGTGAGTGCCTCTTGCATAAATAGCTCTGATATAATAAGTTTATGGAATAGTTGCTGTCAGAGATGTTGTGAGCAAGTGAGTCATATCCTGTATCCTAAAAGACATGGATATTAGAAAATAAGAACAACACAGTCATTACCCTTCTTTATATATCTATAGAACATGCACACTCTTTCTTTTCCCTCCCTCTAACACATACAAAAACATAGACATGTACACACATGTTCACAAACAGAAGCAAACATAGGCAGAAACATACACAAACACACAGCTAAGTTGGATTTAATTTATATTTTTTCTCAGTTACCTGCTCAGTCGTATAATTTTTACTTATTACCAGGTAATTATCACAGTTAAGGTGGTAATTTTACCACTTTGTGGTAAATTCACACATAGAATTATAGCCATTGTCCAAATTATTTATGTCTAACATGAACGTCTTCAACATTTTAAAACCAGCCGTGTATTGCATCCCAAGGCCTTGTGAACTGGACAGTCAGGGAGGATATCAGTGCATTGTTTGAAAACACAATATTTAACTGATTGACATGTTATATTGAAGCCTCACCCTGACTTTGCACAGATGTCAAATACCTTGTAGAGATGTCTACAAAGCTAGATTAAATTGTGATGGTCAACTCATAAGCTTTTATGAGGCTCTCTAGCCTCATTCTTTTAAGGCTCTTGGGTCTCTTACATGGCTTCCAGGTGGCTAAGTGGTGCTTACAAAGCTTCTTAAATCCTAACCTTGGTAGCACCACTATGTCACTTCTGCCATAGACTTGTTCTTACTGCAGAAAGTAGCAGAGAATTTAGCCAATCTTTAACCAATTGCAGCTGCAAAGATTAATCTTGAATGTAAATAATGTGTGTAAGAAGATTTTATGGAGGCTGTGAAGCTCACACTTAATGTGGTGCTACATTACTGCATTAAGACCTCTCCTGTTAAAACATAAAAATACTATATCGTAGTTTACCAGCCTGTCTCAGGAATAAGGGGTCATCAAATGTGACAACAATAAAAGTTGGCAAAGAGATACAGACAATGCAAGGCTTGTCTTTCTGCACTGGAACTTTGGAATATGGCTTAATAGTTATATTTATACTTTTGAATTATTAGTACAAAAATTGAGTTTCCTTATTTTGTTACTGTCTTTTATATAACATCAACTTAGATATCACAAATATCTGTAAAATGTTCTGTAAAGAATTTTGTCACATCTAGAGGCCACCATACACTTACGTTTTAAGGATGATTGTGAGCATATATTTTTATCCATTGAACATTATTTTTAAGAATCTATTAGTGAATCCACAATAGTCAAATTTGCTTGTTCCTACAAGTATGCAGTTAATTGTTAATGAAGCAAGTCTTGGTAGCAGGCTGCTCATGAGTTTTCCATTGGGCTTGATTTTATCTGTAGCACTTAGAGGAAGATGTAGGCACTGTCTTCCATTTCCCAAGACTCACACTGGAATGCACTCAGCATCTGTGTGCTTACTTGGACCTAATGAAGCCCAGAAGCCCCTGTGTTTACCTTAGTGCTCCCTAAAGCACAACTTGAGCAAAGATAACAGTCACAGAATCAGCAATCCCTCCAGTGCTCCATGGGAAATGACTGTATTGGGATCCCTGGGACATTCATACTGATTGCTGATTTTCTCTGACTATGCAATTAACTGGAAAGTAGATTTTCATTTGTAGTTTCCATTAAGAGAGGCTAGGATTGGGCTGGAGAGATGGCTCAGCTGTTAAAGGCTAGGCTCACAACCAGAAATATAAGAAGGGCTAGAATTTCCTTTAAACCATGATGCACACTGATCTCAGAGACCTAGTTATGGCACTCCTAACCAAATGGATTAAAAAAAAAAAAAGAGGGACATTATAAGGAAACACAGTCTGACTTAAACTCCCTGATCTTCTGGCTCTTATTCTTCTTCTGCAATGTTTTCTAATCTTAGGCATGGGAGCATTTTGTAGATGTATACATTAGTACTGGGCTCCATAATTCTGCATTTTGTTTGGTTGTGGTTTTCTATAGTGATCTCTTGATTCTTTCAATGAGACATTTCCAAGATGAGGGAGGGCTTGGAAGGATGAAAGGGAAAGGAGAAATAATATCAAAATAAAGCAAGCCACCTGAACTCTGAGCACCAGGCACTGTCCAGGCAACAATATAATTTACAAATGATTTCATTATTGGTGGCCCGCATTTCTCTACTTAGTGCTCCTCTCAGATGCTTCTCAATCACATCATAACCAGGAATCACATCGCACCCAAGGTCTCAATTGTGTTTAACAACTGCTCTTGTGTGTCATAAAAAAATCTTTAGAGAAACACAATACATGCCTAAATTCTCAAATTTCTCCATGTCCCTAATATTTTTCAACAATCTAAAACAAAATCACAAGTTAATAATTTTAGATGAAAACTAACATTTTTGGAAATGAGTTATCTGTAAAAGCCTGTGTCCTGTGAACTGTCTTTTATCTCTATGCCATGTCCCTTGTTTCTTAGACAAAGATAATCTTAAAAGCTACCTTCAGGAATCCATTTTGATGCTCTCAAATCATTAAGTTAATTACACATATCTTTTATCAAATATTGTTTGCTTATACAATACTATGTCAATCACTATGTGCTCTATCTAAGCACATTAACCCTTTTGAAATAAAGTTTTTTTTTTATTTTTGTCTTTCAGATATTCTATGATACATTATTTTAAAAGTTAATGGTTATATCAAGGTAAGTTGTGATTATTTATTTTATATTTTGAGATTATAATATAACTATTTTATTTTCCTTCTCTCTTCTCTTTAAATCTATACACCTCTCCTTTCACTGTTTCAAAATCATATTTTGACACATACTGGCAACTTTTATTTCAAATAAAAAATAACAAATATACTTGCTCGAGATTATCTAAAGAACTCAAATGATACTTGCTACAATGTAAATGCCCCTCATATTCCTGATTCTGAGTCACCCCACAGTAAAAAAAAATATTGCCTTGACTGTTTCTTGTTTAGAGTTTTGAAACACGTACCCATTAATACATTTGCATCATAACCATTGTATGTATGTACAGTTTAAAAGATCCTTGTATGAGAAACACTGATTTACACATCTCCTAATTAAAAATTTATAGTTGGAAAAGATGTTTTCATGCTACCACATACTGATCCACTCCGTTGTTTTAACAGTGATATATGACGTTCTAGTATGTTAGTGTATGAGAAATTATTTGAGTTGTACTTTCCCAGCTCTCTTTGGGTAATTTGCAGATTGTGACATGTTCAATACTGTTGTAATAACGTATTTTCTCTATGGATATATATAATTCTAACTGTAAGAGAGTCTCTTAAAAGACAAAAAATTTTGATTAACAGGTACATGTTGCCAAATCCCCTTTGAAAAGGATGACTGCATCATACCAAAGGTCTATAACCTTTTTTTCTAATTCAGTTTCAAAAATATGCATTTGTATGTGTGTCTGTGTGAGTCTATTCACTATAATTGTTTGCCACAACTTCTGGTCTTTTGACTTCCTGGTATTCTCATAGGAAACCACGAAAATAGCTCAACCACTAAAAGCACTGGTTGCTTTTCCAGAGGACCGAGATTTTTCAGCACCCACATGGGAGTTCATAACAACATTTAATTTCAGTTCCAGGGGATCTGATGCTCTCTTTTGGTCTCTGTGAGCCCAAGTATGACTGCAATGTATATAGCCAAAACACTTATACACTTAAAATAATAAAATAACAAAGAATATGTCTTATATTGAGATATATGTATTTGGTCTTATTTTATTACTGTTTAACCTTTGATTCTACCTATCTGTCTGTCCGTCTGTCTGTCTGTCATCGTGTATCTTGGGCTTTCAGTAATGAAATTATTACCTTTCCTCATTTTCATCTATACTGATTACTCAGTAAAATCTGAACCACTGACTGGGATTGGGGCATTAACTCAGCAGGTGAAGTGTTTGTCTTATAAAGCACAAAAACCTGAGTAGAAGCTCCAGGGTTTTGTTTTGCTTTATTTTTAAGTCAACTTTGGTAGTGTACATTGGTAATCCCAACACTGGAGAAATGGAGACAGGTGGACTCCAGGTCCGATTAGCCAGCTTAGCCAGTTGGAGAGGGATAGACCTTTAAAAAAAATAGGTCCGTTCTTAAGGAGCAAAACTCGAGGTTGTCCCTGGCTTCTACATGTACACATCTGCACCTTCACACCCACAAAAAACTTCATTTTATGTTGGTTTTCTTTCATGATTAAAATCAATTATATTATTTATTGATATGCCACTTATATATTCTTATATTTTGGTTTTTATGATCCAGGGGCTATTTATTCCCATATTTATAGCATTTTAATTATTTAACTCAACCATAAATTTTAGAATTGGGTGGAAGAGTGTTTCTCTCTTTTTCCTTCTCATCAGAATTTTTATGTGACCAAATTCTTGAGTAAAATCTACCTTATCAGTTTTATAGGAATTTAATACATTTATAGACTATTTACAGTTTGAATCTGAAATCTCTGCCTGACAGGTTTGGGTGAAGCAGATGGATTCCAAATGTTCTAGCTAATTAATAGATTAATCTCTTGGTTCATTTGTAATAGATTGGCATTATCAGGACTGCTGGGGAACTAGGAAGTGTAACGTACTTCTGAAAAATAGGTGATCGGGCCACATGGTCTGGGAAGACATGCTGTCCATGGGCCTTCCTAACTTTATTTATTCTTTATTTCTTCTGAAATTTTTGCTTTAAAAATGTCTTACTCTGAAAGCTGTAGCATGCCACAGTGTATCACATAGCACACACACTCTTTTGCCCAAACAGCTTTATTTGCAAATGTTCATTGCAGTGAGTCATTAGTACGGTTCGCGACCTCTGGCTTCTGCTACACTATCAATGCTGTATCTTCACAGGTACTCTTCATGGATATCCTATTCTTGCCCTGTGTTGTGGAGATCATTCAGCTTTGGCTCTACAGGACCAGCCCCTTCATGCACTCCTGCATTTCATAGACGGGGTTGATGTTGGAGTGGACCAAAAAGTATGCCTGGGTGGTGCTTGTGTTGTTTAGCCTGACAGTTGACAGGGAGGGTTATGTGGAGGAGGCAACTCTCCTGCTTTATCCAGGCAAAGGTAGACCAGCTCTCCCATATTCAACAGTGCCCACTACCAGTAGAGGCACTCTCCCAAGTGCTGCAGCAAAAGAGGAACAGGGTCAGCTAACCTGTTCTCACAGCCTAGATTTAGCTATCTTATACTGTCAAGGTGAGGCGTGGGAACCTAGAAGGTAGAAGCTATGATCCTGTTTCAAGAGAGTTACAAAATAAGAACTTGGAAGTAGGGGCAAAGCTTTTGCTTCTGAAAACTAAGAGCCAGTAAGAGATTGGTAATCTCAGATTAAAATGACAAAATCTGCCACAGCCCATCAAGCTTTGAGTGGACATCATTAATTACAGGTGATACCATATTCCTAGTCAATTGTCGCACTACAGTCTCATGAGACCATGTGTTAGCTGCCCACTGTGAGGACAAAGCAGGTAAAATAATCAACATAATAATGGAAAAAAGAATTACTGGACCTGAAGGTTTTAAAGGATTCAGCCCGTGGTCACCTGGCCCTATAGCTTTGGTCCTGTGGAACATGGTCTATTTTGGTAAGACCATCAGTCTAAAGCTAATCTTTACTTTGTACCCATGAAATGAATAAAAGACAAGAATCAAAGAGGTTCTGAATAGTCTTTTGGGTGGGTATACTCCCAAGTACCTAAATTTCTTCTGTGACTCTATGTCATCAAAGACCCCAAATAATACTGCCAAATAATGCCACCTGGTAAGGGCAGAAAGGAGAGAACATGGAAACAATAGCTACCTCTAATCCTTGTTCTTCATGGGAAGATCAGAAATACAATGCTCAGACTTGATGCCTGTGAAGAACACCTGTGAAGTAAAGCAAAAATGTGTATTTAGCATAATGCTTAATACATTGTGAAGAAACGGATAATTGTAGCAATGGATAATATTTGCACTGGAAAAACTTTATTTTTGAATTGTAAATATTCTTTGTTTATTTTAGGCTAACTCCACAGGATACGAGGATAGATTTAGAAGCAATTAGGCATCTGCAGAAGTCACTTTCTGAAACATCAGATCTTGTATATCGCCTAGATTTTAAGTGCTTGAAACTTAAGACTGGAGAATACAGCTAACTGACACAGTGAACTCTGAAAGTATTGATAAAGATACTGTTTTGAGGGTTATATTACTAACTGTAATCTCAATGAAAGGAGTGTTCCTAACATCATAATTCTTTCTTCAGTTATGATTTATATGAAAATGATCTAGAGTCTCATCGCTGTGTGAGAGATTAATGGTCAGTAACAGTGGCACAGGCGGCCTCAGATGCTATGCAAATGTACTTGATCTTTGTTCTGAAGAAGATGGAGTCCATAAAGAACTGCAAGAGAAGGAATTGTAGAGATTATAAAAATGGGCAAAAAATGTCTGCATTATTCTAGCAAATACGTGTGTGTGTGTGTGTGTGTATAGGTAGGTAGATATAGATAGATAAATAGATAAATAGATAGATAGATAGATAGATTGATAGATAGATAGATAGATAGATAGATAGACAACAGACAGATACATAAATAAATGTATCTTTCTATCCACTCCAACTCTAAGGTTGGCCAAGCAATATTTCCTTTCTTTTTCTTCTTTAAAAATCTATTTAATTTTGATCAACCACAGATCAATAAATTTAACACAAGCCCATGTCTGAAATATCTTCACACATTTAAAATCTTATACACACTTTCATATTTATCTAGAATCTTTGTCTCAATCAAAATTTTTTAAAGGCATAAAGCATATTTCTAGAGAAAGCTAATATTTTTCTATTAAAGATCATTTCCCATTGAAAGGTCACAGCTATATAGTACCAGAAATTAGAAAGGAACTGAAATACAGAGTTCCAGATGTTGGTAGCAGGAACTGCTGTGGACTAGAAGCTGAGAACTGATCTGAGCTTACATCCAAAGCAAGTAATTACAGTCAGCAAGGCCAGCCAAATGCCCTTAAAAAGGAGCAAGCAAAGACAATCCATAGGTGTTTTAAAAAACTGAGAAGAGTTTATCTTTCCTCTCTACAGCATATAAAATACTATAATGCCTGGTGTATCCAGTAAGGTCTCCAGAAATTAATATAAAAATTAATATGGAAAAATAGTATGATTTATTAATGCTAGATAGGGGACTTCTCTGGATCATTAAAGTACTGGGGGCTGGAGAGGTGTCTCATGGGTTATAAGAAAATGTAACTTTTACAGAGGATCTGAATTGGGTTCCCAGCACTCATGAAGGTGGTTCACAACTGCCTGTAAATCTAGCTCCATGTAAATCCAACACCTGTGGCCTCTGCAGGCATCTGTGCACACATTTGTACATGTACATATATTTTAAAACAATAATGAGCAACAAATGTGCACGTGATTTATTAACATTCCAACACAAAGTCTAACAATAGAAAACTGAATTGGCTAAGATTAGCATCCAATCTTCACTGTAAAAATATCCAGTAATGGAAGAAAATATGACCTATGGGAAACAGAAAAAGAAGAGGCAACAGAAACTATTGTAGTAGTAAAAGAGAATTGGAGAAGGGACATTAAGAACACTGGGAAACATCCCCCATGCTCACGGTAGAGAACATCACAAGCACAATGAGGAAAGAAATGGAAGATTCATGAGGCACAGATTGAATTTCCTAGTGGACAGCCATAATTTTAGTACAGAAAGTTAATATATACTGGCTGAACTGACAGTTGACTTGGGGAGTTGCAATCTCTGAATGTGTATTTGACATAAAGCAAGGTCATAATTGGAGAATTGAGTTCTGAATGTGTATTAGATAAAAAGCAAGGATTTGTGCCTTTACAAAAGATAAATATAGCACCATGTTATAAAAAATGAGTAGGATGAAATAATGACAAGAGCATAAAAAAACAAAGGAAACACTTTTGATGGTTTTGTGGATTAGATACTAGATGTTCCTCCATAGACCAGCAGTTACATGGCACTTGTGGCAGGATGTGGAAGCTTTAAAAGTTGGAGATTGGTTAGTTCACTGGGGACTTTGAAGCACGTGAAAGATCTGTATGACAAGAACTTCAAAACCCTGAAGAAAGAAATTAAAGAAGGCATCAGAAGTTGGAAAGATCGTCCATGCTTGTTGATAGACAAGAGTCTAGCATAGGTAACATGGCTGTCCTCTGAGAAACTCCAACCAGCAGCTGACACCAACAAACACAGAAACCCACAGACAAACAGTGGTTAGGGCTTGGGATCTCTTTGGAAGGATAGGAGGAAGAATTGTGGGCCCTGTAAGGAATAGGAACTCCACAGAAAGATCAACAGTCTATTAACCTGGACCCTTGAGGCTCTCAGAGTCTGAACCACCAACTGAAGAACATACATGGGCTGAACCTAGGCCACCTCACACAGCTTGGTCTTCATATGGTCTTCAAACAACTGGAGCAGGGGCCATCCCAAAAGCTGTTGCCTATCTGTAAGACATGTTCTAGCTGGGATGCCTTGTCTGGCCTCAGTGAGAGAGGATGCACCTAGCTTCACAGAGATTTGATATGCCTGGGTAGGGGAATGGGGGGGCACCCGCTCAGAGGGTGGGCGAAGAGGAAAGAGTTGTGGGAAGGCATGATCAAGGGGGACAGTGAAGAAGGGTTTGAGACTCAGTCCCTTCTTCATGTCCTTTCACTTTAGAGCTACAAAGTGAATAATTTTGTTTTGCCATACTCCCACCGTGATGTGATGACTCATAGAAGGTGAAAGTATCATGGTCCATCATTGGCTTGAATTGTGAACTAGAGGGTTTTTCTGTTTATTTTGGGGTTTTTTTGTTTATTGTTTTTTTCTTTATATATTTACCATGTTAGGTATTTTGTTATATTCATGAAACTTACTCATATAAAAGAGTAAAAATGAACTCAAACCTAATCCTTCTAAATAACTAAAATATGAGTAATCTCTACTCAGGCTGGAGAAAGGGAGAAAATTTGGGGTACAAGAAAGAGAGGTATAATTCTTGATCCTGTAAAAGCTGCTAGTGAACAGAGTGCAACTGTTTGCCAAGTGAGTTCAAAAACATGGGTGAAAAAGACAAGTTTCTTGTAAAACAATAATTCAATATCTGTTTGTTGCTCTGATAAAAAAAATGGTCAAAACCAACTTGGGGAGAAAAGGGTTTGTTTATGTTATATTTCTATGTCATAATCCATTGCAGAGGAAACTAAGCAAGAAATTGGAGGCTTAAATTAGAGACCTAAATTAGAAACCATTGGGGTACATTGCTTACTGGCTGGGTTAGCCCACTTTCTTTTTTTCTTTTTTCTTTTCCATCTTTATTGGTTATTTTATTTATTTACATTTCAAGTGTTATCCCCCTTCTCAGTTTCCCCTCCACAACCCCCCTATTCCCTCCCTCCTCCCCCTTCCTTTATGAGGGTGCTCCCCCACCTGCCCTCCCACTCCTGCTTCAGCTCCCTAGCATTCTCCTACCCTGGGTCATCGAGCCTCCCTAGGACCAAGGGGCTCCCCTTCCAGTAATGCCAGCTAAGGCAATCCTCTGCTACATATCCAGCTGGAACCATGGATGCCCCCATGTGTACTCTTTGGTTGGTGGTTTAGACCCTGGGAGCTTTAGGGGGTCTGGTCCACTTTCTTATACAACCAAACACTATATACCTAGGAAATGTACTACACACAGTGGACTGGGAACTCTCAATATCAACAATCAATTAAGAAAATGCCCATAGAGTTACCCATAGGCAAATCTAACAAAAGAAATTTTTTAGTTAAATTCCTTTTCTCCCCAGATATGTCTAGGGCTGAGTCAAATTAACAACAATAACCAGCCCAATATCTAATACTGTTTTAGAAATAATAGATACCTTGGAAAGTTATATAACTATAAAAAGTTAATTCTTAGTTGCAAACATTCCCAGACAATTTCACTGAAGAATCATATAAACATTTAAGGATGAAATAATATCAGAACATTTTCCATTTCTTTTTATGCAACTACAATTACTCTAGCACAAAATATTCAAAGATGTTATAAGAATAGGAAGCACCAATTAGTCTTTTTAACAGTACATCAGCAACTCACCTCTTCTCAAGGCTCAACAATCACAGCAGCAGAGAGGTGGGCAGACTGTAAGACCATAGGTTGCAGAGGACTACAAAACTGTGCGCTTGAGACACCACTGGCCTGATGTTCATTTGAACTCATAGAAGCTGTGGCTACCTCCACAAGACTTATTCAAGATCAAACCAGTCAAAATTCCAGCATGGAGAGGGGAGGGCTCATGTATTCCTACCACTAGCTGAGTAATTCTTGGTAGTTGATGGCTACTATGAAAGGGAGCGTCAATTTTCTTTAAAGATCATGCTCCATGTGTATTGCCCATGCTCTACTGTATGGCATGCTACTCATGCCCATACAAGCAACACCTGGACTCACTAATTTAAAAATGGAGAATATGAAGATGAGTGAAATATGTAATAAAGTATATAGGAGGAATTAGAGAGAAAGAACTGTGGAATAATTTTGATTAAAGCATATTGCATATTTATATGAAATTCTCACAGAGGAAATTTAAATTTATATTTAATTATATATAAATATATGAATATATAAGTATATTTAGATATAAATAATTATATATAAAACATGGTCATCCCATACTCTTTGGAAGCTGCATATCCTAAATGCACACTAATGTTTAACAAATTAAATCAACTATATGTAAATTAGACATGATATGAACAAGTAAAGTTATTACAGAAATTAAAGATGTTTGCCTTTCAAAATACCAAGAAATGCAGTTTCAATGTTAACAAAATGATCAAAGGCTAAATCCAGACATAATGGTATAGACCAGTAATGTCAGCACTCAGGACGTACAAACAGGAAGACTAGGAGTTCCAAGAGAGCTTTGAATACAGGAGACGCTATCTCTAAACAAACAAACAAATGCAATTGTAACATGAATATCTTGTAACTATCTAAGTTAATGTGGACTTAATTTATGTTGATTTATTAATATAAACTTAAACTTGTATAAGAATGAAAACAACAAATTGTATTAATTTATCTAGATACATTTGATAAATGTCACCAAATAGTCAGGTGAGTCCCATCATCAAACTTCCAATTGAAAGAAAAATTTTCAATGTAATAGAAAATTGGATTTAATGCATATTATTCAGCATTTTTGTATCCTGAGTAGTAAAACAAGAGAATATTTAAAATACATACCATTTGTACTAAAACAAGTGTTTCAATTCACAGATGATATGATTGTTGATATTTTTAAAAATATTAAGAAACTTACAAAAACACATTAGCATGCTGTATTGGCAGGTTTCCAAATGAAAATAATCATATACATTTCTATAGATTAGCCATAATTATGTGGAATCTGACTTTTAAAGAATCATCCCTAATTTGGCTGAAAATAAAGTTGTTATGGTTAGGTTGGGGGATATATATGTGTACTGGTTTTCTTTCCATTGCCATGATAAATACCATGACCAAATGCAACTTGGGAAGGAGATGATTTCTTTTAATATAGAGGTTACAGTCCATGAATGGGGGATGGGAGCAGGAGCTCCAGCAGGCCAGGAACTGAAACGGAGTGTAAGAAAGAATACGTATGTCTCACAGGCTTGCTCTCTCTGGCTTGTTCATCCACCTTCCTTATACAGTGCAGGCCCACTGGCCTAGGGATGGCACAGCTCAGAGGAGACTGGTCCTCATACATTAACTAAAGATGAACAAGATGCCTTGCAGAGATGGCCACAAGCAAATCTGATCAAAGAACTCCCCCAGTTGAGATGGTCTTACATAACTCTGGGCTGTGTCAAGTTGACAGCTGAAGCTGACTAGCTGAAGTTGACTATGAAGCTGCATAATTAGTCAACTGAAAACTATAAGGTATTGTGGAGAGAATGGAGAAAGTCACTATGTTTATAAGCAAATGGATGCAGATGCTATTTATCATTAGTATAATATTCAGAATTGCAAAAATGCCAATTCTTCTCAAATGTATGTATGTATTTTATATAATCTGAACAAAATTATATATATATATATATATATATATATATATATATATATATATATATGATAACCTGAGCTTAAAATGTATTTAGTAATGCAAAGTTCTTGAAATAGCTCATTTAAAAGGAAAAATAAATGCCAAGGACACACAGAATCAGCTTCCAATATTTAACACTTTCAATAAGTAAGACAGTGGGATATGTAATAAACATATGCATATAAATATGCCTGTGATAGATCAAGATATACACATTTAACTGTTCTTGTAGTGGAAATATTGAAGCGATTCCATGAAACAAAGATGTCTTTCCAGCAAGTGACCTGTTCATCATTATGTATCCACATGAGTGGATATGAACTTCAGTGAATGTGTCTTATGATATGCAAATAGCTTGAAAAGAGTCATAGACCTACCAGGATGAATCAGAAAAGCCTCTGTTCCTAAGAATAAAGTACTTCAGTATAAGCCGACACATGAGAACTGAATGTCTTGGGTAGTACATAATCAGCTCACAAGAAAGAAAAGTTAAGGGCTTTGCACTCTTAGAAAGGCCAAGCTTATCTAAAATGCTTCACCATTCTGGGAAACTACCCAGTTCTTTAGTGAGGAAGTTTGTGCAAAGAAGTGAGAGGTTCCAAAGTAGGGAGGTTTCAATACTGCAGAAGAAAACATCAGACATGACAGCAAGCGTCTTTGCTGTCATAAATCAGTAAAACCAGTAAATCACTTCTGCTCTTCTGCTCTACTCCTTTCTCCTCCCTTTACACAGACTGCTTTCACAGACATCAGTCCCTCACCTGAGAAAGTGAATGCCACTTCCTCTTATACAGTTACAAATCAGGAGTTGACATGTAAATTCTCTGAGAATATACAATAGGGAGGTCTTATTGTCAAACTATACCTGCATTAGCATTTTCTTCGGCATAGTGACATTTTAACCACTCGTCTCAAAGGCATTGATCAAAAAAGTGATCATTATGAAGAACAGACAACATGATCTTTCTTTTATTAATGGCCACTTGACAAAGCAGCAGTAAATTGATTTGGTTTAGATTGGTTTGGTTTGGCTTGTCTTGGCTTGTCTTGTCTTGGCTTGGCTTGGCTTGGCTTGGTTTGGTTTGGTTTGGCTTGGATTGGATTGGTTTGGCTTAGTTTGGTTTGGCTTGGCTTGGCATGGCTTGGCTTGACTTGGCTTGGCTTGGTTTGGTTTGGCTTGGATTGATTTGGCTTGGTTTGGTTTGGCTTGGCTTGGCTTGGCTTGGCTTGGCTTGGTTTGGTTTGGTTTGGCTTGGATTGGATTGGATTGGTTTAGTTTGGTTTGGCTTGGCTTGGCTTGGCTTGGCTTGGCTTGGCTTGGTTTGGTTTGGTTTGGTTATCTTTAACTTCATTTCATTTCCCTTCTCACATCATTCTCTTCTTTGGGGCAGCTGTTGAGATTTAGAGTTTAGCTGCACACAGGTTTTTATTTTAAACTAATGAAACTGCCTCCTCTGGTTCCATTTGATTCAGTTCTTAAATCATTTTATTAATGAAGCTAAAAACTACAAGAGGGCCTTCATACACATTTCCGCAGTATCATCTAACGACAGGAAGAAATTTCCAAAATTTCTAGCAATAATGAATATTGCATGCTGAAGAAGATGAAGCATGATTTATTTCTTTAAAGAATAAAACTCTAAAACTTCTAAGTGGCATTACTTTTATGGCTTTCTCAGATAGAGAATCCTGTCAAAGATCTTAACTCTCTTAAAATGCTGGCTTTACTCTTTCTTTCTTATCTGCTTGGTTCTCAGGTATGTTTGCTTCAAAAGATAAGAAGCAAATAAGTAAACAGAAGCAATAATCAGTGTTATCTTCTCAAACTTTTATTACATATTTTAGTCTGTAACTTGAATAATACTTTTCAAGGTACCTAATGTCCCTACCCTTCTAACATCCTTCCATAGGTTGTGGCTTGTCGGCTCCCCATGGCTTATCCCATACCAATTATTTCTCTTGTTTCCTTCTCAGCTCTCTCTCGCGCGTTAGCTCTCCTCATACTGAAGTTCACCTTGATGTTTTCCCTCCTCTCTCTCTCTCCTTACTGCGTATACTACCCATTTCACTAAGAAGTAGTTTTGATGATTATTAAATCACAGTATTTTTTGTGGCAAAACAAGAAAAAACAAAACCAAACCCAAAACCAAAACATTCTCTAACATCACTCTTGTTCAAATTTATTTGGAAGAATTTTGAAATTCAAGGATAAGAAAAATAATTCCCAGGAAATATATTAAGCAGTATCATGAAGACATCTACCTAGTCTCTGCTTGAGTGAAAAAAAAAAAATCTAACCTATATAATGAAAGGAGACTCTTCAAAACAAGTCTGCATTAATGTTAAGCTAAAAATAGAAACACTTTAAGATTGTCTAAATCTTAACACAGGTTGGAAGCTTAACCTGTGTGGAATTCAAGTGTTATATTTCAAGATTTGTCTTGATGACTATAAAAGGGCTCTCAGATTTCAGTCTGTAACCACTTAATACTATAGTATTTTGTGGGTTTTTTCTGAAAACCTCAGTTATTTTTGTTATATCTTTTCCTTTTTACTTTCTTTCCTTTATCTTCTTCAGAGTTAAATTGTAAAATCCAAGTTTAGAGAATTTTTGAGAACAGCCCAAGAACCATGCCAAATGAACCTCTTAGGGAATATAACTAGTGTTCATTAGAGCAGACTTTGCTGTTGAGGATAGCAGAGTCTCTTGCTGGATGGGAGGAGAGTCAGGCACGTTGCTGTTAATATATATACATGCATATAAATGCATACATATATATGTACATATGTACATACATGCATAAACATACATATGCATACATATATACATGTATATATGTACACATATACATATATACATTATATACATATATAGATATATGAATGTATACATTATAAATTTTAAGTCTGTAAATGTACTTACTCTGCTATTTCACATTTTGACCTTCAGATTTACAACATGATCATCAAATATTTAGAATGAATTTAAAAAGAACAAGCAAGTAGCACAAATATTTTAGAGACTTATTCAGCTTCTATATATTAGGTACTTCTAGCTACTGTGTCTAGTTATTGTCATATCTCATATAATGGTTCCCATTTCATCATTTCTGCAAATTCAGGAGTCACATCAAGGTATCTGTCAATCCACTCATTCAGTGAATAATATTTTTGTAAACCTAATGTAAACTAGGACCTGTTTGGAACACAAAGAAAATTTAGAAGGATTAGGGGACCTGGTTTTAGAAAAATAAAAAATTTGGAGAGAAAAAAAAGAAATAGTTTTGGCAGCACTAATGCTGGTTCTTTAAATGTCTGGTAAGTTTCAATAATGAGTCTCTCTGGCCTTGAGCTTTTTTTTTTTTTTTTTTCTACTGATTGTGTCTCATCATGCATGACATATCTGCTCAAGCCAGCAAACAACAAGCATATCTGGAGACTCTTATGTTTACTGAGTAAATACAATCGCCAAAATATGACTGTGGGTGCCTGCCAATGGATAAATGGAGAAAGAAAACTATGATATCACACATATGTTTGTAGAAATCGTTCCAATAAAAAAAGAACAAAATCCTTTGCAAGAAAAATGGGTGAAAATTAAGCAAAATAAGCCAAATTCAGACAAGTAACATGTTTTTTTTTTAATTTTAGATTTAAAGTATGAGATATAAAAATTACAGGTAACTCATCTTGGGGAAGGCAGGAAGGAAGTCCATCTGAGAAGGAAGAGATGAGTGAGAAGCATGGAGCAGCTATAACTGAAGTATCCTATCTACATATGTGAAGACATTTAGCGTAATTACTATTCACTACTGCAAGCATCATGGCACAGCACAATAAAGAGAGATAAACACTGGAGAAAATATGGCATAAAACTGTGCTGTTGGAAGTGTCATGGGTTGTATTGCCAGGTAGCATCCCAAGAAGGTGATGCCCGAGCAAAGCATGCAAGCAGCAGGGACTGGTATAGTACTTTCTCAGCAATCGAGTGGTTCTAGGATTGGTCCCATGAAGGCTGGACACCCAGTGTGGGGGAATTCAAGGGTGAGGAGGTTGGAGTTGTGGAGGGTAGGTGGGGGCACATCCTCATAGAAGCAGGAGGTGGAGGAAATGGGGTAAAGGGATAAAATATGAAATATAAATATAATATCCAATGAAATAATAATAATAAAAAAGAAACACAGCAAAATACAAAATGAGATTAAAATAAGACAATGAAGTAAAACAAAATAGCGCAGCCAATGAAATAAACTCTGCAGACAGAATTGATGATAATTGAATTAAAGAGAAGCTGGTGTCAAGCTCCAGGATTGGCATGTACTTGGCAAGATAGAAGAGCAGCAAAGACTATGCTGAGTCAGAAGGAAGAGATGGTGTTCTCGCTTCATACTGTGGTTGTTGGGGAAAAAACACTCTGATCAAAAGCAATATGGGCCAGAATGGGTTTATTTGGCTTACACTTCTAGGTCACAATTTACCATGGAGCTAAGTTAGGGCAGGAACCCAGAATCAGGAAAGATAGAGGGATGCAGCTTACTGGTTTACTCTCTGGTCCATGCTCAGCTAGCTATCTTATACACCCAGGCCCACCTACTCAAGTATGGCTCTATCTATGGTAGTCTGAGTACTCCCACGCTGGTTAAAAAAATTCCACACAAATATGGCTCTCAGCCAATCAGATCTGGAGAATTCCCCAAATGAAGTTCCCTCTTTCCAGGTGATTCATTCTAGACTGTATCACATTAAGAATAAAAAACTAAACACCACAAGTGATGAAGATATTATATCTGAAACATCATTATGGTTGTTTGAATTAAACTTTTACTTTGAAAGAAACAATGTCACCAACTATGGTGGCACATTCCTGCTATTGAAGTACCCAAGAGGTTTTCCATGAGATTGAATTCAGTTGGAACTACAATAAAGGTCTGGTTCAGGAAAAACAAACAAATAAAATAAAAAGAGGAAAAGGTTACCATTGATAGGTCTGTCTTAAGGAGGTTGGTGACATAATCTGGGCTATAACAATAGGATATTTTGAGAATAAAATATGTAGATAAGGGTAAGATCAAGAAGACATCTGAGTGTTTATTTCAGTAATCATACTGGAGATAATAGCATTTGTAACTAGGATAAGGGTGGTGGAGAAGAAACTTTGCCAGTGGCCCTGGATGCCAAGGACCAGCCGAGGCTTGGAGAGGGGTTCTGAGAGAAGCAGTCTTCAGAAGCAGTAAAACAAATGACTTGAAGTCAAATATTGGATCCAGGCTGGCAGGCTATGTTCTCTTCAAGACAGCTTTACTGGATGCTCTATGTTCTGCCTTCTCTGGAGAGCTAGATCTCTCTCTCTCTCTCTCTCTCTCTCTCTCTCTCTCTCTCTCTCTAATTGTAAAAACAATCTGCATAGCTCATCTCTTGCTGATCACAAACCAGTTTTTCATTTACATATCAATTCAGTCATTACCTCAGGTTCCCTTTTGATTTTCCCATAAATCAACATCCAGTGACCCTAGCACTGTGGTTCTTAGGAAACAGCAAGCAGACATTTTTAACATTGCAAAAGAATTCAGAGATCTACTTGCCTTTGTTAAGCACAGACTATAAGCTAACTGTGTAGATCTCTACCCTGAAATTACCATTTCTACCAAGCCTGGGCCTAACCTTGCTCTGTCCCAGGCTGATCCTGAACTCAGGAATCTGTCTGCCTTTGTACGCATAAACCAAAAATATTTTAGGAGGCATCTTCTGCAATCACTACTCTCTAAGTCTCCTTATCTCTTTCTCTAGTATCTTTCTGACAAGGTGGCTCACAGTGCTCATATAATTCCTATTGCATCCTTATATATCGTATAGTTGAGCAATTATATATTTACTCATGTTTTTAGAGTTCTTTTCCACAGTCTTAAGGACTGTCCTGAAGTCCCAGCATTTACCATTTTGCTGAGACATCAGTTATACCTTTGCCTCCCTGACTCATGCTGTCTTTGATTATTATAACTTCATTAATGTTTACAGTGAGGACATTCCATGAAGGAGGAATGTGAAAATATGTACATTATTTATATAAACAAGCCTTACTCCCACATCAGCCATCCACAATTGTGGAGGAGCCCTGTTGGTCCTGTTCCAGGGCAGGAAACATGTCATTCCAGTCCTACCAAGGGCAGGCTGAACCAGGCACTTAGGGATGAATTGAAACTAGTCTACTTGTTGACATAGTGTTTAAATGTCAGAGAAAGAAACAAATCATCTGAGCTGGATAAAGGAGTTGTCATTGCTGGATTCAGGAAATTTGTGAAACAGAATGATGGGAATGGAAGATAAGAGTTTGCATCGGAGCATAGGCAATTTTAAATCTCTTTAAAGGTGTTTGGATTTCTAAGAGAAAAATAAAATCTTATGAAATAAATTAGGAAATTGTCAACATGAAATGGTGTTTAAGAGATCAGATAAGTCTCCAAAGGGATTATAACCACAGGCTTCAGAGGAGTACAAGGAAGACTGAATCTAAACCTCTCTAATGCTCATAGAAACCAAGCCAGGCTTCAGCAGGGAAAGAGAACATGGGGGAATTTGACCATTTAGAGCTCAAGAAGCAAGGCTTTTTATTCCCTTCCCAGAACAATAAAAGTGCATCCAATGTGTAAAGTATGCAACATAATTGAAAATTGAAACTTGGCTCAGGTTTAGTGTTGGTAGCCTCATTGTTGACCTGATGCAAATGAAAACAATCATATTATAATTAAAGGAAAGATATATGTTAATACTATTAGACATATGATATACTGTTCATTAACTACTGATGTAATCTTGCATTTCATTCAAGCTGTACATATTTGAAAGTATAAAATAGCATGGGCTTTACAACATGAAGATGTGAGTTTGGATGTTTATTTGTAAATTTACTAGTTCAGTTAAATTTATTAGGAGACCAAATTATCTTAACATATAAAATCCCAATTTTAACTTTAAACAAAGATAACAATACCTAATTTATAAAAATGATATAAAGAGTAAATGTATGCCAATTGCTGATTTGGGAGAGTTTGAATTTTTCTCTATGGTACCAAATTTTATTGAATAGCTTATCTTCTAAAATAACAAATTATGCTTATACATTCATCTTTTCCTGTCTGAGACTCCATTATAACTGAAGGCATTGAAACTGGCTGAAGATTATATAATAGCAATTCAAAATAACTGGATTTAGGTATCCAAAAGTCAGAAATTTAACACCTTTGTGGAAGAGTGAAGGTAGATGAAGCCTGAGAGACTGACAAGTCAGGGCAGAGTGGGTCTAGAGTCTATGGAAAGTGCAGGGATTTAAAACTGCTTCATTTTCTTAACCTTAAGAACAAGTCATGCCAATAGTAACATTTAGCAGTCCAAAACTTAGTAAGGTAGGAATGGGGAGTACCAAGATTTAATTCCTTTTATGCCTAAATTCTACTCCATGCCACAGTTACATAATCCCATTGTAATGTCCCACTCACTCACAGATATAATATGTCCATTAGACTAAGAGATGTGTACATATTCATATTTCTTTAAATAAATGTCTTGCCACCATAAGAAACCTTAGTCTTTGACTATCCTACTGGTACAATTTGTTTTTTCTTTACAAAGTTAAAGTTCAAGCAGGTTCACTTTTCCTCATGTTTTTACTTATTTGTTTAATGTGTGCTTTCTTACATTTGTTTACTTATTTACTGAGAGAGAGAAAGAGAGAGAGAGAGGAGAGAGAGCACCACGGCATTCATATGGAGGTCAGAGATCAAACTCAGCTAATAAAGCATGGTGGCAAATGTCCTCTCCTTAAATTTTAGAGATGGATGTAAATATATCTTGAAAATTAAATACATATACTAGTAATAATATTTTGGCATGTTTCTTTATAAATATTATAAGATTGTATAATTACAGGAAGAAAGAATGAGCACATTGGATCATTATCTAGAAAACTGGAGAGTGTTAGTGTCAAAAGGGAACGGTAAAGGAGGAATGTGGTTTTGTGGAAATCAGCAGGCAACAGTGTGCAGCAAATTGGTGTTGAGTCATAATGTATGCCAGGAAAAGTCTAAAACCCTGGAGAAAAAGAATCTTGGCAATACATGTTTTGTTCTCTGAGAACAACTCCTAGATATCAAATCTTTTATCTTCAAGATTCCAGGGATTTCTTAATTCTGAAACAAAGCTACTGCTAATCTCTCTCTCTCTCTCTCTCTCTCTCTCTCTCTCTCTCTCTCTCTCTCTCTCTCTCTCAGATTTTTATTTTGGTAAAGTTTCTATATGAACAATATTCACTTTACATAAGATATCTATATAGAAGCTCTGTTTCATTTAATTAATTAAAATGAGTGGCATGCATGCCTTTATGCCACTTATTCATGTATATATACAAGGACTGTCAAACTGGCTTTCTCTACATTGTGTGAATAGGTAGAATACATTTGAAAGCATAGAATTGAAGATTCAAAAGTTCAATTTCTAAGGATATCAAAAATTACATAGCATAAAGTAGCAAAAGAAAATGTATACTTTTGATGGCAGGGGGCTGCTTAATTAAAAGAAATGGGTTGTTTTGTCATCATCTGTGATTATCCCTAACCAAAACTGTTTTATTTTCTATTTTCAAAACATTATTCCATTTTGTGCTATGGATAAATTTTTGAGACCTAAATTTTGGCTACTTATAGAATATTAAAGCTCTAAAAATCTAAAGCCCTGGTTATAGTTTATCAAGTTATACTAGTTATTAACTGGCCCATCTCAATATCAAGGCACCTTCCTTGGATTAAGAAGGTACCAAGGATACAGCAGTAATAGTGAGGATGAGGGTAATACTGATGACAGCAAGGAATACAGGCACCATTACAAAATGTTTACATTTTTTAATTAATCTGTCCTTCTACTCCTCACCCCTGGGCACGTTGGTGCAGAAAGCAGCCTTGGAACTTAGAGCTGGCAAGAAAATTAACATCTACATGGACAACAGGTATGCCTTTGCCACAGCCCATGTCTACAGGGATATATACCAAGAGAGAGGACTGCTTGCATCAGAAGAATCTTGGATCTCTTGGATCTCTTGGATACCCTGATGAAGCCAGCAATGGTGAGTACTATTTGTTGCCCAGGACACCAGAAGGGAGGGGAGTCAGTGGCCCAAGGCAATAACCAGACAGATCAAGTAGCTCTAGAAGTGGCCATGCAGGAGCCCATCCCGGTTATGGGCCTGCAAGAGACACCCACTAGGGAATGGAACTAGATTAAGGGATGGCCTCACTTAAAACACACAGAAGAAGAAAGGACTCAGATTGCTAGCCGCCCTACCAACTATTACCTAGAGAAAAAAGGGCAATGGTGCACACAAGAAGGGAGAACTTTACTCCCCAGAAAGCAAGCAAAAGACTTATTAGGCCAAATGCACAGATGGACTCATTTGAGAGATAAGCGCATCCAAGCAGTCAAGGGATCTAAGATATATAATGGACCTCAGGTTTTGGGCCAGAGAGATAGTAGAACAGTTTAAGGTACGACAGCAAGCAAATGCTTATGAGGCCAAGAGTAAACAGGGAAAAATACCTAGGGGAGAACAACCTAGAGTATATTGGGAGACCAATTTTGCAGAATTTAAGCCAGGAAAATACGGATACCCTCTAGTATTTGTAGATACTATTTCTAGATGGGTTGGGGCCTTCCCCACCAAGCAGGAAACAGCTACTATAGTAACCAAGAGGATATTAGAAGAAATCTTCCTGAGGTTTTGAATACCCGAGGTAATTGGATCAGATAACAGTCCTGCTTTTGTTTCTAAGGTAAGTCAGGGATTGTCAGAGATATTGGGGACTAATTGTGAAAACTCCATTGTTTGTACTGTCCCAAGAGCTCAGGGCAGGTAGAGAGAATGAACAGAACCCTAAAAGAGACCTTAACTAAATTGCTCTTGGAAATTGGCACTGGCTGGGTAGTGCCCCTTGTCCTGGCCCTTTTCGGAGCCCAGACCACCCTCTTGTGCGAGATCCCCACGCCCTTGACCCCAGCTCTTGACTCACCGTCACCCCCCAGAAATGACTTTTCAGGCTTATAAGGATATTATGGCTCAGTTGTAAGCTTTCCAGATCAGACACCAGGAACTGTGGCCTACACTTAGTGCCCTGTATAACGCAGGTACCCCAGAGGTTCCACACGAGTAAACAAAGTAACAGAGGCTGTTCCTGGTGCTGTTGACCATCCCGACCTCTGTTGAAGTAGATGGAGTAACTGCCTGACTTCACATAACTCAGACCAGCACCTGCACCTGGTGCCAAGTGGAGAGCAGCCAGACACCTGAGCAACCCCCTCAAACTCAAGATCACCTGCCATTCTGCAAGGCAAAAGAAACCATTAAATGGCTATAGTATATCTTCCCTCTCATGCTGAGTTTCAGCACCCCACATAACCTTACCAAAATGACTTGGCAAGTACTCTCAGCCACTAGAAATGTGGCTTGGTCCACTACAGCAGAACACCTGCCTTGTACCTGGCTGCCAGACCCATGTCTTTGATCTCTATAAGTTAGCAGCAGGCCTTGACTCCTGGGATATCCCCACCCTAGAGACACGGTGGTGGGAATTACCCAAATGTCGGGGACAAGGGACTTTTGAGTCTAAACTGGGTCCCAGAAGCAGCCTTAGAAAGTGGGGCTTAGGGTGCGTACATTCAAAGTTGAGAAGTATCCTGCAAGAACCCCCCCGTACATGTGTGCTCCCGAGATGAGAGGAACCCGCAGCAGGCCTATCAGCGTATGTGTGTAAACGGACAGCTACTTTTTCTGTGTTACCTAAGGATGTAGAAAATTAAGAAGTACATACTGGAGACCATCCAGGGGGTGGGAGGAAGATAGTTAAAAATTCAATGGCAAAGGTACATGAGGGAGGAGCCGAGAGAGAGAGAGAGAGAGAGAGAGAGAGAGAGAGAGAGAGAGAGAGAGAGATAGAGAGAGAAAGCCCAAAGATAGTTTGAGTCTTGGTTTAAGTTCTAACTCCCCTTAGTTTACTATCTTGATTTCTACATTGTTAGAACCACTGATAATTTTGTTCCTGCCTCTGACTTTGGGCCCTTGCATTTTAAATCTGCTTAGTTGCTTTTATTAAAGATTGCATAGGTGCAGTACAGTTGATGGTCCTGAGACAAAGATATCAATTGCTAGAAACAGATGACCAGAGATATAAGCTGCATAACTATCCAATAACTTCAAGATCGAAGCATGCGCAAAGAAAAAACTCAGGGAATGAAGAGGAACTTTGGAACACTTGTTCCCCACAGGTGGGCCTGCTGCCTGAGACTTGAGGAATGTAGTCCAGCAAGTGTCCTCTGATTCAGGGGCAATGTCCTTCACCTGGAATGTGTCCTGGGGTAGTGAAAATCTTACATTCAGTTCCAATTTCTGGAACTTGTATTTTTCTGCCCAGGTCTAAGGGCAAAGAAAAAGTTTACATATTTCATAAAATGGTCTTTATAATTTTTCACTCTACACAAGGTCCCTGATTAAATTCTTTCTTTTATAAGAATTACCTTGCCATTGTGTTTCTTCACAGTTTTAGAACAGTGACTAAGGCAGTTAACTTTTGTACCAAGGAACAAAGGCAAATGTATTTAAGAACTTGGCCATTATACAGCTGCTTACTGATAAACAAAGGCTTCAAATACTCAGACTCCATATTTCACATCCTTCAAGAGAAAAATACATACAAACTTTGAAATATTTATTTTGATGCATAAATTCACAAACGTTTCAGGTCTCCAAATAAATGTAAGTATTGTTATAAAATGGCACTTTTTTTAGAGTTTGGTCATAGCTTTAAAAGGGTCATGATAAATCACCTAATATGTATGTGCCATTTCTAGATCTGATGCTCAATTCACCAATTTGGGAAGGCATGATGAACTGTATAAGAATTTTTGTATGTTATATGTCATTACATCTAAAAGCAATGATAGTGTGTTCCATATTATGAAAGTATATATCAAACAATAAATTTAAACGTTTGGAAAATAGTACTGTGTGTATCTTCATTGAAGCAGTTTTCAAAGTTTGCGATTTTGGAATACAACTTAATATGTTATTCAAGGCATAAGTAGGTACATCAATATTAAGCGAACAAATCAGAAAGCAGTGGCTCAACAATGCCAGATTGTGAAAACTGATTCTCTGTTGACTAGTTGCTGTGGTTCTTGCATAAATTGGTACATTTAAAGACTGCCACCTTAGATGTTTTCAAACATGAAAGACAAGAATAATCGTGCAGAGTAACAGCAATTCAAATATGCCCATAAACTTCCTTTACCAAATAAAACATAGGTGATTATTTGAATTATTTTACACCTTCTACAACAAATGTTTATGGAATTCAACAGCCTTTAATCTCAACATTTGAAATGTAATTTTACAACAACAATATTTTATGTCATTATTCACATAGGTATCAGCTTATTGATTTTATGGTGTTAGCAATAGTCAAGGTCATTTAACACACAAAGGTCAATGTTTCCTTTATCTACATGAAAAAAATTAGTTCAGTTTAGTTGGTACAAACTTGTCTCACTTTGTCAGCCATCAACCCCCCTTTCAGAGAAGAAAATACATTTCTTTCTTGACTATCAGATTATTGTCATCAGACAATTGCATACATTTTTCAGAAAAAATTATTACTATTATTATTTCATTTATATTGCCAAAATTATTTCTGTGGAAAAAGAAGCACTATTGGCCAAATACCTTTAAGGAAAGTTAAATATTAAAATATTAAATGCAGAATTTGAATGTTAAACTAAAATAAATGTTAATGTAGGCTTAAAATGGGAAGTATCTGTATTCTGCTAATATTTGGCTTAAAATCTGTGCTAGAATACAATATTCAAAAATCAAAGTCAGGGAGTTGGGCGGTGGCTTGTTGAATAATAGAACTATTGCTATTGTAGAGAACCTGGGTTAGGCTCTCAACACCCACATGTGGCTGACAATTATGTCTAACTTTAGTTCCAGACACCCTCCTTTGACCTCTGTGGTTGAAACCCAGACTCGTGGAGCAGACTTATGCCTTCAGATGCCTTCAGATAAAACATGCCATACACATTAAATACAAATAAATAAACCCAAAAACATCAGGAATCAACTGGAGTTGGAATTGATTTACATTTGGAAGTAGATGGAAATAAGATAAGGATGAAAACACATTACAGTTTAATAGCTGCTTGAAGATTGGAAGCCCAGTCTCCAAAAACTAATATCCAAAATAAGCTTGCCATGCAGAAAAACCTGACCTAAATACATCTCAAAACCTTATGTTTAGTATTTTTTCTACCACATTAGGATTCTGTTTTCAGATAAATTACTCCAAAGCTTTATTTTAGAATAAGTTAGAAGTAAAAGAAATAAATCAGCACTTAATAAGGTCAGTTCACAGGATCTCTGTTTAATAAAATAATCAGGCTCTAAACCTAGGAGATTAAACCATTACTACCCAGTCATAGATTCGTGCTTCAACTTTTTCGGGGTTATAACTTAAATACTGCAAAGTGACAGAAGAGTACAGAGTTTGTTGTTTTTTGTTTTTGTTTTTGTTTTTAATATGGAATTTGGCCACTTAGGGTCTAAACCAGTGGTTCACATTCTGTGGGTCATAACCACTTTGGGAGTCAAATGACCTTTTCTTGGTGGTTGCATGTATATAAGATATCCTGCACACCAGATATTTAAACTACAACCCATAGCAGGAGCAAAATCACAGTTATGAAGTAGCAACTAAGCTAATATTTTTTATAATTGTGGATCACCATAACATGAGGAGTTGTGCTAAAGGGTCACAGCATTTGGAAGATTGAAAACTACTGCTCTTGACTGTAATAAAGATAAAAACCCAGAAAACCTTATGGAGAAAATTTACTAAATCACCATAGTTTCATAATTTTAAGGACTCTAGTATTGTCTCTGGGCTGGAGTTAGATGAGAATGAAGATTATGCAACTCTCTCTCTCTCTCTCTCTCTCTCTCTCTCTCTCTCTCTGTGTGTGTGTGTGTGTGTGTGTGTGTGTTTCTTTTCATTTCCTATGGTGTTAAAAGAAGAATTTATTTTGGTTGTGGGAACAAGATATGTCTAAAGATATGTCTAATGTTTCCATGTTGAGATATATACATCCTATTTATTTTTTCCATACCTAGATACATTTATATTTATTCAAATGAGGACTTAAAATTGCATTTAATTCTTCTATGCATGCAAGGATTAGCATAGTATTTTGATTATATTGAATCATCCATATTTGATTCTAAGGGCTCATCACTCTAGAATGATAGGGTGGTGGGGCAGGAGAGGGTGGGTGGGTGTGGGAGCACTCTCCTAGAGGCAGAGGGAGGTGGGATGGAGTCAGAGTTTTTGGAGAAGAAAACCAGGAGGAGGAATAACATTTGAAATATAAATAAACAAAATAACCAATAAAAATAAAATAAATAAAATTTAAAAAACAATAAATTAAAAAGAGCATAAGTGTGAGGACGAAATCTCGAGGGCGGGGGGAAAGGAGGGAGTCAGGCGACAGAGTCTCAGGGCGGTCTGGCACCAGGGCTTCCCGCGCCGCCAGCCCCACATTCATGCAGCTGTCGGTGGGCGGGCCAGCGGCTGCATCGGCAAGGTTCCAGGGTTCCAAAAGCTGGGAATCAGGCGGAGAGACCATGGACACGTGGAGTCCGGTTTTCCAAAGCTTTTATTGTTCATGACATGGTGAATGGATGCAGGTGTTGTGTGCTTCTTCCCCCCACCCCCCCAAAGGCCAGGGGAGACCAGTCTTATAGGGAAGGGAGAAAGGGGAGGGAATAACTTAATTAGCTACGCCCCTGGCCTTTTGATAACTCATTAATATTTAAATCTCTGGAGGTAGAGACTTGTTAATCACGCCCTCTACCTGTCCTACGTGACTGAAAATAACAGGTTAAATGGAGTTACCTCCAAGGCCCAACACATAAGTACTATAAATTTGAAATAAATTATTTTTAATATTATGAAATGGTAACTTAAAAGCTCTTTACTAAAATGTATTTCATATAAAAATCAACAGTGTTTTAATAACTACTCTCTTTTCAAATTTCTTACTTTAAATATTAAACAGCTAAATTGTTCATAAATCTGTGATTTGTAGAGACCATCTTCATTTTGAACACATATTGTGATATTGACTGACTTTTATCAATTTGATTGTTGTAGTAATTTTGCATCACTTATATTTTTGTATTTTTGTGACTCTGAGTCAATATTTCAATCTATTGAGAATTTGAGGTCTTTGCCATTAAATAAAGGTAGGACTGAAAGCTACTCTCAAGGCTGCGTAGATGTTACAGTGTTACCAGTGTGGTCAGAAGATAAATAGCTTTAAATAGCTGTGATTTTTATGAAGCTGTGTACAGGAAGGAGTCATCAGCAAGTTTCTTGTGAGAAGAGTGAGTTCCCGGGATACCCTACTGTTATAAGACAATGTACACTAGAATTCCACTACAGCTGATATACAATCCTATGTCTTGAATATGTCCCAAAAAAGGCACAAGAAGTCAGATAAGGCAGAGCAGAATGAGAATACCTACAGGAAGCCTTAACAAGGCAGCTGGTGAAGCTATAAAGACTAAGTTTAAGCTGCACTGGAAATCCCAAGGTGTTGAAGATGCAGAAAGTGTAGACTATCTGCTCAGGAAAGCTGCTAGCATTGAATGAAGCTAGCCTAAGCCAAAACCCACTTGTACTGAAAATGATAGGACATGGGTATAGGGATGCCCAAAGCTCAAAGGAAGCTACCTCCCTGAAAATGATGACACACAAAAGCTACATTTCTGGAACTCCCTGCAGTTTGCTGGCAGCTCAGAAATGGAGAGTTTCCTCTCCCCAGACACCGTTACTGCTTCTATTAACCTTGATGGAAGAGATTGTGTCTCTTGTGAGTTTTAAAGTTCCTTAAGTTTCATGAATCTCCCTCCCTCCTCCTTAATTCAGATGAAAGAACAGTGTATCTAAGGGGGCAAAACAGAGAAATGTAGCAAAGAGCTAGCAAGTCTTATGTCCACCTCTTGGACCCCATGTTGTAAATAAATTGTTCTATGTTGCCTATTCTTCCCCACCAGGTCAGAGAAATAAAACACTGTAACTAAAAGCTAAGAAAAATCTCCCTTCCATTAAGTTGCATTTTCAGGACCTTTAGTTATAGAGCCATGCACACAGTTATAGAAACACGCACAAATGCATGCACTCACACGAGCACATGCACACTCACATGTACACACACAGGTACATACACACTCACATCTAAGGCAACCATCGCCCTAATGCATTTACATATGCCTATTTTGAAATCTCAAGTTCAGGACTTTAAGTCCCCTCTATCAAAAAACATATTTCTGCTCTTTTATCTTTCATGGCTGCTCATTATGTAAGTCAGACCAACCTAACTTACAAGCTTCCACCCAAACCTTTCTTCTCTGAAAGGTTTTTTTTAATGGGTTCATCCCAACCCTCAACTTCTTCCCATCATTCCTCTGATCCAACAATATCTTGTTTGGAGGAGTTAGGGTTGAGATGGCATTTCTCTGTGAATCCCTGCCTGTCCTAGAGCTTACTCTGTAGGCTGTCCTCAAACATAGAGATTGGCCTGTCTCTGCCTCCCATGTGCTGTAATTAAATGTATGTGTCACTACTGCCTGGCTCAACAATCTTAAGATTGAGGAGAAAGTTATGTTTTACAAGGAAATTTTTCAAGTGAAAATTAGGTGTAGGAATAAATAATTGAAAAACATTCCCCTTTGTCAGAGAGAAGACTTTTGCCTATCAAATACTCTACAGATTAAAATGATCAATTTTTTATTTGTATGTGTCAGAAATGTATATCCTATTATAATACATGTAGAGAATTTTATAAACTAAAAAATTTAAAGTTTTCATCGTAAAGAAATGATGAAAATTTGAAGAGATAAATTTGCTTCTTTTTTTCACATATAATTTGAGTATCACAAGGTACCATATAATAGGTATAATTTTATTTTTCCAAGTACTACCCAAAAGAATTTAAATACAAAGCCTTAAATTAGCTTTGTGAGCTTATATGAGCTACAGAGGAAGATAAAATAAGGAAAATAAAATTCTTTTATTTCAAAAGTAATTTACATATATACCTCAATATATGAAATATATAATATCTTGCATAATAGTATATATAATATATATGAAATATGTATGTGAATTCTCTGATAATAAAAACTGATGTTACCTTTTAAATCAAACTTATGTGTAAAGAAATAACACCTAAATAATTTTTTGTTGTTTTAAAGTAAGCTAAAATATATCTGTACTTTTGAAAATGGGAGAGACTGAAGGAATGGCCAAATAATGATTGGCCCAACTTGAGACTCATTCCATGGGCAAGAACCAGTTCCTGACACTATTAATGATACTCTGTTAAGCTTACAGACAGGAGCCTAGCATAACTGTCCTCTGAAAGGCTCCATCCAGCAGCTGACCAAAACAAATGCAGAGCCCCATAGCCAAACAGTAGATAGAGCTTGGAAAGTCTTGTGGAAGAGTTGGAGGAAGGACCGAAGGACCACAGATAAGATAGAAACTCCACAAGAAGATCAACAATGTCAACTAACCTGGATCCTTGTGGGCTTCCAGAGACTGAATCACCAACCAAAGAACATACATGTGCAGGACCTAGCTCCCTGCCCCTCCACACACACATGTATGTAGCAGATGTATACCTGGGTCTTTATGTGGCTTTCCCAACTACTAGAGCCAGGGCTGTCCCTGACATTGTTGCCTGCCTGTAGATCCTGTTTCCTTAACTGTGTTGCCCTGTCTGGCTTCAATGAGAGAGGTTGTGTCTCGTCTTTCCGTGACTTGATATAACAGGGTAGATTGGTACCCAGGAAGGTCTCCTAGGGAGAGGCAGTGTGAACAGGAGACTGTGAAGAGGGGGTGCTTCAAACAGGATGTAAAGTGAATGAACAAATACATACATACATACATACATACATACATACATACACAGAAAAAAGGAAAATGGGTGGATTTTGTTGCAAATATTTTTAAGCAATTCCAGTTGAAAGAAATTCAAAAAACAAAACCACATCTATTAAAATGTGTGTACAATTGCTATTGCTTTTCTTTCTTTTATTTATTAATCATTTTATTTGTTTATGTTTCAAATGTAATCCCCCTTCCAAGTTTCCCCTCCACTAACCTCCCACCCCATCCTCATCCCCTGTGCCTCTAAGAGGGTGCTCCCAGACCTGCCCACCCATTCTGACTCACCACCCTAGCATTTCCCTTCTCCTGGATATCACGACTCCACAGGACCAAGGACTTCCCCTCCCACTGATGTCAGATGAGCCAGTCATCTGCTAGTATGTAAGCAGGAGCCATGGACCAGCCAATGTACACTCTTTGGTTGGTGGTTTAGTCCCTGGGAGCTCTGAGGCGTTCAGATAATTGATATTGTTGTTCTTCCTATGGGATTGCACTCCTCTTAAGCTCCTTCAACCCTTCCCTTAACTCTTCCATTGGGGTCCCTGGGCTCAGTCAGATGGTTGACTGTGAGCATCTGCATCTGTCTTAGCTGCTCACAGAGCCTTTTGGCTATTGCTTTTAATCTAATGCTACTCAAGGAGGGACTGAACACATCTACAATGATGGTTTGTCTCCTTCTACAAAAGTTAGGATTCTTAGAATAACTAACACAAATCAAATTATTTTGAGACCCTCAGCAAAAGTATAGAGAGTTCTGAAACACCTGAACTGTATTTGTTCTAAAAGAGTGTCATATTTTTAATCTTGGAGTAGTTTAATATGATTATCTGGAAATTAAATGCTTACAGGATTATTTTATACCTTCTCTATTTAAGAAACCTAACAGTAGCCTAAGACATGAATGATAGAGCTCATTAGATTTGATTTTTCTACCTGGAGGCTTGGGATATTTCCATATATGTATATAATCCTGTGAGTTTACACTCACATAATTGCACCTCTCTCCATATGTGTGAGTATATGTGTGTGTGTACATGTGTGAATGTATATGTACATGTGTGCACATGAGTCCCTATCATGACTTAACTTGCAAAGCAAAATACTTGTTCCATTTTCTAGAGCATACAATGTGAAATAAAGAACAGGAGTGCTGTTCTGAACTATGATCGCATATAATGTTCTAGAATAGAAATTTTCCATTGACGAATCAATAATCCTAGGTTAAAGTCTTAATATTATTAAGGAGAATGATTTGTTCTATTTTATCTGTGAAGTAGTTTTATGACTTAAGTAGATAATTTCTATTTTTTCTTATGAGTTTCTGTCTCAAGTTTCTTAATTTGAAATCCTACATAGAATCCCATGAAACTTTATAGCCTCAGCTGAGTTAAACTTGTAATATCCAAAGTCAGTGATTTCTTCACTAACAGTTTATCCATTGTGTATAAGGTTCAAACTAGTCCCTCTCTAGGTTTAGCAGGCTTCACTTTTTAACCAATACACCTTTAACTCTTATCTAATGAGTTCTAAAATTATTCACAAATTGGCACATAGGGGGTTGCCCCACAGTAATGATGAGTTAGTGCATCTTCATTTTCTCTGTATACCATATATATTGGTTTTTCGAGACAGGGTTTCTCTGTGTAGCCCTGGCTGTCCTGGAACTCACTCTGTAGACCAGGCTGGCCTCGAACTCAGAAACCTGCCTGCCTTTTATACCCAATATTTTATATTGTATATTTTTTCCAAAAATGTTTTCTCTTGTAACCTTAAGAAAATTTAAAAGATAGCAGCAATTTGTTGTGGTCTGTTAAGCTAAATGACTAGTGGGCAGGCTGCAGTGATCTCCTGCCTCTAGTTTCTGCCAGTAAATGATGCAGTATATTTGATGTCATCATTTGGCCCCAATACACCCATGCCATATTTTAGGCATAGTGGGTGGTCCTGTAAAAACACTGCTGCATTGCCCAATTATAATGTGTTCTAATTAATAACTGCTGATATTTTCAGACTAGATCTATATAATTGGACTCAGCTTTAACTAGAACCATTAATCTATAAATGAAAAAACTAAAAACAAGATAAAAATAATTATATGCAAGAGAATTCATTCTATATCTTGTTATAATTCATACATCTCTACTTTGTTTTCAGCTGTGAATGACTTGCCTTTATCTTGGAAAACAATGAGATATTGTCAGAACAACCATAATTTTAGGCTTGCCCATTAGGTTATAAAGAATGATGTGGCTACTACTTCCAAAAAGGCCTTTAATTACAAGTGTCATACTTTCATATTTCATTCTTGCTACACTGTGTCAGTTCTACAGTCTTAGATAGCACTGAACCTTCCTTTGCATCTTTGCCCTCCACCTTATCTTTAAATTGAGGAAAAATTTTTTCTTATCATTTATGATGGAAAATTTTTACTAACTTATAACTAACACAATGTTAATAGTTTAAATAAGCTCTTTTTGAGGAGGGGACACAATTAAAGTGTGTTGATTATATTTTACATTTATCAGTATTCTGTCTGAGTGTCAATTAAAGGATCAGTTAAATGTCCCAAGGAATGTATTTTTATGCTTACTAGCACAGCAAGACTCATCTCAGCAACAATTCAAGCTGTATTATACTGAAGTTTGTTGATATCAAATAACAGAAATATACTTTCTCTGTCTGAGGCTGGCTGAAAAGAGATTTATTGTCGGGACCCAGATGAAGCTGAAAAATAACCTGTGTCAGAGTGTGTACCTGGGCTCTGGGAAGAGCTTGAGTCCCTCTGAAGAACTATCAGAAGTGACACTGCTTCGATCTAAGCATCCCCACTTGACCTTAATGGCTTCAGGAACATGTCCAGAAAGGTTCACTTCCTACAGTCTAAAGTAGTTCTTCCTAGCACATTTCCCCTTTAGGAGTTTATTTACTTTCCTGTATTTAACAGCATTTCAGTTAGTGACAAATTTTCCCATAGGTGTTGATCAGCTATGTTATATCAATTTATAGAGTCCTTATCACTGTGGAGTGGAGTGCTCAAGTTTATCTGCTTGTTACTGTCAAAAGAGTTAATTGAAAAACAAAATAATTTTGCCATTATAGTTTTCTAGCATATAATAGAACCACTAAATCATTTTAGTAAAACTTGGGACTATAAAATAGAAAACCTATGATAAGGTGACTAAACCTCTACTTTATGCATATATTTGATATATATCTAACCTGTAATTTCTTATTCTTTTTATTAGCTGTCTCTTGGGGGCTGCATGAATCTTGCAGGCATTAACAAGGACAAACCAACCAACTGGTTTGACATTTTAATGGCCAGCAAGGACAGTAGGATTGAATACTTCTCTAATAACAGCAAGAAATAAAGAATTAGCTGTCTAAATTTGCTCATATCTGAGAGCAATTAATTTTATCAGTCAATTCTTACATGCTGTCCTTGAAAGAAAAGTGCTGGCTATGCCTTTCCTTTTTGCTTTTGCTCTGAACAAGTCAAAAAAAAAAAAAAAGATGGGTTCTTTCTAATTATCTTTTAAATTTAATTTCTATCACTGAGAACTCTGTATTGACTGTATTGAAACTATAGTATGAATTATAAATATGACATAGAAACCTACGTAACTGACTAGGGTATATGTAGGAGGAGCTAAGGTGGGAGGAGTAAGGAGAGGAAGAGGAAAAGGAAAAGGAGGAGCGAGGCAAGGGAGAGATAGAGAGATGTACCTCCATGGATGACAATGCATATACTGAGAGCAATTCTGGGTAACAACTTATCGAGGTTAGTTAATTGGGAAACATCTATAATTATGTGGGCATATTGTTATTGAGCATTACCAAATATATAAAGCCTTTGATTAATATTTAAGCTTTAGAGTCTGGATGGCAGGATATCTGGGTAAGCCTAGCCTTTCGGAGACAGTGCAGAAGATAGGTAGAGCCATCTCCCATGCTGGCGTCTCGTGGGTGGCAGGGCCCATGTCTCTGGCTGCCTGTTCCAGAGGTCTGAGTCAAGCGACTGTGAAAATACTCTGTAGCTGCTCGTGGCCACAGGCCTAGGCTAGTCAGAAACATGGCGGCCCCGATTTGCAAGACAGATCAGTTGCCACTGTTTTAAAATATCTCCCACAACAGATATAGTTTAAAAGAAATAAAGTATTAATATGCTGATAAGGATGAAAATAAGTGTGTGGTAGTTGCTCAATTGTTTAGGACACTGGAAGGAACATCAGGCTTCTGTAGTCCTAACCATGGGACAGAAGACAGCGCTGAGTAGACGCTAATCTCTATGAGTCATCTGTAGTAAACAAAAGCTGGTAAAAATAGCATTACCTGCCTATGACAAGGGATTTAAAGTAGGAGACATGGCAAGACTATGTTTCACACAGGTGAAACACATGACAGCTGTGTTCACAGGGAAAAGCCACTCACTTTAAATTATGTCGTTCATCTCCAAAATCCATGCATTCATTCCCTGATTGAGGAAAGAGATGAGAACCATACTCAAACTGGGTGAATACATTGTTTAGGATCAGCCTAGAGTGTTTCTTTCTCTGTTCTAATTATCCCTTGGCCTAGGACTGGAAATTCCTAGCCTCCTGACTTAGGGTTTTACTGCTCTGAACAGACACCATGGCTAAGGCAACTCTAATAAGGTAAACATTTAATTCAGGCTGGTTTGCAGGTTCAGAGGTTCAGTCCATTATCATCAAAGTGGGAACAAGACAGTATCCAGGCAGGAATGGTGCAGAAGGAGCTGAGAGTTCTCCATCTTCATCTGAAAGCTGCTAGAAGAATACTGACTTTCAGGCAGCTAGGACAAGAGTCTTAAATCCATGCCCACAGTGACAACACCCACTCAAGGCCATACCCCCAAATAGTACTGAAGAATGAAAAATTATAAAATCATTTTATAGAATAAATACATATATAGATGCTTTTTAAGTTCTTTTAGGGACATGGAAACTTTTCTCTGAAACAAGCCAGACCAGTTCCAGGAACTGGCTGTAAAGAATGAAAGTCATTCAGGTGGTAAAAACACAATGACAGGGCTGTGGCTCTACGGCTGGAGCTAGTGAGAAATAGTTAATAGATAGTTGGTAAATGACAGGGTAGTGCAGTGATATGGTGAAACCACATTTTTGAGAAAATGATTGTACTGAGTAATTTCCATGGCCATTAACCTTTTAGGGTGGGTTTCTCTGGAATGTTTCACTATTCTTATGTTATGTATCCTTGGCAACCCCTCCCTCCCTCTCCACTCCCCTGGTTTGTGGTTTTGCTCTTTAAAAGACCCCTAACCCATCACTCAGTGCCAAACCTTGCTCTTGTGAGAGAGCTTGTGGTTTACCCGCCGGCCAATTTCCCTAATAAAGCCTCTGCCGTTTGCATCTAGGTACAGTGTCTTGCAAGAGTTCTTGGGTGGCCTCGATTTCCGGAGACTTGAGTGAGGGTCTCCCTAATTTGGGGGTCTTCAGTACCACTTCCTGGGCCAATTATATTCAAACCATGACACCTGTATATGTTCTAATCTAGGCCTAGAATATTTCAACCTGTGAGACTTACTGCTGAACAAACTCACCTGTTCTAGTTCTTTCTGAACTCTGGCTGGATGGTTCAACTCAGCTCTTCTGGCTTAAACTTCTCTCCAACCTAACTGATTCAATCTGGCTTCTCTCAGCTGCTGAGAGCCTCTGGGCCTGGAGAAAGTAGTGGTGGGGGCACAAAGTAGAACTCTGGTGATGGATTATAAACTCTGAGGGCCTCAGGGCTTTCTGGCTCTCTGACCTGTACTGAAATGCTGATGATAACTTCTAAAAAGTCCTAAAAATGTCTTGCTCCTTCTAAGGGTAAAAGACTGCTGGCTTAGGTGATTAACACCTGTAGCCTAACAGCTGAGGATTAGGCAATGTGGCCTTTGTTCTATCTCAGCAGGAACTGCTGGGCTCTAAATTTCACCCTGCTAGTCTCAGGAAGAAAAGTGACTTAGAGATGTGGTTATAGTGTTTATTACTAAGTTGTTAAAAGTTTCCTATGAGAGCTATTTAAGGGGAAAAGCAGAAATATCCTAGGCATGAAAAGGGAAAAATTCTACTCTATCTAGGGAAAGGGAAAATATTCTATTCTACCTCTCTATTCTCTCTGCCTCTTCTCTCTTTGTCCTCAATACTTATACATCTTTCTGAATACATGATCACATTAAAAAGTCCATCACAAGTTCTCACCAAAAATCAAATCATAAATTGAAATAGAAGTTTACAACAGAGAATGTTTACATGCATATCTAATTAGGAGTAATTATCTGGTTAAACATTCATCACCTGTCTAGCTCCACAGGTTCACTGAAGATTTAAAACTATAACTAAGTTATTAGTGAAGCTTTGTATAGATAAACCCAGTCAAAATCTTATCTTCTGTCCTAGCACCTATAATAAATTGCTTTGGTTAATCGTTTTACAACCTCTTGGAATGTGCTCTGAGTAGGAGAAAGTCTGGTTATTCTCTAAAAGCAATTAACTGATGACACTTGCGAGACTGGCAGAGTTCTCATTGCAGTTTTGACTATCGGTAGGGACCTAATAGGAGTTCCACTATAAAAGAGCTTAATAATCATTGATATAATTTTAGGAATTCTTATAGGATCATCATTAAGACTTAAGAAGTCATCTATTTGTCTATATAGCATCATTACAAGACAGTATATCTTCGAGGATCTGCAGATACTCCAAAGTGCATGCTACGACTTAGTGATTGTTATATTTGTTTAATAATAATAATAGGAGAAGCATATTAATAGCAGGAATCTTTCCTAAAATGAGCCCCTTACAGCCTTTGCTGAATAAGGGCTCACTTGTTGCAGATTATATAATAATCCAAGGCAAGCCATTTCAGGATGATCACCTGCTAATTATTAGCTTGTCCCATTATGGCTCCTGACACTCAGCTTTTCACTGAAATGTTCTGCTTGGCCTTAACCTAATGCCTGCAATTGTTCTAATCCTCTGACTCCTTATTCTCTAGCTTCAACTGTCTCTGCTGCAAGACTGAATGTAACTGAACTCACTACTGTTTTCTGCACTAACTGACAGAACTGAACTAACTCAATTCTTCCTCCTTGTACTGCTCTTAAGTAGCCTCTCTTTCCTGTCTATTGTCATAAGAGTTGGGTGTATCCTATCTCTGATTCATTCTGTCAAATCATTCTCTGATTCATCACTTTGTGCCTCTCAATTAGACATCACTTTCAAACATGGCTGCTTCCTTCCATAAACTAGTTTTCCCTACATTGTTTGGTATTAAAGGTATGCACTAAGGGCCTGTCTGTATTTTAGTCAGTGCAACAATGTTTCTGGATTAAAATTCCATATCAGATATGGTTCAGGTGTTCTTCCTTGAAAGAGCACAAGTTTGAAAACAGCTTGACCTACATAGTGATTTCCAGGAGGGGCTAAAAACAGCCCACAAACAAATGGGTATCCAATCTCTCTCAGATGAAACATTCTCTCTTCTTATTTCCTTGGGAGTGCTCAAGGAGTAAGAATCACTTCTGGTTCCATCCTCAGAACACTTAATCATCCTGAAGCACATAGTATCTCTCTTATTTCTAGAAACATCCTTCAATTTTAGGTCTTGATGAAGTTCTGGTGGGTTAAAGGCATTCTTCTTCCCCACCCTCACTGACTAATAGAAACCACCTTTTTTTTAAACAGCCCCTGTGTTAAATACAATATACATACATCTTAACTCCAACTGAGATACTGTCATGAAAAGCAAAGATGCAGTCACTGAATCCTTAGAATGAAGATTAGCGCACAGAACTCTGTGCTTTCCTATTTCCTCATGTGTCAATGACATTCACAGTTTTACTTCCTCCTACAAATAATCAATAATGATTACTGATAATTAATAATATAAGTCTAGTATAGCATATGACAATCTAGTTACTCTACCCATTCATCTACAATATAATCAAAAAATGCACCTTGGAAATCTATACCAGGTACATAAGAAATATCAGATTCTGCTAATGCAAGCAAATACAGGACACTCCATTTGCCAAGTATACCTTCCGTATTCTGGCTCAGAACATCCTTTTATTCTAAACAAATGAGTTCTTGTTTGACAAGAGTGAAACAAATGCTCATCATAAATCAAATCAGTAAAGGAAAAAAAGCACACTAAGGCTGAACTGTAATGGAGGCTAGGGCCAAGTCCAATGTGCCAGAACCACCACAGCCTTCCAACATTCAGGATGAGTCACTTAAAAAATGACTGTTATGAACTTCAACGGGCAGAAAAAAATAACATAAAATTTGAGAAGAGCTTTATGAAAAGGTGCAGAGGAGGCATGAGCCAAGGATATTCCCACTAAAGCAGCTTCACAAAGATATGCTGAGAGAGGAAGTAGTGACAGTGGATGAGGCCATCACTGTGTTACTAACAGAGAACATCAGACAAAACAGTTTGCAGAGGCCAAAGAAATGGAGAGTCTGGTATAGGGAAGACAAAGGAAGTGCATACATACATACAGAGGACCCAAGTCATTACCAGAGAAAGAAGCCATAGTAAAGTAGTGCATAAGGACACGTATGTGACTTATAATGTTAGTCTTCTTATGGGCTAAAGGAACATTCCATCACAATTACTACTACTACTAATAATAATAACAACAACAATAATACATTTAATATAGCAGAAGAGACATGAAAGATGACTTCATGAGATCCTAGAAGAAGATGTAATTTTATTGCTGAAAGACCAAGTAGGTAGCCATCCCAGGATAAGTAGGATTTAGATATTAGTCATTTTAACATCACAGTTACACAAATTCTTTACTCTCTTTTTATCTGCACTACAACTTGGATTAAATCTATAATTTCACTAAGTCTCTTTCTCACCTCTAAAAGCAAAGTGCTAGAAATACTAACTGCTTGGTTTTTGTGACTATTAAATTACATAATCATGCAGTAGATCATACATGGGATCAAACCAGTAGTTTGAATTAAACATACTAAACACAAAAAGGACCAAAAGAAGGGTGGCTAGTATTAAAATTATCTAAAAATGGTGCCCTGTTAATAAATGAATGATTGATTCTAACAAGGCAGCTACTTTAAATAAATATTTAATCAGATATGTATATGTGTATGTGTATTTATATATAAAAGAAGAAGGAAAGACAATTCTATAATTCTCTCATGCAAACTAACTTAGGAAAAAATTGTTATCAAAAATATTCTAACGTAATTATTTAACAGACCACACATTAATTGTTACCTAAGCATATGAAATCTCTTACTGTTAGCTTCAAAAATCAAAACATATATGCATATCAGAGGATATACTCTTTAAAACTAGGTGATTTATCTGCATAAATTGAAAGGGTTAAAATTTTTCAAAAACTCCTAACAGGCTGAGCAGAACCAAGAGTACAGGTCAGCTTGGTCGTGAGCTCTGTGTTTCAGGAACTTGGCTGACCACAAGATAGATGGTTGATTACAAATAGGCTCCTTGAGAATAGCCTATACAAAATGTTCTGCATGACTGTTCCTTGGACCCTGTCACAAACTAAATAATGGGCTGGGACTTTCCATAGGTACTCTCCAATAACTCTCCTTAACTCCCCCTGGGTTGTGGTTTAACCCCTGGGTTGTGGTTTTTTTCCATGTGGTTTTTGCCTTTAAATTTTCTCTGCCTGCAAAGCCCCAGGGTTAGACCTCACTGCCCCTGCGTGGGTAATTGGTCTTGACCTCAGCATGCTGATCGAAATATACCTCTTGCTGATTGCCTCAAGTTTGGTGTCTTGTGAGTTTTTGGGTGGCCTCGAATTCCTGAGGCTTGGGTGAGGTCCTCCCTTCGTGGGGGCCTTACAAAATGATAAGAATTTTGAGATTTCACTTAGAAATTCATTTTTTTCAAATATTATAACCCAACATGGATTTCATGGTGTTAATCTACTATCACTGTGAACAAATTTTCAGCTACAATTTCACAGAAGAGGATGCCAAATAAATAAATAAGTAAATAAACTCATCAAAGAGGCACAAATAAAATTCCGGCATATGCTTAGCAAAAAACACATGCTGAGAGTTTATAGTGATAACATTTCTCATACTCTCCATGGAATTATTCACATGTCCAAAATTATGGACTGACCCCCCACAAACCATTTGGAGCAAAAAAAGAAAATAAAATTATCACAGAAGAATGGATGTAATTTGACTTGAATTACATAAAGTATGGAAATGGTTCAAAGTGTATTTCAAAAGTCCTTGATAGTGAAATGAAGAATAAGAAGAAATATTCTGGCATATTATTAATAATCTTGTGGTTGATTGCATGTGTTCCATTAAATACTATTTCAGATACCTTGTTTTCAATGTACAGCTCCTTTATGAGTTTTAAGCTTTAGTTCAAAGCTTTAGAAAGAACATTTTTTTTCAGAGTAGCTATCACTCTAACTTTGCTTCTTCGAAAATTTGTAGAATACTTCATACTCAAAACTCAAATTCATCCCCAATTCTCAGAATTTACATAATATATGATAAAATGCTTAATAAAATTGGCCAGCAGATACTGTGTAAGTTTATATTATTCTTTAATTGTACTCTCAGGATTTTGAGCTAGTCCCTTTTCATCCGTTCTTGACAACAGACAAAACTTCAATAAAATTTCAATTAAAAACATCCCTGCCTTGGACACTGCTGTCTTATTAAAAATTATTTCTACTTATGAATAGTGTTGAGTTTGCACAGCAACTCTTAAATCCATTACTAAAAATTACACTGCCTACAAGTGTCAACTGGCACACATTTGTGTGTGAGTGACAAGACATGATTATCTTTTATTCTATGCACTCAGTGTTAATAATTTTGCTTGTAACTATGAGAGTTCATAACCTGAAAGTTTACAATTAAAACCAATTATGTAACGAAAATTAATGTATGCAAATAAACACTATGTTTACAAGTTAATCAAGTGTTTACTGTCTGATTAGTTGTAAGAAACAAGTGTATAAAAGTCTTATTATCCTATTTAAAATTAAAATCATTGGCAAGAAGCTAAACTCACAGTAAAAGCCCTCCTGTTATGGTACATTGAACCTCCACCTTTAAGAGATGATTCTTTTAGTCTCTACAATGGGGAGGTCATTAAGTCTTCTAAAAAAATTCTGAGTTTGCAAATAAGAAACAGCCTACCTAAACTATAACATTTGCCTTTTGTTCTGAGGTGAGCAAGGTATGCAAAGTGATTCCTGAAGTAGGGGAAACTTGGTAGGTAATTTTGGAGAGGATGTTATGGAAAAGAGAGGAAAGCCAAACAGGATTTAGTTTACTCTGAGGAGGGGGATGATTGTATTAAGGAACTTGCTGCAATCCTGGTGACCTGAGTTAAACTCCTGGAACACACATACAGATGGAAATACCTCAAAAACATGTTCTCTAACCTCTGCCTGCGTGCCATGGCACCCACCCCCATACCACACACAGCATGTGCACACATGTATACACATACACACTGGTGTGTTACGATTTTTATTGCTGTGGTAAAAGACCATGAGTAAAACTAAGTTGGGAAGGAAAAGAATTATTTGGTGTACACGTCCTCATTATTGTTCATCATTAAAGGAAGCCAGGATGTTATTACTTTCCAAAATATTTTCCATTCTTGACAAAGTGGAAGTAAATCTTCACAAAAACAAGCACACATAATAACTAATATTCACCTTTGATTTTTAGAGCTCTTAGGATCCATGGCCTAGTTCATGCAGGACCCTATTGCCTCTTCTTGTCTCTTGACTGACACTAGTCTAGCACAGGCAGCCACTCAGTCATCAGGGGTTATTTGCTCTTACTCTCAACCCAGTAAAATGGCTCCTTCCTGATTAAGAGTTTTCATGTCTCTGGTTCTATGTTTTACTTTTTCTTCTGAGCTTTAAACTTTCTTCTAAGATTATATCACTTGTTTATCCACCTAATTTACTTAGTTCTTAGTTTCTTTCCTCCTCTTTTAAAAGTGTTAACCCCATCTGCTCTACTGTTATTTTTACCTATATTTTAGTTTTAATGAGGCATGTTTTCCACAGGCTCATGTGTTGAACACTTTATCCCTAGCTGGTGATACTGTTTTGGAAGGTTGTACAGACTTTGGAAGGGGATTTGAATGGAAGAAGAAAGCCATCAGAAAGTGTCTCTGGAAGTTACTCCTAATTCTCCCACTTTTCTTGTCCTGCTTCCATTTAGAAGCAAGGTATCTCCTGAGCCAGCCATATTCTGCCCCACCAGAGCTGGAGAATAGTCACAAAAATACTAGTTTATAACAGAGGAGCTGAAAATATTTTGAAGCAAATAAAATAAAACCTTACACTGTTCCACTACCCAGAAAACAAAACAAAAAGTAAAACAAAAGTCCTATTTTTCTGAATCCATTTTCATTGTTATGAAAAATATCATATTCCAAATAATTGAAAAATAATGCAAATCTATCTTTAATACATCTGGAAAATTAGAAATTTAAGGTCAAATTACCATCAGACTGAATATCCAGGTAGGGAACACTTTTTGGATTATAAAGGCTGTGTTCTTTTGTTCTTGTAGTATATGTGGGAAAATGAACCCCTTTGGAACTACTTAGAAAGATGCTAATTTTCTCATAGGTTTCTATCCTCATGACCTTATGACCTTCTAAAAATGCTGTATTTTTATGTCATATCCCAGAGGCTAAGATTTTAACCCATGCACCTTCAAGGGTTGATGCACATCCAGACAAAAGTATTGCTTTAAGTATGATTTGATCCTGGACTCCATCCAAGATCCAAAGACAGCCATTGGTTCTTGGTTCCAGGCCATCCACATTGACTCCTTCATACACATAAGACTAATTATGGCTGCAAGTTAAATGTAGTATTTTCTAATCTTCCTTTATTTCAAATCTTAAATTCTATGGAAAAATTCAAGAGTTTATACCCCATAATTTTAGTTTATTTTTATGATGGATCTAAATGATCATTGTTTAAAAGGAAAATGCACTATATTCATATCTCAAGGCTGGATCACTGAATGCTATATTCCTAAAATAGTAGTGGACTCTATTTAAAAACTTAACTTTGAATGTGGGAAAGGGAGGTATAGACCACCATATCAGTATAACAAATATGTCCTGGGCAGCCAAAGCCTACTAAGTAAGTGCCTTCTACACATGCTTGTAGTACTATCAATAGTACTAGCAGACATACCCATCATCTTTTGGTATGATATAGACACACTTATTGACTTCATTTTTCAAAAATGCATATTGACTCTATCATTAACATTGTAGTTATCTAAATACAAACAATAGTACTCTAGTAGAAGCACACATAAAAGTTTCTAATATTAAATAATTTCTGTGGTTTACATGTCATTCAAAGAGCCATGTGTTAAAGGTTGTGTTGTAAACCATGTCTCTCTAGGGAAGTCAAGCCCTTAAATTATGGGGTCTAGTGAAAGGAAATAAGACCATGATAGGCACTCCACTGAATAAAAATATCAAGACAGTGCTTAAGTATAAAATTCCCAACAAATACAAACATTAAATTATAAAATTTCACAAGCATGGCATTCTTAGTTCAACCTATTATTGCTTTAACATTGCTTTCTAAAAGTGAATCAAAACCTATTTAAAAGCCTATGGGATCTGGACCCTGAGTTCTTCATCATACTGTCTCTTCCCTTTCTACATTCTAATTCAGTTTCACTGTTTTTCTGTCAAGTCCTTAGTTACACCATGTCCATCCTTAAATCAGAAGTATGATTTGTACCATGGTTTAAATGACAACTTTCATCAACCAATCATCTCAAGTAAATAGTTTTTTTGTGGGCTTCCCAACGATGCCCAATATTAATTCCTAAATCGATGAATGTACTGGGTTTTTATGAAAGTTGAGATTGGAGATGGATTAAAGGTACTCACCAAATTACTTTAGATAACAAAGGATAACAAACTCTTATCTGCCCAGGTGGGCTGGCTATAATTACAGACTCTTAACATGTAGGAGTAGATGGATCTCAAATTCATAGCATGAGGTCCACCAATCATCAGTAGTCTATAAGGTGAATGTATATACATATAAACTACAGTCAGTAAGACTGTATATCAAGAAATATAAGCAGTCTCTAAGAGGATGAAAATGAAAGATATTTTTTCAATTATTTATTTTTTCGTTTATTTATTTATTTTTGCCAATCTTCAAAGGGAAGCTCTCCTATCATCTTAATTCTACCTCAGCCATATCTGTGTGAGGCATCAGACCGAGAGAACTGCACCATAATAATTTTTTATTCTTTAAGCCATTAAATTTATAAAGCTTGGTACAATATCAGTAAAAATTAAAATTCCCATTCAAAGTAATTTTCTCACAGACCTCACCTATATGTTTTTCTATACATTCACCAACTGATGTTGACAGACTGTTTTCAGGTGATAAACATTTGTTCTCGCATACTGATTTGTTTCAATAAGTGGTTGAACACTCGACACAAATTTGTGGAACAAATAAGAGGATATGTTATTTTATGGTCTATTTTCCCTTTAAATTAGATTATGTAAAATTTTGTCTACTGTGTTCTACTGATCTATGGGTATAATTAGTGGGTTTTCCCTGTTGTATTAAAATCAAATGAAATAAAACACAGGTAGTAACATTGGAAACCTTAAAGCCTAATGCGAATTTCGGTTTCAGTTATTGGCGCTAAGTAATAAAACAACAATTAAAGTAATCTACTTATTGAGCATACAAATTAGTAGTAAATTTTAATTGAACAAAATTAGTTACTTCTTGAGTTTTTAGGTAGTGGAAATTAACATAATGCATACTGCAGCCAATTCTGTATTAAGAAACAGACTTCCAGCACTGGGTAGGAAGAGGAGAGAAGAATAAGACAGTGAGATTAATTGTATTTATTAAATATATGTTGGTACATAGAAAGTGCCATAGGCAATCATTGTAGTTACAGCTAGAACCCCTAGATTAGTAACAGCAGACATTTTGCTAAAAATACTGTAATTTCATACACAGTGCTTACAGCATGTATGTATTAGGGCTGGAGATACACATCAATGACAGAGGGCATATCCAGCAACTGTGAGCCTTACGTTCAACCATGGAAACCATCCAAATGGAATGTCTAAGTGATCTATGTCTTTTGAAATTTAATTCACAAAATATGTGACTAAGCTAACTCTGCATGTTTATTCCATTTTGTTGTTTTCTGGAGAACTTTATTTGAGTTTTAATTTAGGAAAGTTTATATGAATTTCATTTCTACAAATATAAATAAGTCCAAATGAATATATGCACAGATGCAAATAACCAGCCAGAAGCTGGAACACTGGGGAGGGTATTATTGAGGGATTCAGCTGCCAAGCATATGCAATCTATGGTTGAGGAAAGCTGTGAGTGTGACTCAAGACATTTGTAGATGACATCATATTGAAAAGTAAAATGATCATGCAATCATAATAGACATTGAAACCCATGGTACAAGGCCATGAATTTTTAATTAATTAAGTTATGTATTTACTTTACATTTTGATCAAAGCTTCACCTCATTCATCTTCCAGTTCCTCCCTCTAACATACCCTCCCCCAACATCTACCCCTGCTCAGTTCTCCTGAAAAGAGGGGTGCCTCCCACGGATCTCAACCAGCCTTGGCATATCAAGGATATGATTGTTTGATGTGGAAGTCTCTTAGCTTGGAGAAGGATGCCCTGTGTTGTTGGATTCAAGCCTCTAAGCAGGAGTGATGCTCAGCTGGTGTTGACCAGGCAGAGATCATGGTGAATGTATTTTTATAGGATGTCAGAAATCCAAAACTGGGTCAGCTATTGGGGCAAACTAGTGTTGCAGGGGCAGAAAGAAGATGACTAAGAAGCTCCTACTAGACACTGGACATATAAATTACTCTTGGCACAGACTCTCTCCAGACCTGCAGGCTCATTCCAGTTTCCCTTATAGGCAAAGCCTAATCACAATCAACTGTTAAGGTCAGGCAGTAGTATGTAGAGTAATAGCCCCAACATCACAAAGAGCAAAACTAAGGAGAGTAGATACATAGGCAGTCAATTCCAGGAATAAAGAAATCTAAGAACGAATAAAATGCAATCTGTTTGTATGCTGCTGTTATAATTGTTATGGTTGTGTTTTAAGAGCCAAAGACTTCCCTTGCTAATATATACACACAAACAGAGACACACACACGTGCACACACACACACACACACACAGAGACACAGAGAGAGAACAAGCTCCTTCTTCAGAATCATGAAGCACTTTGAGCATTAATGAATGTTCTTCATAAATGTGTCCTTATACAGAAATGGTTTGAAACTTGTTTTGTTTGTCTTGCAATGAATGGTCTGACATAGGCAAGTATCATGTTCTAGAGAAACTCCCAGTATTATTAGTTAAGAATATTTTTTCTTTTCTCCTTTCCTTTTTCTCCTTTAAGCTACACAGCACTTTTTGGTGAGAAGAAATAAATGTAGGCGTTATTGCTTCTTAAGATAGCTTAGAATATTTATTGCCATGAAACCACATGTTCCCATAGAATATATCAATCTTTGTACCACTCTGGGCAAGTGTTCTTATTTCATTAGCCTATTATCTACTCCAGAGTCTAAGTCTTAATATAGATTTTTTTAGCTCTTAACAATATTTCAAATATAACATTAATTATATTATTGATTATGTAATTAATGTTCATCCCATGATGAATATCTTTGTGGCAGAAGCCACGAACCCTTTTAAATTTATTTTCTTGAAATAAATCTCACAGTGTTACACTTTAGAATGTTTAAAAACTCTCATTCCGTTTCTTCCATTTTATCTTCCTGTAGTTTCTTTCTTTTGAGATAATTTGGAAAGAGGAGGCTAGGGAGATATTTCATTTGGTAAAGTCTTTGCTGTGCATGTAAGGATGTGACTTCAATCCCCACTACCCACATAAGGAGACAGCTGTAACTATGCTGACAATCCTAGTCCTAAGGATTTGGGGACAGGAGGATTCCTGGAGCTTACTGGCCAGGTAGCCTATGGATCCCCAGATGGTACTGAGACACCCTGTCCCAAACCTCAAAATGATTGGCTCTTGGAAAACAGCACCTGGGATAAAGTTTACCCTCTATGCCCACACACAAACACATAATTTTTTTTATACTTATTTGAGTAGTTTTAGATTTTTTCTAATCCCTTTAGATAGGCCCAATATGAACCTACTTTTCAGCATGCAGTCTATAGTGTAATGATCATCTAAGTCTAAAGTGATAGTTCCCTCTCACCCATTTCTAATTACAGAGATGGCCTTACTGATTCAATATTTTTATAGATACATAACCGTTCCTCCTTTCCTGAGTCTTCCCTTTTCTCTTTTATTGTTTCTTACTCACAATAAGAAGACCACTCAGTCTTATCCTATATCACCTTGTTGACATCATAAGAAGTATCTAACATTTCAACTGGGATTCACTGCTTTCTATTCTTAGTTAGGGTTTAGGGTCAAATTGAGGACAATTTTGGCACAGCTAGGGTGACTCCCTCAAAGGCTGCCATGTGAGTACAAATATGTGCCCATATTATCTGTGCAAAATTCTCCAGGTTGATGCAGTACTAGAGAGGAAAGTCCAGATCTCCACTGTTTTTGGTTTTTGTCTTTTTGATTGATGATCACTCCTTCAGCCCAGAAGCACAGTCAGGATTAGCCAACTGAATACATGTAGGAGTCTTTAAACACTCAAAAAAAATATTTACTTAAAGGAAAATGCAATTCTTATATATCAAAATGAGCACATAATGAGAGCCAAACAACGCAAGGCCACATCTAAATTCTAATTTCCAAATAAACATCAGATGAGACCCCATGTATGTAAACAGACTGGACTCTGTAAAGTCACTTATAAAGAGATTTGAGTATCTTGACGCCACAGTACACATGCGTATTGTTTTTGACGCAAATAAAATTTTCCCTCCTTGATAAGATAAAAATATGCAGGCATTTTGATTCAAGGACAATACTGATGAATTTACCAATTGAACTGCTCGACACCCCCACATGCTCAATGACTCACCAACACAAGAGTTAAGTGGTAGATCAGAATAGACCTGTCTCCTTTGTTTCTATCTTAGTTTCTGTTTTATAAAAGGTGGCTGCTTCCTCAGTTACAATTTAGATTTTTAAATCAAGTACAAAGAAGTAGGAACCTAGCCTTATGGTGATATCCCTTATGAAGCTTCTCCTTTGGGCTATCTCAAGCTACAAATACAGCCTTTACCCATGAATAACCACATAACTCCAAGTGATTGCATTTAGGTTTTTAGGTCATTGGAAAGCACAGGGACACTACAGCTTGAGCTCTGCCCCAGCTCTCCTACAGTTTCCCTTCCTTGCAGATGATCCTGCAGCAGCTGCTGCTCTGCTCTTCACCTTCATACAAGTCACAAGATAGATTATCCATTTTTGAAGAAAGAAGAGATTCATCAGATGTTTGGGCAGCTGGAATATTCCTAGTATGACTTTACACTACAAAAGGAAACCTTGTCTCAATATTCCTAGTATGACTTTACACTACAAAAAGAAACCTTGTCTCAACATTTAAATATTAGTTTTCTCTGGAGCTTGACTCCATTGCCATTGCCCTTTCCCAAAAAAAAATGTAAGCAAAGCAGCTCATGGAGAGAAAGCTAAAATTTACTGGATTAGAGAGTACTATTGGCTAAGGATTCTTTCCTAAAGACCAGGTTCTTGGACAAGCAAGGACAGGATTGAATGTTTACTATTTTTATGGAAAGGTGGTACTGCAGTCTCTTTTATAACCTATTCCCTTCATCCTTTTTTTTTAAAAGTAAGGCTTATTATACTGACTGGTTCTTAGAATGATCCCATTGTGTGTGTGTGTGTGTTTTTAACTTCCTTTTTGTTTATTGAGTATTTTCTTTACTTACATTTCAAATATTATCCCCTTTCCGGATTCCCTGAAATCCCTATTTCATCTCCCTACCCCCTGCTTCTATGAGGGTGTTCTCCCACCCATCTACATACTTCTGCTTCCCTGTCCTGGCATTCCCCCACACTGGGGCATTGAGCCTTCACAGGACCGAGAGCCTCTCCTCCCATTGATGCTCGACAAGGCTACATATGCAGCTGGAGCCATGGGTCCCTCCATGTGTACTCACTGGTTGGTGGTTTAGTCCCTGTGAGCTCTGTGGCATCTGGTTGGTTTATAGTATTGTTCTTCTTATGGGGTTGCAAACTCCTTTAGCTCCTTCAGTCCCTTCAATAACTCCTTTATTGGAGACCTCATTAGGGATCTCATGCTCAGTCTAATGGTTGGCTGCAGGCATCTCCTCTGTATTTGTGAGGCTCTCGCAGAGTCTCTCAGGGGATAGCTATATCAGGCTCCTGTCAACATGCACTTCTTGACATCCACAATAATGTCTGGCTTTGATGACTGTATATGGAATTGATTCCCAGGTTGGACAGTCTCTGGGTGGCCTTTCCTTCATTCTCTGCTCTACACTTTGTCTTCATATTTGCTCCCATGAGTATTTTGTTCCCCTTTCTAAGGATGAAAGTGTTCCCCCACACTTTGGTCTTCTGTCTTCTTGAGTTTAATGGGTCTGTGAACTGTATTTTGAGTATTCCAAGAATTTGGTCTAATATCTACTTATCAGTGAGTTCATACCTAGTGTGTTCTTTTGTGATTGGATTAGCTCACTCAAGATGATATTTTTTAGCTCCATCCATTTACCGAAGAATTTCACAAATTCATTGTTTTTAATAGTTGAATAGTAGTACTCCATTGTGTAAATGTACCACATTTGTCTCCATTCCTCTGTTGACAGACATCTGGGTTCTTTCCAGCTTCTGGATATTGTAAATAAGGCTGCTATGAACATAGTGGAGCATGTGTCCTTGTTATATACTGGAGCAACTTTTGGGTCTATGCCCAGGAATGATATAGCTGGGTCCTCAGGTAATACTATATCCAATTTTCTGAGGAACTGCCAGACTGATTTCCAGAGTAGTTGTACCAGCTTGAAATCTCACCAACAATGGAGCTGTGTTCCTCTTTTCCACATCCTTGCTAGCATCTGCTGCCATCTGAGTTTTTGATCTTAGCCATTCTGACTGATGTGAGATGGAATCTCAAGGTTGTTTTGCTGTGCATTTCTCCGAAGACTAAGAATGTTGAACATTTCTCTAGGTGCTTCTTGGCCACTCGGTATTCCTCAGTTGAGAATTTCCTGTTTAGCTCTGTACTCTATTTTTTAAAGAGGGTTGTTTCTCTGAAATCTAACTTCTTGAGTTCTTTGTATGTATTGGATATTAGCCCTCTATTGAAAGTAGGATTGGTAAAGACTATTTTCCAATCTCTTGGTTGCCGTTTTGTCCTACTGACAATGTCCTTTGCCTTACAAAAGCTTTGCAATTTTATGAGATCCCATTTGTTGTTCCTTGATCTCAGAGCATGAGCCATTGGTGTTCTGTTTAGGAAAACTTCCTCTGTGGCCATGTGTTTGAGGCTCTTTCCCACTTTCTCTTCTATTGGATTCAGTTTATCTGGTTTTATGTTGAGGTTCTTGATCCACATGGACTTGAGCTTTGTGCAAGGTGACAAATATGGTTCTGTTTTCATTTTTCTACATACAGACCAGCAACATTTATTGAAGATGCTTTTTTTTTTCATTGTATATTTTTGGCGTCTTTGTCAAAAATCAAGTGTCAGTAAGTGCACAGTTCTATTTCTGGGTCTTCAATTCTATTCCATTGATCAACATGTCTGTCTCTGTACCAATACCATGCGGGTTTTTTTTTTTTTTTTTTTTTTTTTAAATCACTATTGCTCTGTAGTAAAGCTTGAGGTCAGGGATGGTGAATCTCCATTTTCCCATTGTGGATACATATAGCCAAGACTGAAGGATGAATGTGATTAGTAATAGTTTTTCTGCTTTCTAAAATCTTCCTTTTATTCATAAGTTCAAATTTCTTTGTATTTTAGAATTTCCTAAGGGCCTACAGAAGATCTTTATTCATTTATTCATTCCCAAATAAATGGGAGAAGATAATTAGTAAGATACTTCTACATTCACAGGATTGCTGCATCCAGTGATTTATAGCTTGCTGTGATTATTCATAGTGCATTAAAAATGCATGCACTTCTCAAGTGCTCATTCACTTTTATAGATGCCACTGGGCTTCAGTAGTGTGCCATAAAGGGCTATTGCAAATGATCCCAGACACATTGTAGGTGTTACTGCTGATCGTAAATGTGTCTGTATCTTATGACCTTCTACCTTGAGATTTAAAAATGGGAGAGATAAAGAAAACAAAGAAAGAAAGAAAGAAAGAAAGAAAGAAAGAATTTGTAACTCCAGAAAAAGTGATGACTGCAGAGAGTGTCTGAGCTTTATCAGTGACAGTCAATGTGTCCTGACTCTATTTCTTTGCTCTACTTGGGGCTTTTACAGATTGGATGATACATGCCTACACAGGTGGGTTTTTTTTTTTTTTTCCTTTTTTGAGTTTTTCAAGTCTTCCAAAAACACCTAGAAAATACTAACTAGCTGGGCATTCTTTAACAAGCAAGTTCAGTAGTAAAATTATTCAACAAAACAACCTGCCTTTTGGATCACTGAATCACAGTTTTGTTTCCCTTTTTCTGTTTTTACCTCTGTGAAATCTGGAATTATATTCCCTGCTACTAGAATGAGTTACTATCCAGACTTGCACTTCTTGGAAAGAGCTAAGAAAGTATTTCACATTTTAGATTTTATCATCTACCACCTATAAAAAAATATTACATTATATGCTTCAAAGGAAACATTCAGCATGAGTTTCTGTTCTCTAAAATAAAATAATTTGGTAATGTTATTACTAAATTACATTCTTTTTATTAGAATATATATATATATATACATATATATTTAGAATAAAATTTCTGAGGTCCTGCCTCAGCTTGACAGAGGGTCCTGAGACAGGAAGGAATTGGGAACAGTGCTTTTCAGTAATGACTCGAGGTCAGTAGTGGATGCAAGCTACTAGTTCAGGTACTCGCTCAGTTCCCTGACGGTTCTCAATATTCTTTATTCTTCAACTTCAGCTTAAGCATAATAGCTTGGTAGCTTGATTCTTCAGCTTAATTCTTCTTCCTTCTCATTCTTTTGCTTTCTCCATTCTTATGTTGTTGCCTTCTTCCTCTCAGAGCCTGAACCCTATTTTTTATTTACTAAAGCTACATAATCAAGGCCTTGATTATTCTTAGTAATTAATGAGAATTCTTAGATTTACATAAACTCTATGAGTCCTGGATCAATAGTCCCAGCCCCCTGTTTCCTTAGAGCAGAACCAAGCACAAAGTGAAAGCACATTTCCTTAAAGGTTACACAGCCTGTTCTTCACAGGAAGCTGGGCAGAGCTCTTCCAGTTTTCTAGTACAGCAGACAATAGTCTTTAGTAACTGCTTCCATGTAAGAATACAAAAATGTCAAACTGTTAAAATTAAAATGGTTCCCTACAAAGTTTGAGTTTATGTAAGTAAGACTGTAAAACAGTTAGCTCTTGCTAATATCTTTCCAGACATTGTTATTCTTCAATCATCTAAAAAAAAAAAAATCAACGTACTAACTTCTTATATGCTTCTACATCATCTTTTAATTCTCTAATCTTCATTTCCTTATCCTAGAAATTCCATAGTCTCTTGTACTCTTCTTCTAATACTATTTATTTCTAAATCATATATAAATTTCTATTTTTTTTCTAGCCATACTCTTCCTCCCTGAGACCATTCTAACTCTCTATCCTTAATATTTCCAAGTTCATCCTGGCTAATCAATGCACATGCACCCATCATTGGACTGGAGGGTACATGTGCTTACTCATGATTCTAAGTTCAGGACCAGGTTTGACAGTGAACCATTTCCTAAAAGGACCCTGTCGGCTTATATATCTAGATCCATTACCATGACCCTAAGGACCAAGCAGAGGGGCTGTTTCTCATCATCCAAAGCCTCATGACCATCTTCATTCCCCATTCCTGAGGACTATCCTGTTTCATTTACTATGGGGTGAATAGCCCTAAGTAATGGAGGAAGTATCTTCCCCAGAAAAAAAAAAGACTGAAAGTAGAGTAGTAAAGCGGATCAACTCTGGGGCAACAGCAATCATCAGCACGTGTCGGGGTCATGGGATCAACAGCCTGGTGATGCTCCAAAAGCAGGAACTTTGTCACATCTTCCCTTATACAGTAATGCCAAATCTGGCATTTAATAATTATTTTTAGATCAGTAGAAGTAAGCAGCTCCATTTCATATAGTGACTCAACAGGGTTTAGTTACATCGTAAGTATTATTCCATGAAAATTTTGTGCTAAAGTGAATTTTCATTATATAATTTATAAAAAGCAAACATATAAAATATAAGTGTATTTCTATCTCTGGGGTTGAGAGAGGGATATTTGAAGAAATGGAACTTTTAGGATTTCTTCCCACACGTTATGTGCTTCTGGTTGATATCTGTCAATCTAGAGCTAATCAAAGGATCATTATACTTTAATCTGCAGAGAGGATCTTCCTTAAAACATAAGCTGTCATCAGTCACTCTTAGGAATTAGAGTAACTATAGGTTAAAAAAGAATTAAGACTAATACTTCAGGCTGAGAACTAGTTGACAAGACAAGGGCAGATTTGAAAATCGAGACAATTTTCCCAAGAATTATCCACCTGTATAGCAGAGGAGTTCACTGGATCATTCAGGCCACAGATACTATAGTCTCTACACATGGAGTGGATGTCGCAGTTTCTATGAACTCGTAACTGAGAAGAACAATGGTTTATACCAATAGAGCTGATGGGGTTTTCAATATGCTAGATCAAGTGTATGATGTCACTTGCAGACCAGACATCCTATGTACATTCCTGGAGTCTAATCTATAAGGATGGCTTTACGTTTGGAGCAATGACCCCGGTACAGGCTCTACAAGCAGCAAGATAGGTCTTTTCTCAATGCTTTATGATAGGAACCTTAGCATGAAATGCGATGAAGGAGTTACCACTGTTCACTGCTTTAAAACAAAAAGTGAAAGTTAGTTCTGAAGATAAGAAATAAATTAATAACTGACATAATAACTTATTGGAACAGTTTATATTGTCCAGAGAAATCTTTTCATGGAATTTGAAATTCAAACTGTATATTTCATGCTTCTATATGTCAAATGCTATGATATCTTTCTTTACATTAAAAATACATTTCGGGGATGAGATGAGAAGGAATGATCTGGTGACTAATGGACCTGAATTAAATCTGGGCTCACTGTTTTCTAGTTACATGATACTTAACATGTCATTTTCTCACTTGTAAAGTAATAGTGATGGCAACCTCTACATCCTATGCTTTGTGATAATCACTATAACTAGTAGAGCATGTTATATATTAAAGAAAAAGAAATGAGTTGCTTTTCCTCCTATTGACAAGGTAGACCTCTTTGAAGCACAGTGAATAGTTTCTAATTTCACCCCTGAACTCTTTATGCTTCATTTTTATTACTTGTCCAAGGAGGAAAATATTTTCCAAATATTTTATAACAAAATAGGAACATTTTGTTATGTGGCGTTGTTCTAACTTAGAAATCATTGCCAGCTGAATTAAAATTATTCTTTCTCTTTGTCCCCGTAAATCTAAGCTGTAGAAAAGAAAGAACATGGAGAGTCAGAACCAGTGAGCTTGAAATCTTTTTTGAAGATGAAGAATTGCTGAGGTATGGATGCTTAGCAAAATAAGCCATGGCTGAATTAGTTTACCAGAAGCCAAGTCCCCAAAGTAAGGTGTCAGAAGTGGTTTGTGGTGACAAGGCCACATTTACAGTAATATTGGTCGATGATTGAGCATGGATGAAAAAAAAAAAAACTATTTGTGTTTAAAACACTCAAGAACTTTTAGGGCAAAGCTTTTAGTTATATTAAATATCTATTCTCTGACACACAAGAAAAGAGACAGTTAAATAGCTGGCATAAACAAACAAGTTTCAATGTCATTTTAAAAATTTTATTAGATATTTTCTTTATTTACATTTAAGTGTTATCCCCTTTCCTGGTTCCTCCCTCCCCCCAGAAAACTCCTATCCCATACTTCCTACCCCTGTTTCTATGAGGGTGTTCCCCATCCACCCACCTACTCCCACTTCCTTGTCCTACCATTCCCCTACACTGGGGCACCGAGCCTTCACAGGACCAAGGGCCTCTTTTCCCATTGATGTCTGACAAGGCTATCCTCTGCTACATATGCAGCTGGAGCCATGGGTCACTCCATGTGTACTCTTTGGTTGATGGTTCAGTCCCTGGGAGCTCTGAGGGGTTTGGTTGGTTGATGTTGTTCTTTCTATGGGTTGCAAACTCCTTCGGCTCCTTTAGTACCTTCTCTAACTCATCCCTTGGGATCCCTGTGCTCAGTCCAATGGTTGGCTGTGAGCATCTACCTCTGTATTTGTCAGTCTCTGGCAGAGCCTCTCAGGAGACAGCTATATCATGGTCCTGTCAGCATGTACTTCTTGTTATCTGCAATAGTGTCTGGGTTTAGTAACTGTATATGGGATGGATCCCTAGGTGGGGAAGTCTCTGGATTGGCTTTCCTTCAATCTCTACTCCACACTTTGTCTCTGTATCTCCTTCCATTGGCATTTTGTTCCCCCCTCTAAGAAGAACCAAAGTATCCACACGTTGGTCTTGTCTCCTCTTATGACTGGAGATTTCTGGTTCCTGTATTTGTGCAGTCATCCTTAAGTTTTGAACATCAACAGACATTTTGAGTTTCTGTGTGTTCACACATGAATGTATTTTAGAGATCTGGGGTTGGAGAAGAAAGAAGCAAAGAGTTAAGAAAAGGAATTGGAAGTCAGTTCAAATGACTCACACTAGAAATGCAGCATTACCCATTATGTGATACCAACATTAGATGAAATTATTTGAAAAAAATCTGAGAAATTGTTTATTATAACCAACTTCCAGTCAATAACCTAACAAAGTTTAAAAGTTTTTTTTTATCTTTATTGGATAAGATTTTTACCACTAATGGCAAAAATAACATATTCTGTTGGTTTTTTCCACACTCAAGGACCCTACAGAGGAAGTCGATAGGAAATAATAGATGCACAGGCTTCTGTCAGGATAGCTCCAGTTTTCATGGGAACAGCACACCCCAAATTCTCTTTTGTCTCCGTGCCCTATTTTCACTGAAAACCAACAAAAGCATTGATAGTTGATTTTTTTTTTATTTCAGTTTTCTTTCTGGGGATTGTAAAGAATCCCCAACATATAAATCTTTGAGGATTCTCTCGTATTGTGTCATATAATAGGGTCTTTTTTTTGGATAAAGAATCAATATGTGCAACCTGAAATACTGTGCCTAGGGATTCTGGGACCTCATTTTTGCTAGAGTCCTTGGCTATTGTCCATTTTCCATACTCTCATACCATAAGAGACTATAACTTCTTGCAGCCGATTTTCCTTAGAGATCAATAAAATAATAAACTGCAAAAGTACAGCCATTAAAGTATTGGCTTTACCATGAAAACACCATGTTTTACTGGCTGCCCTTCAAGTCCCTTGGCTCCAATAAGGCTTATGGAAGGTGCTAGGGTTGCTACTAATGGCTAAACAATCAGCAAAGCTCTTGTGTTGTTCTTGCCCTTGCTGCACACTCTTCCCCACTGTGAGCTGAAAGTTCTCTTGAGTTATTGTGTTGTTTCAAGTCTTTATATCTATTGCTTGTAGGAATCCGCCCCCTCTTTTTCTGTAAAGGGGAAAGCTCTGGGGGAGGTGGGTGACAATTATAGAGAAGGCAAACAATTAGTCATGTGTCACAAGGTGCTGCTACTAAATGCTACAGCACAATGGTATTTCCAGTTCATTTTCAAGTGATTACAGATGTCTATTCCATGGGGCTACTTTCTGGGGGTTTAAACCCTGACTTAATGCTGCTGCAAGCTCAGTGATTTATGAAGTAGTACATATTTTAAAACTATATGTTCTAGTCTGTTTCTTGCTGTCTTGCTGCTGTTACCAAAAGCAGTTTGGGAATGAAAGGGGTTTGATTTGGCTTAAGGCTTTAGTTTATCACTTACCAAAGCCAAGGCCGAAACTAAAGGCAGAAACCTGGAGGCAGGAATGGAAGCAGAGACCCCAGAGAAGCTCTGCATACGTTTGCTCTCCAGTTTGTGTGTAGTTACCTTTTCTAATACATTCCAGGACCATCTGCCTAGGAATGTTTAAGAGTCAAATATTGTGCAAGTAACCATGGCTTAGAAAAATTTATTAGTGTAATGTCTATGCTATGCCCTGAAGACCACCTTCCTCCTCCTTCTTCTCCTCTCCCTCTTCTTCCTCTTCTTCTACCTCTTTCTCCTCCTCCTCCTTCTCCTCCCCTTCTTCTTCTTCTACTTCTTAAGACTTATTTGTTTATGTTACACACACACACACACACACACACACACACACACACACTACTGTTTTCAGACACACGAGACAAGGGCATCAAATCTTAATACAGATGTTTATGAGCCACTATGTGGTTGCTGGGAATTGAACACAAGACCCCTGGAAGAGCATCCAGTGCTCTTAACTGCTGAGCCATCTCCCCAGCTCCCAAAGACTTCTTTTTGTAGCAACTTCCCCACACCTCTTTCCTTCTACCCCACTATCATGAAGTGCTCAAAACAGAAAAGAGTTATTTAGACGTCACATTTGGGACTGAGCCCTCTGCATTCACTTAATCAATGTTTCCACCAGTTATGAGTTTCTGCATTAGCCACTGCCCAGTGCTAAGTAAGAATCTTCTCTAAGGAAGACCTGAAAGCATCACTAATTTATTATTATAAATGTGAATATTTAAAAGGCAACTTAGTAGCATTTTCATTTAGCAGAACAAGAGTTTACCATGTCCAGAGGCCAGAACATGCTGATAATGGCAGTATCTATATAAGGACCCTCATGGAACTGAGGGATGGTGGGTGTTTCTCTTAGGATATTGGCAGCTGTAGTAAAGGTTAGAAGCAGGGAAATGAGGAAACATTAAAGATTACTATGGTGAATCTATAAAATTTTTAAGAAGGCATTTTAGTTGTAGAAATTCAGTTTAGTTGGCTAGCAGCCAAGTGTTTTATTTATTTTTTAATTGGTTATTTGATTTATTTACATTTCAAATGTTATCCCCTTCAGAGATTTCCCTCCACAAGATACCCTATACCCTCCTCTCTCCCCCTGCCTCTATGAGGGTGCTTTCCCACTCGCCCACCCACTACTGCCTCAGCAGCCTAGCATTCCCATATACTGGGTCATCAAGCCTCCACTGGACCAAGGGGCTCCCCTCCCATTGATGCCAGTTAAGGCAATACTCTACTACATATCCAACTGGAGCCATGGGTATTCCCTGTGTACTCTTTGGACACAAAGCATACAAAGTTCCTGGGAGCTTGGGTGGGTGTCTGGTTGGTTGATATTGTTGTTCTTCCTATGAGGTTGCAAACCCCTTCAGCTCCTACAGTCCTTGCCATAACTTCTGCATTGGAAGTGCTCAGTCCAATGTTTGGCTGTGTACATCCACATCTCTATTGGTCAGAACCAGGCAGAGCCTCTCAGGAGACAGCTGTATCATGTTCCTGTCAGCATGCACTTCTTGGCATCCACAATAGTGTCTGGGTTTGGTGTCTGCATGTGGGATAGATCCCCAGATGGAACAGTCTCTGGATGGCCTCTCCTTCAGTCTCTGATCCACTTTTTCTCCCTGTATTTCCTTTAGACTGGAGCAGTTCTGGGTTAAAATTTTAGAAATTCTTCAACTAGGGTCCATGCCTAACCTCTGGATATGGTCTCAGTAGATTCTCCCTCCCCTTTGTGGGGTATTTCAGCTAATGTCATGCCTATGGGGTCCTGGGAGGCTCTTGTTTTCCTAGCATCTGGAACTTTCTGGTTGCTATCCCTAGTTCCCCATCCCTCACTGCTTCACACCTCTGTTCAATTTCCTGACCCCTGTACATCTTCTCCATCTCTTCCCATACCTGATTCTTCCCCTCTTTTCCACCTGCCCAACTTCTCTTCCTCCCAAGTCCCTCCCACCCTCTACTTCCCTTGATTTTTTTTTGCCTACTCTTCTAAGTAGGATTGAATCATCTACTCTTTGGTCTTCCTTCCTCTTGAGCTTCATGTGATCTGACCTCATAAAATTGCAAAGCTTCTGTAAGGCAAATAGCACTGTCAATAGGACAAAACGGCAACCAACAGATTGGGAAATGATCTTTACCAATCCTACATCTGATAAAGGGCTTATGTCCAATATATACAAAGAACTCAAGAAGCTAGACTCCAGAGGACCAAATAACCCTATTAAAAATGGGGAACAGAGATAAACAAAGAATTCTCAGCTGAGGAAACTTGAATGGCCAAGAAGCACCTAAAGAAATTCTCAACATCCTTAGTCATCAGGAAAATTCAGAGCAAAACAACCCTGAGATTCCATGTCATACCTGTCAGAATGGCTATGTTCAAAAACTCTTGTGACTGTAGATGCTGGTAAGGACGTGGAGAAAGAGGAACACTCCTCCATTGTTGATGGAATTGCAATCTGGTATAACCACTCTGGAAATCAGTCTGGCAGAAAATTGGACATAGTATGACCTGAAGACCCAGCATACCACTCCTGGGCATATACCCAGAAGATGTTCCAACATATAATCAGAACACATGCTCCACTGTGTTCATAGCAGCCATATTTATAATAGCCAGAAGCTAGAAAGAACCCAGATGTCCTTCAACAGAGAAATAGATACAAAAAATGTGGTACATGTATACAATGGACTACTACTCAGCCATTAAAACAATGACTTCATGACATTTGCAAGCAAATGGACAGATCTAAAAAATATCATTCTAAGTGAGGTTACTCAGACACAAAAGAACACAAATGGTATGTACTCACTGATAAATGGATATTAGGCAGGTGTTTTATTTTTAATGTGTTAATATGTTCATAAACAGGTTATCATTGATGTTTGTGTTATAACTGTAATTAAACATGTCATTTCTCAGCTTATGTTAAAAAATTCCATATGATAAACTTACTTAATGCAATGAACTACACAGCATAAGTTTTGTTTTTGTTTTTGTATTATTTTGGTTTTTTTTAAAGCTGTTTTTCTAGGTTAACAAGCAGAATTTTATACCCTGTGATTTCTCAAAAGACAGAAACCAGTTGGTTGTGGCTAATTATGAAGAATTACCTAGTATATTCAAGAGGGAACTGAACTAAGTTAGGGACGTACATAGCTTGCATACTGACTTCCTCATTTTAAAAATGACAATCCTAAAGATTTGAGAATCCAGTTAGAATGTATTAGAAAAAAGTCAGAAAACTGCCAGAGGTATATTCCATTCTGAGGGAAAAGACAAACAAACAAATAAATAATTTGAAAAGTAAAACAATAAATAAATCTGCATGTAATTTTGAGGTCCAGATTATGATCTATTTCAAGAATCATGTTAATTATTATTTTTGCTATGCCATCACAAGAACATTTTTTTCTGAAACATGATCATTTAAAGGCCATAGTATGTGTGATATAAGCTAGGTGTCTGGAACAAATATTCAAGTGGCATGAATTTGTAATGTAAATATCTGTTCAAGCCACTAGTCCCCAGATATGTTCATGAGTATCTGTGAATTTTACTATTTTTCCTCCTAAGAAGAAATAATATTTATATTTTTATATTATATGATTAATAGATGAAGTTAATATTGAAGACTTAATATAGAAGACTTAAGAATTTAACTGGACTTTGCTATGATAATCAACTGTATAATAGTGTAAAAACATTGTGATCAAATAACATAAAAAGAGTAGAGATTTATTTTGGCTCACTGTGTCAGAGGCATCTATCCATGGCTCTGTTGCTGTATGGAATATTGAGGCAACACTTTATGTGGAGAATGTTTGACTCAGGATACTTAGGTAGAGACCAAGCAATGGAAAATGGAAGACATGATATTGCAGGGAACATCACAGAAAAAAGGGGCATAAAGATTGGAATAATTAGAGGACTAGAACTCAGTGTCTTCAATATTTGACAGGTATTTTATACTGTCTTCTATACGTAACACAGAAGCTGCACCTATTAAATATTGCTTAAGCAAGACCTTCAAAATGACAACATTAGGCTGACATGCTAAGGTAGATGTGAGAAATTGCACTAAGTCCACATATAGATAAGGAACTACAGAAAAGTAATGTCTGCTGAGAAAGACACAGTATTCACATCATCAGGAATTTTAATAGCAAGGAGTGCCCAAGGGAGGACGATTGAATCTTTCTCAGAAGAGGAAACAAAATAGATATCAGATGTGGATAGAGGTATTAGATAGAGGAATTAGATGGGAGAGGGGATGGGGGTGAGAGAAGGGCAGGGGCAGGGAGTAGGTGTAGAGAGAGCAGAGGAGAAAAAAACAGAAATCATCTGGGAGGGAGGTGCAATTTCTAGGATACACCAAAGACCTGGGGTGGAGAAAGGCCCCTGGGGAGCTATGGGGTGAGTCTAGCTGACACTCCTAGCAATGGTGGATATGAATACTGAAGTGACCACTTCCTGTAGCCACACAGGACTCCCAGTGAAGGGATAAGGACAGCAACCCACCTGCAAAACCTTCCAACCAAAATGTAACCTGTTTACAAGAAGTTCCAGGGAAAAAGATGGAGCAGAGGCAGAGGGAATGGCTAGTCAGTGATTGGCCTAAATTGAGACTCATCCCATGGGCAAGAACAAATCCCTGACACTACTAATGATTCTCTGTTATTCTTGCTACAGAAGCCTAGCATTACTGTCATATGAAAGGCTCTCCCCAGCAGCCAATGGAAAGAGATGCAGAGACCCACAGCCAAACATTAGATAAACCTCCGGAATCTTATTGAAGAGGTGGAAAAAGGATTGAAGCACACAAGGAGGGCAGGGACTTTACAGGAAGGCCAACAAAGACTAACCTGGACCCTTGGGTGGCTCCTAGATACTGAACCAAAGAGTGAGCACAGGCTGTACTTAGGGCCCCTGCACATATGTAGCCGATGTGCAGCTTCTAACTGTGGGTCCCCAAACAACTGGAGTAGGGACTCTCCCTTAATCTGTTGCCTGTTGGTCTGTGGATCACCTTCACCTAAGTGGACTTTCTTCTTTGGTCTCAGTGGGAGAAGATGTGCCTAGTCTTGCAGCGATTTCATGTGTGGGCAAAGGGGGGTCTTCTAGAGGGGGGATCCTCTTCTCAGAGAAGAAGGGGAGGAAGAAATATGGGGAGGATCTGTGTGAGGAGCTACTGGGAGGAGCTGGCTGATGTTGGGATTTAAAGTGAATAAATGACTCAATTAATTGTGTTTTGTTTGTTTGTTTGTTTGTTTTGCCGGGTAGTGGTGGTGCATGCTTTTAATCCCAGCACTTGGGAGACAGAGGCAGGTGGATTTCTGAGTTTGAGGCCAGCCTGGTCTACAGAGTGAGTTCCAGGACAGCCAGGACTACACAAAGAAACCCTGTCTCGAAAAAAAACCAAGAAAAACCAAAAAGAAAAAAAAAATATTTTTAAAAGTTATCTGGCCTTCAATGTGTTTGGTGAGTTAGGCATGGAGGCAGATGTTCACGTGTCTCCACCAGTCAAAGATAGTTTATATATCTAGGTTGGGTATTGGGTTACACTTCGGATTGAGCATTACCAAACTTATAAAGCCTTTGATTATCATTTTTAAAAAATTGTATAAAAGCAAAAAGGAAAAGGGGGCATGGGATAGGGATTTTCTAGGGAGGGGAAATGGGGAAAGGGGATGGCATCTGAAATGTAAATAAAATATAAAATAAAAATAAAAAATAAAAAATAAAAAAATAAAAAAGAGAGTAGTAGGAAATGAGTAAGATCAAAGTGCTAAATATACATATATTAAACTGTCATAATTAAACCATCATTTTGCACAATAAATATATGCTACTAAAAGTTGTGACAAATAAGATTATAAAACTAGTCATAAGACAATAAAGTATTAGTGAAAAGATACTCATATGTAATCAATAAAATATGATACAGAAGTAGGTTTGATTATATTTTCAAATGAGTCTCAATGGATTTTATACTTTTCAAAACAGACTTTATACTTTTCTCAAAAAATAGGATCTGGGATAACTAGGTATCTAAATGGTGAAAGAATGAATTGTCATCTCACAGTATTCATACTAGTAAACTTGACATAAATCATATACCTAAATTTAAAAACTAATTTATAAAATTTCTAGAAGATACATGGAAGAAAACCTTTGAGAACTCAATTCCTTAGAACAAATGGGTATTTATACTAGAAAATTTAAATATATTACAGTTTAAAATAAATTAAATATATTAATACATTAAATACATATTATTATATTGACTATATTAAATGTACTAAATAAATATATAATAAAACAATAAAAAATAGTCTGAATCATTGATTAAAAAAATTAAACCATTAACTAAGTAAGCCATTAACTAAATATCACCTTGGTTAAACTGTGATCAATAACATCAACGGAACTAGCTGGAGTTTACAAATTTTATAAATATAATAAATATAAATGGTGGTTGTGGCAATAGATCATTTAATCAAAATGTATATACATAATAGTAGGAAATGCTATCATTGGGAGGTTTACATGATTCATAAGAGTCATGTTACTAATATCCTACAGTGACAGTTGTATCAGGAGTATAGAGACTCAATATGGCAGCCAGGGATAGATAACAGCAACTGCATTCAGGTTAAATTGTTTGCAAATATAAAGAATACACTGTAATACGTGAATAATTTAAAAATATTCTACGTTTGAGGTGATTTTGATCCTGGAGGCATATTCAGAGATGTGGAATATACTTATAACCTATTTTTAATTGCAATGTGGAAAAGAGGGTGATGCCAGCATGCAATATATAGGAACCAAGGATAAGACTGTTCAAGAATGTTTAAAGCTCCTTTGATATAAGAAATAATCAACCCACTCCCTTTTCCAAATAAATTGTTTGGTCCAGTATGTCGCGAAGTTGGAGAATGTTGGCATGTAGAAAAGTGAGGCCTTACAAAAGTATCAAAGAAGGAGTTTACTCCATTATATATTCATTTTTTATTAGCTATAAACTATAGTGAAGACGAAAAAGAAACGGAAAACTAAGTAAAATACGGTAAATGATGAAAAGTGTGTATTTCTTAGTATAGCTTTCACAGTCTCCTACAGAACGGTCAATTATATGAGCTAATGGTAAAGAGTCTTTGATTTGCTATTTGAGGTTCATAGAGGAAGACCATTAATAGAAAGCTGGAGATAGGAATCACAGAAAAAGATACGAGTCAGTCAATGGTAGGTGTAGATAAGAAAACACTCGTGAAAATATTGTAAGGTATGTGTTGAGGGCATTGTTTACATGTATTTATGTACACCATGTATGCACCCAGTGGTAAGGGAAACTAGAGAACATGCCAGATCACCAGAAACTAGAGTTATGGATGGTTCAAAGTAGCATGGGTGGTAGAAACTGAACCTGGGTTCTCTCCTGTAGCAGCAAGTGCTTCAAACAACTGAAACATCTCCCCATCTCTCCAATATAAGTGTTTATTTTGATGGAGAAAAAAGTTATAAATCAAAGGATAAGTAGGCAAAGTACTTCTTCTCCACTATCTTCTATCCCACCTCTCTTAACCAAGGTATAAATACTAAACAATAGAAGCCAAGAAAACAAGACAAGAATTATAAGACAATGATCAGCTAACAAGGTATCCTCCAAAATAACAAAGGACAAGATTCATTTAGTTTCTCATGTAATCACTGACACAGCTGATATTCATTGACTGACTACTGAGCACTGTCTTAGAGAGGCTAAAAGTAAATAAATTCCCTTTCTCATTTTGTTAGCATGAAGAGCATAGTAAATACAATAATTTGAAATTTGGACCTATTATGCATCAAGGGTGCTGGGGTACTTGAACTTTCTTGTAATCCTGATGTTCTTCCTCATCCATGTTCAAAGATAAAGTCCATTGTAATGATTCTCTAAGAGAGAAGCAAGGAAATTATAGGCTTAATTTTTGATACAAAGGTAAATTATTTTCTTATACCATTATATGAAAATAAATATTTTGTATACACAGAGATAGGGTGCTAAATAATGTATGATTGTACACTGATGCATTTGAAGAATACACGTGATAGAAGAATCTTGGAACATTATGTTACAGAAACTCAAGAACATATAAATATATTTTTATACTTGATGCTGCCGCAGTGGCATCCTAAGCAATCAATCTATATAGATGTTTATTCAGCATAATGTACAAATGTTTAGATTCAAGGCAAGCTTGCTTTATAATGTGTTTTATTACATTAACATTCCTGAGAAAAACAATTAAGATGAAAACATTTGTGTTGCATAATTGATGCTTTACGTGTATCTGTGAAAGTTGTGCAATTAGACCCAAGGGGTTCTATTAGTGATTCATAACCATCTGCCACATATAGCTGCATACTGATAAAGCTTTGCATTTTGTAACTAAAATAGCAAGCATAACACTGATGTTTGTATGATTGCATGTTCTGTAGACCATAAGCATCTCATATTCTCAAAGTACCTGAGGCTATATGCATCAAAGAAGTGATGCCAGGTTAAAATTGACCCTATTCTTTTATGAATATGACAAAGACGATGTGACTATCTTCCAGAAAGAAAAAACACAGAATTATGAAACAAAATTAAAATCTTATAAAACACAAAGTTACATTCTTTCAGGTAGTTTTTAATGGTAGTTTGATCGTCATTCTCCCACAAAAAAACGTACTCACTTTTTTTTTTTTTAATCAGTACTCTGAGGGAAAAATGTTCCTTTTTCTATGTTTTACTTTTCAAGATTTTTAACATTATAAACAAGGAGGATGAAGAACTACTGTCTGATCTATGTTAGAGTTTCACACAAATTTTTCTGATTGATGAAATTTGAATTTTAATCATATGACATAAAGAAATGCATTGCTTTTTAGTTTTCATTAGCCTTTTATAGAAAGTACGTAATCTTATCAAAACATTTTTTCTGCATTTTTTTTTCTAGAAATAAGCATGTCTTAGGGTTTCTATTGCTGAGTTAAAACACCATAAATGAAAGTAAATTTGGGAAGAAATGATTGATTTTGTCTTACATTTATAGGTTACAGTCCATCACTGAAGGAAGTCAACCCACGAATTCAAGCAAGGCAGGAACCTGGAGGCAAAAGCTGATGCGGAGGCCATAAAAGGTCATGATGGTTACCAGCTTGTGCCTCATGGTGTTCTCAGGATACATTCCTAATAGAACACAGGACCACTGGTGCAGGCGTGCCAAAGCCTTCAGTGAGCTGAATCCTTCCATATCACTCATCAATCAAGAAAGTTTATCACAGCTTTCCCACAAGCCAATTTAATGGGACCATTTTCTTAGTTGAGGGTCCCTATCTCAAAATTTTTCTACATTTTGTCAAGTTACATAAAACTAACCAGCACACAGAACTTTTATAGTCCTAAAAGCATTCATTTGAAAAATAGTACTCTGAATGCAACTTATTCTGTATCTCTATGCTCAGCACAAGAATCTATAAATTGTTAAACATTATTTAATATAAATGTTTAAAAAAGACTATGTCTTAAGGCAATGAATAATACAGTAAACTAGAAATATAGGCACATGTGACAAGGACAAACACAGGAGAAAATTTTCTCTATCAGAGCAGACTTTTAAATTTACTTCTAAATATTAAGTATATATTCATGCTGAGCCAGCCCATGACATATTATGGCTACAAAGGGACCTCCAAAATAAAATATTTCTTATGCTTTCCTAAAATTATAATTTTCTTTTGTATTTTTAGTTAAAGTAATATTTAAAAATTGTTCAAATTTATTTTCTCTTAGAAAGATGCCCAGCCATATACAAGAAGCCTACAGAATACCTCATAGTAAGAGAAAAGATACTCTTCAGAACATATTAATACTGACCAAAGAATGAGTATTGAAGGTTCTAAGAGAGAAAGTAAAGTCAGTGATGAAGGCAGGCCCATCAGGATTAAATCTTATGATTTGATAGGAACATTTAAAGACAGGTCAGCCTAGAAAAAATGTTGGCTAAACTCTAAAAGTCCACAACTAACAGACTATTGGTCCCAATGAAACTACCTATTAAGAGTAAATAAATCAAAACCTTCCATAATAGACCAAAGGAATTTACGGCTACCCATCCTGCTCTGCACAAGACAGGAAAATAGATACTTTAGGCTGATGAGAAAAAGCACACCAAAGACACCATAGCAATAAATTAAAACATACCAAAAGTCTTAATTTAAAATAAAACTAAGAAAATACTACAAAATCACCAAATGAGGGAGACTAATATTCATCTTTTGATAATGACACTTAATACTAACTGTCTCAATTCCCCAATTTGAAAATACAAGCTGACAGGTGATTAGATAGCAGGATCCACCTTTTTGCTTTCTCTAAAAATGCACCGTTCACCATCACCTAGTAGAAAATGATGAAAAGAGGCATTATAAGCAGAGGGACCTAACAAGCAACAAGTGTACCTTTTTTAAAATCTGATATAATAAAGATATAGAAAACATTATTAATAAAATCAAATAACCCTGTTCTGTGTGACTATATATCCAAGAATATTTGAGCTTTACAATTTAGTCTTGATTTATTATTATTATTAGTAGTAGTAGTAGTATTAGTATTAGTATTAGTATTTTCTCATAAAATACATCACCACAATTTCTCCTCTTTCCACTACCCCCAGTACCCATTCTCCTCTCTCCTCCAGATCTACTCTCTTCCCTTCAGAAATGAGAGGACTTCCCAAGGACATCAACCAAACATGGTATCATCAGTTACAATAAGACTAGGCACAAAAAAAGGACACAAGGTTGGGTGGGTAGGAAAGAGGAGCGGTTCTGCAAACATGTACAAATAGTTGAGAGAGCAGAGGAATATGATCAAAACACCTGTGTGAAATTCTCAAAGAACTATAAAAATGTTTGTGAGTGACAAATGAAACCTAACCGTCATGTTTATGAAAACAATAGCATTACGCCAGCAATCTACCCATATCAGCATCCTTAACCTAATGATATCTGCAAAGTACCTCGTTTCAATAGCATATTCACTAGTACTGAGGATGAAGAGAGTGGATGTGCAATCGTAGAACTTGTATTATCACTGATTTAGTTTACTTAAATATTGGTGTTTAGATACATGTCATTGTTGTTGTCACTCTTCCTAACAAGTCAAACCTGAGTCTACTGCATTTCCACCCTCTTTATGGCTCCAGCTTCTCTGTAATGCACGAGAGATAACACTAAGCCCCTGGCTTTCTGGTGTCTGCCCCTTGTGTCAGATAAGAACTCCAAGATGAGTTTTCTTCAAGCACCTGTTCACATAGTAAAACTGACCCATGCTTTGCCTGAACCCTCTCTGATTTGAGAAGCATAACCTCTAATTCATTCTGTTTGCTCATCTCCTTTATGTACCTCTGAGGTATTATAGAGGATTGACACTGGTTCAGATATTTACCTCAGTATTAAAACTCTGCCGTCTCTGGATTTTATCTGTAAAATGTGGATAGTGTTGTATACTTTATCATACAGTTTGTTGTGGATTAAAGAGACAAGAAAGACATATCTGATCTAGAGTAGGTATTTCACTGATATTAATATAATCCCACCTCCTCATTTTTATCTATTTTCAGACAGTCAGAATGATCTACAATAAATCTCAATGCTTCCTTCTCCATTCAGTCAGGTACACTTTTAATGATTAGATAACGTGACAATGTTATGGTGATTCCAGTGAATATAAATCTACAATGGGTGTGCTATATATTTCAGAATCTACTTAGGCTGTGTGTTCAAAGATGCTTTTTTCCTCACAGAATAAAATAGAGAATCCAGGTTATAATCTTTCATACGATAATCAAGAACATAACTGAATATGAGGATTTTTAACATTTTCACATGAGCAGCAATAATGTAAGAGACATTGAAATATTTCCTTTATGTTCCAGAGACCAGTTGACAAAAGTTAACAGACAAAACATTTTCTTAAATATTAAACAACTATTATTTCATATCCTAATATAAGATAACACAAGAATTACACTGTAAAACTTGTTTTCAGGGTGTCCTTGCCCAACAGTCAAGTTCTTTACTTTCTTCTTCTCTGTCTCAGTAAATACTCTTTTATAACAACAGAAACAGGGAGGGCTTTCTTCCATTTCTTCCATACCAGAGTCTCTACTATGAAAAAATAAAAGTTAAAAAGTTTTATTTAGAAGTAGTCCATGCCCCTCCCATTATTTACCACTTACTTTGGCAAAACACCTTGCCCTAACCACACTCTTCTACTTGACATTTACAGAAAGTGGGTGCAGTATAATTCCACAGATATGCATTCTATAGCACTCTTCCCTGAGCTGATGAGAGGCAGCTACCTGTAAATATCTCTGAACTGAAGCCTAGTTTAGTCTATATCAAGAGTTCCAGAACAACTGGAGTTACATAGAGAGACCTTGGCTCAAAAAATATCTTTACCCTAATGATATATCACATTCTTTCCATCTGGGAGCCACACCTGAAACACAGGATACTTCATAAGCTTTCCTGAGATACTAACTAGGATCTCTCCAAACAGGACATAGCAAGCCAATATACTATAACACAAAAGTTCTGGAGAGTAGAGTTTTGTGGGCTGAAAGATGGACAGAGTTAGATTGTGATCAGAACACTCCTCCTGGGAGTCAGGCAGATTGATATAGTTATTAGACGGTAGTCTACTTGGAAGGTAGTGACTCCAGCAGACTTTGGTCTTTATTGTGACAAGGCAAAACATACAACTAGCTGTGCTATGAGTATACAATCACACATATGTGAGCAAGGGAAATGTTTTCTTCCCCCACTCATTATGTGTTTGCAAATGAAACTCCCAGGCAAATAGAGCGAATTTCTGTTACTGCCTGAGGGACCAATAAAAAGCATAATATATTCACTAAGTTGAGCTAATGTATTGAGGTTTGAAATCTTTTTTTTTAGAAGCTGACGCTTAGATACTTACATTATTTTATCTATGTATGTTGCTGTAGAAGCGATGATGTAGTGTTACATCATAAACTGGAGACACATGATTTCTCTAATGCTTTATTTATTCTTCAGATTTCAAATGGTGGATCTAAGTACCGCTATAACAAAGTTTTCCAGCTCCTACAAGAAACTGTTTTGATTTACCTAATATTTTATTATTTTTGTTGAGTTTTATACATAAAATGTTTCTTTCATGATGAAGAGAAGAAATACATGTCTTTCTTTTATCTACAAGGGAACTTAGTTGGAAGATCACTTCTTCACACTCTGGGTAAATCCATTCCTTTTACAAGGTCTCTGGATGGCTTTCTGTATCTTTTAACTCACTGTAACATCAAGAGCTGTTCAAGTCTGTGCTGCACCTATGAAATTTTTCAAGCTACCACTCTGTGTTTTGAATCTTCTATTCATACGTAACTGTCAGGAATCAAGGGCAAATATCAATACAGTTGACCTTGGCTATGGCTTCACTGTTATGTAATTTCATCATGGGTCTTCTTTTGTAATATGATTCTGACCCTTCCTTTCCAATATACTTTCCTTAGCTAGACTATATCTCGCTGTGTAGAATATTATCAAACTTCAGGTTTTACTAAGCTTAATCTGTTTCTACTATTTTTACTGAACATACATTGTGTATACATGTTAGCTAAATTCACTGTGATATTGTGGTATCTTAGCACTTACATGCCACATATATGAATTATGCTGCCGTAATGATGGACACACTGGGTTTCTTTGGGGGTATATAGAGTTTCTTTTTCTTTGCGAAAATATTCAGACATGACAAATAAAAACCAGTTCAGATAATTCAACTGAAATTGGGTAAATGATTTTAATAAGTCCATATTTGTCAAAACAAAACAAACAAATAGCCAACAAATGTGTCTAAAAATGCTTACTAGGTATCAGGAAAGCCAAGTCATAATGATAGTGAGATTCATCTCACTCAAGTGAGTATAGTGACCCAGACAAATGAAACAGTCCAGAGACAAAGGGGCCCTTATACAATGTTGACAAGAGTGTAACTTAGAACTCATAGTAGAGAGAACACTATAAAATTTGCTCAAAATTTTTAAAAACTACTTTTATAGTCAACCTTACATTCCTTTTCATGTGTGTGTGTATGTGTGTGTGCATGTGCTTATGCGTGTGTATGTCTGTGCATCTTTGTGTGTGAGTATGTCTGTGCATCTTTGTGTGTATGTGTGTGAGTGTGAGTGTGCGTATGTCTCTGTGTGTGTTAGCGTGTGCATATGCCTATGCATGTGTGTGCATGTGTGTGTGAGAGTGTGTGAGTGTGTGTGTATGTCTGTGCATGTGTGTGTGAATGTCTGTGCATATGTGTTTGTGTATGTGTGTGTGAGTGTGTATGTGTATCTCTGTGCATGTGTGTGTGGTGTGTGTGTGTGTGTGTGTGTGTGTGCGTGCCTGTGTATGAGTGGAGATCAGCAGTCAATGCTAAGCACCTTCTTTAATCAGTCTACTGTCGGCAATCACATTTAGCAACTCTCAAAATCACATCTAAAATCCCATTGTTTATGAAATGAGTCTGCAGACTCATGTACTGTCTATGGTAAAAGAGAGAACCCTCTTAGACCTGTGTAGAGTGTCTCCAGCCCGGTTGCTGTAGTTTTCTGTTTCACTAAAGCGTGCTCCTAAGGAGTAGAGACTGTTGTTCACTGCTAAGAGAGGCCCAGGGCTCTGGCTCCTGCCTACCTGCTTCTTCTCTCCCCTGCCAATGCCAAACCGGCTCCCCTGCTACTGCGCTGTTGTGACCCACTGACCTTGCCATTTCTCAGTAAATGCCTGTTTCTCCCTGATGCAGAGGCTGCCCGGGCTGCTGTCACCGTGCTTTCCCTAAGTGTGCATGGCTGCTACCTCACTTGTGGTTATTAAGCTCATAAAGATTTTTAGAGTGACTAGAAATGTCCCCTGCTTCTGAAGCCCCATTTACCTCTTCTCTTGGAAGGCAATTTACCTCTCCCGGTAGCTTTCTGACCTCCGTAATCTAGCTAAGTTTTCTAGTCACAGAATTTGAGGAAGAAACCCTTAACAAGAGCTTTGGTTCTGTCTTAGAAGTGAGCTAGCTTAAGTCTATTTTTGTGCCTCTAACACAAAGAAGTAGAGTGAGCTGAGTCTCTGGAAGCTTTCTGTTTTATATCAACAGCTCTATCTAGTTTTAAAGCAATGTCACTTTGTTGTGTTTACACATGTATTAAATATTTGTAAAGATTACTATTTTGCTACTCTACTCTGTGAAGTTGGTTGCTTGTTTTACCAAATAAAAGTTATTATTTTAATGTTAGAAAATTTACTTATTCTTTGTGAGTTTCATATCATTTACCCCAGTCTCATTAATCTTCCTGACCCTTCATATTGGAACTTTACTCTTTCAACCTCCTCCCCCAAAACAAAACACACACACACACACACACACACACCAAAACGAACAAGAAAAGCATTAAAAACCTCACTGTGTGGGCTGTAGGATGTCACATAGTATATCCCTCTGTCCACGCAACATTACTCGCAAATGTTCACTGCAATGAATTTTTATTGGTCTGACTCGAAATCTTTGGCTTCTACAACATTATCAATATTGGAATACTCGGAAGTACTCCACCTAGTTATTCTGTTGTTGCTCTGTGTCATGGAGATCTTACAACTATAGAAAAGCAGAACTGGCCCTTTCACATTCCCTAAACCTTTGCAGATTTGGGGGTGGACCAATTTAAAGCCCTGGATCTGGGCCGCGTTAGTAGCTGAGCTGGTATACCCACTTGCTTTCCCTTGTCCACACCACCAGCATGAGTTCTCTAGCACTGCACCAGCCGGGCAGTCTGAAGTTCTAAAGCTGCCATCAACAAAAGGTAAGGTCAGCTCTCTTGCTCTCGTGTAGGATCACCTGCACCTACGCCTTCAGAGCCACTTCTACTGTGCTGCCCAGTCAAGGTGTGGGCCACTCCCTCAACTGATGCAGCCTGTGAGGGGCTGGGGACAGTTCTCCTGCTCTTAGATCATCAGGGTTGGCAAAGCCATGTCTTTGCCATCAAGGCCGTCTCCACTGGGTAGCCCAAGCAAGGTGCAGGGTCCACTCTCCTGAGTGCTACAACCACTGAGAGGGTAGAGCTAGCTTTCCCACTTTCGTGAGCCCAGGGCTGTCTTTCCAGCTACTGCAGGTTACAACGGGAAGGAGGCACAGGGCATCACCCCCATGCATACCCACACACCTCAAGTCAGATGAGTCGTGGCACCAGTTCTAACAAGCTTTCACCCTCAGGCCTGGCTCACCTGCTCTTCCCCCACAACCAAGGCTAGCTCTACTGTGCTGCTGAAGTGACATGCAAGGCCTGATCTCCTGAATGCTGCAGCTCAAGATGAACGGAGCCAGCAGACTGCTCCTATGACTCCAGGCGAGCTCTCCTGACTGCTGCAGATGGGAAGAGACACCATCTGTACCCATCACCTCTGTCCCCATGCCATCTCACAATAGACAAGTGACAGGGCCAGATCTCCAATGTAATCTCGCTGTGCTAGCTCACTTGTGCCCCACTACCAGGGTCAACTATACTGTGCTGTTCAGGCCCCACTCTCTTAAATGCTGCAGTTTATGAGGGGCAGGGATAACTCTCCCAAGCTTAAAGCCCCGGAGGCAGCTTTCCTGACTGTCGGAGGTGTCAAGGGGTATCTGTGCCCGTTCCACCCCCATGACAAAGGTGTGACAAGTGGTGTGGCAGAGTCACCTCTCCCAAACTCACATACTGAGGCCTGCTGGCCCTCCCTCATGCCCACCACCATGGACTAGCTCCTCTGTTTTGCCAGGGCAAGTCACAGGGCTCGCTCTCCCAAGTGCTGCCCTTGCTAAGAGATGAAGCCAGCTCTCCACAGCATCACATTCAGTGTGGGGCAGGGCAGTTATGCACAGTCTCTGGACATCCAAGTGGTTCCTGGCGACTGCCTCAACAGGGACACCCCCATGTTCTCTAGTGCTAATATGAGTCACAGATAGGGATACTAACCTGCTTTAGCTGTGTTGCCCCCCTACTCAGTCATGGCCCTCAGAAACAGCTTAGGCTGGGACCTCGCCACGGCCCCAGATGGTGGGACTGGTCACTCCACCCTCCAGTCTCCAGTTCCATCTCTCTTCATAATGCTCAAGCTGTTCCACTGCTTTCTCTCTCATCTGACCCCCACATACATGCACATTGTGGTGGCTCCCACTGCAGTTTGGCCACATGGCTGGCAGGTCCCTGGGTGATATCTTCCATCCATGCTGCTTGCAGGTGTCTATGGCCCACATGTGCCATGTGCTGGAGGGCAGGTATGTGTGCGGCAAGACAGTCTGCAAGGCTCTATCTTCCTCCCCCTGTGCTGTACTGTCTAGATTTCATTTCATTTATTTCGTTTTGTTTCATTTCACTTCACTTCATTTGTATGAGTCCTCGGCATAAGACAGCTTTGACCACCCAGCCAGGCTTCAAGCTAGGATGAGCAAAGGATGGTCATCTGCCCTGCCTCTGACTGATAGGAGAATAACACTGACAACAAGGTGTCTGTTTCCCCATTGCCAGGGAGCATAATCCCTTTCTATTGCAGATTAGCAGAACAAAATAAGAGAAAGAAAGAAAAAATGAAAGGGTAAGAAAGGAGGGAGGAGCCGGGCAGTGGTGGCACATGAGTTTAATCCCAGCACTTGGGAGGCAGAAGCAGGCAGATTTCTGAGTTCGAGGCCAGCCTGGTCTACAGAGTGAGTTCCAGGATAGCCAGGACTACACAGAATAACCCTGTCTTGAAAAAACAAAAAAAAAAAAAAAAAAAAAAAAAAAAAAAGGAGGGAGGCAGCAATGAGGAAAAGGAGGGAGAGAAGGAAGGAAACTCAACTCCACCCCAGAAGAGAAAGAGAGAGAGAGAGAGAGAGAGAGAGAGAGAGAGAGAGAGAGAGAGAGACCCAACAATCAATTCTTGCACTCATTATTCCTCTCCGCCTCCAACCTTGTTCTGGGAGGCACCAGTAGAAACCAATTATTTTCAAACTGAGTATAATGAATGCCTCCTATCCTTACTGTGTCAGCTCTGCATTTTTAAGTATATTTTACCGACTCTATCGGCAAAGTCTTAGCGCTGGAAAGGCTGAGTACTTAGAATACTCTCTGAGATCCAGTTACTTGTGAATTCTCTGCTTCTGAGCTTGGAAGCAAGGAAAAGAGCCATTGATCCAGAGGCCGCTGCAACACCCTCCCAGCTCCTGTTTCCAACCCTGCATTTATGGTAAGAGTTAGTTACAGTCGGAAAAAGATTCTCCTTCTAAAATGTTTCGCTCTGGTGCAAAAGGAAAACAGAAATAACTCAGAGGGAGAAAAGCCTGCTTATAACATCCTCACTATTGTTATTTACTAGTTCCACAACAGTACCATTTGCAAAGAGGTTTCGTGCATCTTTTCAAGGACCTGAGCTTGTAATCACCCCCCATTAGCCACGGGGTCCTCCTTTGAATTAATGAGCAATTTTCAGGTAAGCATAGGAAAATTCGAGCCTCATAATTCATAATCTATGCCATGCATTTATTATTTTCATACATTACCCTCTTCTACATTTATTAACATATTTATCATGATCATCAGAAGATAATTGTAATCATCATACACTAATGGCCTAACGGTCTTATTCACACAGTCGCAGATTCTCCACAATGAGTCTCAGTAAGACTCCCATTTACCTTCAAACAATCCTAAATATGCACCTAATTAAATTGTCACATGATCCCACTGCCTTTAATTGATAACAAAAAAAAAAAGTTCAGGTGTGCAACGTGAAGTAGTGAAGAAATCAAAAGTCTTGGAAACTCTTGGTGGAAATACACATTGGTAGAGATACTATAGAAAACAATATGGCAGTTCCTAAAGAGACTTAAATTTGAGCTAACACATGGCCCAACAATTTGTCCTGTACACACCCAAGGAAATGAAACCACAATCATCTATCTTAGCTGTCCTATCCTCTTGCTATTCCTTGAATACAGTAAATCTTACTTCTTTGTTTTAATGTGTTATTTTATTTATTTCCATTTCAAAGTTTGTCCCCCTTCTCTATTTCTTCTCCTCAAACTCCCCATCCCCTCCCACCTCTGCCTCCACTAGGGTGCTCCCCTAACTCACCCACCCACCTACCCACTCCTGTCTCACTGCCCTAGCATCTCCCTATGCTGGGGCATCAAACCTCCACAGGACCAAGGGCTTCCCATCCCATTGGTGCCAGACAATCCTCTGTTATATATGCAACTAGAGCCATGAGTTCTCCCCACAACATACTGGTTGGTAGTTTAGTCCCTGGGAGTTCGGGGGCGGGGGGGGGGGGGGTTGTAGTTGGTTGATATTGTTGTTCTTACTATGGGATTGCAAACCCCTTTGGTTCCTTCAGTCCTTTCTCTAACTCCTCCATTGGGATCTTCATGCCCAGTCTGATGCTTCTAATCCCTTTCAAAATGGCACACACATAGTTTCTTTTAAGTTAACCTTTCAGTGCAGTCAGGCTCTCAAAGCTGAGTCATGCAGTCTCACACTGTTTCTTGGTGCCTGTTTACCACCATTGTCCATCAAGATACTTACATAATGCATGATGTAAACTAATATCATGCTTAGTACCTGTTTGTCCCATTACAATATAGGCTTTATAGACAGAGACTTCCTGAAATTAGGTCAGTGCTTTCCTTGACATCAAGCTTAGTGTCTTGTACAACACGGACCTTGAACAAATGTATTTGTTGAAAGTGAGAACAAACAGGTGAGAAGTGTTATATACTCATTCTGGAAATTTAACTCATTTTAAGATCTTTGTGTTTTGGTAAATTGGCTTCCAATTTGTAAATATGACTTCCTAGCCTTCACAGAGACTTGATGTGTATCCAGACAGAAATACTCTTACAAAAATCACTAATGCCTTATGTGATGACAACTGTAGTGTCATGTCCTCTTGAGGATCTAATATATGCTTTTGGTGCTGGTGGAGTGAAGAGAATGTGTTCTGAGATGTGTTACAGCTCCATCATCTTCCCTAAGCTATTTGGAAAGTGTGTGTGTGTGTGTGTGTGTGTGTGTGTGTGTGTATACACATACATGTATATTTGTTTTTTTAACCTTGTAGCAGTTGTATGAATATATTAAGTTAAATCATAGTATATATATATTTATGTACATGTACACTATACATAAATGAAAAAGCTGACTTTTAAAAGAGCATCGAGGTTACATTCATATTCCTTGCATTGGAATTTTAGTCTCAGGAATTTTAGTTTCTACTGGACTTGCATAGCAATATTGAATATGTTTTTCTCACCTTTCCTCCCTCTCATCATTTTTGACAATTGACAAAAGCGTAGACTTAATTGAAAAGAAGGAATTTTAAGGGAAACATTGCCTGCATCATATTGGCTTGTTGACATTTCTGATGGGCATTTTCTTGAGTGCTCATTAATGTTAAGAATTAAATAAGGAGGGTATTTGAATTTGAACCTGAACATTAAAGCCAGCTAACAGCTCTTTTCCATGGTCTTTACCACTGAGTTATGAACCTCGACTTTAGCATTTTAAAAGTGATTCATTAAAGTTGCACATTTCCTATTTATTATTTAGAAACATTGTATCTCAATTTACTTTGCAGATTTCCATAATAAAATTGATACATCTTTTCTGATTTTTACAAGCTCATTTTATATGTTATCTGTGCATTTGTGTTGTTTTAAGGCTGATGCATGTATTTTACCATTGTAGGGTCTGTCACATTTATGTAAAAAATGGCAATACATGATCTTTGAAGGCAAAGGTAAATAATCATTAGGTGACCCATGAGAACAGTTGAATGGGTTATTTTTCAAAGGCTAATTCTTTCTGTGTGTCAGGATCATTTTGTATTATACAGAAAGCTTGACTCTCTTGGCTAAGATAAATGCTCAGAATTTAATGCACAACTTGCAGAGTAATTCAGGTTTATTAAGCTAATCTTGCAGTACCACTACAGATGGCCTGAGAACTGTTGGAGTTTGGCAAGAAAGGCCACACACAGAGTGGCATGCAAACTCCTTGGCATTCTGAAGCTGTGCACTGCACTCTGAGTCCTAATTATGTCCTGGAGGCTATACTTTTTAGTTCTCAGAAGAAAACCTCAGGGTCAAAGAAAGCCAGACTACATTCTACAATGTCTTGCTCAGAATTCAGAAAGTTCAACCTAGCTGTTTGATTGTTATTGAATATGATTACTATTTCTGGATTAAGAAGTAATGATTTTTATTCATTAGAATGGGAGGAGGGGTTACTAGAATGTATTTTTTGCTGTCTTTTTTTTTCTGAATGAATTGTTTGCCTTGGTGTTGTATGGAATTTAGGAATGACTATGAAAATTTCATTATTTTATTTTCATGTATGAATGATGTCAATCTATTCCTTAACAAAATACCTACTTACATTCTATTTTATACCAGGAATTATGCTATTTTGTTGTAGCAAGCACAAATGATCTTCAGAGATTTATTTTGTGTAAAGAACATAAACAAATATGGTTTGCTTTGCTGTTTTTAATAGAGAAAGAACCAGCAATGGTGGAAGGGATGGAAGACAGAGGAAGAAAGATGAAAAACTGAGAGTGAGATATTCAGAATTACATTAAAGAGAGCCTAACAAAAAATAGTGTATACTGGCACAGCCACATATTCTGGAAACAGCCAAAGTTAGGAAGCCAGTTGATTGACACAGGTACAGCCCTGGAGGAACAGGGCACACCCCTTGAAGAACTGTTGGACACAGTTCCAGGGAAGCCTAATGGAATGCTGTATTGCTGTGATTCCGTCTCTCACTTTTAGATTTTTGGTCTCTGTGTGTTGCATTCCTGGGGAAATTTCTGCATTATGATTAATTTTATGTCTTTTCCAGAGAAAATTGTGTCTAGGTTTTCTTTAGTAAAGTCTTAAATTTTGTAACTTGATCTGGCCTTTATTTGGAGGTCTTCCTTATGCCCTGGAGATAATGAAGCACAGATAAGCACATAGCTAGATAAGGCCATTACTCCTGGAACAAGCTTGGTGTATCCACCCCCAAACAAACTCAAACAGTTTAATTGGTGCAGGATAAACAAAGTTAATTGACAAACTCTGACTGGCCAGGAGAATAGGTTACAGGTTCGAGGCTTCTCTTTATAATACTCAAGGAACTCTGTGAAAATATAGTTTAAAGAACTCAATAAATAAGATAGATTGACTAAAATAAATTTTTCTACTTTATAGTGTAAATGATGAAATGATATAATAAAAGAAGTTAGGTATTAGTATTTGATAGCCATAAAAAGACTGGATCAGATATTTTCTGTTTGTCTGGAGTACTTTAAAACTGCAAACACTGCCAGCCTAAAAGCAAGCTGTCATATAATAAACATGTTTTCTTTGGAGGAGATTGTGGTGTTGTGAATACGCTTGGCCCAGGAAGTGGCACTGTTAAGAGGTGTGGTCTTGTTTGAGGAAGTGTGTCACTGTAGGGGTGGGCCTTGAGACCCTCTCCTAGCTGCCAGGAAGACAGTCTTCTGTTTGCCTTCAGAACAAGATGTAGAACTCTCAGCTCCTCCAGCACCATGGCTGCCTGGACACACTCATGCTTCCCGCCCTGATAATAATGGACTGAACCTCAGAACCCATAAGGCAACCCCAATTAAATGCTGTTCTTTATAAGAGTTGCCTCAGTCATGGTGTCCTTTTACAGACACCTAACTAAAACAAAGATGTTATTTAGATTCTTTACATTGGAATTATAGGGCTGATAATAAAAATACAATCAGTTCTATTTGATTTTTCTAATTGTGACTGAACTTGTAATGCTAGGCACGTAATGAAAAATCATATACATAATCTGTACTTCTTGGATAATCAGTAGTCTGTCTTTGTTTTGTGAAACTTGTATAAATAAAGAAGTGGTATGATTGGTTGGCAGTTAAAGCTATGAGATCGAACTGACCATCTATGAATGCCTCACTTCCTCCCCTGACCAACTTATTACCTTCTCTGTGGGCCACCCTGTTATCAACTCTCCACGGAAGGCCCCAGCATTATTTGTTTGAGAGTATGGCTGAAAAATTGAAAGGAAAATTCCTCTTCAATATAACCAAATAATAAAGTGAAAGGTTTCTCTGATAAGAATTGAGTAAGAAAGGAACTCAAAAGCCATTATCAATGTGCTTTCTCCAAGTCCTGTAACACAAATCTAAGATGTCTTCAACAATAATATTTATTACCTGTATCTGAGGAACCACTGACAATTGTTGACTACAAGGGTAGTCAGAGTCACTGAGGGAGGGGAGCATTGTGGTCACTAGTAGATTGTCCATACTCTTATTTAAAATTTAAAGGTTGACAACCACTACTACTTTACCCATAAATGTATAGATTTGTTTTCTGATAGTGAAGGAAATAAACATAGTGTTAAGGTATTTGAAAGTTCGGAAAATGATGGCAATGATATCCATCCTATAGAAATACATGTCTATAAAATAAAATGAACTGGAAAAGCTACATATTTGCTAGAGTCTAAATTAGAGCCAGCTTGCAACTATGTGATTTTCTTAAAACCAGACAACAATCAGTATTTTATAGAAAATACGCAGTTGCATTTGTTCATGTTTAGAATTTATCTATTTTGGCAAAAAAGGAAGGAAATGAAATGATAATGTTAATAAGAAAAGAATTGAAACAAAGAGCACAGACTGGAAACTATAAACGAAAAAAATGTGAAATTGGAATTGAACATAATGTTAAGGAGAAAGGGGAGATTGTGATCCAAAGGTCAGGAGCATTAATTTTTTATTTCCTTCTAAATGTCTTCAGTGTAGCCAAGGTGGTCATAAAAAATGAAGACCAATGTCACTGGGAATAATAGACCAAAAAATATAAGACCTTGGACTGGAATGGGACACAATACATTCAGCCAGAATTAAGGTAATATGGCCATTGGCCTCAGGCATAAGCAAAAGCTCCCAGAAAAATGAGGCTTTGCCATAAATAACTGGACTCACAGAAAAGCAGGCAAATGCACAAGAATCAAATTCACAACTTTCATCCCAATGAATTTTAATGAAAATTCCCTTTCTTATGGATATTAATTGACAAATCTGCAGGTCTGTCTTGTTCTCTCTTTGCACATTTTTTAGGTCAGTGGAATGCAGGTAGGTAAAAGCCACTTCCATTTCAAACAGATGAGAAGCTTAGGCTGTCTCAAAACCTGTGACCAAAATGTTTCCTTTGCCTTTCATATCATGTTGATGTAGTCCAAAGATTATTCTAGAAGTATCCAGTGCCCTCAAACCCATGATCTTATCACACAGCAAAGCACAGGTGCCCTGTGTGCTCAGATCCCCAATCTACTTAGGACGTAGAGCTTAAACAAGACAAAGCTCACAGATCTGCCTCCAACACCTGACTATGATGTCATTTATTTATTCTTCTATTATCTTATTCAATTTCATTTTATATTCCTTTGTAGCAGAGAGTAGGGATGGATGGGGGTGTTTCTAGCTTCTTTGATTTTTATTCAAAACACTGGGAGAAATGGAAACAGATTAGTAAAGTGGCATGGGAAGCAAAATGATTCTATATATTAGAAAAGAATATATTGTAACATCAGGGGACTGGAGAGATGACTCAGTGTTTAAGAGCACTTTCTGCTCTCCCTGAGGACCCAAGTTGAGTTTCTAATTTGTATTCTTCTGGCCTTTAGAGGGAAAAAAAAAAACAAAACAAAGAAACAACAAACAATAGCAAAGCAACAACAAAAACAGATACACATACATATAAATAAACAAAATACACATAAAAGATAAAAGTAAATCTTTACCAAAAAATAGCAGTAGGCTACATACAGAGCTGAGGGTACTCAATGGACCCAATTATTTGGGACTTACATTTAAAGAGAAGAAGTAGTTTGTTTACTAAGTAGCATAGTTTGAATGATTCTCTACTTTTATTACAGATTGTTTAGAGCTATTTCTCTACTGTGCATATACCTTCCCTTAAAATGCTTGTCATACTATGCCCTCTCACGAAGAGATATTATATGATAAATAGGAATGTCTCCCTAAAAGTTAACCTTAAGAACACAGTTTGTCTTATTGTTTAGGTGTCCAAGTCCACTTTATGCCAGATCAGGCCACTTCCAATATTTCCAGGATTAGATCCCAGGTTGGATTAGAATAGAACTGGGGAATTATCAAGAGTTGCCAAGAGGAATAACTTACTTTCATTTTGTTAAGCACATATACTGCAAGTATATGTAAGTATATATGTAATTACATAGATAGATAGATAGATAGATAGATAGATAGATAGATAGATAGATAGATAGATAGATAGATAGATAGATGTCTTATGCTGCTAACTATTTGCTATGGGCGCTCTCAGAGAGTATGGGTATGCATAGCACCTATAGGAAACATTCTCAAGCAACAAGCACATTATTAAGGAAAGGATATGTGCATATCCCAAAGTGGAATTCCAAATTGCTAAGCTATGCCTTGTGCTTGCCAGCCTCACTTCATGTACAGAGTGCAGGAGCCTGAGCTTTGATGCACATAGACACACTATTAAAATTCAGAAATTTCTTTTAAAAACCCTTTGTCTGTTATGAGCTTCAAGCATCTGTTTCAAAGATCTAAATGTAATTTTTTTCTTAAGAGTTATACAATAAAAATGCCACCACTAGAGCAGCCTGAAAAAGGAGTTTCCTGGGCAAGGGCAGACAACATGCTAAGACCGTCTAAGATGTAAGAACCAGCAATTTATACCAAAGATGCTCCCTACAACTATTTTATATAACAAACATCAAATTTTGTAAATATTTCATTTAATGTGCTTTTTATTTTTAATTTTTGAGATTATGATATAATCATTTCTCACTTCCCTTTTCTCCCTCCACATCCTCCATGCTCCTTTCTGCTCTCCTTCAAATTTATGGCCTATTTATTCACTAATTGTTTTGTCATGCACATATGTATACATGTATATGTATTTGTATGATATGTGTGTGTATATACATTTACCACCCTCAGCATAGCTAGCTCAATCCTTACAATGTTATGTTTATGTGCTGACATTTTAGCACTAGATAAACAATTGTTGTGCTCTTCCATAGTGAAAACTCTCCTGCTCCCAGCTTTCCTCGGTTGCCTTTAGCTCTTTTTGGAGGGTTGAGGTTAGAACTTTGGTTCTCTGGGTCTTGTTCAGGTCTTAGGAAAGTAACCACAGTGGCTGAGGTCATGAGTAGAACAGTCGCGTCATGACTGTTGTTCATTGATGTCCCCTGAGTTTTGTGGTAGAAAATTGATATAAATGTCCCATTAGGACTCAAGACACTTATTCTCATCATTTTAATCAGTTTTGAGTTATTTTAATTAACTTTTGCCTATTGCAAAAAAAAAAAGTCTTTAACCAAAGTTAAGAAAAGCACATATCTATGGTTATAAAAATAAATATTTAGAAGGCAGTGTGACAGCATGACCATTTAGCAAAATCATTGTACTAGTTTCCTCTATAGGAATAATGATCTCCCCAAACAGGAACTTTTGACGTAAATTACAATACCTGGAATGAAATTTCCTCCTGTGGTAGAGCTAAATTCTGATTAAAACTGATTGATTACCCCTACCTCATAAAAAATTATGTCACTAATGCACCTGTGGAAACACCTTGCCTGCCACGTTGGTATTATAAAATGAAACATTTTAGCCTGGGTAAAACCATTGGCATCTTTCTGCTCAGCAACTTAAATAGTACTATGTAACCAGTCAGCTATGTAACCAGGTACTGTGACAACCAGTCAGCTGGAAATTCCAGTCAGTTTGGATTTCTTTATGCCCTGTGTGGAGAGCCCTTGATGCTACTTCTAGGGTATTGGGAGGAATTTGACATTGGGCTAGGACAAGGAAGAAGGCTCGAGATGAATACAACTGAGGCATGTGTTCTTTTTATCTTGATGGGTCTTGTTAAGACCCTGAATACAGTAATTGTGGGACCTTTGTTTATGCTTTGTTTTTTCCTTAACTACTCTGTTTATGCTTTGTTTGTTCCTTGACCCTTTTTTATGCCTTAGGACTAACCATATTCTTTGTATGTACCTAGAATGATATAAAAGAAGACTGGGAAAAAAATAAACCCACTTCAGCTTTAGCCTCAGAACTGACTGGCGTCATGTTACAGTGTTGTCTTGAAGACCCCCAAACTCCGGAGACCCTTACTCAAGTCTTGGGAAATCATGGCCACCCAAAAATGGAAAGACACCATATCTGGATGCAATCAGCAGAAGTTTATTAGGGAGAGGTTTAATTAGAGAGGTTTAATTCGGTTCACTCACGCAGGAGTTGAATTGACAAAGCCAGTCAGTCTGAGAAGGGTTTTTAAAGGGGTAAACAACAAACCTGGAGAGTGAGGAGAGGGTGAAAGGTTGCTAAGGAAATATAACAATAAAAAAAGTGAAGAATTCCAAAGGAATGCAACCAAAGTGAATCAGAGTCATGTGGAAAACACTCTGTATTCTCAAAATGTAGTCTTGCCCTGTCACTAGCTCAACTATTTCTCAGTTGGTGCCCTGTCACTTGTCCTGTCATCATGGTTACTAGCTTTCCAGCCCCACCTATCTTGCATGACTTGTATCTTTTTGTGGTCAGAAATGTGTCTTCCTGCTTGGGCCTTCCCCACCCACAGGTGAGCTCTCTTCCCTGAGGCTTGAGGAATGTTCCTCTGACTCAGGTATAATGTCCTCCTCCCAGAATGTATCCCAGGGCAGTGAAAGCCTGAACTCTTACATTCAGTTCTGCTTTCTGGAACCTGCATTCTTTTGCTCAGGTCTAGGGGTAAAGAAAAAGCCTGTATATATTTTATAAAAGGTCTTTATAATTTTTCACTCTACAGTCTAATTGTCTTTTTCTTTTCAATCCTCACTCCCTCCCTTGAGACCCTGTTGACTGACTGAGCTGGCATACTCAGTCCTGACACCAAAGTGTGTGACATCTTCATAAATAGAGTCTTAACATCTACCTATGGTAGGATATCAAGAGCAATGACAATAGTATATATAGTTTTCAACCCTTTCTAGTAAGCTTTTGTCAATCTGACCCATCAGCTGGCAAGAAAAAAAATCTCAGTTGAAGAACTGCTCGGCTATGTCTGTGGGAACATTGCTTTAGTAAATGACTGATTTGGAGGGTCCTGCCCAGTGTGGGTGTTGCTAACCCTTGACAGGTGGTCCTGAGTTTAAGGGACAGTCTTTATTCCCAGGAGTCAGGAGGCAGAAACCGGCCAAACTTTGACTTCCAGGGCAGCCTGGTCTACAGAGTAAGTTCCAGGACAGCTAAAGCTACACCAGGAACCCTGTCTCAAAAAACAAAAAAACAAAAACCAAGAAAGAAAGAAAGAAAGAAAGAAAGAAAGAAAGAAAGAAAGAAAGAAAGAAAGAGAGGAGGGGTGAAGGGAGAGAGGGAAGGAAGGAAGAAAGGAAGGAAGGAAGGAAGGAAGGAAGGAAGGAAGGAAGGAAGGAAGGAAGGAAGGAAGGAAGGATGTGAGAGAGGAAGAGAAAGAGGGAGGGAGGGAGAAAGGGAGGGAGGGAAGAAAAGAAAACTAAGCCATGGAAAGCAATCCATTAAACAAAATTACTTCTCCATTGTCTGTTCCAGTTCCTGCCTCCAGCCAGGTTCCTGCCCTGACTTCCTTCAGTGCCAGATTGTGACTTGGCAGTTGTAAAAGGAAATAAAATCTTTACTCTCCAACTTGCTCTTAGCCACAGCAGTGGCATAACTAAGACAAAACCTCCAGAAACCTCCCTGACTAATACTCATATGAAGATTTTCATACTTGATACTAAGGATTTGGAGGATGTTTTGAAGAGGGATAAAGAGGACCTTACTACGTCCATGGCTAGCCTGGAAATAAATGTGTAAAGCAGATAGGCCTGAGGTTTTTTTTTAATAATCCATATCATGTGTCTGGGATTAGCATTGTCCACTTATGAATGGTACCTCTTCTTTTTCTCCTCTTCCTCCTCCTTCTTCTCCTCCTCCTCTTCCTCCTCCTCCTCCTCCTTCTTCTTTTTTCCAAAAGAGATAGAGTTTGTCATTAGTTTGCAAACTAGTAGATTTTCATTCAGATTTTCTTACACCCTGTTTTTATTTTTAGCTAATCTACCCCTACCCTATCTCTCTTTTCTCCCACACTCCTATCTTTTCTCTGCTTAAGCCTTTACTATCTGTTATCCCACTATTTTCTTTCCTATTAGTTATGTTCTCTTCTCTACTCCAATAATATTTTTAATTGGGTTGGAAGACAGTAGGTTTCTGGTACATCCTTCACTTTGCTTAACCTATCCCTCTTCCCTCTCTTGCTTAAAACCAGTTGCACAAACCAGTTGATACTTAGAATATCTTGTACAGACATATTACTGATTATTAAAAAAGAATGAAGTTGGGGCTCCAGATTTTTTTTTCTGTAGGAAGCATCTAAGTATGATCAAAAGTTCAATGCAAAGACAAAACTACTTTTAAATTACAACTATGTCCATTCTCAGATGTTTTATTTTGTTAATCAATAAGAATTGAACAAAGGAGGGTTTTTTTAACTTTCATGTTTTTTTAATACTGAAATACAAACTATGTAGTAATAAATTTTGTGGGTATGTGTGTTTGTTCCTTTCTCTTCTTAGAACTTTGAACAAGATATATACATATAAAGCTACAACGTGATTGAGTAAAAGAGTTCATCAAAGTTTTATTTGTCTAAGAGATAGGTTTACCATAAAATATTGTCATGTAATAGCACCCAAAGAGGTATTTTATTATTACAATTATTGTTATTATATTTATTATTGTAATAGAAAATTAACAAAGGCAAGTGATAAAAAAAAAAAGGTTATGCAATCCATCCTCTTGCGAAACAAATCACTGCAGTTATTTATAGAATGCTTATTGTCCTGACAGTGCCATTACAAGAAGTGATTGTCCTTGGGAAGTTAATAGCCAGCCTCTAGATCAATGATTTTCAACCTGTGGGTCTCAATCCAGTTAGCAAACTGCCATCACCAAAAATGTTTGCATAACAACTCATAACAGTGGAAAGATTACAGTTATGAAGTAGCAGTGAAGGTAATTTTATGGGTGCAATTCATTACAGTACGAGGAGCTGTGTTAAACAGTCACAATGTTCAGAAGGTTGAGACACTCCCAGATAGAAACTATTTTGTTTCTGTGGTAAGAAGGAATACAAAACTGGAATAGGGACTCACTACTGAGATGATAAATGAGGATCATACTAAAATTCAGCTGTTGTGACTGTTTATTTAAGTCTAATTTTAGTCCAAATTCAGAAACAGTAGACCAATTTAAAAAAAAAAACAAAAACAAACAAACAAAAAAAGGAAAACAAACCTCCTAAAACGGAACTTGGTGAACCAGCAAGTTTATTAAGTTTGCTCCAAGAGCATGAGGAAAGGGTTACTTCCAAGAGTATGAGTGAAGCATTTATTGTAGGACTGACTGTGAGGCTACTTAAATAAACACAGATCATTTGGGCATTATGATTTACAAGTGCAACAATACTGCAGTCATTTTTGCAACCTGCAGGCAGGATTACCAGTGAAGAACCACATCCATGCTTCATTACTCCTCTCCCCAAAATATTTACTGTGTACATAAATCTCCGAGTTTTGTGAGTTTGTGAGTGTCATGAGCCTCATGACGATCCCCACTGCTTTTCGCACAGGAACATTTATATAGGGATGAAATAGATACACAATGCATCCCTTAGAAATCAAGAAGAGGAGAAAAATCTGTACAGTGGATCATTGTAGAATTCATGGGATGTCAGGGGCAGCCCTGCTTATACACTGAAGGCCTAAAATCAGCCATAGGCCTGACATACATGCCTGCTAACACAAAGCCTTGGGTTGTCTCTGTGGAAAAACACTGAAACAGATAGCTAGAAGCTATTGTAAACAAGCAGATTTGGTGGAAAATTGCCAGCCTGAGTAGTCATAGACCTTGTAGATAGGTAACCTTGGTGGACAGTACCAACTTAGGTAAGAACAAGTGAATCATAGGCAGAGTCATAATGATCTGTCTCCTGAACCTTCACCCAGCTGATACTCTGTTCTGGAAGATATCTGTACTCCCCCTGAACACCTGTGCTCCTGCGTCATCCCCTTCCCCACATACTGCCTTTTTGTGTATATAACCCCTGTGTGAAAAAGTAAAAATTATGATTTGATCAGATTATAAACAGATCATCATTCTTTGCGTTCGCCTGTTTTCCCCCATCTTCTTTTTCAGGTAACCTCCCTGGACCCCTGTTTAATGCCCTGCTGGATGGGGCATTGGGAGATTGAATATTTAGGAGTCATAAACATGTATATAAGGAACCAGAAGATGTTTTAAAATAAAACAAGCATTCAATGAAGGAAACCCACATACATAATATAGCATATCTTATCAGTACATGAACTGTAAAATATGGACAATCCAGAACTTCCATCTACAAGACCTTTCATAGGTACATACTGCAACTACTCCTGGACAAAGTATTTTAGTCTTCACACTGTGACATTCTAAATAAGCCTTTAGAACCCAGCTATATCAATACCACTTACATGAATTTGTTCATGATTGACATGTATGGTAGCAGTTAGCACTCTTTCTTAACACAAGGATGACAAGAGATCTCATTACATCTCTTGAGTGTTCTGACCTACTTTCTTTACTCTATTTAGGCTGCTGAACTTTAGATAATATATTGCTAAGGAATATTTGATTTTTTTGAGTTATCCCTTGGCATCCTTGATTTACTCTGTTGTTGCTGATGCATACTGCACCTCAGCCTCATGTATATAACCAGAAATGCTTTCCATTTAAAGAAAACTTATAGGACAAACATAGAGGACAGAAGACAGGAGAGGGAATTTGAAAATACTAGCTCATATGACTGATATCTATTTTACAATTCTAAGCTCAAGAAACTCATCATCTGCTGGGTTTGACCTCTAATCATGTATCTGGCCTTGCTCTGTTCATCACTTACGGAGTATTACATTTCTTCTTGCTTTACAAAGTTCATAAAATCCCAGCAGTATTTACTGATCAGCACTCCACAGAAAAACAAATAATTACTAGCTGCGATGGTTGGTTTTAATGTCAACTTGCCACAAACTAAAATTAACTGAGTAGAAAACTTCAAGAGAATCATCCTGATTCTTGTGGTTGATATGGAAAGACTTACCCCAAATATTTGTGGTATGTTCTTGGAGCATCATAAATAAAAGAGGGTGTGGGAGGAGGAAGATTGTTTGCCTTTTGCTGCCTTGGCCTCCCACTTGTTTGTTTACTGTGTTGTTGCTAATGATTGTTCCTCACTGACGTCAGAACTGGCATTTTCCAGGTTTTTATTCTTGACCAAGGAAGGAACAGTGACTCTCCAGGAACCTTCTAAATTTTCAGCATCATATTTGAATTCCTGAGGCACCCAGACTTATGGACTGAGTAAGTGCCAGTTTCTCAGCCTCTCAAGTGTAAGGCAACTGTTGTTACTATTTTTAGCATAAGGTGTTCTAATAAATTCATTATATTCATATTTTTTCATCACACCAACTCTGTTCCTCCAGAGAACCCTGACTGATGGACTGACCTTTGCAATAATCTGTTGCGATTTATGTGTGTTGTCACAATATTCTTTGAATGGACAGATTCAGTATTGGGGTTTCTTGAAATGTCCTCTGCCAAAAACATTCATCTATTATTTTCAATTTAGCCTCAGCATATATTGAGAATGAGGACAGAAGGCAGTTAGATGATTTGCCAAAATATCACAAGAATGGCCTCTATTCTCCTTGCTATTACATTCCTTGCTTCCCTCTGAATTCCTTGACCTGGACCTTTATAGCCCACACTGTTCTCACCAGTACTATCTGCCAAGGTCCTACAAGAACAGCCTATTAAGCCCTGCTTGCAATATTCAACTGCTTTCTTAGCATAAAGTCCCAAAGCCTTCCACAATCCTCCTCAAATGAACATGGCTAGGTTACATCAATATCATGCTTCCTGGCACTAACTTTTATGTTAGTTACCTTTCTATCACTGCAACACTTCAGCCAAGGCACCTTATAAAAGAAAGCTTAATTGGTCTTATAGTTCCACAAAGATAGAATATAGAATGGCAGAGTAGACCAGACGGGTACAGTAGATAGCAGACAGCTGATTCAGCAGCTGAGAGCTCATATCTTGAACATCAAACAAGAAACAGAGAGTACAATAGACATGACACATGGCTTTGGGAGCTTTAATGTCTTTACCAGTAACATCCTACCTCCAACAAGGCCACAATGGCTAATCTTCCTGTCTTAGTGTTTATATTGCTGCAATGAAACAGCAAGACCAAAAAGCAAGAAAGGGAGGAAATATTTGGTATATTTGGCTTATACTTCCATATCGTAGTCCATCATTGGAGGAAGTCAGAACAGAAACTCAAGCAGGGCTGGAACCTGGAGGCAGGAGCTGATACAGAAGCCATGGAAGGGTGCTGCTTACTGGTTTGCTTCCCATGGCTCAGCCTGCTTTCTTATAGAACCCAAGACCACTAGCCCAGGAAGGGGCCACTCAACATGGGCTGTACTCTCCCCTATTGACTCCTAATTAAGAAAATGCCTCACAGCTGAAGAAATGGAGGCATTTCCTCACCTGAGATTCCTTCCTCTCAGATGACTCTAACCTGTGTCAAACTGACACAAAACCAGCCAGCATACCTCTACAAACAGTTCCATAAACAGGGGAGTCTATGGGAGTCATTTTCATTCAAACAGCCATACCCTCAAAACTCTACATTTTAAACAACACTTCCAGTACCTCCCATATTCCCTCCCTCCTTCTCTCTATCTCTGTCTCTCTCTGTCTCTCTGTCTCTGTCTCTCTGTCTCTGTACCTCTCTGTCACTGTCTGTCTTTCTCGAGCACACACACACAGGCACATACGCGTACTTGCGCATGTGTGTGAGCACACGCACACACACATCTTAAATCTTACTTTCAAATTTTAAAATATTTTGGTCATGAAAAGAAATATTTTAAAATATTTCATGACCAAAATATTTTTAAATAGCCAAACACAAATTAAACATTATTTCCTTAAGTCCTAAGTATCCTTTATTCCTCTTTTCTTGTGTAAATATTACAGAAAGTTGGAACATGCCTTCGCTGTGCACACATCCTTTCATTCCCTACTTTGGCATATATCTATTTTCAATGCTTATGAACAGAAATTGTTCAAACCTCAGTTTTTTTTAATTTAGTAATATTTGCCCATATGAGCAAGAAATTTGGGAAAGAAGATCCTGTGTAAATATAAAATTTATTTATATTTCACACACACATTCTACCCTTACCTTACAATTAGTTTTATGCAATAGTTTAAATACAGGTGTGCTTTCACTAAGACCCATCACAGTGAATTCAGATGTAGTATTTTCCACTTTCTGACTCATCTTAATTCTCAGACTGTTTCAGACTTAAGGGCAGAATAGATGGCTTAACATTTGGATTATGAATAATCATTCGTATAATTCACAAAAATCGTTTACATGCTATTTTATTTTAGTTAGATGACTTATACATAGATGTTATCAGTGATTTTGAGGTGGCAGGTATAATTAGCAAGAGAACACTAATGTGGATGCCAAAAGTAAATCTAATTTGCCTGTTATCTCCCATCACCATAGGTAAACCTCGCATTTGCCATGACTCCTGTACTTGCAATCACAGCTCAAAGTTTCTCTGATATTTTGTTAATAGATATTTAAAGCTCCTCAGTGAAGTCAGCATGATTTTCTGTCCTTGCTACTGGGATTACAAAACTTTAACTCTATCCTCTCAGCGGAACAGAGAAATGCAAGTGAACAAAAGATGTTTTAGCAACACAATACCATTAAATTCAGTGTCACTACTCTTTAGTAATTGATTCTTTTCTAAGAAACACTACTGCCTGATTTTAAAACCTATTTCAGATGAACACGATGATCTAATATTTGATTACATGTAAGTATCTGAAGTCATTTGAAAATTTTGCAATATAAAAAGTTTGGCTATGATTAGAGCAAAAATAAGCTATCTCTCCATTGATTCACATATTTTTCCTAATGATCCACAACTGCTTACCAGTCAGTGACCTGACATTGAGTGGCTGCCACTAACATAAAAGACAAGCAATACATTCCTGGAGTGAGCATAACTAGAGACAGCTGTGATCCCTGGATCACAGTCAAGGAGGCTATACTTCCACAGGCCTTGATAGATTTAAATTGGGATGGGACATCAGTACGGAAGACACATGACTCAACGTGTTTTGAAGCAAAAGTAAGCTCACAATCCGAAGAATCAGAATCTTTGATTGAGAAACATCCAAATATCTGAGAATGTTTTAATCCATACAGAACATACAAGAGCAAAAAGAAAGAGTAGCAGGCCATGAAGTCAGAGGTTTGGTCATGAATGACCATGTTGTTCTGTTTTAGAGATAAAAGTCTTCTGTAGCCCCAGCTTTCTTCAAACTTGATCCTCTTGCCTGAAGCATCTCAGCATAACAGTGGATGGTATAAAACTGCATCCAATGGAAAAGGAAATTGATGCTACCTCTAGACCCAGATGACCTGGGTTTGGGGTGAACTACCTGTGTACTATCTGTCAAATAATTGCTTCTTTCTGTGTTCTGAATTTCTTATTTTAAATTTTAACTAACAATGTCTGTGCAAAGATTCTGCACATACCTGAGAGATTATACCCATTATAGAAATAGCATTTTTTCAATAATGTCACTTTTCTCTTAATTAGTAGAGAATCAGTGACAGACCAAAAAAAGTATCTAAAATACAGTTTGGTTTCTTCTTTTAAGTCTCGCCTTGTAGAATATAATGAAATCTAGATGTGAACGCATGATTATAAGCACTGACTGACAGATCGTTTCCTTCAGCTAAATAACCAGTCTTTGCTTTCAGTTGTACCATAACTCTAATATCAACTTTAAACTTAAAAATAACTTATCTATATTAATTGAAAAGTTTCCATGATATGTGCCAAGCCTCACTCTGCTTCAGAAACTTCTGCATTACTTGCTAATATGTACTTTTCTGAAGCTAAATCTATTCCACCTCTACATGAAGATACCGAAGTTACTAGATCTTAGCTATCTATGTGGACAAAGTTTTGTTTCATATGTACATGTAGTATTTTCTACAAATATAAAATTGAGGTCTTCTGAATAAGTATCAAGAAACAGTATACTTTTTTAATTGATAGCAATGTTTGAAACTGAATATGAGACAATGCTGAAAGCTTTAATTGCCTAACAAGGTTGGGTCTGGGGAGTATCTTAGAAATTGTGAGATTCAAGCTCACTTGTATTTCCAATGGCAGTAAATTTAACTAATATGCTATTGATGGAGAATTTACTATTAATTCAGGACTGCATATCATTGACTTTTATTATAGACACTAAATACAACTGTTCCAGGTCTCCACTTAACCTATTAGGGTCTCAAGTTTTCTCTTTCGTAAGAATTATGCACAATAGTCTCAATTTAATAAGAATGTTTTGCATTTCTTCTTTCTCTTCCTCTTCTTGCATTTTTGTGAACAACCATGTGGGAAGTATCAGATTGTCAAAGGAAGGTGGACATCCATGAGGACACAAGCTCAAAGACTGTTAAAGTACACATTCCATACATGTAGATTGCTCACCTTATTTCCAAATGCATTTTCCCAAAATAGTAACTGATTATAGAAGAGAAAAGAGTAAGTAACCCTGCACTAGAGAAGTCTAGCAGATGGCTCCCCAGTGAAGCAATCAGAGAAAACACTGTCCAAAATTAAGTGATTCAAAACTTGTGCACACAAGAAGACACAAAGAGGATAGATTGATATTGTTTCCATTTAGTATGTAACTAATTGCAAAGATGCAATAAACAAGTAAAATAGAGGGACAATCTACAAAATTACTGTAATTTCCCAAAGTACAATAGTGCATAATGGCACAAGAAGACTAAGGCATCTTTTTACAGCAAAGAATATTAAGTGCTATACGGGATTGGACTTTGTTTACTGTGAAGGATATGTCTGGACTCTATGAGTCCAGGTAAGACTCTAGTAGGTCTAAAGATTAGGTGGTAGCAGTTTATTTTTTGTGTAAATTTTATATGCAATTCAATTATTCTATGGTAAGAGGGTATCACAACACTAACTTACATTCAAATACATTAGAGAATGTCGTAATGGTGTTATTCTCTATTTTTCTATATGTTCATGATTATATTAAAATAAAGAGAACTATATTAGAAAATATAAATTACCATAAAATTTTATGCAATCACTTCTGCCTCACCCTTTCTCTCCACTGATGTTTATTTTTTGTCAAAATAATTATTCAGTTATTGTTTTTTATCTTGTCTAGTTCAAGTCTGTGCTATCTGAATAACATGTCTTGGCACAGTAATTATTCACTGAATATAGATAATTTTGCATTAGACAATACATAAAACTACTATAAATACTATTTACCTTTGTTTGAAAGAAATAGAGAATGGGGTGAAGGAATTATGGCTCCAAAAGACTAACAGCACAAGACTTGCTATTAAGTCATCTGGAGAGCCATAGTTTAAAGCATCCTTCAGTTCTTTTGAAGTGAAGTTTTCATAAAATGTTGAGGAAGAAAGATGATCCAGAAAGGAACTTCCTGATTATTGGTAGTATTTTTCTTAGTATGGCTCATGTAGGGAATTTCAATGGAATCACCAGGCTTAGAAATAAAAAGATGATAAAATTGACCAATAGTGAATATTTAATAATTTAAAATGACACTTTTTCAACCTCTTTCATGATGATGGCAATTGCTGTGGCTTATACCTGAGATAGCCTGAGGCAAGAAAGAGAGATCTTTCTAACTTGACAAATAGAGATAGAAAAGGCCTGAAAGCCTTTTCCTGCTTGCACCGCACTCCATCAGTCCACTAAAAGCAACTGGGTACATTAGCTAAATAACTTACCAGTTGAAATTCATATCTATGACAGTCATTCTTGAATCCTTTATATTGGACCCCCACAGTGAACATAGAAAAAGCAATGGTGGCCATATTCATTTCTCACTTTGTGTGAATCCATGCTAATTAAAATTGAGATGATCTGTTGAATTCACTTAACATTTCTCAAATCAGAGTTTTGTACCTTGAAGTTATTGGAAAGAGAAATCATTCTCATCACAATGAGATAAATTCATGAACCATATTCTTTATTCAAAATGAATGTTCAACTTCCAAAAACATTTTTGGGAAAAATAAACTGTCATACCAAGTATGTGAATAAATTGATGTCTTTGTTGTCCTCTGGTATGAATATAAAACTAAAAAAAAATGTTGACCATTATTTACAAATTTAATGATAAATACAAAATTATAATTAATACAAACTAGGATTTGACAAGAATGATTTATTTCTTTAGTTTATGGAAATATTCTAAACTCAAGTAGTGTTAATGAGGTGCTCATGAATCTACTTTACATTTTGCAGTTAGTACACAAATACAGAAGGAAATCTCCCACTGCTTAATAACTTTCTGGGCATTTTGATACCTTTTCAAAATCAACAGTATGAGCCATATGGGCACTTTATGCTATTAAATATCACATTGATTGCTTTTCCTCAACAGATTTAACATTAAGCATTTCTCAAAGTCTTTTGTTTACCTTACAGCTTCAAAAAGTGAACTTACTCTTCATCTCTTCTGTCCAGAACTCATAGGAAGAGAACAACTTATCTTCACACAACATCTCAACACTGCTCAATCCAGCCTTACCATTCTTCTACTTTGCTGCACTATAGTTTGCAGTGTATGTGGCACTGGGCATGTGTTTTGTGTTGTGGCATGTGTAATTGTTGGTGTGTGTTTGCTCACATATGTGCACAGGTTCATGTGCCCACATGTATATACAAGTGAAATCCAAAAAATTAATGTGGGGTACATTTTTTTTCTGATTTCTTTCCACTTTTATGTGAGGCTCTGTCTCAAACTGAAAATGAAGCTCATGAATTCAGCCAGGTGAGCTAGGCAAAGTGATTCCAGCATCTTCCTGTTGCCTAGCCCCATCCCTCATCTCTACCATCACTACATGTCAGTTCTGCATCCCCACTGCAGCATATACCGCCATGCCCAGCTTTTACTCTGAAATCTGTGAGATCTAAGCTCTGGTTCTTAAGCTTGAGAGTCGAGCTTTTTACTGTCTGAGTCTCAGTTTGGCTACATTTTAACCATGTATGTGTGTTATGGAATTCCATTTTGGGACTGCCTACTGGGAAAGGTACTGTTTTGTTGGGAGCCAACTTTAGTAGAAAGCGTCTAGATCAACTTTGCAGCCATCTGGAACCAAATACCCTGTTGAAAGACTTGGTTTTCAAAAGCCTATAACAGCTGAAGCACACTCTGATAAATATATTGTTTATCCCACATAGCTTGTTTTGCTGTTTAGTGACCTCAGCTGTATGGTGCACGTGGCATGAGTTCATGGGCTCCTGGCAGGGTTTATAAGCTGTGCCCAGGAAGGGATTGTGGGCTCGCCATCTTGACTACCAACTGCTAAGCATCCTGAGTAAACTGCTGTGAGAAGGAACCGGTTGTTCCGTGTCTTAATTCCTGCTGGTCAGGGTTGGCGCGGCACACTGTTTGTTCTCTCTTAAGTTGCTTATAGTCTGAATATTGGACTATTCATACTTCCAAGAGTTCAATGAACAGCAAAGTTATTTATTAAGGCAAATACTTGGCATCCTGGAACCATTGTGGAGTGAATTATTTAGAACTTGGAATTTAACCAGTCAAAATAAAACTAAGCTTGTTTGCAGAATTCTTTCAGGCCTGTATTATTTTATTGACAGTCATCTAGTAAGAATTAAACTAATTGGTACAGCCAAAATGGAAGGCTAAATTGACTGTTAAGGTGTTATATATTCTAAAAAAAACATACTAAATCACTAGAATTATTACATGAGTATAAAAATGGTAAATACCAAGAATTCATTCCCCTTGTGCATTATTGTTTAAAGTACTGAATATTAATATAGGTAATTTCTACATTCAGACCACACAGAAAACCCATAAACCTCTTAATTTTGTATGTCAACTCTCTCCCACTTCATATGAATTATGTATGTTTTATTATGCCCAATTGTTGGGTTGCAAATAATGTAAATAGGCAAATTATAGTAATTGGGTGATCATGTGAGCAAATGGCAAAATAAATGGAATATAATTGGCATTTCAATTTATCTATTTTTTAAAGGTGCTTTTTCTGGCTTTGCATACACAGCAGTTTAAATGGCTCACAGATTTTAAAGTTTCAAAATGAGTTCACAGAAATACAACAGTTATTCTAGCCTTAACTTGGCAGCCTCTGCACCAATTATCTTTGGATCATGCGAATTAGAAGACATTTTTCACCCATAAAAAATTCATAATTAGCCTGAACTAGTCCCAGTGTTAACCCTAGAGTCTGCACTAGAAAAAAATATGATAACAATTGATAACAAATGATAACAATGACAAGAATTGATAACAATGATAAAAATTGATAACAATGACAAGAATCATGCTAAGTTTCAGAAAAGCAAACTGGTCTCTGAAGAGAAAAAAATCACAGTCACAACCTAATGTGGCTGAGGTACACTTTCTATAAGCATGAGAACTGTCAGACCAAGGTAAACTTGACTACTTCTTCAAAGCAGCTCATACATTTCCATAGAGAACTTCAAAGGCATGATACCAGGTTCATTTCCTCTCCCAGTAGCTTGATACTATCCTCCCCTCTGTATCCAATGGCATCAATTTACCAATTGTACAGAACATTTTGATGCAAAACTAAAGAGGATTGAGGGCTCTAGTACAGCATCATTGCTGCAGTAGGTTTAATGTGAGCACTTTCTTGTGTTTGTTTCTTCTTTTAAAGTCTATCATGTTTGGTGTTTATGTTTGTTTGCCTGTTTAGCTTTTTTGAGAAAGAGAGAGAAAGAGAGACAAGAGAGAGAGAGAGAGAGAGAGAGAGAGAGAGAGAGAGAGAGAGAGAGAGAGAACATGGAGTTACATGCTTGAGTACCTGGAAAAGAAGATCTGGGAGGCATTGGGCAAGGGAACCATGGACAGAATATATTGTATAAAAATATATTTTTTCTGCAACAATAGTACTGCTCCATGGAGCATAATAGAAATTACAGTAAATTAGGAAATAAGCTATTAGTGCACAGTTTTAACAATTTAATACAAATTTTTAAAATTTAATACAAATTTTAAACTCCTTAATAGTCTGTGATAAAGCTGTGCTGGAGTTTCAGGTCTGTGATTCAGCTTCTCAATGCTTGCACTCTGGCCTGCTGGCCTGTATGCTACTCCTCCTGCCTGTGTGCTACTCCTCCTGCCTGTGTGCTACTCCTCCTGCCTGTATGCTACTCCTCCTGCCTGTGTGCTACTCCTCCTGCCTGTATGCTACTCCTCCTGCCTGTGTGCTACTCCTCCTGCCTGTGTGCTACTCCTCCTGCCTGTATGCTACTCCTCCTGCCTGTGTGCTACTCCTCCTGCCTGTGTGCTGATCCTTCTGCCTTTGTGCTGCTCCTTCTGACATTGTGTTGCTGCTCCTGCTTTCGTGCTGCTCCTCCTACCTGCTGGAGTGTGAATAGAGCACACACAGAGCTTTACTGTTTTCACTGAAATGTGAAATTTACACAAGACCCAAGCTACCCATTTTAGGATCATTCTCCTGCCAGGTTTGTTATAGATGAAGATTTAAAAAGTTCTAGTTCTTTCATGGTGTTTGATTTTCTTTTCATTCTTTCTTCCAATTATGATTGTCTCACGTCTGACTTTATCTAGCTCTGTGAGAGAAAACAATTCCATACAGGTAAATCTTCACTTCAAGCTTGTTTGGATTCAAACAAACATATCATCACATGGGGTTTAATTGTTCAAATGTCTCTAGAACTTCATATTCATATTTAAATGAATATGTAGGCTTTGATTTGTTTATTTAAATTTGAGGAAGCCATAATAATATCTTGAACAGAGTTAAATCTATGACATTTAGAGCCTTTACAGTTACTAAAATAGAAAAAAACCTGTATACTGCCCAGAATTTTTCAGAACTATTTTTTCAACCCTTTTAGAGAGGACTGCTATTTCTAGTTTGAATGTCAACCTCAGCTCTAAGTGCCAGGCACTCTGCAGTGTAAGTGTCAAAGGAGGCTGCTTCTGCACCAAACTTCTTCATCTTCACACTCCAAGTAAATTTTATCAATGAAAAATTCTTTCTCATAGGATAGGATGAATACTAATTATGAAATTAATGAGAATTATTGAATATTGTATATTATTTTGTGATGTATGTTGAGAGCCAACTTTTAGCAGAAAGCGGCTATCAGCTTTGCAGCCATCTTGAGCCATATACCCTGACGTGAGACTTGTTTTTCAACAGCCTACAACAGCTGAAGCACACTCTGATATCCCACATATTTTGTTTTGCTGTTTACTGCCCCCAGCTGCAAGGCATGCGGTTCACGTGCTGTCCACGTGCTATCCATGCCATACATGCCTATAAGGTACACATGGTATCCATGCCTGTAAGGCTTACGTCATATCAACACCTGCAAGGCATGTGGTATCCACGCGCCTACAAGGCACATGGCAAAAGCATATAAATACCCAAGATTTCCCTTCAATAAAGGAGACCTGATCAGAACCTCTGTCTTGTCTCCATTCTTCATGTCTCTTCCCCTTAATCCTCTCTCTCTCTCTCTCTCTCTCTCTCTTTCTCTCTCTCTGTCTCTCTCGCTAGACCCTGACCCACAGACCAGAGCTTGGGCCGGGAAACAGTGGCTGCCAAGCGTGGAGTGGAGAGGGCCACAACAGATGTAAACACATTTTAGTGAAGTTTAATTATGCAATTATATACATACATACAGAATATAGTATATTTATTATCAAAACTGAAAAAGAATGGACTAGGAAGATTTCATAACAAGTCCAATTTGCTATAATGCACCTACAGAGGATGCATGCAATGCCCTAATTAAGCTGCATTTCATATACCATGGCCCCAAACTAAAGAAACCCATATTTTTCAGACAAAAAGTTCTTATGTAATCTTTTATTATAAGTAGTACCCTACACTTGGAAACCTTGGGTTCCATTTTCCTCACATTTTCTGATTTAAATCCATCTTGATATCATATGGACTATAAAGCAAGCATATTGTAATTTTGACTATGGGTTTTCTTCTTCTGTTAATTCTGATGATTATGTTGACCTTGATGCTGACCACTGAGGACACTTTGGTGACATCTGGTCCTTGTTTTTGTCTCCACTAATTTGCCCAAGAGAAGGGGCTGTGTCTTTTCTAAAATGACTGCCCCATACGAAATTCTTGAATTTGCACCTGTTGTTGGCTGCACAGGGACTGTAGAAGACTCGCCCTATAAATATTCAGTCACAGATGGGAGTGGACTTGTTTTCCCAATCCCAACCCCAAAAGAGTTAATAGCCATCAGCGGATGCTATTAACCAGTATCTGTCTTCATAGAAATAATGATAGTTGTTAGTCATGCCTGTTCTCTGCTTTACATCTATTAATGTAATACATTCACAAGAAAAATAAGGTAGATATTAATATCACTTCTATTGTTCTTAAAAGGGAAAATGAGAAAGCCTGGAGGCACAAATACTTAGCAATCCACCAAAGATAATATATGTGTAGTACTACACAACTGTGTAAGAAATCACTACAACTACGCTCTGAAATACTGTGAACATTCTTTAAAAACATGGAAGCATTCTAATGCTAGTAATAGTTATGATTAAGATGAACCTTGGGTTTTTTTTTTTATGATGTGTGGCCAATGACAAAGATTCTTCTACTAGTTATTGTACCAATACCTAACTAAAGAATCTAAACTTTTCTGGTGGTTTATCAGAAATTTGGAAAATAGTTCTACCTTAAGACCCAGGAATATTGATCTTGGGCATATACCCAAAAGATGTTTCACCATACCAGAAGGACACATGTTCCACTATGTTCATAGCAACTTTAATCGTAATGCCAGAAACTGGAATCAACCCAGATATCTCTCAACTGAAGAATAGATACAGAAAATGTAGTTCATTTATACAACAGAATACTATTCAGCTATTAAAAACAAGGGCAACATGAATTTTGGAGGAAAATGGATGGAACTAGGAAATATCATCCTGAGTGAGGTAATCAAGACCCCAAAAGACATGCATGATAAGTACTCAGTGATAAGTAAATATTAGCCATAAAGTGCAGAATACCTAGGATATACCCCACAAACTCAAAGAAGTTAAAGAAGAAGAAAGGCCTGAGCAGGGCTGTTTGAATTACACTCAGAAGGGGAAACAAAATAATCATAGGAGACAAAGGGAGGGAAGGAATTGGGTGGGAGGAGGAAGAGGGAAATGGGCAGCCAGGATCAGGTGCTGGAAGACACAAGAGAGAGGCCCAGTGGGCCAGGAGAATGAATGGAAATCTGCAGCTGCAGGGGGTGGGGGGGGCTCTCTAGGAAGTCCTAAAACCTGTGATAAGGGAGGCTCCAAGGTATCAATGGGAGTGACCTAGGTTGATATGCCTTTCAGTGGGGGCATGGAACCTAAAGAGACCACCTCCTATAGACAGGCAGGACCCCGGTGGAAGTATAAAAAAACAAACCCACCCATAAAACTTTTGACCCAAAATTTGTCCTGTCTAAAGTAAATGTATGGCTGGAGCAGAGACAGGAGGAAAGGCCAATCAATAATCGGCCAAACTCAAAATATATTCCTGACATCATTAATGATATTCTGTTATAATTGCAGACAGGAGCCTAGCATAGCTGTCTGCTGAGAGATTCTACCCAGCAACAGAATGAAACAGATGCAGATACCCACAGCCAAACATTAGATAGAGGTTGAGAAGACTTATGGAACAGTTGGGGGAAGGAATGAAGTCCCTAAAGTAGATGGGAACCCCACAGGAAGACCAACAGAGTCAATAAACGTGAACCCTTAAGAGCTCTCAGAGTCTGTGCCACCAACCAAAGAACACACATTGCTGGAAGGAGGCCCCAGCACATATGTAGAAGGCAACCAGCTCAGTCTTTGTGACTGCCCTGTCGGGCCTCAATGGGAGAGGCTGCACCTAATCTGGTAGAGACTTGATGTGCCAAGATGGAGAATACCCAAAGGGCTCCCTACCATCTCAGAGGAGAAGGAAAGAAAGGATGGGGGAGAGGGTCTCTGTAAAGGAGGGACTAGATGGGGAGAAGCATTTGGGATTTAAATTGATTGATTGATTGATTGATTTTTAAAAATACCATAATGAGTTTGCAGGGAATAGCTCAAAATAGGTGGAGCTAAGGAATAAGAATCATCAATAAGTTACTGAAATGGAGGCTAACCTGGAAGAAAACACAGATTCTATATGTTCAAGAGAAAGATTTGGAAGAACTCACATACAGTTTCAGTAAAAAATTTTTTTAAAACGATATAATAGGTAGTCACGAAACATCACATTTTATTTGAATTTGAACTGAGCAGAGTCCTGTGACAAATATTAGATCCATTGATATTATGTGGCCAATGACAATTATTCAAATATTTTGCAGCCTAAATCTATTACTTAATCAGTTCAAAGAACATAGGTAAAGAGTTATGTAAGACTTGCACATATATCTCAACCAAGTCCCTTGAAGAACCAACTAAATCATATCCTTCAATATATGATCCTAATATACCATGTTAACAAATATGGATTTACAATTTTTTTTCCTTTTTTATTAAATAATGTATTTATTTTAGGTTTTATCCCCTTACCCCATTCCCCCACCACCCAGGAACCCCCTATCCCATCCCTACTCCTCCTGCTTCTATGAGGATGTGCCCTCACCTACCCCCCCACTCCCACCTCCCCATCCTCGAATTGCACCCCCACTCGGTGTCCAGCCTCCATGGGACCTCCTCTCCCACCTATGTCTGAAAAGGCCATCTTCCCCTACATATACAGATGGAGTCATGGGTCCCTCCCTATGTGCTCCTTGGCTGGTGGTTTAGACTCTGGGGAGCTCTGGTTGATTGGTATTGTTGCTCTCCTCATGGGGCCAACAACCCTTTCAGCCCCTTTAGTCTTCTCTCTAATTTTTCCATTGGGAACCCTTCGATCAGATCAATGGTTAGCTGTGAGCATCCACCTCTGAATATATCATACTCTGGCAGACCTCTAAGGAGACAGCTATATCAGGATCTTGTTTGCATGCACTTTCTGACATCCACATCAAAGTTTACCTTTGGTGACTGCACATGTGGAATGGTCTCCAGATGGCCCCCTCCTTCCTTCAGTTTCTGTCCCATACTTTGTCTCCATATTTGCTCCCTTGAATATTTTGTTACTCCTTCTAAGTAGGATCAAGGCATCCATACTTGGTCTTCCTTCTTCATGAGCTTCATGTGGTCTGTGAGTTAAATCATGGCTATTTTAAGCTTTTGGGCTAATATCCACTTATTAGTGAGTGAATATTATGTGTGTTCTTTTGTTATTGGGTTACCTCACTCAGGATGATATTTTCTAGTTCCATTGATTTACCTAAAAATTTCTCAAATTCATTATTTTTAATAGCTGAGTAATACTCCATTGTGTAAATGTACCACATTTTTTGTATCCATCCCTCTGTTGAAGGACATCTAGGCTCTTTCCAGCTTCTGGCTATTATAAATAAGGCTGCTATGAACATAGTGGAGCATATGTCCTTGTTATATGTTGGAGCATCTTCTGGGTATATGCCCAGAAGTAGTATAGATGGGTCCTCAGGTAATGCTATGTCCAACTTTCTGAGGAACTGCCAGACTGATGTCCAGAGTGGTTGTACCAGTTTGCAATCCCACCAACAATGGAGGAGTGTTCCTCTTTCTCCACATCCTCACCAGCATCTACTATCACCTGAGTTTTTGATCTTAACCATTCTGACTGGTGTGAGGTGGTATCTCAGTGTTGTTTTGATTTGCATTTCCCTGATGACTAAGGACGTTGACCATTTCTTAAGGTGCTTCTTGACCACTCAAGTTTCCTCAGTTGAGAATTTCATGTTTAGCTCAGTACCCCATTTTAATAGGGTTATTTGGTTGTCTGGAGTCTAATTTCTTGAGTTCTTTGTATATATTGGATATTAGCCCTCTATTGGATGTAGGATTGGTAATGATCTTTTCCCAATCTGTTGGTTGCTGTTTTGTCCTATTGACAGTGTCCTTTGCCTTAAAGAAGCTTTGCAATTTTATGAGGTCCCATTTGTCAATTCTTGATCTTAGAACATAAGTCATTGGTGTTGTGTTCATGAGCTTTTCCCCTCTGCATTGGTATTTGAGGGTCTTCCCAACCTTCTCTTCTATTAGTTTCAGTGTATCTGGTTTTATGTGAAGGTCCTTTATCCACTTGGACTTGAGCTTTGTACAAGGGGATAAGAATGGATTAATTTGCATCCTTCTACATGTTGACTTCCAGTTAAAATAGCACCATTTGTTGAAAATGCTGTCCTTTTTCCACTGGAATGGTTTCACCCCTTTGTCAAAGATCACGTGACCATAGGTGTGTGGGTTAATTTCTGGATCTTCAATTCTATTCCACTGATCTTCCTGCCTATCTCTGTACCAATACCATGCAGTTTTTTTTTTTTAATCACTATTGCTCTGTAGTACAGCTTGAGGTCAGAAATGGTGATTCTTTCAGAAGTTCTTTTATTGTTGAGAATAGTTCTCAATACCCTGGGTTTTTTGTTATTCCAAATGAATTTGCAAATTGTTCTTTCTATCTCTATGAAGAATTTATTTGGAATTTTGATGGGGATTGCATTGAATCTGTAGATTGCTTTTGGCAAGATGGCCATTTTTACTAAATTAATCCTGCCATTCATGGAGCATGGGAGATCTTTCCATCTTCTGAGATCTTCTTAGATTTCTTTCTTCAGAGACTTGAAGTTCTTGTCATACAGATCTTTCATTTGCTTGGTTAGATTCACACCAAGGTATTTTATGTTATTTGTGACTATTGTGAAGGGTGTCATTTCCCTAATTTCTTTCTCAGCCTGTTTATCCTTTGAATAGAGGAATGGTACTGATTTTTTGAGTTGATTTTATATCCAGCCACTTTGCTGAAGTTGTTTATCAGGCTTAGGTGTTCTCTGGTAGAAGTTTTTGGGTCACTTAAGTATACTATCATATCATCTGCAAATAGTGAAATTTTGACTTCTTCCTTTCCTATTTGTATCCCTTTGACTTCCGTTTGTTGTATAACTTCTCTGGCTAGGACTTCCAGTATTATACTGAATAGATAGGGTGAGAGTAGGCAGCCTTGTCTATTCTCTGATCTAAATGTGATTGCTTCAAGTTTCTCTCCATTTAGTTTGGTGTTGGCTACTTACTGGCTTGCTGTATATTGCTTTTACTATGTTTAGATATGGGTCTTGAATTACTGATCTTTCTAAGACTTTTATCATGAAGTGATGTTGATTTTTCCAAATGCTTCCCCAGCATCTAATGAGATGACCATGTGTTTTTTTTCTTTGAGTTTGCTTATGTAGTGAATTACATTGATAGATTTCTGAATATCAAACCATCCCTGCATTCCTGGGATAAAACCTACTTGATCGTGATGGATGATTGTTTTGATGTATCCTTGGATTTAGTTTGCAAGAATTGTATTGAATATTTTTGTATTGATATTTATAAGGGAGATTGGTCTAAAGTTCTCTTTCTCTGTTGGGTCTTTGTGAGGTTTAGGTATGAGCGTAATGGTAACTTCATAGAACAAATTGTGTAGTGTTTCATCTGTTCCTATTCTGTGGAATTGTTTGAAGAAAATTGGTATTAGGTCTTCCTGGAAGGTCTGATAGAATTCTGCACCTAAACCATCTGGTTCTGGACTTTTTTTTGGTGGGGAGACTTTTAATGACTGCTTCTATTTCGTTAGGGGTTATGGGACTATTTAGATGGTTTATCTGCTCCTGATTTAATTTTGGTACCTGGTATCTGTCTAGAAAGTTGTTCATTTCATCCAGATTTTCCAATTTTGTTGAATATGGGCTTTTGTAGTAGGATCTGATGATTTTTTTAAATTTCCTCAGTTTCTGTTGTTATGTCTCCCTTTTCAGTTCTGATTTTATTAATTTGGATACTGTCTCTGTGCCCTTTGGTTAGTCTGGCTAAGGGTATATCTATCTTCTTGATTTTCTCGAAGAACCAGCTCCTGGTTTTTTGATATTTTGTATAGTTCTTTCTGTTTCTACTTGGTTCATTTCAGCCCTGAATTTGATTATTTCCTGCCATTTATTGCTTTTGGGTGTATTTGCTTCTTTTTCTTCTAATACTTTCAGGTGTGCTGTCAAGTTGTTAGTGTATGCTCTCTCCAGTTTCTTTTTGTAAGCACTTAGAGCTATGAGTTTTCCTCTTAGTACTACTTTCATGGATTCCCACAAGTTTTGGTATGATATGTCCTCATTTTAATTAAATTCTAAAAAGTCTTTAATTTCTTTCTTATTTCTTCCTTGACCAAGTCATCTCTGAGTAGAGTGTTGTTCAGTTTCCATGTATATGTGGGCTTTCAATTGTTTTTGTTATTATTAAAGACCTGCCTTTGTCCATGGTGATCTGATACAGTTCAAGGGATTATTTCAATCTTTTTGTATCTGTTGAGGCCTGTTTTGTGACCAATTATATGGTCTATTTTGGAGAAGGCACCATGAGGTCCTGAGAAAAAAAGGTATATTCTTTTGTTTTAGGATGAAATGTTTTATAGATATCAGTTAAATCCATTTGGTTCATAACTTCTGTTAGTTTCATTGTGTCTCTGTTTAGTTTCTGTTTCCATGATCTGTCCATTGCTGAGAGTGGGGTGTTGAAATCTCCCACTATTATTATGTGAGGTGCAATGTATGCTTTGAGCTTTAGTAAAGTTTCTTTTATGTATGTGGGTGCCCTTGCATTTCTAGCATAGATGTTTAGAATTAAGAGTTCATCTTGGTAGATTTTTCCTTTGATGAGTATGAAGTGTTCTTCCTTATCTTTTTTGATTACTTTTGGTTGAAAAACGATTTTATTTGATATTAGAATTGCTACTCTAGTTTGTTTCTTGGGACCATTTGCTTAGAAGTTTGTTTTCCATCATTTTACTCTGAGGTAGTGTCTGTCTTTTTCACTGAGGTGCATTTCCTGTATGTAGCAAAATTCTGGGTCCTCTTTGTGTATCCAGTCTGATAGTCTATGTCTTTTTATTGGAGAATTGAGTTCATTGATATTAAGAGATATTAAGGAGAGATGAATGTTGCTTCCTGTTATTTTTGTTATTAGAGGTGGAATTATGTTTGTTTAACTATCTCTTTTTGGGGTTGTTGGAAGATTACTTCCTTGATTTTTCTAGGTTGTAGTTTCCCTCCTTGTGTTGGAGTTTTCCATCCATTATTCTTTGAAGTGGTGGATTTGTGGTAAGATATTGTGTAAATTTGGTTTTGTCATGGAATATCTTGGTTTCTCCATCAATAGTGATTGAGAGTTTTGCTGAGTATAGTAGTCTGGGCTGGCATTTGTGTTCTCTTAGGGTCTGTATGACATCAGTCCAGGATCTTCTGGCTTTTACTGGTGAGAAGTCTGGTGTAATTCTTATAGGTCTGCCTTTATATTTTACTTTACCTTTTTCCCTTACTTCTTTTAGTATTTTTTCTTTGTTTTGTACATTTGATATTTTGATTATTATGTGACGGGAGGTATTTCTTTTCTGGTCTAGTCTATTTGGAGATCTGTAGGCTTCGTGTATATTTATGGACATCTTTTTCTTTAGGATAGGGAAGTTTTCCTCTATAATTTTGTTGAAGATATTTACTGGCCCTTTAAGTTGGGAATTTTCACCCTCATTTATACCTATTATCCTTAGGTTTGGCCTTCTCATTGTGACCTGGATTTCCTAGATGTTTTGGGTAAGAGCTTTTTACATTTTGTATTTTCTTTGACAGTTGTGTCAATATTTTCCATGGTATCTTCTTGTATTCTGTTTGTGATGCTTGCGTCTATGACTCCTGATCTCTTTCCTAGGTTTTCTATCTCCAAAGTAGTCCCCCTTTGTGATTTTTTTTTATTGTTTCTACTTCCATTTTTAGATCCTGAATTGCTTTGTTTAATTCCTTCACCTGTTTGGTTGTATTTTCTTGCAGTTCTTTAAGAAATTTTTGTGTTTCCACTTTAAGTGCTTCTACCTGTTTACCTGTGTTCTCCTGTACTTCTTTAAGGGAGTTATTTATGTCCTTCTTAAAGTCCTCTATCGTCATCATGAGAAGTGATTTTAATTCTGAATCCTGCTTTTCTGGTGTGATGGGGTGTCCAGGACTTGCTATGGTGGGATAACTGGGTTCTGATGATGCCAAGTAACTTTGGTTTCTGTTGCTTATGTTCTTGTGCTTGTCTTTCACCATCTGGTTCACTCTAGTGCTACCTGTACTTACTGTCTCTGACTGGAGCCTTGCTTTCCAGTTATCTTGCTTGTGTCAAAACTCCTCAGGATACATATGTCTCTGTGATCCTGTGATCCTGTGATCCTGAGCTCCAGCTGCTCATCTAGGATGTCTCAGGATATGGTGTCTCCATGGGAGCAGAACAGCTAGGTGTCCACTGCTCTGGGTGCAGTGTCTTCTCTAGGATGTCTCAGGATATGATGTCTTCATGGGAGCATATCATCTAGATGTCTGCCCTAGCCACAAGGACCAAGCGAGAGCTGGATTTACAATTATAATTATAAAGATAGGCTAAGTATGTAAAAGAATAGCTGTAGCCATGGATGAGAATCAACAGAAATACTAGAAAACATAAGATTTACAAAAGAAAATTTATGCTCAAGAAATCAAAGCAAATTGAAAGTATAAAATCTGGAATTAAGGACTACAAAAATGAACTCTATATATTTTGTGAATATAGATTGTATACATATATTGCACATATATATGTGTATATGTGTAAATATACCACACACATACATGTATATATACATATACTTTATGCATAACACATACTACACATATACACTAGACACATAAATTTAAATGCATACCACACACACAAACCACACTCTATCATACACACCACACATACCCTATTCAAACCACATTCACTCACACACACACAAAGAGATACCTATACTACAGATACTATTCTACACCATGCACACCAAATACACCTCTTCACACATACCGCAGGCACACAAATACACAGACACTCAGACAGACACACACATCTATAATATACAATTTGAATAAATATTTATAAAGCACAACACAGGAATAGTAAGTAGTTTGGATTTGTAACAGACAGTGGTATATTCACAGTAACCAGACTCTTTATTTTTGCCCTTCTGGTTCTTTCTCCCCCTTTCCATTACTTCTCACTGTGATTTTTCTGCCTGTCAGTTCTTGTTTGTTTCTGCTTTAGTAGCAGCCTAAGAATAAAGAAAGGGAACAACTAGACTAATCAATACCAGATTCTCAGAATCTTCCAGTGGTGTGCAAAGGGGTTGATGTTGTACTAAATATTGATTTGATGAAAACTATTAAAAGAATAAGAATCTCCTAATGCAGTAGGGAGGAAAGTACAGTAATAACTTCAAGCAGTTTTAAAGCCATGCAAGGATAAAGGAATACTTTGAAGGAAAAAAATAAAAGAATTAATTCAAGACAAATAGAGCATTGCAAAATGAAAATGTCAAAATCAAGTTAACTTATGTCAGCAACTGCAGGAACTTCGTGAGAATAAAATAATCGTGTTTTAACAGAATTTCTTCTCTGTGTCTTTCTCTTTCATGTGAACACAAATGTAGACATAAAGGTAAAGTGGAAATTTCTGGTTGTGTCATGTGATACAGACTCATGTGGTGTTCTACTGAAGAAAACCTGTGAGACAATAATTAATGGTTCAAGAGAGTATAAAGTAGAACCCAACAGACAGTGATGGAATGCTGGCATACCTAGTCATGCAATGCTTCACTGGATTCAAGTCTTTGATGATCTTCACTTCTTTGAGAGAGGCACAGCAGAGAACTCCTGGCATTCTAGCTGGTTCCTGTCACTCCTGTTGATTCATGCCAATTCAGTGGAGGCCTGGCTGTTTTGGCTAGATCATACCATTGCTGCTGATTTGTGTTTGGTGTCACTTTTAAACTGGACTGTTTTGGTATCGTGACACTGCTGAACTCACTACTGGTATCCTAACAATGGCTATTTGAATCCCCCCACAAAGATCTAATTCTAAATAGATTTGCATCCCCTTGTCCTATTTACCGTCTTTTCTCCCCTACCCCTGGACAGTGGGTCCAAAGCATTTGAGACTCTTATTAAAGTAAGTTTTGAAAAATCTAAACCTACATAGAGGCATGCAGCAAGGCTAATCAGATGCAAGAAGAATATCTTGCTTTCAGTTAGTCATCCATATTCTTTTCTAAGATTTTTTTAAATTTTTATTTTTTTTATTCACTATTCATCCCAATCACAACCCCTTCCCTCATTTCTTCTCAGTCTCAACCTTACAAATCCTTCCCCTCATTACTCCCTCTCCTATTCCTCAGAGAAGGGGGAATTCCTTTGTGTACCACCCCACCCTGGGGCATCGAGTCCCAGCAGATCTAGGCACATCTTGTCCCACTGAAGCCCAACCAGACAGTAAAAGTAGTGGGGAAGGGAATTCAACAGCAGGGAACAGAGGCCAAACCATTCCCCACTCTACTTGTTAGGGGACCCACATGAACAATGAGCTGCACAGGTGCTACAAATGTGTATGGATTCTAGGTTTAGCTCCTGAATGCTCCCTAGTAGGTGATCCAGTCTCTGTGAGTTCCCATGGGCCCAGGTTAGTTGACTCTGTAGGTCTTCTTGTGGTGTCCTTCACCCCTCCAACTTGCTTACTTTTATCCCTCACTCTTGCACAATACACCCTGGGCTCTGCCTAATGTTTGGTTGTGGGTGTCTGTATCTGCCTCCATCCAATGTCTCCTCTCAGGAGACAGTTATGTCAGGTTTAAGTCTGCAAGTACAGCAGATTATCATTAATAGTATCAGGGGTTGGCTCTCTCACATGGGACAGGTCTCAACTTGGGGCAGTCATTGGTTGGTTCCCTCAGTCTTTATCTCTGAACATTTTTAAGGCATGACAAATTTTGGGTTAAAGGTTTTGTTGGTGGATTGATGTTCCCCTCTGTCCTCTAGAAGTCCTGACCCTCTAGAGGAGGTAGACACTGAAGTCCCTATATGCCCCTCTGGTATGACTCTAAGCTAGGGTTACTCTATAAACTCTTTGTATCCTCTGCCATACCAGGCCCCTAGCTAGTCACTAGAAATAAGCCCTATCCCCTCCCAATTTCCATCCTTACTTCCAGCCCTCTCTTGACCCCTCCCTCACATGATGACCTCCCTGTTCCCCTCCTAAACTAATTCATTTATGGGAGTGGATGGTAGAGTGGTGTACATGGATGTCAGTTCCCCAGAAACCAGAAGAGTGCACAAAACCATATGAAGCTAGAATTAACAGGTTGCTGTGAGCAGCCTGGTGTAAGTGCAGGGAACTGAACTTAGATCATCTACTTGTACAGCTAGTTCTCTTAATCACAGAGGCATCTCATCAGCCCACACTTATCTTTTTCATCCTGTCTCTGTTCTTTCTGACTTAAGTAATGATGACCAGATATTAAGCAGCTCTGTTGAACTAGTTACTCTAAATTCTGAGCTAAATACTGAGAATGATAAAACAACAAATTAAAAAATGCACAGTTTCTTTACCCAGTATGCCCCATTGAGCCCTGGAAAACTTCTGTTTAGATTTTTTTTCTATAGGTTGTACTCTATGTTAAGAATATGCCAAGGACCAGCCTCAGCTTGAAAGAGGGGATCCTGATGAAGGACTGTATGGGAGTGGTGAAAGAGCAGCTCTGACAGCTCCAGTGCTGCCGCGGCAATACAGAGCCTGGGCTTAGGCCTGGGGGATTAAAGAATGCCTCAGACTTGGGTCATCCATTAAGAAAGAATGCCAATGCCTTTACTGGGCATGTTCAATATATACACCAAGCCAGGGAAGGAAAAACACAAACACAGGAAAAAAACAGGAACTCAACTGGTGGGCAATAGGATATCAAGTGTAAATTCCCCTTCCTGGGCACCATGCCTTAGTCAGGATGTTTTTATCTTAGAGGAATCGCAGAATGTTACTTAGTAGACAGCAGCACACCGAAAGTCTCAGCCAGGGCATAGCAGCCCTTTGGGGTCCTACACAACTTGAAATTAATTGTGGGTACAAATTGACAGCTCTATAGTATGCTCAAGATGACTCCCTAGACAGCTCTCTCCTTGAAACAGTGTTCCCATGCTAGAAAAAAATTCTAAATGCTCTCTGGATAGCTCATTGGTTTTCTGACCAAAGTCAGAACACACATTAGAAAAAAATTCTTGGGTTTTCTAACCAAAGTCAGAAAGCACAGCAGACAAACTCTAAAAAGGAACTGCTATAGCTCCCTAGACAGCTCATCTCTTGCAGACCAAAAGGCCACTCTTATTTCCATATCAATTGAATGGTTTACCTGGGTTTTCTTTTTTGGTTATTGCATGAAGTAGCATTTTATGACCTTAGCCCCTTGATTCTTAGAAAGAGACAGCAAGTACTTTTTGTAGCATAACAAATGAACTCAGAGATCTGCCTGCCTTTGCAGGAACAAATAATAAATTTATCTGAGTGGGATCCTGTCCCGAGACTAGCATTCCCATCATGTCTGGACCTAAACTCACTCTGTCCCAGGCTGACCTTAAACTCAGAAATCTGCCTGTCTTTCAATCTCTCTGGCAAGTTGGTTCATTAGTGACCCTGCCTTGCTCTTTTAGGTCCATGAAGCCTCTCATACAATTAATATTGCATTTCTTGCAGTTAGATTTTATTTCTTATATTTTGCATAGATAAGTCACATGAGATGTATCTCAGGATGGGGTAGTCATTGCTTGGTTCCCTCAGTCTCTGCTCTATCTTTATCTCTGAACATTTTTTGGGCAAGACAAATTTTGGGTTGAAATATTCTTCAACCTGCAGGATTAGCTTGAGGATTTATTTCTGATTGAATTTGTAGGACTAAAACTTACCGTCTTTCGATTGCTGTTTCTATATTTAACTATTATTAATCTATGTTGCTTATATTCTTTTATTTTGCATAGTTGATAAATGATACATCCTTTAATTCGTGTGTTCAGAATTCTTTCCCACAGCCTTAAGAGCTGTCCCAAAGATCACAGCATTTACCATTTGCTAAGAAATGCATTCTCACCTCCCAGACTTATGCTATTTCTAATTATCATGGAGTTATTAACCTTAACAGGGAGAGCATTCCCCTAAAGGGGAATGTGCTGCGCCAACCCTGACCAGCAGGAATTAAGACAGAACAACCGGTTTCTTCTCACAGCAGTTTACTCAGGATGCTTAGCAGTTGGTAGTCAAGATGGCGAGCCCGCGATCCCTTCCCTGGCGCAGCTTATAAACCCTGCCAGGAGCCCATGAACTCATGCCACGTGCACCATACAGCTGAGGTCACTAAACAGCAAAACAAGCTATGTGGGATAAACAATATATTTATCAGAGTGTGCTTCAGCTGTTATAGGCTTTTGAAAACCAAGTCTTTCATCAGAGTATATGGTTCCAGATAGCTGCAAAGTTGATCTAGCCGCTTTCTACTAAAGTCAGCTCCCAACAGGGGAACATAAAAATATGTACATTATTATACATATGAGCTTTATACCTAGCAACACATGCCCCACTAGCTCTGCTCCAAGGGTAAGAACTGTGTTCATGCCTTTCTGTCTGCATGGCAGGACTATGCCCTTTGTCATCCCCGGAAATGAGGTCAAGGCCACCTGTACTGGTGATATTATCATTTCAAGGAACAGAGTACAATAGAAAAATATGCAGTAACCAGGTGGATATAATATCTGACTCAAGGAAGTGTACTTTTAGAGATGATCCACAATAGATACAGTATAAAGAGGAATTCATTACAAAAGTCATGACACTGGGCCCTCAGAAGATGCTGAAAGCCCTTGTGAAGGTGTACAGAGGGATAAAGAGTATGTAATAAACAAAGTGCATAGCTAAATACCTTCCAGAGTGTAAAACCTCAATGCCAACTCTGTTGAGAGGAAGGTGTTATATTGAAAATAGATATAGAACGAAGACATACGGACGATAGAATAACTTCACTAAAAACCTTAAATTCAGCTTATAACTTAAGAGGTTGAATGTGTAAGACCATCAGGTTGACCTCAGAGGAGGTCCAATCAATACTTTGACAGCAGAACATGTGTGTAAGCAAAGATAGCACTTTGAAACAGGAAGTCAAAAATGAACTGGGCAAATCACTATTGGTAGAGCTCAGAGGTCCCATGAAGGTTACCTTAACACCTTCCAGGAGCTCCCCCAGGAATTTAAAAACCTTGTTCTAGACTCCATAGCCTCTCAGCAGTGCCACACTGGAGAGAACAGGCTCTCAGTTCATGAACACTTAGAGGACACGCTTAAGCCATACCTGGTGTTAGGAATGAAGTCTTTCATAAGTCGGCATGGAAATAAAATGATAGGTAGTGTCCACACATGAAGAAATGCTCCAAAACTGAAATTGCCCTGTTCTCTGCCTTTTGTGACAGAATCTAACTGTTCTTTTAAGCACTGGATCAATGTACATTCTCAATTTAGTTACAGTCTTCCAGTAATGATTAATGGTAGTTAAGCACAGGTGCAATAATGGAAAGACTCTATGAGTTTTAGTCCTACAAATTCAATCAGAAATAAATCCTCAAGCTACACCTGCAGGTTGAAGTGGAGCTTTGTGAAATTGTAATTTATGAAGGCTGGCTCTTGCCAGTTACCTTTACGTCCAGTCAGCTAGCTGATTGAATTTACATTTCCCCAAATGTTTCCAGTAAATGGAATTCATATAACAATACACTTTTATATTTCCTCTGAAATTTACAGAAAAGCACATCTATAACCATTTTTCATAGCTAACAATGGGTTTGTATGCTCTGACTCCCATCATCTTGCAAGAGTAACTCAAGAGAATTATTTTATCATGTGTGTGTTTTCTCAAAGATTTACAAATGCTGTAAAAAAGTTGTCTTTATAAAATTTTCCATGAACAAATATATTACAGTCCCTTCAGGGAAAAAATGTAGCATACAAGAGCTAACAACCAACTGTAGAGAAGAAAAAATTACGTGCATTATCTTTACAAGTGGTGTAAGAGCACCTAAATTTGAAAAAAAAATATTTAGGTAAGGACAATCATTGTAAAATGAGAAATAAGAAGGACATGACTTAGCATATATATATATATATATATATATATATATATATATATAATTTGTGTGGTATGTTGTGTTTAATGAACGGATGTTTGGACTGATGAGAGATGACACCAGTGTTTGATAGTCCTAGCTTCAATGAGTTCTCCATTACTGAATTATGAACTCCTGCATTTCATAGCACAGGGAAAGCAACAACAACAAAACAGTGTATAATTAAAGCCACAGGTACCCAAACATTTTACATTCCCTGATCTCCAGTTGGACATATACCAAATCCATATTTCATGGGTCTCAGATGTTAGAGGTGTAGATGAACTTGAAGTCAAGTCCTTTATACTTTTAATAATATGGTAATTAATTCTGATGACAGATTTGAGAAATTAATAAAAAACAGAAAGGGTTACTCTGAATGATGTTACCACTAACAATAACTGTGTGAGGAGATAAACGTTTGTTCATCTTTGAATATAAATGAATATATACATGTGTCAGCACTCCTTGTGAAACCCAGGAAAGCTGTACTGATAGAATGCTGAGAATGAAAGAAATGGTCTTCTCAATGGATAAGCCCTCCAATCATATATATATATGGATCTAACTTCCGTTTTCATTAGAAACAAACAGGGAATTCAAACATTCCAATGATTGGCCTCCACCCACAAGATTTAATTTAATCAAGGTGGAATAGCATAGATGTATATGCTATTCCATATATATATATATATATATATATATATATATATATTTGTGTTGTATGTATATGGATATATTTATATATGCACACATATATATGCATTTGTATATATGTAACAACAATTAAAATAAGGCAATGTATCTGAGAAAGATCAAGAGGTACACTGAAAGTATTGCAAGGAAAAAAGGGGAATGGAAAAGGATATAATTAAAAAATAATAATTATTATGAAAATGCACTTGAAATGACAGCCACTAACACTAATTTAAAAGGTTATAAATATTATAAATATCTAAAAGCTATTTCACCTTGACTAAATTAAATCTTGGGGGGTAGAGGCCAATCACTGGAAAGTTTGAGTCCCCTGTTTGTTTCTAATGCAAACAGAGGTTGAGATTCAACTGAATTTTAACTAAGATCTTTTATAGAAAAGATCTATTAATTTAAGATACAAGGCAATCATACCACATTCACTGCTTTCTCCTGTCACTTAATAATGTTTTTTTTTCCCTTGGGAAATGAGACAGTCTCACTGATAAGCAACATGTGTAAACCCTGAGGTAGTAAAACTCAGGAAACGTCTAGAACCTTCTTTACATGCTACTTCATATATCAAATAATCAGTGAAGTGGTGTCCATGAGATTCATATAGTAGACACCTTCATTTAGCCATCAATCAGTAGCAGACTATGCATAAACTGGTAGGTAGTTAATTATCTGGAGAATTTGCACCTAACAGTCTTCACACAATTTTCATTTTAAGATTCAGCTCCTTGAAGGAGAATTTTGCAAGAATGCAACTTAGTGGTTAAATAAATTAAAGTTTTCTTGTCACTCTTGAACAGGTGGATTCAACCCTTGTTTACCTATATATGCTAATATACTACTGTGATACTGTATGCTTCCATTGGTAACAGTATACAGTTAATACATGGAATACCTTCACTGAAGAGGCATATGTCATTGGGTATATAAAACAAGAGGAAGTAAACTAACTGGATACTTTAAAACTTACTGTGAAATCTCAAAATAATTCATGTTGTTCTAAGTACATGACCAAATAGTTTCAGGAAGGGTTTACTATTGCTCGTAATTTGTGAATAGAAGCCATCACTGTGATGAAGCTGTGGCAGTAGAGCTATAAGTTTCACATTGTATCCAGTCATGAAGAGGAGACAGATATGCACTACAGTTCAGCTTGTACGCCCCCCCCTTTTTTTTTTAAGAATGAGATCCAAGTTTATGGAATGACACATTCCCCATTCAGCGTAGCTTGTCCCACTATACTTAACCAGGTTAGAAAGGCTTTCACTGATGTGCCCAGAGATTCACCTCCTGGTGATTCTTGATTCTGTCAAGTTTACTGTCAATATTAACTATTACATCTATCTGAATCATCCAAAAATGGACCCTAAATTATCTCTTATATCTGCTCAACCATCTTCTCCCATGGGCCTATTGTAGTTTCACATTGCACAAATAAAGAAAAGCTTAATCTTTCATGAATTGCGACAATCTTTTCTTTCATGACAAGAGTAAGTTTCCCAAATGATAAATGTCTATTACTAAATACTCTAGGGTTACCTCAATGTTTCCTCTCATTATTTCATGTACAGGAGCTCCCTAAACATATTCCTATTCCTCTCAGTGGATAGTCCACATTACATATTGAACAGGACACACGAGTATTTGGAGAGACGTGTTAACATTTCCATGATTCATATACAGATGAAAGTTTCAGATGGATTGTTGACATCATTCTGAAGCAGGTCTGGCCACAGCTGATGAGAACAACTGTTTTTCCACTAGAAAATATTTCAAACAGTCTGAAAGTCTGAAAGATGATGACAGGGAAAAAAGAGATTGTATCTCTGAAGACTATGATCTTTGACTCTCTCTTGATATGCCCTTCAATAATTCATGCTATCAGGAGTACTTAAAATACATTTTTAGCAGTTACAAAAGTACCATTAATAATAGTAAATTTTTATACAACAAAAAACTTGAACTTACTCCTCTCTGAAATTTTACCTACTTTCTAAAAGTTTAGCATTTTTTAATGAGTGTGTGTGTGTGTGTGTGTGTGTGTGTGTGTGTGTATACATGTATGTTTGTATGAGTACCTGCAGAGGCTAAAAGAGATCATCAGATCTCCTGGTGCTAGAATTATAAGTGGTTATGAGATGATTCATGTGTGCATTGGGAACTTAACCCATTTGGTTTTTGGAAATTATTAAACACTCCCCGCTCACTGAAATGTTCACAATATCTTTATAAAATTGTTCACCTACAAGCCCTTGATCACAACTAAGTTATTCTAACATTTTACAAATTTCAATACTCACACAAATGTGAGTTTATTTGAGTACTTTCCCCATACAAACAAGTATAAGAGATAAACTATACACTAATTGTATACACTAATTAGTTTGATGTAGCCATTTTACAATGCCTGCATATTTCTAAAGAACTTTTTGTAAACAATAAATATATTCTATTTCATCTTTCATTAATTGAAACTTTAAAAAGTTTTAAACACATTTGGTTGAAAAAAACAAAACCTGAATCTTATGAGCAGGTGTGTCCTGTCAGTTTCTATGCTCATCAAGAAGAGATACAAGGACAGAACACACAGTCTTTGGTGGAAAAAACAACAACAGCAACAACAACAAAAACTGAGAAGTTTGTTTGAAAGAGCTGAAGTACAGAGATACATTTCCTAGAATGGAAAGCTCTATGGACCTACAGCCTGGTGTTAGGCCAGCATATATGTCACGCCTTTACATGTACCTCCAGTCTCTTGATGGCTTGTTTTCAATTGCCAATACTCTTGAAAACTATGAAACACACACTGACAGTTGATTGATTATTCTTGTCTGCAAATTATATGAATTTCTGTGTCTTTATTCACTGATTTCAGTGATGACACATTAAGATCCAGGCTGGCTGTACTTGCCTTAGCTGAACTATACAAACTTTGCTGAATTCAATTTTTTTCTACAATTATTTTTTACACAGAGTATCTCACTATAGGAAACATTGAAATTCAACTCAGAATTCAATACCAATTTCGATTTCACTTGGTTGATGCTCCTATGTCCCATTATGAGTCTCATCGCTACACTTCACGAATATTTCCTCATGAATTTTAAAATTTCATTTATTCAGTTTCTTTATTCCATGCTCTATCAATGTGTTGCCCTACTTGAAATTGGATAATGATTCAATCCCTCTTCACCCCTCTGTAATGGATCTAATACTTGCATTTTGCATCAATTTTATTTGGCTACTCTGGCCATCCAAAAGCCTTATTTTATTTCCACAGTGCATTTGATACACTGTTCATCTGACACCACTCAGACTTAAGTGGGAAGAAGCACTGTTCAGTACAAAGTATCCTAAGGAGATGTAAATCCTGTAACTGTGAGACAACTCTTAGGAGTAGAAGTACACAGCAGAGGAGGATCAATGAAAGATGTTTATACTTCTGGTTTATTTCAAACTAAAACTGAAGTCTGGGTTTCTAGATATAAGATGCAGCTCTTTGATATTTGAAGTCACGCAAACATCTGGATCAGAGTGAATACTTCCTGACAAAGAGCAGATGAATTATGTTTTCAGTTGCAAAATTATTGATGGGGAAAGGAATGAAAAAGAGAAATAGTTGTTCATGATACCATACAGCAAAAATTCAGTCATGTAAACATAGAATTGATGAATTGTAGAACACAGCATTGACTGTACCTTTGTGAACCTGATATACATACAGGTAGGACTTTGACAGGGTAATAACTCCAATAGAGGAATCAGCTTGAAAAACAAATTTAGTATTACTCAGTGAAAACAAGTAAAGAAGCTCTTTGCCTATACAGTGATACTTGAGACATAACTGACACCCAAGGTTAAAACAGTATTACTATTTCTTTTCTAATTGCAATATGCAGAGGCCACCTTAGGATTGGCAAAATAAGCATCCTTTTTGAAATGTCCTAGATAAGACATATATTCTGCATTTCTGTTAAGCCTTCAGATGATAGAGACAATAACAAGGCACAGTATTATTTCTGTACCACTGACATGCAATATGTGTTTCATCTCTCTCCATTCTGGCAATCTCTCCCATGGGAGCCATCAGAATCTGTCACATCTAAAAGATAAAGGAAGTATGTCTGTCTCTATTTCCATAATAACCGTTGATTCAGATGATGCTATTGTGTAATTGATTAGCTTGTTTTAGTTATTCTTCACATAGTTATGTCATCTAAGGAAGACAGAGAGAAAAGATATTGTCTTAGTTAGGGCTTTACTGCTGTGAACAGACACTGTGACCAAGGCAACTCTTATAAAGACAACATTTAATTGGAGCTAGCTTACAGGTCAGAAGTTCATCAAGGCGGGAACATGGCAGTATCCAGGCAGGCATGGTACAGGAGGAGCTGAGAGCTCTATTTCTTCATCTGAGGACTGCTAGCAGAATACTTGCTTCCAGGAAGATAGGATGAGGGTCTTAAAGCCCACACCCACAGTGACACATCTATTCCAACAGGCCCACAGCTTCTAATAGTGCCACTCCCTGGGCTAAGCAGATACACACCATCACAGATGTATAAGATGAAGCTTTGTAGTTGCTATTTCCTCTCGTAATTTCTGTAAGATTATAGCCTAACATTCATTAAGCAATACACAAACATCGAAATATTAAATTCTCTTAGAGAGATATAACAGTAAGAGATATACTTCATTTATATCATTTGCTAAATAAATAGTAAATATTGACCTGTGGATTCTAAGAACAACACATCACACAAACACACACACACACACACACACACACACACACACACTGCTTCCCATTGCCATTCCATGTCTTTTTTGATCATTAAAATGTATTATGTTGATTCAAAACAAAAGATAATATTAGAAAGCTTCACAATGACACATGTGCATAGACACAGCTCTTAAGTAGGACCTTTCAAGAGGTCCTGAGTTCAATTCCCAGCAACCATGTGATAGTTCACATCACATAACAGAATCCAACACTTTCTTCTGGTGTGTCTGAAGAGAGTAACAGTGTACTCACATACATAAAATTAATAAATACATCATATATGTTAATCTTATAATTCATTATTTTAGCAAATATAATTATGTTAATATACACACAGACACACCACACACACACACACACACACACACACACACATACACACAGACTTTTCATTTGAAAAGATTTCTAAACATTAAATCAATGGACAAGATAATAAAGGGATAGGTAAAATGACTTTTTGCCTATTCTGTCAGAGAACTGTTCATGTGTTTCAGCTGTATACATACATATTCAAATACTGGATTGCTATTTTCTGTAGAAAATTCTTACAAACTCATTTTCTATTTTTCCATTTAACATTAGTCATTCAGATCACAAGCCAATAGTTATTATAATTTCTTTCCACTTGTTAATTCCACTTTTTTATTTTTATAGTAGTGGAAAAAGACTAGAGTATTTATTTGTGCAAATATTTAATATTTAAAGACTATTTTTCTAATTGAATTATTATTAGTTTCTTCAGGTTAAAATTGTTATGTCAGTGTGTTCTTGCATCAAAAATAAATTGAACCTAGCAATAACAATGATATGATCTGAGATAACAATACCTGCCTCCACTGACCTCAAAAATATATCTATTATGGACTGGGGAGATGAGTAAGCGATTAAGAGCATTGACTGCTTTTCAAGAGGTCCTGAGTTCAATTCCCAGCAACCATGTTCACATCACATAACAGGATCCAACACTCTCTTCTGGTGTGTCTGAAGAGAGTAACAGTGTACTTACACACATAAAATTAATAAATACATCATATATGTTGCATCCATCACTTTGTTACCTTGTCCATTGATTTAACATTTAGAAATCTGTTCAAATGAAAAGTCTGTGTGTGTGTATGTGTGTGTGTACAAATGATTGTCTTATAAAATAATGTGCTTTTATAATGACTGTCTAATCAATTGTTTCCTCCCTCCTTCCCAATGCAATCCTTCCTGACCTGCATTGCTCTACAGACTTGTCAGGGAAGAAGCAGAAACTCAGAGAAGTTAAGATGGTGTTGCCCATGTACAACATGTAGCAAATGCTAGCAGTCCACTAGGTGGCTTGAATCCTAGTCTTGTTTTAAGATTGTTCTCCTTGGATTTAACACAGCTGCTGTGCTGTCAGCCCTGTGGCTGACTCCATTGGCAGCAGCAGCTTTGTGGTACAGTCCACTCAGCCTTCCCAATAGCATTAAAACAGTTGGAAGTGTGTAATCACTGTGTTGATAGTGAAACTCTTGCTCTTACTTTGGTGCTTTCAATAGCTACTGGTACTCCATTCCAACTTATTTTGTCTCAAACTTAGGGACCACATCATATGTACTTTTGTATCCTTATGTCTAGAATAGTACTGACTAATCTGCAGATGTTCCATGAATTAGATTTAAATGAATCTTTTTGAAAATACCTGATATAGTTGCACAGTCTTGTAACTTCCATATTAGAATTTAAAGTTTACATGACAACAAATATTTTTCTGATTACTACATGTATGCCCAGTATGGTTTCAATTTTCTTTGAATATTTCAATCACAGTTTAAAGTATAATATTTAACAAAATATTTCTCAGATATGATGCAATGGCAGAACTTAGAAAAATAAACTATTTGCAAATACAAGTATTGCTATCTAATAACATAAGGCCAACCATTATCAGGACCACTTCAGTGTTTTCAAGCATTATAGCATCATCTGTATGTCCTGTACCAAACTAAATTTGTGGTACAATGTTGACAGTTCTTAAGATGTTAAATCTGGAATAATTTAGTAAAATGGCAAACTGTTTAGAAGGAAATTAAACTCAAACAAATAAAAATGCAAAAATGACAGCTTCAAAACAAAGACAATGCTACAATAGATTATACCATAAATTATGAAAAAAGAGTCAGCTTTCCCTCCCCTGAAGAGATGCCTGATCATTATTAAACTCTAGCATGCTATCATTTACACTAACCCTGTTTGTAACTTCCCTTGATGCTTTCGAAATTATTGACCTTCTCTATTCAGTTCAATATGTTTTCCTCATCAACCAAGTATTTCAGAAACAGAGAAGAGTTACAACTTTACATAGTTGCTATGTCACTTACTTCATATTAATAAGATTAAGGCCATAATACTGATCAGATTCTTAGAACACATGGAAGAAAACCCAAAGAAGTTTGTTTCAGGAATATTAGATAGCCCATAAAACCAGACAGAAGTACTTATACATGCAGGCAAATGTTCATACACATAATATAAAAATAAATGTCCTTTTTCAAGCAGCAATTTTCTTTTAGAGGGATGCATGCATTCCATTAAACAATCTCAGAAGAATATAAAGAAAAGTTGATGTTATAGTTTGGACTTCAAAGATTCCTTATGAATGTTCTTCTTTTAAATAAAATTTGGTTCCCAACTTGAGGTATCACTGTGTTTGGGAGTTAACTGGCCCCAAGAATGCTAGTATTAACAATGGATTAATCCTTCCATGAATTCATTTCTAGGATAACCTAAAGCAGTGATCCTCCCGTCTTTTGTCTTTGCCTTTTTCAGAAAATCCTACCCACATGCACCACCAAAACTGGATAAATCAATTCATTTCTAAACAAGCTGTCAGGATCCAAGGCCTGAGTAAAGTGGTTTTTTGAAAAGGAGATCTGGTGTTCTTGCCCCTCTCCTCTGGCCTCCACCTCTTTCCTTTTATTCCAAACTGTCAGAGATAATCAACACAATAATCTGCCTCACTACTCGTTCATGAAAATGGGATAAAAACCTATGTTAACAGTAAGTCAAGATAAATATTTACTCCTTGAACTTACTTATTTTTTAATATATGATTGCCCTTTTTTGTACATTGGTGTTTTGCCTGTATGTGTATATGTCTGTGTGGAGGATATCAGAAGCCATGGAACTGGAGTCATTGAAAGGTATGAGCTGCCATGTAGGTCCTGGGTATTGAACCATGATCCTCTGGAAAAGCAGCCAATGCTCTTAATCACTGAGCCATCTCTACAGTCCACTAAATTCCTTATTATCAGGTGTTTTAGCAAAACACTGATAAGATAATCAATATAGGTAACATTACTAAAGTCTTCCTGAACTTTGTTAGGAAATCTTATTGTTCTTCACTCTAAACAAACATTTTAATAACTTTTTGAAAGTTTCATGCAATGCATAATAGAAATACTCATTCATCATCCTTCCTTTTTTACCACCTCCTATAGTCACTCTCTTCACCCTTCCATGTGCATTAAGTTTAATTCCCTTTTCCAACCCCATATTTACTACAGTAGCAGTTATAGCAGTGTTTACAACAGTAGAAATATGGAAGCAACTTACTTACCCATTAGGGAATGAATGATTAAATAAAATATGACATAATCATTTAGGAGAATATTGTATAGGCTTAAAAGTGGGTTGTGGGATTCTGATGCATGTTAAAGCAAGATGAATGTTGAGACTAACTACAATAAACCTGACAAAGAACTGTATATATGATCTCATTGGTGTGAGGTATTGTACAAGATTCAATTAATAAAACCACAAAGAAAGGTGGTAGCTAGGGACTTAGGTGGAGACAACAGGGAATTGGTGTTTCTGGTGTACAGTTTTAGTTCTGAAAGATGAAAATGTTCCAAAGATTTTTTGCACATGAGTGTGAAGATATTTAATGCTACTGAATTGCATGCTTAAAAATGATCATGATAGAAAATGCTATGACATGTGCATTATATCACAATGAAAAAAATGCTATAATAAAAAACATAATTCTCTGATTTACATTTTGGCTACCAACCAGTATTGAGAAAGTATGACTCATTCTGTGTTGTAATAAGCTGATACTATAGGCCTATTGTAAAGTAAAAGCATATCTCTCTCCAGCAGCAGACCACAAAGGAGTTGCTTAACTTCAGTTCTTATCACCAAAAGGATGATGTGAGTGCAGCTCTGTTCAATAAGACTGTGAATCAAACATGACATAATTAAAAGGAAGATGCTCTTGTTTTGATCATCAGTAAGATCCACGGAAACCATAAAACACTGGACGTCACACACTTACTGTTCATTTTACTCAACAATACATCCCTCAGATGACTTTTCTGAATCCAGCATCCTCTAACAAAAAACCTCTGTTGTGTTCCTCGGCACCTTTCTGGGAACTCCCAATGTATTTATAGCTTGGTGAGTCATTTTCCCAGGGTGAGGTTCTGTTCTGGGCTGTCAGTTTATTCATTAGAATGTGCCAAACTACAGCAGATACACTAAACCAATTATTATCCCATTTTAAAAAGTGAGAAAGAGAAGACCAGAGAATTCATCAAACACAATTCTGTGTTCTATATGGTTATGTTTCCTGATAACTGGAAATCTTACAACATAAATTAAAATGTTAAAAGAACTATTGCATGCATGAAAACATTGATTGCAGATTGGATATGTGTGTATATACTTGAACAACAGACAAGAAAAGGAAACACTGTTCACAAAATCACATGAATCAGGTTGTTTTCTAATTATGTTAGTTACAAAGGAAATTAGATATAGAGATAGAAATAGAGACATAAATATAGATACATGAATGTGAATATATATGTGTGTGTGTTATCTAATTCTGAAAACCCTAAGAATATTAAACTCAGTAATTACTCTTAATTTGTACATTCTGAAGTTTCAGAGCACCATAATTCAATAATCCTTAATTTATCTATATGCAAAGCATCAGCCTGCAAGAGCAAGCAAAATGCCTGTACTTGGCAGATTTAGGACTATATGCTTGCCCACTAAAATCTTCTGGAAGTCTTTAGAAGTGTGGATTGGTAATTTCCAGTTCGTGAATTCTGATTTAATGTGTCTGAGTTTTGAGCTGGGTCTTGTCTTACTATCCTAGATTCTGTAAAGCATATGTTACTACTGGCTATACCTTGAATTGTGTGATTGATTATATTAGTCATTTCCTCTCTCTTTTTTGATGTTTATATGAAATTATAGGAAAAGATGCATGTTAAATAATAATGCAAAGAGAAGGTGTAGGAAGAAAAAGAAGGAAGAAGAAAAAGATGAGGGAAAGATGAAGGGAAGGAAAAGAAAAGGGGAGAAGAAAAGGCAGGAAGTAGTATGTAAAAGTAGCTTTCATCAGCCAGATGTAATTGTCATCTTGGAGATTCCTGCTTATTCTTGACTCTTTTGTATTACCTGGGTCTAGGGTTGTTCTCTCTGAAACCTGACTGTAAAGCTGTCTCTGTAAAACCTCGACTCTGCTGACCTGCACTGAACTGCATGAACTCAGAAAAATGAACTCCACTCCACTCGACTGCCTTCCAACTCACTGTCTCGATGGAACTGACTGACTAGAATCAGGCTCTGTATGCCTCTGTCTCTTGAGCACTGGATTAAAGGCATGTACCACCACCCTGGGCCTAAGCTTTCTTTGCTTGTCTTTGACCTGAAACTTACTATATGCTAGGCTGGACTTGAACTCACAGATCTACTTGCCTGTCTCCTGGGATTAAATGTGTGTCTGTATTCCAGTCAGATCACACAGACCTAAAAGGAAGTTTGAATGTTATCCCTTGCCAGAACAAGCCATGTTGCTGGATTAGAATTCCTCTACAGTAGTGGTTCATGGGAAGATAGGACTTGTGGTAGGATTTCCAGAAGGTAGGTAAAATCCTGTGTTGCTGGAAGAACAGGTATGAATCACAACACAGATGAGAGGACAGGAAAGCCACAAGCAGAGAAATTTCCTCTAAGTTCTCCAGAAGCTCTGAAATGTAGCAGCAAGGACATGAATAAATATAAAAAACTGAACAGAATAGTTGTTTAGTTTTTTTTAAAAAAAAATGCCTGTGAAACAATAGGCTATCTATACTCTGGCCTCGGTTTACAGAGAGATCAGTGCTTTCCAGATAAATATTGTTATAACAGTATTGAGAATTTCAATTTCATTTCTCTTAAAAATGAGTTTGTCCAATGTATTGATGATGACCCCTCAGCTGCTTTGCTGTGTCCTGTTTATTTGAATGGAGGGAGGATGCTTACTTTATAGAATGGATCTAGTAATATTAGTGTTTGAAGGTGACACAGACTTGTTTCTTCTTTCTCCGTTTCTGTTTAGTCTTGCACCTAATATCTCTTTCACTGTCTTTAATGATCATTATCACACACTTAGTAGCATAGAAAAAAGTACTTCCCTTATACCCAGGTTAAAGTAATTCTTTTAAAGGGAATCAGTCTTTTTTAAATTATCTTT